>NC_091007.1:17500000-18750000 GCF_041146395.1 Eulemur rufifrons
ATATATTAGACATTTTTACTATGTTCTCTGTTTTTCCCATGTTTTTTTCTATATTGTCCATTTCTTTGTTTCTCTGTGTTTAATTATAGACATTTTTTATAATCAAGTGTTTTAGTTTAGTTTGTTAAATTTTTCTTCTATATCTGCTGGATATCTAATCTATTGATTTAATTTTTAAAGTTACTCTATTGAATATCCATTTGATTCTTTCAATTGTTTGAGGATCTCTGCAAGCATTATCAATCTTGTTTTTTGTATTCTTGAACTCATTAAGCCTTACCCTAAAAATCTCAGTTTTACAACTCCATTACCTGTATGCTACTATATATGTTTGTTTCTATTGTCTGTAGTTTTTCAGTTTTCAAGGAAATGTCTTCTTTTGTATACTTGGTTATTCTTTTTATAATAGCTCTATTAAAATGTAATTCACATACTATAAAATCTACCCTTCTAAAGCATACAATTCAGTGGTGTTTAGTATATTTACATAGTTGTACAACCATTATCACTATCTAATTTCAGAACATTTTTGTCACTCCAAAAAGAAACCCTGTACCCATTAGCAGTCACTCCCCATTCTTGCCTTCGCCCAACACTTGGCAACCACTATTCTACTTTCTATGTCTATGGATTTGCGTATTCTGGATATTTTATATAAATGGAATCATACAATATGTAGTGTTTTGTAACTGACTTCTTTCACTTAGCATACTTTCTCAAGATTCATTTATGTTATAACATGTATCAGTACTACATTCCTTTTTATTGCTGAATAATATTTGATTACATGGATAAACCACATTTTATTTATCCATTCATCACCTGTTGGACATTTGGGTTATTTCTATTTTTGACTATCATGAATAATGCTACTGTGAACATTTGTGTGCACATTTTTGTGTAGACATAGGTTTTCTGTTATCTTTGGTATGTCTGTAGGAATGGAATTGCTGGATCATGTGATAACTCTATGTTTAATGTTTAGAGGAGCCGCTAAACTGTACCAAAGTGGCTACACCATTTTCTAGTCCCACCAGCTTGTACAAAGGTTCCAGTTTCTCTGCATCCTTGCCAACATTTGTTATTGTTTGCCTTTTATATTAATAGTATGGCCCTTCTAGTGAGTGTGAGATACTCTCTCCTAGTGGTTGTAGGTTTTAAAACTCTTTTTGATATTTAAAATACTACCGAATAACACACAAACTGAACACACTTGTTTATGCAGTGCTCAGATAGGAAAAGAGGACGTTACCAGCAAAAAGTCCATTTTTGCTCTCTTCCAATCACCAATCTATCCCTTTTCAAAGGTGATAACTATCCTAATTTCTAACAGCATCTATTGCTTTTGTTTGTTTTTGTTCTTTTTATAAATGTAATCATATTTCATATAAATTGAAATGGCTTTAATATGCAAATGAAGTTGCTTTCTAATTAACAGCTGGAAACCTATATAGCAATGAGGGCAAATTAAAAAGAATACCAGTGTTAGAAATCCAGTGGCCTGCTTGCCTTCATATTTTCCTTCTTTCCTTTCTTATTTTATTCATATATACCATCTTAATGTATACATATAATTATATATACATATTTTCTATTTGTTCCACTATGCTGCTGCTTCCTCTATTTTCTTACCTTATTTGGCATTAATCTAGTATTTCTATTATTCAGCTTTTGCCTCTCTTTGCCTGTTAGTTATACATTATTTTTCTATACTTTTAGTGATTATTCTATGGATTTCAACATGAATCCTTATCTTATTAAAGACTAATAGAAATTATTACTTTAACCATTCCAAAATAAGATATCAGCACTATTTAACTGCATTTACTCCTCCCATGTGCCTTTTATATTACAATTAATGTGCCTTTTATATTACATTTAAATTTAATATGCATCTTAAGGCCATGATACATTATTATTACTATTACTATCTTGTGTCATCAATATTAATTTAGAATTACTCACATATTTACTTTCTATTGCTATTCATTCCCTCCTGTATTTTTGTGCTTCTGTTTAGTGTAATTTTCCTTCTGCTTGAAAATTCCTTGAACACTTCTTTTATCATAGACTTGGTGATGAGGAATTTTTTCAGGTTGTGTTTGACTAGAAAAACCTTTATTTCATTCATACTTGAAGGGGTATTTTCTTTTTCAATAGAAGTCCAGGTTTTTCTTCCCTTTTAGCACTTTTATAATGTCATTCCATTATTTTCTAGTTTCTGTCATCTCTGTTGTGATAACAGCTATCAAATTTGTTACTACTCATTTGTAAGTATGATATCCCTGTACCCCCAGCTGTTTTAAGATTTTTTTTTTGTTTGGTTTTCCAGTTTAACTATGATATGAATTTATCCACTTTGGGATGTATCATGCTTCTTAAATTGGTAGTTAGATATCTCTCTTCTAATATTGCTTCTGTCTTCTCCTTTTATATGACTCAAATGTGTGTATATGAGTTCCCCTTTCTATGTTCCATTTATCCCTTGTACTCTTTTCTATATTTATTTTTCATGATTAAGTTGGGATATTTTTTGTTAATCTATGTTTTAGTTTGCTTATCCTTTCTTCTCTGGTGTTGAATCTCTAATTAGAACCATCTGTTCTTTTTTTTTTTTGTATTTTATTTATTTATTTATTTTTTATTTCATCTTATTATGGGGGATACAGAATTTCAGATTACATACATTGCCCATGTACCGCCTGTCCCCCCAAGTCAAAGCTCCAGGCAAGAACCATCTGTTCTTAATTTCACTTGTTTTGTTAGTTTTAGATTATTCTTTTCTAAAGAAATAGATTCTAACTATCTGAGGAAATTCTATATATTTTCCTCTATTTTTGTATTTATTGATCATAGTCATTTTAAAAATCTGTGTCAATAACTTGAGTAGCTGGTCATTTGTGGGTCTGCTTATGTTGTCTGTTTTTTCTTGGTGTATTTGGTAATTTGAGATTGAATGTCAGGTATTATGTTCTTATAGTGGTTCTGAATACATTATTTTCTTCCAGAGGGGCTTTACATTATCTCCAATAAGTAAGTAGATAGGGACATATCACTTTCTTCCAAGCAACGCTTGAGTTGTTCCAGTGGTGGACAGCAATCTATGAAAGGCTCAGACTACCTTTTATTCACTCTTACTTCTAGGGGGTCTCATTGAAAACCTGGGTTTTTTAATAGGGCCCTTCATCCATGGAATATCCTAAACTCCAATATAGTCTTCTTAACATTGTGATACTGCAAAAACCCCTCAACTGGTTCTCTTCAGCTTCTGCTTTGCTTCTTAAACTTTTGTCCTAGGCAGATTAAGAATTCAACAAATTTTTTTTGAGGATTAGTTTCATTTCTTTGTACTTCCCATAATTCTCCCTGGGATTTTGTCTACTTGAGGCCTGAGTATTTTTGCAGCCCCAAACTTGACTTTTTTCCTTCTCATGCCTGTGAGAGTGCCAATGCTTTGCTGGCATCTCTACTTCTTACTAGCTTACATCTGTCTGGATTCTCAGTCTTCCCCCAGTGACTCATATCATGAAATACTCAGTTTGATAAAGAAATGTAAAATGCAGAACTTCTATGTACTTTCCTTCTTTCTTGGATCTTAGTATGTCGATTTTGGCTTCACTGGCAGCTTTTGATGCCTCCGCATAGGTTTCTTTTTTCTTTTATCTTCTCTTCTTTATTTTATTTTATTATTTTATTTTCCATAGTATTTTGTCCAGATGCCTTAGTTGTTTTTGGTGGGAACTTCAGCTTGCTACAAGCTATTGTATCATAGCCAAAAACTGAGGTCTATTTTCTTCCTTCCTTCCCACATTTCATTAATATTTATTGAGCACTTACTGTGTGCCAGGCCCTGTGCTAGGATCTGGGGGCATTGCGGTGAAGAAGACTGAACCCACTATCCAGGTTAAGAAGTAGATTGTTACAAGTTTCTCAGAAACCCTCTGTGTGTTCCTCCTTTATCCTATACTTCTCTCTCCCACCAAAAGTTAACCATTACTCTGAATGTTGTGTTGATTGCTTCTGTTCTTTATATTAATAGTATATATCCTGAACTGTACTTTGTGAAAGTTTTACATTTTTGAATTTTTTAAGAGTGAAATGATCTTATATGTATTCTTCCACAGCTGGCATTTCTTGATATTTTTATTAGATTTATGTAAATTGATATATATAATGCAGTTATTCATTTTTCTTCATCTCTAAAAAACTAAAAAAAAATTAGCTGGGAGTGCTGACATGTGCCTATAGTCCCAGCTACTCAGGAGACTGAGGCGGGAGGATCTCTTGAGCCCAGGAGTTCGAGACTACAGTGAGCTTTGACCATGCCACTGCACTCCAGCATGGTGGGTGACAGAGTTAGACCCTCTTGTCTTTAAAAAAAAAAAAAAAAAAAAAAAAAGGTACAACCTGAAAATAGTTACTAGTCTTAATGACACAAACATTTCCTGTGACTTTGACAAGATCAGTTCACTGGAGCGAGCAAGGGTGAGGAGAGCCAAAGTGCTCTGCTTTGCTGCATGAATGGGAAATAGGGAAATGGAGATAATGAGTGTAGATAAATCCTTCAAAGCTTGGGAAGTAACTGGAGGTGCATTTAGGGTTGAGGGAAGGTTTGCTTTTGTTATTTTTTTAAAATATAGCTGAGGTTTTTGCATGGTTACTAATGAAGAAAGTTGCTAGTAAAGAGGAAAAGGTTGAACAAGAGAACGGGGTGTTATTTGTAGACAAAGGCACTGGGAACATGTATAAGGAGATTGGATCCAGAGTACAAGCAGGGGCATTAAGTAGCTTTAAATAAGGAGGAGGAATAGATTTTCTGTTTTACCAGGAGACTGTGGATATAGATTCAGGTAGATGTGTTGTTTCATTCAAAGGTAGTTGAGGGAGTTTCTGTCTCATGGCTTTAATTCATATTTAAAAATATTTTATTTAACTTCATCTTGAATCCAAAGATATTATTCATTTTTGTCCTTAGTACAGCATTTTGTATTTTAAGCACCAATTTATGTTAGAAAAATATCTAAAGACGGACTACTCAAAACGAACAAAGCACACATGAAGCCCTTTAGTTGCAAATAGGGTAGAGCATATTTATAGCAGGTCTGGGTTTTCTTTTGTGCTTGTGGGTTGTAAGCTCTCTGAGAGCCAGACCATGACTTTGTTCTTTGTTGCTGCAGCATTAGTGAACGGGGTTCAGCAAGCAAGAGCTGAATTCAGTCAAGGATGAAAACAAAGTCCCCAGTGCTTCCGAACTGCAACCATAGGGAGCCTGGGGTGTCAAATAGAGCGTAGGTGCATCCTAGTGAGTTTGTGGTTTAGTGGAGGGCAGAGTTTCATTTTTTAATAGTGTTGAACATACAAAAAATTTACATTTATCAAGCCTTTGAGGCTATTTCTGTAGGAGGGTCTAGAAAATTGGGCTTGCTCACTCAGTGAGATGTAATTCTGACATTTTCCTGAGTAAGTTTCAGCCCCCACAAGGCATCTTGCTGTGTGTCAGCGTGAAGTTTGCAGACTTATGATGTGTCTGAACCAGATGCTGTGTTGCTATACCTTAGCTCTGTTTTGTGAGAGCCAGCTCCATTGACTATAATAAGAATATTTCAAAAATTAATAATAGAAAACAGTTTCTTTTTTTAATTTTAACTATATCCTAAAAGAAAGCATCCTCCCCTCTACCTTCCAACCCTGCCCCAGTTTATCATGCTTTTTAAACTGGGTTTTGACAACTGCTGAATAATAGAGATAAGATGTACTTCTTTTTTCTCCCTGGTGAAATACTGCATTATTTGTTATTCATGAGTTCTTGTTTTCCTGGAAGATGGTTTGATGAAATATGTGGGTGATGTGAACCTTGTCATTGCCTGGAGGCCTTTTAGATTTCCTCTGAGTGTTTCTTTTTTTCTTTAATAAACTTGCAAATAGTTGTGGGAAAGAAGCCAGTAGATGTTAGTATAATTGAGTTGGTACTGTTTTAGTACCAGGTTCCCCCAAAGCCACTCCCAAATTAGCAGATTCAACATTTTCAAGTTACCTCTTCATAAGTTACAAAGAAGGAGAAAAAAATAATAAAAGCTGTTGTCTTTTTAAAATGTAGAAGCCTCGGTTGCCACTTCATCTTGCCAGTGGCAAGCTCTTCATCTTTCTTAATGCTCTGTGGTGTTGCCATCTGCTTTTGGATAAGGCTCAGCAAATTCAATATAACAGAAAACTTTCTGGAATTAGGTAAGTCTTCTGTCAAAGCAGAGAAGAGCCATGTATTAGCTACTAAAGTGAAAATGGAGTGATAAACTGGACTGCCATAGAAACCCCTTCCTTTCCATTGATGGGATTCCACTTAGGCACAGAAGGGGCTTTTGTTTTCAGGAAATTCAGGCAGAGAAGAGATGGTCCACTTGTATGTCCAACAATGAAGATTTGTTTTCTAAGATCTGAGTTGAGGAATTCTGCATTGGAAAGGGAGAAGTGTATTCTTAAAACTTGTAACAGATGTGGGACTTAATTACACTTCTTAAAATATATTTCATATGTACATTTTTAAATTAATAACCTTCACTTATTTAAAGCTTAATGATCCAGCAAATGGATCCATCTGAAATACTGCCTGAAACCCAAGAAGAATAGAAAAGTAAAGTCTAGGAACAATCAAAATAAATTCTAAAGTGACCATGGATCTGCTCCGTGTGTATGGAATACAGTTATGAAGTCATATGTCCCAGAAAGTAGTTGTTACTCTCTTTGGAGCCAGTCCTCTGGGGTCAGATCCTAACTCTGCCAGTTGCTAGCTATGTGATTTTGGGCAAATGACTTTAGCAGTCTATACCTTAATTTTCTCATCTTTAAAATGGAAATCATAATAGAGTTGATATAAGATTGAGTTAATACATGTGCAGCAGTGCCTGACATATAGTAAATACTCAGTAAATATTAACTATTTGTTATCTTGTTTACTCTTACTATATTATTTATCTCATGTACTTTCACTTTGGAAGCTTGGTGATCTAGTTTTCAGGTATACAGGCAATTATAACCAAAGTTTAGAAGGGGCAAAGACACTTGTAGAGGTAAGTCTGTATTTTGGGATTAAAATGTGACAGCTGGCAGCTCAAAGAAGGAAAAAAACATAAAAAGTAGGCATAAGAAGGCGAAAAGTACAGGAGTCTGGGATATTTAGTGTTTGAGAAAATAGTCATAAACTGTCACTAGCTCCAGAGGACATTAGTGAATTTCAGCACAATTTGGTACCTATTGTTCAAAGTAATGATTTTGACTCATGAAAAAGATGTTAAATTCTGTTCATGGTGTTCAGTTTAGAGAATCCAAAAACATTTTGCATTTTATGAAGATTCTAAAATGAAATTTTAAAGGGGACGTTTAAAGGTCCATTTCTAGAGGATTTTGAGTTACATAAGCTTTACTGTATTTGAACTTTTTTTGCCTCCTCCTTTCAGCCCAAACTAGTTTTTCTTCAGAATTATATGTAAGTGTGATTTTTAGGCACAAGTATTGTTTCTGTTAAATGCCAAAGAAGACTTCTTCTGTCCATATCTCATTTTAGCTTTCATTTTAGCCATTCCACTGCTCAGTTATACCTCCATATAAAATATTCATTACTGTCATACTGGCCAGGTTTTGCTCTGCAATTATGTTTACCTGGAATTGGCAATCTGTGACATGTGAGATGAATTATATGTCATGCTGATTGCAGTAGGACCTTTAATCTTTGCATACATATCTTTGAGGAAGAAAAACTATTTTCCTCCGAACTTTCAAAAATATATAATTGTCGTAAAAAACACGTAAGATTTGACCATCTTAACCTATTTAAGTGTTCATTAATGTTAGTTATATTCACATTTTTGTGTAACAGATCTCTAGAAACTTTTCATCTTGCAAAATTGAGGCTCTGTACCCATTGAACAACTCCCCATTTCCCCTTGCTACTAGCCCCACCATCATTCTACTTTTTATTTTTATGAGTTTATCTACTTTAGGTATCACATGGATTCCATATATCACATATAAATGGAATCACACAATATTTGTCTTTTTGTGACTGGCTTATTTCACTTAGCATAATGTCCTCAACATTCAACCATAATGTAGCATGTGATAGGATTTCCTTCCATTTTAAGTCTGAATAATATTCCATTATTTCTGTGTACCATGTTTTGTTTATTTATTCATTTATTGATGGGTATGTGTGTTACTTACACCTCTTAGCTATTGTAAATAGTGCTGCTGTGAACATGGCTTTGTAACTCTTTAAGATCCTACTTTCAATTATTTTGGATACATACTGAGAAGTGGGATTGCAGGATCATGTGATAATTCTATTTTTAATTTTTTGAGGAACCTTCATACTGTTTTCCATAGTGGCTACACAATTGGATATTCCCACCAACAGTGTACAAGAGTTCCAATTTCTTCACATCCTAGTAACATTTCTTACTTTGTTTTTTCTATAGTAGCCATCCTAATGGGCATGGGGTGATACCTCATTATGGTTTTGATTTGCATTTCTTTAGTGTTTAGCATTTTTTCATCTGCTTGTTGGACATTTGTGTATCTTCTTTGGAGAATTTTGCCATTTCAAATAGGATTATTTGTGTTTTTTTTTTTTTGTCGTTGAGTTTTAGAGTTCTTTATATATTCTGGATATTAGCCCCTTATCAGATACATGGTTTGCAAATACATTCTTCCATTCTGTAGGTTGCCTCTTCATTCTGTTGATTGTACTATTTGATGCACAGAAGTTTTTAAGTTTGATGTACTCCCATTTGTCTATTTTTGGATTTGCTGGTTGTGGTTTTGGTATTGTATCTAAAAAATCATTTCCAGATTTAATGTCATGAAGGTTTTCCCATTTTTCTTCTAGGAATTTTATAGTTTTACATCTTATGTTTTAGTCTTAAATCATTTTGAGTTAAGTTTTGTATATGGTGCTAGGTAAATGTCCAACTTCATTCTTTTGCATGTGGATATTCAGGTTTCTCAACACCCTTTGTTGAAGAAACTGTCCTGTCCCCAATGAGCATCCTTGGCACCCTTGTGGAATATCATTTATTTCTGGTTTATATCTGGGCTCTCTATTTTATTCCATTGGTGTATATATCTGTCTTTATGCCAGTACCACACCATTTTGATTACCATAGCTTTGTGTAATATGTTTTCAAATCAGGAAATGTGATGCCTCCAACTTTTTTTTCTTTTTCAAGATTGCTTTGGCTATTTGGGCTCCTCAAGATTCCATATAAATTTATGGACTTATTTTCTATTTATGCAAAAAATGCCATTGGGATTTTGACAGGGATTTCATTGAATCCGTGGATTGCTTTGGATAGTATGCACATTTTAACAATAGTAAGTCTTCTAATCCAATATTCCAGTGAACACTGAATATCATTCCATTTATTTGTATCTTTAATTTCTTCCAGCAATGTTTTGTGGTTTTTAGTGTGAACTTCTTTCACCTTTTTGGTTAATTTAATCCTAATTATTTTATTCTTTTTGATGTTACTGTAAATGAGATTGTCTTAAATTTCCTTTTGGATTGTGTATTGCTAATGTATAGAAACAATTTAGGGGTGTTGATTTTGTATCCTGCAACTTTGCTGCATATGTTTATTAGTTCTAGCTGTTTTTTTTCTGTGTGTAATTTTAAGGTTTTCTACATATAAGATCATGTCATCTGCAAACAGAGATAATTTTACTATTCTCTTTCCTTTTTGGATGCCTTTTAGTTTTTTTTCTTGACTAACTGCCCTGGCTAGGACTTCCAGTACTATGTTGAATAAAAATGGTGAGGGTGAGCATTCTTACTTTGCACATGAGCTTAGAGAAAAAGCCTTGAGTTGCTCACTACAGAGTATGATGTTAGCTGTGGGCTTTTCATATATGACCTTTAATATGTTGAGGTAATTTCCTTCTATTCCTAGTTTGTTGAGCATTTTATCATAAAAGACTGTTAAATTTTGTCACATGCTTTCTTTGTGTCACTTGAGATGATCATTTGGTTTTGTGTTCATTCTGTTAATATGGTGTACTATACTGATTGATACATTGAACCATCTTTGCATTCCAGGAATAAATCCCACTTATTCATGATGTATAGTCCTTTTAATGTGCTGATGAATTTGGTTTACAAATTCAACAAAATCCTTTGAGGATTTTGCATCAATATTTATCAGAAATATTTGTTGCTTTCTTTTCTTGCAGTATATATGCCTGGTTTTGATATAAGGGTAATGCTGGCCTCCTTAAATGAGTTTGGAAGTGTTTCCTCTTCTTTGATTTTTTTTTTTTCTTTCTTGTGGAAGACTTTGAGGAGGATTGGTGTTAATTCTATTTTAAATGTTTAAGTATAATTTTCCAGTGAAGCCATCTGGTTCTGGAACCTTTTTTCTTGGGAGGGTTTTGATTACTAATTCAGTGGTCTTACTAGTTATGGATAGGTTCAGTTTTTTTTTTCTTTATAATTCAATATTGGTAGGTTGTATGTTTCTAGGAATTTATACATTTTAATCTAAACCCTTGACCACCATCTCTTACCCATCTGGGTCTGGTCTACTCCTAGGAACCTGGATTTGATTATGGATTCTCAAGGGCTCTCTCTAGTAAAGCTCTGATGATGGCTTGGGTAAGGGTCATCAAAGAGGGCATCCAAAACTATGAGCAGCTGCCTCACTCACATGTGTACCAAAACTCTTAATTTTTATATTTTTATCAAAGGCTACTCATGGAACAGCTATCCTCATGGAAGAAGTGCTGCTTAGAAAGCAGCTCCTCAATCCAAATGGGGGTAAACATTAGTTGAGTGGTCACTATATTTACAGATTTTTTTAAAAAACTAGATTGACTAATTTCCTGAACTGAAAAGTATATAATTTTGGTTGGGAGGTAACAGGGATCTGGTAGCTAGGGAATGGTTTTGATAGGTGGAACAAGAAAGTATGCCAAGTTGATTCCAAATTTATAATCCTTAATTAAAAAATAAGTCAAGGTCATGTATATACTCTAAGGCAAGTGTACACAAGTGATAGCACATTAGGTTCCATGCAGGCCCTACTATCTTGGAGAGGTGGATTGAGTACAGCAGGATTATACACTTTTATTGATTTTTAACTGACTCAAAGTTTCTTTCTGTCCTTGAGAAAATGCATAATTTAAGAATAGAACTAAAAGTTTGAAGTAACTAATTAATGTTGCTGTATTTTCCATAATAAAATTAGAAAGCATTTTTTTAAGTTCAAGGGCCTTTTTATTTGATGCTATTTATCTAATCAACTAGATTTTTTAAAACTTTCATTTTTCTGTCAACTCTAGAGTTAATTTATAGTAGAGAGAGAGAGAGATACTTTTATTCCAGTAAACTTTCAGATCTGCCCTGAGTATGTTTAGTTCCCAACTGAGTCACTGTCGTAGCATCAGAAAATTAGTGCTGTTGTAATGAATAGCATTAGCCCCTGAATTCCAGTGAGGCCAAATATTTAAAGTACTCGAATGTGTTCTTAGTATCTAAGAATTAGTTTACCCAGATAAATCCTTGCCAGATGGATGTTTAATAAATGTAACTCACAACAAATTCCACATGTTATTGTCATAGTATTGTGATGTAGTTAATGAAGTAATGATTCCGCACTGAATTGCTCTTCTCAGTATCCTTTGGTTTTTCCTTTCACCTAACTTTTTAGCACTGGAATGTCCAAAGTCTCACCAATTGGACCTATTTCTTTGACAGCATATTTGAAGGTTCTAACAGGGGGGCACAGCTCCTTGTGTACCCTTGACTGAAGAATGGTCCTCTGTGACCTCGCAAGCAGCTTCAGGAGGGACACACATGGAGAGATGAGGAAGGATAAGGACACTTGCCCAGGCAGCCAGATCAGCTGAATCAACACTGGCAATCAGTGAGGTGACAGATGTTGCAGCCAGATTACTCTCATGTCTTTGACGGACCTGTTTTCTTCACTGCCTAAAGGCACTGCTTAGTGATTTAGTCTTATTGGATCTCATGGCTTTATCATCTTTATGCAAATGACTCCCAAGTTATACAGCCCAGACATCTTTCCTAAACTCCATACTAGTTTATCAAACTGTCTATTTGAGATCTAGAATTAAATTTCAAAGAGACATTTCATGCTTAACATTTGAAAAACTGAACTCCTGATCTTTCCCCCAAATGTACTCTACCTACACTCATTACCCAGATCAGTTGATGACAACTTCATTTCTCAAGGTTGCTCAGGCCAAAAACCATGGAATCATCTTTTATTTTTTTCTTCCTCTTATGTACTGTATTTAACCCATTAGGACATCTTGGTGGCTCTTCCTTGTTCAAACTATATCTAAATCTGACTGAATGATTGTCCTTACTAATTAAAAAAAAAAGGCTCAGAGAGCTTAAGAGAACAGCAAAATTCACACAGTTGGGAAGTGATTCAGAATTCAAATCTACATTTTTGACTGACTACAAATAATAGGCTTTTTCCATAACACTAGTGCTTCTCCAAGTAAATGTTATAATTGCTATTTTATTTACATAGTTTAGAAATATGATTTGGCCTATTACATAACTGGATCTTTATAAATAGTATGTGTGTTTTTTTTTTTAATTAGGTTTTGTAGGAATTCTCTAGGCACATAGCAGTTACTTTGTAAATACTTGCCAACTCACTTGCATTGATGGTACGCTTGCCATTTTATTTTGCTATGGGTTAAGAAATTTATCAATTGCAAGATGTAGTTGGATATAAGGATGTGTTGGTTGCAAAAAAGGGGTATTAATGAAATAAAATATTCAAGGTCCTTTAAAAAGCTCTTTTTCAAAGATTTCTTGCCATATCTCTGACTTTAGAACATGTAATTAGCTCTTATTATCTAAATACTTTTCTATTTGCTGGTGTTTTCATGATATATAATATTGATCTTGATGCTAATCATTCAATCTTATATTGTGAAATTATTATTTAAATTATTCAGAATTTTTTCACTGGGGTTTCTGTATCAGAGGTACATCTTATAATTTTTAAGTCCACTAGATCCTAAGTTTCTCTGATAGATTATAATGCCAAAAAGGCAGAGAGTTGGGATTTTGGTAGAGAGATATTGGAAAAGCAATTTCAGTGTTGATGAGATTTTTGAAACACTCCTGTTTTATTGATGTGTAGTGGTCATAGTTAGAAGTTATTTCTTACTATACAATGAAGTGTAGCAAAAATGAAATATGTTATGCCAAATTTTTATTGGGTTAAATTATATCCTTAAAAGAAGCCAAGACTGAGTTTTGGGGAGATGTCTATTGTTGTGATATATTTGAAAAGCTGATCATTGTTTTTCTTCTTTTTATGTAGATGTAGAATATTTATCTCTTAAACAGATTTTGTGTCAATAGCCCATGGGTTGTTAATTCATCTTTATTTTTCTTTTCTAAATTTACATTTTAGAATTTACTTATTTTATTATTCCATCAGTTTGTGTTATTTTGATTTAAGGGTGAAACTTATGACTACTTAATTCATAAAAGCAATTTTCACATCTTAAATTTGATGTGTCTGTTTATCTCCCTATTTACCTACCTTTGCTTTGATAGAAATACTTAGTATAGAATCATTTTAAAAATATTCTTATAGGCCTGGAAATATTTCTTAAAGCAGTAAGTTGAAATGCATTAAGCAGTAAGCTGAAGGCATTAAAAGCAAGAACTATGTCTAGTAATTACTCCCTGTGGCAACTGAGTGAGTTAAAGATGTGTGGCAACTGCAGCTGTAATGGCATATATTTAGAAAGGAAACTTAATTTGCTACTTCTAAAAAAAAGTCTGTTGGCAAACAAGTTAAAATAAAGGTTCAAAAAGAGATATTTTATTTCTGGAAAGTGTGTTAGTTCTGTTACCATTTGCAATGGTGTCTGTGAGTCTTCATACTGTGAAATAAGCTATGATGAACCATGGTGGTGTCTTTTCTTTTTCCTAGTGTATGCCGATCAAAGGCCTGGGATTTGTCCTGGGAGCCTATCAGTGCATTTGCAAAGCAGGATTCTATCATCCTCGAGTCTTCTCAGTGAACAACTTTCAGAGTAAGTTCCCTTTGTTTCTGTGCACATATATGTATACAAGAAATTTTCTTTGATCCTTGTTGGTGTTACATGGTTAAATCCCCACTGGTCTAGAGTTCTTTTATCACTTAAGGAGTTTTAGTTTTGGTTTGTTATCTACAGTGTTCTGGAGTACCACAAAAATATGTGCTCAATTTTAGGTATATTTTAGTTTTTAATACATTTTAAAAGCTTGATAATATTGTAGCTACTAAGACAAATGAGGATTCAGTTACTGAGAAGTATTGCTACAGAAATTCCCTAAAACTAATGTTGCCAGTTTGTTCAGTTCATTTACTTATTTATTAATTTGTGTGTATGTTTTTTATGCTTCATAAAAACTTACTCTTATAAAAGTGAGCAGCTTAAAGCAGTGCAAATTTATTATTATACAGTTTCTGTTGATCAGATTTCTAGTCGTGGGTTAGCTGGGTCTTCTGCTCAGGGGCTTACCTGGCTAAAATCAAGGTGTCACCTGGGATATAATCTCTGAGGCTCAGGGTCCTCGTCTTCAGATTGTTGAATGAATTCAGTTTCTTGCAGTCGTAGGCTTGAGGGCCCCATTTTAGGGTTAGGTATCAGCCTGGGGTCGCTCTTAGCTCCTAACAGTTGCCTTAAGGCCCAGCCATATGGCCCTCTCACTACATGGCTGCTGCTGCTTCAAGCTACCAGGAGAATCTCCCCAGCCTGCTGAGACAGAGTGTTATATGACAAAATGACTGTCCCATCACTTTGCCATATAGTGATCCTAAGCAAAGGAGAGAATATCCCATCATATTTATAGGTCTACGCACATTCAAAGGGAAGTGGATTATACAGGGTTTGTACTCCAGAATCAAAATTTGGTAATCTGGTTATTCTATTCCTACCGCAGAAAATGTCGGTGTTACAATTTGAGTATTGAGTTTTATTCTGTGTACAGAGAATGCAGTGTTGTCACAGCGCCTTGTAGCTAGTTACTGGATGTAATAACTAAGAAGAAAGTATAGTGGCTTCATGGGAAGTTAGGGTTTGGGGTTGCTAAAACTGGAGTATAGGTTTCTTTTAGATAGTTATCCATAAACCTTTGTTAGACCTATTATTTGTCTCTATAGGAATTTGCATTTCTACTAGGCATAGTTCAAAGGGTACACTGAGATTGAGACCTGACTGCCTTCCTCTGGGAATTTTGGTAGATTTTTATAGATTTAACTTCTAGGTTCCAGAGGTGAGGAACATTTTTCTTTCTCCTTGGGTCATATATTTCGGAGTTCAGGCTTTGTTCTGAATAACAAAGTTGTAAATAGAATTCTGAGATGGCCTCCCAGATTCTGCTTCTACATGAACTCTAGAATCCCCTTCCCTTAAGTGCCAGTGGGACCTATGAATAGAATGGAATAGTCATTTCCTTGCTTAGGCTATGTTATGTAGCAAATGTAATGATATAGTCACTTTTGTGATTGCATCGTATTAATAATACCTAAGTCTCCATCATAGCACACTGGAGAGAGAGAGAGAGAGAGAGAGAGAGAGAGAATGAGAATGAATAAATCTGCTGGCTTTGAAGAAGAAAGAGGGCCATCTGGTTAGGGCCTGAGGGCAGCCTCTAAGAGCTGATAGTAAACTCCTGAGAAAACAGGGACCTCAGTTTTATAAATGCAAGGAAGTAAATTCTTTCAGTGGCCTCAACACTCTCAGAAGAGAATCCTGAGCTCCAGATGAGAATGCAGCCTAGCCAAAATCTTGATTTCAGCCTAGTGAAGCCCGAAGTAGAGAACCCAGTTACCCTGTGCTAGCTATTTAACAGAAACTGGGAAATAATATATAGACATTTCAGCCCCTAAATTTTGGGTAATTTATTATGCAGCAATAGGAAACAAACAAGAGCAATGATGATAATATATCTTCTGGATGGTTATGCTTTGTGTGTGTGTGTGCGTGTGTGTGTGTACACCAAGCCACGCTGACACCAGAGCTACTTTGGCATTCTTCACGTTTATGGTCCAGACATAACATATGATTCAACACTGAAGGATTAAGGGAAAAGGTTTTAGCTTATGTTCTGTGAAGGTATTTTGTATCTGGTTTACCCACATTTGTTCTCAGCTCCCACTATGTGACTGAAATAAAACATCTAAATATTGTAGAATCAGAGGATGACTATGCCATTTGCTTATAACACCACCAGGAGAAACTGGTTAACCTTTAACAACTTATCTTTATTTAATTTGCACACTCCTACTTTCTTCCTTATTTTAAAAGCCAGTGTGTTTTACTGGACCTACACTCTAAGAAACGGCTGCTTCTCTGCCTAAGTCTAACTCCGTGTTATATACATTGCAGCCATGGAAAAGAGGCCACAGTTATCAGAAAGATGATCTATAGATGAATTTAGCATGGATTCAGCTTTGACTTTAGCAAATACTTAACTAGGACTGACCTTTCTCAATGACAGAGCAGAAAGCTAGCTACATGTTATAATTTAATCCAGTAAAGTGCTCTTTGACCAGAAATATCTTTCTTGATGGCCTTGTCAAGTTGCATGAAAATCCAACATTAATCACTTCTTGTCCTTAAGAAAGAATGCAGCAAGCTGACCAGCAATATGAGATACATAACTCACTAGGGTCAGTCATCAACCAAGAACTATCCAAAATTTTTTTTTATATTTTTGGTTCATTATTAGAATATATTACATGTCTGTGTGTTTTAATTCATTAAGCCTTTTAATCATAGTATCCAGGCAAATTATATGAGCAGTTATTTTCATACTTTTTTGAGGAGATATCCATGAAATAAGGAATGGCCATATGTACCCTGGGGTCAAAGGTAAAGAAGACATTGGAGACCCAACATAAGTGCTAACATATGCAAAACTGCTACCACAGCACATAGCATATAATAAGTGTTCAATAGATGTAGTTAAATAAGTGAATATGTATATATATACCTATACAAACATTAATAATACATGTAAAGAGATAACCTTTAAGGAACATTGGTAATTAGTACCTTACCTCAAACATTTTATTACATTAGAATAACCAGTGACTTAAGCTAGAACTTTTGGAGAATGAATTCTGTGTGGATCAGAAGGAAGATGGGACAGCAAATGTCTGTTCTGTAACAGCCAGTGCTACATTGAGAAAGGCAATAGGAAGGAAGACCACTTGGTGGTTAGAGGCGACAGGAGGAAATTAGTTGCCTAATAAGGAGAATGAGGTATAGTAAACAGAAAGGATATACTGCAGAGATAAAATTCACTTAATTTATTGATGTAAATCCAGAAAAAAGACCCCAAATTTCTGGATCTCTTAAAGTCTTATATGCCCTTTGGAGAGAAGAGCTAACTTGTAGTGCTGATCTCTTAGAGAAAATGTAAATATGACTGTTAAAAATCCTGTTAGAATGCAAAATGTTTTAAAAATCTTTATTTAGACCAAGACCCACAGTAAACAAAGGGCTTGTAAAGACCAACAGGATATGTTCAAATGACATAATTTGAAATTGTGCTGACATCCCAGACACCTTGTTCTTGGCATCTCTCTTGAAGTGTTGGTCATATGTGAGCTAATAGGATCTGACATCTGGAAAGTAGCAGGATTTTGAAATAACCAAGTACTGATGTATAGCTGTCTCTTCAAATCTAGGTTGTTCCCTTGCAGGTTGATGAAGTATAAGCTTGTGACAAGCTCATCGTCATTAAATCGATCTGTCTTAGTATGGATTCTGTCTTCAGTGAAACTTTTCTCTTTCACATGGACATACTACCAGCCTTTCACTCTTATTACCTTTGTCTTGTGGATTGACTTCAGCTCATGTACATTAGCAGATAAATCCCAACTTACAAATGACCCATACGTAAAAATGACAAACCCTACTTTGCACTCCAGTGCTATTGATATGAGAAGCATATGATGAGGGAAGAAAGACATCAAAGTAATTAGAGTCTTAAAAAGTGTATAGTTTTGGAAGAAAAAGAAGGGAAGCTCTTTGAAAGGGGTATAATTTAGGGATGCTGCTCTCCAAGGGAAAACGTTCAGCAAGGCTGATTTGTCTCTGGGATGAGCCTCTTTTTTTTTTTTTTTTTTGGTCATGTTTGAGTCTTACCCTTTCTCTTTCTCCTCTGTTTAATGGCTGGAGAGCTGGACAAATTTGTTTCAGTCTCTAGTACAAATCCAAAACTTAGATGGAATACATTAAAAGAAGTTGAAGATCACATTCTCGTAATCAGCATCGTCACTTTTGCTGCTGATCTGACTTTAGCCATGTGGTCTGGTTCTGAAGCTAGACTTTTGCTATATTATGAAAACCTAGTCCTGATCAATTGTAGTAGAAAAATTCTCCATCTAATTGTCCATGCTTACGTTTTTGCTTCAGGCATTTGCCTAATTTTCAGTTTTCATATTTTCTTTCATTAGTCCTGTTTGTAGGGATTAGAGTCCATCACTGAATGTGTCTGGCAGACAGGGTTAGTTGCCAGGGGAAGAGTTCCCAGTGCTCCCAATCTACTTGGAGTACTGACTATTGCATTTACCTTGGTTATCTGTGACTTTGTTCTTTTCAACTACTGGGACACATCCCATACCATGTTGGACTTCCGTGGTTGCTAACCTCAGAGTTGAGTTTCTACCCATAGTATAACATAATAATTTAAGCACATGGTCTTCAGAATAAATCTTAGGGTTGAATCTCAGCTCTGTTATTCACTTGCACTGTGATCTTGGCCAAATTGTGTAACTTTCCTACCCTTCATTTATGTCATATGTAAAATTAGGATAATGTCATCTGCTTTATAGAATTGTTATAAGGATTAAATGAAGTAATAAATATAAAGTTCTAATCATAATAAATGACACATATTAAATGCTTAGAAATATTATTTTCATCATTATTTGGAAGCTTGTGTTTATTCTCCTTATTCCTTTTCTCAGATATTCTGCCAATTTTCATTCCCTTAAGCTAGTATCTGCTCCACCTCCCAGCAGAGGGCTATATTTCCAGATCTTAGATCTTTATAGTTCACCTCATCCTAAATATGGGCTATGCTCTGAGATAAAATACTCCAGTCCTCCAAAAATCTTCCTTTTCTCCCACTGGCTGAAATATTACTACATTAGCTATTTCCCCCTTGTTTACCTATTTTATTATTATATTAATGTATTTGCATTATTTTACTTTATTAGACTACTAATTAGAGATTTACTGAAGTTAATAATCTTTCTCCAAATATTAAAAAAATCTCCAGTAGGGAAATTTGACTGTCAGTCATTCACATATTAGCTCATCGAGGTAGACAACATCTGAAAGTTTATTAACATATTAGTGACTATTCTCCCTGCATGGTGGAATTATTCATGATTTTTGATTTTGTCTCTGTGTTTTCTTTTTTCCTGTGTAAAGTTGCATTACTTATACAAAATCATAAAGTTTTAAAAATGCAATATAATATTGAAAACATATTCCTTATATGACTGTTTTGTTCAGGGATGAGGTTAAAAAATAAAACTTTAAATATCCAAATTTAGCAAACTGTGACAAAAAATAAGAGAAAGTCCCTAAAAATTACTATTTATAAAGAAAAAAGTAAGCTATAAGGAAGAAACTTGTGGCATACCTCCTTCCCAAGTAATCGAAGTTAGCATCATCAGTTATTGGGACAGACTGACTCCTTGTGCCTCCTGATATGGATATGCTAATGGCAACATTACCTTTATGGTATTCCTGCCCAGAACCAATAATAAGAATCTAATCATGAGGAAACATGAGATAAACCCAAACTGAGGGGCGCTACACAAAGTAACTGGCCTGTGCTCTTCAAAAATGTCAAGGTCAAAAAGAACAAAGAAATGCTGAGGAACTTTTCCAGATCAGAGCCTAGAAATATAGCAAGTTAATCCAATGCATGATCCTGGATTTCATCCCAGATGGGGATATAAGTAACCCCAAAGAACATAATTGTAACAATTAATTAAATTTTAATATGGGCTATAAATTAGATGATAATATATCAATATTAAATTTCCCAACTTTGATCATTATAATGTGGTAATATATAAGGATGCTATTTTCTTAGGACATGCAAACTGAAGTGTTTGAGTAAAAGGACACAGTATCTTCAACCTACTCTTAGATGGTTCACAAAGAATAGTATACATACAAATTTATGAAAGTCTATCAAGAGAATATGAATGACAAAGTAAATACAACAGAATGTAAATAATTGGTGAATCTGGGTAAAGAATTTGTTGGATTTCTTTGTAATATTGTAGATTTTTCTGTGAATTTTAAATTATATCAGAATCAAAAGTTACAAAGATCTAATTTTCAGAACATTATCTGTGTTTCAATTCAGAGGGCAGAAATTTTTCAATAGCTGTAGCATTGTTAATTAGATGGTTAGGATTTAGAACAAAAATTCACTTAACAAAATGAATTTATTGCTATCTAAAGGGATGTGGTTTTAAAATTTTTTATTATAAAAACATTACATGCTCCCTAAACAAACTTTGGAATGTATAGAAAAGTAGAATTTAAAAGACCACTCAAAAGTCTATTGTTCCCTGAATTCTTTTCAGTTTATAGTTTTTACACAAATATCTGTATATATGATCTTTCTAGAAACTTGAAATTATATTCATTTTAAATTTCATACATAGTTTTCTTGAACATAATTTTAATAGTTACATAGAATTCAATTGAATTAATGCACTATGGTTTACTTAACCATTCTAAGGTTTATACTTTTACTAGTTTATATAAATATAAAACTATACATATATAAAAATTTAGAGATTTTATGTTACTTTTCTTGTAATTGAAATAAAATTAAGGCAAGCAAATAAGCTAACGTACTGTTCACAAATTGTCACATTTATTTTGGCAGGCTCCTGTTTACAGGTGAATGTTTTAGATTCCTCATATGTCCTGTAAATGCCACTGTAACCTTCTCCCAAAGTCCTTCTATATATTTTTGCTCAAGGCAGCATATTTGATCACCCATATAAGGGACTAAAGAGCTGCTATTGCCAAAGCTAATAGATAAACATATTTGCCATTTATCTTCAGAAAGTATTAGGTTATTAAGTATGAAAAGCCCTATTTCCTTAAGTACTAAGTTTGACAGTTGATATCTCTGACATTTCACTTTGACACTTCTTGTTTTATTTTTATTGTGAGGGTACATCCTCATTCTTTCAAACGCATGGTTTGGCTTGTGATTATCTTTCAAAGTTTTTTTAGACCAATTTTTGTGAAACCATGGATTAAGTAAAAAATTCATGTTATTTTCAAATATGAGTTCTGTCATGGAATGAATGCTGAGCCCACAGCTGGAAATATCAATTAAGTGTTTGGTAATGAACGCACAATACGTTGATGGTTTGAAAAGTTCTGTTCTGGTGATTTTAATCTTGAAAATGAGCCATGTTGGCTACTATGGTGGATAATGATGAGCTGAAAGCTGTAGTGGAAACAAATCCATCTCAACCTATGCATGAATTAGCAGCAAGGCTTGATGTTATTATTCCAACAATATTGGACCATTTGAAACAAATCGGCAAGGTAAAGAAGCTGGATATATGGGTTCCACATGAATTAAATGAGCATCAGAAGAGAAATCATCTCAAAGCTTGCTTTTCTTTGTTGTCATGACATAAAGGCAAACCATTTCTATACCATATTGTTACAAGTGATGAAAAATGGATTCTTTTCGACAATCCTAAGCATTTGGCACAATGATTGGATAAAGATGAAGTGCCAAAACACAATCTAAAACCGAGTATTCATACAAATGTTTTATTTCAAGGATCAGTTTTGTTATGCTTGAGTCAGGGTTATAAGTGTGTTATAAGGTAGGTTTTTGGCCATCCCTTCCCCACTCATCCCACCCCTGCTTGATTTCCACTGAGTTTTGCTTCCCTGTGTGCACACGTGTGCTCATTTGTTAGTTCCAGTTTAATAGTGAGTACATGTGGTGTTTGTTTTTCCATTCTTTAGATACTTCACTTAGGATAATGGTCACAGTTCCATCCAGATTATTGCAAAAGGCCTTAATTCATCCTTATTCATGGCTGAGTAGTCTTCGATGGTATACATATACCACATTTTGTTAATCCACTCATGAATTGATGGGCACTTGGATTGATTCCACATATTTGCAATTGTGAATTGTGCTGCAATAAACATTCAAGTGTGGGTGTCTTTTTGATAAAATGACTTATTTTGCTTTGGGTAAATACCCTTCACTCTCAACATGTATTCTTACCTGCTTTGTTGAGAAGGATAAGACTAAAAGATTGGCTTCCGTGTTTTCTTTTTTCTCTGCTTCTAAATGGTTTTTTTCAACTGATTCCTCCTCTGTCCCAAAAAACAAAACAGAACAACCTTTTAAATATCCTTAATCCACATCTACTTTTTTCCAGTGTTAGAAGAACAGATATCAGATATTCTTTGAGTTAATTTCTGCCACTGTGCTCTTGATGATATCCAGTCATAGCTTGTCCAGTCCTTTCTTTACTAGTCTTCTCATGTCTTTCCTCAATTTCCAGTGGCTCCTTTTGCCGACTATAGCTGTCTTCACATCTTACCTGTATAAAAGAAAACAAAACACAAAACCAAAATCCCTTTTATAAATCTCATCATTCTTCCTATTGCCCATGAATTTTTCTTGCTGTTTTCATTCAATGGAGCATTTTAAAAGTAATATTGCATCTTATCAATTATTTAGTCATTCATCCCTGACAACCTAATTTCAATTTCTACCACTATTTGGAAACTACCATCTTAAAGGTCAAAGATAAAATAATCGTTCAATCTTGTAGCTTTTTCTCAGTTATCATATATGGTCATATTCTAGCATTTTTGAGTAAATTCCAGTTCTCAGTTATAGCATCAGAAATATTTCTACCTGTCTGTTGTCTTCCTGTGTATATTCTCTAATTGTTATCTTATCCACTCCCAGAGATCTCTGTAGGTTCTTTCTCTAACACTTACTCCCTCTGTGTCTCATCTCATTCCTGTAACTTCCTTGTTTTCTGGACAGTTAGTACCTTTTTTTAAGATGCCAATGAATTCCCACTTCTTCTTTGCATCTCCCATATTTGGAGAAGAGAAAGAGCCAGTCATTGTGATTTATATAAACCATCTCATTTAATCCCCACAGCAATCCATATTTCACAAATAAGTAAACTAAGACCCAAAGTGGCCTAGTGAGTTCTCTAATGCCACAGAGTTATTTGGGGGTGGGAACGATGATTGTGCTTGACACCAAAATCCATATACTTTTCACTGTGTAACAGGATGGTGACTCTTAAACAGCAATACATGCTAAATCATCAAATATTCAATTATGTTTTTGCTTTTGTTTTTACTGAGGAAGGAAAGCAGACAAATACATTGTAGAAAGATTGTGAATCTTTAACAAGAGTAGAAAGAAATAAAGACTTTATGATAAATTTTATGTGATTAAAATGCTGTTATCCAGAAGAACCTCTCCCACATTACTCAGTTAATTAGAGTTGTGTTACGTCCTGAAGTGGGTACATATTCACTGATGTTTTCTTATGTTCAGAGTTGGAGTTCAGAGTTGGAAATAGTTGGGTTTTTAAAAAAGTATTTGTTACTAATTGGATATTTGTTGGTGCTAAACTCAACGATTAAAGAGAATCTTTACCTATTGGGCTTCAGAGGTAGCTTAAGTTTGATAACTGAGACAGAAGAATCTAAAATTAAAGTGAGGGATCAATAGCAGCAGTAAGTGAATAGGGTGGAAATGTCCTAAGGTTATGCAAAGTGGGAAATTACATGATAGCTTCTAAGTATGGACTGTACTCTGGGCAAAGGATACAGCATCATTCAGCAATTGCACACTGAACACTTGTTGATTAAGTATCATTTTATCCAACTTAGACCTAATGAACTTGGTAGATGGGATCCCTGCTGAATTAAGGAGTAATCAAAGCCTCATATTGCATTCTGTGCTATGTAGGTCAAGAAGTTCCAAAAGTGATGGGTATGTGTACTTGGTACATGAAAACATTGCCTTTGTTATCTCTCCTTCTGATTAATTCTCTCACAAATATTTATGGAATATGACTTGTGCTTTAGGGAATTTTATCTGTTTTTGAGTGGTAGATAATGAAATAAAAAACTTAGAAAACTGTTGCCTGCCCTCAAGGAGTTTTCTTTGCATTTTTGCTGATTTTCCTCAATTACTCTGAATGACAATTTTAAAATCAAAAGGATAAAAATAATTTTGTTCGAGTCCAAAGGCAAAGGAACTTTCTCCCCTAGCAAGAGGGTTGACAAAAGATCTATAATAAATGGGAAAAGAAATGAAGAGGCACCTTGAGGGGTGCAAATGACACTGTGGTTTTATTTGGAACTTTCAGGAAGGGGTCCGGATCACCATTTTTCAGGAAGTTCAAAGGATGTGTCGGAAGAAGCCCATGTCTGCCTGCCCTGCAGGGAGGGCTGCCCCTACTGTGCTGATGACAGCCCGTGCTTTGTCCAGGAGGATAAGTACTTGCGACTTGCTATCATCTCCTTCCAAGCCCTGTGTATGCTGCTCGACTTCGTTAGCATGCTGGTGGTCTACCACTTTCGCAAAGCAAAGGTAAACCCAGGTACCCTGGTTATGATCTTCCTTTTTTATTATGGTGTAACCACTTTTCTTTTTAAGCAAGTAGAATTTCCAAATCCCAGTTGCTTCTCCACTAAGCAGAAGTCTTTCTGTAATACGATTGGACTAGAATTAAAATATGTTACCATATTTTAATATTTTCTTCTACAGAATGTTTCCCCCTATTTAGCCTGAAACTCAAGTGCCTCATTGCTTACTTAAAGGACTTTCCTTTACATCATCTCTTTGGCCTTTAGAGTAACTTATTCTGCCAGCACCCAATGTGTTGTTGATTTTTCATATCTAAAGAGCTTTGTTATGTTTATTATATTTTCATTTCTCTTAGGCATATTGGAAAATGATAAGTGACTAAACTATTTTTGAGCATGTTATACTTTGAAGAATGAATTTATTCATTACGTATGCTTGGTCTTGCATTAGGGGACACTTCCCTTAATGGTGATCCTGGGAAGACCTTATATAGCCTTTGAGAGAACCTGTTCTTTGGTTCTGTTCTGAGAAATCAAAGAGTAGTATAAGCATTTGTGTACTTCTCGGTCAGGAGTGGACAGAATGCTAAAATATTCAGGGCAAAACTTTCTGGGGAACTTTCTCCAGTTGATCACCCAATTAATTTTATGTAGCCAGTGTTGTGTTAGAATTTGTGATGCTACTATTCACAGAAACTTATTTGTGCCATTGGAAAGAGAAAAGCCTAGAGCTTCAAACTTTTCTGAATTCAGATGACCCCTTCATGTTGGCAAAGTGTATAGATTGGTTTCAATTATAGAGCTCATTGAAAGTATAAAGTGTTCCCATTAGAAATTAAAAAAAGAAAACAACCCTTTGTGAATGGCATCTATTAAGAAGCC
This sequence comes from Eulemur rufifrons, assembly GCF_041146395.1. Lineage (NCBI taxonomy): Eukaryota > Metazoa > Chordata > Mammalia > Primates > Lemuridae > Eulemur > Eulemur rufifrons. The sequence continues at coordinate 17,525,567 of NC_091007.1, forward strand.
TCAAGTTAACATTTTTTTTAAAAAGCTTCTATTGAGATTCTAGGAGACTGTATCCATTATGTTAATGTTATAGACTTTAGGAGTTATTTTAAATAGACAGTTTCATTAACAGAAACATGCAGCACAAATTAAAATCAAGCTTTAAGTCAGCAAGAAAGTACAAACAGGCACATTGATCTTCATTTAACCAATACTTTCTTTTGCAACAAACTATATGTTAAATTGTGTGTATAATAAAATGGTAGGCAAGTAGAGTTGGGAAATATATAACCACTGTCACTTAGATAAAATTAATTGATTTTTAAAAAGCCTGTCAGTGGCAGAACAGGTAGAATTGAAAGGTCTATTTAATCCACTGCTCTGAACTCTCTCTGATAGAATGTAATTCATTTACACAGTGGATAACACATAGTTCTTTATGTATTTTAATTGATTTTAATCATTAATGATTGCTGTGCTAAATGAATTTATGATACATAGTGGGTAGAATATTACACTGGATATTAAGAAACCTGAGATAGTTTTGGCTAGACCAATGTCTAAATCTATGTTAATGTTACTTAATATTGCCTAAATTACTAACCTTTTTAATTTCCCTGGACTTTCATGTGAAATGTCATATTAATGACCCACATCCTGCTTTACAGGGGTATCATGGGAATAGATATCTTTACATGTCATTTTGATGAAATTTTTTTAGATACAACCTAGTTGGAATAGTAATTAGACATTATATAGTTTTCAGATGGTCACCTTTTGAAAATCAGTTACTTTTCACTGAATATCACATAATATAAGGAGGATATAAATTAATAAAGTCAATGAACATAGACCTTGTATGTTGAGGAAAGGAAATGTTTGGTGCAATTTTCTCTTGTGATTTCAATTACCAAAAGCAATGGACAAAATTGATCTTTAATATTATCAGATATTTTAATTCTATTGAACTAGTAAAATATAACACAATATTACAACAATACTATTTTCACTCCCCATTAAAAGAATATGAATGAGAACTATTTTTTCCTTATCACCCCCTTTCCCATTTTATTAAAGGGTTAGTTGCCATCTATTTTCAATAATAGCAATCATCGGTTTCAAAAAGAAAACAATTCTCTAATGTATTTTGGATAAATTATTTAGACTTCTCCCTATATGTTTATTTGGTTTAATTGCCAACTTTCCAACCTTTCCAACTATGTATTTCTTGCTTTTCTAGTTCTCCTTCTTTTTCTACCACATCTACAATGACTTCCTCCACTGAAGACTTGAACTGCTCAGAGTCATTCATGAGGGTTGAAATCAGCTTCTTCCAAACTCCTGTTAATGTTGATATTTTGACCACCTCCCATGAATCACAGATGTCCTTAATGGCATCTAGAATGGTGAATCCTTTCCAGAAAGTTTTTAATTTACTTTTCCCAGGTCAGTCAGAGGAATTCCTATCTATGGCAGCTACAGCCTTACAAAATGTATTTCTTAAATAATGAGATTTGAAAGTCAAAATTACTACTTGATCCATGGGCTACAGAATGGGTGTTGTGTTAGCATGCATGAAAACAACATTAATCTCCTTGTATTAATACATTTTTATCAGAGCTCTTGGGTTACTATGTACATTGTCAATGGTCAGTCATATTTTGAAAGGAATCCTTTGTCTGAGCAGTAGGTCTCAACAGTGGGCTTAAAATATTCAGTAAATGATGCTGGGCCGGGCGCGGTGGCTCACGCCTGTAATCCTAGCACTCTGGGAGGCCGAGGCGGGTGGATTGCTCAAGGTCAGGAGTTCGAGACCAGCCTGAGCGAGACCCCGTCTCTACTAAAAATAGAAAGACATTATATGGACACCTAAAAATCTATACAGAAAAAATTAGCCGGGCATAGTGGCGCATGCCTGTAGTCCCAGCTACTCGGGAGGCTGAGGCAGTAGGATCGCTTGAGCCCAGGAGTTTGAGGTTGCTGTGAGCTAGGCTGACGCCACGGCACTCACTCTAGCCCGGGCAACAAAGTGAGACTCTGTCTCAACACAAAAAAAAAAAAAAAAAAAAAAAAAAAAAATGATGCTGTACACATTTGTGCTGCATCCTGACTTTGTTGTTCCGTTTATAGATTAGAATGATTTAGCATAATTCCTAAGGGACCTAGGATTTTTGGAATGGTGAATTAACATTGGCTTCAACTTAAAGTTACAAGCTGCATTATCCCCTAATAAGAGAGCCTGTCTTTTGAAGCTTTGAAGCCAGGTATGGACTTCTCCTCACTAGCTATGGAAGTCCTAGGTGGTCTCTTCTTCTAATAGAAGGCTATTTCATCTACATTGAAAATATGTTGTTTAGTGTAGCCACTTTCATCAATTATCTTAGCTAGATCTTCTGGATAACTTGCTGCAGTTTCTTGATCAGCACTTGCTGCTTTGCCTTACATTTTTATGTTACAGAGACAGCTTTTATCCTTAAATTCCATGATCCAACCTTTGCTACCTTCAGACTTTTCTTCTGCTGCTTTCTTACCTCTCTCAGCCTTTGTAGAATTAAAGAGAGTTTTAGGGCCTTGCTCTGGATTAGGATTTTGCTTAGGGGAATGTTATGGCTGCTTTGATCTTCTATCCAGACCATTCAAACTTTCTTCATATCAGCAATAAGGCTGTTTTGCTTTCTTGTCATTTGTGTATTCACTGGAGTAGCACTTGTTATTTCCTTCAAGAACATTTCCTTTGCATTTACAACTTGGCTGTTTGGTCTAAGAGTCTTAGCTTTCAGCCTGTGTCAGCTTTCAACATGCCTTCCTCACTAAGCTAAACATTTCTAGCTTTTGATTTAAAGTGAGAGACATGTGACTCCTTTCACTTAAACACTTAGAGTCCATGGTAGGATTATTAATTGTCCTAGTTTCAATGTTACTGTGTTTCAGGGAATAGGGAGATCCAAGGAGAAAGAGTGAGACTGGGGAAATGCTGGCTAGTGGAGCAGTCAGAACACACACATCTTTTATATGTGGCTCTTATATGGGTGCAGTTCATGGCACCTCCCAAAAATTACAATGATGACATCAAAACCACTAATCCTAGATCACCATACAGATATAATAATACTAATGAAAAGGTTTGAAAGATTGCAAGAATTCCCAAAATGTGACACTGAGACACGAAGTGAGTGTATGCTGTTGGAAGAATGGCGCTGATCGACTTGCTTGATGTAGGGCTAACACAGACCTTCAAGTTGTAAAAAATGCAATAAAGTAAAGCTTAATAAAATGATGTATGCTTTTACTAGATGTATGCTTATTATAATTTCAAAGATGAAATATATTCTGTAATATCATCAAAAATTCAAATAAGATATTTTCTATATTATATTTCTTTTTTGCTATAAATCAATTTCAGAAGCAGTTCCTCAGAAATTATGGGTTTACTTTTTTCATTTGCACTATCTCTTTATTTTTATCTTTCTCCATATTAATCTATAGTCAAATGGAGGATGAACAGAGTTCTGTCAAGAATAACACCAAAGCCCGGAATGAGGGTTAAGAACAGCAGACAAATATCAATTAAAGATATAGCAGTGGGTGAGGAGAGTGTTGGAGGAAGGCCGCGGCATTGTTAGTGGAATTTGGGGCATTTGCTCTTTGGGCTTCCATCACTATGGAGGGAGACTCGAGCACCTCCTCCCACCCTCCTTCATCCTGCCTTCCCCACAGCGTTCTCAAGTTTGTCCTGTTCTCTGCTTTATGTGCTCATTTATGCTGTGAGTAACCTTGATCCTCAATGCTAGGGGACTTGCAGAGAATTTGTTTTTTTTTTCAGGAACCAGTCACTGGTTGGACCATAAGAGTTTCTTTCAGTCTTCATTGTATCTACTTAAAAAATTCCTCATTGACTGATATATGAGCACCACTCATGGCCAGTTCTGACTGCTAATATAGATTTTTAAAAATTTATATAATTCACATAATTTCACTTTTGGAAAGAGAGAAGAAGTTGCCTTTATATGCCTTGCTCATACTGTCATTGTACCTGGAAATACCTACATTCTTTAAGATTTTATATCAGTCAGAAAATCTTGAACTTGATAAGAATTCTTCCTTTCACATTAAATGTTCATACCTGAGCTTTGCAGGTTTTGTATTGAACTGGCATATTTGCTCCACCTCATGACAAATTTTCTCTTCCAGTGTAGGGTTGGTAGTGATAGGCAATCAATAAAGAAGAATGCATCCAGTTATGATCAAAATGAAATGGTATAAGGTGACAGCAAATGGCTTTGGAGTTACACACTTCCTACTGTCACTACTTCACATGTGAATAAACCGAAGCCTGGAGAACTTAAGAAACCAGTCCAGTGTTACTTGGGGAAGCTAGGATTTACACTTGAGTCTGTTTGACTTTACAGACCATTATATCTGTTAACTATTGTGCTATACTGTCTCTCAGATGTTTATAATGTAATTTAATTTTACATTAAAAATAAAATAGACCCAGCTAACCTGGCCCCATTGAAGTAATCTACGTTCTAGGCCGCATGAATTCCTTTTTCCTCATTCCCTCTGCCTCTTCAAGTTTACATGTGTGTTTCATTCTTGCTAGATGCCTACTAATAAACTGAGTATATTAAGTTCTTCCATGGCACTAACTTAGTGGCTTCATATATGTTCCTTGGCATTACTATACACTTGTGCATTTACTGGTGTCCTTTAATGCCTTAACCCAAGGAGCAAAAATGTAATGGTTTAGGGGGGTGCGTGTGCGTGTCTGTCTGTTAATGTCAAGGTGGTGGTAAAACTAAATATGAGGAAAAGCAAAAGAGTGAAGAAAAATAGTTTACTTAAAGGAATCTCTTTATGTGCTTCTTAAGAAATAATCATTTAAATAACCTCCTGCATCTGGTGGCAGGAATACTAATTATGAGTTATGAAGAACAACTAAAGTGATTATAACATATTTGTATGTCTTAAGAGATATAAAATGCTTAATGTTTACCAAACTAACTCCATTACCATATTCTCTTGAGGCACTTATATTTACTTATGTTTATTTGAATGATGAAACCAGTTACTTTTTAAGTATACTAAAAATAACTTTTTAAAAATTAATGTTCTAGTATATGAAATGGCTTGCTATTTGAAAAATATTGTGAGAAATCAATCATTGGTATTTTTTCAAAATTCCTAGAATCTTTATTATCAAAATCCATCAAATATTATGTAAGCAAAGGACTTTGCACAATTATAAATTAATGCCTTCATTAACCATTTATTCATGAATATTTAGCTAGGCTTACAAATATTATTTTGATATTGGCTTGCCCATGAGAAGCTCATAATCTAATAAAGGAATATAAGGAAATGTATACATATAAATACATGCATTACATTATGCTGAGGTACTTGGCGAGGCAGTGGAGAATAGTTATTAACGTAACAGACTCTGCAGTCCATCTATCTAGGTGCCTTTCCTGGCCTCTCACATGAAAGCTTTTAAACCTTGGGTAAGTTACCAACCTCTCTTTATGTCAGTTTACTCTTCTGTAAAGAAAGATAATAAATCTAATCTCATAGGGTTGTGGTAAAGTTTAAAATGTGTGAGATGTTTCTAAACTTCTTATTACAGTTAATTGCCTATAGAAAGTGCTCAATGTTAACTGTTAATAGGAATATGTACAGGATAGTCTGGGAAGACTTCAAAGAAGTGATAAATAAGAGTGTTAAAAAATGAATTTCACTGGTCAGACTGTTAAGGAGGTGAGAGAGACAGTCCAGGCAGAGAGAGACATACATGCAAAGACATTAGAAAGCACATACACATTCTGGAAAATTGAAATATTTCAGTATGAATCCTAAAAAACCTGGCTGAGCATTATGGACTTTATTCTGTAGGCAGTTGAGATAAATTGTTGAACTGGCTACAGATATTAGGTATATGCATCTGGCAATATAGAAATAGGTTTGTAAGTCATTCATGCACTCATTCAGTGTTTTTTGATGGTGCACCAAGTGCCCAGGCATTGTTTACATGTTGGTGAACAAAACAGGCATCATCTGTGATCCTATGGATGTAGTTCATAATCTTCTGAGGCAAAGATCAGTAAGTAAATTAATTAATATAAAATGTACTAAGTAGGCCGGGCGCGGTGGCTCACGCCTGTAATCCTAGCACTCTGGGAGGCCGAGGTGGGCGGATCATTTGAGCTCAGGAGTTCGAGACCAGCCTGAGCAAGAGCGAGACCCCATCTCTACTAAAAATAGAAAGAAATTATATAGACAGCTAAATATATATATAGAAAAAATTAGCCGGGCATGGTGGCGCATGCCTGTAGCCCCAGCTACTCGGGAGGCTGAGGCAGGTGGATTGCTTGAGCCCAGGAGTTTGAGGTTGCTGTGAGCGAGGCTGACGCCACGGCACTCACACTAGCCTGGGCAACAGAGTGAGACTCTGTCTCAAAAAAAAAAAAAAAAAAAATGTACTAAGTGCTATGAGGGAAAGTAACTAAGTAAAGTGAGAAAGGCTTTTAGGGTTGAAGAGATGATGGGGTTGGGGGGAATCTATTTAAATGGGGTTGTTTCCGAATACTTCTCTGAGGTCATGATATTTAATCTGTACCCTCAAGGATGAACAGGAGGGGGAGTGAGAAGAATAGGGGTTAGGAAACAAGTTCCCCGGCAAGAGAAAACCACAGCTGCAAAGGCTCCAAAGTGTCGAGAAGCTTGGAGTGACCTGGAGGCCAGCGTGGACAGAGAGCAAAGTGGGGAGCTAAGAGAGGGGTAGTCAGGAGCCACCAGCCAGAGGTCTACAGGCCATGGTGAAGTTTTATTTTATTAATATTTGAAGTTCAATCAGAAGCCACCAACGGATTTAAAGTAGGGCAATAAATTATCTCATTTATTGGGGTCCTGTTTATTGATGGTTCTGTTTATTGATTATTGAACCAATTTCTCTAGCTGCTCTGTGGAGACTAGATTAGTAAGGGACAAGTGTACAAGTGATGGGAAGTGACAGGAAGTGTGTTGAATTAGTCCAGGTGAGAGACAGTGGTGGTGCGAACCGAGAAGGGTGGCTAAATTTGAGAGACATTTGGAGATAGAACTGACAAGATATGCTGACGAATTTGATGTGAGAGGGGAGGAAAAAAGAAAAATCAAGGTTGATTGTCTAGTCATATGGAAAAACACACTACTAGATCACACCCTAAGACCATTTGTAATAAATTCCAGGTAGAAATGCATCTGTTAGACTTGATGATTATGAAGTTTATAACAGTTTCTGACAGGAGCAGAAGTCTGATTGCAGTGGGCTGAGGTGGACTGAAGATAGGAAAGTAGGGAATGTAAATATACATCAGTCCTTCTAGAAGCTTGGCTCTAGGGTAAGCAGAGAGAAGGCATGACAAATGGCCATGGAGCCTGCGGGTGGGGTATTTTTATCTTTAAAGATGGGAACTTATATTTAAATTGTTAGAAAGAGGAGAGAAAAGTAGGTTGAAAATACAGGAGAAGCATGGAACAATTGATGGAACAGGGCACCGTGAACAACAGAAGGGAAGAGGCTGCTGAGTACACATGGAGCTGTTCACTTTGGACACTTTGGACAGGAGAACATCTGAATCTTACCTGTGACTAGAGAAATGGTGAGGCTGATGAGGCAGATATCAATAATTTTGGGTTGAGGCAACAAAGTTAAAGAAATTCTAGCTTGGGGCACACTAAAAGCCTGGACTTAAACGCTACAAAAGGTATCTATGTAACAAAACATTTGTACCCCCTTGATATTTTGAAATAAAAAAAAAAAAGAAATTCTAGCTTGAATTTTCTGGCTGGGATTTGGAAGAAGGTTATATACTGAGTATTCTTGGTGTGAACTAAAATAAAATCTTAAGCCCTCCAGCCAACTGAATGGACCCCCTTTGGCCAAAGGGACCCCAGGAATACCCTAAAGCTGAGTTGCTGGCTGCGAGAAGGGAGGTCAGATATGCCTCATCATGCCCCTCTCCCTTGTTGGAGTTATCCTTTGTAACGCATTAACAAACCTAAGACTATGCAAGACAAGGCTTAAACCACACCTGCAGGTCATCAGTTTATTTAACAGATCACTTGAGTCTGAATATATGTCCAGATGGCTTGTCTGTGATTAACAAGACTTCCTTATTTTAACTTAAAACATTCCAAGCCTTTAGACAAAGTTTCATTTCTTTACCCAATTACAAAGCAAAGAATCTTTAAACCCACCTATAACCTGTATTCCCCCGCTTTGAGATGTCCTGCCTTTTCAGGCCAAACCAATGTACACCTTCCATGTATTGATTTATGACTTCATTTGTAATTCCTGTTTCCCTCAAATGTGTAAAACCAAACTGTCACTCAACCGCTGTGAGCCTGCTTGCTCAAGGCTTCTTGGGTGTGCCTCTCTGGGCCATAATCACACATATTCAGCCCAGAATAAATATCTTTAAATTATTTTACAGAGGTTGGGTTTTTTTTTTTTTTTCTGTTGGCATTGGTCAGAGTTGGGTAGAGACTTGAGAAGACAGCTGAAAATTTGGTATTGCCACTGTGGAGGAAAGAAGTGGGAAATCCAAGTAAACATAAAAGGATTGGTGAGAGCCCAGACCAAGTTGAAAAGCACAGAGGTTTCTCTGATTTGTATTAAAAGGAAAAACAGGCAGGAAATTGAAAAGATAGAAAGTATTAGCATAGATAGTTATGTTAACTGAGCGGTTATCATCTAATGAACTGCAAATATTTTGCAGTGGCAATTTGCTTCTTGTCCATTTCTTTTTTCTTAAAGTGGATTTATGAAGAATTCATTCTCCAAGTTTCTCAGTGCTTTTACAGCATTAATATGTGTGACCATTAATTAATATTAGAGAAATCCCCAGGAGGGAGAGAAATAACAGTAATTAACATCATCAGTTACAAATGGAAAAATTGATGCCTAAATATACTCCTGAGGTCACACTGCAAACCACTACTTACTCACAATTAAACGAACATCCTCCAAATTCAATGAAAGGAGCACATTTTATCAGAGTTTGGTGGGAATTTTATAGGTGTATGGCATCTTGAGCCATTCCTGTCATAGGAGCTCAGAATTTATTATTAGTTACACCTCAGCCCATCCTAGAAAAAACTAAAGTCAGAAATTTATTTCTTGATTTTATTTCCAAATACAGCAGAGATCAGCAAATTATGGCCTGCTACCTGTTTTGAAAAAAAATCTAAAGACAAATATTTCATGACATGAAAATTATATGAAATTCAAATTTCAGTGTCTATAAATAAAGTTTTATTGGAATACAGCCACGCTTATTTGTCTACATGTTGTCTTTGGCTGACTTCACACCACAATGTCAGAATTAAATGGTTGTGATGGTGATGGTACGACTTGGAAAAGCTAAAATAGCTACTATTTGGCCTGTTATAGAAAAAGTTTCTTTGGCTGGGCACAGTGGCTCATTCCTGTAATCCCAGCACTTTGGAAGCCTAAGGTTCAAGGATCGCTTGAGCCCAGGAGTTTGAGACCAGCTGGGGCAACATAGGGATACCAGACCCCATCTCTACAAAAATTTTTTAAAAATAGTCAGGCACCATGGTATGCACCTGTAGTCCCAGCTACTTGGTATGCTGAGGCAGGAGGATCATTTGAGCCCAGGAGTTGGAGGTTACTGTAAGCTATAACGCCTCTGTACTTTAGCCTGGGCAACAGAGTAAGTAAGATTCTGTACCTAAAAAATTTTTTTAAATTAAAAAAAAATGTTTCTGTCTCTCAAAGTACAGCACATGCCTGGTCCAGTTTCCATTCCCTCTCTTCATCTCTCAGTACTTGCTTGTTAGTGCTGTAAGTTTTCCAGTATTGTAGTGTGTCTCCTTTGCAATTTGGAGCTTCTTACTGCTTTCCTGATTCAGTGTTTCTCAAATGAGAGGTCAGGGGCCATTCTTGAGGTGGTTTCAGAGCTCATTTATACCACTTCCTTCCCATGCTTGTATTTGTGTCCACCATATTTTTTGTTCTTTGGCATTCTCTCTTCACCCAGTTAAATCACAGGGCTCTACGGCTACAGGAGGGACAACCACAGCAAGGAGTTATATGTTTTCTCTTTATGTTAGAGATTTTTTAGAGATGAGCTGTCATGAAACCAGGGTGCTATCTTATCTTCCCCTTCCCTGTCCATAAATATCATGCTCTCTTTCACGCACCTATAATTATATAACCTGGCTTCCTGAGGGCAAAAAGTGAACCTCTTCTTGGTAGGTTTCTTGTCTGCAATATTTAAAAGTGACGTATTTCCCTGGGGTTTCACCTTAATATTGGATCTGCACTTCTCCTTCGCATTACATCTTTGGTCTCTGTGCACCACAGATCAGAGAAAAGAAATAGACTGAAAACTAGCTGAGCGCAGGAGCCTGGACCACCATCTTCAGACCGAGCCCAGCTCTGCTTACCCTGAGGGGTGGGCTTAGGCTGTTTTGAGGAAAGACACTGTTACTGATCATGATTAGAGCTGGGGTTCCTTAATGATAGCCAGTAAGAGAGAAACCAAGGCCCCTCAGCACCTTTATTACTTGACTGCTGATTGATGTTTACCGAAGCAAAGCATGGGGTCCTATTTTCTCTTTCCCTTATCCGAGGTAGCACCCTACTAATGGGGCCTAGGACATACATCTGACGTGGAGATATTTGTTTCCTTTGGAAAAAGGCCAAATTGACGTGAGAAAGTTTAAGTTCAAGAGAAGTAGAATTCTCACTGACCTTTTTTATCATGCTTTGCAAAGTCTCTGAGACTAAAATTATCTTTGTAATGCTAATTAGCAAAGTGGCAATTTTTATTTATAAAGATCCTAGAAAAACACAGGATTTTTGAGAAATCAAATGTCTTTAAATTTTGTTTACCCATTCACATGACGTCCCAGTTGATCATTTCTCCATAAAATTTTCCTAAATCTAAGTATAATTTTATATTGCTGAGGGCTCTTAAAGGATATATATTATTTTCCATTTCAGAATATAATATTCAGATAGGATCATTTTTGACATTTCAGTAATGTAGTCAAATTTTAGTTCTAGGACCCAAATTTAAAATAGCTTAGAGGTAAGATTCATAGTCTCATTTCTAAAATATTTGGCCTTATTTTCCTTATGAAAAATAAGAAGGATGGGGAAGCAAGGTGAATAATAATAGCAGAGAAGCTTAAAACAAATAAAAGAGATCATAACCCTTACTTGCCTATGGCAGTAGAAATTTAATGCATAATTATTATGGCGATTATTATCCATATTTATTGTTTACTTACCTCTGTCTTTGAGCTTCAGAACTCTTTTTAACCACAGAATTTACTTTTCCTGTTCAGCTCCACCCCCTTAACTCAGCATATACAAATGCTCCGCTAAAGCCACAGTTCTGCTGCTCTGCCCTGGCTGCCTCGTTCCATTTAAAGGTGTCTCTGTATGCCTGGTACAGTTAGTGATTAGAATAATATGTGCTGGCCATGCCAAGGTAACCAGTTTTCCTACTGCTGGCTCATGTGATTTGAAGTTCGCCCTTTCTGCTTTAGGATTTATCCTGTGATACTCACCCTCTGACTGCTAGGCTCTGGCTGGCCTATTTAGACACTATTATTAGACACTTACTGCTGGCAGGTGACTACTATTTTCAATGCAGTCTCATATGCTCGGGTTGGGTGGGTGTCTCTTAAATCAATTTCAGAATCCTCTGTACGGCCTTTTAAAATTAGGATGAGCAGACCCCTTCTCAGATCTTATGAATAAGAGTTTCTTGGATTGGGGTCTCCATGCACGTATAATTTTTAAAAATCATTGTAAGTGTTTTTGGCATACCTCCAGGTTTGAAAATTACCTTTCATGTCTTTTTCTATGGCTGGAGGTAAAATCTAAAAGCAGTTCTCCTCTGGGGTAGCAGAAATGAGACTTTTGTTTATTAATCTTGTGCTTGTCATCATCACATAGACACTAGAACTTTTAGATATCATAGTTAATCTAGCTTTTTGGCTTTCCCTGGTCGGGGAGACATAAAACCAAGGGAAGATGTGCTCCTTGAGGGCAGTGAATTTCAGAGACAGTAGAGCTTGAATGAGGAGTGAAGGGGCCACTGGAGCTATTCAGGATTCACTCAGTGAAATTAAATTCCTGAGCTGTTTATCCCAGACCATGAAATAGCTAGAAGGAAGTTTTATTTTAAAATGTCTATGAACATAGAGAGGCCACGTATGTGAAAACTGACTCTAAAATCAAATATGGAGGAAAGCCCTTGATTAAACTACTCTGGGTGTCGGCTGCATGAAGTGTCTGAGAAAGAATAAAGGCTGCATGAACCAGAAAGGAGTTTTAGGGTTTTTTTGTTTTTTTTTTTTTTTCCTCTTTGACACAAATAAGCAAACTGAGGATGTTTGCCTGAAAGTAAATGAGCAGTTAGACACAGCAACAAATGAACCGACAATGCAGAAGGCAAACACTAGCGACCTACCAGTAAGATAAATATGGGAAATAAGCTAAAAGACATGACTCCATAGGACAGATGTAACAAAAACAGACAGCAGATGAGAATCGCATATAAATAATAGAGGCAGCTGGAGTTCAATTGAATCCAGTGCCCTCTCTTCTCCTATTATCTCTGCCTGGGCAATCTCAGACATTTCCTCTGCTCTCCAGACCCATAGTTTCACTGCCTAATTGACATCTCTGCCTGTGTATCAATACATCAGTGTGTTTAAACCAACTTCCGCATCTTCCCCTACCAGACCTAATTCACTTTCACTCTTTCCTGTCTCAGGCAGTGCCATCACCGTGCATCAGAGAGTCAGTTAGAACCACACCTTTGTCATCTCTGACACTTCTCTTTCCTTCTTTCTCCATGGCCAGTCTACCACACAGTCCTGTCAATTTGACACTCTCAAATTGACTCACTTTTCTCCATCCCTGCTGCCATCCTCCTAGTCTAATAACCATCATTTCTTCCTTTGGTTGTTATGATATCTCCCTGCATTCATCCATATCCTCCTTCAATATCTTCTTCACCCCACAGCCAGAGAGCTCTTTTCTAAATTCAGTGTTAATCATTTTATACTACTCCCTTCCCTCCAGAACCCTTTGAAGAATTTTCACTATTCTAGGATAGAGCCCCAAATCCTAAACTATACTTAGAAGTACCAGTATGATTGTCATTGGCTCTTTCTATGACTTCGACACTGACTCCTCTGCCCCTTTGTTTTGTATTCCAGCCATGCCCTCTTTCACTTGAGGAGACATGCACCCCAGGGACTGAATACCTTCTGGCACCTGTGTTTGTATCACTGTCACTCTCTCTCTATTGTGGGGGTGAGAAGAAACTTCCTCTTCACCCCGGAGGGTTTGCTGAAAGATCAACTCACAATAAGATGGATTTATTTACTGAGCACGTGGGGATATCACAGAGTGATTACCCAATATCCCAATGGGGTCCAGAATATACCCTCATTTTAGAGTGGAGGAGCAGATGAGGAATATAGGTATTGAGTCCCTAGGTGCATGTCTCACCAAGTGAAAAAGGGCATGGCTGGAGTACAAATCAAAGGGGAAGAGAAGTCAGTGTCGTTGTTTAGGGACAGTAAGTGGTTACTAAAGAGGATGAATAGATACTTGGGAGAATGAATAGATGGGGGAGGAAACAGATTAACTTATAAATGATTCTCTTTGGAAATTAAATTAACCCGAGAGACAGGTATTATATTTAAAATGATTTGGGCCAGGTCTGGTTGCTTCTTGATCTTCTTTCCTATAATTCCTAAAATATTGAGATAACAGGGAGGGGAAAGAAAGTCGATTGTTCTTTTTGATGGGTCTTGTTTTTTATGAAGAAAGAGGGAATGCCCCTTCCAAGGCCTGTTGATCTCTAAGGACTTTTAATTCAAAGTACTGTTTATACTCTGGAGTCATATTTGGGGGCGAAATTTCCTGAGCTGCTTCACTGTCACCACCTCATCTAGTCAGTTCCTTTTTCTCCTTCAGATCTCAGCTCATCCCTTCACTCTCAATAAAGCATCTCCTAAGCCCTTGGCCATGGTCAGACTTCTTTTTTATATCCTATTGTGGTTCTGAATAGTTTCCCTGTAGAGCAGAGTTTCTCAGTCTCTGCACTATTAACATTCTGGACTAGACGATTCATTGTTGTGGAGAGTGATTCTGTGCATTGCAAGTAGCATCCTCGGCCTGTACCCACCAGATGCAAATTGTGATAATTAAAAATACCTCCAAACATTGCCAGATATCCCTTGGGGAGGGGGAAAAAATTACTTTTGGTGGTTGAGAACCACAGATTTAGAGCAACTACCTCTACCTCATTCTGTGATGCATGTTTTTCCTCCCAAAACCTGAATACTCCATGAGACAAGAACTCTGTACACACACACACGTGTGTGTGTGTGTACATGTGTATATTGAATGAAGGCATGGAAAGAAAAACACCAGTGGAGAATAATATTAATACTTAATACTGCTCTCCAAAGTTCATTATTTCTTTCCTGTCAAGAAGGAAATTTGAGAATGCCTCTATAATAGTGAATTTCAAATAGCAGAAGCTTGAGGTAGAGTTCGCTAGAGAACATTAGTCATGTGAAATTTGCTTCTGGTTTACTACTGGAAAGCTCCGGATCATTAAGCTTCTTAAGGAGGGGACTCAACTTCTCTGTATCTACATAGTTACCCTAAAAATCATTTGCATTCTTCATGTAGTTATATGGCAACTTAGTATAATTAACTATTTGGGGAAAAACCTGTATCTACACCATAGCTAATATTTAAGCTTGAAATGAAGATGGAGTACAAAGCTTTTCTTAGGTGTAACAGGAATGTACTCTATACCTTTGGTGAGGTATGTTTTAGCAGCTCCAAGTGACTAGTGAAAAAGGTAGACATAAACACATTAATAATGAATAAGAAAGTAGATAGCAATAGGTATATAGAGGAAATAACTCTTAATTCTAAATGAAAACATCAGAATGTCTTCCCAGAAAAGGTGATATTTGAACTGCTTTAAAAGATGTGTAGAAGTGTTCTGCATAAGAGGACATCTGCAAAAGTCTTGGGATTAAAAAGAGCACAGTATAGTCAATGAATGTCCCTGGCTGGAATGAGCACAGCATGTAGTCTATGGAATGTTTGAGATGAGGTGGAAAGAGTGATAGTAGCTAGAACACAAAGTACTTTAAATGCTGAGCTATGGAATTTGGATTCATGTTTAGCAAACCATCACAAGGATTTAAGAAGGGGAATGACATGATTACATTTGTATTTTATAGAAATCTCTGTGGCTAAATGTGGAAGGTGCCTAGAAAGTGTGAGACTGGAAATACAGAGACCAGTTAGGGATTTGTTATCATCGTTTCCAGGAGAAATGATGAAAAATATGATTCAAGGCAGCAACACTAGGGGTGGAAGAAAGGAAATGATTTCCAAAGAGCAGTGGAAGTAGAAATGACATGATATTTGCAGGGGTGACAAGAGAGAGAGAGAAGAGACTAGAATGACTCAGGTTTCTAATTTGATTTTCTGCATGAGCAGTGAAGCCACGAACAGAGAGAGAGGATTTAGAAGGAACAGGTTTGACTGGACAAAGATAAGTTTAGTTTTAGACATGCTGAGGTTGAGTCATTTATGAACCTCTAGTTGGAGAAGTCAGAACTGGTACTCAGATAGAGATCAGAACTAGAGATATTAACAGATTTGAGTAACCACGATGGGGTGCTAACTGATGCTAGGGGAATGAAAGAGGCAGTGCCCAGGGAAGAAGTATGAAGAGAAGCGAATTCCTATTATGTATCACCAAGGGAAGGTTTACCTAAGGAGACCCTTGTTCTTAATCTTCATCCAAAACTTGAATCACCTAAAGGATTTGTATTTTATGATTCAGAAAGAGAAAGTAATGAAATTACTTTCATGTCCATTTGCACTGATTTATTTATGCTGCTGATATCAGAGAATCGGTGCTGAAATGCCTTAAAATAAGTACTGAGTTCTATTTACAGCTCACTGTGAGTCAGGAAGTCACAAAATCTTTGTAAATTTTGCAAGTCTTTGAGAACAGCCTTCACGATATGTGCTTTCAGACCACAGGCATATGGTGAGGGAGTTCTTGCCTTCCAAAAGCAGTAATTGAAAAATAAGAGAATTCGCATATAGTTTAGATAGGTTTTGAACTGATTTAACATTAATGAATCTATTCTGTTTTAATGATTATGTTTTACTTTATTCTCTTGAGAGCATACTTTGTCCATGGCTTGCCATTCATGTCTATTTCAGAACTTCTTGTATTTTATCTGGCATATGATCCATTTGTGTTAATGACTAGACGTGTGATTATGGTCATTTTAATTAACTAAACCAGAAACATTCTATTTAATTATTTCATGCTCAAATCAAGTTCTAGCCTATGTGCTTATTGTATTGGGTTATGGTAAAAATGTGTCTGCAAATCAGTTGTAAACAACTAGGTAACATGAACAGATTCTGATATGAATTGATCTGAATGTTCAACAACAAATGGATACGACAGTTTTTCTACATTGGCCATAAGACAAATCAGAAACCTTTTTGTATTTGTAGTGATATTTTAAATCAGCAGATAAGATATGGAAGATTAATCCAACAAAATCTTCTGTCAGTTTTAATAATAGCAAATGGAGTTTTTGTTGCTTTATTTGTTTTTGTGATGCCCTTTTGAATGAGGCCAGGAAAAGGGGTGGTTTACAAGCTTAAAGGTCATAAAAATGCTATTTCAAATTTAAGCACAATTGAAATATATTGGCAAAAACTCAGTCACATCAGAATTGAATTTAAGAATTTATTGAATGGCAAAATTGTTTTTACCTAAGAAGGACAGAATTGGAATTTAACAATAGATTTATAGACACTATTTTCAAATTAACATTTACGTGCAGTGAGAAATGAGCACATATATATTTTATAACTATGGTATGTTTTACTTCATATAGCATATTCTTGAAGAATTGTATTTAAATTGAATTTTGATAGCTTTTAAAATAAGCTAAACGAATATTAATGTAATAAAATTTGCCCAAAGACACGGAGCCAGTAAGTGGCAGAGGCAATATGTAAACTGAGGTCATAAAGACCGCAGAGCTGATACATTTAGTCACCACCCTATGTGTGGCACTTCTAGTCTTTCATGGAGTGTGAGTAGAGAACTCTAAGCTTCTTTCCGTCAATTTCTTGTTCCTTTACTTGTAGGGTGAAAGATTTATATGGTCTGAAGACAAACCAGAGTATGTTGCTCCTTTTCTTATAGTGCTTTCTTCTATCTTTGCAAAGTGATTAGACAGTTGTAAATAAATGAGAAGAATGCAAATGTCTTTGGCTTAAATTTAAGCTAGTATAATATGCAAATTGAAGGTACAAATGGTAGAAAGATCAGAAAATTATGTTATGTAGATTTATTTGCTACTTTATCTCCCTTGCATGGTAAGTTTTGCAAATTGGTGTTACCAACTTCATATTTGAGGGGTAACAAAATGTCTATTGATTTTTATTGTTAACCACTCTAGTTTGGGTTTTCAAATCCTTTCTTCTTCCTTATTTTTTTTTATGGAGTCGTAATTTACATAAAGTGTGCATTGATCTTAAGTGTATGGTGCAGTCAGTTTAATAAATGCACACATGTCACCCACACCTCTATGAAGATGTAGAAGTTTTTGTTAGCCCCAGAAAGTTCACACATTTCCCTTCCCAGTCAATCCCTGTACCTTTCTCCACCAGTAACCAGAGATGACCACTATTCAGATTTCTATCAACACAGGTTAGCTTTGCCTGTTGTGGACTTCATACATGTGGAATCATGAGGTATGTTCTCTTTGTGTCTGACTTCTTTAGTATATAGTTTGGAGATTCATTCGGTCAGTCTTGTGTGTCACTTTTCCCCTCCGATCGCTAAATAGTATTTCATTGTATGAATATTATATAATTTGCATATCTATTTTCCTGTTGAATAGATATTTGGGTTGTTTCCCTTTTTGGGTATTATAAGTTGCTATAAACATATGAGTCTTTTTGTGTTCAAATATTTTTCTTTCTTTTAGGTAAATACCTAGGAATAGAATTTCTTGGTCACAAGGCAATATATGTTTCACCTTACAAAAGTTACCAAACCATTTTCCTAAGTGGTTGTGCCTTTTAAAATCTCTATTTTGTATTCACATTACCAGTGTATGCAAATTACATTTACTCTAAGTCCTCTCCTACATTTGGTATTCATAATCTCTTTAATTTTAACAATTCCAGATGATGTCTCTCTGTGGCTTTAATCAAAGCCTTTTATGAGATTAGAGTTTTAAACTAGTCTATATTGTAAGGCAATACAAGTATATTTTACAGAGTTCGGAAAATACTGAAAATTTTAAGTAATAATATAAAAACTACCTACAATTCCAAAACTTTGTATTTAAAATATTTGATGTAGAAATATTTTATATAGTATATAAATTATAATCATACACTGTTTTGTCATTAAATGCATCCCCAAACCTTGAATTTTATGACACCATATTATTATACCATATAGTATGTAATAATTTATTTACCATTTGTCTACATTTTAGGATGCAGATTGTTTCTGATTTTTTACCCAATATGAATAATACTGTGCAGGAAACATTCTTATGACTGAATCTGGTATATGATTCTGATTATTTCCTTTAGACAGTTTCCTACCAGATCATGATAATGGTGTCTCATTTTCAGTCTTGATATCTCTTATTTCTTTTTTTCATGTATTATTTTATAGAAATTCCAGAATAATGTAAAATCCCAATGTTAATATAGGTGTCCTTGTCTTATTCCTGCCGTTAAGAAAAATGCCTGCCATACCACTAATAAGACTTGGCAGTTTGCTTATGGTAGATGATCTTTCTATTAGGGAAGTAATCCATATGAATGTTGCTTTCACCATTAATTTCAGCTGTGATACTCATGGAAGTACTATGTGCAATGAGCATAAAACATGGGAAACCTCGCCCAGCATGGGTAGTTCAGAAAAGTCTTTCCTCACAGAGCGTAGAACAGTGGTTTCCAAGAGTTGAGAGGGAGGTACTGGGGAGATGTTCCTCAAAGGATATAAAATGTCAGTGAGACAAAGGAACAAGTTCAGGAGATCTGTGGTACAACATGGTGACTATAGTTAATGTACTGTATGCTTGAAAATCGCTGAGAGATTTTAAATGTTCTCACCACAAAAACATAAATATGTGGAGGTAATGGATATGCTAATTTGCTTGGTTCAGCCATTCCTCAATGTATACATATATTACAATATCATGTTGTACACCATACATATATGCAATTTTTATTTGTCAATTAAAAAAATTTTCAATTATCCCAATACATTCAATTATAGAATGTGGTTTTCCGATATATTGGATGTGTTCATAAAATATCAGTAAAATGTGACTTACTAAATGAAATAGAACTAAATAAACTGAGACTAAGTATAAAAATAAAAAATAAAAATAATCAGAAAAAAGAAAAGAAAAGAAAAAATTCTCCCCTGAAACTCCCATGTCTTCTCCACCTTGCGTGGTAACATAGGAGGCATTCAAAACAAAAATCCTTCATTGTGTGAACAGCCAATAAACTAAGAGCTGAGAAACAAGCTAAAGTCAGCCAGGCGACGGTGAGGACGGAGGTGGAAATAGGATAGGGTGAGGACCAGGATGAGCTCCACGGCCCTAAGGTGGGAGTATCTGCATTCGTAGAACTGAAACATGACCAGGTGGGCTGAAGCCTCGTGAGAGAAGGGGGACCCTGGGCTAGCAGAGCCGAGGGGTGAGCAGGAGTCTGCTCACAATCAGCAGGGTTTCAACTCTTGTAGCTTCAGAGAAAATAACTTTGATTGATATTAAATGCCCTCTTTTCCCTTTTCCATGCTTTTTTTTACTTTAAATTTTACTTTGACAAATGTTGACATTGTGTTTTTTTTTTTTTTTTTTTTTTACATAATAAATCTTTGTTAACCCTTTTTCTCTGGACTTCCTTCATCTTCCCTTTCTTTCTAAACTCCACTTGTCTTGCTTCTTTCTTCCATAAATATTTGTTAAATTCTTATAACATGCCAGGCTCTAGAGACAATTTTTGAGTACCTCTCTTCATGAAGCTGGTAGTTAAGTCTCTTTTAAATAGACTCTACTTTGATTGTATAATATTTTGTAGTTTTTGACCTTAACTGAGATTATCTATCCGTCTTCTTCCATTCATTCCTTTCTTCCTTCCATCTTTCTTTCCTTTGTTGGCATTAAGATCTTATATTACTTGATTATAAGTCAAGTAATAAATGAACACATTGTTGTACAAAATTAACACACAAAGAGAAATATAAAGCATTAAGTGAAAGCTCCCTGTTTCCTTCCATACCTACTTATCTTCCCAGAATCTACCATCAAGGGTTAAATATATGCATGTACATTCATATCGTGCCTGCAGCTATAATAGGCTAGGAAAGATTTTCAAGAATTTCTAAAAAAAAAAAAAAAAAAAAAAAAAAAAAAATCCTTGGAACTCTTTGCCTGCCTGTACATGTGTCTTTTTCATTTTTCAAATAGCTGCATAACATCACATCGTTTGGATGAACCATAGCTTATATTCTCTGCTATTGATGGATACTTCAGCTGTTTCAACTTTTTCACCAGGCACTATTCATTGGTACTTTGGTAAACATTCCTATGCATATGTTTCTGTGCAAACATACAAATAGTGCTTTAGGATAAACCCCCTAAAAGTAAAGGTGCTGGTATAATCAAGTGTACCCTTAAAATTTTGATAAATACTTCAAAATTGCCTACCAAAAGCCTTCATCAATTTGTATTTCTATTACTTGCGAAATTGCCCATTTCCTACCATTCTAACCAGTGATTGATAATATCAGTCTTTTTAACTTTTTCAATCAAATGGGTTTAAAATGAAGTAGTATAATTTTAATTTACATTTCCCAAGGACTTGTGAGGTTGAACACTTCTTCACATTTTTACTTCTATTTGTATTTCTGTTTGAATTCCCTGTTCACAGCAGGACATGGCTTTCTATTTCTCCTGTATTTTTATATTTCAGTAAAAGGTTAGTAAAAGCTGCTTCGGGAGCCACTATCCAGATGCTATTTTAAGTGACAGCTTTACAAAACTGGGTGTTGAAAGTGCTAGAGGCAAAGTTCAGTAATATCAGTATGTAATGTCAGTTCCATCAATTTCCTTGGGCAAGTTTTTTAACCTGTCTAAACCTCAGCTTCCTCATTTATAAAACAGGGATAATAATAGTACCTACTATTTCTTATGAGGGTTAAATGTTTTGTGAGAGTTAATGAATGTGAAGTGTTTAGAATGATGCCTAGTACAAAAATTCTTATTAACATTTTATTAGCATGAGAAGGTATGCTCAGTTGGGAAAAATTCTGTTGAATGGGCAAACTAGTAATACTAGATATACTTCTAGGTCCCTATCTTATCCACTACAGTGGTTCTAGATTCATCTCTCTTTTCTTCATATTGGCTTTTTTATTCCTGGAATTTATACATTTGTATCTCTTTCATGATCTTAAAAAGTATAGCCAAGAAAGAAACAGAATAAACAACAGTAAATGGAGACATTCATGGCGGTGGGAGAGAGCCACTGTTCTGGACCCACCCAGCATGTAATGACACCTGTCAAGTCTTAAGAGCTGGATTTCCTTATTATTGAAAATTCTGCTTCAAAGAAAGAAACAAAGGGAAGCAAATCTCCATTATCTTACCCTCAACAAAGGCTTCGGGATCTTACTGAGGAGCAGATGTTTGGTAGTTGTGGTTAGATGGATTTTTTCTTCATTTTAAATTTTGAAATATTTAGCTGACAAACATTCACATTCAAGGTTTACAACATAATGATTTAATATACTTATACATTGTGTAATAATTGTCATAATCAAATTAATTACCACATCCATCACCACCCATGGTGTACATTTGATCCCCAGAACTTGTTTATCTTATAACTGAAAGTTTGTAACCTTTGATCAACATCTCCCCATTTCCCCACCCCCAGCCCCTGCAACCACCATTCTGCTCTCTGTTTCTATGAGTTTGACTTTTTTAGATTCCTAATATAAGTGAGATAATGCAGTATTTGTCTTTCTCTGTCTGGCTTATTTCACTAACCATAATGTACTACAGGTTCGTCCATGTTGTCACTTATGATAGGGTTTTCTTCTTCTCTAAGGCTAAAAGTATTCCCTTATATGTATATTCCACATTGTTTATATTCATTCATCTTTTGATGGCCACTTAGGTTGATTCCATATCTTGGCTACTGAGAATAATGCTGCAGTGAACGTGGGAGTGCAGGTGTCTGTTTGACATACTGATTTCATTTCCTTTGGATATGTGCCCAGTAGTGGGATTACTCGATCATGTGATTGTTGTATTTTTAATTGTGTGAAGAAGCTCCTACTCTTTTCCATAATGGCTATACTAATTTACATTCCCACAAACAGTGTGCATCCTCGCCAACACTTGTTATCTTTTGTCTTTTTGCTAATAGCCATTCTAACAGATGTGAGGTGATATCTCATTGCAGTTTTATTTTGTGGGTTTTATTCCCTTCTCTGATGATTAGTAATGTTGAGCACCTTCATATACTAGTTGGCCATTTGTATGTCTTTTGAGAAATTCAGATCCTTTGCCCATTTTATTAGGTTATTTGTTTTCTTATTATTGACTTGAGTTCCTTATATACGTTAGATATTAACCCTTTATCAGATGTATGGTTTGCAAATATTTTCTCCATTTCCTAGGTTGTCTTTTCATTCTGTTGATTGCTTCCTTGGCCGTGCAGAGGTTTTTAGTTTGATATAATCCCCGTTTTCCCATTTTTGCCTGTGTTTCTTGTGCTTTTAGTGTCATATACAAAAAGTCATTGCCAAGACCAAAGTCATGGAGCATTTTCCCTATGTTTTCTTTGGAAGTTTTACAGTTTCAGACCTTAAACTTAAGTCTTTAATTCATTTTGAGTTGATTTTTGTATATGCTATGAAATAAAGATTTAATTTCATTCTTCTGCATATGGATATCCAGTTGCCACAATGCCACATACTGAAGAGACTGTCCTTTCCCCATTTGTGTTCCTGGCACCTTTGTACCCTGTATTCTCCTAAAAGGAACCTCTATATCACAATTTCTGATTGAATGGGGCTACCTAGCTTAGCTTCCATGTGGGAATAGTCTCAGAGGAAACAGTCATAGACAGTGATATTTGGGGACATGAAGGCCCACTTTGCTAACATCTCCCTCTCTAAATTTCAGAGGTAAAGATCTTTGCCTTCAGGTTTTAAGTGATGGCTGTTGTCTTCCAAGTCCTACCTAGAGTAACAAGCATTAAGTTATTACCAATCACTAACATCCTAATTGAAATTTATTATATCCTTTTTCTGTATAGCAGATAGGCAAGATTAAGGCATGGATGAAATCGAACATTGGGGATTAGGAGGGATAAGGGAATTACTTTGAAATATGTGCCTGGATAAGGTGACAGAAAATGTGGCGTGAAGGTATTGGTTGTCTGAATGGGAGGGATGAAGGCAGGCGAGTACAGTAAATACAGAGGAAGGCATTTGTGAGAAAGGTAAGAGGATGGTGATTTCAAATATACTTGGGTCTAGTTCTGCCCCGTCCCACCCTGTCTGCCTCACCCATTTTTGTCCCTGTTCAACCAAATACAAACAGATCGTTTTTTATACTTCCTCCCATCTATCCTCTCTTACTTTTTCCCTCTTCCTCCTCCTCCTCCTCTTCCTAAGATTTTGACTATGAACCATGTATTAAAAATGAAGAATTTCCTGCTACTTGAATATGGATCAACATGCATGTGACTTTTCAGTTTAATCATTTATTTAGTCAGTCACTCATTTCTTTATTTAGTGAGGCAGTTGGTCAGCAAAATATTGGGAGTTATGAAAATACCAAAAGTAAAATGAATGTTCCATAAAACCCACTTCTTTATTTTTAGCCTATAGAGGTATGTTTCAGACATAGTTTGACTATAATGTAGTTAAATAATTCATTACCCTTAACCAGGATGAAAAATTTGAATAGAAAAGCAGGTTGGAAAATTTTGTTTTTGACATCTTAAGTTTGAGGTGCCTGTATATAGGTCATTCAGATGGAAATGTCTTATAGGCAAATGAAAATATGAATCTAGAGATTCAGAAAGAGGTTTGAGCTGAAGATATATATTTGGAGTCATTAATTTAGAAAGCTTTAAAAAGCTTATTACTTTCTGAAAATGATTTAATAATAGTTCAACTTTTTTTTTTTTTTTTTTTTTGAGACAGAGTCTTGCTTTGTTGCCCAGGCTAGAGTGAGTGCCGTGGCATCAGCCTAGCTCACAGCAACCTCAAACTCCTGGGCTTAAGCGATCCTACTGCCTCAGCCTCCCTTAGTAGCTGGGACTACAGGCATGCGCCACCATGCCCGGCTAATTTTTTTTTTTTCTATATATATTTTAGTTGGCCAGATAATTTCTTTCTATTTTTAGTGGAGACGGGGTCTCGCTTTTGCTCAGGCTGGTCTCGAACTCCTGACCTTGAGCGATCCACCCGCCTCGGCCTCCCAGAGTGCTAGGATTACAGGCGTGAGCCACCGCGCCCGGCCGAATAGTTCAACTTTTGATGAAATTAAACATAATTGTTTTTAAGAAATCTATTACATTGTAAAACTTTTTTTCTAAATTTTGGTATTATAACATTGTTTTAACTTTTCAGTAATTCTCCACTGTCAAATTTCTGTATGTGCTTAATTATTTCTCATGTTTTTTGTGTCTCTCTGAGCTGATAGTCTGATACTAATGCAGAAAATAATCTATTTTAGAGCAAAGGATCCATCACAGATAAGAAAGAAGACTAATAATTAAAACATCCATCAGTTAGTGTGACCTTTTTGAATTCTTTATGGAAGGTTTAGCATTTATTATCTAGTTAAAACTTAGGAATTTATTATTTGAAAATCTTTACTGAATCATGTTCATGTTATAAGATATAAAAATCTAAAATATCAAGATAATTATTTAATTGAAAACATGTTATAATTTACTGATAATCATAAGGGCTAACTGAAACATCAGAACCTCAGTGAAACAAATAGCTAGAATTGAAAACAAAAATATAGGATGTTAGCTAATTAATATTTCCCCCTCTTTTTTTCCACTTTGTCTTTTGGCAAACACCTTTAACACATGAACTACCATGTGAGTTGTATTTAACTCATGCTAGTTTTGAGCCTGGGGCCTCATGAAGCATATGAAGACTCAATTCTCTGAAACAAATTCAGTAAGTATGTCATGAGTCACATGCAACTCAATAGGCGTCAGTATAAAAATTGATTCTAGTGCCACGTGAGTTGCATATTATCCATGCACAGAAAACAAAGAAAAAATAACAACTTTTTCATTAAATTAGAAAAGAGCATTTTATTTTCAAAGTTTTTTATTTTGTTTCTGTAATAAAACACCCTGGCCCCAGGGAAATTTTTTTTTCTAGTGTGGCAGTCAAGGTGTTATGAATGATGCATTCAATGTTGACTAACTTCTTTAATACCCATTTGATGCTGCTTCTTAATGTTCCCAAGTTTGAGGCAAGTCAGAATCCAACTTACTCCATGTAAGCTAGAAATATTTGTACTGTTTTAGAGAGTGAGTTTTAAATTCCTGTCTTCATCATTTTTGTGTCTAAATAACAGCTGTTTCCACAGCCCTTTATAATCCACCTTTATTACTTGCCTGTCAAATACAATACTGCTATTTTATATTTCTGAATTACTCTTCTTGGAAATAGGGGGTATCTATTATACCTTATTAAATAATATATTAGTTTTCTCACTGAAATCCTCATCATATTTCTTTGTGTATTTGTAAATGTCTTGTCAGAATCAAAATTTTTGTGTTACCTGTAAAGTATGACATAATAACCATAGCAAGTCCTAGAATGTTTAGACAATCTCCAAATTCCAGACAAAATATGAAATGCTTCTTTGTTTTATACTTTTTTATGAGCATTTCATATACTTCCAAACATGCTCCAGAGGATAGACAATGTGTTAAAGATAAACTTAACAGTTCTGAGAAATTCTGTTCCTATTCTCACATTTTTTTCCCTGTTTAAGAAGAGTGAAGTGATGCTGATGATGTCTGTCAATCAATTGAAGGGCTCTTTGCCTAGGTGTGAGCAGTAGCATTTTAAAGTAGTTACCTTGTAGATAGATCAGTTTTCAACATATCAGACTTAAAAAGAAAAAACAAAACCTTCTGAGATTAAACAGTGTTCAAATGATAAAAATTACTTAGATCTGTTGCTACTTAGCAATCAGATGAAACTGAGCAATGACTTGTGAAATCTCTTGAATTTCTCTAAATGTAAAATGCATTTATGTTTAAAAAATGATTAGTGTCAAACTAAATGATATTTGAGTTGATTTCATTGTAACAAAGAATGATACTTTGAAAGTGTAATCAAAGTGTTTTATCTCATTAATATTAAATTTTAAAATACCTAATTGAGTCTCCACCACTGCTGCTGTCCAGCAGAACCTCCTCAAGGGCCAGCACTTCACCTGGGACCCCCCAGCCCTGAGCAGACATTACTCCTGGAGTTGGTTTGTGCAGACGCTCACAGCCTGGTCATCCACGACCACTGCCTAAATAGACTCACCCAACTGCCACTGTCACCTTCACTGGTGACCCTGGCCACAGCAGTCCCCCACAACAACAGCTATGGTGGAGAGGGTTGCATCCAGTCCCCAACTCAAATTCCCAACAGTGAGCTGGGGACACCCTCCACCCCACACAAAGGTCATCCAGCACTGGCTTGAACTGAGGCAGTCACAGGGGAACCAGTCAAAACAGAACCACTGTTCTGCAGGCTCTCAGCGCACCCACCCCTTCCCTGGTAGGTCGGCATTCCAGAGTAGGTCACAAAAGCTCCATCTGGGCTCCTCCCCTCCCCCTAACTAAACAGGAGAGCTCCCAGCAAAGGAGAACAAGTGCCCTGCAATCCTCTTAACCCAGAGCTGAGAGAAGAGAAACCAGATGAGAAGAAACTAGCAAAAGAATCCTGGCAACATGAAAAAACAAAATAGCTTGACACCCCAGAGGATCACAATGGAGCTACAGTAGTAGACTCCATCCACAAGGACATTGCGGAAATGACGGAAATGGAATTCAGAATATGGATGACAAATGAGATGAATGGAATTGAAGAGAAAGTTGAAAACCAACAAAAAGAAGCCAAAAATATATTTCAGGAAATTAATGAAAAAGTCACTAAATAGCTAGTCAGCATAAGAAAGGACATAATAGAACTTAAAGAAATGAAAGAGTTGTTTAGAAAACATCAAAACATAGCAGAAAGCATCAGCAAGAAACTAAACCAAAGAGAAGAAAGAATCTCAGAGCTTGAAGACAAGGTTCTTGAACTAACCCAGTCATTTAAAGAGGCAGAGAAGAGAACAAAAAAGGCAGAGCAATCACTTGGAGAGAGATGGGGACTATGCAAAGTGAATTAACATACAAATTATAGGTATCTCTGAGGGAGAAGAAAGAGCTAAAAGTATTGGAAAATCTGCTCTAGGAAATTATTGAGGAAACCTTCTCTGGTATCACCAAAGATCCAGACATCCAGATACAAGATGGTCATCAAACTCTGGGAGGATTCATAGCAAACAGGACATCTCCAAGACACACAGTAATGGACCTGGGCAATGTCAAAATGAAGGAGAAGATTCTACAAGCAGCAAAACATAAGCAACAACTGACCTACAAAGGAAAACTCTTTAGGCTGACAATAGACTTCTCAGCAGAAACCTTATAAGCCAGAAGGGAGTGGAGCCCCATCCAAAATCTTCTTAAACAGAACAACTGCCAACCTAGAATCTTGTATCCTGCAAAACTACATTTAACATATGATGAAAAGATTAAGTCTTTTCCAGATAAGCAACACTGAGGGAATTTGTGATGACCAGACCTGCCCTGAAGGAAACACTCAAAACTGCATTATACACAAATCAGCACAATAGATACCCACACCAGTGTAAAATCACCCCCCAAAGCTAAGGCTCACAACTCTTACAAAACAATAGCATGAGAGGGGAAACAAAGCAACAAGGTACCACCGTACATGGTGAACAAAACAGCATCCCACATATCGATTCTATCTGTTGACATTAAATAGTTTAAATGCACCTATGTCAAAAGACACAGGCTGGCTGAATGGATGAAAAAACACACCCCAGGTATCTGCTGTCTCCAGGAAACACATCTAAACCACAGGGACACACACAGACTCAACATGAAAGGATGGAAAAATAATATTCCACACAAATGGAAACCAAAAGAGAGCAGACATAGCCATTCTCATATCAGATAAAATTGACTTTAAATCCACAAAGGTAAAGACAGACTAAGGAGGGTCATTATATAATGGTAAAGGGAACAATTCAACAAGAAGACATAAAAATTCTAAATATATATGCACCTATCACAGGAGCTACCAGATACATAAAGCAAATTTTACTAGAGGTAAGCAAAGAAATGAATAGCAATATCATAATTGCTGGGGATTTTAACACCCCACTGTCAGAGCTGGACAAATCATCAAAGCAGAAAATAAAGAAACACTGGACCTAAACCAGGCTCTAAAGCAAATGGACCTAACAGATACTTACAGAACATTCCACCTAAAAACTACTGAATATACATTCTTCTCATCAGCACCTGAGACATGCTCTACGATTGATCATATTGTAGGCCATGAAACAGGGCTCAACAGATTCAGAAAAATAGAAATCATACCCCGTATCTTCTCAGACCACAGTGGGATTAAAATACCTGATAATATTTTATATTTTAAGTATTTCATTCCATTAGGATTTTTCATGAGAGGGAATTTGTTCTTTCAGTGTTCAACTTTTTACTTGAAAAATATATTAATATCAATAACTTTTAATGAATAATAGATGTCTAAGCAAATGACATAATGTGTTATGGTAATTTCGTGCCACTTTATTTAAGAATGTATAGTAATCCCTCCCAAGGCAAGATCTCTTTATGTGATACTTCTGTCTGCATCATTCATTTCTTTATGTTTTTTAATATTTAGAGACTTTATCACTGCTAGGTAAAATATGAGTTACTACTTCTATTTAGTAGTATTGAAAGAAAAAGTAAACTGAAAATTGCAAATAGATCACAGAGAGGTGGCAGCTAATTTTGCATATTCTTGCGCTGAATCCATGGAAAAAATGGGGACAACCATGACATTTTCATCTATATCTTAGAGTGTATTTTAGAGACATCTTAGTCAGGAAAGGGGCTGAAATCTGGGAAGAAGCCTGATAAGTATTCTGGTGTTATGTTGCTTTTGGACATGAGTACAAGGGATCAGTGGAGTGAAGGTTATTTAAAACATTGCCTTTCATGCATCTAAATTATTCTGCATCTTGCAACTACAGTAACAGTCAGAAATCTTGAGGTATAAAATTATACAGGACTGGGGGTAATGCATTTAAGTGTGCACATTATCTGAAACCAAGCAAAATGAATTGGCAAGCATCTCATATGTGCTCTGCAACAAAGTAACAATGATGAAAAGTCTCTGCCCATAGCAATAGATGGTAAATCATAAACAATGACTTGTTATTTCTGATTTCACAGGTATATAAAATCATTAATTTTTTCTCTTTATTTAGTGTGATGTACTGTTATAAAGAACATAAAACTATGTATATGTCACTCCGGACTTTATTTTTGGATAAACTTACTTTTCCAAAAGGTCTTAAACTGTTCAACACTATAAATTACCATGTCATGTGAAAAATGGGCTTTCTTGTGAAGTCTTAGGAATTAGAAAGAATAAACCTAGTTAAGGCAGTGCGACAAGTCCTTTTAATGTTTTACTTAGAACTGTCAGGAATTTTAAATTGACTAGTAAACTTTTTATAACATCTGAACCAAATCCATACATGTAGTTTAAATTTAAATACTTTAGTGGGTTTTATGTTTTGTTACTATGTTATTGTTCTGTTCTTGTTTCTTTGGGTAAGAAAATCACTGTAGGTTAGATTGGACGTACAGAGGAAATCTTATTGACTTGGGTATCAGCAATTATGGAAGACAGTACTTCATTCTGATACTAATGGGCTGAGTGAGCTTATGTACTCTGTTCACTTCCTCTATCTGTGCATGAAAGATTGATGATGGATTACCGTTTACTAAGTCTGTGCTCTGTGCAGGCAGCATTATTGCTAATCTTTACAATACTGTGCACACTGGACATTATTACACCCATCTTACTAATGAAGAAACTGAAGTTTAGAAGATTAAGCAACTTGTCCAAGGTCGCACAGTTAATAAGCACCTAATACTGAAGTTCCAAACCATCTGGATATAAAAGTCCATGGGGTTTAGTCCATTACTTTATAATTCCTTAAGTTACATACATTTTACTTTGGGATTCTCTGTCCTGATCATATATCCGCCTTTTTTTAAAAAAAGTTTTTTTAACTGCTGAGAATTCTCCTGAAAAACTAAAATTGATTTTAACTGACCACATTTTGGACAATTGTTCTTGACATATTTTTTTCTAAATTTGATTGATTTTTTCATATTTCATCCCAGTGCTTTGACAAACCAACCGCATGCAGTCTTTCAAACTAAATGTAGTCTATTCTATTTAATTTATATAATTGTTAATAAAATTATTGAAAAATGGTGTCTTCATATCTCTCAATGTTGACATTTTCTGTAGTATCACCTTTTACATCTTATTTCTAGTCTATGTTATATAATTATTTTATCAAGTGTTTGTCAAGTTTCATATGAAGTCTTTGTCCATGGATTTCCCTATAGAAATAGAAGAATTAAAAGAAAAAGTACAGCTCATGAATCTGTTCTCCTGCTAGCAAGGCTAATTTAATTCTTTTTGTAAATGATATAGATTTATCAAGTGTTGGTTTATCATCTAAATCTATGCTAGTTCATCCCTTTCAACATGTAATTCTGTTGCTCTCATATATTTTCATTATACATTCTGGGGTTCAACTGTGAAAAAATACATTCATGCTCAGAGATTTCTGTTGTAATAGAAATGAGGTTTAAATGCTGCAAGGCTGAAGAAATCAGAAATAATCAAAAATAGCTGTAGTGTTTTAGCAAGACACACATTAATTTTCCCCAAAGTTAAAAATGTTTAAAAAATATGAATGAAGGCCGGGCGCGGTGGCTCACGCCTGTAATCCTAGCACTCTGGGAGGCCGAGGCGGGTGGATAGCTCGAGGTCAGGAGTTCGAGACCAGCCTGAGCAAGAGCGAGACCCCATCTCTACTAAAAATAGAAAGAAATTATCTGACCAACTAAAATATATATATAGAAAAAATTAGCCGGGCATGGTGGCGCATGCCTGTAGTCCCAGCTACTCGGGAGGCTGAGGCAGTAGGATCGCTTAAGCCCAGGAGTTTGAGGTTGCTGTGAGCTAGGCTGACGCCACGGCACTCACTCTAGCCCAGGCAACAGAGTGAGACTCTGTCTCAAAAAAAAAAAAAAAAAAAAAAAATATGAATGAAGTAGTTAGTCCCCATAGAATCAGGGAAATGGTAACAAACTATTTAAATTATTTTTAAAAATTCAGCCTTTAGCATTCTTATCTTCTTATTACATCTAATGACTTGGCTCCTTGTGCTTACATTCTAGGAAATCTTCTATGGTAACTACAACTGTGTTTCATCTTTATGCCTCTATACTTTGCATCTGAACATTATGGAATTTAGAAATTGACTTGGACATAATTTGATAAAAATTGATACAGTATGACTAGCCCCCCCCTTTTTTTTTTTTTTTTTGGTCTATAGGTTTGATAATCTAGCTTTTGTAAACCTTCATAAGTCAGTTCTGAAAGTTAAGGATTGGGGAAGGAGGGTTGGGAATGCAATAAGGATAGTCTCACTTCCATCGTAAACCCTGGAATGATATTTATTAGGCTTTATGGATTCCAAACCAGAGAGTTAGACTCAATGGTAACTCCCCCAGCTTTATGTTCTCCTGTAAGAATCATAAATATACTGTTTGATAATTTTATGCATGCTATTGATACTGAATAAAAATTACTAAGTGGATATTAGTTAAAGAAAAGGCTTTGTTCAGACAATTTTGCATGTTATAATACCTAATGGCAGATTTTTCACTAATTGAGTTGACACATTTGAGATAGTTTTTCCATAATGTTATTTATTTATTAAAGTATATTATATAGCAATATATGACTACATCTCCTTTAAAGAAATTAAAATATTTCCAGATAAGTTGATCTATACTCAAATCTGTCCTCTTCTCCAGAAAAACCATGGTTATCAGCTTAGTATGTATCCTCTAGACTTTTATTTGGTATGTGTGTGTATACAAACATCCTTGTTTTATCGCACTTTGTTTTATTGTGCTTCACAGATACTGCATTTTTATGAAGTGAAGGTTTGTGGTGACCTCATGTTGGTAAAAGTCTTTTGGCACCATTTTTCTGACAATGTGCACTCACTCTGTGTCACATTTTGATAATTCGAATATTTAAAACTTTTTCATTATTATTATATCTGTTATGGTGATTTGTCATTACTGATCTTCGATGTTAGAATTGTAATTGTTTTGGGGAGCCTTGAACCATCCTCACGTGAAATGATGAACTTCATTAGTAAATGTTGTGTGTGTTCTGACTGGCCAGTCCCCCATATCTCTCCCTCTCCTTGGTCCTCCTTATTTGCTGAGACACAACAATATTGAAATTAGGACAGTTGATAACCTTCACATGGCCTCTAAGTGTTCAGTAGAAAGAAAGAGTCACACGTCTCTCACTTTTAATCAAAAGCTAGAAATGATTAAGCTTAGTGAGGAAGGCATGTTGAAAGCTCAGATAGGCTGAAAGCTAAGACTCTTGTACCAAGTTAACCAAGTTGTAAATGCAAAGGAAACATTCTTGAAGGAAATTACAAGTGCTATTCCTGTGAACACACAAATGACAAGAAAGCAAAACAGCCTTATTGCCGATACGAAGAAAGTTTGAATGGTCTGGATAGAAGATCAAAGCAGCCACACATTCCCCTAAGCAAAATCCTAATCCAGAGCAAGGTCCTAACTCTCTTTAATTCTGTGAAGGCTAAGAGAGGTCAAGAAGCAGCAGAAGAAAAGTTTGAAGGTGTCAGAAGTTGACCCATGAGGTTTAAGGGAAAAAAGCTGTCTCCATCACACAACAGTACAAAGTGAAGCAGCAAGTGCTGATGTAGAAGCTGTAGCAAGTGAGAATATCTAAGAAAACTGATGAAAGTGGCTGCACTAAACAACATATTTTCAGTGTAGATAAATAGCCTTATATTAGAAGAAGATGTCATCTAGGACTTTCGTAGCTAAAGAAGAGAAGTCCATGCCTGGCTTCAAAGGTTCAAAAGACAATGCAACTGGCAACTTTAGGGACTAATGCAACTGGTAACTTTAGGGACTAATGCAACTGGTAACTTTAGGGACTAATGCAACTGGTAACTTTAAGTCGAAGCCAATGCTTCAACTTTCCAACCTTCACCATTCCAAAAATCCTAGGGCCCTTAAAAATTATGCTAAATCGACTCTGCCTGTGCTCTATAAATGGAACAACACAGTTGGAATGTCAGTGCATCTGTGTACGGCATGGTTTACTGAATATTTAAAGCCACTGTTGAATCCTACTTCTCAGAAAAGATTCGTTTCAAAATATTACTGCTCATTCACAGTGCACCTCGTCACCCAAGAGCTGTAATGGAGGTGCGCAAGGAGATTAATGTTGTTTTCATACTGGCTAACATAACATTAATTTTGCAGCCTGTAAATCAAGGAGTAATGTAGAATTTTAAGTCTTGTTATTTAAGAAATACATTTTGTAAGGCTATGGCTGCCATAGATAGTGATTCCCCTGATTGAGAAAAATGAATTGAAAACCTGGAAAGGATTCATCATTCTAGATACCGTTAAGAACATTTGTAATTCACGGGAGGGGGCCAAAATATCAACAGTTGTAGGAGTTTAGAAGAAGTTGATTCGAGTGCTCATGGATGACTTTGAGGGATTCAAGTCTTCAGTGTAAGACATCACCATAGATATGGTAGAAATAGCAAAACAACTAGAATTAGAAGTGGGGCCTAAGATGTGACTACATTGCTACAATCTCATGATCAAACTTGAATGGATGAGGAGTTGTTCTTATGGATGAGTAAAAAAAAGTGGTTTCTTGACATGGAATCTATTCCTGGTGAAGATGCTCTGAACATTGTAGAAATAACAAGCAAAGATTTAGAGTATTACATAAACTTAGTTAAGAGAATTGACTCCAATTTTGCAAGAACTTCAACTATAGGTAAAATGCTATCAAACAGCATCACATGCTACAAAGCAATCTTTTGTGAAAGGAGTCACCAATTGATGTAGCAAAATTCATTGTTTTATATTAAGAAATCTCCAGGGCCACCCAAACTTTCAGCAACAACCACCCTTATCAGTCAACAGCCATTGATATCAAGGCAAGACCTCCACCAGCAAAAAGATTATAACTTACTGAAGGCTTAGATGATTGTTAGCATCTTTTAGCAATAAAGTGTTTTTGTATTAAGGTATGTACATTATCTTTTAGACATAATGTATTGCATACTTAATAGACTATAGTATAATGTAAACACAACTTTTGTATACACTGGGAAACCAAAAAATTTATGTGACTCACTTTATTGTCATACTTGCTTTATTGTGGTAGTCTGGAACCAAACCCACAATATCTCCAAGGTGTGCCTATGTGTGTGTATATATATTATATATAGTGGTGTTTTATGTTTGTGTGTTTTATATACATAATATCATACTATGTATTATTGATCATCTGTCAATAAAGTTTTTCATGAGCTTCCCAGTTAGCAACTCTGGTTAAAAATAGTTCCATACCACCATTTCTATCTTAGGCAAAACTGTGAAGGAGATGAAATTTTTTCTTGTCCTCTGTTATTTTGCTCATTATCTCCCTCATTCATCTTCATTTTCAAACCTTCCTCTTTCCCTACACACTTAGTGCCTTTTCTCTGCTTCCTTACCCTATCACTGAGACTCTAAAGAAAAGATTCCTATGCTTTACTTTGAACTTAAGTCAGTGTATTACTTAAAACAACTGTCCATTAATCCTTGGCACCAAGTATAAAATAAAAGGATTTGTGCCAATTCAACAATCTTCTAGTACCAATAAGATGGCAGGGGGATATTTTAGGAAGCATGGGGGTCTCTTTTATGTCCTGAAATCCCACCTGTTGGGTTCCTGCTCATTCTGTGAGACCATGGAGCCAACTTTGCCAAAGAATGTTTTGAAATTACAAAGTGCACAGTTTGGATAGGCCTTACATTTGATTATGGAGCCACTTTTCAAAGTTCCAATTTATAATCTGAAATTATGAGTGCCTCTGCTTAGCCAGGAACAAGGCAATGAAGTGTTAAGAAGATGGTTCAACATTTCCAAATGAAATGTTGGTTATTTGCTCTGAGAATGAATAAAGCACACACTACTGCTGCTGCTGTTACATGGTGGTGATGGCTGTAACACCGCTCCAGAGCCTACTGGCCCTAAAACTATCAGAAGATATTGCAGGATGGAACAAGAGGCCACCAAACTACAGCAGGACCACACCCTTAAGAAAGAACTGCGGGTTCCCTACTCCCAGGCTTTTGGCTCCTCTGGGGCCATTTTGGATCCCAAGCATTAAAATAATTTTGACCATTAGCTATATATACCTTTGCGGTTTTCAAATTCAGCATTCTGGTGCTGCTTTCTACCTTGAAGAATACATACCTACTTATTAAGTACCAGGCATGATGCTAGTCATTTTGTATACTTCATATTTAGTAAACCTGTCAGATTTAATAAGGTAAAGATTAGGATACCCATTCTAATGGGTAAGGCCATTGGAGTTCAAGGTTGCCAACTCAAAACAGTTGTTTCATAATCCAAACTGAGATGGAGTTAACCCCAAAGTCTATCTTTTCCACTGTGCCCTGTAGCTTCTTTTGATGTCCCTCTGTTCAATCAAAAGTGCACATATTATTTTATAAGCAGCCATACATAATATTCTAGATTCTCACTCCTAGTGTCTTTTGGGGGGGGGCTAAGGGGAGTTTAAAAAGTAAGCTATAAAGTATTCATAATTAAGTAAACTATGCAAGTGTAATTTGTCATTTGGAAATTCTATCACCAAAACTCATTCTTTTCACTAAAAACATCTGCTAGCTAAAATCATGACCAATCGCAAGAAGACACTCAAATAATCAAGGGTGTTCACTGACTAAACTTGTTTCTGCATTCCCAAATTCTTAAATTAATGAAATCCCTGAGTTCTTTTGAGGGATTGCACAAAGCACTTGTATGTGTTTAACGATGCCCTACAAGGGTTTTGGACGAGGAATTAGAGTTTTCTTTTTCAGGCTATCCAATTATCCGATACTTTTTTTTTTTATGCAAAACACTCTTGTGGTTTGGCTTTTCAGAATCTTCTTGTTGTTGCAAAATTAATTGTTACTACTTCAAATGATTTTCCTATTAGGTAAGATATTTGCACGGGTTGTCATTTCTGTACACATTTTATGTTACATTTAGTGAAAACGGGGCCCCTAGAATGACCTGTTTTTGTGTTTGTATTCTTAACAAATATATTTGCTCTATATTGATACATGAACTCATCAAAGCAAAATTTATTGTTAGAAGATAAGATTGATTTTTTTTTTTTTGTCATTTATTTCTTGCTTCAACTCTAAGTATCTTGTTTTGGGAAGAGAATGCGATTTTGAGTCTAACAAAATATCTTAAGGTTATTAGATATATTTATGCTTAACAAACTATTCAGAAATTTATTGAAATTTGACTTACTGTTTTGAATTTTGAGTGAAGAATAACACTTAAGCATGTTCACAAGGTGAGATACCTCTGTTATTTAATGTGATTTGTATTATTCACGTGGTAGAGCTATGTTAGTGAGTTTTGGGGATATTATATTTTAGCATGGTAGGAGATATGTCACCAAGACTCCAGACCTTGTACATGTGTTTGTTTTATCCACCAAAACCATCCTGTATTTTTGTGAAATGGTTTAGAGAGAGCATTTAATAAACACTTGTGTTTGATGTTTCAGAAATACAGGCGAGATCTTCTGTGTCTGTGAATTTCTTTGATTGAAGGATATTCAGGATAGTGTTTTCAGCTACTGAGACTATTCAGGGATTCAAATTTTAGAGGTTAAAATCCCATGAAGCCACAGGCAGTATCATTAAGTCTATCTTAGTCATCTTTACAGTCTTTTTTCATGTTTCAGATGCCTACCCACCTGAATACTAGCCTATTTTCATTTGTTTGTTTAATGTCCCCCAAAGAACACTGTACTACTCTTTGAGGCATTTTCACTATAGCATAGTCCTTCCATGTTTAAAAATATAAGTTAACAACAACATTTTAATTTTGTTTTTTAGAGCATCAGGGCATCGGGCCTTATCCTGTTGGAAACGATCCTTTTTGGGTCTCTGCTCCTATACTTTCCGGTAAGTAATATAATTATATTTTAAAAGTAGCCATTTATTTTGTTTCGTTTTGGCTGTATTTCTTAAATAGATAGATAGATACTCTGTAAAGCCCTTGTTTATACACACACATGTGCGTGCACATTACCAAGGGCTTTACAGGTATTTAAATCCTGGCTTTTACCATTTAGGTTACCTTATACAAGTTACTTAACATTTCTAAACCTTGGTTTTCTCTTGTGAAGTGGAGGTAATTATATTTTTTCTTCCCAAGTTTGTGAGGAAAGTTAAATGTTTGAGACAGTATGTGAAAGGCATACTTGGTATGTATGCTTAATGCATACAAATAAATATTAATTTCCTTCTTCCTCTCCTTCTACCTAAATCAGAACTGTAAGACACACAGCTAATTAATGCTGGCAAATTTTAGATGGTTACATAGAAAAATAAACATAAGGAAAGAAACGTATGTGTGGTACTAGTGGCTTAGTCATAGCAGACTTTTTCTGTCACACTAGTAACATGTCTGAAACCAGAAGATAAGTACTCATTTTACTGATTCAATTTAACCAACTTACGCTCAGCAGTTATTGTGTGCCAAGCACTATGCTAATTTCTGGGAATATGCTATGAACAAGACAAACTTGATTTCTCCTCTCAAGAAGCTTAGAATTTAGAGGAAGAGATGAGTTAATACAATTAATGATAATGTAATGTGACAGATGCTCGAGAGGCACTTAGGAGAGATGCCTAATTAAGTATAGGGAATAAAATATCCCTAGACAAAGATCTGAAAGAGGAGTGGGTGTAAGAGGAAAGGTAGGGCTGCCAGGACACCAGATGCCTTTTGGTTTTCATCTTACTGCACTTGCTGCTACATCTCAGCCTTCTTTGTTAATTCTTAATCTTTTCTCTCACCTCTTAATACCTGAATCCTCAGAACGGAGTCCTTGTAGCTTTTCTTAATCTACACTCTCACTTGGTGGTCTCATCTAGCTTCAAAGTTTTAAATACTGTTTATATGGCAATGACTGCCATATTTGTATCTCCAGCCCAGACCTTTCCCTCTAAGCTCCTAACTCATATTCAGCTGCTTGCTTGATAGCTCTGTTTGAAGAATTCTCTCTCCTGGACTTAATTGAGACACTGATCTCTTCCTCAGATTCAGTCTTCTAATCCATTGATGGCAAACAGTATCCTTCTAGTTACTCATTCAGAAAACCTGGAAGTCATTCTTGATACCTCGCTTTCTCTCACATCCATCAGAAAACCTTAAAAAATATAGCAACAGTCCACCCAGTCCGTGCCACGGTCACTGCTACCACCTGGTCTAAACCACGATCCATCTCTTCTGGATTATTGCCATGGTCTCTTTTTACTGGCCTCTCTTTTCTATTCTTGCCTCCTACAATCTGTCTGTTCTCAAAACGTCAGCCAGTTTTAACATCAAAGATGAACTGACCATGTCACTCTTCTCGAAACTCGATAGTTTCCCCATTTTACTTACAATAAAAGCCAAAATCCTTACAATGACCTCAGGCCCAACATAATTTATACTGTGCTCTCTCCATTACCTCATTTTCTAATCCTCCACCTCATTCAATGTTTAGATCAAGCATTCTTGATCTATTCAGGTCTTGCATTACATTTTCTATTTCTCCTTAAAACAGAAATATATTTAGATATAATCAGCGCTGTGGTCTGAATGTGTCCTCCAAAATCTATGTGTTAGAAGCTTAATTCCTAATGCAACAGTGTTGAGAGGTAGGAGCTTTTGAGAAGTGTTTAGGTCAAGAGGGCTCCGCCCTTGCACGTAGGTTAATGCGGTTGTATATGAAAGGGCTTGATGGAGGGAGTTTGGTCCTTTCTGCTCCTCTTCCTGCCACCATGTGAGGATGCAGCTAGAAGGCCCTCACCAGACACCAGATGCTGACACCTTGATCTTGGACTTTCCAGCCTCTGGAACCGTGAGAAGTAAATTTCTGTTCTTTATAAATTACTCAGTCTCAGGGGTTTTTTAATAGCAGCACAAATAGTCTAAGATAATCAGTTTTCATTTTTCTATAAAATCATGGATATCACTTAAGTTTTCTAATTTACTGGCATAGTTATGCATATTAATTAGTAATAGAATCAATACAATGGTATAAAAACTGAGTTTATCATACCTGGGCCTCTTCCTGTATAAATGGCATGTTGTGCATCTTAACATTTAATCTTTCCCTCAGAACTGCCAGGCAGGTATTTAACCAAAGTCATAAAATCACCAAAGGAGGAGGTGAAAAACCTGAAATGACCTCAGTAATCTGAACAATAATCTTAATAATGTGACTGTCTGTTTTTGCTGCCATCATCCTTTTCCCAAACCTCTGCTATTTTAAATCATTTTGTACCCAGTAGCCAGAAGGATCTTTAAAAATATTAAATCGAATCTGTCACCTCTCTGATGGCTTCTCAGTGTTCTTAGAATAAAGATTAAAACTCTTGGCATGGTTTATGATGTTAGGAATAGTGTGATCTTTGCCCACCTCCCCAGCCTCATCTTATCTTACTTTTCTTCTCAATTTCTGCTCCCTAGTTCCCTGACTTTCTTTCAAGTCTCAAATAAAGCATGATGTCTTTCATGGTAGACATGATAATGGCCCCCGAAGATGTCCACAGTCTTAATCCCTGGAACCTTTGAATGTTATATGGAAAAGGGAACTTTGCAGAGATGATTATGGTAAAGACTTTGAGATGAAATTATTCTGGGCCTGAGGATCCTAAATGAAAGAGGCAAACAGAAGAGAGAGAATCAAAGAGAAGACATCATGGAAAAGATGGGACTGGCCATTGCTCACTTTGAAGATGGATGGGAAGAAGGAGGCCATAGCAAGCCAAGGAAAGCAGGCAGCCCCTCGAAGCTGGAAAAGGCAAGAAAGTAGATTCTTCTCTAGACCCTCTGGAAGGAATGTAGCCCTGTCTACACCTTGATTTTTGCTTGATTTTAGCTCCATAAGACCCATTTTGGACTTCTGACACCCAGAACTGTAAAATAATAAATCTGTGTTGTTTAAGGCTGCTGAGTTTGCCATAATACGTTACAGCAGCTGTAGGAAACTCATATACCTCCTGTCACAGGAGCTCTTCACGTACTTTGCTTCAGTTTTGAAGAGTTTTCCTCTCTTCCTTCCCCTCGCCTCCTCCGGCTAATTAGCATCTAGTCATCTTTTGGCTAATTAGCATCTAGTCATCTTTTAGATTTCTATTTAAGTATCACTTTTTCAGGAGTGCTTTTCTTGACCCCCAGTTTGAGTCAAATTTCTTGTAATAACTTCTCACAGAATTGTATTCTTTTTCTTGACAATACCTATTTCAGTGTGTAATTACACATTCAAAAGTGGGACTATTTGGTTAAGGTCTTTCTCTTGCAGAGACGCTGAGTTCTGTGAGAACAGATCCTGTTTCTGTTTTGCTCAGCATCACACCTGCAGGGCTCCCAATGCCTGTCACCACAGTAGAAGCACAGTAACTATGCCCTGAATGAATGGATGCAGTTATACTTGGATGAGCTGTACCCTAAACTAGTAGCTATTGTCCTGTTGAAGCACCCTCCAAAGAACCTGCTTGGTTGTGGTAGAAGACTAAGAATGATGGCCCATATTTATATTACTTATTTAGTGCCTACAGTTAGGCCATAAAATACTTTTTAATGTTGTTTTGGGGGGATTAGGAGAAGTTCAGTTCATTTTTATTTCTAATATTCATGCCTATTTGTATTAAGTGGTTATATTAATGAGCATGAGCCTATAATCTATAGAAGAATTATAAAGCCTCATAAATGGAAGAAGCACCTAGAAAAGTAGGACATTTGAAAAAAATGGTAAATGTCAGGCTGCTAAATGTTCAAAGCAGTTATTAGAGACTCTTTCATTGACTGGGCTCCAATTTTAAAGGCATCTGATGAACCTGTACTTACGGTGATCTCAGATACAGAGAAAAGGAGGGGAGAGAATTGGTAGTTTAAAAGAAATATAAAAGTAGGACGTCTTGATAATTCTGCTTGGGAGAGAGAAACCAGAAAAGGAGGCTTACCGAACAAATTCTATCCAACAGAAACATTGGAATGCCTCATCATGTTGACTTCATGACTAACTTGTTGTCTATTTTATCTTTCAGAACATGAATTCTTTTTGTAACTGCTTGAGAAACTAATGTGTAGCTCCCAAGTTTATACTCTTCCCTTGGTTTTAATTAAGTTAGTGTTCATGCTCTGAAGACAGAAAGGGCTAAGTTTTTTAATGAAGATTTGGATGTAGCATAAGATGCAGTGGGAGGAAGGAGATTAAAATACAGTGTTGACTGAGTCTGGAAAGGATAATTTTATTTCAGGTGAGAGATAGAGTGATACTGTTTTAGTAATTGATAGTTGACTCTTTGGCCACCTGGCAGCATATGTCTGTGTGTGGGTATACACGCCTAAAGCATTCTTGACAAGGAGAGCACTAATCTGGTAATTGGACTAGGAATCATTGGCTTACATAGGTTTTGCAGAAAAAAAGAGTTTATAACTTTCGGCCAGAGTTTTGCTCTCAGAAAGACCTCTATAAAGTGATTAAGTAAACCAAATATAGCCAAAAGGTCTAATGACTTGATGGTATATGAATGTGATCAGTACCTTTTTTATTTGTTAAATATCTGACCTAGTTTCTGTGTTCCTGGTATGGACTATACCAGAATTGCTCATAAGAGTTTTACTGGGGGTTACAGGTTTTTTTTTCTTTTAAAAAAAAGTATACTTGAATCAAATAGAATTGTTTTAAGGGCCAGCTAACTCTGTGGAAGTAGGCTTTGGGAATATTCACTGTTCTACTGAGTTATGCAATGAGCCTTCTATTCTTTTTATGCTGCATATTGTTGTTCAGATTTGCAAGAATTAAGGTTATTTTTGCCTTTTCTCTAAGCAGTCTTAGACTACAGACGATTTCATAACAATGCTTATATTGGAAAGTCCAAATTAGAGATTATCATCATTGTGCAGATGAGGACAAACCAAAATATGACTAAATTTAGCATTGTTACATTGGGTAGAAGAGAGCTGAAGCATTAAAACATTTTCTTACAGATTCTCAAAAGAGGCTCATGATTCGTAGTCCATGCATTTGTGAAACAATGATTAGTGTTATAATCACCTAAAAACTTTTGTGTAATTTATAAAACAAAGAAAAAAGCTTTAAGAAAAAACTGAAGTGTAGTTTTTGTTAAATTACATAAAAAGGCATTTTATGGTTTAATAAAGCATATGCTTTGTAATATAAAATCTAGAAATTTGTTTTGCCTTGACTAAGCCACCACTTCCACTTAATAAGGTGGGTGTTTCCCTCTAACCTTGGTTACTTATTTGGTTGGCCATGTGTCTTTCTATAAAGGACACTAATATATGTGTAAACATAATGCTGATTTTCAGATTGTTCCCCCTAATGAAAAATATTAGAAGGGCCATCAGGTGCAACTTAATCTTCATCCAACCACTTTATTTTGCAAATGAAAGAAGAGAGGCTGAGAGAAGTTGCAATTCATCCAACTTTTTTCAGCTAGGTTGTGAGAAAGCCAAGAATAACATCCAGTCTCTGGACTGCTGCTCCACTGCTTTCCTTACTCCATGATCATACTTCTCACAGAGGGTATGAATGTGATGTTCATATGACATCAGATAGGGAGTCACAGAAACCTGTGTTCACCCCTTTGTCAGTGACCTTTCCTCATTAGGTCTCCAAGGAAATGCAAGGCACAGAGAATGCAACAGGGAATCAATTCATAGCAGCTCAAAGTTTGGCCCTAAGACTCAATATAAAATTCCTATGAGCCTGGATGGACCATATTGTTGAACCATCTGAAGTTCCTGACATGCAACCATTTTACCTGTAAAAAATGGCAATTTTATGTTTCAACCTAATATCAAGTTAGTTTCAGTGGCATAGAACCTAAGTCAGTTAAGAGATCATTTTTTCTTTCATCACCATAAAACAAAACTTGGAATTTTTTAAAAACTGTAGTGTGGCAAAAGCCCCATTCAGGGCACATGCATCATCCAGAAGCAGGGGAAACCAAGGGGAAATTGCTCCCATGCTTAGAGCTTAAAGGAAGCAGAGGGGGATAAAGGAGAGTGAGTTGAAAGTGGAGGGGAGTGAGAGAATGAGAATATAGCTAAAGCAGCCGGGTTTTTAATCCATTACTATTATTATTTATGTTGATGCTCAGATTATCCCAAATTTGGCCAATGGGAGCCCCTTCAAGCTGGCTCCTGCATCCATTAGATATGACCCCATCATTCTTTGAACACTTTTCTACATTCTAGTGCCACAGAATGTTCCAGAGTCATTTTATATTTTCCCTGGAATCTGCCTTTTCTCCAAGGAGCCTTGCTTCTTTTTAGAGGAAAATGGTAGCAATTCAGTTCTGAGACAGATTCACTTCCATCGTGACAAATATGGGGCAGAAAGCTCCCAATTTTATAGGTAGGCCAATGTTTTTAAGCTGATCTAGGATG
Organism: Eulemur rufifrons; assembly: GCF_041146395.1. Taxonomy (NCBI): domain Eukaryota; kingdom Metazoa; phylum Chordata; class Mammalia; order Primates; family Lemuridae; genus Eulemur; species Eulemur rufifrons. The sequence continues at coordinate 17,569,705 of NC_091007.1, forward strand.
TATCTCACTTGGTGTCCATTAGATCCGTTTAGATGAATACCAGAGCAAAAGAAAAAGAAATCGAAAAGAAAGTTAAATACTTATGAGCATAACAGTATTATTGGGAACACAATAGTATGGAAATAGTTGTTTTCTGCCATAGGAGACTCTTAATCTCCAAACTGCTAGAGTATTTTAGGAACACTGGCTAAAATAGAGATAGCAAAAGACATCAGAGTCTGGACAACCACCTCCTTCAAGGAATTGAAAAGTGTGATATCAAGACACTTTGTTCTCCTCTGTAGGGAGAACCTGTAGGTTAGAGGTAGGGAAGAAACAGTTATAGATGTCCTGAAATTCTTTGTAGTTCCATATATCTACTTGGCTTGTGCTCTTCTTCTGTACTCATCCCACGAGAGAGAAGTCTGATTGTTGGTGGGAGTGGTTGTCCGAAGGTATGGAGGCTATCCAGTATGCATATGGTTAAGAGCCTTGGATCAGTGATGTGTCAGCAATTAACCAATAATCTTCCTTTAGTTGAAAGAGTTTTAATAAACTGAAAGAGCCTTACAGAATTGAGGTTGAAACCCTGGCTTTAGTTTGTCCGTGAAAAGCAACAGTATTATCATCTTTGCTAGAATAAGTACCAATTAGACTATATACCTCTTTTTTTTTTAAATTTCAGGATATTATGGGGGTACAAACATTTTGGTTACATGTTATGACCATGATTTGAGGCATGTCCTTTCCCCCCTACAACGCTTACCACGTCCATTAGTTGTGAGTTTACCCACTCCCAACCCCCCAATCCCTAAAGAATATTACTACCATGTGAGAGCACCTTAGTGTTGATCAGTTAGTGCCAATTTGATAGCGAGTACATGTGGTGCCTATTTTTCTATTCTCGTGATACCTCACCTCTTAAAAAATACTTATGGCTTTTGTAAAATATAATAATCACTCATTATTTAAAAACTAGAACAATATTGAAAAAAATTTTGGAAAGTAGATCTTCATTATCATCTAGGAATAATGGTTTTATACATTTAATTATTAGAGCCATCTGTATCTGTACATAAATAGAAATATGTAGTGTACATATAGAGAGAAATAGAAAATGGATAGTAGAAATCAAAATAGAGGATTACTATATAAGATTTTTTAAAAGATGCTAATTGTAATCTGAATTATTTGAACAAAACCCTGATATTACTGATTTTTAGATTCATGTATTTTCACAACCAGCATTATTAGTTCTGAAAGATCTTTCTAAAGTTTAAAGAGATTATAGAAAACTTGGCCAGGCGCGGTGGCTCACGCCTGTAATCCTAGCACTCTGGGAGGCTGAGGTGGGCGGATCATTTGAGCTCAGGAGTTCGAGACCAGCCTGAGCAAGAGCGAGAGCCCATCTCTACTAAAAATAGAAAGAAATTATACGGACAGCTAAAAATATATATAGAAAAAATTAGCCGGGCATGGTGGTGCATGCCTGTAGTCCCAACTACTCGGGAGGCTGAGACAGGAGGATCCCTTGAGCCCAGGAGTTTGAGGTTGCTGTGAGCTAGGCTGACGCCACGGCACTCACTCTAGCCTGGGCAACAAAGTGAGACTCTGTCTCAAAAAAAAAAAAAAAAGAAAAAAACTTAAAAGGTTGGGTTATTTATTTTTTACTTGGCTATATATTTCAACTTTAGACAGCATCACTTGATTTCAACTGTGACAGCTAAAAAATTGAACTCAAATACACTTCCTTTTCTCCTTTCTTTGTATCCACTGTCTGAGTATTTTCAGGTCTAGAAGATAGCCTGATTTCTCCCTCTAGATGACTTGATATTTCTTCCCAGATGCCAATAAAAGTCATTCTTTAGTTTTGCAGTTAAATAAAGTAGGAATTACCTTTGAATATATTGTTCTGTATCATTTTTTCCTGGATCATGAGATTTCCTTTTAATATATAGATTTAAGACCTCTTTTAATCCTGGATTAAAAAAAATTCTATTATACTTTTCTTCAGGAACAGAAGTTATGTGAACACTGGATTTCTTTTCCTTCTGTATCTATAATCGTTTTAGTTATTTGTATATCTTTGTCCTTTCTTATTTTGTATGGTTCCCTGAAATCTTTATTTCATGACCTTTGCAATATGCTATGTTTATTCTGCTTCAGTTGATTCTGATATTCCTATGAGCTCTCTAATGTTTTTATTTTATTTTAATTTTCATTTGTTTCTATAGTGGTAAAATATACGTAACATAAAACTTACCATTTTAACAATTTTTAAATGTACAATTTAGTGGCTTTGAGTACATTCATAGTATTATGCAACCAACACCATTATCTATCTCCAGAACTTTTTCATCATCCCAAACTGAGACTCTGTGCCCATTAAACAAGAACTTCCCATTCCCTCTTCCTCCCAGGCCTTGGTAACCTCTGCTCTACATTCTATTTCTATGAATTTGCCTATCCCAGGTGCCTCACATCAGTGGAATCAGACAATATTTATTCCTTGTCCTTGGCTTATTTCATTTGGCATAATATTTTTAAGATTTATGCATGTTGTAGCATTTATCAGAATTTCACTCCTTTTTATGACTGAATAATATTTCATTATATGTTTGTACCACATTTGTTTACCATTTATCTGTTGTTGAACACTTAGGTTGTTTCCTCCTTTGGGCTATTGTGGATAATGCTGTGTTACTTTGCTCTGTCTATAGAGAGTGGCCATGAACTCTAGCCCTGCCCTGGTGGGGCTCCAGGGGAAGTGGTTGTGGATGTTTCCAATGTGCCTTTCAGGGGATGCTTTTACCATGGTGGACAGCCTAATGCCTAAATGTCCAACCTGTCATCAGATGTCCCTTTCACCCGGGGTTTATACTGGCAGACAGTTTTGTGGCTGTTGTCTGACCTGTGTCTAGCTTATTCCTGCCAAGATAGCCATTCTTTAGAAGAGCCTTGACCGGGAGAAAAGCTAGGTTCCGGTATATCAATTGGGCGAGACACTGAGGAGACAACACAACAAAATAAATAATAAAAGCAGTTTATTACTCACAGGGTTACGAGAGGTGAGGGGTACCAATGACGGCTGAAGGAAAGGTCCCAGGGGTGAGAGCTCAACCAGCAAGTCAGGAGCCAGAGAAAGAGACCTATGGACTGAGGCCTTTATTGGGGTACAGGGTGGCATCCAAAAAGGTTTCCTTTGGGGAGTTCCAACTGGTGGGTTTAGAGTAAGTGGCTATGTGTCCCATGGTGTCAGGCTATGACTGAGAGTGATTGCTGTGGCCCCACGCTGCAGTCTCTCTGGAGTCTGTGTGGGGTGGGGGATCGGCAGGTGAGTCAAGTAGACTGTATCTCTATGTCCATAGGAAAGTAGTCACCAGGCAGTTCTGTGTAAGGCAGATACCTGGACTGACCACCTTGAGAGGAACAAAGAGAAGGCAGAGAGCTAGAAACTGTGTCAAGAGGGACTGAGCCCTGCTTCTGGTATGAGAAAGTTAAACCAAAATTGAAAATGCATCCTGAAGCAACATAAAAGTATAGGACTTTGCTACTTGCTGCTCCAAATATTGGTGTACAAGTCCCTGCTTCCAATTTTTTAAGTATACACCTAGAAATGGAATTGTTGGATCATGCGGTAATGCTATGTTTAACTTTTTGAGAAACTGCCAAACTATTTTCCGAAGTGGCGGCACCATTTTAGGTTCCCATCAGTAATGCAGAGTGTTCCAGTTTCTCTACATCCTCACCAATACTTTTTATTTTCCATTTTATATTTTTATAATAGCTATCCTAATAAGTATGAAGTAGTGTCTCCTTGTGGTTTCGATTTTCTGTTTGTGATTTTTGAATGAGGCAGGTTTTCAGGGCATCTCTTTATGAAGAATCATGTGGAGAACTGAGGAGGGAAGAGCTTGAGGCAGGCTACTCCTCTCTTTTGAAATCACATGAAGCCCCTTGTTCTCAGGTGTATTGTAACTGGGCGCTTTGCCTTCCTCCTCCACCACACCATAGCCCTGGCTGTCTTCCTTGGCTAGTGTGCAACACAGGTACATCAGCCAAGATGACACTTCTCCAAATCTGCCAATCTGGGATGACAGTTTCTACAGCAAAATCCCCTAGTTCTCTTTTGGCCACCCCATGCCCTACAATTCAGTTCTCCAATGAACAGATCGCCATTTCAGGATGGCAACAGTTCTTCTGCTGAGCTCTGAAGCAGGCATGTTACTGTTCTGTTTCGGTGCAGCTGTAACTCATTCTTTGTTCTCTTTTTGCTTTTCGCTTAGTGATCTCATCCATTCTCATAGCTTAATATACTGTCTGCATGCCAGGACCACCCAAATTTATATCTCTAGCCCAGATCTCTTTCCTAAATTCCAGACTTGTAAATGCATCTGCCTATTTGAAATCTCTACATAGAGTCTGATAGACGTTGCAGACTTAATCCATCCAAAACTTAACTCCTAATACTACCACCTTTATCGCCAAACTTGCTTTACTATCAGGTTGCACAATTCCAGTTGGTAGCACATCCCTCCTGTTGCTCAGGACAAATTCTACCTTCAAAACATACCCATAACCTGACCATATCATATCACTTGCACTGTACCACCCTGTTCTGAGTCACCATCATCAAATATTAGATTATTGCAATAACCTTCTAACTAGTCCTTGTTCTCTACTCTTAGCCTCCTGTAGTCTCTTTTCAACACAACATCCAGAAATATTTTTAACTTTGTTTTATTTATTTTTTTAAAGAAAATATTGTAGAAGAAATCTATTTTTAAACCTCAATCAGATGTGTTACTCCTGCTCAAAACCCTGCAATAGCTCCCTATTTCATTCAGAATAAAACTGAGACACCTGAAAGGCCTACATGATTGGCTAACCCCATTGTTTCTTCATCTTGCTCAGTCTCTCCCGGTAACACTGGGTTCTTTATTGTTCTCAAACTGGCCAGGCACACTCCCATCTTAAAGTCTTTCCACCAGCTATTGCCTTTGCCTGGAACTCACTTCTTCCCATTATTCATGTGACAACTTCCTCACCTCCCTCATGTCTTTGCTGAAACATCAACTGCTACTCTACATTGCAGCCTACCCTACTCCTCACAGTAGTTGTCGTCTTCTTGCCTTGCTCTTTTTGCATAGAATTTATCACTTCCTACATATTATGTTACTTTTATTACCTTTATGTCTTACACATATTTTTTATTTTCTGTCTTCCCCCCACCCCCACATTAGAATTTAAATCCACTGTTAGATCTACAGTGCCTCACACATAGTAGATGCCCAACTAGTATTTGTTAAATAAACATTTTTAGACATTCTTCACAGATTAACATATGGAGTGTGGCTTTTCCCTTGTATTATTAATAATGGATTTTCATGTCTTTTAAAATTCTTATGGATGTTTTAAGTTATAACTTGTAAACCTTTCAAGACGAGGACCACATCTGCTACGTCTGTGTCAGTCACAGCACCTTAAAAATTTGTTGCATTTCAATGTAATTCTAGCTAAAGTATTACATACATGCGCAGACATATAATATATAGCTAGATGTCTCTGCTTTTTATCTTTGTGTCTCTCTGTTTCTAAATCTTAATCTCTAATTTCCCTATGGAGTTGCAGAAAGGACCAATCACAAAGAGACTTGAATTTTAGCGTGCAGCGTTCTACATGATCTGGCCCTTCCTTACCTCTCTTCCCTAAAGCCCCATACCCTCTGCCTTGCTCACTCTGCCACTGCAATACTGGCCTCCTTGCTCTTCCCTAAACGGGCCTTGCACACACCCACCCTGCAGCATTGCCATTGGCTGTGTCCTCTTCCTGGAGCACTCTTAACTCATGTATCTCCATGGCTAACTCTCTCATCTTCTTCAAGTCTTTGCTCAAATGGCAACTTATCAGTGGGAGGAAGCCAAAGAAACTCATTATTTTGGAATAAGCAAGGAGAGGCTAACTCAAAAATGTAACATTAAAATGAGAATAAACCACCACAATTGAGGAGAATTCCGGATGGGACCAAATGGAGACAGATTCAGCAATGATGTGGAGGCAGAAATGTCACAGTTTGGCAGTAGACGAAGAACATCATGAATGATCCAGAGATTGCCTTCACAGGAACAAACGAGGAGATGCTGGCTCTGGCAATGATAAGAGAATTTGACAGTCAGACTGTTCGAGTCGAAAGATGAGAAATTGCATCTCTGCAGCAATGTCATAGCTGGAGTGTTTTAGCTGTCTAGTAAAAAATTCTGAAAAGGGTAAAGTGTCAGTTCATTTCTAATTCCCTTGCTACAGTTTGTAAGTTAATATGTTTGCTCATGGGCAAAACCTGCCAGGGACTCTTTTGCAGTGGTTTCTGCTTCTCTCTTGATTATAAAAATGCATCTCAGATTTCCTTGTCCAGGCCCAAGACACATGAGTAATTAACGTTAGTTTTTAGGTATTATATATGAACATGTGATTTTAGAGAGTCTTAGCAATCTTTGGGAACATTCTCAGAATTTCCAGACATTTATATTAGCAGACTGCCAGTACTGTAAAGTCCAAGATTATCTCTGTGGTCTTTTACATGAACAGTTTAACATAAGAAGATATGAAATGCTTAGAGATGTTTGGAAAATAATTAAGAAAATACCTATAGACAGAAAAATAGTTGTTAGAGTTTAGCACTGTGTCCTGAGAAATAATTTCCTCTTCAAAACAATTAGAAAAAAAAATTGCAGAAGACTTAGAAATACGTTTAAAATGGTTGCAAGTATTCTTTTTAAAATGACAAGTAAATGACATTTTGACAAGGTGTAAATCATACTTTAAGTGTCAGGCTATACAACGTCTCTAAAGAGTCACAATTCAATAAAGTTGGATGTATTATTTAAAGAAAATAGTAAAAGAAGAAAAAGATAAAGACATGATACTTATGTGGAACCCTATTAATAAAAACCTAGCCTCAAAAGATGCAGAGCCCTGTAAAAGTGAGACTGAAGGGACATTCCGATCTATAGCCTAAATTAGAAAGGTCAATGTGAACTTTCAGGAGAAATAACAGAATGCTTTTCTAGAATATATCAGAAAAGACTCTCAATTTATATGTTTATTTTAGTTATATATTTATCTAAAAATTGCTGTTATATATTTCTTCATAATATGATTTCTGGAATATGAGGAAAATAGACTATACTTTATGAAAATATAATCACTATTACAAATCTTTAGAAATACTTAATATAAATTATTTAATGGAAATGTTATTTATGATTAGAAGTGTATAATCTCCATGATTTGTCTATCCTTGTGTATTCCAAATTGAGATTTATTAATATTTTCAGTGTTATCTCTAGGCTTTGCAGATTGCTAAGGTCGGAAGGTTTCTGTCCTCCCAAAATTCATGTTGAAATCCTAAACCCCAAGGTGATGCTGTTAGGAGGTGGGGTCTTTGGGAGGCAGAGCTCTAGTGAGCAGGATTAGTTCCCTTATAGAAGCGGCCTCAAAGAGACTCTTCACCCCTTCCGCCATGTGAGGTTAGAGAGAAAAAAAGGCTGTCTATGAGGAAGTGGGCCCTCACCAGACACTAAATCTGCTGATGCCTTGATCTTTCTCCAGAACAGGGAGAAACAAACTCCTGTTGTTTATAAGGAGTATAATTTATGGCGTTTTGTTATAGTAGCCCAAATGGACTATGATAGGGATCATAGAAATACGATTAATTCAAATATGACATGTTCAGATGACATCCTAATCTAAACCCTACTTTCAATTCAACTTTAAATTTCTTCATTCTTTATATTTTTTTATTTCTGTAGCCAATATCTACTTTAAATCAGGCTTACAGAAATGTGGAAAACATACTCGTCTGGCTTGGCGGTCGTGCTCGCCGCTCACAGGCCTGCTGGTCGAGTGTAGATGTGACCTACGGCAGCCTTCGCACGAGCGCTGTTGCTCTTCGTGAGGGGGTGTGAAAGGCTTAGTTGCTTTTATGGATGTCTCTCAAAACAGTTGCACATTTTGCCTTTCGGTGTACAGCACACCAGTGTCTCAGATGCTGTAAAATAAAAGATGTCTACAAACAGAAGAGGTCAGGTAGATTGGTCCAAAGGCTCTGAGAGCCGTGGTAAAGGAACTCACTTAAAATCCAGTGTTCCCCCATCTTGCTTGATTTCCTCATAGCCTTTTCCACAGAGCACCTATTAAAATATGCATAATTAATAAGTTTGTAGCAAGGCAAGGGCATTATATGTAACAGAAATGTTTGTACCCCCATAATATTCTGGAAAAAAAAAACCCACACCCTGACCTTTTCCTCAAGGGATCTCATAGCCACAAATTAAAAGGTTATTACAGATTTAAAAATCAGCACCAGTATTTTAAATATTTCTCTCTCTCACTTTCTCTCTTTTTTTTTTTTTTCCTTAGGAAGGAAGGAAAGACTAATTTAGATAGCCCAAGGAATTGAAGTAATTTCTATGCACAGAACATGTGTCTACTATAAGGACATTGAACCTTTTTTAGGGTCACTATTATTATTAAGATGGTAGACAAATATATTCAGAAGTATGACATTTATCCTCTCTACTTTGTTGTTATCTGCAGATGGCTAGTATTATCTCATATCCATATAGTATTTCTTTTCTTTTTTTAAGCCCAAGTTGAATTATACATCTTGTTATGTAACAGTGATTTTTCACTCAACAATATCCATTGGATATCTATCCATATTGAGATGTATGGACATTTTAAATACCATTCCAGTATTTATACATAAATATTTATCTAGTCCATTTTTGATGGTGCCTTTAAAATGTGTGTGTATGTACACAAGTGTTTTCTGATACAAAATGCCATACAAAGCACACATTTCAGAAATTCTCATTTAAATAATGTCTATAGGACAAATTCCTCAAAGTGGAATTGTGAGATCAAAGATACATGGTTTTATAATTTTGGTAGATACTACCAAGTTGTCCTTCTAAATATTCCTAACAATTTATACTCCCACAGACAATATATGAGTGCCTCTTTTCCCCAACCTCAGCAACAATTAATAATATCAGACTTTTGAATCTTTGGCAACCCAATAGGTAAAAAATCATTTCTGATTATTGTTTTAATTTGTTTAGTCCTGGCCATATGTACATCTTTTCTGCGACCAAACTCTTCATCATTCTTAGCTTTTGTCCATTTTACTCTAGAGTTCTGTTATTGATTTATAATGGTTTTTTATATTAAATATTTAAGGATTTTATGCCTTTGTCATAGATGATACAAATGCAGAACTTTTTTTTACTTCTGTGTAAAGAAAGCTTTTCACCTTCATAAGCTTTTTGTTTTAGGCTTCTGGGTTTTGTATCCCATTTAGAAAAGCTCTCCTCATTCCTAATTTATTTTTTTAAAAATGAGTTATGCTTTCCTCTAATGGTTTTATGGTTTCTCTTTTGTTATATATTTAGTACATTAAGTATTATATATATTTTGTTATATATGAAATGTACTTTTAAATGAGTAGTAAGGTTGGGATCCTCATTTATTTTCTTTGCCAGTGTACTTCTATACACCATTCATTAATTTTCTGATTCATTTGAAGCATCACCTTTGATACATATATGTCGAGGCCTACTTCTGAATGTTTTATGTCAGTGTTTCTCGGAGAGCAGTCAATAAATCACTTAAGGTCAAATAATAAAATCAAATATTTGTAATTAATAGTATAAGTCCCATACTGTTCGCCTTAAAGAATGCATACTAAAAATCCCATAATATTGTAGAAGTATTGTTCCATGTATATAAAGTTGTGTGTACATGTGTGTAATATGAGCATATGAGGTAAATTATAAAAAAGCGAGAATGACAGACACAAAATTCAGGATGATGGTTACCTCTGAGAGGGAAGGGAAGAGAGTGGGATCAAAGGGGGGGCATAACAATCAAAGAGAGAACTTCTAGCTAATAGTAATATTCTTTTCCTTATTTGAGTGGTGAGCAAACGGGTATTTATTGTTTTTTATAAAGAATACGTATTTTATCTCTATATTTATTTCTGTAATATCTCTACATTTCTATCTACTTATTTATCAAAATATTAAGATGTTTTAATGGTTAGAGGTCTAGAGGATGAAGAAAATCCTATCTCTCTACCTGTCTATCTGTTTATCAAAATACTGAGATGCTCTCGTGGTTAGAGGCCTAGAAAATGAAGAAGGTCCTATCTATCTATTCATCTGTCTACCTGCCAGAATACTGGCATTCTCTAATGGTCAGCAGCCCCGAATATGAAGAAGATCCAGCAAAGGAGACTGGAGTGAGCGTTTATCTTTACGTGTCTTCTCAGTTCTTCCATAATCGAAGTAGATTTTATTTCTGCTCCTCTCTATTTGAAAGAAATGAATCCATGATTCAGTTCTAGAAGAAGTCTTATGGTGACCTCTTGAACAAATTAAGAAATGGAGTCCTGTATTCAGGGGCCTGAACTTCAAGGGGGAGGAGGAAGGAGAAGAAGGAAAAATGAAAGAGGAAAGGAGATGATCTCTCTATTAACACTGTTACAAATTTAGGGGGGAAGTATTAGTATTATAGAACAATTAAGTATTATAACTTTTGTTTCTCTACTACAGAATTAACTATATTCACGTTTGGTTTTATGGTCTAGTTCCTGTGTTTCATCATAAGCAGCTACACAGAAGGATCAGCTTAATGATAACAACAGCTGACATTTATTGGGTTATTTTCTGCCCTGTACACCACATTATGTATCTCGAGTTCTTTATATGTGCTGTCTTATGTCTCATACACCTTTGCATTCCCCAGTGTGTAGCACAGTGTCTGGCATATTGTGAGAATCTAATATATGTTTTCCCATTTACCTGTAAACAAGGAATTAGTGGTGCCAAAAATGCAGAGCTTTGACGTGTTAAAAAAGTTGCTGCCTTATATTATGATGTAAAAGGCTCTAACAGTACCATATGACCAAACACATCTCTAAGGTTGACATGCTAGTAGAATTAGAATTGTTACTTAAGAACTTTCTAGAGAGACATGTTAAAGCAGTTGTTTTCCGAGAAGGTTAACACACTAGCTAGTAAACACTTTATCTGTTGTTAATAGTTACTTACCCAGGCAATCTTGGGCTTTGTAGTGTAAAACTTAAGGGCATGGACTGCGGAGCCAGGCCGTAACTGCCCCATTAGCTGTGTGACCTGGGGTTAGCCATTGAACCTCTTTGGACCACCATTTCCTCACCTTTAAAATGAAAATAGTAAAAGTATCATGGGAGATTAAATAATTTTATGTATGCAAAATGCTTAGAATACCACCTGACACACATAATGGGTTAGATAAAGGTTAGTTCGTGAAGTAGCATATTCTGAAGCAATGGTTCTCCAACTTCAGCAAGCATTAGAATCACCCAGGATTGTTAAAACAGTTTGCTGGGCCTCACCCCTGAGCTTCTGAATCATTAAGTCTAGGGCAAAATTGGAGAGTTTCCGTTTTTAATAAGTTCCAAAGGGACGCTGCTGATGCATCTGTGATCCTTGAACCATACTTTGAAAACTAGTGAACATGGCTTTTCACACTATAAGTGGTAAAAATGGTTGGTTGCTTTTTACTTGTTTGTTTTGCTTCGTTTATTCTAATATGTCACAGACCAATTTTTTTTTTTTGCAAAATATAATAAATATGAATTTCCAGGAAAGTGAAATGAAAAAAATAGATAAGTGGGAATTTTCTTTTCATACCTTGGAAAAGGGAGAGAATTCATGTGGCAAATAAGGTGAACGTGTGCACGTGTGTTGCATGTTAGGCTAGTCCCTTCTTGTACTTTAGCAACCCTTTCTTTTATCCCCCCTTTAAGTGGGGATCAAGATACATTCACAGGTTCCTGGGTTAAAACGTAGATATCTTTGGGTGCTGTTATTCTGCTTACCACACTGATCATCAAAAATTTAAATTCAGCATACTATTCGGGTGATCTCGATCTAACCAGAACCACCACAAATTTCTGAGACATTCTAATATCCAAAGCCTCATTTTCCATGTAAGCATCCTACAAGACAAAAACTCCCGTTTTATGGTGCCTAAACCATGAATCTGTGCTTCAGAAACATTTGTTTTTCTGCACAGGGATTAATTTATTTTTCTGTAAATAGTTGGCAACATCATTTAAAAATTAGGAAAATTCACATAAAAAGGCCGTTTTCCTCCTTGACTGTAAATACCAAGCCCTCATTCTTTTAATACCAACCATCTGTTGCAGCAACATTGTAACAGTCCCAACTAGGAACGTGCCTGTGTATTCTAGTTTTTCATATTCCCACCTAACCCATTCTATTCATATAGAGTAAGTTAATGCCTGGCCTTCCACTATATTGTTTGATTTGCTGCCCTTGAAATTGAAAATTTTGACCAAAAAAAGGAAAAGCATCTTTCCTACTTACAACTCCAATTCAAAAGAATAAAACTGCCTTTAAATAAAGGAAGGTCTATATTCTATGAGTTTCCAATGTCAAATAAGTAATCAACTAACCTAAAAATGGAAAATTAAAGATATAGTGCATAATTGTGAGTATTTTAAAGCTCAAAAGGCAAGTAAATGATAAAAAATAATTATTAGGTGGTAGTAAGTAGTAGCATTAGTTTAGGATTAGTATTGGCTGCAAGTACCAGGGACATATTCTCCCAGAAAAAGAAGTATGAAAGTGGATAGTCCAAGGCTAAATGATACTTCGCAGTGCCAGGGTTCCTGGGTGACTTCTGTTCCCTCCATCCTCTCCAATCACTGCATTTTTATCCAAAGAAAAGGAAAGAAGAAAGAATAATGGGTGAGGGAATAATGTATTTCTCATCTATATAGCCTCATTTATTCAGTTTAACCACAAGGTCACTCTTAGCTTCAAGGGAAGCTGGGAAATAGTCATTCATCTAGGAGGCCATGTGCCCAACTGAAAAACTGGGGTTCTTTTCATATGAGAGAAGGGAATTATGCTTGTTGTGAGATCTCTGTTTCTGCCATGCATATAGTTTTTATTTTCTTCTAGTTGCTTATTTGTATTTTCTACCTTTCTACATACATATATGTTATCTTTATAAAACGAAAAAAGATAAATAAGAAGAAGTCCCATCTCTGACTCTGCCTGGCCATCACTTTTGGAGAAAACTAAAGTTGCTGAAGTACTGATTATGCAACTCACAATATGAACTTCGTTTTGTGGAGAACTGCCTATCAATTATTAATTGTAATCTTTATATAGCTCTTCCTTCTTGTTCTTTCTTTCACTTGCTTGGAAAGAAAGTAATTATGTAATAGATGTGATTCAGACATGAAAGAAAGTGCTTATTTAATCTAGGAGGCTATTTGATAACTACTAAATGGGAATTCACCTAAGATGGGTTTTCTCATATGGGTTTTTTCTGATGACAGCTCAGTTCTTTTTAGGGTGCACTAATTTCAGAGGCTCAAAAACCTTTGAAAGTTATTTTTAAGTATAGTGTAGGCACACTAAGTATTGTGTGCTAAAACTGGTGGAAAAAAAAAAAAGAAAAAAACTATGGTTTTACTCTAAGCTTTATTCCCTATGCCATGTTTTTTTCTAAAGATAATATTTCTACAAATTGCTAGCTTTAATGTGTAACAAAATGCTTAGAGTCTCTTTGAAGTCAGGGGAAAAACATGGACTAAAACTTTTGTTGTGCCTGAAATCCTAGTTAGAAGGGAAAATAATGAAACAAAAACTTTTCCTCTGAATATTTTTTCTAAAATGGGACAAAATAAACACCTACTTAAATTTCTGCCTATCAAGAAATTAAAGATGTCTGAAATGGAAAGAGGTGATAAAGAAGTTTGAGGAAGTTTCACATTTAAAACTGTTGGAATTTTATTTGGATTGGAGCTAGAATTGACTTTTGGCAACTGGTGGTTGTCATCATATATATTAGCTTTTACTTCTATTTCTGTTTATATCCCATAGTTCAGATTTTTCTTCAACCCACTAAATAGATGGCAGTGAGAAGGTTTCATTTGTGTAGAGTGCTGATAGGAAGTTAAAGAGTGCTGAGAAGATTTGTTTTCTGAGAAATTATCTACAAATCGTGTTCCCAGATACTGTGGAACACTGAATGAGGTGAGGTACTTGTTTTCTAAGAATACAAAGGTTTCACAGTAGAATGCCTCTTTAAATAATGATGCATTTTGGTCACTCCGTGCTCTCCACCCCTACCTGCACTCTACCCTTTTCATCTGTTTAATTTCTTATTATCCTTTAGGTCTCAGCTTAAACTTCATATTTCCAGGGGAGACTTCCTTAAACTGCTGCTCTTCCTTCATTCACCCACTGGTCCACCATACATCTATATGGGATCTTGAAACATGCATGAGGTGGCATAAAAAACAATGGGGGAAGGATGGATGCTTCAGTGCATGTTGTTGAGACAAGGACTTTTACGTGGAAAAAATAAAATCGGATCCTTACCTCACAACACACACACATAAATTACACATATTAGAGATATAAATATGAAAATAAAAATTGAACTGTTAAGGGAAAACAAAGGCGACTATTTTTTGACCTTGAAAGGATTTCTTAACTAGTACACAGAAAGCAAAAAACATATAAGCAGATTTTTGTTATCAAAATTCAAATCTTCTACGTGAAAAAATATATATAAACAAGGTAAAGTATGTCAAAGGAAAACTTAAGAAACCCAGTTAGTTGGTCAATATATACCTAAAGAGATGCTCAATCTCAAGTGCAATTAAGAAATGCAAATTTAGGTGGAGATACCTTTTCGCATCCATCAGCTGTAGAGATATGTGGAAACATAAACTTACACAAGTACTCTTAATTGTTGTGTTTGTATGTAGAACCACTTTGGAGTGTAACTTGTCAAGATTTATACCAATTAAAAATACCTATAAATAAATTTTATATATAGTATATATACATAAATATATATATATAAACATGCAGCTCAATTATACTACTTCTAAATATATACTTTAGAGAAAGACTCACACTTGTTTATAAGTAGATATGTTTAAGGATATTCATAGTGAAAAATTTGTGGGAGCGGTCCTAAATATCCACTAAAAAAGTAAATATGTTCATTTTAGAAACTTTGGAAAACAAAATATGAAGCATTGAGCTTTGTGAAATTCAAGGTAGCTTTTCAGTATGTCCATATATAATAGATTGTGTGTGTGTGAACCCAAAATTACCATGACTGAATTAGTTTTTTTTTTTTTTTTTTTTTTTACTTTTTTTTGAGACAGAGTCTCGCTCTGTTGCTTGGGCTAGAGTGCCGTGGCGTCAAACTTACAGCAACCTCAAACTCCTAGGCTCAAGCAATCCTACTGCCTCAGCCTGCTGAATAGCTGGGACTACAGGCATGTGCTACCATGCCCGGCTAATTTTTTTCTATATGTATATTTTTAGCTGTCCAGATAATTTCTTTCTGTTTTTAGTAGAGATGGGATCTTGCTCTTGCTCAGGCTGGTCTTGAACTCCTGACCTCGAGCAATCCTCCCACCTCGGCCTCCCAGAGTGCTAGGATTACAGGATTACAGAGCCACCACGCCTGGCCTCTGAATTAGTTTTAATTAAATTGTTTTTATATAAACCTTTACAGCAGAGACGGTTATTGCTCACCAAATGTTGCTGTTTCTTTACCTTTCCCAGCCCCACTTGCAGTTGGCTTTGGTGTCACACGACTAGGTCTGAAGTGTGCACAGTGATTTCTAAAAAGCAATTATAAGCCAATGTGTCTCCTCTATCTTTCTCTTTCTCTACTGCGGTAATTTTGGAGGACATGTTTTCTACATAGGTGGCTGCTAGGTAGAGAAAGACTGCCAGAGCCACACTGGACTTTATAGGAATGAAACATAAGCCTTTGTTTAAGTCACTGAGATTTCAGAGTTTATTTGTTCTTGCAGCTTAGCCTAGTTGAATGTTGTCTAACAACCATTTTCAAGTAAGTATACATTTCTTAAAATTGTTGAGATAATCATTTATCACTGTAAAAGTACTCAAATTTATTCTCTAATTTTAAGAATATAATTTTTAATGTTTTTATTATAAACATGTTTATTTTTAGAAAAATTAGAAATTGACAGTAAGTGCAAGGATAAATAAAAATTCTCCATAGTTCTATTACTCAGGAATAACTCTTGCTGACAATTTAGTAGTTCTCTTGTTTTCCTAAATATGTATTCTTCTTATCACTGAAGAACATTCTATTTAATAACTGTTTAACTTATGATTATGTGGATGGACCAAAAATGCACTTAACACGTCCCCAAGTAGTGGACATTTATGTGGTTTTCTATATTTGTCATTATAATTATTTCTATGAAGAACAGCCTTAAATCAAAAACACTATTCAAGCAGAAAATGGCCTAGTGAATTTCTTCTGTAAAAAACGACCCTTGCATACAGACTTGCCTTCATCATCTCTAGCTTCTTCAGTGGCATTTGTTTTTATTCTGTCACATGCTGTTGAGAACCTTTCACTATTGAAATGCACTGGTTCACTCAAAGTAGCAAAAGAATTGTTCTCCCTACGCCATTACTTTTCATCCTTTGGTCTTATGTTAAACACTACTTTGAAAAATATTTTCATATTTGAACTCCAAGCTCGCTCTTTATGCTTGGAGCCAAAACATCATAGACATTTTGACTATGTTATATCTGCATGCAGACAAGGCTTTTCGAACATTAAAGACTGTCCATGCACAAAAAGCAAATATTGCAATAAACCAGGACATTTCACATGACGGGGTGAAAATGAAAATATTCATCATAATGAGCTTATTTTGCTGGTCTTGTTACAAGTCATAGATAATTCAACCTATCCAGTCAATGAAAATGGGCTTTTTCTATTTTGATACTGATATTTACTATCCAATATTTTTATATACTTATCCATTTGTAGATAAGAGATTTTTCCCCTAAATTTCCCTTTTTTAATATTTGAAAATGATTTACCAAGTTTGAGTAAAATTGAGCATTTACAAAGAGAAAAATCAACAATGACTATAACAACCTTCACATGCAGAATTGCAGCTTAAGAGAAAAACATATTTCCTAGTAGGTTTTAAAAAATTTATTGACATATAGCCCTTTCACAAAAAGACTTGAGAGGTGTGTTCATGGTTGAGTCATGTGTGTCTTTGTGCAAGCAGCACTGAAGAGCCAGACTTTGAGAGGTCCCCTAGTATGGGGCCTGCTTGGGCACAATTGCAGCGAAAGCCCTGTGATCTGCCTTTTGTCCTCTCAGGTCTGACTTCAGCGTTAATCGCCCAATCCCTCTCCCTTTTATATAACCCAGTGCAGTTCTTTTCTAGCCAAGTTTACCTCTGCACCACTCAGATATGCCCCATGCTGCTCTTTGTAAATGTCATTCTTAGAAAAAGATAGGATGTGTTTTGAAAGAATTATTTTCAAAGATTTCACTGACAGAATTCACTCTGAAGGATAGTTTGAATAGGGGCTTTCTAAAAAAAAAATATTTATTTGTTTTATATTTTAACCTTTCAGGAGAGCATCTGGAAATAGGTGGCCCATTATTGACTCAGGAAACTCACTAGACTTCTTAGATGGATAAACACAGAGTGAAAAAATAGGTCTAAGTAGATTTCTTACAGTGTCTGATGCAGGCAGCCCAGTTTCTTAGTTACCTCATCTGTCACGGATTTTTAGGGTATGTATTGAGAAATTATGCAAATAATGTTAACCATTTAGACTTGTGAATTAAATATCTATAGTAAAATATCAGTTGAATCTTAAGGCTGTGAAAATGCATATTTTGTGAAGGTTCAGTCAAATCTAGATTGTTTATTTAGAGTCAACAATATAGATGACCTTTCTTTGTTTATAAAAACAGTATGTAGGTGATTTTGTAGTTCTTTTAATTGTGCTAAAATGTTTCCTTAGGAGTTCATAAATTGCCTGCCTATGATGTTTAAATAAATAATAAATGACTGCCTATAAGATTTAGATCATTTAAAAAATGTAACAGGAAAGCAAATATCATCTAACTTCTATAATATTTTAGAGTTAAGACAAATTCATCTATAATAAAGTCACAAATGTGTTGCATTCTAGAGAGGAGGGTTGACTTCTGCATTTGGGAAACTTCAATAGTCTCAATACTAATTCAAGGGAAAGGAGAGGGAGAGGGAAGCCAAGAATAAAATATACAAGGATACCCTGGGATAGGGGGAGAAAATCTCTGGTATGTATAATGGTATTGCTAAATAATATTTGTTGCATGTAGCATAAATCAATATGCAGAGAGAATTCACCAATCTCTAGTATGAATTCATTTTAATTCAACTATTATTCACTAACATCTTGATGGATTTTAATTTATATATTTTCTAATTACAAATTATGCTTTATTTAGAAATTTATTAGGTATAAAGCTATATGAACAAAAAAATGAAGATCACCCATATGCTATCACTCAGAGATAACTTTTGTTAGCATAATCATGCATTTTATTTGGTATTACTTTTGTCTGAGTGTGAAAACTGGATCCCTACTGGACTGTAGATAGTGTCATTCTTTTTTCATTTACCTGTATCAGTAAGTATTCACCAATATTATAGTTTATTAATATAATAGTTGCATGGTAGTCTACTATATGGATGTATTATAGTATCAAAATTTATGTAACTATCTTCAGACTTTTAGTTTAACTCTTCCTGGATTTTTTTTTTTTTTTAACATTTGAGGCTATTTTAAACCACTCCACTGTGAAGTTCTTTGTACAATGACTATTTATCTGAATTTTTAATTATTTCTGTAAAGTATATTGCTATATTAATGTTAAAAAATGGACTCTTAAGTTTGAAAATATTTATATTTTACTAATTTACTAATTTTAAAATGTTTTATTTATTTAAATAATAGGTTTTGTTATTTATTTATCATAGCCTCAAATTGGGAGCAACCTAAAAGTTTACCAACAGATGAGCATATTACCACTCAAAAGTGTACATCTTGTATTATTCCATTTATGTGAAACCCTAGGAAAGACGAAATCTAATATTTAGTAATGGAAAGCAGTGGTTTCCTGAAGCTGGAGGTAAATGGAGGGGATGGATTCACTGTAGAAAATTTAGAAAGTATAGATATGCAAAGAGGAGGAAGTTATCTCACCACTTAGAGATATGCATAATCCACTAACTGGTATTTTTTTTTTTAGATATATAGGTACATGAGGGACAAATTCAGTTTAGTGAGGATTATTTATTGACTTAGGTCAAATTTCAGGGATAACTCTACTACTTTTGCTATTCTCGGGATTATTTTAAGCTATCATTCTTTTCTGATGTTTTAAATTTTTTTAATGTTGCTTGTTGCTGTGTCATTCAGCTGTAAAGAGAAATTGCCAAATTATGATGAGTTGTATGTTAAGCAAGCCTATTTTCTATCTATCAAGTGTTTCTACAGCTTTAATGTCCATTCATGACAGAAAACAGTGGAGATTCCCTGAATTATTAGCAACCTGAATCATAAAATTACTAGTATGCATTTAAATTAAACAATAACCTCTTTTTCTCTTTCCTTCAGCTGAGGAATTATGGGTATTCTCTTAGCTTCTGTTATTTACCTTAGAGCAGGAGTTTTCAACCTCAGCACTATTGACATTGTGGGCTGACTAACTCTTTGTCCTAGGGGGTGCATTGTAGGATGCAGTCCTGTGCGTTGCAGGATGTTTAGCAGCACCCTGGCCTCAATCCACGCAGTGGGAGTAATATCCCAACCCCAGTTGTGACAACCAAAAATATCTCCAGATATTGCCAAGTATCCGTTTGGGGCAAAAATTACTCCTGGTTGAGATTCACTGATTTAAAGGTAATCTGGCACTTTATTGCGTTATCAATATCTCCTCTACTGTACTTGCTTCCCCCTCAACAGCTTGAGCAAGCTTCTGATTATTATTATCCTGCTGTGGTTTCAGATTAGTAATGTTGACTTTGAGAGGCCTTGACTATGACATGTCCATATACACCCAAGTTACTTTTGAAAATTGACTACACTACAGCAGCCTTTGGAATGCTGCTGTCTTTTAGCATGAGAAATGGAGACACACTTTGCAGGTGTGACCACAGTTCACCTTACAACTTACGCCAGACATTTGACTGCACATGACTCCATGCTGGATCTCATTCTAAACAAGCGAAGCAGACGTAGTTTTACTTTTTCTCTGGATAAACAGGTGTTTAGCAAGGTTAAAAGTAAGGACTCTGGGGAATTTTCCAGTTAGTGGAAATCCTTGATGCTTTTTTAATTAGCTAAGAAAGAATGCTTGGAAGAATTAGGAGGCATTTGAGAGGAAAAAAGGAACTTTAATAGCTGAAACAGCTATCCTTATTCTCATTTTGTGTTAGATAAGGATTATCCTTAAGGGAAGCAGGTGGATGAACCTTAGAAACAATTGTTAACCCTTGTTCAATAGTCACTGTGCTAAAAGCACTGTACTGGACCATTTAAGGGAGAAACAATAAGAAAAGAGCAGAATCCTGATTGTCATGGAGCTTACTGTCTAGGGGAAATTATACAGAAATCTTTTTACAGTTTTGGGTAATGTGGTTGGCAGTGAGAAAAAGTTGTTTCATCATAAGGTAGCATTTCATCAATTGCCAAATGAATAGTACAGACATGAGCAGCAGGAATTTAGTGGAGAGGGAGGACCCTACAGACCAGAGAGGTCAGAGAAGTGGGCTTGGAAATGCTGGGATCTGAGCTTGGAGTAGAGATAGGCAAAGGAGGTAAGGAAAAGTATCTCAGTGAAGGAAAACAGTATGTGTGAAGACGCTGAGATAAGTGAGCTCAAGGCATTAAGTAGAACTGAGAAATAAAGCCAGAAGGAGAGGATGAGGCCAGATCTTTGGGGTCCCTGAGTAACAAATGGGCTAAGGAATTTTGATTGTATAATGAAAGCTAATATTACCCAAACTGGGTTCTATGAAACAATAGTTCTTTGAATAAAATGTTATATGGTTAAATAAACTTGGGAAATGTTGCATACTAAGTGTATATGCCCTCCTAGAGACTTCAAATGCATATTGCTATTTAAAGGCTATGGTTAACTTAGTTTAAGTCAGCATTTCAAATGTATTTGCCCAAAAGGTAGATGTGGGGGACAGTTATAAGGAGTAAGAACATAAAAAACCTATTAACAGTCAGTGGAACAACTTAGAATTTGCAATTTGATCATAGGGAAACATTAGCTATTTTCTTAAAGCAGGAGGTGATATTATTAAAGGGATATTTTAGCCTAGTATTAGTGTGTAGATATATTAGAACAAGTATGTATGAAACATTCGAAAGATAGGACCCTTAAGGAGAGAGCTGGTATTCTGGGTATTCATTCATTTTTCATTCTTTCATCCATCCACCAAATATCTATTAAGCAAATACTATATGCTGTGTGCTAAGCAAGGTGAATAAAATGGTGACAAAGGGAGAAACAATCCCTGCCCTCATGGAGTTTAGAATCCACAGGATGAAGGCAAATGTAGAATTAAATTTTTATGAGTACTGAAAAAAGAGAACAAAAAAGAGTAACCTTCTACTTTTTTGTTGAACAATTATGCTAAAAGAGTCCTTATTATTCCTCTTAAATATGTCATCATGAAGTATCCATTTTAATATCAGCAATATCACCAGATTCAAAATAATTTAACATTGCTCTGTTTTAATCCTTAAATGTGGCTTTATTTGATCTTGGACCAGTATAGCATTTTGGAAATAAATTTTAAAATATTAATTTGGAGAAAGGAAAAAAAGTGTAAGGAGTAGAGAGCAATAGGAAGAGGGAATTTATTTTTGCTTTGTTTTGTTTTTACTTTTGTTTGATGTATATTATGTGTGAAGAAGTGCACATAGCATAAATGTGCAGATTAATTTTCACAAACTGAACATATCTGTATAACCAAGCTAGAATGTTACCAGCCTCCCAAAATCACCCACCAATTCCCTTTCAGTTACAATCCACCAGAGTAACTACTATCCCAACTTCTTTCAGCATAGAATCAGTGTGTGTGTGTGTGTGTGTGTGTGTGTGTGTGTTGGGTATACATGCAATCATTCATTTAGAGATAGTTTTAAGGGAAGCCCAGAAGGCACACTTAGTTCTAAATACAGATCTTTCTGTAATGCAGTGGCTCTCAAATCTGATCACACATTGGAAGCACCGAAGACTTTTAAAAATTATTGACATTGGAGTCCTACCCAGAGAGACACTTATGTAATTGGTCTGAGGTGGGGCCTGGGAGTCAGCACTTTCAAAGCCCTCCAGATGATCCTAATATGCACCCAAGTTTGAGAATCACTTCTGTACTATGTGGAAGGCAAAGCCAAAAATGTTTACATAATATTGGAGCTAGCTGTATGCCCAGCTTTCTGACTAATATTTGTAAACCTGGCCTGTGTCTAGATTTTTTAGGTTGTAGCTTGGCAGAAGAAGTAGATATTACAGATGACTAATAACCCTCCCACAGTCTGTCACCTGGGCAGCAAACCCATTTTTCAATGCAGGGCTGTGTGGGAGGTATTTCGGGTTGCCTCTCTTTAGAACAGCCTCTGCTTAGAAAATGCGGGAGTATCATCAGATAGGTGCTGGATGGCAGAACTGTCAGCTTCATGTCAAAGGCATTCCATCCCGGGCAGTGAGGCTGGAGAGCAGTGAGTCATTTGCTTGAGGGCTTTAGGAGCCTGAGAAACCTGCAGGGCCTCTTCTCGTGGCCTAAGGAAGCCTTCGGGGTGACTAAGACATTTCAGACTTGGAAGAATACATACTTGAATTCTCAGGAATCTGGTTAAGTGGCAAGGGCAGAAACATCTGAGTCCTTTGAAATTATTTTCATTTTAGCCTGAAGGTTGACTCAGCAGCAAGCTGATAAAAGTTGGTGTCTTTCATTTATTTTTCATCTTTTTCCAAAAGTTTTCTGATTTTGGTAAAACTATGGAATTTTATTTCACAAATAATAAATTGCAATTTCCAGAGTCTGAAAGTTCATTATGATTCAGTGAAAGGGGATTTTACCTTCACTGAAATACAATGGGCTCAGCAGTTCCATATCCAGGCCTCCAACCCATTTTTCAAAGTCTTCTAGCAAATGTTTAGCCAGCCATTCAGAAGAGCAGGTCCTGTGCCACCCTGGGCTATCTGGGTATCATGGTGATCTGTTGAATCTCAGCCAGCCAAGAGCTTAGGATGTGCCTTCCTGTTTTCTGAAGATCATGTGTCATTTGTTTGTTGCCTTTGTGTATTTCTGTTTGCTTTTGGAGGATACAGCAGTTGACGAGAGACAAGATCCCTGCTCTCATGGAGCTTATATTCCAGTAGAAGATACAGAAAATAAAGTTAACTAATAAATTAAAAAATCAGATAATGATGGGTGCTATGTGAATAATACAAAACAGGACGGGGGGTGGGCTGAGGCAGCCTTGGAAGACCACTCTGCAAAGGTGACATGTGAATGTGACATGAGATGTGACTGAAGAGAAGGAGCCACTTTCCTGAACACCTATAGCAATGGCATTCCAAGCAACAAGAATAGCAAGTGAGAAAGCCTGGAGGCAAGACTAGGCTTTGACATGTTTGAGGCTGGAAAAGGAGCCCAGTGTGCTTGGAGCACAGCGGGAAGGGGCAGGGCAGTGAGCAGTGAGCTCAGAGAGGTAGACAGGTATGTAGGGCCCTGGTGGCCATAAACGAGTTGCATTTTATTCTAAGTTCAGTGGGAAGCCTTTGAGCCCAACAGGTTGATAGCCTTCACTTGATTTGATTTTACCCTATGACGAACCAGATTTAAAAAAAAAAAAAAAAAAAAACCAGAATAAATGCATTTGTCTCAGAAGATCAGGTACTTGTGTATTTTCAGTTACTTCTAAACTTGATGATTAGTACCCTGTTATGAAAGGAAGATATGACAGAGATGTGTTTGAGTTCTTGTGCTTTAGTCTGATAATAACCAAGCTTGTGGTCTATAGCAATCATTACTTAAATTGAATTTGGTTTGCTGAGAACTGGGGACTTCTTTGAAAACCTGTATTTTATAAAATTAGAATCTCTGTGTACTGCAGATAAATGTAGACAGAAGCGCTCGTGTGAGACCTTCATTGGATTTTAGAGTGATATTTGCTTTTAATGTGATGGTCTGCTTTGACTTTTTCAAAATACCTGGGGATCACTACACGTCTTTTGGCAGGAAAAAGGAAGAAATGAAAGCGTAGATTGAATTCCTATCGCTTTTAAATCCTGAAAGAAAGTCACACAGGACCCTTATTAAGTTACTTTAGAATGTGACACATATAACCTTTACACAGTGATTTATTGAAATAATCAATCTTAACTGAATGAAAGTAAATAAAACCCAAGTTTTTATTTATTTGTTTGGAATTGAACCATAAATAATAGTAGATTTTCTGTTTGTTTTCTTTGCTGACCCACAGAACTAGTTGGGCAGATGTATGCATTTAAATCTTGGAGAGGTATACACAGCATGAAGAGACTGATAAATGAACAGCATTTACAATTGCAAAGTTATTGCACAAGGCAGCTTATTGGCATATAAATTAAACTGCTGCAAGGTAGAAGAATAGGAGAAAAAATTAGGTTGTTGTGTAATTAATTTAAGAATCATTTGGACATTTTATTCCCCTGAAAACAGTTTGCTTGGAGGTCTCCAGCTGTGTTTGGCATCAGGCCCCATTCGTACAGAAGCAAAACATGTTTTAAGACTCAGAAGTTATGCAGTATGCATCGATATCAGTCTATCACGCACATAAATGGATGGATGCTTTATGGAGATAATTTCTGGAAGGACGTGGAAGCCAGAGAGAGGCACAGGGAAGAGCAGGGACTCAGACCTGCCCTTGGGCAAGCTGGGCAGGAGAAATCCCCCCAGTTACAGCATAGACCCAGGGTGGCGGGGTGGGGGATTGGCACCGGACAGTACGGGGTTCCTCACAGGGGGGCTGCACTGCACAGTTTCGCTGCAGGGGCGTGGTGTTCTTCTGACTCCTCCTTCAAGTCTCAGCTTAAGTGCCATTTTCTTCAGCAAGACCTTTCCTGACCTTCTTATCAAAAATTTCTCCTTCCATTATTTTTTATCATTAAACCTAGTTTTTTCTCTTGATGGTAATTTGAAATTTTATCTTTATGTGCGTACCTATTTATTGTCTCTCCCTTACTAAATCAATCACAGTTTGCACCAGGGCAGGCTCCTGTTTTCATTGTCAGCGTCTCCCCAGCACTTAACTCTGCCTGCTGCCACCCCGTGTGAAATGGACTTGGGACTGCAGCTCTGGCCAGGGTGCATGCACTTAGTATGACTATTCCCCACCAAAGCAGCCCAAATAGGTCAGATTTGCACCTGCAAATCAGATTGGTGAGGGTGCATGACACTATCTCATGAATTTTCCTAATTACCTGTGAAAATCATAGTTCCCATTCTAGCGTTTAGAAGACAGAACCAACACTGTAAAAGAAACTGCCTAACTTGCATGGCTAACGAATAGCAGAGCCAGGATTCGAACCCGAAGACCAGTCCCTGCTTCCCTTCCATCCCGTCTTCTGACACTGCTCTCCTTGTGCTTGGCACTCCCGGCACTTGCAAACTGTTTGTCTCTCCCTGCATACACCGAGTACCAGGGAACTCTTCCTGAGTCTGTAAAGCTGCCTCCAAAGCAAATGTGTTACTCTCCTCCCGGGTGCTGTATGCCCTAGAAGGAAAACACGCTGTATGCCCTAGAAGATTACAGGCTCTGCTTCCTGCTGCTTGTGATGAGACAGTCCAGCCAAGGGCTGGTCCCAAAGCAGGAATGCCAGAGTCTGAGCCTGTTTTAAGCTTCCCCTGAGGCAGAGATAGGCTTATATAACCTCAGACCAGTCATGATTTCTAACCGCAGAGCAGATAAAAGTAGGTATAGCCAGGGGTGTATTCACAATAAACTACTCTCCCCAGGATCCCTGACAGGCGAGAAAACTTCCAGGTAGTGAGCACCTACCGTGTGTCAAGCATTTTGCATAGATTATCCTATATAAGTTAAACCAAGGTAACTGTGGGTTCCAACCCAAGCCCTGAGTGAGGCTGTGATCGATCTAGAACCACATTTATAGAGTTGCTCTGGTAACAGCACTGTGACTAAGGGTCAAGGTGGGACCACTTTGCCATGTGGTAGTCCTCCAAACACTGGAAATAAACTCTGGCTTGTCTGCCATGTCGCCTGCTGGGCACTGGTGCCTTGTACAGTTGATAGGTTTTCAGTGTGGGGACCAGCCTGCAAAGAGTTCGGTGAGCAAACTCAGAGGCCAAAGGCGGTAACTCCCAAGGACACGGTCTACAGCCAGGACCACCTCTGCTGCCAAAGAAAAGGACTTGAATTTCAAGCAAGGAAAGGCTTTGAGTTACATTCACATCTTTTTCTTTCGTGTGTGCCCATCACACATAAAGGTGCTGTTGTA
Source organism: Eulemur rufifrons (assembly GCF_041146395.1). Taxonomy (NCBI): domain Eukaryota; kingdom Metazoa; phylum Chordata; class Mammalia; order Primates; family Lemuridae; genus Eulemur; species Eulemur rufifrons. Next base: position 17,596,156 of record NC_091007.1, read on the forward strand.
TCCAATAGACACTGGTATGGCAAAAAGTATTAAGTTGGCTTTACAAACAAGGGCCCCTAACACATAGGATTACCCAGCAATTCCAGAGAAAGTTCCGGAGCCACTTTTTAAAAAATTTTCAGCAGTATATAGTGCTATCAAGAAGGCAGAGCTTCTGTACTTTGATAAAAAGTTTCAAGGAAGGTCACTTTTAAATCCTTGGTCTGAAATCATGAGTGTAACTTTATAATTGTGGGGAACATCTAGGAATATATATAAAATCAAAATTTAATTCAGTTCTACTATAGCGTTAATCAAAAACCCTAACCTTTAGCCTAGACATCTGCGGATATGTAGCTCTTTGTTCTTGTAACAGATTTTGTGTTATTAAGGGTGGAGAAAACTAGAAGTGGGAGAAAAGTGCAGTCAGCATGAGCAAAGGAATTTAGCTGTCTTACTAAAGCAGAATTCAGAATCTCCAATATGTTAGTATTAGGGGGAGACTCTCTGGGTATTTTCATTTCTTCCCAGTTCCTTGGAATGTACCAAACTCCCTGCACAAATAGACATGCTGTCATCTCAGCCTGCAGTCATTGTCCACTGCTCCGTCACATGGCTGAAGACCAACTTCCTGTCCTGCCATCAGTATTACGCCCTCAGGGAGGCCTTCCCGTCTACCCACAGTACCCTCCCTCACTGTCATTTCTGTCTTTGTGTGCTATTAATACTTCCTTCTTCAGTCACATTTATAGTAATTTATAATTAACATCAATTTATTTATAGGGTCTCTCCTTCATTTGGTTTCAATCCATTTTTATTTGTCTACACTTTTTATTTACTAATTTATTATCCTTAGCACAGTGACTGCCTCATGAATCCAAATATTTATTGAGTAAATGAGTGAGTGAATGACAGAATAAATGAATTAGTGTGCCAGAGTGGCTGCCCAAGTGCCCCCACCTTTTTCTAAATATGTTGAGCCCCCCACTTAACTTGCTTTGATCCTCATTTGCTCCAGAGAGTTTATAGCTTTAGTCCTGGACTCCAAGATAGACCCCAGTCTCTTAGCCTTGCTTGGTTCCACACTTCCTTCCCTTTGACCAGCTTCCACATGGCAAACACCATCTTAAAATCCATCATTGGAGGTGCCTTTACATTCCTGTCTCCCTTCAGAGTAAACCCAGATTTCAGCTCTGCTGCCGTCCTTGGCTGCCCACTGAGTCTGCTTTCCCTGAGAGAGGTCTTCCTAGAGTGGCTGATAATCATTGAGAATCTTGTTCTTTAGGTGACATCTCACCTCCTACCTGTAGGAATGTGGCTTTTTCTTACTGATCCAACCCCTTTGTCATAGCTGAGAACTCTAAATTTGTGTACAAAATGTATTTGCTATTTTAATAGGAAATTTTTTATTCTATTACATGTCATAATGTGCACTGGATTAAAAACCTGAGTATTAGTTCTGGAACAATAATTAGTTGTGTGGCTTAGACGTCAAGTATAGAGTTGAGAGCATGACGTCTAAAATAATACTGTCTGAAATTAAATGGCACCATTTACTAGCTGTGCAATCTTAAGAAAATTATTTAATCTTTATGTGCCTCAGTTTCTTTATCTGTAAAATGGGAATAGTAATAGTACCTACCTCATGGGGTTGTTATGCGGATTAAATGAGATGTGCGTAAAACTTAGAACAATGCCTAACACATAATAGGCATTGTATAATGACAGCTAAAGCCTATCTGTGTATTTTCTGTTCTCTGTTTTTCATTTTTAAAGTAAAGGAGCTGTTTAAGATACACTCTAAGGTCCTTTCTGGATTCAACAAGATTCAGGAATCTGTTCTGCTCTGCTTCTAAGCACAAAATTCTAAGCCTGTAGAAATCACTCCTTAACATGAATGTAGGCAAATTCAGAACAGTCTCTTTCTGTTAAATGAAATCACTTTTATACTTGCCTTATGCTTTAAGTAAGACCATTTCCAATGAATAGAGGAAATATCTCTACACTGTCTCTATGCACTTCTTTGCCTACAAATGTTACACAGTTCAAAGCCCACCTCAATGTTTTCATCTTCTAACTCTGCAGTTCCCTTTGGTTTCTCTCATCTCTGTATTTCTTTGACACCTTTTAGTTCTATTCCATCCGTCTTCCACATTATTGTCAGGGTAAGTTTTCAAATACATAAATCCAACTATATTACTCTACTGCTTAAAACCCCTCGTGGTATCTTAACTGAAGGATGAAATCTCAGCTCCTGGTATGGTATCCAGGGCCCTCAGTAACAACCCTGTCTTCACATTCAGGCTCTCTGTTAACCACCTTTGTGCATTAGCAAATGTGACAGTGCTCGCATGTCCCCGCAGTCATAAAACCATCCCACCTGCCTTCATGCCTTTGTATGTGCCTCACGCAAAAACCCATCCCCCTTTTTTTTCATTTCAGAATATTATGGGGGTACAAACTCTTTGGTTACCTATATTGCCTTTGCACTGCTCTAGTCATAGCTTCCAGCATGCCCATCCCCTTCCTTTAAGGCTCATTCATCTCAGGTTTTTTGTCATCAGGAAATTTTATCACTGTTGAGCACTCTTCCCTGTGCATATCCATCTACCAAAACACCTTTGTCATTGTCCTGAAATGATTTAGGCTCAGCTTTATGCCCTGCATTGGACTCCACATTCCTTCATGGCAAATACAAATCTTAGTTTTCTTTGTATTCCAACACAAAGCACTTTTTAAGCAAAGCACATTTGAAACAATCATCAATGTGGAACTATTTTGCACCTCTCTGAAAACCTGGTGAAGCTCTATATGTAACACAAAACTGTGATTTGTCTTTAAATGCTATAGTCCCACCATAGCGAGTCACAGGATAATTTTTGTTATGTGATATATATACTTCTAAAAGTAAACATCAAAAAAAAAACCTAAAAGTACATCAAAGAGGAATTGCAGAAAATATTTATAACAGTTAGCATTAGGAGAATAAGATATGCTGGCCAAACATATTACTAGAAGGATGATATTCTGCAAGGCCTCATTAAGGGATAGCTATGCAGAGATCATGTTAAAACTATCCCCCGGAAAGTAGACTCCAACTCGGGCAGATCTATCCTGCTAAAGTAATAGATATCCATTGGTATATTCCTAATCTCGCTCAACAGCAGGATGACTAACATAAACATATGGAAATATAAGTAAAGAAGAAGGTAATTTTTGAGAATCCTATTATATTTTGGTGAAACAATAAAAGTTAACAGGCTGTATACATACATATATATATATATATGCACACACATATATAGACTCTTTTAAAATACAGTTTATTGCTGTGTACTCTTAAAATATAGGCAGAATCATGTCAGTCAAAATATATCAAATAACTGAAAGAGCTACACTGACGACTGATTTCATTTTTATTCTGTGATATACATAAACAAGAGTTTGGGAAAGCATATGGAAATCTTTCAAAAAATAGCAAAATAATTCAGAAATTACAAAATAGGATTTTTAAAAAGTTTATAGGAGATATATAGTATAGGGTATAGCTATAGATATAGTATATTACAGAACAACGAAATAGTTCAGAAATTAAAACGTAGCAATTTAGTGCAGAAATCAAAAGGAAAAGAAAATTTGGGTAAGAAAAATAATGACAACTAGTTTCCTAGATATATCCCATATGGTTTTGTGGTTTCTTGACCAGAAATGGTCCACACATTTGACTTTGGAACTTGCTTATAGCCAGCGCAAAGTGGGAAACAGTTACATGACTTAGAATTTCCCTGAGATAAAAGCAAACCACTTTTAGCATAGGCATTCCTCATACCAAACCCCAGAGATTCTTGTAACAGCCAACTCTGTTGTGCTTTCACGTTCCGTTCCTCTGACAAATACAACAATGAGTTTCTTCGGGATGTTTCCTGACACAGTCATCAGTGAGGGCTGATAGCGTCACACTAAATGCAATTCAGAAAAATCTGTACGGACCCAGCCTTAGCATAAGTATATAGTGTTCTGATGATAGTATGCCTTAATTCAGTTACTTAAGAGTAGCTGGAAGAGTAAATGATTATTATTTCTTGCAACTTAGCTTTTGCTACATATTGATTAACATTGAATTGTGTACTTTGATACTCACAAGTACAGACATTATGCTATTATATGAAGATCAACTTCACAAAGGTTTGGCCACGGTCCATTTTATCAAAATGTATCACACAAGATAGAATAGACTGCTGTGGTAATGAACAATCTGAGAAGCTTAGTAGTTTAAAACAAGAAGTCTGTTTCTGGTTCACGCCATACATCTATCAAGGATCAGCTACGGACAGTGGTCTACATGCGTGTTGTTGTTCTTCTGGGATCCAGACAGCTCTGTGGAGCATTGTTAGCCATAGGCCAGATGGAAAAGAGAACATGGCAAAGCACACACTCGCTCTTATAGCTCCTGACCAAAAGTCATATGGCCATTCCTAATGTTAAGCGGGAGTGTAATGGTAATCTAACCATTGCCTGGAAGGAGAGAAAGAATATTTGTGAACAGCACTATTGATTTCTACTCAGAGCTGAGGAGTATGGTTACAGTCACCACCCTTTAGAAAGAAGATAGAATCAGGAAGCACATACACTCAGAGATAATATTTCTCTGAAAAAAATTGGGAATCCAACAGTATCTGTAGAACATGGATAATTGAGAACCCAAATGTATATGCTATAAAGCAGTAATTTTCATGTAGTATTTTGTACAATTCAAGAAACCCATGCCATATTACACAAATTTTACCAAAAAAAGGAAACATGAATCTGACTGTGGAAATATATTTATAGCATTCTTTAAAAAAAAAATTTTTTTATTAAAGCATATTATGGGGGTGCAAATGTTTAGGTTACATATATTGCCTTTGCCCCACCCAAGTCAGAGCTTCAAGTGTGTCCATCCCCCAGACGGTGCGCACCGTACCCATTAGGTGTGAATATACCCATCCCCCCCACCCCCTGCCCACCTGCCCAACACGCAATGAATGTTACTACTGTATATATACTTAAGTGTTGGTCAGTTAAGTCAGTTAATACCAATTTGATGGTGAGTACATATGGTGCTTGTTTTTCCATTCTTATTATACTTCACTTAGTAGAATGGGCTCCAGCTCTATCCAGGATAATACAAGAGGTGCTAGATCACCATTGTTTTTTGTGGCTGAGTAGAACTCCATGGTATACATTCTTCAAGGCAAGGTATACATCACAAAAGAAGAAAAGTTATATTCTATCAGGTAAAATCTTTTAAAACTCTAATGACATTGCAGTAATTATTTGACATGACAATCACTCCAACACATTATTTTAAAACAAGGGGGAATAAGGAAATTCCAAAGCTGCTTTGGTTCACAAAAGTATTAAAATATTCATACTTTCAGAAATCTGGGATTCCAGTCTGAATATTGTTACCTTACTAAGCATTCAATTAATGTGAGTAATTACTAAGGAGGAACCTACAAAACTAAAGTTATTCTCCATAAGATGTGGCCCTAATTTCTGATATACAGCATTCTTTAAATCAGTCTCCTTCAGTACAAAAATTTTATAAGGATAGTTTTAAAAATACTGTTACAGAAAATAGGATTACAGCTGTAAATTTCTACCTGAATACCTATATCAGACAAGGGAGTACAGTTGGTATTTTTGTGAAAATTTTTGGTCTCCAACTTCATCTTAATTTTTAGAATTAGATACTAGAATTTAATCTTCTTTTGTAACTGCCTTAGCATCTTTTTTCTCCTACCTACCTGTTAGGAATTTATTTCACAAGTAGCTGCTAACTGGTAAGGTCTGTATGCTGAAAGCTCAGTTCAGGAATTCTCAGCTTTGGCATTATTGCCATTTGGGGCTAGATAATTCTTTGTTGGGGGACAAGGTCGGGCTTTCATGTGCATTGTAGGATGTTTAACAGCATCCCTGGCCTCTACCCAGGTGGTGCCAGAAGCATCACCCCCTTAGTTCTGACAACCAAAAATGTCTCTAGACATTTCCAGATGTCACCTGGGAGCATGATTGCCCATGACTGAAAACCACATGTTTAATTTAATCAGAATCCACCCCTGGGACTAAATATAGAGTAAGTGCAGGGCTGTTCCAGTTACTATGGCTCCATAAAAAATTACCTCAAAAATTAGTGACATAAAACAATCACTTATTATGCTCGTGGGATATGTGAGTCGAGAAGTCTAACAGGGGACAGCAGGAATGGCTTCTCTCTGCTCCATCAGGTCTGAAGCTTCTGCTGGAAGGCTTAAAGGCTAAGGCTGACATTTTCTGAAGGCTTCTCACACATTCAATGTTGATGTTCCCTGTTGATTGGGAGAACTGTAACAGCTGGAACTGTGGCTGGAACATACACACCTGGTCTTTCCTTGTGGGTTCTTGACTTCTTTAGAAAGAGATCCAGGTGTAAGCTGTATTCCCTTTTATCACCTAATTCTAAAGTCCCAGAATATCACTTCCTGTCTACTCTATGGGACGAGGCAGTTACAAAGTGCAAGGAGGCATATAAACATCACTTTGTAAGAAGAGCATGTGGGATGAGACATAGATAGATTGGTGTGCTCATCTTTGGAAAATATAGTCTGCTACTGGGATGAACCCTTGAATAACATCTGAGTTCTGGTAGTGAAAAAGAAGGGGAATTTTGTTTGAATAGACAATCAACAGTGTTTGTGAATATACCTTTATTTTGATAAAATAGTGCAAAGAAAAAAAATGTATATCCTAAATGGCCAGTAAATTAGTTCCAAAGCTGATATTATGCAGGAGTTTTACACTTTAGTAGACTAAAATAGCCACGTTGTTAATCCCTCTGTTTTACATATTTTAGCATGATATGTAAATGAATACAAAGGTGATAATAATATTACTTGGTAATTTGGCCCAGTTGTAAGTGTTAAGATGAATTTTCAAGACTCCATCAAATGAGTTTAGCAAGAATAATGGCATCTTGCTAGTGGTGTGAAAGCAATGGCAGAGAACATCCTACAAATAACAGCTCATATTAAAACTGTTGCCAAAAGGCATTGGAGGAGTCATTGCATCCTACACAGATGGGAAGGAGATGATAATTATTCCAAGTTGAGGCACCCAGGGTGAAAGGAAATAGGGGCTCAGAGACTAACTTGCTTGATCTTCTCCTTCGACCCTTATAAGTAACCTTTGGGATATCTCCATAGAACCTAGTTTAATAACTAGCAATTAGTATGAAAAGCAGTGAACTAGGAATCAGAACTGAGTTATAGTCCTGGTTTGGGCAATTGTATGACTTTGCACTAGTCACCTAGTCTTTAGGGATCTCAGTTTCTTAGTTTGTAAGTTGACAGAATTGGCATAGGTGGTCTCAGAAGCCCTTCTCACTTCTGTAATTCCTTAATGGTTTTAGAGAGATGTCCACAAATATTCAAATGAGCCTTTTGAACTAGTTCCTGTTAATCTTGTTACCCACCAACTGCTCGGCATGGTTAGGGTATGTAACAAAAGACCTCTGGAAATCTATTTGAGCCGTGTTTTCAAGGACATTGTAGGCTTATTTTTTCATAGAGATCTTCCAACAGAGTTCCAGCCTCCTTATTCCTTATAACTCTGTGGACGGCAATGCCAACTTCCATCAAATTCTCCTTGGCTTTCATAATGAGATACAGATGTTGGAGGAAAATGAATGATGAGAAAAGAGATCTGGATTTAACTCTGCCTTGATGGAAATTGGATCTGTTTAATTTAATTCACTATAAAGACAGACCTGTGAGATGCAGAAGGCCAATACACAATTTACTACTTACATGTAAGTTTTAAAACTCACAAAATAAGGTTATATATTATGGATACATATAAATGGAACAAAAGTAGAAAAACGTACTGGATGTCTGTATGTCAAATTCATTTTCTGCTTGCCTCTGGAGAAGGTAGGAGGCAGTGGGACAATGGGGGGAAATTAGGAAGCCTCTCCTTAATATGCATAAAGTTTCAAGTTATGTTTAAGGACCCAACACAAGTATAACAAAATGTATACATTATTAATTTATGTGGTGTGCACATGGCGAGGTTTTATTGATCTCAGTCAATTTCTTTTACTTCAAAAGATAAAATCATATTAAAAAATATTCTCAAGAGCTGAGCTGAACTGGAACAAGCTGAGCTGCCAGGTGTCAGAGTAGCTAGTTGATTAAGGCAACAAGATAAAATGGAAGTAACAGTCAAGCCTTTAATCACTTAGTATAAGCAAGAGGCTAACCCAAAGAAAGGGCCGGCTTCCCGGTTGTTCCATTTTTCCCATGGGATGGCGCCAGGCACAAGAGTCAGATGGCTCAGCCCTGGGGTGTCATCTCACTGCAGTGGGAGCCATGAAGGAAAGACTCCTGAAGTCTTATAGTCTCCTTTAGTCTTAAAGGGCTGGGAATGGAAAAGTGACTCAGAGCGAAAACCTGTTGAGGAGAAATCTTGGATGGAGGTACCTATGCTAAGAATGCAGATATGAGTCAGAGCCTGGCTGGTTAAGGGACCTGAGTCCTTGACTGCAAGTCTCTTCAGCAGCTGCAGTGCATCAGACTGTGCATCAAGTGGGGAGGGCAGATGCCCCCCAGGAGGCCTGCTGGATGAAACCTTTGTGATTGCCTGTGGTTGGGCCTCAGGAACCATACATATGTTTTTGGTCAGTAGCTGGACTCCCTAAGTTCTCTAATAAGTTTTTCTGCTTTCAGAAACTCATGTAGGTGAAAAATAGACAATTTAATCAAAATATCTGTAGACTTCAATATCCTCCCTTCAATAATTAATAGAACAACTAAGTAGAAGATAAACAAGGAAATAGTATAAACCAGCTAGATCTAGCAGACATCTGTTGAATATCTCCCCTAAGATCAGAAACGAGACAGTGTTGTCCACTGTTACAACCTCTGTTCAACATTGTGCTGGAAATTCTAGCTAGAGCAGTTAGGCAAGAAAATGAAGAAGAAAAATAAAGATATCCAGTTTAGAAAGGAAGAAGTAAAACTATCTCTATTTTCAGATGAAATGATCTTATGTAGAGAAAATCCTAAGGAATCCACCAAAAAAAGATTATTAGAACTAAGTAGAAATAACTTCAGCAAAGTTGCAGGATACAAGATCAGCATGTAAAGTTATTTCTGTATACTAGCAATGCACAATCGTAAAATGAAATTAATGAAACAATTCCATTAAAAATAGCATCAAAAAAGAATAAAATATTTACAAATAAATCTAACAAAAGAAGTACAGGACTGTATACTAAAAACTACAAACATCATTGAAAGATATTAAATAACTACATAAATGGAACTCATAGATTAGAAACTTAATAAGTTGTCAGTACTCCCCAAATTGATCTACAAATTCAATGCAAGCCTATGAAAAATGCAGCTATCTTTTTGCTAAAATTCCTAAGCTGTTCCTAAAGTTTATATGGACATGCAAGAGGCTAATAATACCCAAAACAATTTCAAAAACAAAGTTGGAAGACTCACACTTCCTAACTTCCACCAAACTTGTTACAAAGCGGCACTAATCAAGAAAGTGTGGCACTGGCATGATAAAGACATAAAGGTCAATGGAATAAAATTTAAAGATCCCCCAAATAAGTCCTTATATTTATGGTCAGTTGATAAGGGTATGAAGACTGTTCAATGGGGAAAGAATAGTCTTTTTAATAAATAGTCCTGGAAGAACTGGATATCCTCATGCAGAATAATGAAGTTGGATACCATATACAAATATGAAAACAGATCACAGGCCTAAATGAAAAAGCTAAAACTATAAAATTCTCATAAGGAAACAGATATAAATATTTATGACCTTGGATTGGGCAATGGTTTCTTAGATATGACACCAAAGCCACAAGTGACAAAAGAATAAAATAAATAAATTGGACTTCATCAAAATAAAAAACTCCGTGTTACAAATTATACCACCAAGAAAGTGAAAAGAAAGCACACAGAATGAGAGAAAATTATTTATATATCATATATCTGATAAGGCATTTGCATCCAGAATATATAATGAACTCTTACAACTCAATAATAAAGAGACATACAACCTAACATAGGCAAGGAATCTGAATAGACATTTCTCCAGAGGATGGCCAATAAGCACATGAAAAGATGATCAACATCATTATTCACTAGGGAAATGCGTCACACCCACAAGGATGGCTGTAATCAAAAAGATAGGCAATAACAAGTATTGGCAAGGAGGTGGGGAAATTGGAAACCTTATCAACTGCTGATAGGAATTTCAAATGGTGCAATCACTTTCTAAAATGGTTTGAAATGTTCTCAAAATGTTAAACATAAAGTTACCAGATGACTCAGCAGTTCCGCTCCTAGGTATATAACTAAGATTATATACCTTAGTTTCATTTGAAAACATATGTCCTCACAAAGACTTGTACATGAATGTCCATAGATGTATTATTCACAATAGCCAAAAAGTGGAAATAGCTCATATGCCCATCCACTGATGAATGGATAAACAAGATGTATTATATCCATACAATGGAATATTATTCATCAATAAAAAGGAATGAAGTACTGATCCATACTACAGTATGGATCAACTGTGAAAACATTATGCTAAAGCAAAGAAGGCAGTTTAAAAAGAGCATATATTGATTGCATGATTCCATTATATGAATTGTCCAGAGTTAGCAAATTTATAGAGACAGAAAGTAGATTGGTGGTTGCCTGTGGCAGGGGAGGAATGGTGAATGACTGCCAATTGTTATGGGTTTCTCTTCGGGGTGGTGAAATGTTTGAAAATCAATTGTGGTAATGGTCATGCAACTCTGTGAATGTACTTTAAATGAATGAATGGTATGAAATGTAAATTACATTGCGGTAAAGCTGATTATAAAAGCCTTTTAACAGTTCTGGTTCCAATAACAGAAATAACAGTTAAAAACTCTGGAAAACATAAAACCAAAATTATTTGAAAAAACTGAAAAACTGTCAAAAGCAGACAGAAACTGGAAGGAATTTAACCCTTTAATAGGGGAACTGCACGGGGTGGGGTCTATGTTGTTTGACTCTTCCCCGAGGGCATTCCCCAGTACCCAGTGTGTGGAGGCTAGCACTTAAACAAAAAACTGAAATCTGTTTGTCTTGAGGTGTCAGAGGATATAGTTTAATTCTGCTAGAGAAACTGGAAATTGAAAGGGTAAATTATGAAAAGGAGGGAGCCATAGGTGGAAGATGTACCCATCTGGGGCCAATCGTGAGACAGAAACTATATAGTCATTTGGTCAGTGGCAGTTTATGTAATGAGTTATTAAGCTATAATAGGGCAGTACCTATAAAGACATAAAGAGAACTCTAATTGAAGTCCTAAAGCTGAGGAAGAGTACTCAAGAAAGGACAAAGTTGGAAAGGAGTTCCCCCCTAAAGCTGGGGTTCGAACCTTGTTGCAGAAGGTGTGTTTGTAGCCCAGTGGGTGGTAAGAAATTTGCTGGGTTACCAAGGAAGAACTGATTTACCCTTCCCAGGCAAGCAAGAAAGAACCCCAGGTGAAGTAAGGCTGATGGCCCGGTGTGCAAAGTGTGTCAAGTCTTTGGAAGCCCACTCACAGGCTGGGTAGCACTTGAGGCCAGGCTGGTGAAAAAGCAAACCCCAACTATATGCTGTCTACAGGAGATGTACTTTAAATATATAGATAGGATGAAAGTAATATAATTGGAAAAGATGTAATCATAAGAAAATTGGAATGGTTATGTTAATATCAGACAAAATAGACTTAAAGAAAGGGATATTAAAAAAGATAAAAAGGGACATTTTTATAATAATGATAAAATTGTCAGTTCATCAGGAAGCCATGACAATCCTAAACATGTATGCATATAATAAGAGAACTTCAAAATGAATAAAGGGAAAAATTATAACTTAAAAGGATAAAGAGATAAACTCACAAGTCAGAAGTTTTTACACCTCTGTGTAAAATAATAACGATAAATAATACAACCATACAAAAAAACCCAATAACAATGTAAAAAATTTGAAACACTTGCCATAATTAATATTTATAGGTTATACCCAACAACTCAATACACATTTTTTCAAAGTACACGTGAGATGTTCACCAAGATAGCCATATGGTGTGCCATAAAATAGATCCCAATAAACTTTAAAATGGAGATCATGAGAGGTATATTCTATGACTTCAATTTGAATTGAATTAGTAATACTACATTAACTATAAAAGCCCCAAATAATTGTAAATCAAACAATTTCTAAACCAGTTTTTAAACCAAGAAAATCACAATGAAAATAGGAAATATTTCAAATTGAATAGTAATGAAAATACTTGATACCGACATTAGTGGGATGCAGCCAAAGCAGTGCTTATACGGAACTTTATAGAATAAAGTGCTACTGTTAGAAAAAATATGAGTTATGATTCCATCTTACAAATCTGTCTGAAGAAAATAAGTAGAAGAAAGGGAATAATAAAGATAAGAATCTATTAGAAATCAGACAAACGATAGAGAAAATTAAAACCAAAAACTAATTTTTTTCAGTAATAAAGTTGATAAGTCCCTGGGAAGACTGATCAAGGAAAAAAAGGAATACACAAATTACCAATATCAGTAATGAAAAAGAAAGTATCTAAAAATCGTGCAGACATTAAAAAGATAATAAGGCAATATTACAATAAAACTTCATGCCAAAAATTCTACAACCTAAATGAAATGGCCAAATTTTTTTAAAAAGACAAATTACTGAAATTGACAGAAGTTGAGATAGAAAATGTGAACAGGCATATTCATATTAAATAAATAAAATTTGTAAAAAAAACTTCCCAGAACATAGGCCAACTTGTCTTTTAGCTATTTCTATCAGGCATTTAAGAAAGAAATAGTGTCAATCTTAAATAACTCTTTAATAAAATAGAAGAAGTGGGAACACTTCCTAAGACATACTATGTCCATACTCTGATACCAACTCATTTTACCATGCCAACCTCAAAATCTGACTATTATATGAAAAGAACCTAACAAACAATACCCCTTATGAATGTAGATTCAAAAGTCCTGAATAAAATATTAGCACATTGGATCTAGAAATATATAAAAGTGATAATACATCATGGCCAAGTGGTGTTTATCCCAGCAATTCAATGTTAATATTTAAAAAAAAATTAATAATGTAATTCACCATAGTCACAGGATAAAGGAGAAAATTCATATGATCATCCCAATAGATGCAGAAAAAGCATTCGATAAAATTCAACATTCCTCTATGATAAAAACCTCTCAGTAAACAAGGAATAGAAAGACTCTTCCTCGGTATGATATAGAGCACCAATCTAAAACCATAGTTAATAGTGAGATAATGCACACTTTTCCTTAAGATCAGGAATAAGGCAGGGATATCTCATCAAACTGTTTTCATTACACATCACAGTGGAGGTCCTGGCTAAAGGAATAGGCAAGAAAAAAGAAATAAAAGGCCACAAATTGGAAAGGAAGTATTAAAGTGTTTTTTTTTGTGTGTTAACAGACAACGTTTGCATTAAAATATTTGAAGAAATCTACAACACTGGAATTAATAAGTGAATTTGGCAAGGTTATACGATACAAAGTCAGTATGCAAAAATCAATTATTCCTATATGCTGTAGCAAATAACTGGAAGTGAATATTTTAAAATGAAATTTACAGTAGAACCTAAAAGGACTAAATACTTAGAAATAAATTTACCAAAAATCGTGCAAGAAATCTACACTGAAAACTACAAAATATTGCAGAGAGAAGATAAAGAAACCTAAATAAATGGAGAAACATGATGTTCATGAATTAAACGGTATCCATTCTCTTTAAATTGGTCTGTAGAGCCATTACAATTATAATCAAAACCCCAACAGGCTTTTCTCGTAGTAATTGACAAGTTGATTCTAAAATGTATATGGAAAAATAAAGGATCTAGACTAGCTAAATAAATGTTTAGAAAGAACAAAGCTAGAGGATTTACAGTGTTAATTGGCCTAAGGATAGATAAATAGATCAGTGGGACAAAATAAAGAAGCCAGAAATAGATCTACACACATCAAAATCAATTGATTTTTTTTTATGGAGGTTTCAAGGTAATTCAACAGGGAAAGTAAAGTCTTTTCAACAAATGGTGCTGAAACAACTGGGTAAATATACGGGGGAAAGGATAACAACCTTAGGTTAGGCAACAATTTCTGTGAAAGGACACACAAATCAGTGAACATAAAATATAAAATGAATAATTTGGAATTTATGGGAAGTAAAGACAAAAGGCATCTTCAGGAACCCACTGTTGCAAGGAGGGGAGGGTGGCCAACTGCACTGGAAGTCGCCCTGGCCACTCTGGCATTGCCTTTACTTGTGGTTTGTTCTTTTACTAGCATAGACAAGTAGAAAATAAAAGCACAAAGGAAGGATTACTAATCCAATAACAGTGCCAAAAAAATTGTGGTGAAACACATTAACACCACAATAACTTAGTTGTGAATATTGAGATGGTGTTAAAGGAAACACAGAAATCTTATCCCTTGGCCTAGAGAGTGCTCAAGTAGAGAAGAACCACTCTTACAACAGCCAGATTCTTCATCCCTGGCTGTTGGGGATGAGGGCCTGACCTTTCACCTTCAGGAATTTTCTTCTGTGTTGGGTAATAGGCCTGGGTTCCACTTCCTAGATATGCCCTGTTCTGCCGTATTTTTCTTTTGCTTCTCTCTTTCTTTCCAACAACTGCCAAGCAACCAACAAGTTTTCACACGTTTTTATCTCACTCTTCCATCAGTTTGAGTTAGAAAAAAACAAAACCCTACTGGCCTTTCATATCTAACTGCTTTAGTGTGACATAACCAAAAACTGGTGTCATTCCGCTCCCCCAGGAACAGTGGCTTTTGCCTCCTCAGCCCTTCTCCTTGTACCTTGTAGGGGGAGAGGCAGCCAAAGATCTTTGTACATATGGTTTCCTCCTTATAATTCTGGGATGGTCTCCTTCTCCTGACCCGAAGTAGAGCTGTAGCTGTGTGGCTTCTTCAGTGAGATAATACATGTGAAAAGTGTTTAAATAATTCCAAGGGTTTTCCCAGTATGTGGGCGTATCATAACGCCAGTGTGAAGCTGGTTACTGCACCAAGAACATGGTAGTCATTCAGTCTCACCAAAGAATATACATTCTTTGATTCATTTCTGTGAAGTTCAAGAACAGCTCAAAATGACCCACAGTGATAAAATGTTATTACAGATGTAGAAGCCGCAGGACCTCACACCTGCCTGGACACTGGGAAGGCAGGAGGCCCATCTGACAGGCTTTTGAAGTGTTTGCAGCTGAACACCCTCGCGCCACCTCCCCGCAGAGGACGTCCTGCAGCATGAGCATTCTGCAGCTAGTGAGACCCCAGCAGGCAGGGAAGTTTAAAACTGTAGAACATAAACAAAGCTTATCCATTATCCAGATAAATAAGCACATAAGCAGAGGAAAAAATGCTGTTTAAGGTCTTGCTTAAACAATTTCCATGTGTGATGACACTCCTGGAGAGAGAAGACATCTTTAGAGGAAGCAATGGGAAACAGGTCCTGGATCAGTCCGTCTCCTTCCCAGTCCCCCTCTGTCTCTCCTTGAGCACCACTTCCTGCATCAGTGCCAACCGCCCCCAGCCTTCGCGTCAGCTCTCCCTGGTGTCCTGGAGACGGCCGCACTGAGATCTCCCGTCTGAGCAGTAGGCCATGTCCCAAACACTTTCTTCTCTTCTACTTTCCGTCAAAACTTACCCATCCTGTGCCTCTTTCTCCAGGAACTTATTCTGTCTTAAGTGGCTTTCAGTTAATTGTAATCACCATAATCCTTTCAGATAAATTTCTATGGGGATCTTTTGAAGATAAAAAAGTGATTCTAATGGTAAGTATTTTAGGCCTTCTGAAGATTAGTAAGAAAGATATTTTAAAATAATTTATTCTTTTATTGGAGGCTTTAAGATTATTTCCATTTGCATTAATAACACATCCTAGCCGCATCTATCTTGTGTATAGCGCCAAGAGGACATAGTGGCCGATCATATGCTATGACTCTTACCAAAGGCTATTCCCAAGAACTCCTCCTTTTCTTTGTGATTTGGACAAGTTCACATACTTCTCAGTATACTAAAGCACTGAGTTTGTTAAACCAAAGAGGTGGCTGAATTTGGAACCGATGATTCCTAAATAAGAAGCACTTTTCTTCATTCATTCAATAAGCATAAACTGAACATGCTGTCCAGCGGAGGGGGAGAGATGTAACAATAGTATCACAAAGCAATGTGCTGTGTTCCAAAATGAAGGTCTGAGCAAAAGGCTGGGGAAGTGTAGAGAAAGGGACTCCTATCTGTGGAATACAGGAAAGGCTACAGAAAGGAGGAAGCATTTGCTCTCTGGAATAATGGCCAGGGAGGTTCCTGGGCAAAGAAAGAGAAGAGAACACTCTAGGAATAATGGCAGAGAGACAGGCATAGAGCTGTGGAGGTCTGTGCTTGTTTAGGGCTGAGAAACTCCATGTGGCTAGAACATAGGTACATGTTAGATGGTATTGAAGGAGAGGACTAATAAAGAATGGCAGGGACTTGTAAGAAGGGAAATGTATGTGCCATTATACGCAATGGAAACTTAAAAAAGCCAAAAGTGGTTTCTAAGCAACAGTGGGATATTATCAGATTTGTACTTTGGATAGAAAACTCTAGAAAAATATGAAGAATGGGCTAATGACAAGGAGATAAATTCCAATGATATTAAAAGGATCCACATGAGAATTTATGAGGGCCTGAACTAAAGTAGCAGTAGTGGAAATAGTGCAAAATTTAAAGACAATATCTGAGGTAAAATGATCTGCTTTGGTGATGATTTAAATGTAGTGAATCAGAAGCTCGGGCAGACAGCAAACTTGGATGTATTCACTTGTTTAGCAAACAAATATTGATAACCCAGTATGTTCCAGGCACTGTGCTTGGGACACGAAGGTGTGTAAACTATGGGCACCGTGTCAGACCTTCCCTGTGCTGGGGATACAAGCTATACTCTCAGGGAACATCTGATAAGGGAGATATAAAAATTCAAACAACTATATTTTAAACTATGTAGTAAATTCCACACAGATCATGAAGCTACTGTCCTTGGAAAGATGCAGAAAGCTTCCCTTCCCTAAGAGATGATATTTGAGCTAGATATTAAAGAACAAGTTGGAGTTTGCTAAGTAAAGAATTAAGAACATCACAAAGCAGGTGGAACAGCAAAGGTATAGTCATGTGAGAAAGTCTAGCATGTTCGGAGGTGGTGTGGCAGAGTGGGTCTTGGGGGTATGGCAGGAGGTGAGAGCTGAGGGTCAGGGCCAGAATGTTTAGGCCATACCAAGTGGTGTTTGGATTTCATTTAGCACCAGAACTAACTCTGCTCTAAAAGCATTTGAGAAGGGTGGGCTATCAGGATAATGATTTCCTAAATTGACCAGGTCAAGAAAAATAATTGCTACATTGTGTTGAGTGTTCAGCTGATGTTGCAAAACATAAATATGTAATAGTGCCAATTCTAGAGTTTTAGTATTTTCTCCCTTCATGCTTGGCATTCCAGGGGTAGGAATAGCAGGTTGTTTGGTGCAGTTGCAGCTGATGGATGGAAATGATGCGCCTGAGAACAACAGCAGAAACACTGTTAAACTATCTACCATGGGATTGGGCTGGGTAGGTGAGGCATGGAACCCAGCAGGGGACTGATAAGGCAAGAGCAGTACAAGGATTAAAGAGCCCAATTAGACTAAACACCAGGGGCAGTTGAAATAAGGGCATGAGAAGATAGGGAGAAAAATGGCCTTTTGTGAGAGGAAGAGATTTTAATGGCAGAACTTTTCCAGGTGATACCAAGATCCAAAGCCACTGGGTATAAGTCACTGAGGAAGACTAGAGGTGAAAGACAATGGGGTAGAGGAAGGAGAGGAATTGTGAAGCTGGCATGCACAGAATTGCAGAGGATAAGGCAGGAGTTGAAGGAAGAAGACACCAGCAAGCAGGTGCTTCTGTGGGTGAGAAGTACCTGTGAGTTCAGCTTATGGAGGGGAGCACATTGATTGAATTTCAAGGGGAGACGGTCTGCGTCTAAATGTAGAAGAATAGTTAATGATCTGAATAATGCCAGCTTTGAAACACTTAGGCTGTGTGACAGTTAGCAACGTGACTTTTGCCAATAAGGGGGTGCAACTTTCAGAGACCAAACACTTTTCATTAAAAAGAAAAGGGAACCTTCTGTGAAAATGTTGACCATTTAGGATAATTCCACCTTTAACATGTTCAAGCAATGTTGTTTTGGGCAAGTCACTTAACCTGCTAAGTATCTCAAGTCAGGAAAAGAGAAAAATCAAGTTTGTCGTAAACAGTAAGAACCCTGTGTACGTGTGGGTTTTTATTATTGGTAACGATTATGTGCTACACAGAGCACTCTAGAAGAGGGAAGTGAATAGGAGGAGGATTAGAAATAGATTGAGAAAATCTGTTACTGCTTACTGACAAATTCTGAAGTGCTTTTATGGCAACCTATAGTTACACTTAGATATTTATTTTCAGCCCTCTTTTCTTTGGAGCTGAGTAATAGGAGTGTGTCCTCTCAGAAGGGACGGGGCAGTGAGTCAGGCTGAGGCGAGCTGGCAAAGCAGCTCCCACATCATAGGGATTTGGTATTATTTATGGTAATTTGCCATTGAGAGGGAGTTTATAAAGATCTGGTAGAATCACCCAATGTTCACTTTAGACGGCAATAAAAAGGGTTCTGCATCAATCTTTAAGGAATAAATGCAACCGGAATAAAAAGTAACTGAAACTGGAACACAGAAGGCATTCGTTAGATGATGTTATTGTTACCAATCCCTCTCCTCCCCCCTAAAAAGGAGACTGTGCGATGGACCTCCGAGTTGCTTCCTCTCTCCTGGGCCAGATTTCGTTTTTCTTTGATGTCTTCATCTGTTTATACCTTGCCGTATGCTTTCCCCTTTCCATCTTTCAGAATTATGTTGATATCTGTCATCTCTTGTCATTTCTACACATACTCTTTTTGGTCTTGGGTGCTTTGCAGTCATTTAACTAGGCTTTTCAGAAGTATCAGACATAACATGTTCAATCTACCAGGTTTTACCTGAAGTCTTCATTCTTCCTTAGTCACAATTTAAACATAGATGTATATACTTAAAAAGATACAAATTATTTCTTCCAACCCAACATGACCGTATCATATTTTCCTTATTTAAAATTATTACAACCAAAAGAGTAATTTCTCAGCAGTTCTTAGTCATGAGCTGACGGAGAGGAGAGCAGCTGATGGGGAGTGGGGGCAGGCAGTAACGGACTAGGAGGCTCCAGGACCGGATATGCAGAAACAGTTCCTGCACAGTTGGGGCATGACCAAGGATTTTTTTAAATTTGTTTCTTTTATTGAGTAAAAACCTATGGGTCTCAGGGTTAGACTCCAGCAAGGAGTATGAATAAAAATCCTTCCCTGTTATCTCTGGAGCTTCAGATCTTATTCTCATTCAGAGAAGGAGGCATGTGGTGTTTTATTGAAAAGGCACTTAATTCAATAAGATCTGCCAAGCGGCAAGTAGAATCACCACTAAGACTTTGGAATCTCGTCCTCTTTGCCCTTAGTTTTTAGAGCTGTGACCCCTTTTAACTTCTTTTTACATTTCCAAGTATATTCTATTGGGAATTTTGGAGAGGAGGATGTATTGGGCATATTGTATCTACTGCCACAATAACCCAAAAATCTTACTTGTATATCTTACTTGTGTATTTTATAAATTTTAAACAGTTCCTTCTATATTTTATACTTTTAAGTCTATTAATGTATTCACTTTTTGTTGTTTTGGAGTAATAACTAAGTACTAAGTAATACATTCTAGATCATGGTTATATAAAGACATATAATCACAATCATAGCCCCCCTCATGTGTATAGTAATTGCATAAATGTAAAGCTGCATTAATACTTTTTGTTTTCTGTGGTTTTAAATCCACACTACTATGGAGTCAAAAATGGAGTCCAGCCAGTCCTCTTGCATGCTGCTGCCAAGCGGACTCCGTGGCAGGCACTTCTCATCTCAACTCAGAGAGTTTTAGTGGCATGTCTACTACTCCTGGAAAAAAATCTGCATTCTTCACCCTGTTATTCAAAGCTTGCAATGATCTTGCCCCATCTCTGTTTTAAAGCTTTCTTTGCAGTGCTCCTCTTTACGTCCTCTTGGCTGTAACCATACACGGCACGCTCCGGAACTTTCCCATAGCAGGCTTTTGTCCTGGGCTCCCTCACCTTTACCTCTTTGCCTTCACACTTAAACCTGTTCCTCCTCGGCTTCTGGCTCAGGTGTCAACCCTCCCAGGATAATTTTACTTGTTTCTACTGCAAGTAATTTCCCCTTTTTTTGAACCCTCATTATAATGTAATTCACTTTACCCGTTTAGTAGAGCCAGTCAGAGAGGCAAAACAGCAAGGGTCTTAGGAGCATCAACTCTGGAACCAAAGGCCTGGGTTCAGATCCTGCTCTGACACTTCTTAGCTGTGTGACTCTGGGTACATTCCTTACATTCTCTGTGCCTCATGCGTATTCTATAAAGTAAAAGTCCCTACTTTCTAAGGTACTGGGAGGATTAAATGAGTAAATATATGCAAAAATGCTTTAGTGTCTAGCATGTAATAAGTGCTGCATGAATATTTAGTATGATCATACCATTATTTTTATCATTTACATGTAATATCCACTCTATTAAATTATAACCTCTTTGAGGACCTAATCCACACCTGATTTATTTTGATGGCTTCCAAAACCCTACTGCCTCACATAGAGTAAATAAATATTGAATATGAAAATTAGAATAACAATGATTAGTGAATCCTAGTCAGAGTTTTCAAATAGCTTATTTGAAGATAACATTTTCTTTTTAAAATTTGCTAAAATAGAGAATTGAGCAAATATTTAATATGTATAAATTTTGTTTGTGAAGCACACAGAATATATGGAGAAGCATGCCCTTCCTCACTTTCACGCTTGACTCAGAGACACCCACACAGATAACTGCAATATAAGACACAGTAGAAAAATATACAGTCAAAAAGCAATTGTAGAAATTCAAAAGGAGTGGCTGGGTGATTAGAAAAGAATTCATTGAGATGATGGGATGTTATTATACTGCAATGAGAATGGTAACTTTTAGAGCAAAGCATAAATAAATCAACTCTCTTGGTAATATTAGCCAATACTTACCGTATACTTGCTGAACCAGGCATTGTGTTTGACTGCTTATCACACACTGTCACATCTCAACTTCAGAATATTTCCAGGAGGAAGTAGTATTGTGTCTATTTTACATATCATAGCAAGGCAATGTTAAATAAATTGTCAAAGTCACACAAGTGATAAAGAATAGAGCCAGAATCAAAACTCAGGGAGACTGGATTCAGACCACCAGCATTGTGTCTGCTACATCCAAACCAGGAGTTCTAGTTCACCATTTGCTGGACCATTTCTAATAATACATTTTATTAAGATTACTAGAATTTTATTTTCTATTATTTTTTTTAACTTTTACCTCATCCATGGATGCTGGAAAGAAATGACTATTGATTGCTCTTTCATTTATTTCTGGCTAACTCAGTCTTTCACTTACAGTAACAAATCCTAAACTTCTTCATCTGTGAAATAACAGTTTGAAGGTATCTCAATAATTCCCACACAGTTGAAGAGTAATTATTTCTTTTAAAGCAAAAAGTACACAGACTTCTGTATTCTGGTTGTTCACCTTTGTTCATTCATTACCTGGAGAAAACTTGCTGGATGATGGAAAGCTTTACCCACAGGATTTTGCAGCCCCTAGGAATCCTCTGTTCCAGAATAATTCCTAAGGCATTTCTAATAGAAATATTTGAGATTTTATATATTCTAGACTTTAGATCCCTGAACCTCCATCTCTAATCTGTCATTCTCTCTGCTGTGAGAAGGAACACATCTGCCTCCCAAATTCCTTAATCTTCTATCAATGTTTCTCTGTTTGTCTTTTCCCACTACGTTTTCCCTTCTTCTTTCAGCTTAAATTTCTTAACAAAGCATGCTTTACAGAATGCATAATTAATAATTGTGCAAGAGAAATATGTCTAAAATATAGGAGCTAAAACTTAGAATACAGATTTATAGAATTTTAACTTGCTTTGTGAAAACAGTAAATAAAACAAGGGGTTTTCAAATCAAATTTTTTTGCTGAGTCCAAACATTTTTATGGTAGATTAAATCCTGAAGGCAAACCTTTATCTGTATCTTCACCATAGACTTAGTAACTTGTAAAATTAAGGACAAATACTATGTATAAGTGAAAGAATAAAGTTGAAAACCTTTTACTTGACTTCAAGAGCACACAGAACAATATTACCTCTTATCCATGCCTGTTTTTGCCTTTCTTTAATTTCTCCTAACACTTTTTGTCCAGTGTTTTCGTCACTGTCTGAGAATTCAATCCTAGTTTAATATCTTTATATAGTAGAAATATTTCAGAAATACCAGGAGAGAGTTTAGGTAATGTCATTCTTGGTATTGCTAGAATGAGGGGCTTCATTTGGAAAATGTCAGCAAGAAAATGTCAGCACCCCCCCTGTGGCCCCCACATCTCTGGTGTGTAAAATCAGGATTTGGGCAGCGGGTATAGTTTTTGTCTTCATGACCTTGCTTTCAGCAGAATCAGTTCAGGCTAGCTGCTCCAGCAGAAAATTATAAATCTGGGTTTTTCAATAGCATTAATCCTTTAGCACTATACAAAGTTCCCTAAGCAGAGTCAAAGCAATTCTTATTCTACAAGGGCTTGCTTGAGCCACACTAAGTAGTGCATGAAAAATGGTAGAGTGCCTTGCCCATATCTTTTACTCTTCCCATGGAATTGGCCACTTGTTCCTTGTGGTCCCACTGAAACTGCAGAGATATTATCACAACAGCTATATTACCTGAATGCAATTTCTAATTTACACGTCTCTCTTCCCCTTCTTAGGGGCTGGCCTTTGTATCTTGTATCAGCACCTAGCACAGTGCCTGGCTCATGGTAAATGCTTAATTAACATTTGTTGACTGAAAACTGGAGTGCGAAGGGAGGAGTTAGTGAAGTAATCAAAATAAAGAAAGCTAAGTTTGGACACACCAAAGACTTAGAGGCAGTTGACAGAAACTCCTAAAAGTTAGATTTAAAGAATTTAGACTTTATTTGAAAGCAATAGAGAGACTCTGTACTTCTTTGATCTGGACAATGAATGAATGATCAAATGATCAATGATCAAAATAACATTTTAAAGAATTATTCAAATGGGTATGTGCTTATATCAAAATTCATATGTATAAAACATCAGATGGTGAAATATTGACTTCAGTCTTTGGGTCATTGGTTGATCCTGAAGTTCTCTTTGTTTCTGTTCTCATCCCACAGGTTGTTATTTTGTACTTTGAGCCAAGCACATTTCGCTGTATTCTCCTAAGATGGGTCCGGCTTCTCGGTTTTGCTACTGTTTATGGAACTGTCACTCTCAAGCTTCACAGGTATATTATATTTTATCAGTCTTCATTCTCAGGGAAGGATCAAAGTGATCGACTTAGCATGTAATTGCAAACTGAGTTGACTGCTTAAACGGTTTAATCTTAAGAATTTATATAGCAAGATGATACATATTTTTCACTTTTAAGGCAACAACTTTTGGATTCTCTGGGGAAATCTTTAATACAAGTGAACTCTAAAGGGTTAATTCTGTATAAAAAATAAGTTTAGAACGTTAAACTGTATTTACTGGCTAAGAACAGGAAGGACTACAAAGACAATGCAGCTGAAAACATACTGCCCAGAGCTACCGTAGAATCCTGTACAGTAGCATTCAGAAATATGCTCATTTGACAAAAACGACTGTCTTCCATTCCCAAGTTCCGTGCCCCAGGGTAATCCTGCTGATATTCTTTGGGTGAAGTTCAAAAAAAAGTGTTCTTGGCTTTCCTCCTTAACCAAAGTGATCTAGAGATTATCAACCTTGGAAAATGGAGAATACTGTAAATTTCCTTATACTTAGTTTCAACACTTCTTTCTAAGTGTTAGAAAGAAAGACGCAGTAAAATAAATTATCTATTTACAAAGGCTTTCCCTCGCCTCCCCTTTCCAAGCTTAAATAAAGTCTTACTGCAGTGGTAGCAAAGAGCATCGGAGAGAGAAAAAATAAATGTTTCCTGCAGGATCAAACCGTAGCCCTGTCAGGAAAACCCTTTGCACTGATCACCTTTAAAGGTGTTCTGGTAACCACAGTGAGCCATTCGTGTTTTCATGCTGATTTGGCCATAAGTGTTTCTCAACAAAAGTCCCCTAATATGGCTCATACAACAATTTATCTTAGCTGCCATAATATGCGTTATATTTGTCTTTAAATGTACCCCTTTTCAGCTTTTAAAAAATGTGATCATTATCTACCACACAAGAATCTCCATTTCTTTTACTTTTAATTTTTATTTATTTATTTTGGTACTTGATTACTGGGAATACATAGCATATCTTTTTATCTTTTGGAACAAATATAAATATGCTTGACTCTCAAGATTCCCTTCTTGTACATGTGGCATAGTACAAAGAATATTGGACTAGATTTCAGGAGGTCCAATTTAAATCTCAGTTTAGCCTTTAACTCTAAGAAATCATCAGCCTCTATTTCCTACAGAAGGAGAAGATAAGATCAATTTCTAATGTTCTTTCTGGCCCTCATTTTATTCTGTCCACATCACAGCACACGTTGCGCCTGTGTCCTTCTAGTCTTCAGGGACCTTCCAGGTGTCCATTCTTTATGCCTAATTTCAACTGGTCCTCACCAGATGAAATGAGAAATCAGTGACAGCCTATATGGACAATAAACCTTCTAGAAATCCTGAAAGAACAGGTGCCCTTTTGAGACTTGAAAATGAACTCTCTCCCTGTTAGTCTAGCTCTTAGTGTCTGTTGGGTCCTCTATTATAATACTTGCGGTGCTTTGTAGTTTTCTTATTGGTCTTCATCACTTCAGTTTACCTTCTCCTTGGAATGCGAGTCTTCCCACTGATGCCCAGCTCTCAGCACAATGACTGCCACATGAGGGGTGATTAATACATGTTAGCAGATGAGTGAATGGATGAAAATGTCAGATGCAGATCTGGAAGCTGCTTCCCAGAGTTCTCTCCACACACAAAACATTCATATCCTGCTGACTCACTGTGTGCTACCTCGGTGTGTCACCAAGTGCCTGGAACACACACATTGTGGTGTGCAGGAGGATGCAAACACAGTATTAAATAGCACTGAATCATATAATGAGAAGATTACTTCCATTCAGGTTCTCTTTCAATCCTTCTGATTATTTCCAGGAGAAAGATTAGTTTGGAACTAGTAGGTCTTTAACGCCTGCCGAACAGTTGCTAATCTTCCTCTGCAAGTGATCAGGCTTCGGTCTCAGAGCTTTTCACTGCACTGTAATCTCCATAAGATTCATCATCTTTGTTCCACTGTGTTTATTTTTATAGTTACTTTCTATTTATGGAATATGTTATCTTTCAGCTTTTTAAGGTAATAATATAAAGTTTCTTTTTAAATATTTTAAAATAATAAATAGAAATGGATGTAAAGAAATTATTAGTAAGTGCACAGATACAGCAGAAATCTTGAGGGTAGCATGCAAATGATTGGAATTTGAGAAACTGGATTATGTCATCATCTCTTTTCTTTGTTTTAAATACTAGAATTAAAACTATTTTTCTCTCTGTGTGTCTCTAGAAATCATTGCAATTAAGAATTACTCCACTGAAGGCTTAAATTGAGTGGAAACTATTTCTAATTTAATGAGCTGAATTATCCTTATCCTGTATGAACCATGTGACTTTACTATTATATTGCAGGGTTTTTTTCATATTGCTTCAATTTAACTGATTCCAATATTGTTTCTGTCTATAAACTGAGCAATCAGCATCCCGTAGGAATGTGAGCAACCCGAAGGAAGGACAGGCTGAAGTACGTGTGTACTCCCCATGTTTAGTGCTACGCTTTGCCCGTATTATATACTCAGATATTTGTTGAGTAAACGAATAGGGGGTGGTTATAGTGAATGGAGCTGCAAGGAGTGTTTGTGACTGGTATCCCTTAGGGTCAAGCAACATGTGGCCCTAAAGAAAAGATTTCTAAGCTTTTATAGTGACATGTAGAGAGGAAAGACATAAATCCAAATTTGAATTTCAGTTCTGCCGTGACTTATTTCTACAACCAAGAATAAATTACTCTAATGTCTGAGAATTAATCTCTTATCTATAAGATGGTTTAATACTTCGTCCATAAAGTTGCAAGGATTAAGTGTACTTTGAACGTATGTAAATATATCAAGTAAGATTTTTTGGCTGCAAGCCACAGAAATTGACTATGGCTAAATTAAACAAAAAGAGAATTCATTGGAAGGATCTGGGGAGGGTCACAGATTGAAGGGAAAGCTAAAGAACCAGGCTTTGGAAGGGCCTGATCCAGGGTCTCTTGAGGGATCAAAGTAGCCTGAGCAAAGGGACATTAGTCTTTTGAATACCATAGCCCCATTTTCATAGGAATTTTATTTTTTCATTTTTGTATTTTAAAAAAAGTAAAAGTAAGCCATCCCTCTCTACACAGAAAACTCTAAGGAAATTATGAGTCCTGATATACAAAATGACTGTTACAGTCCCTTGAGGGTAGGATAAGCAAGAAAGACCTGGGTTTTTGTTTTATTTCAGCCATTTCCCTCATAGCTTAGTGGAATTGTTAAATATTTCTTTCTCCATCACCTGGTCTCTGACTGATTCATTATAGTATTTATAGAATTTCTATAGCACTGAAAACTTGAAACAAATATGAAAAAGGAGTAAAATCTCTGTCTCCAGAAATGGTACTGTTAGTCTGGGATGGGAACTTAAAAGCTTCATTCGCTTTTACCATATCTTCCTCTTTTTTCTTTGGTGATCTCTCCCCACATTTGAGAGTTATACAGCCAAAGACAATCGTAGCAATCCACAGGAAAATTATAAAAGAGTCTTTCATTACTAACAATGCAACGTGGAGGTGCACCAAGTTGGAGGTGGGGGTGAAGTGGTTTGTACCGTCTCTGACATTATTTAGGATCACCAGTATATGGTGATGAAAAAAAGCAGGCCAACTCTAGTTGTTTTTACTATTGCCTTAAGTTCTCTATAGGAAATGCTTCTCCCTGCCCCCCGTGGCTGCAGCCAGGGCAGAACCTCCCACAGCCCCACCTCAAGTGCAGGCCATATGTACAATGCAACTTGTTTGAACCTGGAACAGTTTATCCTCTTTGGAGAAAGATGGAAGGGAGGGAGGAAGAAAGGGAAAGAAAGGAATGGTATAGGTTTTAGCTAGCTCAGTATGGATCATAAGGGGGGAAAGAGCTGCAATAGGCACAAATGAAGAAGGTTCATTTACAAAAAGGGGCTTCCTTCAGGAGCCACGGATGTGTTTGACTTAGGATGTGAATGCTGTAGGGCAGATCTAAAAGAATATCCGGCGCTTCCATGGTGTGTGGGTTTACAGAATCCCTGCTAAGCTAGTTTTTTTGTTTTGTTTCATTTCATTTTCGAAGAAACTTGAGAAGTCTGGATCTCAAGGCTCAGAAAAGCCAGGTATATCAGGAGGCAAAATGAGGAAATATTTTTAAATGAAAGGGGGTGTAGAGAGTTTTAAAAACTTAATGCTAAAAGAATGTTTTTCTAGTCCCTGTAATATGCTTTCTGGAAACACATTGGCATTTCCTTTTTCTAAGGCTAATCAAGAAAAAGGAGACTTTTATTGTACTATATTTAAAATGAATATTTAAGCCAGCTGTGAAAAGCTTTCTCCTGGCTCTGGCCTGGGATTTGTCATTTCATGCATTATTCAGTACTCCTTGCTCTGGGTACAACCCATAGCAGTTTTCTCTACTGTGCTCATTAGCACCAAATATTTAGAGTTTGTGGGAAGGTTTATATTTTATATGTTTTAGTTTATTTCCTAGTGACTTTTGAAAAGTGACCGAGAGATATTTATATTTATTCATTTTACATATTCTTATGAGGATACATAAAATATAGTAAGATACCTTAAATTTTTAAAAGAGCAAAAGCAAAGCAAGTGTATGGCTATCTAGAAAAACTAAGAGCTTGTAACATAATGAAGATAGTCTCATTTAGCTTAATTTATGACAACCACTGGGTAGCAGGGCATTTAAGATTGTGCCTTAGACAAATGCCTGAAGTGCAGTGTTGCTTGTCAACTCACCTGCCTCAACAGACCATTGAACAAGGTGTGTCTTAGCCCTCACTTATGAAAGCTAAAGATAATAACCTTTGTTCCTAGGTGGCTAAGCAAGTGCCTCTGGGCATCCAGAAGATTCTCTAGGAGCCTTGCATTTACCCCAGCACACAAACCCCAAGTCGTGACCCAAAGGGTTTAACATGAAGCAATTTCAAAATAGTTTTAGCCAGTTGCCCATCTCAGCCAAAATAATATACCAGTAAAGCACCCTTTGGCCACATAGCTGTGAACATTGCATTCTGAGTAGGAAATGGAAAAGCTTGCCATGTGGGTCCTGGTGATGACATGGATTTCATTCAGGCCTCCTTCCTGCTGAGCTCACTGTGGTTTCTCGTCCTTACTGGCTGCCTCCTCTGGGATATAGAATGCCTCCAAGTGAAGAATTACTCATAGTGACGTTTCTTAAGACCTACACTATTCACTAGAAAAAAAGGACTCATTCTTAAGCTTTTGAGGAAGGTCTTTTTCCCTGTCAGTGAATGTACTGTTTGGACAGAAAGCTGAGCAAATTCCAAAGCCAAAGAAAGTTACTGAGCCTCAGAGGTAAACTGAAAAATATCCAAGCCTTACCTCATGTACCCATGCTTCACTTACTAGTAGAGTAGTTTAGAGGATGAAGGATTTAAATTGATCTTTCAGAACTAACTCTAATACTGGCATTATAAGAAATTTGAAAAAAAATTAATTTTGTAAGAGACATGACTTTCTGTTTTCCTGTTTGTTAACTCAGTAAGTACCACCCTGGGCTTTCTGAGATTAAGATTTAAACAGTCTCCCTAGAGACATTTTTACCATTTTACATCATATTGATGAAACAGGAAAGATCAAAAGTTATTTGGCTCTTAACAAATTGAAGTTTACTTCATATTACAGTTTCCTTAATCAAGGCAGCATTGGTGTGGAATGTACTGTAAAGACCCATGCCAGTGCACAGAGCCATTTGTATGGTAGCCTGATTCTAGGTGATTCTCAGAAACTCTGTGTAGTTACAGGCCTTAGCTTTGCAGACCCTACATTTCCGTCACTCTCATCACTCTTACGCTTGGAAGCACCTAACAGAAGGGAGGCGCTGGAAAACCTGGGCCCTTCCTTGGCACACTTACAGTCTGTCTGGAGACACTGTGTCCGAGTCCCCAGGCATCTTGCACACAGCTAGCCATCATGACGACTTCCCCAGAAACCGTGACAACAGAACTCCCTAAGCTTCAGAGTTACTCTTTAATTGTAAAATCTTTAGTGAGAAGACAAGCTCATTCCCTCTGCTCATTCTCCCCCACTTTACCCCCTCCGGGGAGTTCTGATCCCACTGTCCCATCCTGCCCGCTGACGGCCCGCAGCTGAATGGCCTAATGCTATTAGTTGTGTTGGCATAGCCATATCACTTTTGGAAACTAATTAAGGATTTCTGCCTTGAGAAGCTCCATTTATAAATTAATATGTTTAGTCTACTCATATGAAGGAAAAGATTTGGGAAATATTTGCATATTAATAAAAGATGTCTTTTATTAACTAGAGGACTGTATTCATGTAGAATCTTTAACATCAGTGAGTACCTTTTGAATAAAAATTGAAATAAAGTGAAGTTTATTTTAATTGTTCTTTTAGAACATATTAGCTTTTAGATATGAATAAAATAGGAATGTAATTCACTCAGAAAACCAAGGAGACTTGAAACTTTACTTATTTTATCTGACTTCAAACATCCTACTTTGTTGTATGACACATAACTTTGAAATACACTTTATTTTATAACAACTATGCTCAAAGCTTTTCAATATTGAGCTTCTCTTTTTAAAATATTTATATACATGCTCTAATTTCTAATTATAGCATCAGCATTTTATGTCTGGATTTCTAAAAGGAGACATGCATTAGAATATATATTTTAAGGCCTATGTGCCATATTTGAAATGCGAGATTTTTTTGTTGCCTGGGTTGTTATGGTTTCAACTAGTTATATGTGTGTGTGCACATGTGTGTATGTTCTAACCAATCTTAAAATTACAAGTAAAAATCCATCTGGTAATTCAGAATTAGTACTTCACAGACAATAGTGATAAATACTTTATTATCCTAATGTTCTTTGTTAGCAACTCTATGTTCAAATCTTGTCTACCCTCAAGTGGAAACATTTCTCTTCTTTATGGGAAGTAGATAGGAGAATGAGTGAAAAATGAGATTAAGTCATTCATGCAGCAAAAAGAAGGGAAGAGGCAAGCTTCTTTAAAGGCCAAGGTGAGGCAGTCTGCTCCTGTGTGCTCTTGGCTGCCATCACCTGCCTGCTGCTGCACCTGCCTGCTGCTGTCTGGGCCCAGAGTCAGGGTCTTGGCTTGTTTTTGGATGAAGACACTTCGGATGCTTCTAATGTGCCGGCAGCTCATCTGGCCCCTGGTTACTCTGCTGCCCTCGCCCAGCATCTGCATGGGTCCAGTCCAACAGACCTAGGTTGTACTAACAAGGGATTTAATAATACTAGAGATACAGCTACTCCAGATATTCCTAGAAACCACCAAAAGTGACTCAAGAGGAAGTGGAAAATCTGAACAGACCTAAAACAAGTAAAGACATTTAATTAGTAATCAACTTCCCCTCAAAAAAAAAAAAAAAAAAAAAGCCCAGGACTGTAACATGTCTACCAGACTGTAACATCAATTCTTCACAAATCATTTTGAAAAACAACAGATAAGGCAACACTTCCCAACTCATAAGAGGCCAGTATTACCTTGATAACAAAACCAGACAAATATATCATGAGAAAACAAGCCAACAAACCAATATCCCTTAAGAATACAGAGACGCACATCTTGACAAAATATTAGCAAACAAAATCCAGCAACATTTTTTTTCTTTTTTATTTCAATGTATTATGGGGGTACAAATATTTAGGTTACGTATATTGCCCTTGCCCCACCCGAGTCAGAGCTTCAAGCGTGTCCATCCCCCAGATGGTGTGCATCTCACCCATTAGGTGTAAATATACCCATACCCTCCTCCCGCCTTCTGCCTGCCCGACACCCAATGAATGTTATTACTGTATGTGGACTTAAGTGTTGATCAGTTTAAAGCTATCTCTATTTGCAGATGACATGATCTCCTGTGGAAAAAATTCTAAGGAATCCACCAAAAAACTATTAGAACTAATAAACGAGTTTAGCAATGTTACAGGAAAAAAAAATGAGTGTAGAAAAATCAGTTTTATTTCTACACACTAGCAATAAACTGAAACTGAAGGGAAAAAATTCAATTTACAATAGTATAAATAATAAAATATGTAGAAATAAATTTAACAAGAGAACTGCAAGACAGGAACACTAAAAACCACAAAACATTGTTGAAAGAAATTAAAGAACACATAGGGAAATGGAAAGAGATTCCTGTTAATGGTTTAGAAGACTTAGTATTGTTAAGATTGCAATACTCCCCAAGTTAATTTTATCCAATCCCTATCAAAATCCCAGCTGCCATTTTTGCAGAAATTAACAAGCAGATCTTAAAATTCACAGGAAAATGCAAAGGGTCCAGAATAGCCAAAACAATCAGAACAGAGTTGGAGGACTCACACTTCCTGATCTTAAAATTTACTCCAAAGCTACAGAAATCAAGAGAGTATGGTACTGGCACAAGAAGAAACATATTGATCAATGGAATACAACTGAGAGTCAAGAGCTAAACCCATACATTTATTTATTGTCAATTGATTTTTGATAAGGATGCCAATGTCTTTCAATGATGATGCTGGGACAACCGGCTATCCACATTCAGGGACAGCCAGATAGACCAGTTGAAGGAATGAAATTAGATCTCACCTTACCTCATCTACTACAAATATTAATTCCAAATAAATCAAAGACCCAAATGTAAACGCTAAAACTATAAAGCTCTAAGGATGAAGGAATCATAGGTATAAATATTCCTAACTTCAGGGAGATACCAAAATACAGGCAACAAAGGAAAAAATATATCCACTGGACTTCATCAAAATGGAAAAATTTTGTGCATCAAAGAACACTATCAAGATAGTGAAAAGAAAACATGCAGAATTGAAAAAAAAATGTAAATCATATGTCTGATAAAGGTCTGGTATAGTAGAATATAAAATAAATTATAACTCAGTAACTAAAGGACAACCCAATTTTTAAAATGTGAATTGAATTGCATAGACAGTTTTCCAAAGAAGACACACAAATGTCCTATGTGTACATGAAAAGATGCTTAACTTTTTATTAGTCATTAGAGATATGAAAATCAAACCATGAGATGTCACTACAAATGTATGGGAATAGCAGTAGTGAAACAGACAATATAGTGTTGGTGAGGATGTGAAAAAATTGGAAACCTCGTACATTGCTGGTGGGATTGTAAATGGTGCAGCCATTTTCTAAAACAGTTTGGCAGTTCCTCAAAATGTCAAACAGAGAGTTACCATATCACCCAGCAATTCCACTCCTAGGCATATACCCATGAGAACTGAATATATATGTCCACATAAAAAATTTGTACACAAATTTTTATAGCAGTATTATTCAGTACTGGGAGCAATATTACTCATAATGTACATTGTCTGATGAATGGATAAACAAAATATGGGACATCTATATAATAGAATATTATTCAGCCATAAAAAGGAATGAAGTACTGATACATGCTCAATATGGATAATCCTTGAAAACATCATGCTAAGCAAAAGAAGCCCAACTAAATAAAAGGCTACATAGCCTATGATTCCATTATTATGAAATGTCCAGAATAGGCAAATCTATAGACACAGAAAGTAGATTTGTGGTTCCTCAGAGGAAAGAGAAATGAGAGTGAAAGCTAATGAGTATAAAGTTTCTTTTTGGGGTGATGAAATTGTTCTGGAATTAGATGGTGGTTATTATTGCACAACTTTGTGAATGTACTAAAACCACTGAATTTTATACTATAATAGGGTGAATTCTATGGTATATGAACTGTATCTCAGACAAAGAATGATTCAAATAATCATGAATGTTCAGTTAAGCCTATGTAAGTAAGATGTGTGGGTTTGTAAATCAATAGCTTTCTATGTACCTTTGAGAATAAAGGAAATATCCTATTCACCATTGTAAGTGTAAACCTAAAATACCTAGGAATAATCTTAAAAGGTGATATGTGTGACCAAGATGAAAGCACTACAAAATTTTTAAAGAGATTTAGAAGAAAATATAAATAGATGGAGAAACACTGCACTACTACTGAATGAGAAGATTTGACATGGAAGACTCAACTTGCAAGAATACATGGTATGAGGCAGGGACCCTCTACATCCTGAGCTCCTGGCCTCATGAAAATAAGTCCTGAGTAATTACTGTTGAATGGATAAGCCAAATGGGGGAACTTAACAAAATGACTCTAATGTTCATCTTCAGGAATAAAGAAGCACCAAGAACATTTGCAGAAAACTAAGAACAGGAAGAGAAGATTATACATATTCAATGTATTGTCAAAAAATGATATTCAAAGTCTAAAATCATAGATCAAGAGGACAAGGTAAAGAATCCAACAGACCTTTCTTCCAGAAGATCTAACTATATGGTAAAGAAAGTGGCCCAAAATAATGGGGTGAGTGATAGCAATGGCCAATTCAACAAATAAAGATTGGGAAAATAACTATATATCTGAAAAAAATTACCTTGAAGCCTCATCTCAATCTACAAGAATTTCAATAAATCATAAAACTAAATGCAAAAAATATGAGTAAAGTGATAAACTATAGATTAATATTAACTTATTTTAGGTTGGAGAATGGAGGAAATCATAAGAGAAAAATATCAATTGGATTACATAAATATTTTAAACTCCTGCCTGGCAAAAAATCATAAATTAAAAGGCAAATCACAACTGGGAAATGGTTATAATATATTTTATAGACTGGTGCTAGCCTTTTGCCTTGCTAAGGAGCTAGGATTGGGTGGCCAGCCACTGAAGAGTTGTAAACAGAGGCACATGAGCAGATATACCATATGGAAAGATCGTGTCTCTTCAGCATAGAATGTGGATTGCAGGTGGGCAAGACCAGTAAGGAAACTAGTTAGGAAGCTACTTGCCTAGCTACTTGCCTAGAAAAATGCATCTTATTCCATTTTGCAAAAACCAGTATTCTGAAATGCTTCAAGTGCAGAGTTGTGTTATTATGTTTCCTATTATCGGAAAGCCAGTAAAATCAATAATGGGAGACTCATGAGGGCTTTTGCTTTGGTTTTTCTCTCTGGAAATGAGATATGAGATTTAGGACAATCTTGAATTCTCAGCCTATACAGTAAATGCCCAAAGGGTCCTCTGGAAAACATGAACGTTTCTGATAATTTAGAAATAGAATTTCTTGATTAAAAAAGTACCAAATTGGAGCCGTATAGATTTCCTCTGCAAAAGACAAACCTCATCTGATTAAGAAGTATTTTAAAGGAGACAGTTATTTAACAAATCCACTGTTAGCTTTCTTTGAGATTTAGAGTTTCGATGAGGACTGTGAAAAATTTTAAGTATCAGAAAATAAATTATTTCCCACATCTTGGCCATGGAAAGAAAATATAGATCATAACCATTTTTCTCTGAAGCATCATTTCTCAACCTGATGAAAACTCCTCACAGTAACCTGAAAACTCCCTAGGAGTTCTGGGTATTGAGAACCAAAATCCCCCTCCTGCCAAGCAATTCCACCCACTGTTCCCAAGGACAACCTACATTTCCCTGTTTTGCACTTTGTTATGTGATTCCCTTCAACTAGAATATCTCCTAATGTCTTAATCACTTTATTTCATTTCTACCTGTTGATATCCTTCAAGGCCTATATCAAATGCCACCTATTCTATTAGGTTTAGTAGAGTAACAAGCTACATACAATACATAATATATGCTATTTCACAGGGTAGCTATGTGCAAACTTTTTTCTTCAAGTTAAGCCTAGAGATGTGTGCAAACTTATTTCTAGTTAGATTGCAAGCTGCTTCTAGAAGGCAAGAATCCTGTACCTTCCATGTTGCCCAGCATGATGCCTGACATATGGTTGTCATTGTATAAATGGTTGTTCATTACAATTATATTTCAAATATCCAAATTAAGAGTGAAGCTAGAATTTCAAACAGTTTTCTCTTTTTCTGTCATAGCCAAAGTATAGACGACCAGAAAAAATGGGTCAGGTTCTCTCTTGAGAGCCTAGTCATTCAAAATTTAGAATTCATCCAGGTACAACTAGAAACAATTATGTGTACACAGCGACTGCAAGTTTCTCCAACATAAAATAAGATGGGAACTTATAAAAATATTAATTTTCCAAGAAATTTCTCTCATGTCTAAGGTAGAATTCTTGAATGTTTTTCCTGCTGATTACAAT
This sequence comes from Eulemur rufifrons, assembly GCF_041146395.1. NCBI lineage: Eukaryota > Metazoa > Chordata > Mammalia > Primates > Lemuridae > Eulemur > Eulemur rufifrons. Next base: position 17,631,872 of record NC_091007.1, read on the forward strand.
GGAAGCCTTTTAATCCAATATAGTTGGGATTAGTAACTGGTGCATTCGTTGATAAAGTTTTTTAAAGCAGAAGGGCATTTAAAAAGTGTATATATACTATAATTTAAAACACACAAATAATCATTCACCAGTCTTTTTTAAATAAGGCCTGTTTTGACTATGGGTTTGATATATAGAGTTTATTCTCTTTCTAGCATAAATCACCAAAATTCATTATCTGCTGCCTTGTGTTGGAATAGGTAACATTGTGTTCATGATGTTGGTTCTTTAAATCGGAGCAAAAATCTAAAGAATTCTTTTGAAATACTCTGAGTATAGAATCTTTCTAGCTTTTTATGTTTATTGACCAGTCCTACATATCAAAATTTCTATACTTTCTTTTAAGTTAACATTTTATTTTAATTTCTTATTTTAGAGTCTTTCCAAAGCATTCAAGATGGATTTTATAGAAATGTCTCCTTTTGTTTCTCAATCATGTATAATTATTTTATTTAATATTTAACTAAATTGATCATGTAATAACAACTGGCATAATTTGGAAACAAACACAACTAATTCATAACAAGTAACGATTAAACTGGCTGGAGCAAAAGTGCTTGAGGTGTACTAAAGAGTAGTAGCAAGTTACCTGCCAGTGTTAACATTCACCATGACATGGGCATCCTCATATAATTAAGGATAAAACTATCCTTATATAAGGAATGGAGATTAACTGTGAATCTGGGGAACAGGTTAAATGAAGAGTAGTTAGGAGATCTTCTATTATACCCTTATTTGATACTACTATCCTTCTGACATTGTTCCACAGAGAAACTGAAGGCACATATTTTATTCACAATTAAATAACTTCACTCTCTGGGTTAGCTGGAGGACAATAGGTTTCAAGATATTGAGGGGAGCATAAAAAGGAATCAGTTGCAAAATAATTTTCTTTACTGGATGTGTTGTGTTAATTCAAGTAGAGCTGACAAAGGTCTACGTACAAATGAAAAAATACAGCGCAATACATGTAGGGTATTTCAGGCATATTTGCTTCATTTCAGGATTTTTGGTGATTTTCGTTAAAAATTCATATGGCTTAAAAATTGTTGAAAGAATGAATTGAAGGAGGGAATAGAGAGTTGGGAAAATGCATTTATTTTTGTCTTATGGAAATTGACTATGGATATTCTCATAATATCATAAACCACTCATGGTGGTTTATATCAAATCATAATTTTGTGACAAAATATCAGAATGGGTACAGGGTGTTAAAATCAACTGAAAATACTCTAGTGATGAAATTGAAGATTGGGTGGATGGAGGATCCCTATAGAAAAGTTGGATTTGTCTTCACGCAATATTGAGAGATGGAACGATTCTTGGATATCATCTAATTCAGTAGTTCTCAACCATGGCTATTCATCTGAAATATACAGAAAAAACTCTAATTTTTTAAAAATCACATTTCTTACAGGCCATCCCAATTTTCTTCCTTAATGCAATGATCTTATTCAGTTAGCCTGGTGTTTAAATTTTCCTCTCATTGTTTTATGATTATTTCATTATTATTTTTGGTAATATGATAAAATGACTGTGAAGGAAGATAATATGAAATGATTTCCAGAAAATACCTTTAATAACATTCTACTATAAAAAACAACTGGTCCAAGAAAGTTTTTGACTCAGTATAATATTGTAAAATCCAACTACTTATTTTCAGGACTTTTTTTTTTAATCCCACAGAAATCTTATTTGAACAATGTTTGATTACTGATTTTTCTAAAGTCCTGAGAATTTGCCTTAAAATATTAAGACATGCTCAAAAAAATTCCATTATATATGAACTTATTGACTTAATGGCCTCTTATACTGTATATCAGTTTTGCTATTAGAAGATAAACTAAAATGAAATTAAATAAAAATATGAGCAATATTGTTTCTGTTTTTTCTCATGTTGAAACTCTGCATAAGCTGGGCACAGTGATGTGTGCCTGTAGTCCTGGCCACTCAGGAGGCTGAGTCAGGAGGATCATATGATCCCAGGTGTTCAAGACTGCAATAAGCTATGATCACACCACTGCACTCCAGCCTGGGTGACAGAGCAAGACCTTATCTCTAAAACAAAACAAAATTCTGCATAAATGGATTTTGGTGGATTTAAATTACACCTAGAAAAATAAGTTATTTTAGAATTTTACTTTTTGAGTGTTAGGTTTGCCCTGACATTTTGAACTTTTGCTTTTCTAGGGTTCTGAAGGTGTTTCTTTCACGAACGGCCCAACGAATTCCATATATGACTGGTGGACGGGTCATGAGGATGCTGGCAGTAATACTCTTGGTGGTGTTTTGGTTTCTCATTGGCTGGACTTCGTCTGTATGTCAGAATTTGGAGAGGCAGATTTCACTTATTGGCCAGGGGCAAACATCCGATCACCTCATCTTCAATATGTGCCTCATTGACCGCTGGGATTACATGACAGCAGTTGGTATGTGGTTACTGGTTTTGTGTGATTGTCTTATCATTTTCTCAGTAGCATCATAATTGACTTCTTTAGTAGCCTTACAAGACTCTTTCACGAAGCCTAAAGGAATTTCACCTAATATAGTTTTAGTAAAACAATATGAAAATGATGGTAATGACATGTGCGATACAATGTTTTTCTGGAAGTTCCATTCTTTTTCAAAGGTATGTAGCTTTTGCAAATAAACCAGAAAGGAGACAAGCAGTGAACAGAGACAACTTCTGTGTGCACAGAGCTTTTCTGCTTTGCATCTTATCAGTTGGTCCCCATTTGATTAACTATAGCTATTTTCTTGATTTATTTCTTTAGTTGGGAGAAAAAAGGAAGCATGCTGTTATTGTTGTATAGTTTTGGCCCCATGATATATCTGACTTGGTATGTAGGGCATTTTTTGTAAAGAGATTATCTCTACAAAATTTCTGATTTATCTATCTTTCCTCTGCTTATTTCTAAAGATAATTTATCAGTAATTCTCCGGAGGTCCAGTATTACAGAAAGACTAAGCCATGCTGCTTGCAGGTAGTAAGAGTTAGTGTGGCTGAGAAACTGGAGAACTTAGAACCACGTCTTGACTTGGGCCCAAAATACAGCCCAGTGTTTTGAAAAAAGAAGGAAAATCCATAGGAATTTTTCTATTGTCAGTATCAGGCTGTGTTAAGCTAAGTCTCTAAAGATACAATAAAATAATGAAAATAAACCTTTGTTATTTTGTTGTTGTTCACCTCGGTAAACTGCAGGACAAATCTTAATTTTATTTCGCAGGTATAAAAAATTAAAACATGGGCCGGGCGCGGTGGCTCATGCCTGTAATCCTAGCACTCTGGGAGGCCAAGGCGGGTGGATCGCTCGAGGTCACGAGTTCGAGACCAGCCTGAGCAAGAGCAAGACCCCATCTCTACTAAAAATAGAAAGCAATTATCTGGCCAACTAAAATAAATATATAGAAAAAATTAGCTGGGCATGGTGGCGCATGCCTGTAGTCCCAGCTACTCAGGAAGCTGAGGCAGTAGGATCACTTGAGCCCAGGAGTTTGAGGTTGCTGTGAGCTAGGCTGACGCCACGGCACTCACTCTAGCCTGGGCAACAGAGTGAGACTTTGTCTCAAAAAAAAAATTAAAACATGAATTTGATTCTCATTTTCTGTCTTCCCCACATTTGGCAATTGTTGGTTGAATATTCACATCTAATCTTTTGCTGGAAGCTAATAAAATGTATATTTAGTTTATAGTTCATATGGAGGAATATGTTTCTGGGCAAGATATTTTAGGAATCTTATAGGCCTGATATCTGTAATAATGACGTAATGTGGGTACCTAATGGGAATGGTTATAATGATAATATATAAAGGTTATTATATTTCGGGCAATATAACTATCAGAAGACAAATCTTCTGATAGAACTAAGGAAGAAATTCTGATCTTGAATTTAGTCTAAATATGAAAATTAAACAAATAATATAGATATAAAATTTCTACTCAATAGAAACCTCTTGATATTATTTTAAACTCTTCAATGCAAGTTAACCAAATAGGAAAATCATTTCTTGTATTACTATGAAGAAAAGTCCACTAGATTTTTCTGTTATACAAAAAAAAATACTCAAAATATAATTATGACACAAAGAAACAGATAGCATGCCCTATTCACCTAGCATTTTTTGCATTTTTTTACACACTGGTTTTGAGATGCTTTCAAGACCGTTTTAAAATTTATTTTGTAATCTAAAGAAGATCACATTGTTATTTCTATGTAGAAATACATAGGAATATACAATTGATAGTAACCTTCAATTTATTTTATATAAACTTTACATACAAGTAACAATTACATACAATCAAAATCCACTGAGTATCTGTAATTCCTTGAGTACTTTATACGTTATGTACTTTGTGGAAGATATGTAATGTATAAAGGCCTTACTCTTTTCATCAAGTGTCTTACATGGGTTTATATAGATAAATGAGGATTGTTAAAAATTATTAAAAAGCAAAATTTAGGTGGTAAAGACTCTTGGTGCAGCAGTAGTTCAGTAAGGGAAGACAACAGTTTGGACCAGAACCCAGGAAACTTTATAAAGGAGAAATTCTTTAGCTGTGGGTTATGAGATTATTGTAAAGCATTGTAGAGAACATTTGATAAGAATAGTGGTGGATGGAGGTGGGTGGGAATTGCATGAAATGTGAAGGAAATGCCTAACTAAAAAGGAGAATTATGTTGGAATACACTGTGAGTAATGCTGGATGGTTGAGTTTATTGTGAGTTTATTGAATACATTGTAGATAATACCGGATGGTTGCGTTTTTTGAAAACATCTTAAAGGAATTTGGGGAACCAGAAAAGTGATTTGATGAATCAGTAGATTCAGTCTAGATTGCTTTCAGGATTCATTTTTTAAAAAGTGAAACGTATCAAATTCAGGGATTTGGGAGTTAGAATTATAGAAGGGAGAAAGACTTGGAGCGGTTCTCCAGGTGCGGTCCCAGAACCAGCAACAGCAGCATCACCTGGAACTTGTTAGAAATGCAAATTCTTGGTTCTCATTCCAGACTTCCTCAATCAGACACTCTGGGATAATGGGGCAATCTGCGTTTAATAAGCACTCCCGGTGATTCTGATGCTACTCTAAAGTATAGGACTGAGTCGGTGGAAGGAATCAGGTGAAATTGCTACAGTGTAATGGTGACTAATCTCAGCTGTGCTCTGGCCAGTCCGTAACACTCCTCCTGTTCCCCTTATCGACCACGACAACGTTCTTCACAATGATTATTTCAAGTCTTGTATCCTTTCCTCAGACCTCCCAACTATCCATATTTCTCTTTTCTCTTAGTAAATGACTTCTATTTGAAAAAATAAATAGCCATCAGATAGGCGTGTCTTCAAATTCTTGCCTACATATCTTAAACCTTTCTATATCCACACCAGTTTTAATCTTTTCTCCCTCATACTGTCTAAGCTAACACCTCAACCTGTGCCACACTCATCTAACGTTTGACCCCCTCATCTCCAATGACCGCTGTCACTTCATCTGAGTTTTTTTGTCATCTAAAACTCCTCTGCCTCCAAAATCACTCACTGAAGAATTCCATTATGACCACAACTTTCCTAGCTTGTTTAACTACTGCTTCTACAGTAGCTCTTTAGCATCGTAGACTATTTTCACTGTACTTTACTGCCACTAAATTCTCCTCTCCTCCAGAAAGCAAGCTTACCAGGAAGCAAATTATTCCACTTGCAAGGAGGAAACTATGAAAAAAATGGGCATCTTTTAATACATTAATTCTGGATAATACTGGGAAGTGGGACATAGAAAGAAAGAAGGGCCCAGAGCTCACTTCCTAACCCCAAGGTTGGTAGTGCAAGGGAGAATGAGCATTCATACCTTGATAGAGCTGCAGGGAATGCAATTCCTTAGGCAATAGCCAAGTCTCAGTTAAAGTAAGGAGATAGAGAGAAGATAGAAGAGATTGATTATGGTAGTAAGATGGTCATGGGTTTAGGAATGAGTTAGAAGTAGCAAAACTTGAGAGGCAGGAATTAAACTAATACCCATGAAGGTGTTAGGTGATAACATTAGGTTCTTTAGTAAATAAGCAGACTAGTGATGAGTGCAGGGACCAAGAGGTAAAAGCAAGTTAAATTTTGGGTGGTGTTTTTGTTGTCTCCCACTCACTGTTTTTGTCCTATAAACTACTACAACATGTTAGCTCTGATAATATACTTGTCCTGCAGTGACATAACACAGTCTTCTTAAAAAAAAAAAAAAAAAAGTCAGGATACAAGATTTAAAACAGGAGCAAATATTTGGAATTAGGGCTGTCTTGAAAAATCTGAGACATGTGGTTGCCATAATTTTTTTTCACACTACCCTACAGCAATTTTCATTTATTTCTCTTTTATAATGTAGCATCAAGATATTCTGTATTTAACATCTCTTAATTTAATGTTTTTGAATGTGTTAGCATAGGCCTCTTTTCAGTTCTCTTTATATAGTTTTATGGTTAACATGTTTACCATTGTATTTTTGATTCTCAGGCTGTTAATCAAGAATAAATTCATATATCTTCAGTCACCTGGAAAGTCTGTACTGAAAGCTAAGTTCTTCCCTGGTTCCTAAGTGGAACTGTTTCCATGTACGGGAGGGACTGTGGGTAGGAGATAGGTTTTGCCTTAAATATTTGTCAAGAAGTTGGGTATGCTTACATCAGTGTCAGGCATCCGTTTAGAAAAAAGAAAAAGTGATGGTTAATATATTGGTAAATTTGCATTCTGGATCAGCTTTACCTGTCAAAAACAATCTATTCTTTTAAATAAATACAAAATAAAAAATAATTTGAGAGAGTGAAATACTAGTTTTTCCACTGAAGTAGAGCTCTAGTAGTTAGATATATGAGTCATAAATTTAAAAGTCTGGGTCCGTTCTATTTTTGCTTATTGCACAGGGCTGTTCTAAAACTGCTCAGATAGATGATTTTTCTACCACAAGTGTTTCTTTGTTTCTTTGAAGAAATAGTTTGAAAACATGGAAGGGGGAAAAATGAATTTTAGAATCTGATTGTCATTTATGTCTTTTTATAATTTTCAGTAATCTTGTTTGCCTTGTATAAAGAATTGTGCAGTAAGTTTTAATGGAAAACAAATAAGGATATAGGCCGGGCGTGGTGGCTCACGCCTGTAATCCTAGCACTCTGGGAGGCCGAGGTGGGCGGATCGTTTGCGCTCAGGAGTTTGAGACCAGCCTGAGCAAGAGCGAGACCCCATCTCTACTAAAAATAGAAAGAAATTATATGGACAGCTAAAAATATATATAGAAAAAATTAGCCGGGCATGGTGGTGCATGCCTGTAGTCCCAGCTACTCGGGAGGCTGAGACAGGAGGATCCCTTGAGCTCAGGAGTTTGAGGTTGCTGTGAGCTAGGCTGACGCCATGGCACTCACTCTAGCCTGGGCAACAGAGCGAGACTCTGTCTCAAAAAAAAAAAAACAAATAAGGATATAAACACTGCAAGTATAGAAGACAGATGAACATCGGACAACGTGAGAAGTGCTTTTTGGGCCCAGTAGTCAGTTTTCTTTTTTTTTTTTTTTTTTTTTTTTTTTTTTTTTTTTTGAGACAGAGTCTCACTCTGTTGCCCAGGCTAGAGTGAGTGCCGTGGCGTCAGCCTAGCTCACAGCAACCTCAAACTCCTGAGCTCAAGCGATCCTCCTGTCTCAGCCTCCCGAGTAGCTGGGACTACAGGCATGCACCACCATGCCCGGCTAATTTTTTCTATATATACTTTTTAGCTGTCCATATAATTTCTTTCTATTTTTAATAGAGATGGGGTCTCGCTCTTGCTCAGGCTGGTCTCGAACTCCTGAGCTCAAACGATCCGCCCACCTCGGCCTCCCAGAGTGCTAGGATTACAGGCGTGAGCCACCGCACCCGGCCCCAGTAGTCAGTTTTCTAACAAATTATTTTATTTATCTGGTGGAAGGAGAATTTCAAAATTTGGATGCTCCAGAACATTTCTAGATCAGATTAGACTTTCTTTAAAGATTTAAACGGGCATACCTCCTTGAGAATTATCTAAATCTATAATAAAATAATATTATAGTACTTACATTGCTTGCCATTATATGACTCAGCACTTTGAAATTTTCTGAGTACATTTAAATATATTTTCTGTGGCTCGCTAAAGACAAAAGTATTCTTCCATCTGTTCATCCCTCTTTCCTGTCTCAACCTAGTATCTATATGCTCCTCAGCAACAGTGCCTATTATTGGTCACACTGTATACCTGACACCTAACAAAGTGTCTGTCACTTGTAGGCTCTTGATTAATATTTTCTGAAAAAACAAAGAATGAGCTCAACTCACCTCATCTTGTGATATTTCCTATGGTCAGAATTATAGTAGGAAACATGTTAAAACTAATACTGTAGAAGTTACACAATTGTCCCCAAGTTCATTTCAGTGGTAAATGTGTATGATCAAATTTTGGGAGGTATTTTTTGAGCAAATTATATAAACTAAATTGATAATTCCCAGCCATTTTATCAAACTCTACCTGTGACTTCTCCAACAGCCAACATAATAGATGGGTGCAAATTTGGCATGGTAAATTCAAAGTATGATTTTTAAAAATTACATAGTATAATTACAATTATTGAAATAGAATAAAATTGATTTGGTTTTGATGAAAATTAAAGGAGCCTGTTATAAATTAAGTTCTTTCTCCCTCCAGCCCCCATCTCCTCATGGTTGTGAAAAGTCCTCCAATACATGAGGTGTCATGTGGTCCTGGAAATTCTTTACAGCTTGGCATCACTTGTTATATATTTTACTCACCAAGTTGGAAGGAAAGACATAGAGAAAAAATAAGCAATATAAGGTATGATGGGCTTGTGTTCACATCCCATTTGGTAATTTTAAAATATTTGTGCTTTCAGTGAATTCCAACATTGAATACTGTACAAAAGTACTAGTTTCCATGGGTTTCACGTGAAAGATTGTCTACAGAAACTATAATCTTTACTTTTTTCTTCATCATTGATGCACTCTTCCTCTTTATTCTCCTCCTTCCTGGTATAACATTTTAAACACACAAAACAATGTGTTTAGTAATTTAATAAGTCATATGCCAATGTTTAGAAAGAACTGAGAAAAATATAGTAACTCTCTCACTGAGTTATATAGAGAAATTCTACAATAGCAATTGTTTTCAAGGATTTAAATACTTAATTACCCTACAAGATTAGGCTTTATTATGACAGGTGAAATATGATATAAGCACCATTCAATGCATATTACAGAAAGTAGATTAAACTTCCTCTTCATCTGACTTAGATTCATGTTCTTGAATTAGGTTCATTACATACATTTTCTTTTATTCTGATGTACTGTATGTCTTCATCCATGCTGCATTACTTATTACCATTTTAAATATATATTTTTAATTTTCAATCAAAGGATAAAACTCTGACCACATTGACAGTTTGTCTTAGCTTAGGCTATATTGCTAGAAACTACACATACATTTTGAAGCACTTGCTTGAGCACTTTCAGAATTAGTGGAGGTTATTTTCTTATTTATATACTGCTCTTCTGAAAAGTGCTTCCCTACTTTGAGAAGTAGTTATTTATATGATGCTAACGGGCAGAGAGAAAGAATAATTCATTTATACCTTAATTTTATATTTGTAGTGCCATTTTTCTCTTTTAGAAGTTAAAGTAGTTTTGTCCTGGGTTAGGGATTATTTTAGGACAGGGCTTGAGGGACATGGAGCAACAGTTACTAAGATATGTCTGGTGACCACAGTTTCTTCTGTGGAGTTTCAGCTCCCCTTGTGGAACCCTAGAATTTTAAAGTGGGGAAAAAATAAGAAGGAAAAAAAGCTCTCTTTTGTTGTTTGACCAGAGAAACTCCATAGATTAACTCAGTTGTCAGCACAATTTAGGTAGTTCTTTTCCTTGTATTAAAAAGAATATTTATTATCAAAAAAAAAAAAAAACCACATGATAGCTTAAATAACAAGCTGCTAATCCATCAGGACTGCACATTCCAATGTGTTCTTAGAGCCCCACCAATTCTGATTTCTGCAGTCATCTTAAAGAGACGAACCTGGTGCTATCATTTCCTCTGAGATTAGATACATACTAGAAAATGGAAAAGCAGAGAGACTGGCAAGTTTTCCCTGTTTAAGCTCACCAGGACCCATTCCCAGTAGTAGTCAAAACCCTGGGATACCTTAAAAAAGAACAGAGACCACTAGCCAAGAGAACAGGAGGTTTGTAATGACTGCATGAATCCCTCAGTCACAGTCAAACAGTGTCCTGAGCCAAACCTCACTCAGCAAAATTGTCTCAAAGATTTTTATAAGCTATAAATTTACAATAACTTCCAGGGAAGTTAAAATGTCTTCCTAAAAATGGCACCGGAAGTAGAAAATAAAGGTATAAAATAAATTTATCTTTTCTCTTTGCCCTTTAGCAAATAACTACATCTCAAAGAAGTAAAATAGTTTTCCACAAAGGTGGAATATAAATAATAAATGAACAGCTCCCACTGGAATCTTTATAAAACCATTCAAGTTGGTCCTTCAGACAGTACGTGTTTCTAGTGAGGTAGCCCAAGCAAAGGCAAATAAATTGTCAAAGCCATCAGGCTTTTATAGAAGATCAAAAATTAAAAATACATTTTTGTAATGGTAGCAAGTGATCCCAGATCCAGCTCCCTCCCCAGGCAATAATGCACATGCAGATGGCAGGCAGAGGGAAATGGAGGGACACAGCTTGCTGCTCTGACCCTGACCCAGTGCTCTGAGGGTTCTTATTCTGCCTTTGTGAGCAGATCATCGTTCATGATCTTTAACGTGTGTCCATAAGCTGTTAAGCATCTGAGTTTTGCTAAAGTTCTGTTACCCGTATCAAGCTTTAAGAACTCTGTGTATGCCAGAGAGAGAGAAAAGTATACTTTCTCTACCTTTTCTACGTAAGATGCAGTGGAAAATGAGGAAGGAAATTTGGTCCAAGTTCTAGAGATGTGTGAAAGGAAGCAGTGAGGTAAAGCCAGTCTGCAAATGTGAGACCATTCACAGCAATCTTGCCTGGGAGAGCTCCCTCGCGTGAGTGGGCAAGAGAAGAGAATAATCCAGTCACTATGTGACCTAGTATAGTTGGTATGATTAACCACGTTATTCATTCAACAGTATCTCTGATCCAAGCTTGAAATTTCCACATTCAGAATTGTGCCTCTGGCCTTTTAAAAGGAGTCACCAATTCTACAGTAAAACCTTCACAGATGTAGATAATACACAAAATGCATTTAACACAGCGTCTGGCACATTCAACAAATGTTAGCTCTGAAATCAGATTAACTGAGGAGACAAAAAGTGCTTCTGAGGAGAACTTCTTTAATTACCACAGGCTATTCAATTCTAATTAACAGGTTAGTTCCAAATACAAACAAGTGCTGCTCAGAAAAATATTTATTTTCATCAGTGGGATAAAAATCTTTCCAAAGGTTTTGTTGGTGCGTCTGTTAGTAATGGTACAGAAGAAAACCTCAGCCCACGGATGTATATGATTCAGGGAGCACCGGTCAGGCGCTAAGAGATGTGGTTCTGGGATCTGTCTGCTACTCTCAGGATGAGTGCAGCTGGCGTGGCGCATGGCTCCTGGCAGGTGTGTCCCCGAGCCCTCGTGGCTCCCTGCTTCCCGAGAGTGAAGAGGGGAGCAGACATCCTGGTTTCCACTGTCCCAGTGGTGAAATGCACTGCAGTGTCCACCTTCTTCTGCACGTTTCTCTGTCCCAGAGCTGAATACACTGACTTCAGGGCCAGCAGAGTAACAGCAGCTCACCAGCCACCCCTTCCAGGCCACATAGACACTCAAGAATGTACCCCTCACCACATGGTCTAACAAAGGCACTTCTAACTTTAAAATTCTATCAGAAGTAGCATTTTCATTGTTTTAATCACTGTAACTCTCATAATTGTCCTTATTTCAACCAAAGAAAAGGCAGCTAAGCCTCCAGAATATCAAAGCTTCTGTGTGCCAGCTGGAATTTGAGGCATCCGCAAGCATTACTGAAGATGTTTGATTTAATCCTTAATGGTAACCTCTGTGCTACCCACCTGATTACTAAAACAAAAATGAAATGAGTTATCCTGGGTAGAATTGTAAATAATTTTTTACTTTGACCATGAATTCTCTAAGTGTATAGGATTTAGAGAAAAATGGAAGAGGATTTTCAAAGAAGCACTTGGGAATGAAACTTAAATGTTTTATCACTTGTGTATTTATTTATGCCATATAAAAATAATTTTTAATGGGGCTGAGCTGGGTAAAATGTGATTAATACAGAATGCCTTTGCGACATGGCAAAGCAGGGTACCACAGCTTGAGCGCCATTTGTGCTTTGAAGTTGTTTTCCTCTCAGCTCTTGTGGGTGGTCTAAGATCACAGAGTTGGGGCATCTTCAGTGTCAGAGAACTGATATTAATTCTCATATTCTTGCTTGGCCCAGCCTTTTGAAAAAATAACTTGAAATTACTTTCATTATGGTATATTAATTTTTAAAAGGCTATGGTAGTTAACTTTTAAACTGTTATCCCTTATAGATTAAAAATAACATACTTCAGTTCTCTGAAAGCCCTATTTGGATCTTTAAATATAAATGCCATCCCCTTTTTAACTATACTCATGCCTCCCATCAAAATCACTTAACACTAGAAATTATTTTCTAAAGCAGGAGCACAACACATATTTCAACTCCCACGTAATAACACTGCAAAATTTGGTAACATCTGCATATTTTCTTTACTAATTGCAGTGTTAGTCTGAAGTTAATTATATGAAACTGATTTTTTTCCAAGCCCAACTTTTATATATCACATTTAGTTTAATTGGTACTTTGAATAATAAATTGTTTTTTAGCTAGAGCATATTGTTTGCTGTTGCTAATGAAATGATTTTAATGTTCAGCTTTGCTATTATGAGAAATCTTATTTTGTCTTATATTTTTAAGTATAATTCTCCATTGTGGCACACTAATTAACCTGATAACTACTTTTCTTTTTTTGAATCTTCAGGATAGCATTGTATAAAAGCACTGCAATAAATAAGAGGAAGATACTCTTTTTATAATGCAGCTACATGTGAATCCTTCAATTACAGCATATTTTTGTGCTAGTGTTGCTTAATAATATTTTCACATTCACCATTCTTTTGTGCCAAGCATAGTACCACGCACTTAGTAAATTCAGGTTGCTACTGTTAATAATAAACCCAATATGATCTTTACATCAGTTATAGGCCTGTTTAGAAAAACTTGAGACAACATAAAATTTAACAGAGTTTATCTGGGCAAAGACTGATTCATGAATCAGGAAGCACCAAAACCAAAAGAAGATTATGGGTTTCACTGTAGCAGCCTGAGCATTGAGCTTTTATAGGCTGAATATGGAAGCAAAGTTAAAAAAAGAAAAAGAAAGAAAGAAAGAAACTACTTGATTGGCTAGAAACTATATATCACCCAGTGAGAGGTCCCAAGTAATAGAACCAATCTGGCTATCTATGATTGGCTGAAGCTTCACTTGGAATTATCAGTTACAAGGAATGCTTCCACCTAAATTTCTGTTTGCTTGCTTAAGGGTTCCAGGTACAGAAACAACCCTAGGCTGATGGCCTCCTGCTTATTTTTCTTTAACAGGTCCTGCAATGTTAAATAGAGTGGCAAGGTAACAGAAAGTCTTGAACATGAAACTAACATTATTTAGAGTCATGCAATTCAACAGATATTTATTAAATCATATCTATGTAGGCTCAGGACCATACTATACCTATGTGGGCAAAGGGAGAAAAAGTAATTGAAAGACTCAATTGTTGCCCTGTAGGAGGTTATAACTAGTTGGGGAATTGGGGGGGTGGGGGAGAGGTAACTAACAAGACCCCATGAACAATTTTCTTTCAGTTGTATATTGCATGGCATTATTCTCCACATTGTGTTGAATGTTACAAACTATAAGATGTTAGAGCAAAGAAAATTCAGTGTAGTTTAGGATCATTTTAGGAGGCTACAGGTGTGACCCAAACTGGACATTGAAAAATTAATTAAGATTTGGAAACGTGGATAATAGGACGTTTCTGGTGGGAGCAATAGTGTGAGCAAAGACTCAGAAGCAAGACTAATCTTTGGAGTGTTCAGAAAATAATGGGACCTTCCAGGGAAGCTCAAAGAGTTTATGTCAGGGAGCACTGGGGAGATCATGTTAGATGTATATTATGAAGTCATAGAGGGCTAGGAATGTCAGGACAAGGCATTTGCACTTGAAAGTCAAGGACATACCTTCCCTAGTAGAAACCCGACCTTGTAGTCTTCATTTGGGGGCAGGTATTATTTCTAGGGTCATAAGTAGGTATTAGTGAATCTTCTAACAGGGATGTGAATAGCTTAACCCAAATGCAGTGGCAAGGATTTGGACAAATCCTGGTATGCTCAGACCGGAGCTTCAGAAAAAATAACCAGTAACTGTTATGAAGAATGGATTAACACAGGGTGAAGCCAGGTTTAGATGCACCCTTCAAAAATAATTTTGACAAATAAGGAGTGAACCAATAGGGGCTTAGGCAAAGAGCATAATTGAGAACATCGAGAGTAATGAAAACATAGGAAAAATAACTCCAAGAAGGAAATATAGAAATGAAAGGTGGCTCTGAGATTTTAAACCTGAGTAAAGAAGGCAACAGTGGTTCCATGGAGAGAAATACAAGATTTGGGAAAGAAAATTTTACATGAAGACCTCAGAATGTCCTGATTTCCTTTTTTCAGTCCAGTACAGCTTGGCTGGAAACAATATTCACAGCATATGGCCGGCAGCCACCATACTGAATAATTTGGACCTACACTAAATTTCACAGAGAGTTTGGAGTGAAGTTTATTTTTTCCTTGGCTTCTGAAACATCAGGGTTTTAGAGTAGCTCCTGAGAGATTCAATAATTGAAGCACTACCTTGTGATTAAGTGCTGGTAGAAATATGCTGAAACTTTGGGAGGGAAAACACCTTGGGCTTTGGGTGGATGATCAGTCTTTTGAATGGACATCAGTGTTTCAGTTTATAAGAAGTTTACATCTAAGTAATACGTATGATGAAATGTTTTCTCTATATTAGAGCTTTCTTCTTATTAATTAGATGGTTTTTTTTTTCAGTATATGTTCATAGAGTACAAGTGCCATCTTGCTACATTGACATATTGCATTGTGGTGAAGTCATATCCTTCAGTTCATCCATCACTGGAGCAGCACACATGGTGCCCACCAAGAAACCTCCCGTCCTCCCTCCTTGCCCTCTACTCTCTGAGTCTCCGTCATCCATCATTCCACACCCTGTTTCCATGTGTACACATTATTTAGCTCCCACTTATAAGTGAGAACATGCGGTATTTGTCTTTTTGTGTCTGGGCTGTTTCACTTAAAGTAATGGCCTCCAATTCCATCTATGTTGCTACAAAAGACATGATTTTATTCTTTTTTATGACTGAATAGTATTTCATTGTGTATATTTACCACATTTCTTTATCCAGTCTGTTACCAGCCTCTGAGTGGAGGTTTTTCCAAGTTCTTGGTGTTTGTCACAGGAAAGAATTTCAGGATGCACCACATAAGCCAAGCAAGGGAAAGCTTTATTGAAAGCAAAAGTACACCCTGAGGGAGGAGAGTGGGCAGGCTCAAAAAGAACAGCTGCACTGAGAGGAAGTGTTTTAGATCTTTTGTAGTCTTACTAATTGGGGGGAGGGATATTCAAGGTCACAGGGTTGGCTTTTACTGAGGATTTGGGTAGTAATTCCTAGAATTGGGTTCTGTCCCATTTTCATACTTTATGTGGTAGGTTTGGAACTGTCATGGTGATTTCAAGGGCAGAGAAAATTTAAAACCACAATATAAATGATGTTGTAATTAGCCAAAGTTCATGTAAGGTGGCAGAAATAGCAGACAAGTTGGTTCTTGCCTGTGGTTATCAGCCCCTCTAGTTAACTTCCACTTGAGAGTTGTTTACTTTAACACCTGCACCTGCATCCAGTCTCAGCCCTGTCTCCTACTCTGACAAATCCTCTGTTGATGGACACTTAAGTTGATTCCAAGTCTTTGCTATTGTGAATAGTGCTGCAGTAAAACATACAAGCGCAGTTATGTGTTATGTACTAGGGTAGATACCTAGTACTGGGATTGCTGGATCATGTGGTAGTTCTATTTGTAGTTCTTTGAGAAATATGATTCTGTTTTCCATAGAGGTTGCACTAGTTTACATTCCCACTAACAGCATATGGGAGTTCCCTTTTCTCCACGTCCTCGCCAATATCTGTTATTTTTTTGTCTTTTTAGTAATAGCCATTCTGATTGGTATAAGATGATATCCTGTGGTTTTAATTTGAATTTCTCTGATAATTAGATATTATCTTCCAATAAGTTCATGTCACTAAGACAGATAAAATAGGTTGTATAGATTATTGTTCAAAACAAGTTAAAATAGCAGTGCTTAGTTTAAAAAAAAGTCAAATGAGAAGTTTAATAATAAGAACCATTTATTTAACAATTACTATGTGTCAGAAACTATCTTAAGTGTTTTATATCATTGTTTGATTTAATTAGCAAATAATCCCATGAAATATGTATTTTTATTATCCTCATTTTCCAGATGAAAAAACTGTGGCCAGAGAGGCTAAGTAAATTGCCTAAGATTATGCATAGTTAGGAAGGGATAGAGCCAGGTTCAGAATTAGGTCTAGTGTGATTCTGAAGCCCTTATTCTTAGCTGTCACACTGTGCTTGTCTCTTCTGGCTTCACTGATGAGACAAGACCATTGTGAATGTTACCAAACCTTTCAGGACTCCACCCACAAAAGATATGATTTCTGTCATGTGTGAAGAAATAATGTTTCATTTATAAAATATGCCACTGAATGTTTAGCAACCTGTGTTTTGACATCGCTGGCAATGGATATTGATACCTTTATTTGTTGAACTGGGCTCAGTGCTGTAATAAATTTCCAGATGCTGCATATAAACATATTGTAATCCTTTTGCTGCCTTAATGAACTTATTGTCACCCAAATGATCCATGAACATCCGAAACTTAGGTTGGGAATGTGGAAAATTATTTTACAATTGTTTTAGGAAAAATCCAGGTATTAGCAAAAAATTCTGAGATTCCAAATGCTGTTAAAAACAATAACAACAACAAAGTATACCTTTGAAAAATCTATACACTGAATAAAATTTAAACATAAATATATGACATCTATATTTGTATATACATTGACGGTTTGTATGTGTCTATTTCTAACTAAACTTGTTTCTTTAATGGGCACAAAATACATGCCAAAGAACTAAAATTTTATTTTTTCTTCATCTATAAAACTAATGAAAAATTATTTGTTTTGTCTTCTCACAGCTGAATTTTTATTCCTCTTGTGGGGTGTTTATCTCTGCTATGCAGTGCGGACAGTCCCATCAGCATTTCATGAGCCACGCTACATGGCCGTTGCAGTCCACAATGAGCTCATTATCTCCGCTATATTCCATACAATTAGGCAAGTGATCTGTAGAGCTAGCAAGTAACTATTTTATTTCTCTGATGTGTTGCAATTCAACGGCTCACGTTGAACCTGACAGATTTGGTGTTGTGTAGACATGGCATACTCATAAGATCAGCTTTCTTCCGAACGACCATGTAGAATCCTATCAGTTTTGAATAGGGAGAACTTCCATTGGTAGCAGGGTGACCCAGAAAGACTTTGACAGGCTTAGATATTTTCATAGATAAGCCTAACTAAAGCTGAACAAGAAGCCCTACATCTGAAGTTCCAAATTTGACCTCCTATGTCTTTCTACCTAGACCAGATTGGATCAGATGGTGGTATATTGGCCATAACGAATCATAGAATATATTAGCTTCTTTCCCTTAGAAATTTAATTTGTATGGCCATAAAGGACCAAGGAATAGAATTATAGTCTAACATAGTAAATCTGCAGAACACTGATATTAGGGGAATGGATAGGAAGCAAGTAATAGGCAATAATAATTAAAGAAATCAGACACGTACCATATCTTATTTATATAGACTCAATTCATACATGCTATAGTTCAAACATTTACAAATCTAAAAATAAGAAGCAGTAACATAGTAATTTAAATCAGTTGTATCCATGTTGGTAATTTCTTCCTTGAATGAAGTAATATTAAATAAGGATTCTAACATCAGAAAAGATATTCTGTATCAATATAGCATGTGTTATTTCTTGTCTGCTTAAAATATACAATTATATATATAAATGAAAAATTTATACATTATATACAGATTTACCTTCATTCATACCAAATTATCATATTGCAAAAAAATAATGTCAAAGGATTAAGTCTAGAAGGATAAATAACGCAGAGTAATTTTTCCCAGTCTAGCCTAATCCTTTACTTATTTTTAGTGCTATGCATAAAGCAAGCCTCTGGGAATGTGCAAAATTTTTAAAAGTGTGCTTTATTTTTAACCTCAGTTTTCAAATATTTTATACTCCTGGCTTTTAGGCCTATTTTTAAAAAGATGAAATACTCCTTAAAAATAAAGCTTTGAAAGTACTGCAAAAACCAATTTTTCTCCAGGTATTTCTAGTCAGAACTGCAACCTAAAAAAACCTGGCAGTAATTTACAACTGATTAATTTGAAGGTAATTGATGTCTGTATATGTCAAAGGTTTTCTTTATTGGAAGAGTCAGTATTTTAATTTAAAATATATGTAACCATTTTCCTTCTTGATATTGCCATGCTAGCTTAAAGTTTACTTGTATTGGCATTTGAGATAAGAATTCCCAGGACATGAGGATCCTTTTAGACTGCAAAATGCAGCTTCTTTAATGTATCTTTCTGCCCCAGGACTGGCAGTGACTCCCAGGAGGTTGGGATTGTATCATTTTTCCAGGGTACATTATATGTTATTTATATGCCTCAGAGACTGGAACTTGTTACTGAGTGTGATGATCCTCTTATTAATAAACTGCTTTAAAAAAATCTCATCTGACCCAGGAAAACAGATTATGTCAAAAGTATCTCATCCCTGAACAAAGTGAATATTCAGTGACATTCAAGACACCTGTAAGGCCACTTTTCTCACAGAGGCCTTAGAGCAGACTGTAATCCAGCAAATCCTTTCTAATGACCTGTAAACTATCTGAGCATTCCTTGCTCCGTGCATGTTATCAGTCTCTTTTGTTTACATCTCCAGATGGGGGAAATAACTCTCCATATTCAGCTTCCATTTTGGCTCGATGTCCTTGGAGGTGTGGGGTGGAGTTGAAAAATAAGAAAGAAATCCCACTGATGACAATTTTGTTTTAAATATCAATAATATTAATTTACTTTGTAAGTTTGTCATGAATATGGTATAATACAGATATAAAAATTAGTTTCTTCCCTTTTAGCCCTTTATATATGTTTGTTTCATGATTATGGTATTATGAGCATTTTCTTAGGATAACTTTTCAAATTTGATGATGGATATCATTGAAACAAAATTCTAATCCTCTAATTCCATAAGTGGTAAAATCTTGTATTTAACTTTCATGGATAAACAATGGATGGGACCTTTATGAAAGCAATCCCTGGTTTCTGCATAAGGATGAATATTTAAAATGTGGGCTTTGGTTTGTACATGCACCTATTGATTTACAAAAATATTCCAAAATTACTAGAGTAGACCTCAGTACTGAATTTCTCCTCACTGTATTTCCTGCAGTGCCATCCTGAAACACAACTTTATAAATTCCTCAGTAAGATAAGATTTTAAATAGTAAATTTTAAATTATTTGAGACAATTTGATAATTTAGAAAAATTTATTTTAAGAGTGCATTTTATAAACCATTAGTATATTCATTTATTCATTAAATTATTTACTATTTAAACCTTTGGGATCTTTCACAAAGACTGATAACTATCCACTTTTTTTTTAATTCTAATTAATGGTTTTTAAATAAAGAATATTAGAATCATGAATTATTTGGATGTATCTTGTAACTTAAATTTACCTGAAACCACCAGTTTGTAACTTACTCTTTTTTTGAATTCACATGTATTCACTGTTTTGCTTTGTGGAGTCCACTTACACCCAAAGTAATAATCTCGGGAATTATTATGCTATCTTTCTTACTGTTGTTAATCTAAATAGATAGTAAAGAGTTCATATTTTATACATCCAATTAAGGTTACTTAGACCTTTATTCTTCTGTGATGAAAATATATGCCATAGAAACAGCAATACAATTTCTTTTTTTCTCTTTCTTTTTTTAAATACAATGAGAAAAAGAGTTTCCAAGTATCCTAGTGCTTTAAGTACAGATCTTAATCTTGGATTGCTAACTCAGTGAATTCTCATTTCAGATTTGTTCTTGCCTCAAGACTTCAGTCTGATTGGATGTTGATGCTGTATTTTGCACATACTCATTTGACTGTGACAGTCACCATTGGGTTGCTTTTGATTCCAAAGGTATTCTTCTAATGTTATTTTTTTTCTTGCAAGACAATTATTTTAAATGAGCATGGAGTTGTTTCTCCTACTGACTAAAGGAGATATGGAAATTTGCATAACACACTATAAGATTTTTAAAGCTTCCTTCTCAGGAAACTGGGTGTCTGTTTTTAAATAAATAATTTTTAAATGTCTTTTTAAATCACAGATGATGGGTTTTAAAATTAAGGTATTTTTCAGTCCTTTCCCAAACATTTTGATGTCTACATATGTTTTAATTATCATGGGTTCAAGATGGCTTTCATTGTGGCTATAACATCAAGATCATTTTTTAAAAGAACTATCCTAAGAATCATCTTGTTTGGATTCATATTCAGAGAGGTCTTGTGTTTGAAACATTAAGATAATTTTTATGTAAATAGAAATAAATAATTATAATATTATATATAGAAGAATCTTGATAATGATAGATTCTGACAAAGACTTATGCAGGCAGCATAATGAAGTGAGGAAAAATGGGCCAGGACTCAGACCACAGGGATTCGGGACTCACGCCCCGAAACTAGCTGTGTAACGTAACGTGGCGCTAGCCAAGACTTTGGATCTCTCTGAGTTTCAATTTCCTCACCTGTGACATGACAGTAAGGCTGCTTGGAATAAAATAAAATGATACTGGAGTTTTGGGGAAAAACATATTACACGAATTGTAGCATTACCATTATTTTCCTCTGTTACACATAGAGAAACACAATATTAGAACACCATATATCTTCTCAGTGCCATGCAATATAATGTTAGCACAGCTGAAACCAGAATTGTGATTTCTTATCTTTCATTCCAGGCTTTCCCTCAACTCTCACAATTAACCAAAACATTGAGATTCAGCCTGAATGAAAAGGCCAAACGGTTACAAACAGAACAAAATACCTATTTTATTCCCTACTTGAATTACATCAGCTAGCTACAGTTTTCATAGATCAGTCTGTTACTGCAGTTTATCTTAACAATTTTAATATTTTGTATAATATAATTACACATATATTAGATGGAGTTATTCTCAGACTGTTGATTCAATGAATCGTTATTGAGCTCCAAAGAGAATTGAAAACATTTGTTCATACAAAAAACTTGTACATGAGTGTTCATAGCAACCTTATTCATAATACCCAAAAAGTAGAAATAACCCAAATGTCCATGGATTGATAAATGTATAAACAAAATGTGGTATATCCATACAAAGGAATATTGTTTGTCAATTAAAAGGAATGAAGTACTGGTACATGCTGTAACTTGGACAAACCTTGGAAACTTTATGCCAACTGAAAAAACCAGACACAAAAGGCTGCACACTGTATTATTCCATTTATGTGAAATGTCCAGAAAATTCAAATCTGTAGAGACAGAAAATATATTAATGGTTGCCACAGGCAGGGAGAAGAAGGAATAGAAGTAACTGCTTAATGGGTTCAAGGTTTCTTTTTGGAGTGATGAAAATATTCTGGAATTCAATAGTGGTGATGGTTGCACGACCTTGTGAATACGCTAACACTGAATTATACACTTTAAAATTGTAAATTTTATAGTATGTATGTGAATTCTGTCTGAATAAAAAGATTTAAAAATATTACTGAGGGTCTTTGCTACGCACTGTTTCATATCTTTAGAAAAGAGTAAAGAATAGATAAAAAATACGTGTTCTCATGGTATTTCTATTCTGGAAGGGGAAGCGGGAAACAGACAAGATAAACGTTTAAAATAGTGTTTTAGATAGAGGTACGTGCTAAGGAGAAATAAAGCAGGAAATGGACAATATCTGACAAATGACTGTAATCTTAAACTCATGATTGTCTCCAAGAGTTTGCTCAAGGAAAAAAGTTCCATTCTTATAAATAACCTCTGGGGGGTTTAACTAGTAGCATATGAGATTTTACAGAGTTTCTTTCTCACCATTTATGTCCTCAAGTTCATGTCCCCCGTAGGTCCGACAAATGTAGGTAGAAGAGTGAAGGGAAGATTCACAGTTTCTGTGGTTTTTTCAGTCATCTCAATTATAAAACACTCATTATTACTTAAATAGAAAATTGCCATTTCACAGTATCTCATATCCATGTTCACCTGGCCAGTGGATATTTTAACAAAAGGTGACATTAAAATATGTCTGTATCATCAAAAAGTGAGCTTTTAATTTTTTAAGGAATATTTGGCCACTGAGAAGCTGGGAGAATAGAGAATTCATGTTCTCTAAGCCGATCTCTCATTTTCATAAGACAGTCACTTGGTTTACAACCCAGTGTGACTAGCTGGTTTAATTCTCCTTCCTGCTTTCCATCATTCAGCCAATTCCCTCTTCCTGACTTCTCCATTTGAACAATAGAAGATAGCAAGAGCACAGAAACCGAAAAATGTAAAAAAAAACACATGAAAATAATCAAAATATATCAAAACATTATGGGGAAACTTGAGAGTAATGATGATCTTGAGGAAAAATCTGTAATTTCAGTGACTCTTTCAGTGTAAACTTAGACATCATCTAGCCCATAGCTCTCTAGGCCAAGAGGGCACTGTGCTCCAGAGAAGTTTCATGTCTTAATATTTCACAGATGATAGAGCTGGGCTGGAATTCAGATCTTCTGTCCACTGAGTTTTGAAAGTAGCTTTTTTGAAGCTGGATGTAGTAGACTGAAAGTCACATTCCTGTCACTAGGGCCAATTGTGCCCATAGATGAAATATATCCTCACCTATGTGAAACACAATGACAAACTCAAAATAGACCCCCCTGCTCAAAAAAAAATTCCCATTTAGCTGCCAATGGGTCTAAATTTCTCTGCTTAGAGAACATTTCTTTGGATTGTTCTACTTATTTCCACAAAATGCAAATACACAATGGAATAGGAGTAATATAAGTAAACACTGGGAGTCTAGAGAAGAGACACAGGTGAAAATTGGAGTCAGAGAGGGGCCAAGTGCTAATATTGCCTCACTAGGAGCAACGTGGAAAGCAAAACACAAATACAGGAGCAAATATTTGGAAAGAGTTAGTGAATGAATTCGGCAAGCTGAAAAAGTGATGTTAACTATTAGAACCTTTAAAATATTATTGAGCTGGGCTGGGTGTGATGGCATGTGTCTGTAGTCTCAGCTACTGTGGAGGCCAAGGCAGGAGGATCGTTTGAACCCATGAGTTCAAGGCTGCAGTGAGCTATGATCACACCTGTGAATAGCCCTTGCACAACAGCCTGGGCAGCATAAAGAGACCCCCATCTCTAAAAAAATTATATATATATATATATATATATACTTTTTTACGTATGTGTGTGTATATATGTTTGTGTGTATGTATACAGATATATAATTGTACTATGTCTTACAGTAGGCTAGTGTCTACAGCTCATATTTGATATCCATTGCAGTTTTCACATTCAAGCAATAACCCACGAGATGATATCGCTACGGAAGCATATGAAGATGAGCTAGACATGGGTCGATCTGGATCCTACCTGAACAGTAGTATCAATTCAGCATGGAGTGAGCACAGTTTGGATCCAGAAGACATTCGGGTAACGCCAGTACTATATTTTTCCCTATTTATACAGGCAAGCATGTGTGGGTTGAGGGCCGTGTGTATGCACGTGGGCTCATATTTGTGTATGTGTGTCAGAATGTGTGTTTGTGTATGAGCTGAAGATATCAAATGCAGAGTTAATCCAGTTATAAAATGTGTGATCATGGTATGAGTTAGAATTCACAGGCTATTTCAGCTCTTGTAGCAGCCTGGCCTACCTTGATGGTCTTGACTGACCTATCGGCAGCCATAGTGATAAACTAATTGTACATGTTCCCTAATACGTGCTTATGACATCTTGCTTATGGAAAGTTGCGATGGATCTGTGAGCAGAGAGCCTGGATTATTTAAAATAATCCGTGACAACATATTAGCATATGAAGGAAGAAGATGCTCTTATTAACTGATGGGCTAATCTAACATGAGGCATCACTTTATCAAAGGCTACAGGATGCTCCCAGTGCTATTCAGGGACATGGCGTCAGTAAACAATGTCCTGTGTTTTGCTACGGTCCAGGCTCAGTCCAGTCCGCACAATGCGAAAAGTTCACGTAGAATGCGTGAGTCCGTATCTTACAGTTCAAACTTTATGTGAAACAAAATATAAACTAATCAGAAGGTACTAATGGGAAGAAAATTGATGAGCACAAATGTTAGGGAAAGCTGTAAAGCACTTGCCCTAAAGAGTTCAAGCTTGTTGAACTCCGGTACCATTTAGTGATATCATCTGGCTGAAATGCTAAATTTTGTACCTCTGTGAATCTGCTCTTCTTCTGGCAGGATGAGCTGAAGAAACTGTATGCCCAGCTGGAAGTGTATAAGCGGAAGAAGATGATCACAAATAACCCCCACCTCCAGAAAAAGCGGTGCTCGAAGAAGGGCTTAGGCCGTTCCATCATGAGGCGCATCACTGAGATCCCAGAGACTGTCAGCAGGCAGTGTTCCAAAGAGGACAAGGAGGTCGCAGACCACGGCATGGCCAAAAGCACTGCCCTTGCCAGGAAGAACCCGCCGGAGTCTTCAGGTAACACTGGGAAAGCCAAGGAGGAGTCCTTGAAAAACAGAGTCTTCTCACTCAAGAAATCCCACAGCACTTACGACCACGTGAGAGACCAAACAGAGGAGTCCAACAGCCTCCCAACGGAAAGCCAAGAAGAGGAGGCTACAGAAAATTCCACTCTGGAATCTCTGTCGGGTAAAAAGCTAACTCAAAAACTTAAAGAAGATAGTGAGGCGGAGTCCACGGAGTCGGTGCCGTTGGTGTGTAAGTCGGCCAGTGCCCACAACCTCAGCTCAGAGAAGAAGCCGGGGCACCCACGAACGTCGATGCTGCAGAAGTCTCTCAGCGTCATAGCAAGTGCCAAGGAGAAGACTCTCGGATTGGCTGGGAAAACCCAGACAGCAGGTGTGGAGGACCGCGGTAAATCCCAGAAACCTCTGCCAAAAGATAAAGAGACAAACAGAAATTACCCAAATTCAGATAACACAGAGACTAAAGACTCTGTCCCCCCAAACTCCAATCATGTGGACGAGCCAAGAAAGCCTCAGAAATCGGGGATTATGAAACAACAAAGGGCCAACCCCCCCACTGCCAATTCTGACCTGAGTCCAGGCACCACCCAGATAAAGGACAACTTTGACATCGGGGAAGTGTGCCCTTGGGAGATGTATGACCTGAACCCTGGTCCTGTGCCTTCAGAATCAAAAGTTCAAAAACACGTATCTATTGTGGCTTCTGAAATGGAGAAAAACCCAACTTTTTCCTTAAAGGAGAAATCTCAGTACAAGCCTAAGGCAGCTGAAGTGTGTCAGCAATCCAATCAGAAGAGCGTAGATAAGGCCGAGGTGTGCCCTTGGGAGAGCCAGGGTCAGTCCCTTTTGGAAGCTGAGAAGCATTTGGGTCCCAAGACTCCGCTTCTCCCAGGGAGAGCTAGAGACGAGAATGGAGGTCAGAACCACGCAGCCAACGTGTGCGCTGGGCAGCGTGAGGAACCGCCCCCCAGAGCCGGCGCATCGAAAGTAGAGAATGAAAATCTCAACCGAGTAGACCAGGAGAAAAAGATATCTTCCTCTGAGGAAAATGTGCCTGGCTCGTATAACTCAAGTCGTAACTTCCAGCAACCTCTAACATCGCGAGCCGAGGTGTGTCCTTGGGAGTTTGAGACCCCAGACCAACCTGAGAGAAGCGTAGCTTTACCTGCCTCTTCTGCTTTCAGTGGGAACAAGGTAGCAGGGCCTCGGAAAGAAGAGGCCTGGGACACTTTTAAAGCGTAGCATCCCTAGGAAGAAGAGGAGGAGGAGGAAACCCCGGATTGGGTATAAGACAGAAGGTATAAGAATCAAAAATCCCCAGTCAAGGGCAACATGACAGTGAGGTGAGGTCAAAGGCGTGGCGGGAGCAACAGCATCATAATGGAGAAGTCAGACTTTGCCCAAGAAAAGTCATTCCCCTGGTAACACTAGGAAAATTTTTACAATTCAGCATGTTTAAGGGAAATAGCCCACGATGTCTGCCCCTGATCAATATTTCCCCATGGGACTTTGAAGGTCCTAAGCGAGGCAAACCAGGAGACACGGAAGACAGACCAGATTTTGCAAAGAAGAAAAAGGTGTAGACATATATGACTGAGATTCTAAGTAACAGACTGGAAAGAACTCACGTTACCTATTTAACCTTGATAGCACTGCTAACTTAATGCATCCCCAAAATACCTTTTATATTAATGATTGCTCTCATTTTCTTATAAATGTATGTTTCAGTACATTGTTGTGTCTCAGATTCAAGCATTCCAGATTGTATAATTTTTGCAACTAACTTTGGTATTATGTGACACGACACATTTATGCAATCTGCAGCTACTCAATTGTTATTGCAACTTACAGAATACCTGCTATCTATCAACTTTAGTTGATTCTTGAAGTATATAGTAAGCTTTCTCTGGCTTGGAAAGCCATAACTGTTATGATAAAAACTTTTAGTTTTGGCTGTGGTTTATATATTGTGAATTTGAATTTGACTCTATTATTTCACATCATGGTTTGTTATACTGTCTTAATCAGGGTTTTTTATACAAGTTAAGTTACTTGTTTTTCACTTCCTGTTAGGATTCAGAAGCTTTATTAATATTGGAGATCAAGTGGTCCTACTTAGTCACACGTCTCGATAAGTTAAGGACAACTTATCCGTTGTTTATTCAAAGTCAGAGATAGATGATGCCTTCATCCCAATTAACTGTCCCTTTTAACTCTTTCAGTATTTCATACTTAGCAGCATTTCCTAAGGAAGAAGCTAAGAGGGAGAAAAATATACTGTGCATTATTATTACCGCTGGAAAGGGAAGACTCTAGGAATGACATGAAAACTGTAGCAGTAGTACAGAACCAGGAAATTTGCCTTTCAAAACAAAGACAGAAAGGTCGCTCTTGTTAGCACTTTCAAGGGATTATTTTTTTAAAGAGAAAAATTATGATAGCATCAAGATCATTGTATGGATATATTTTTATTATGCATACTGAAAGTATAATATTTTAAATTATCTTAAACTATTTATTCTCATAAAATCTTATTCATTGCTTCAGCAAGGGGTAGAACTTGCTGGGCTCAAATCCCAAAGAGGTTTTATAACCTGATTTATTCAAAGCCTATAAGGTGGTATGGGCTCTTCATTCTCCCAAGCACTGGAAAACTTACAAGTCTTGCAAATTGCCATTGCGAGCCACTAGCTCAAAATGCAAAGTATAAGGTTTATTTGCAAGGCAAAACAGTCCCCAAGGCATATTTTATAAAACTTATTGCATTCCACGCTGATCTCTTGGCATGAAAATCCTAAGCTGCTGACTTAGCCCTACTGATGTGATCATGCGGTGAGATTCCAAAGCTCGGTCTCATTTTATGTAAAGATGAATCACTTAAAAATAGAACCGAGACTTCCCTTTCTCTCACTCGAAGCACTGAAGTATCAACTGCTTATTTGGCCAGGACACTTCCAGCCTACATAACTGTTTTTTATTTCATGAGCTGCAAGGAGAACTTGCTAGAAGGATAAAAGATGGGAAAAGGGAATCAAAGGTGGATACGGGGCTGTTCTTAAAGAATATTATCCCAGTGAAAGGTAAATATGAATTCTTCATATTCATCATCAAAATTTTCTCAGTGATTTTTATTCAGGAGTAAGTGAGCACTTCACTGTTTTGCAAAGCTGTGCACAAATCTTCCTCGCCCATTCGCTTGCTCTGTGCATTACTCAGGTTGGTGGGGTAGGTTTGACAAGATATAGAAGTTCTAGTTTTGTGTGTTTCCTTCATTGATTTCTTTCAGCCCATCCTTTTCAATTAAGGCTTATATGCTCGGTGTCCTACCTTAAGGTATATTCGTGAATTTGGTTTGGAATTTCTAGACCCACTTGCTTGTTTCATTTATGTCTGCGATCTGTTAGCCCTCGATTCATTTCTTGAGAAATAAACGGTCAAGCACCAGTGACTTTTTATTGCACTTCAGGATGATCCTGCTAGAGATGTGGCTTAAAAAAGACTTGCCAAATTACACCTTAGTGACATTCTACAGTCCATAGATTATTCTCCACCAGCACATATCAGCGAGAGGACCCAGGGTCTTTCCTAGAGTGTCGTTGCCATCACTTATCACCAAGAGAAGTTTCAATCTGCAATTCTGGAGCTTATTTCCCCAGACTGATAGCAATGAGAAAGTGAATAAACACTATTAAGGTCGCAAACATTTCTAGGTTGTCCTCAATGCATGTGCAGGCTGCATCCTGTCCTTGTTTTTCAGCCAGGGTTTATAAATAAGTAGATTTATACCAATCTCAATAGAACTGTATATTTTATGCAAGAATTAAATGCTTTATGACATGAAGTATAACTCAACCTATTGTAGACTTTGGTGGCACTATGGATTTGAAACTCGACCGTTCTCTTGTATTTGCTTCCTAGGTTTCTGCATGCAAGTGATGACAGGTAGGACTGAAAAAAAACACTGCCTTTTGACTTCTAGCACTTAGCAACCGAGAGTTGTAGAGTCAATAAAACTGTAAGTCTGTTCACTTAATCTGTGGTTCTTCTAAAACTATTATCTGAAATCTACAGCATCCCACCATGAAATATTTGGTAAATTTATGTTGTGACGTGTTGCAGCATGTAAATAATTATAACTTCTCTGCAATAAAACATATTTATATGAAAGCGATTTGTCGGGATTTGTGTGTCCATCTATTTAAAATTGAATTCATTTCGTCTAAGCACTTCCATATAGATCTTCGGGTTTTGGTATCCTTATGAGGATGCACAGACATCCTCATGTTGCCTATCTACAGGAATATGTGATTAGCCAAATGTGGCCTCAACATACAGGTCATCTACTGGGGCCGGTAAAAACCCATGAGGACTAGCGGTTTTGATTTAAGGAAGCTCTGCCCAAATTAATTCAGTTACCTTTTGTTGTTTCCTCAACACACAATATCAGACAATCTGCTAAGCAGTGATGATATGATACAGAGATAAACAAGACCTCCAAGAACACTCAGGCCCATAAGAGTATCCAGTCACTGGTATCCTAATACACAGACAAACATAATTAAGTCAAGGAGGCAGGGAAGGCTTGCTAGAGAGTTCAAGTTCACGAGGCTGAAATTCTACAAAGGCAACAGATGTGAGAGGGCAAGGGTGTAGACTGGAGAAGGAGCTGTGCGCAGCCCTTCATGCTGTGCTGCAGGGGAATTGCAGCTTTATCCTATAGTACTGGGCACTATTAAAAAGCTTTAGGGGGCGTAATCAGGTGATCTGTCGAAGGATCATTTGGGGACGAGGCCAGAAACAGACTGAAGTAGGAAGTGACTAGAATCAGCCAGACCAGTTAGAAGCCGGGTGACAGTCATGGTGAGGGAAGATGAGGGCCTACGGAGGGAAGGGAAAGATTGTTCACTCGTCACAATCACATGTCCAGATAGGTTTATTGTGATACTCATGTGAAGTGAGAAAAAATGATTAATTAGGTAGTGATGTCATGTCTAAATGCCTCTTCTAAATTTGTTGACATTTTGGCTAATTTCAAAAGCTTTGAAAGCCCTCCCTGCAGACCTCCCTGTAGATCTCCCGTCACCGGCTCGTGAGAAGAGCTGGAGAACAGGATCCCAGGCTCATGCCCTGGGAAACCTGGATACTAACGTGGGCTGGGAAAGGAGGAGCAGTTTGTGCGGTGTGGACTTCAGTTTCTCAGACTCAGCTCCAAAAAGAGAACTAGTTCTGGTAAGAGGGCAGAGGAGGGAGCTGGTCCCCACTTTATCCCCGTACCCCCCTTTCCTTGCGTGGGGCATAGCAGTTGCCCTTTCCCATCTGTTCACACCATTGGCACTTAGAGAATTTTCAGTTATTGTTGGAATTGCTTTGTTGATCGCTCTGTGTGTGTATTTGTATATATAGTTTCTCTGTTCTAAATTGAGAAACTTTCTGTTAAAAAATACCTGAGGGAAACATTTCTGTCTGAAATGAACTTTATCACACAAAAAGTCATAATGTCAAATCTATTATCCTAAAACAATGCAAGTTAATTAAGATTTTCCTTATCCTTTCAGCATATTCCATCCTTCCCCCCTAAATAGTTGTGAAGACAGAAATAATATCTTCCTAATTTTGGTTATTTTCTCTTTAAACATTTTGTGTCTTGCAAAGTACAAGGGCAAAATTCATGTGCATTGTATGTCCTAATGCAGTGTTAACTGGTTAGAAGGCGGATAATGAAATGTATGAATTGGTTTTTAATTTATCTCTTTCCTTGTGATGAGAAAATAGTACATTGCCAGAAATAAAACTGTCTGATCAAATGAACATGAAAAATGAGGGATAAATATAGGAAAAGGTTTGTGCTGCACAGTAGTCACATTCCTAGAGAGAAAAATAAGTATGCGACAAGAGGTTCACGCCAGTCCTTGCAAAGCGTACTTCTGTCTCAATCCAATCAGCAATAGAAGAGGAAAAACCGCCCTCATTTGCGCATACCAGAGAAAGATCCCGTTTTTCCCCAGACATAGCAAGGGCTTTTATTTTTTCACACCTTTTGTGTTTGCTCTTTGGTCCTCCTGAAATTCTTTTCCTTTCTTCTCCCTGTCAACGACTTAAGTATGCTTTAATACTAGGGTGATCGCATACTGTGTTGGCCAGAGAAAACCTTGGAGAGTAAAAGGGCAGTGTTGAAAATTATACCAGGATAACAGTATAAACTAGACTATCCCAGGCCTCCCAGGATGTTCATTCGTTTACCCTGTTCCCTCAGGGAAGCCTTTCCTATTGCCCAAGTCAGAACTTTTTCTCCTTCCTCTGGGTTTCCCTTAGGAATTTGCTTATTTCTCTCACTAAATCGACTCGTGCTTTAGATAGTTGCCTACTCCTCTGAGTCATCTGCTAAATTCAGAGCCCCTTGATGGGAAGGGTTGGTTTTATTCATCTGTATTTCCCTAGTCTCAAGCAGTAGGCTTTGCCCGAGTTCAATAAATACTTGCCAAAGTGAAATTTTTGATGACTAGTCATTGCTTAAAATAACACTTGAAGAGAAAGAGAAATTCAGAAGTTGGGTGAAAATTTGCTGCAGAATTTCTAAAATGTTGACTATTAACTATTCTTCCATATGAATCCTAGCAGTTCCTGGAAAACCCACCGATTATGACTGAGCCACGTTAATTCTGACCCTCCAGCTTTATACCGTTAAGTATCGACCTGCAACCGTAAGCAAACCCCATTTACTGGAGCTGTAAAAGGTATTTCCATAGGTCACAAAAGGTAGGAAATATTTAATTAGGCTGTAGGAACTTGACCTTGCTTTTAGTTATTTTAACTCTTTCTGGAAAACAAAGCATGGCTGAGTCTGTATAAAACATCCACGTAAAAATAGCTTCTGATGCTCGGCTTTCAGATGCTTCCGAGAAATGAGATATTTAGCTTGAACAAACTATTTGGATATTTGGCTGACTTTAGAATTTCTCATCCATATGTTTCATGTTACATAGATGTATATAGAAGTAGTCATACTATGCATGTATATAACTATAAATGTTTCTTTCATATGTGAACAGAAATATATAGATTACATGTAAATACATAAGCACACATAACTTATTGGTAATTGGGAACATATATAAAAGGCATCTGAATTTGCCACAGAGTGCAGATATTAAAAGATCACAAAAATATTTTTCCTCTTTTTACATCTTAAAGACTAGTAGCTATAAGTACATGTGGTGAATAATTTAACTTATAAGTGTTTCCCACTGCTTCTTACAATACTTGTTGCATATAGTAAGTTGAGGAACTTGGATTTATCATTGTAGTCCTCAGACACAATTCAGTATCAGAAACATGGAAATAAATAGGTCTCGAACCAGAGCCAAGGGGTGGCCTACAGGGGAGCTACTTTCTGACAGATAAGAAAACTGGAAATAAAGTCCAAGAACATCCAGGCACAAACCCAGTTTCAGAAGCACTTGAATAAAAGGGCCAGCAGGTTGACTGTGCTGTTACCCCATGCTGGAACAGTGGAGCTAGAAAGGCTGTTATTCAAATACACATAGGCACTGTCCGTTTTTACAGCCCCTGGTAAAGACGCAGAGGAATCATCTATTTTTCTCAGCTCTGATGGCGGCCAACCTGTGCAGTCACCGGCAGCCGTGCCCATTCCCCAGGGGTTAGGGACCCGCGAGGCATGCAAAAGCCAAAGCCAAGCACACCTCTCCACTTGCTCTGTGTACCTACTGGCTTTCATTGAATTTCTATATCTTTGACTAAGTTTAAAAACATTAAAAAAAAATTTTAAACACATAAAAAAGTGTAAGCTGGAAGATATTTGACAGACATTTTATAATGTGTACAAAGAGTGGTAAGTACTGCTAATGAGGAACAGTAAGATGAAGAAACCAGGAGTATAAGAACTGCTTCTGAAACCTGGCTCTTTCACCAGGTATGTTTGGTTTGGAAAAGTCTCTACAACCTCCTGTGTTCACATTTCGTAACCTGAACGGTGGGAAGTTTGAATAGATGGCATCTTGGGACCCTTCTAGCTCTATGACCAAGACTGCGCGTGTGAGTGTGTGTGGGAAGTTTCACTGTAGGTTAAATTGCTTTGCTAGGATAGATACAACGAAGGAGCTCATTGATATCTCGTCAAACATTTGGCAGTTTTAAAATCAGCTAGAGAAAGTAGACACACACGTGAAAATGGAGCAGAAGCGTGGTGAACAATCTCGAATACCCCTTGACTTCCGATGTATTTTGTGCTAGGATATAGAGTTCTCTGAAGTTCTGGGAAGAAAATCACGGACGTTTACTTCGAAAAGCAAAATGAAGCAAGAATCAAGTCCCGAACCGGAAGCTGGAGAGCAGTTTGCTTTTTGGATCCTGTTTCCTGCTCAGTTTCTCACCCTGACTGAGTCTCTGCTGGGAATGGAAGGTTCCGCTTCTGCAAGCAGAAGTCTTTCATGTGTCCTGCATGTAGCGTTGGAAGCTGGGCCAAAATATTTTTTGAAAGACCAAGTTTTAAATGAAATTCTTTACTATCTTAAAGATTAATAGAGTCAAACGTTGTAACAGTGTAGTAAAGTTTGTGGATGATTAATCCAGGGAGAGTCAATTTTGTATGACAAATGCCTGCCCTGCCAAAATGATCCCAAGAACACAATCATATTCTCCTCTAGGAATCCATTTAATGCTGATTTGGAGAGTAGACCATTATTACTAAGCAGAAATGGGTAGCCTGAGCAAGAGCAAGACCCCATCTCTACAAAAAATTTAAAAAATAGATGGGTGTGGTGGCACGCACCTGTGGTCCCAGCTACTTGGGAGGCTGAGGCAGGAGGATCGCTTGAGCCCAGGAGTCTGAGGTTGCCATGAGTTTTGATGACACCACTGCACTCTAGCCTGGGCAACAGAGCAAGACCCTATCTCAAAAAAAAAAAAAAAAAATAGAAAGCATAAGTTATACAAATAATGTTCTACATTTGCTTTCTCCACATTACTGTTTGCAACTTTTCTACTTTATTTAAACATGAAAAGGATAGTATCAGTTTAAAATTGATTTAGTTTTCCTGAGATTTGGCTCATTTTACAGATACATACTACATCCCATTCCTCTTCTCTACATCAAGAGCAACCCTTTCCTAAGTCCAGATGTCACACAAATGCATCACGGTCCCTTTACATTATATTTCTGTGGTAGTTATTCCTTGCTGTTTCACAAAGCTGTGTTTAACAAAGAAATTTTTATCATTCGTTGATCACAAAGAATAGATAAAATACTGGGAATGGCGCAAAGATGGCTCCACCGAAAGCCTGCATTACATAAGCGACGCGTTCAGTTCTCCATAAAGAATAAGAAAATATTTATAGCAGGCAGCTGATACAAGGAGGTTAAATTTAGAATGAAATTTTTATTTTGCTCTTGACTCTCCTTTTTAGTTTCCAATTGAAATTAATGAAACTCAAGCTTCTGGGCTATTTGGCCCGGGACCAGAACACACACAGCAGTAGCCGTGGCATCAGCATGAATGTTAACGAGATTCTGAGCTATCTGAGGTTGGTCCCGATGAAACTTTCCAGTAGGCAACCGTGAAGGGGCAGGATTTATGTCCAGGTAGCTCACTTCTTTTTCTTAAAGGAGATGAATCTGTAAAGGTAACATAGCAGATGGTAGAAGCATAGCTAACAGCAAGATCAGGGGGAGGGTACTTGATGTTGACAAAAATGTGAGCAGACCCAGCTTGAGCCTATGTGCTGCCCACCATGGTCCATGAGGCCACTAATGTTCAGTCCATCTCAGAGAACAGCTTCGATGCTACCACATGTAACAGAAGCTGCGTTGCTTTCCACAGAGAGAACAGTCCTGCGTTCCGAGTCCCTATTGCAGGCAGCTGGGGCAATTCTAGTGACATGAAGTTCTAATTTTGGCCTCAAACAATAGCTGCCATCAACATTGAAAACTATGTTGTATGATGAAAAATCAACCCAGGCCTCTTAATTTTAAATGATTTGAGGTTTTAAATTGTATTTCCCATGTTGCCAGCGGACTATGTTGCCAGGGACTGATGGGTGTGTCAGTTATTACTTTGCCCTTCTTGGAAATTTCATCCTAGATTTTTAGCTGAACATAGAGTGCCCTGGAATAAACTCTAAATTTCACAGTTTCTCTTTCTGCTAGGTGTAGCCAATGACTAAGTTCTTGTCAATAAGATGTAAGCAGAAGTGTTACCTGTGACTTCCAAGAAGTGTCTTGGAAGGTGAGGGAACATATTTGTTATTCTGCCCCTCTTTGTTCCTGGTGGCGGGAGTTTTCATAGCCATCTCGGACCCTGACCTGAAGTCTGCGCTCTGAGGATGACAGAACACAAAACAAGGATCCTGGGTACCTCATTACCTGACTACCCTGCTATTTTCCTGGAGATTTTGAATCCATGAGAAAAATGAACTTCTATTATTTAAGCCACCTACTTAACTTTTGTCACCTGAAGCTGAATTTTATCTTAACTGATGCATCTACATATTCAGTGTTTACTGGGCCTTATGCCACAAATTCCTCCTTCTAGTGGGACTTGTCTCCTGTATCATCAAAGAGATTTTTATTTTGTTTTTATTTTGATAGTTCCTACAAAGTCACAGGTTTCTGGACTATTTTGTTCACTAAATCCATGGGGACTTATTTTTTAGAACTGCATATTACAATTGATCTTCTTTTCCTAATGAACCGTGCATTGCTTGCTCTAATCCAAAATAACCCTACTTTTAAATCTCACCCCTTTGTGTTTTCACAGAGAAAATGTTATGATTCCTAATTTCTATTTTGCCAAATGTTTCCTGCTGAATTTGACCATATACGTTTGAAGATGTAGGAAATTGTCTTATTGTACCCAGTTATCTGCTGCCATCTTTGGAATTCCCATGCCCTCTCACTGCTGTGTGACTTGCAGTGCCTTTCTGGAGACAGGTGTACTTCCTATGGCACATGGATTGCCCACATGACTCGCTTTAAACAAATGTGATCAGCAGCGACACACACCATGTGCATCTGAACAGAAGCTTCGGTGGTTCTGTTCCATCACAAAAATGTAAATCTGGGGTAGACGGAACACTCACTGTTCTCCTAGGCCCTGGCATGCAGCACACAAGTTCAAACCGAGTTCATTCATATTTTTGTTTCTTACCAAGACACACAGACCAGAGCTGAGCAGTGTTGCCAGACTACATGTAAGGAGAGTGAGAGAGAAACCTGTTTTGTATTTTTATTGCAAGCCACTGAAATCTGTGAGTTGTCCGTACTACATCATAACCTAAAGAAAGCTGACTGGTAGAGAAACTGGTATCAAGCAACTCTGCTGCTGTAACAAGAAAAATATGCAACATTGACTTGAGGGCCAAGCAGTGAGCGTCAAGAAAACTGTCACTAGAAGGTGGCATTTTTAGCAGCAAAATATTTAGTAAAACTGTTGCTTGCAGTAAACTTGGAAGGCAGACAGTGTCCTCAATGAACTTGGGACTTTAGACAAAAACTGGGAAAGCAGAATGTTGGAACCGTGAGTTGGTAAGCCATCAGCTGAATTTGACTAGATGCTACAAAAGGAGATGAGCTCAGAAAAGACTTGGCTACTTTGTACACAGAGTTAGAGGGATGCAGAGAATCCAGAAATTCTGGGACTTGCAGAGCTGGGATGTGAAACTCTTTCTCAACTCCAGCTGGTAAAAGTTAAAACTTAAAAATTTTGAGCCAAAAGGCCAGTTCAGCCTCTGCTTTGGTACAAAGATCTAAAATTAAATTGAGTTGGCCCCCAGTAAATCCCTTCAAATAAATAAAATGGTTCATTAAAAAGTAAATAAAGGCATAACTATCTCAAAGAAGCCCAGTAAGATCAATGTGCCAGTCAATTAATCTAGAGAGAAAAGCCTGTCTCAAAAAGAATTGCATGTGTTATTATTGGCACATGGTGATGATAGACACAAAATGAATAAAGAGCTAGATATATTTTTGCAAAAAAAAAAAAAAATGGCAGGATAAAGGCAGGGTAATTGTATAATTTATCAACCAAACTGGAGCATTTTAAGAGAGAAAGGGGTAGTATTTAGTATACTGAGGCAATAGCCATGAACTAGGGTTATAGATTATGGACAAGCCAGAATATACGATTACCCTGAGTGAAAGCGACATTGGTTTGAGATATGAAATTACCTTTGGGCCCCCCACTCTTGATAAACAGGAGGAAACTTGCCCCACCTCCAAGGAGGGTATGTTGTCCAAAGCCACATCCAGGTGTGGCCAGGGAGAGTCATGGGAAAGGAAGGACCGCGGAGAGTGGGACCAAAGGCCGCAGAGTACATTGTGCTGTCATTATACTTCCAGGAACTGAAACAGTTTCTAGTCGAGAGACATTCCCTTCCTCCAGGGCAGAAAGGTGCTCTCACTATCTGCCCGATGGGATTTTGTAACTGCCACGGGCAAGTGACCACGCGTGACCCTCACATTGTTCCCCCTTCAGAATAGCCATACTTACTGTGGTTGTTGTTATAGCCTAAGATGCGAGAAATGACCACCTAAAGACCGAATTGAGCCAAATTAGGAGTCTTTATTAGCTGGCCAGCGACCACCCCCTGTCCTGGGAAAGTCCAGAGACAGAGAATGGCCCCGAGCTTAAAGTGAGCAGGGGTTATATACCTTCACCACTAACAATACTAACAATACACATATGGCTAAAAAAACATGTTGATTACAATAATTCATAAGCAAGCAAACTTACAGAAGCAGATAGCATCCATTAAATCAAGGAACATTTCCTTATGGAACATCCAAGGAACATTTTCCCAAGGAACTGCCAAGTGTAGTACAATGTAACTATACACCTAATGATTTTAAACAATCACTTACAGATTAATCACTGTAGAAATTTTTTTTTTAACTTTACACAACAGTGAGTCCGTACACAAGATGGCTGCACTAGCCTGCATACAAGATGGCCTCACTGTGGCTCACAGAGCTATACTGATTACTGTGCCTCATCACATTCCCCACTGGTTTTTACGTGAAATCAAATCTTTGATTTATTTCCACACATATGGTGATAATGGGTGTGCAATATCATGAGTTTAACATTTTGTATCTTTTTTTTTTTTTAAGAGGCCAGTGTCTCACAACCCCACTTGGCATAATAGTAATGGCCTTTTACTTGGCAATGTGGGGGACCAGTGGAAGGGCAAGCATAATATTGGAGGCTTTGGATTCTCCGCCCCATCTGTGTATAATCTTTCATCAGGGTCTGGCCATGGCTGATCAGTGAGATCTGTTCTCAGATTGGCCAATGACTCTGATATCTCATGGCAGTTATGCAGTGGCTCTGCCAGTTCATCGTCCGGCAGTAGAGTGGCAGGGTTAAGAGCAGTTGTCTTCAGGAAGTGAATCCTGGGGGGAATCTAGCAACAGCACTTGGTTATACGTGAGCTGGAAAGCCATTATTCTTCAGGTGGGCTTTTTAGAGCCTCTACTGAGTGAGGGGTTATGATACACAGTCCTGCCCCAAAGTGAGCTTAGAGGCTTCTTTTGCCAGGACAGGTGTCGCAGCAATGGCCCACAAGCAGTCTGGCCAGCCAGATACTACAGGTCCAAACTGTTAGACAAGTATGTAACCGGTCTATTTTCTTCTGAACAATTTTATTAACTCAGACAGCACTTTTTAATATCTCTATTTTCTGTAGCTTTCTCTAATATCAGGGGCCGACGAAGTGGGAAAAGGCATATTAATGGCATGTCTATTTTCTGGTGCCTCTGGGTCTATGGGACTATACAGGCGGTAAGCTTTAAAAAGGCATTCCAGGAACACCGCCAGAGACTCCTTAGGTCTCTGTACGGTTTTTGCTTACAGTAGATAAATTAGTTGGCCTGTTAGCTGCGGCCTGTATGCCCCCGAGCAGAGTCTGGCGATACTGATCGAGAGCCCCCCTACCTTGCTCCTCGTTTGGGTCCTACTTTGGGCACGTGGAGGGAAAGACATGTTGTATATAACCAGGTGCAGTGGGTCAGCTGCTGGGCCCTTCTCTGGGCCAGTTTTACAGACATAACCCTTTTGTCTCAGCTTGTAGCCTATAAAGTCTGCCACCAAAGCTCGTGTGTCTGGGGCTGAGGCTGGGGTCGTCATCTGTACAAATGAATGGATATAATTTAAAAGCATACAAATGATCACCCTGAAAGTTTCTGGAAGTTTTTCAAAACACATTAAGTGGCATGCAATTTTTATATGACCCTGATTGACCCATTCTGAGGAAAAAAGGGAATAATCTTTAGATCTCAGGAATCCTTGGTCCTGGCCTGTCGCCTGGTGGCTACCTTACAGAGGCCAGGAACCTGATCCCGTGTTTCTGAAAAACAAGGACTATCGAGGGCAAAAGTCTAAACAGGGTAACCAAGAAAGAGTTTTAAAAAGGAGGACCGAGCCTGTCATAGTCTAGTATAGCAGCATCAACAGAACCTGCTCCATTTTCTTAGGAGCTATGCCATAAAGTCCTATACCAAACACCAGGGCCAAAAAGCCTGGCAGCAAGTAGACTAAACCTATCATGAAAAAAGTAAAATCAAGGAAAGGCTAAAGGAAGCCACAGAATTCACAGCGGTACCAGAGCAGGTGTCGGCAACTTCCGGAGACTCCTCAAGAACACTCGCCCGTACTTGGTGGACAGTAGTTGCTGTCGAGAAACCAACAAAGGCACTCCTTGCCCCTGTTCTGTGGTTAATAAGTATAACTGGCAATCTGGGCAATAAGCTGGGCTAAAAGAATACTAGTGACTCAGCGCCGGAGCGGGAGGTGGTTCCCCCCTTGGATAGAGGGCAGTTTTTACAATGAATTCTTTATAACCCATAGGTAACAGACTGGAACGGCAACAGAGAGAAGGAGAAATTAGTAGATTTACTGGCTAGGAGGAGGAGACAAATGAGAGTTGTTGCTAGGTGAAACAGGAGCCGACGAGGCGGCAACCGGCAAAATTCTTTTGTTTTTCACAGTTACTTTTTGTTATAATAAGAGCCACACTTTACCAGGTTTCAGTTTAAACTTATGCGGCACACGGACTTTGAGCACGATTTTCTGTACACTCTTTCATGCTATAAAGTTTTTACAATGACAAGACACAGAGACAGATTTTCACATAGGGTGGGGTGTACTTTCAGGTGTCCGCCTGGCTGCTCCCCTCGCGGAGATTTAGGCGCCTCTTGGCTGAAGGTGCTCCCGTATAAAGCCCGGGCAGGTCACCGCTCTTTTCAGAGGGTGAGTCACCGTTATGCCGTATGACGTCGCCGCAGAACCGCAGGTTAGGACCCACTCAAACCCCGTAGCTATTCAGCCGTGGGGCTATAACATCCTCACATCTCTCATCCAGGTGACAGTCAGGAGGGGAGACAAGACAACACTAGTATCCAAACAACGAGTAACATAAAACAAATCAACCACAAGTAACAAACCAACATAAAACAAAATCCTAAAGTTTTCGGAAAAACCAAGCTATCTGGCACGGTACCAAACAGTTGCTGATTCAGCCTCTCGGCCAAAACAGCGTTCCAAGTCCGAAAACAATGACCAGAACCCCGAGTGACGTCTCACTCCTTGGGGCTTGTTCCTGGGATTTTAGCTGCGTCCAGCCTTCCCAAAGAACACCAGAATGGGCCCACCAGAGACAGACAAACCAGACACTCACCGGTGTAAATCCAGAAGACTCGTCCAAGGGAATTTGTTAATTTGGGGGTGTCGGCGGCTGGAGCGTGGTCTGGCTGTTGCCTGGGGCTGAGGAACGTCTCTCAGGAGCGCTCCCCTAGGCTAGGCACGCGACCCGCACCAGGTCCCAGACACCAGTGGTCACCAGGTGCCCTGCATAAGGGCAGATCTCGCTGAGGCCTCCAAATGTTATAGCCTAAGATGCGAGAAGTGACCACCTAAAGACCGAATTGAGCCAAATTAGGAGTCTTTATTAGCTGGCCAGCGACCACCCCCTGTCCTGGGAAAGTCCAGAGACAGAGAATGGCCCCGAGCTTAAAGTGAGCAGGGGTTATATACCTTCACCACTAACAATACTAACAATACACATATGGCTAAAAAAAACATGTTGATTACAATAATTCATAAGCAAGCAAACTTACAGAAGCAGATAGCATCCATTAAATCAAGGAACATTTCCTTGAGGAACATCCAAGGAACATTTTCCCAAGGAACTACCAAGTGTAGTACAATGTAACTATACACCTAATGATTTTAAACAATCACTTACAGATTAATCACTGTATAAATTTTTTTTTTAACTTTACACAACAGTGAGTCCGTACACAAGATGGCTGCACTAGCCTGCATACAAGATGGCCTCACTGTGGCTCACAGAGCTATACTGATTACTGTGCCTCATCACAGTCGTCCTTTTTCCACTATTGTTTCTTGGGTGTATGGGGGTCAGAGGGGGCAATAACTTGCCTTTTTAGTTCAGAGAACCCCAGATCAAGGAGAGCCTTACCTAGACCTGCTGAAGTGACTGTCATGAGACAGTGGGCTTTGAGCTTGATAGAATACCTCACCAGAACTCCTACAGTGCCTTCCTTGGAGAAGGGGTGAGTGTATTTTGCTTAATGAAGGGAGAGAACAGGCAGTGGGACTGTTGGAGACTGCATTACTGCTCCCACTCAA
Source organism: Eulemur rufifrons (assembly GCF_041146395.1). Taxonomy (NCBI): domain Eukaryota; kingdom Metazoa; phylum Chordata; class Mammalia; order Primates; family Lemuridae; genus Eulemur; species Eulemur rufifrons. The sequence goes on from NC_091007.1 coordinate 17,673,628, forward strand.
ATGCAGCCTTTCCCTGTAGGAGTATTACACATACGTCCTTGCCCGTGGGCTCACGACTTGCAGGGCCTCCTAGGAGGAAATCATTCCCTTCCCCATTGATTTCAGGCTTGGCCACGTGCAAGCAGAGCTTTAAGAGTCTTCATATTGTTCTGGCTCCGTTGTTCTCTCTCTGCCACAAGAACAGCATGTTCTAAATTGAGACTTTTCCCTTGGCCTAGATTTCAGAATAAAAAAGGCACATGGAGCAGAGCCAGGCAGAGCCCAGGAAAAGCACAGCTGTTCCACAGCCAACATATAACAGGAGCAAAATATGAGACTTTGTTGTTGCGAGCCTCTAAGAATTTAGGGTTGTTTGTTACCACAGCACAACCCAGTGAGAGCTGACTGATGCTGAAAGTCTTTTCCACGTACTGACCAAACAATAGCCTAGACTCCACCAGCTTAGCCCTCGCTATGGACCTGTCAGCCACGTAGCTGTGTGAGGGGAAGACAATCCCATAAACAGGGTAATTATTGAGGAGATAAATGGCCTTTGATAGAATTAGAAACCATCCTGTTAACGAAGAATCTATTCTTGGGAGGCTCTATATCTTAATTCCATTCTACCTGCTGCTTGAGGGTGATAAATGACTGGAAAGTACATTCTAAATTTAGATTTTGAGTTTGCTCTTGGAATGTTCCAGCTATGTCAGGTACCGCAGAGCTCCATGAGACAGTAGATCTGAAGCTCTTTCTGAGTAACCTCCTAATGGAGGGCTTTGGGTACAGAGAAAGTTTTAATTTTACAAGGGTACTGACACACTGAAGTATTCTTCCTCTTAGGATGAGGTTTACATTACTGTGACAGCTAGACTGTTGCACATCAAGGGATCAATTTGAATTTTCTAATTGGCTTTAACCAATTCACCTGTGTGGCCACCCTGTCTTAAGACTGGGATTGCAGAAGGTGGTGCATTGGGAAATAACAGCAAGTAAGTAATTTTGAAGTCTGGGTTTCTGTGCTTCTGTATGTTTTTCCCCCTTCGTTCAAGGTAGTCACTGCATTTTTTAGGCTTTCTTGTGGTATAGCACTATTATAATATACTGGGTAGATGCTGAGAATATACACTTGACCTTGAACAGCTGGGGAAAGGTGACAAGGCACCAGCTGCCTTGTTGGTAGCTGGTGACATGTGCAGTGGTTGGTTCCAAGTGGTAGGCCAAGTTCCAGCAGAGCAATTTGTAAAGACCCAGAAAGTTTCCAAAGAAAAGTCCTTTGGAAACTTTTCCAAAGGAAAGTCCTTTTACAATGAAGTGTCTAAGACAAAATCCAGAAGAGAACTAAGCATGGACCCATCATAAGGATATAATGCTATTTTTTCCTAGAAATGTTAATGTAAGATTAATATTTGAATCAGAAAATACCACTCTGTTTAGGAAAGATTCTATCCAATATTAAATTCAGGTGAGAAGATAGTGAAATGATAGTGTATTTGCTGAGTTGCTGGATTTCTTTGTAATTCATAGTTCAGTTGTCCACTATAAGGGCTAACAGCCCTTTTGTCTTAGTCCATTTGCATTGCTATAAAGGAATCCCTGAGGCGGGGTAATTTATAAAGAGAAGAGATTTATTTGGCTCATGGTTCTGCTTACAGTACAAGAAGCATGACACCAACATCTCCTTCTGTTTGAGAGCTGGGAGCTTCCATCCATGCCTTAAGGCAGGGATAGAAAACATTTTCGTGTTGGAAGGCCACATTCATTTATCTGTAATCAAATAAGGCCACATTCAAGAAACTTCAATTAGATATACTTAAAAATGTACATTATTTTCTAAAAATTTATTATGTACTTAATTTCAAAAAATGAAAATTATTTGTTAATTTTAAAGTTAACAAACCCCTTAATGACTTTGTTATGTCTGCTTTTTGTTGGAAAGCATTTGAATATTTGGTTGCAGCATGGAGGTCCACAGTTTCAGTTGATCCTCTAGATGGGATCAGTCATTTGTGACCTTAAGGGAGTCTTGATTTGGGTTAGGTGGGAGAATGTAGATTCCCAGCAATACGTGGTTGAAAAGCAAGAAAGCAGTTTTCGGGCATGTTGCCGAAGGCCTGGGTATTCTGCATTTTCCCATATTTCAATTGATCTTTCTTAGCGTCATACAATGACTTTAAAATGTCATCTACTAGGAGCTCAATCAATTCCATCTGTAGTTCTTTAGTGCCTTGGTGATATCAACTAGGTGAGGCTGAAATGCTAATTTGAGTGTGATGTCATGATTCTCAAAGTCAGTGAAACTTTCATGGTATTCTCCAATTAATAGGTCTATAACAGCTGAATATTCTTCAAATGATTTGCATATATCATCCTGCTCCACGATGACCTTTGCTAACTGGGGAAAACGTTTATCTGAAATTTCCTTTTAAAGAAGTGTTTTGAACAAAGATAGCTTTTTTTGAAATGCTTGGATTTTTTGCCACATATCATATGTAGACTTAGTTTTACCTCACAAAGAAATATTCAAGTCGTTTTGATTTGACATGATATCACACAGAAATGCTGCATTCCTATAGAAATCTTCTTTCAATAATTCACACTGCTGATTCTGTTCTTCACAAAATTTAACTATCTGTTCCGGCAGAGATAAAATTTTGGCTAGCACCTGTCCCTGTGATAGCCAATGCATTTTAGAATGATATGGCAAATCCACACTGAATACATCATGGTTCAACTTTAGCATGTTACAAACTGATAATGCCATGTTGCATTTACACAAATAAGGTTAACAATACTTACAACTTGTTGCAAAGTGTCACTTAAAATAATAGCTATAGCACAGAGATTTTGCTGATGCAAGATACAATGGAAATGAGAGCATCTGGATCTGTTAATAACTATTTTTTATCTATGCAATAAACCCTTCACATTTTCCTGTCATGGAAGGTGCAATGTCTGTACATACACTCACTAAAGTTACCAAATTCAGTCCAACTTCACAACATTTATCTTGAAAGTTGTTGAAGATATCTATTCCCCATGTTCTATTCACAAGAGTGCCCAAAGCGAGTAACTCTTCGTAGCAAAGAAAATCTTCTGTTATGACCCAAATGAAGTATAAAACCTGCACCGAATCAATGGTATCAGTTGATTCATCCACAGTGATTGAATAGTATATATCTTCCTTTTGAAGTATTGGACGAAGTTGTTCTGTTAAGTTGAAGGCTAATTCATGCTGCCAATCAGTTATGGTTCTCCTTGAAAGAGGCAGTTGTTTGTACTTTGAAACGTTATCAGGGTCTAAGGCTTCCTCACAACTTCAACAATGCATTCTTTCACAATTTCTACATCACTGAGTGGCTTCCCTTTTCCCCAAGGATATAAACTACTTTATAAGTGGCTTCAGTGGCATTATTTCCAGGTCTTATTGCTACTTGAAAGAATTGTCTCTGCTTTTCATCTTTTAGTTTCTGCAATACAACCTTTCACATCTCTCCCTCTAATTTAAAATATTTGTGGTCCTTATGAGTGTTACCATGCTGATGAGCATTGAATTTCTTTAATGTTGACATTGCATATCACAAAGCAAGCAAACCATCTTGTCTTTAGCAGAAACAAGATAATATTGCAATCCCTAATCCTCATTTAAAAAATCTCTTTCCTTCCTTCAGTGTTCTCTTGGTCTTTTTTAACATGATGGGCTGTTAAGCAGACAGAATTTAAAAAATACTGTTGAGCTGTGCAACTATTCACAAATTCCACTTCAAACAGAAACACAGTGCACCATTGTCAAAAGCTGACAAAAGACTGGCATACTCGACCCCCATAAACTCTCCCCCACCAGCCTCGTGCAGTAGTGGTGCCAGTCAGGTGGGGGGAGCTAGAACTAAATCAGGAGTGTAGCAGCCATCAATGTAGACCTTAAGGCTTACTAATATTCTAATAGTGCCAGTCAATCTGGGAGGATTATTTCATTAAAACTCATTTTATTCTTTGATATGTTAAATACATTCATTTTAAAAATAAAATAAAAATATAAAAGATGAACAAAAACATATTAATAAAAAAAGGATTTGTTCTGTAAAATTTGGATTCAGTCAAAAGGCTGCACTGAAGAACCTAGAAGGCCACCTGTGCCCTTAAGGCCGCAGGTTCCCCTAGCGTAAGGCAAAGGGGGCAGCATCACATGGCAAGAGGAAGGATGCAAGTGAGGGAGGAGGAGGTGGCAGCTCTGACAACAGTCAGTTCTTGCGGGAACTAGTGGAGTGAGAAGTCATTCTCAGGAGAAGGCTCCAAGCCCGTCATGAGGGATCCACCCTGTGACCCAAACACCTCCCCCCAGGCCCCACCACTAACAAGGGAGATCAAATGTCAACATAAGATTTAGTGGGGACAGACTTCCAAGCTGTATCACTTTGCAAACCTAGCCAATTCAGGGTTTTGTTTTGTCTTTTTCCCATTGGTTGCCCTCTATGAATTGAGAACTGAGCTTTGAAAAACACAGTCCCCATCTTTAAGATGCTTAATAGTCTTTCTGAATGCATTCGGTCCCCAGGTGTGCCAAACAGAAAGTCATTTATGGCTTGGGATTCAAATCCTCTGGAAACTAATCTGTAGATGGTAAAAGCTCTAAATGAGTGGGCCTGGCTCCTGCCAAGCTGGAAACATTTACATTCCCAAGATTCTGTTCTCTTTGGGGAACACTTGACCTTTGTGGAGCATCTTAAGTGTCAAGGATATAAAAATAACCTGGCATTTACATAGCACCTCTCTCCCACTCAGCTCAGAGAGTTCATTGTTCCAGGAAGTCTGACAGGCATTTTACTCATCGTGTCTCCTGAAGACACATCCCATTCTGAGACCTCTTCTTATTTATTCCCATTTTCTTAGCTGTATCAAGAATCTGTATGCTTATTTCCAGATTCACTTAAAATAACACAATTCTAGTAATCCAGTTGCTTCATTTGCATCCCAAACATAAACTTAATAGAGGTACATTATTCAGGATTTATTACCATTTAGCAGCCACACTTTCCTGATTTTTTTAAGTTCTCCTTTAAGCTTCATCTGACAGATGTTTTGGTTCAATCTTCTTGATTTTTTTTTTTTTTTAGCATTGTAATACCGACATTTTCCACCTAGGGGAGGTCTAATAGTCTCAGGGTTCAGGAATAGCCCAGAACCTGGAAGTGAATCAGGATTTGACAATAACCAGTAGCCAAAATGGCCAAAAAATGCTGAAAGCACCAAAAGTATACAGAAGACCCCGTGGAAAAGAAACGGCCTGAGGGCACCAGATGAGATTGTTGAAGCCTTGTCCCAGTAGCAACAAACTGAGAAGCATCAGTAAAGGAATCATCGAAGGAGAAATAAGAGGCAAGGAGGAAGAAATACAAACAGTGAATAGGGACAACTGCCACTGCGGCTTGCACGAATAATAGTGGAGATTAGTAGTAACGAGGTCAGCAAAGTGCCTACCACGCGGCCTTGACAAACGGGACAGTCTGGGGTCCTATAGTGTAGAGATAAAAAAAAGATTAGAAACGTGAACAAACTCTGTGAAAATCATGTTGTCATAGCACAAAAATTATACACTTAATCAAATACTCAACACAATCACTTTGCTCCTCTTGAAGACGTATCCCATAGTATTCCCATGGTTAAAACGGGGCTCCAGTCACCAAATTTGCATTGTGATCGCTGTAAAGTGTCGTGCTCAGCTAAAAGAAAATGTGTTTGTTTCCCTTGAGAAATTTACGATCCAGCAAGCATGGAACAAATGCGACAGAGATGGAGTCCCTAAAATGGCGCACGCAAGGTGTGTCGGGCTTTTTGTGAATCAGATCCCATGGCATGTGGTTCTAAAGGAGTAATTAAGCCAGTTTTCTAGAAAATTTTCTTTATGGTTGGAAAAACCCAGTTACTATCCCATAACACCAACTTAAAACTTTTCATTTTCATGTAGAATATTTGGTCTGCTCCAGGGGCTTCCAGACCAACATATAACAGAGAAGTAACCACTGTTCAAGCTAGAGCATAATCACCCTGTACTTAGGTGCACGGCGAACACATGGTTCCCTGTCCCCTCTCCTTGCTCTGATCTCCTCCCCAGGCCCCCACCCCTCTGGCAGACAGGCTCAGCTGAGATTTGCTACTTATTAGTATTTTCATTGCTTCTAATTCAAGCAGTTGCTTTTCTGTTTATAAACCTTCACTCTTTTCGCTCTCTTTAGGGTCGTCTTCGGAATGATGAAATTTATGTTAATGATGTCATATTTTACCCCTCCCCTTCCTTTCTCTCCCATACTTCTGCCTCTGGGTGTAGGAGGGACTTCGCTGAGTTCTCACGGTGGTGCAGGGAAACAGAGTCCTTGTCCACTTGGTATACTCTGGAGTTTTGGAGTCACTGCCGCCAAATGGCCCAGTGTTGCAGATGGGCAACCTCCATCGACTCTTCTGTGCTCTGTACTGCTGCCATCCCTGGAGCCCACAGTCCCAGAAACTTGCCCTGTACTTGGGAATCCCTAGTTCTATTCCCTTTGGCCGGGACCCCAGAGCTCTGCAGTCCACCAGTACCCTGAGCACCTCCACATCTTGTAACTAGGGCACGTGGAGTCATCCGGCTCCCTCACATACCACATATAGGCCATGAAAATCAGGATAGCTTTTCTATTCAGCCATCTGTGGTCCGCTCCCGCCTCCACGGCATCCCCCCGGGTGTGCTGGAACTGTCCGTATGTAGAGTTTCTCCCAAAGGTTGGCAGCCTCCCTCTGCTCCCTGTGCCAGGAGAATGATGCCATGAGCCTAAATATTCTTGGTCTCTCCCATGCCTCTCTGGGCTTTCTAAAGCCTCTCCCCCACTCCAGATGGTCAGCCCAGAAGTTGGAATGAGTAAAAGGATGAAATCCCTGTGTCTGACCTCCTTGTTCTCCTCTTTTCCCTTTCTCTTTCCCACAACCCCACCCCTCATCTACACGAGAGGAATACCTTCTCTACCTCTAAGGAATAAACTCTATCATCCAGGCCTAAAGTAATTCAGAAACTCCTCTTTTCCTGTATAAAGCCAGGCATGCAAACCTACTGTGCTGTTGCAAAATCTTATTTGGAATAACAGAATTTGACTTTTTATATGTGGACTCTTGGGGGACAATCTTCATCCAGACCCCCATTTTAAGCAGACAGCTGGACATACTTGTTAGGAAGATGGTCATTTTCAAAGTATAACAAAGAAAAATATATTCGTTTGGGGAAAAATAATGAAACCCTGTAATCTAAATACTGAAAGTATATTACAGAAATAAAAGTTTTGACAAACTCAGTGAGTTTTGAGCTCAATATTCAGACCTGGGAATTAATAATAATTCCATATGTAGGAGGGAAAGAGTTCTAGAGTCAAAGTGCTTGAAAATCCTCTGGAGAAGCCGTCTGCTCCCTTTACTTCCTGCTGTCATGTTCGCCCAGGGCCTCTGACACAGAATCCCTGTGACATCTCCTTTGGAGGATGACTTTGACATGCACAAGCGTTTTGCTAAATTTTCCCTAAATATTTTCGCTGGAGATAGCATTGCTGTCTGCTCAATGCTGCTCTGTTGCATGATTTTCCTAAATATTGGTAATTTCTCCTTGTGTCTTGGCATAACAATCCCCACCAGCAAATTCTTATATGGCTTTCCATAGTTCAGCCTCTTAGCTCATACACACACACACACACACACAAACACACACACACACACACGCGCACACATGCACACCTTGCCAATTCCCAACAATGCCCCAGGAAGTTCTTGTACTCCATCAATCATGATTTATACATAAAATAATCCTTTTTAAGGAATTCCTCTTTATTCAAATGAAGTGGGCTGAGTACTTAGCCATTTCATGCTAGTTCCCCTGAGATTTTAGGTGTTTTTATTAATAAATTACAAAAAATGCGTCATAAACCTCTGGACCTAGAGCTTTGTTCACAGGGAGATGTCAGTGGTTTAATCAGGGTCAGATTTTAACCACTTCTAGTGGTACCTTTTCCTCCCCACCTTCTTAATAGCTCCTAGAGATCTGCAAAGTGGAGAGTGTACAGACTTTGATCTTGAGAGTCTAGACCTGAGATAAAATCGCTGAACTACAAAATTGCTATGTCCCTTCTCACATCACTTCTTCATTATCCTCATCGTCATCATAAAACTGACAGACATTTGCAGGTGCTGACTGGTGTGGCAGGCACTGCACCGGCCGAGCACCTTGCATGCATTAACCCGTTTAAATTCTCAATAACCCTCGCGATGGGTACATTTATTCTCATTTCCCAGAAGAGGAACCTGAAGCCCAGAGAGGTTAAGCAAATTGTTCCTCTTCTCGCTCTTCTGGAGAGTAGAAATGACACCTCTAATCCCAACCTTCCCCTCACTCCATAAACAGCTGAATGGTGTAAAGAAAGTGTCCCGACCTCTGCAAGCCATCAGGGCTGTCCTCTAAGAAACGGAAATCTCAGTCTGCAAATGCCCTGCCCCGTCACAATGTCTTGGCAACTCTCTGAGCTTTCGTTTATTTATCTGGAACTATGAGCACTTGAATAAACCACGATGTTCCTGATCCCTTCTCAAAGTAGTCAGGTGGGGTAGACAGAATAATGGACGCCCCCCAAAGATGTCCACATCCTCATCCTCCAAATCTGTAAATACGTTAGGTGACTTCACCAAGAAGCATCAAAGCGTTTAATCAGCTGACTGTGAAATAAGGAGCTGAGCCTCGATTGTCCAGGCGAGCCCAACACAAACACAAATCCACTTGACAGTGGAAGAGGAAGGGGGAAGAGGAGTCAGAGTGATGTGTGTGAGAAGGGCTCTGCCTGGTGTCGCCAGCTCTGAAGATGAACAGGCGCCAGGGAATGCAGGTGGCCTCTGGACTCTGGAAAGGGCAAGGGACACATCTACCTCGAGAGCCCCCAGAAAGGAACTCAGCCCTGCCAACACCGTGGTTTTGACGCATGAGATCCGTGCTGGACTTCTAACCTGGAGAGCTGTAAGATAATACATTTGTATTGTTTTAATCCATTAAGTTTGCGATACTGTGTTACAGCAGGCACAGAAGACAAACACACTGGGTGACTATGAAACATTTCTTCATTTCTCTGAAATTCAATTTTCTCATTAGAAAATGGATATAATCCTGACCCTGGTCCCTAGCCTTAAACTGAATCCTAACCGTAACATTAACTCTGGATGCAAATTCTACAGCTAAGTGAGCGCCAAACTAGTTAGTACAAAACAATGCATTCTTATATACTTCCTTGTTTACAAACATTGCTTATGCTACAGCGCCAAGGTCAGCGTCAATGAACTGACATGGATACCAAGTCTAGCACACAGCACGGCCTCAAGGAACTTTATATCCCTTCTCTTTCTTCTACCTTCAGACTCCACCATGCTAATTTCAAATCACACCTTATTCACCCACTGCCAGAGCCAAAGGACTAATATGCTGCAGACTTGAGGTATTTCAAAGATTATTGAATTAGAAATGCAGGCTAACCAACGAAGGCATGAGCAGTTAAAGGAGATGAATCTCTCCTCCCTGGACTGTACTTACCTGGTACAAGCTTCACCTTGTGCAGGTCAGTGCGCCGACCTGCCTTCCAGGCCTTTCCCTATTTCTTCCAGAAGAAGAAAAAAACAAAACAAAACAAATAAAAAGCAAAAGAGTCATTGGGGTAATTTGATTTGAAGTCACCTAGAGACCAGTGGCAGGTAAAATTAAACTTGAAAGCAAATAAGAATGTTGTCCAGAGGGGCCATGCTGTTAAAAAATAATAATAAGTAGGTCATAATTAAATGCTTGTTCTGTGATTTCTTGGAATGTCTCACTTCTCTTCTTAGCCTCCAACTCTTCATTTCCAGTCACTGGAGGAATTAATCCATAGGTGAAAGACAGTTGGAAAAAAATGCTACCTTCTCCAGTCTGAAATATCAGCTTGACCATTTAAGTGAATTCCAGGCCAATCATAAATCGAAAAGGAGAGAATTTTAGATCATCCATATTAAAAAGAAGTCACGGAGGTTGCTGATAGCGGAGAGGTAAGAGGGAGGAATTTGTAGTTAGGATCCAGATAAGACAAATTATAATGCTATGGGGGATCTTGCTTTAAAGACACTTGGTGCACGAAAATCTAGCTTTGCCCAATATAATTCAGGAATTGCTTATCCACTTTGCAAAAGCATTCAGGCAGTGATTCTTGAAAATAGGCAACTCTCCTAAATCATTTAAAAAAAAAACTTTCTGAAAAATGCAATTAATATTGATTCTCCAGAAACACATCTGTTGCATAAGACAATTTGCACCTCTTCTTCCCTGGAGAGACCGTTATTTGAATTATTTATTCCTAGATTTACAACATCCATAGTTTTTTTATCTATTCTCTATTACCTTGATTCTTTGCTAGATTGTCTTAATGTATAAAACATGAAAGCTAAATTTCGTTCTGCTGTTCTAAAAGATGTCAAGAGCCTGAAATTCAATGACCTTTGGTAAATTCATCCGGAGCAAAGGAAATGCTCACCCCAAGGGTTTTTGGCCAGATAATGGCCACAGCTTTGAAGCAGCTCTTGCTGAGTCAATAGTTGATAATGATAAGAAGCTTGTTTTAGTTCTTAGCTGTGGCTACATTAGCTTTGGTATAGGGTTTATTATGCTATAGGTTCTCACTCTTTTGAAAAGGACAGGTGAGACTCACATCAGTTCTCATGGTGGTTCCTGCAAACCTCCTCTGCAGCTCTGGTCTGTTCCTGGGTGAGTTTCCCTGTTGCCTGGCAGGGAAGAAAGAGATTCACGTGAAAGTCTTAAAACCTCATGCTCTGGAAACTGACGAACCTGAGAAAAAAATGTTGTCTCCACCACTTACTGATTGAATGAGTTTGAGCATATTGTTTAATCTCTTTGAGTTTCACTTATTTCATATATAGACAGACCTCATTTTATTGTGCTTTGTTTTGTTGTGCTTCACAGATACTGCATGTTTAATAAAGTGAAGGTTTGTGGCCATCCTGCGCTGAACAAGTCTATTGGTGCCATTTTCCCCACAGCACGTGCTCACTTTGTGTCTCTGTGTCACATTTTGGTAATTCTTGCAGTACTTCAGACTTTTTCATTATTATTATATCTGTTATGGTGATCCGTGATCAAGGATCTTTGATGTTACTGCTGGAATTGTTTTGGAGCACCAGGAAGTGCATCCATGGAAGATGGGGAGCTTAATCCATAAATGTGAGTGTCCTGACTGCTCCACCGACTGGCTGTTCCCTCCTCTCTCTCCCTCTCCTCAAGCCCTGCTATTCCCTGAGACACAAAAATATTGAAATTAGGCCAATTGATAACCCTGCAATAGCCTCTAAAGTGTTCAAGTGACAGGAGGAGCTGCAGTCTCTCTCCCACCCTTTTAGGTCTGCCAAGGACTAACATTGCACTGGCTGCAGAAAAATATTCCAGAGTCTGTCTTCAGTAGCACAAAGCGGGGCAAGAAAAGGCGGATTTGGAGCAGAGACATTGATAACTGGCATAGGTCCCAAGTAGGTAAAACGAAGGCACAAGTTTGGAGAAATTGCCTGAGTCCTGATTTTCAATGCCATGCCCATGACCTCCGACCAGGGAATATTGGGACCAATTAGTGGAATATTGTGGGCATAATGGCTCTCAAAATTAATCTGCTTCTCACCACGGAAGTGCAAGTTCTCTAAGGTTCTCTTCCACCCAGTTCTTGTGCCATGTTCATTTCCTGCTGCTCAAGAGGAAGCCAATACTTGTAGACAGCAGGGGTTACAGCAGAGAAAGTTTAATATCACAGGCGCCATGTGAGAAGATGAAAGCTCTCAAATCCACCTCCCTGAGAATTTGGGGGAAAGGGCTGGGCAATTGGGTCTGCTAATTGGCTGGGTTTGCAGTGGAACCACAGGGGTGTAGAAAGTGTCTGCTTCGCTGACTTGGTTCTTAGGTGGGGGTCACAGGGAAAGTTGAGTCAGTTCCTTGGTATAGACCGCTGGTCTGGGTGGGCCAGCCGATCCACTGGAATGCAGGGTGTGGACAACGTCTCAAAAGCTAGCCTGAGGTTTCACAAGGGTGACGTTATCTAGGGGAGCAATGAAGAAAGCTAGAATCTTATCACCATCAGCCGTGTGACTCATGAGCGGTGAGCAATTATAGGAAAGCAAGCTAGGGATATGTGTATTTCCCCTACCACAATTCCCACCCTGTGGCCCTTTGTTAATTTTATAAAGTGTGGTTTTATTCTTTTTTTTTTTTTTAACGCAGAGTCTCACTGTGTCGCCCCAGCTGGAGTGCCATGGTGTCATCATAGCTCACTACAACCTCAAACTCCTGGGCTCAAGTGATCCTCCTGCCTCAGCCTCCCAAGTAGCTGGGACTACAGGCACGTGCTACCACACCAGGATAATTTTGTTAATTTTTGTAGAGACGGGGTCTTGCTCTTGTTCAGGCTGGTCTCGAACTCCTGACCACCAGCGATCCTCCCACCTCGGCCTCCCAGAGTGCTAGGATTACAGGCATGAGCCACCGCGCCCGGCCTCACTCTTAAGAGAAATGTAACACCCTGGCTTCCTGTTTGTCTCACCAGGTTCATCGAAGACCTAACGAGATGTCTGCAGAGTGCTCTGTTAGAGCAGCACCGATTACCAGCGACTTCCCTGAGCAGAGGCTGGAACTGAACGAAGGCAGACTTGGAGTAAACGTCGGCCATGGGAGCATAGAAACCCAATTTGAATATTTTAAAATTTAATTAACTGTTATTGTGGATTGCATGACTGAATCCACCAACTAATTCAATCAAAATAGTCAAATTAGTTGCTGCTGCGATTTAATTTTACTTCCTAACCATACAATCCTATAATGGATTAGTGGAGAGACGCTGGAAAATCTTTTCCAGTGCAATATTTGAGAATAGAATTTGGGGTCTCCAAGGACTTAATTTAGACATAATAACTCCTCTTTTCTCTTTCTACTGCTGGAATGCGGGGAGTCTGTGTTTGACGCATTGGAGTTGCACGTGGCAACCTACCCACGTGACTAGAAGAAGCCTCTGAAGTAGGCTGAGCGGTTCCCCTTTTCTGGTCTGTAAGTTTATTTTCCTGAACTAAACCAGTTACTCTACTGTGGACCGAGCGCCATGCTCACTGTTGAGGGAGGTTTTTATGCAAGAAATGGACAGTCTCGCCAGGACACACGATTGTGAGAAGGCAAAGGGGCCTCAGTGACGTGGCACAAAACATTAGCTCCAAGGGACTATGTCCCTACTCAGAGTCAGGGACAGTCTGCGTGCACTTGAACACCCTGGGCAGGACTCACGGAGAGGGTGGCACTGACCGTGCCCAACACTTGTCATTTTTGTCTGTGTGTAACTGGGGGTGGGGAGGGTGCGTTGGGTGCTGCTATTGGGAAGATGTGAAGTGAGTAATAAAAATGCCAGGTTCCAGTTCTAGCTCATCTACTCCACGGTCCTGCGATTTTAAGCAAGGCACCCACTAAACCCTGATCTGGTTATTCCTGAGGTGAGACCAATAACGGGTGATTTGTCTACACAAAATGAGACGACGTAAGCAGGAAAGTTCCATCGGCACTGTTATTAGGAAGGTGCACTTAGCAAGACTAGGTGATTAGTGAGAATCTTTTTTCCTGGCCACACCTGATTATAGTCACCTTGAAAAGAACTGCATTCTAATGAGTCTGAAGGGCAAACCGCCTTCAGCTGCGTAATTCACCCAGCACAAAAGCAAGAGCAAATGGAAACAAAATCCCAGGTTCAGACATTTTACATTTGTTTGTTTTTTTATTTTAATCTGAAGAATGCACTGATTCCTTTAAAGCTATGAGCAGTCATGCCAAGTGTCCAGGTTTTTCCGGCATATGACAGCTCAGAGTCCGGGATGAGTTGAAGCCTCTATTTTTAGATTTTAGTCAAAGGATAAAAATCAGACCTTCCTGTGGGAATCATCTATTCTGAGTCATGCAACACCATCAGGCCAGAATAAAATAGCTCCATAACCCCAAGCATTCATTACCTGTGAAATAAAAGAAACAGAAGCGCAGTTTTAAAGATTCCTCTCCCTGCAAGCTTAGAGCTTTCGTGGCGTTCCGTGGGATGAGCATCCTGCCCTCAGCCAGTGCCAGTAAATTGCTTGACTGACAGCGGCTGAGTTTTCTGCCCAGCTGGACTGATAAGTCTCTTGTTTCTGTCTTCCAGGATCAAACATGCAACGCTTGGTTACTCCGGGAACGTACAGAATGTGACCATAGAAACGATATTCAATATCAGTTGGACATTGTGGACTCATATTCAGAAACGTAGATATCATCTGATTTAAACTCTTTATTTTTACAGTGAGTTAACTGAGACCCACAGAATGTTAACAACTCGTCCCAGTCAATTAACAAGTTAGTGGCAGGGCAGGATCTAGGATGCGCAGACTGTAAATGGTCAAGGTCCTGATTTTCTAATCAGGGGAAAGAGTAGATTCCAAACACTACAGACTAATGAAATGAGGGAATCAGAGAGTCATAGCTGGAAGGAGTAGTAGAGATCACTTACTCTGACCTACTCGTTTTCGAGATGAAACAGGATGAGACAGAGGAAGGCGCTTGCCTGGCGACACTCAGCTGGTTAACAACAGAGCACGGCTAGAACCTGGGTCCCCTGATCTCTGCCTGGGGATCTTTCCACCTCACTAGCATTGAGATTCTTCCCAGGCAAAATTCTAGAATAGATTATTAAACAGATGGCTCGGGAGCGTTTTATAAAGAAAGCAATCATTAGCAGCCAGCATGGGTTCAGTGAGAACAAGTCAGTCATGCCAGGCTCCTCTCGTTTCCTTTTCGATGTGGCTTTAAGCAAATGCACACTGCGGTGGTGTGCAAAAGTGGGGGACGCTCCAGCAGAACCGGGGGAGCTGTATCTACCCAGCTAAGGTCATGGCCAGCCTGCCTTGGTCTACATGTTTCTTCTTGTTTCCCTGCCTGTGCTGTTTGCAGAATTCTACTGTCCTTCCCTTCCCTACCTAAGACTGGGGCCATCCACTGAGAATCCAGCTTCCTTCTTCTATAACCTGTGTACCGCCAGGATCCTTTACCTGGTCCAAACTGGACATGTAGGATTGATACAATGGTAGAATTCATTCGTTTGTGAATACTGGATTTTGGAGAGAAGAACGTAGACATAGTATCCTTGGTGGGAAGACATTGGCAGCTTTAGACTCACCTGGCTATTTTGCAAGTGCTATTGGGCAAGTGCTCCACACCCCCAAATGCCAAGAGCCCCAGGAAGGAAGGAAGAGGCCGTTACCTGCTGGTACATGCAGAGATGAACATTTCCCAATTTGTGATAAAATCAAATTAACCAGCTCTTCCACTGATGACCATGATATGTATTATTATGGAAATGAGGGATGATTGAACTTTGAGGAAACTTTTAAAAATTTTGCAATGGGAGAAGGGGTTTTAATTTATATTTCTTTGTCAAATCTCTACCTGGAGCTGAGCTTACTTAATAACACTGCCTACAATCCGGATGCCAGAGGGCAGCAGGAGGCCACCAGAGCTTCCTGGACTGGGCAGAGTGACCAAGAATGTTAATGGGTACGTAATGCCTCTTGACCTCTGTGCGACATTGCCAAAGACGTCCATGGTCCTCTCATCAAGCATTGTGACCAGATCTTAGGACACAGCATGTCTTGATTAATGGCTCTAGAATTCTCTAGAAGTCGACCACTGTGCCCTGTTCTTGGCTCCTTAGTGTGCCATTTATGACCTGGTGTGCCATTAAGACCTAGTGTGCCATTAAGACCATTTGATATGCTCTTTGCTGATCAAACTAGTAGCCAAAAATTGAGTCTTGACTTAACTTTCTAACAGTTAATCCTGTGCAAAGATGGTGCGGCCCCAGGATAGAGTCAGTCTCCGCCGCTGGGGGTGATAAAACAGAGCCTGGATGAGGCTTGGTAGAGACACAGCCAAAGAGACTTAATGCACCTATGAGGCCATGGGGCTAAATAATCGCTAAACATTGTTTCTATTTTGTGATTCAATTAGTGTAAAATACAAGACCATGAAAAATCTGCAATGCAAATGCATACCACTTATTAGTGGTGAGGAAAAGTAATGTTTGTGTCTTTGTTTATTATCCTCCCTTGCTTTTGCCTGTCCAAGGTCACACGGGCCATATGTGTTCAATATGCTCACGACCCGGCTGGATAACTCAGAGGAGAACAGCTGACATTGGGGAGCCTGTAGGTTAAAAAGGTGAGAGTGAGTCACAGATAGATGCAAAAATTGTGTTTGCCTAACAGTGTTTGCATTAGATAGATGGTCCTGAGGAAAAATGACCTGTTTATTCTGATACCCTAGTTTGGAGGAAATATTACTTAAGGGCAGAAAGTGGACCTAAACTATACTTCCATTTAAAATCAAAGAACTCATAATGAGAGATGTTTCCTGATTTTTTTTTTAATGGAAATCTCCAGAGTCCTTTCAAACAAATACACAGCAAAGGGACCTCTCTTTCTATAGATTTTGAAAAGGATGCCAAGCATACAAGGTTCCGTGGATGCTAGCGAGCACGCATGTGTGTGGGTTCTCAGACGATCAGAGTCTCATCCTGCCAGAATCGGTCTCAACCACTTAGAAATCATTTAACATCCGAATATCCTGCTCGTTTTCCTGTATTCAAAACAATGCAAACAAACAAAAATAGAAGACATTGTCCCTATAATTTATAATCCTCCTAGTTCGTAACAGAAGAAATGCACGTAAATCTTAAATCCCAGGTTGGCGTAAGTCATGGCGGAGTGGGGGATGAGGAGCTGGAGGAACGCCCCATCGGAGAGGAAGGAGTCTTGAAGGTTGGGGTGTTTGAGCTAAAGCCTGAAGCAGGAGAATTCAGCCACATGAAGAGGTTTTCAGGCAGACACATCAGCAGATGCAAGGGTCTTCAGGGAAGACAGAGTTTGAGGCTCTGCTTAGGGCACTCAGAGGAGGCTGCTGTGGCCACGAGTGACAGGGAGAAGGATGGGTCCCAACAAGTCAGAAGGAGCCAGGCCGTGCAGGGCCTCCAGGCTGCAGTAAGGAGCACTCCAGAAGACAATAAAGAATTCTAAGCAGGCAAAGACATGTCATGAGTTAAAATTTTTAAAGCTTTCTCAAGCTGTTATGCAGAGAAGAGGTTGTCATAGCATCAGGATGATAATAAGTAGGACAACCGGCTTAGTGGCAATTGAAGTCATCCAGGCAAGAATAATAAAGGTTTCAACTAGAAGGGGAGAGGGGAGAAGTGAAAGACTGAGGTGTATCTGGAGGTAGAGCTGAGAAAACTTGCAGCTGATGCTGAGATGCTATTGTATGGATAATCCAATGAAGTACAAATGGGTTTAAGAAAGTTGGAATGTCTACACAAATGCAAGGCATTGCTATTGATACAGCAATACAGACCGAAATGTGTGTTTCAGGCTATAAAAGACTACTCTTTATAGCCTAAACTGACTCCTCAACATAAGGAGGAAAGCATCACATACATGCATTTACCCACCAGACAAGGAGGGGCTCTGGTGGGTCCTGGGCAAGCCAGAAAATCATTATCAGTAATTGCTACTCCAGTTACTTCTCACTGTAAGTCACCCAGATGGCAGGTTGGGAACTGCTCCTTTTGAGCTAGAGCCGTCCTTGTATACCTGGGCAGCATCTCGAACTCACCACTGCAGGGCTGATTATATGACTAATTTCTGAGACGGGTATTCCCACCCCCTACCCACAGAGGCTACTTAGGGCATTCTTGACAGCCTTTCTAGTTTTACAGCGCACTGGGACTTGCAAAAGATACATCCATAAAGCCAAAATAGCCATGCAATTTTGGAAGCCCCAAATCAAATCATTTATGTGACATTGTACAGAAAAATTAAATGGTTTATTATCTGAATTTTTTTTTTATCTTTCAGCTATAAGGATGGGTCTTATTTAGACATTGCCAAAATTACTGCTCCATAAAGAGCTTCTCCGACTCTGAAAGATGCTATATAAAACTCAGTTCTATTTCCAAGGCTGCTATAGATCCAAAATAAATCATCAGCAGTCTGTACATTCGTTTATACATACATACTGTACCTTCGCTAACTGAAAATATTTCACACAACAGATTGGGTTCAATATGCTTTCCCTGAAGATGTCATTCTGAAGAACAGAAGTGCTATTACCTAAAATTTAAAAAGATAAGAATATTAATTGCACAATGGTTCCATTGGCTACGCATTAGCTGCACTGATGATTCTCTTAACCTTTCCAGTTACAACGTGATCCAAATACATATCTTAGTTTAATTAGAAAATACGGTTACATTTGCAATTCAGAAATTAACAGCTATAGTGTATGGAAAATGTCTTTGGGGTATTTCAGGTCTACTTGGAAACAGTGTTTACTTTCTAGATATTGCAAGGCAGAAAATAGATACCAGAATAATGTGGGCATTGTGGAATCCCCTTCAAATTGCATAGGTACATTTTTTTTTTCCTGTTAAATCAAGAAAGACTAATTAAAAATGATATCTCTCAAAGTTAGAAAGGAAATGACCAATTACCAACAGCATTGTTATTGTTTTAGTCCTTTTTAAAAGCAATTAAGCAGTATGAATCAAAAGCAATAGAAAGGTTCATACCTTTTACATTATGAAACTGTAGCCTAGTAAAATATTCCAAAAATATGGGAAAATAATATGCACAAGGAATATTTCAAATCACTCACAACAGTAAAATATTGGAATAAACCCACATATCCAGCAGTAAGGAAGTGATTAGCAAAATTATAGAGCATCCACTCAACCTGGTATTGTAAAACCTTTTAAACATTATAAAGGCTATGTAACAGCATGAATAATGCTTATAATATGATATTAAATAATGAATCAAGATTTATAATTATTTAACCAAATGACTTCAATAAAATATAAAAAGACAATTCCCCTATTAATAAGGCTGTTTGAACTGGATCGCAGTTTTTAATCAATGAAACAGTGGCAGACAGAGTATAGATGTACAGGCTTTTCCAAGATGCTGGAGAGTCTTAGTGAAAGACATGTTATTAGTCAGAGAAACAGAACCACTAGGAGTGATGCAGAATAAGGGGTTTATCACAGGGGTTAGAGGTTACAGAACTACAACTGCTGGTGGAGGAGTCCACGCTAGGTGTCATTTCTGTATCTGATGCTAAACCGGAAGTCACTATAGAAGAGCCATGCCAGCAATTGGGGGAAACCTGAGGAGATGAGAGCAAGGACCGACTAGAAGTCTAAAGGACAAACAAGTGCCTGGGGACAAAGTCTACCCACGTCCCTTGGATTGGGCTTTCTGCCACTTGCAATCTGAAGAGTTATAACTGATAAAAGTAGATCGATGTTGGCATTGGGATAAGCCTATTTTATAAAAGCCCCACCCTGGCTCTGTCTAGCAATAAAACCCATGGAACTGAATGACTGACAACCCCTCCAGAGACCAGATGGGCAGAATCTGGTGTGAAACTGGGAGGACCAAAGGAGTTAAAGACCAGGAGGCCATGGAGGAGAAAACAAGAATAGGGACATTGAAAAGTGGCAGTTTAGTAACCTTGAGGGTCTAGAAAGAAGAGACTCTTCATGTCCACGAGGGACCAGGAATCAGCTGAACAGAGTGTCAAAGCCACTCTCCGAACTCCAGCTGCTACCGTTCTGTGTGGGTTACCGAGTCCAACGGTGAAAGGCTGCTCTGTGCGTTCTCCTAGACTCCACCTGTGTCTTTGGCCCACTAGGACAGGAATGGCATTGGGGTGACACATTGTGAGGACAACCACGGCTCAGTGCTGACCCGTAAGGCTATTACTTCATACGGTCTACACGCCATCACTTTTTATGTGTATGAAAATTCCAATGGATAGAAACAAAGGAAACAAAGAACAACTCTTGGTAAATCCAAGGTTGTGTGTCTACAATGCCTTCACATCCAGTTGAAAAATGGTCAATAATTCATCCTGTGTGATCATCATTAATGATTCTGTAGAACTGTTTTTTTTTTTTTTTCCTCTTCCAAATCCACCAGTTAATGGTCATGACCTGTGGTTACATCTGGGAAGTGATCTTGTGAAAATTTCCCTCTGAATCGGACTCCCTCCCATTCCACCTTCCTCCCCTGGGTGTCCTTGTCCCCCAAGACTCTTAAAAGAATGTTCAGCTGCAAAGATGCCATTGCTGGGGAGAGGGAAGCTCTCTCCTCAGACTGTCCCTGAGTCCCTGACTTCTGTCTGTGTAGCCCTCTGAGATGTAGCACGATTTGTAAATAAAAGTCACCTTGGGGCTTACATGAGCTCACAACTTGTCTCTACAGTTTGCTTGTTATCTTGCTATCCTGGTGTTGCCTTGAGACTCAAAAATTACACATAAAAAGATTCACATTTTCTTATATTTAAAGGAAGTTTGTTACTCCTTTTTTTTTGCACCTTACCTTGTTAGAAGAAGGATTGGGGGAAGCTTGCTACGATACGACAGAATGAAAGAAAGAAAGAAAGGAATCAGGATGAAGAAAAAATGGTAGAAAAATAAATTGTCGCTAGGGTAAGGATAGCACCCACTATGCATTTTTTACTGTCCTGAGAAATTGAGCTGTATATTTGATTCATAACTCCCCAGCTTTCATGGCGAAAATGGAGAAGTGGTTATCATCGCTAACATTTATTCTTCGTAGGTTGCTCAGGGGGAATTTTTAAAAAGGGACGTTAGTGGAATAAGATTATCTTGCCAGCACTCATATAGGATTACTCATAGATTTTTCTATTTGAAGACGGATTAAGGAAAATTTTCCTTGCAGATCAATGTGGTCAAAAGCATTGATCAACACCGTACCCTGACTCAGTGTCCTCAAGTGCCTACAGGACATTGGCTTTGGGAGCCTGTGTGACCTCGTAGAAATAAAAATAAAGCTATTGGGGTTCAGGGTTGGTAATATCTCTGCTTCATGCATTTCTACAGAAGCCAATCCCTTCAACATATGGGAACAGTGAGTTCCAAGAAACCATCTCATTGGCAGAACCAAGCGAGATCAGGAGACACTACTCAGCTTCGTGCTGACTCATCAGCTCACAGTGGAACAAGCATTTCACCCCGTCTACCAATCCACATTCATCAGTCATGTCCCCACGTCCTAATTTATTTCAGGTAAAGTGAGATTTTAATATATACAATTTACTATAATAAATGTAATATAATAAAAAAAATTTTAGCCTTGATTAACAGCAAGGGTAAAATTCCATATACACTAGACTAGCCTATATTTAAGAGTAGTTTGGCTGGTTACTCCTGTCATAGTTTTGGTTTTTTGTTTGTTTCTTTGAAACAGAGTCTCTTTCTGTAGCCCGGGTAGAGTGCAGTGGCATCATCATAGCTCACTGCAACCTCAAAGTCCTGGGCTCAAGTGATCCTCCTGCCTCAGCCTCCTGAGTAGCTGGTGGGACTAAAGGCATATTCCACAACACCCAGCTAAAGTTTCTATTTTTTTTTTTTAGCAGAGACAGGTCTGGCTCTTGCTCAGGCTGGTCTCGAACTCCTGACCTCAAGAGATCCTCCCATCTCGACTTCCCAGAGGGCTAGGATTACAGGCATGAGCCACTGCACCTGGCCAGTTTTTTTGTTTTTGTTTTTTACTGTTTGTTTGCTTTGCTTTACACCTGTACTGAGGTGTTATTTTTTTTTTTTGAGACGGAGTCTCGCTTTGTTGCCCAGGCTACAGTGAGTGCCGTGGCGTCAGCCTAGCTCACAGCAACCTCAAACTCCTGAGCTCAAGGGATCCTCCTGTCTCAGCCTCCCGAGTAGCTGGGACTACAGGCATGCACCACCATGCCCGGCTAATTTTTTCTATACATATTTTTAGCTGTCCATATAATTTCTTTCTATTTTTAGTAGAGATGGGGTCTCGCTCTTGCTCAGGCTGGTCTCGAACTCCTGAGCTCAAACGATCCACCCACCTCGGCCTCCCAGAGTGCTAGGATTACAGGCGTGAGCCACCACGCCCGGCCCTGAGGTGTTATTGATGTAAATAAACTTTCCATAGCTAAAGTGTATTACGGATGAGTTTTGACGTAAAATACTTCCATGAAACCATCTACAGTCAAATTAAAGAAACTTTTTATCACCCTCAGAAGTTTCTCTCACCTCTTTCACGCTCCATCTTTAATTATTGCTTTTTAATCTGCCTGTTTCCATTACATAGCAAATAATTCATTTTTAGTACCAAGTTCATTGTGACCCAATAGATATTTATCATTTTGCTTTTTAAAATTGTGGTGGATGATTCTGTGACTTTTGTAGGTAACACAGAAGGCATTTCCCCTTATGCAAAAAACTTAGGCTCCGCAAATGAATCCATTTCTTTGCGGATTTAAGGTGGGCTGAGATGGTGGGAGGACCGGCCAGTCACTCCCCCAGGACAGGAATAAAAAATGTGGAATGGAAAGGAGGTGGAGGGCGGTGGGTGATACCACTTCAGTAGGCGGAAACTGCAGAGGGAAGGAAAGAACACCTATGGCAGGAGCCCGTCTGTGCTCATACCATGAGGGGGAACATAGCTTAGACGTGCTAGGGCTGGCGAGGAACTAAGCAAGAGAAAAAAGAGGGAACAACGAAGGGGTGGGAAGGAGGGAGGGAGGGAGGGAAAGAAGAAAGAAGATATTAGGGGTAATATTAAGAGAGGAAAAATGACAGAAAACACTTCAGTAGGGCTTTTGGCTAAAAGGCAGAGTGACTTTTGGTGGCAAAGAAACCAAAGAAGGTCGTGAAATGTGTGTCCCAAACCCCAGGCAGCCTGTGGCGCTGCGGCCGCATAACCAGCCTCAGAGCCGGGGAGGCTGTGATGAGATGCCGCCACCTTCTCTGCCCAGAGCCGGGCTGGAGGCAGAGCAAAGCTTCCCCTCCTCAGGAAAAAGGATCTATTTTTGTCAAGTTAAATGAGCCCGAACCTGCAGAGCTGAATTGGCAGCTGAATATTGTTAATTGGTGCAGTTTCTGCAGTGCAGGAGAGAGTTTCCAATCAGGCTAGCAATTCATCGGCCGCGTGAACGACGACTTCTTAATAAAAATGAACTGAAGTTCCAGAATCCTTGATAATGATGAGCCCGGCGTCCCTTCCCTGGAAACAGGGCCCTACGGTGGCGATGCCTCTGCGGTCCCCTCTCCAGCCCCTTCCTCACACGGCAACCATTCAAATGCTTTTTCTCTCCCCTTAGGAATTTCTGCATTTAGATGTCAAATCAAGCTGTTCTAATTGCCTCGTTGTGGTTCTCCCTTCATCAACAGACTTTTCAAGGAGTTACTGATTCAAAGTAACCAGGAAAGTCTGCTAAGTGCATCTTACGCTGAAAAGTGAAGGGAAAAATTAAAAACATAATAAAAAATAAAATAGGAGAAACAGTCCCCTCCTTTTAAAAAATCAACGTTGATTATTTTACAGTTTAATGAATTTGACAAATGTATCCTCCCGGGTGACCACAGCCACTTAAGACATGGAGGGGGGACACCACCCTGGGACTTCCATCGTTTCCCTTTGCAGTGACTGCTCTCCCTAACCCCGTCACAGTCGGCCACTGTCTGCCTTTTGTCGCTATAGATCATTATTACCTTTTCTAGAATTTCCTATAAACGAAGTTATATGATGGCTTTTTAAAAACTCAGCTGAATATTTTGGGATTCAGTCTGCGTTGTTGTACGAGTGTCACTAGTTCATGCCTTTTCACTGCTGAGTAATATTCTGTTATGTGAATATACCCCAATGTGTCCATCCATGGATATTTGGGTTGTTTTCTGTTTTGGGCTATTATGAATAAAGCTGCTATGAATATCAGCGTCCCAGTAATTGTGTGAACATATGTTGTCATTTCTCTAGGGCAAATGCCTAGGGGTGAAATTGCTGTGTCAGATATTAAGTGTATTTTAGCTTTGTAAGAAACTGCCAGCTGTTTTCCAAACTGACTGTATCAATCGGTAATGTCTGAGAATTCCAGTGGCTCCAAACCCAAGCCACTGGAACAGATATAAAGTGGTATCTCACTGTGATTTTAATTACATTTTCTTGATAACTAGTAATGCTGAATATTTTCTCACGTGCTTATTGGCCATTCATAAAGTTCTTTCGTAAAGTGTTTGTTAGAATCTTTGCCACTTTGTAAAATAGGGTCATTTGTCATATTATTATTGAGTTGTAAGAGTTCTTTATATATTCATGAACCAAGTCCCTTGTCACAATACGTAGTGAATATTTACCTCTTCATTTTCTCAATGGTGCCCTTCAAATAAATAAATTTTAAAATGTTGATGAAGTTCAGTTTCTCCATTTTTTATAGTTTTTGCTTTGTGTGGCGTAAGAAAGCTTTGCCTAGCCCATAATGGTGAAGATTATCTCCTATGTTTTCTTTTAGAAGTTTTATAGTTTCTGCTTTTAAATTTAGTTCTATCTTGCATTTTGAGTAAATTTTTGCATGTGACATGAGAAATAGATTGAGGTTCTAGTTTTTAAATATATGTCTATTCAGTTATTTGAGCACTATTTGTTGGAAAGACTATCCTAGTTGAATCACCATACTGCCTTTTACCAACAATGAATCGACCACACATGTGTGGTCTATTTCTAGACGCTGTTCTAGCTTATTTATCTGTATGTCCAACTGTATGCCCAACTGTATGCGAATACTGCACTGTCTTGATTACTGTTACTTTATAGGAAGTCTTGAAATGACATAGTTATATCTTGGATTTTTGTTCTTTTTTTTAATCTCAAAATTATTTTGATTATTCTATATCCATAGCATTCCCATATAAATTTTAGAAATTTATTCTTAAATAGCTCCTGTTTTTAGATGATATTGTAAATAGTGTGGCTGATAAAAGTTTATTTTCCAGTTGTTATTACTAATATATAAAAGTACAATTGAGTTCTTACTTTGACCTTGAATCCTATGACTTTGCCAAACTCATCAGTTCTAGTAGGTTTTTGTAGTTTCTTATGCTATTCTACATAAATGATCAGATAGGATGCAAAGAGAGACAGTTTTATTCCTTTTTTAATCTGGATGTATTGTGTTACTTACTCAGTTTGGTCCTGTTGCATTGGCTATGATGTCACTAACAGTGCTGAACGGAAGTGGTGACAGTGGCATCTTTGGTCTCTTCTTCCTCATGGTCCTTCACCATTAAGTGTGATAATGGCTACAGGCTTTCTGTAGCTGGCCTTTATCATAATGAGGAAATTGTCTTCTCTTAGTTTTCTGAAAGTTTTTTATGAGAATGAGTGTTATATTTTGTCAGATAATTTTCTGCATATATTGATATAATCCCATATCATTTTTTCTCCTATGTTTTTTTTTTTTTTTTTTTTTTTTTTTTGAGACAGAGTCTCACTCTGTTGCCCAGGCTAGAGTGAGTGCCGTGGCGTCAGCCTAGCTCACAGCAACCTCAAACTCCTGAGCTCAAGGGATCCTCCTGCTTCAGCCTCCCGAGTAGCTGGGACTACAGGCATGCACCACCATGCCCGGCTAATTTTTTCTATATATATTTTTAGCTGTCCATATAATTTCTTTCTATTTTTTTTTAGTAGAGATGGGGTCTCGCTCTTGCTCAGGCTGGTCTCGAACTCCTGAGCTCAAACGATCCGCCCACCTCAGCCTCCCAGAGTGCTAGGATTACAGGCGTGAGCCACCGTGCCCGGCCTCCTTTATTTTGTTATATGATAATTACATTGATTTTTTAAGCACTAAATCAACTTTTCATTCCTGGAATAAAACCTACTTGGTTACAATATATTATCTTTTCTATATACTGCTTGATTCAATCTGCTAATATTTTGTTAAGGAATTTTGCATCTATGTTGATGAGGGATGTTGATTTATAATTTAGTTTTCTTATACAATGTTTATCTATTTTTGGAAATGCTGATCTTATGAAATAAGGTGGGAAGTGTTTTGTCTTCTTTTGTAAAGAATTAGTATAATTGTTTTCTTAAATGTTTGATAGAATTTACCAATGAAACCATCAGGGCCTGGCATTTTCTTTGTGGGAAGATTTTCAATTCATATTTTATTTCTTCAGTAGATATGGGGCTATTTAGTTTTCCTATTTCTTTTGATGTCAGAATTGACAATTTTTTTAAAGTAATTTTCATTTAATCTAAGAGGTCAAATGTATTGACATAAGTCATTAATGATCCACTTAACATGAATAGGATCTGTAGTGATGCCTTCTCTGTTGTTTATTGTATTGTTCATTAATATTTTTCACTTTTTAATTTTCTAACTAGAATTGTATAATTTTTATTAATTTTTCACAGATACAACCTTTCTTTTATTAATATTTCTCTTCTGTTTTGTTTCAGTGATTTTCTGTTCTTATTTTTTTCCTTTCTTCTATATACTTTGCCTTTACTTTGTTCTTCTTTTTCTTCCCAGCTTCTTAAGATACAAGTTTAGATCATGAGACCGCTCTTCTTCTCTAATGTAGCATTTAAAGTTAAAAATTTTCCTCTAACACTGCTTTAGCTGCATCCTACAAATTTTGATATACTATATGGCCTATTGTTTTTCAGTTCAAAATATTTTCTGATTTTCTCTTGTTTGACCCATAGATTGTTTAGAGAAGTGTGTGGTTTAATTTCAAAATAGTTGGGGATTTTCTTTTTCTTTTGTTTGTTTTTTTTTTTTTTTTTTTTTTTGAGACAGAGTCTCGCTTTGTTGCCTGGGCTAGAGTGAGTGCGCTGGCGTCAGCCTAGCTCACAGCAACCTCAAACTCCTGGGCTCAAGAGATCCTACTGCCTCAGCCTCCCGAGTAGCTGGGACTACAGGCATGCGCCACCATGCCCGGCTAATTTTTTCTATATATATTTTTAGTTGTCCAGATAATTTCTTTCTATTTTAGTAGAGACGGGGTCTTGCTCTTGCTCAGGCTGGTCTCGAACTCCTGACCTCGAGCGATCCACCCGCCTCAGCCTCCCAGAGTGCTAGGATTACAGGCGTGAGCCACCGCGCCCGGCTGGGATTTTTCAACATATGTTTTTGTTTCCAATTTCTAGATGATTGTATTGCAATCAGAGAATATTTTTGGTACGATTTCAATCCTTTTATATATGTTATGGATTTGACTATTTATGAGTCCATTTATGGCTCAACAGATGTTCTATCCTGTGCAATATCCTATATGCACTCTAAGAAATATACATTCTACTTTTGTTAGGTTAAACTGATTGACACCTTTGCTCCAGACTTCTACATAGTTATTGATTTTTTTTGTCTACCTCTTCAATCAGTAACATAAAGAGATTCGCTGAAATTTTCAATTAGTAATGTGTATTTATTTCTCCTTTCGTGTCTGTCTATTTCTTTCTTCATGTATTTTGAAGCTCTATTTTTAGGTGAGGTACATACATGTTTAGAAATGTGATATTTTATTGCTGAATTGACTCCTTAATCAGTATAAAATGTCTCTTTTTATGGCTGGCAATATTTCTTGTCCTAGTCTACTTTGACTCATATTAATATAGCCACTCCAACTTTCTTGTTATTCTGTGGTCCCCAACCCCCTGGTACTGGTCTATGGCCTGTTAGGAACCGGGCCATGCATCACCACCTAAGCTGTATACCACATCCACCACCCACCGTCCATGGAAAAATTGTCTTCCATGAAACCAGTCCCTGGTGCCCAAAAGATTGGGACTGCTGTTATTATTCATGTACACATGGTAAATATCTTCCATCCTTTTAGTTTTAGTCTATATATGTCTTTTTATTTAAAGTGAGTTTCTTATAGATCACCTATAGTTGGATCTTGCCTTTTTATCGCCTTTTTATCCAGACCGATAATCTCTGCTTTTAATAGGAGCATTTAGGTCGTGTATATTTAATGAGGATCTCAATACGGTGAGTTTAAATCTACCATCTTACTATTTGTTTTCTATTGGTAGCATCTGTATTTTCTTCCTTATTTCTCTATGTTCTGCCTTCTTTTGGATTAATTAAATATTTTTTAGTATTTCATTTTATCCCATGCACTGGCTTATTAGGTCTCCTCCTTTGATTCACTTTTTTATGGTTGCTTTAGGGTTTCCAATATGTGTTGTTAAACTTATTAGAATCTACTTTCAACAATAATTCAATTCTCTCTGACCTTTGTCCTGTCATACATTTTATTTCTACATGTTATACCCCTAATAATAGAGTGGTAATATTTTCACCTTAAATATTCAGTTCTTTCTAAAGAACATAAAAATGAGCAAGAATTTTGCTACATATCTGTTGTTTCTGATACTCTTCATTCATTTGTAGATCAAAAAAAAAAAGTTTCCATCTGAGATCATTTTCCTCTGCCTGAAGAACCCCTTGAAGGGCAGAAATGCTGGTAAGGAGTTTTCCAAGTATCTTATTTGCCTGAAAAACCCTTTATTTTTCTTCATTTTTAAAGGATATTTTCACTGGATATGAAACTCTTGCTTGATAATTTTTTGTTTGCTTTAACATTTAAAGATGTGTTCCACTGTCTTCTGGTTTGTATGGAGATATCTGTGGTTTTTCTGATCTTTGTTCCCGTGTGCACAATGCCTGCACCCTAGCAAATTGAGATTGTCTCTTACTTAGTGTTTTTTTAACAATTTAATTGTGGCATGCCATGGTATAGTTTCTACGGGTATTTATTCTGCATAGAATTTGTTGAGCTTCTTGAGTCTTTGGTTTCAATTTTGAATTTTGTAGTTTTAATCAAATTTGGATACTTTTCAGCTATAACTTTTTAAAATAATTTTTCTGGCCTCCTCTATTTTGTGAGACTGAAGTTGCACATGTTTCACCACTTGATATTATCCCATAGGTCATGAGACGGTTATGCCTCCTTTTTACCTTCTGTGTATTTCCATTTGACTGTATTCAAGTTTACTGCTGTTTCTTTTTGAGTGCTTAATCTGCTGTTTATTGCATCCATTGAAAATTTCACTTGAAATATTGCATTTTTAGCTCTGTAAATTTCATTAGGTTCTTTTTAAATATATTTTTTATATTTCACCCCATGATATTTATGTTTTCCTTTAATGTATTTAAAATGAATATTTTATCGTTCTTATCTGTTAATGTTATCATTTCTGTCTTTTCTGGATCTTTGACACACTTTCATCAGATTATGAATGCATTTTACTGCTCCTTCATATGTCTAGTAATTTTTATTTATTTCAGCATATTATGGGGGTACAAATGTTTAGGTTATATATATTGCCCTTTCCACCCCGTCCCCCAGTCAGAGCTTCAAGCGTGTCCATCTCCCAGACGGTGCGCATCACACTCATTATGTATGTATACACCCATCCCCTCCTCCCGTCTAGTAATTTTTAAATGGGAAACCAGGCTTAGTGATTAGTATGATGTTGGGTGCTAGATTTTGTTGTCTTTATAGAGTATTGGACTTTGTTCTCAAATGTACTAAAATTACTTGATAAGCTAAATCCTTTTGAAGCTTGTTTTAAAACTGTGTTAGGACGAGTATAGCGTTGCCTTTACTTTAGGGGTAGTTTAACCCTATTACTAACCCATGGCCTTTCAGGAGACTCTACTGAATGCTCCCGTTGTTCACTCCACTCTGGTTGGTTGAATGTGGAACATCTCAAACCCTGTGTGAACTGAGAGAATTGTTTATCATACAAATCCCTTCCCAGCCTGATGGAAGTTTGCCCTTTGCACGTGTAATTTAGTGTTCCACAATACTAAGGTGACCTCAATACACACATATATAGAACTCTTTCTCTGATACCCTTCTCTCTGGTACGTCACACTGCAAATTCCAGTCGCCTCAACCCCTGCAGACTCTGATCACTGTTTCCTCAACTCAGTGAGACCACAATCTTCTTACATTTCTCCTCCCTGGATGGCTGCCCAGAAAATGCCTCCAGGCAGAAAGCCAGGTGCCGGTAGGGCTCGCTTTCTTTGTTTCTCTTCCCTCGGGGATATTAGTCTTATACTGCTTTTTGTCCAGTGTCTGAAAACAGTTTTCTAGTTGTTTATGGTAGGACATCAAATCTGGTACGGGTTATTCCATCATGGTTTATGTACCCATAATAATGAAAAAGAAAAAAAAGAGGAAATGTAAAGAGTTACATAATTAAAGATACAGCAGATATAGTCAAGTGGTAATTTTGCTTTTTCCAATTGCATCATAGGCCTAAAGTAGGTTTTTATCCTACAATGTTATATAACCATAAATGAAACCACAGTAACTACATTTTTTACATTAAAAATTCTCCAAAACGTGAATAGATGAACAAGGTCTAGACACTTTAATAAAAAGTTAAAGTAAAGATACTTAACTTCTATTGAAATTTGCATTTAGAGTATGTTTTTTACTTTGTTAAGCAATTCTGTCACAAAGTGAGACTCCCCCTAAGGACAGATTTTATTGTTCTATTTGATAATGGATAGGGGAGTGTCTAATTCCTACTAGACAATTATAAAGAACAGTTTTTCTTCTCTGGTTTTGCCTCTTTGCCTCCCATTTGATTAATCTTTAATGAATATTTTGAGATCCAATTCAAGTCCGTTTCTCTAGGGAGTCTTACCCAACTATTTTACCCCTGTTTTACTTATGATAAAGCTAAACAATTGCCAAAAAGAGACCATAAAACCCAGTACCTAGAAGCATATAGAAATTTCTCTGTTAGCTGTCAGTTTTGAGGGTGGCAGTCTGGTATATCGGGCAGCTCTTTCCAAGGTTCCTCTCAATCATTGCTCCATAGGTCAAAGCTAGATTTCTGCCACTTTTTTTTTTTTTTTCTATTCCAAAACAGCCAGTTGTAAGGGAGAAAATATGATGGGGAAGAGCACATCCACCTGGATTAAGTCCACAACTCACCCTTTATTAGTGAGAACCTGGTCACGTGGCCATCCCCACCATAAGGTAGGCTGGGACATGTAATCTAGCTGATAGCCAGGGAATGGCCACGTCCATGTGCAAGCAGGGGAGAATGGGTTTGAGTGGACAGCCAGCATTCTCCCCACTGAATTCTCCCTTCTCAGAGCTCAGCCTGGTGTTCAGATCTAGCATTTATGGCCCATTTTGTTAATTGGACAAGTAAGAAAGGATGCTCAGAGTGGGAGGGTCCATTTTAAAACCTTTTGTCCAAATATTTGCTTTGTCTAAATAAGTTATTACTTGTTAAAAAGTAAAAACATCTGACTCTTGCTTAGTGGTTTTCATTACTCCTTTACATGACGTTGCATAAGTCTACTAATGAGACTTTCTCCAGTCTAATTTCTGCTTAGCGCTCATTCCAGACAAGCAATACAGATACGCAAGTAATTCATTCACCATTTCCACAGGTTTGGGGAACTGACAAGGTTCACATCTTGGTTTTATCATTTTCAAGCTCTTAGACTTTGGTGAATTTGCTTAACTTCTCTGAGCCTCAGTTTTGTATAAGTGTAACAATAGATATCTTTCAGATTATGGTCAAGATTCAATGAGCTAACATTTATAAATACCTAGTAGTGTGAGGACAAAGTTAGAGCTTCCCAGATTAGGGAAACACACACATGTGCACACAAACACACACACACAAACACCCACACACTCACCTTCTCCCCTTGCTCTCACTCCTCTCTCACTGTTCTTCCTTCTACAGAATATTCAGCAGGTAACAATGTTAATAGTAAGAGATACTGATACAGATTTTATTCTATTCCACTGTTAAAGTGCGTATTTGCTTTTTGGAGAAGCAGCTCGTTTCACAAAGCATATGTCCAGGAATAATAATCATCAACTTAGAAAAAAATCTCAGGCAGCATGACAGTCAGAAGAAAGATTATCTTTTCCTTTTTTTTCTTTTTATCTTTTTTTGAGAAGTAGAAGAATCTTTTTGGGTACCCACAAACTATTACTATGTAGTGATAAGAGCATCTGTCTGGCAGTCTCCATACTAACATGAATTCTTCTGAAGTAGCCGTGTGGCCTTGAACAGGTCACTTAGTCTGCCTGGACCTAAAAAGAATAATCATCCTAACTGTCACTTATGAGAAATTACTGTCCACAGCACTATAAGTTCATTTGCAATTTAGTTTCCTAATCAGAGCTCAAAGAACTTAATTAATTTGTCGAAGGTTTCTGAGCAATGAAGCAGTGGTTTAATCCAAATCTGCTTTATCCAAAAGTCTTGCTCTTAACCAAATGGGGCGATTGGAGTAGCTTTGCTTTCAGGTTGGACAAAGCTCAAAAATTCAATGACTGTATGAATTTGAGTCCAGGAAAAATCAAAACAGAAGACAATCACCTAGAAAACACTACACTGAAAGCCTACATATATATATATATATATACATATATATGGCAAATACATTTGTAGCTCAACTGTGCCATTTGGCACATATGAAGATACACTTGGGAGTCTGTTCTCTTTCTCTTATACTCACGTGTCAGGGTGCTTGGAGGCAAGGAAGAATTCCATGCAGGGTCCATGAATTTGAATTTCCCTAATAGAAGATACCCATTAATTATCTCCCTGCCTTCTGGTGTGGAACTTCTTACACTTATTCTTTCTTGCCTCCGATTGTTTACTGGTCCAGCGTCGGTCTCCTCAATTAGACTCTCTCCTTGGAGAAAGGTCATGTTTTTAAAAGTCTTCTCCAAGCCCAAGGTCACTGATTTTCCTTGCATTCTCCTACGCCATGGCCCACCTCAGGCATCCTCACTATTCACTGACTATCTTTGCACGGTCACTGATTTCCAAGTCGCAGCCCTTGGTTTTGTTTTAATGTGCAATTAATTCAGTAAATATTTCACCATAGAAATTTGCAGGAGTAATCAACAGTGATACCTGCTCCAAATCCACTTATTTCACAAATAGCAAACTGAATCTGTTTGCGCTCAGATAAGACAGCCTGCTGTGCTATCATAGCACCCGCATGTTGCCATGCACCAGAAGCGTGCTGTGTGCTTTCTATGCCGTATCCTATTCAATCTTAACAGAAACTATACGTAGAAGACACCGTCTGATCTTTGGAGTATTTTGCCTCCTTTATCTCCATTATTGATCTGTTTGCCATCCTTAAAAAACCTATGTCTAGGCTACCAAGGTTTTGGCCTTCGTTTGGCTTGTAAAATATTTCATTTATTAAATTGTTCTAAACTCAATTGGTATAAGCCCAAATTAGTTTAAATCCCATGGTAGCGGCATAAAGGAAAACAACAAAAAGCAGGCAACAAGCTGAAGTTGTCATCCCGTCGGAATCATGCGATGTATCTAAGCCAGCCCCAGAGACGTGGCGACAAGATGCGGCGTGTGTTGGGATGAAGCCCTAGTGACTGTCCTGTTGGAGAGCTGTCGGGCGGGAGTCAGTGTGGAAGATTTTTAAAACTCTTAAAATGATCATGTTCTCCCTTCACACCTCCTAAACCCTATGTATGTCCCTTTTGACGTTACCAATAGATAAACCCTGAGGAAGAGGAGCAGCCATTGCACCCATTGGGACCACGTCCTGCTCAGAGAACCTCCAGTTCGAAGTTGAGTCTCGTGGGGCACATGCCGTGATCATGGAATGTCATGCACAGACAGGGATAATTGTGCTATTCCTTGAAACTGGAACGCAACCACTGCTGAGCATTGCTGAAGATTTCCCTGGTGGAAAAAAGTTGCACAGTGCATTCTGATTTGTGAGATATTTTCAGATCTATTCTTTAAGAATGGGAGCTCTTGCTCACGGCCATCACTAAACCAAAGATTAAAATAATGGAGCAGAGATATAAACACTGAGAAGTCAAACACATCATGCATGGAAATGACATTGACAGGCAGGGAAACACTGCAGAGAAGAACCATGAAGCATTTACAGGTAACTAAACCTGCTCAGCCTGCAGGAACAGGAAAGGAACAAATGCTTAGGGAAGGAAATCTATCTTCCTTAATTTTTAAAAATTATCTACTATCTCTATCTACCTACCTATCTACCTATATAACTATCTAATTTCACAAAAGATTTGAAACAACATAAAATAATATGCACAGTTAAATAACAATATAAACCAATCAGAGTTAAAGAAACTATCAATGAAGAGAAAGCAAATGTCAGGTTAAAGATTAGAACAGCTCTCCGGCTATCCCAGTGCATATAGAAAAGTTATGCCAGTTTATCAGCAAAAGGAATTCTTTTCCTTACGCTTAAGCACGAAATAAATTTCTTATATGCAACTTAAAATAGCACTGAGTGATGAAGTGGGTGACATTCTTAGCTATCTCCTTCCATAAACGCAGCAGCAAAGTGCGCCGGGCTCTTTCTTCTAGTACCCTTGAAGCTCAGTTGAGACTTACTACCAAACTAGAAGTTTGTAAGACGTTAAAACAATGTGGTTTCCCTCTACGGGGCTCTTAGCTCCAGTTTTATCTAGGGGGATATTCCAGTAATTCTGGCTGAATCATATTTTTCAATTTTACAAAAATGTCAGATCCGTCTTTGGAGGCTTCAGATGAAAAGCCGGGCTGCTGACAGGTCAAGATGACTTTCCTCTGCAATGTAGGTAGGCGTGAGAAACGTGTGAAAGCGTAGCCTTTAAAAGTGATGACATCTGATAATAGGACATTTTATCCAAACACAGGCCCTAACTGTGATATCTGCCGAATGCACAGGCAGCCTGTCTCCCTAGCAAGCCTCACTCTTAGAGCACGAGCAACGGGCCTGTGGTGACGGGCCCAAAATTGACATTATGTTCTGTCTTGACATCTGAAAGTGAGAGGGCCTCTAGTGGCCTAACTGCAAGTCCCTCTCCCCACTCTGGCTCCTGTGAATAAGGTCCCCCCGCCAAACAGCCCGCCTTATGGAGGGGACCAAGCGCAGTTCCTGCTCATCCCTGAGCAGTGAGTTTTAGTTCTCTGCCAGCCCATGGAATTTTCCACAAGCCAATCACATCCTCCTGGCAGAACCCAGGGGTACCCCGCCCTCTCGACACTACAAAGTCAGCCTCCCAAGCCCCTGGCTGTTCACGCTGTTCCTAATCTCTGTGTGGCCCCACATGGCCCCAGAGTTATACCCTCAGATATATCGAGACAACCCAGCCAGCTTCTCTGGCTCCCACAAGGCATCCCTAGACCAGGGTGATATCGAATGGCTCCGTGCCCTCCTCATTCTCTTCTGTTATTCCCAGTTCAAGAAAAGAAGCAGCAGAGGAAGAACCTTATTCCTCTGCCCACAGTTATCACTTTCCTCAGTCTTTATTTTCTCCTCTTCTCACTCCATCTCTGTGCTGTTCTATGTGACTGATATTTTTCATGACCAAAAATGACATCTTCTGTTCCAATTACATCGATTCTAGTGATAAACAACTCTTTTCTCTACCAGCGTTTCTCAAAGTGTTGCAATCAGACCACCTGCATCAGAATCATCTGGAATCCTTGATAACATGCTGATTCCCGGACCACACTGACGGGAATCTCTGAAAGTGGGCCCTCAGGGTGTGCATTTTTAGCACGCTCCCGCAGTGACGCTGTAGATGGCTTTCGGGCCACTGACCTAGACATCGGGTTACATGGGAGCAGCCCCATCGATGACTGTGTCTCACCCAGACTCGGAGACCCAATCAGAGAGCCCGGCTGAGTTGGGAGCCTCAGGACAACAGCTGTGTGCTGTAATTGCTGTCCCTGTTTTAATGGGGCACTTTGTCTTTGTGCACTGGTGAGAGATTCTATTGTCTCGTACACTCCCACCTGACACGGGTAGCTGGAGAGACTAAATATAGACCCCACCTGCACAGAACATCCCAAAACAGGGCTGCTTCCTTTCTTCTGACCCTGTGGTCCAGGGACATTGCTCTGGAAACATTTGTTCTCAGTTACTCTTGCTGAGAAGCCACACGTGGGTTCAGACAGCAAGGTGACCTCTTTCTTGTTAAAAGACCTTGCATGGGAGAAAAACAAAACAGAACTGTAATTGTAGTCATACAGTGCATTGTGATGCATTGCAATGTTTATTCACGCTGAATGGAACAAATTTATAGATTATATTTATCTAATCATAGATAAATTAGATGTATCCTTACAAAATAAAAAAACTGGCTTGAAGTGATTTTTGCTAAAAAAAAAAATTAGACATCAATGATAATGCTAATGATGTTAGCAAAAGTGAAGAACAAGGAAATGGCAACATTTCCATTTGCCTTGGTTTTGACACAACCCCTCTGCCAAACACATCTCCAATAAAAGCCATCTTCATATAATCCATCTGATGAAAAAGAGGCCCCAAAGTGGTGCATTTATCAAGAATACTATTTGAAATATTAATTGCTTCTGCTCTAGTTAATGACGATTTCATCGCAAGTATACGAGGGCTGCCCTCAAAGTATCCAGCCGTTGTTAATATAATTTTTCATATTATGTGGCGGGACACTTTCTGGACAGCCCTCCTGTATTATGTCATGGTCTATTAAGGAATGTTACCAGTGCATTAAAAAAGTTCAGAGAGCATTAGAGTAAATTTTCAGATTCAAGATTCTCTTTGTCAACCAGTAAATTTGCATGCACAGAGATCAATAACAAAGTGAGAGATGCTTTCTTCCTCTCTCTCCCCCTCCCCTCCCCACCCCACTCTCTGCTGTTGATGCGTGGCTGTGAATTGTGCTTTTGGGGACTCACTAAGCACAGAACGTTGACACTCAGAGTAAACTAGGTGCTGTAACTTCCAGAAGGGAAAGGAACTAAAGAAAGGCCGGCCTTCTATTCTTTAACTCTGTCTCCTATTAAGGGAAAAGCTGGGTGGGGTTTGCAGACGCTGGCGCTGTGCAGGGCCCCGGGGAAAAACACCTTTTGAGGACTCTCAGGCAGGAAAAAACTCCCAAACACAGAAGGCTCGGAGGGGACTGATCTGACACATTCAAAGGTCTGTTCACTCTTTCATGTTCAAACTGTAGAGAATCTCTATAAAGTCACACAGTAGAATTTAAGAATTTCTTAGAAGACAGTATGGAATATACACCAAATACCAAAATGCGATCCCATTCATTAGACTTTCTCAAGCTTCCTGCACCCCACTTACCAGAGAATGTTCGGAACTGTAATTATCCTATTTAAATAATCTGGAGACCCTCCTGGGATTTAGCCCAGAGTTTTTAGCTCTAGCAAGACTTGCTCTAAATTCTGATAAAGTGGTCGTACCTCTCGCATATGCTCAATAGACAGTATTGAGCACACGGGTGTATCATGCTGGCCTCGAGTTTGGTTGCCCCAAGATAAGCAGACTTACAAGGTGCGACTGTAAGATAATGAGGAGGCTTTTCATCAAATCACTCTTAGGGTGATGCCAATCGTGGTACCAACTATATTCCAAACAATAACCTCATCTTGGGAAGGGACATATAGGCTCCCGAAGAGATCAGCTCAAAGGAAAAATTCGTTTGTTTGGTCAAGCTGCAGTCTGCACATTGACACAGCAATTTCATTTCTCTAAGTTTACAAACTTCCGGACCTTGCTAGGCATAGATGTCTTTTGGGAAGTGAATAGTGTATATTCCATTTGAAAGACTTTAAAAGTTAAATGAAATTGCTCTGTGAATGTGCAGACTGCAGCTTAACCAAACAAACGAATTTTTTCTTTAGAGTTCAATTTCTTTTTGAGGGGCTTCTTGCCCATGAGGTTTTTAGCCCAGGGTTTTAAGGATATCACATTTATTAGGGTTTTAAATGCAGGTATAACATTCAGAGCTCAGGGGCTGGCTTTGGAGCCTTGGGCTGGAGTTGAGCTGTTCCCTGGCGCTACCGTGCCCAACCGGACTTGAGGATTGCTTGGCTCTACAGCTGATTATTTTAATAATTTTTGGTTTCCAAAAGTGGCAATGCATATGATTCAACTTTTGCCACCTTAGGCTTGTTGTGCCTATGATTATAACCATTAGCTGATACTTAATTTTCATTGGCAGGTTATAGCAGTTAGTGTAGTACTACAGAACAGAAGATATATTACCATTTAAAAGTTTAGGAGTGCAATGCATGCTTTTGAGTCATTAGTAAATGTCATAAAATACAAATATCAAGGCTCAGGCCTGAAGTAGCCTACATGCTCCCTAAAGGTCTGAGCAATGTGAGTACTTGATAACTTCACTACCATAAAAAACCTAAAAGTTATTCCCTTTGACACCACCCCCCACCCCCATAATGTTAAACCAGGGGCTGATGTTCATTTGACAATGAGCACATATTGGTTACAAAGTGAAATGATGACTCCCTGGTATAAATACAGAGAGTCACACCCAACAAAGTGATGCCTTTCAAAACCATTTGGTCTGCAAAAATTCTATCCAGTGTATAGTGAGGCATCGATCACATCAATTTTTATCTGTTGTCTATTTAAGTTTCTGAACCTCATGTATTTTCTTTTGTGTAGTCATCTCCTAAGGCGGAGGGGAAATCAACTTCTGCCCACAGAAAATATACTCAGATTTCTCATCAGCTTGCTCTATTATAATGGCTTCGTAAGGACAGACAAAAAGTGGAAGCCAGTTGCAATTGTGCTCTGATTGAGAAGTTGGCTTTAATTTTGTTTTATGCTCCAAGGAAGCAACTTCATACAAAAAACATGAGATATCTTAGATTGCATACTACACTTCTATACTTTACTTCCAGTGAAATGATCATTTTTTTCCCAACGCTTGTCATGGCTTCTTGGACGATTCCCATGAAGTTAGCATGCAACCTAAGGGTAGAGTATCATAAACAGGAGTTGGCTCTTTTTGAAGTGTTTCTTATCCAGAACCATCTATTTGAGCCAATCTCCATTCGAATGACAATATCATGATTCTCTGTTATAGAGACCTTCGCATTAAGCCCAATTCTATTAGACTTTAATGTCATTTTTTATTGTTCTGGAGAAGACAGGCTGATAAACTTTCCTGATAAAATCTTGTTCCTGAAGATTCTCTCACATTCCTGATCTTGTAGACCAGCAGTTCTTAAACTGTCTCTCTGTCTACACCACAGGGTGATCTGATTATTGGAAACAAAAAAGACGGAACGAGAGTGGTCCAGGAAACGTGCCCAGACTGCCACCTCTTTGAGTTATGTAACAACCAGCTCTGTGGCCTTGGACACTGGTGGGGGTGTCTTGCATGGAGGTGTTATCTGCTGAGTGTGTTAAAGGGAAAAAAGAAGTGTAGAACAGTTGACACCCCACCCACTGAGTTTAGAAGCAGTGAGATGATCCTGGTGCCTGGTTGGGGTGATACACATGGGCACTGTGGATTCTAAGAGTTGTGGAGCCGGCAGTCCCAGTTACTGGAGGGCCACTCACCAGTATTGGCAGTTCCAACCTGTACTCAGAATTGCTTGGCCCCAGAACTGACTTTTGACCAACTCTCGCCAACAGAAATGGGAATGTCAAGTGGTTCAACTTAATGAAGTTCTGCCTCCATCCTTCCTTGGCGCTCCGGATACTTTCTTTGCTTACGCCAAGCTTCTCTAAGCTCTGCCTGTGGTCGAGTGACCTCTTGCTAGATCCTCTATTTTGCATTGTCCTTGAACTTTCTTCCTTTCCCTGCATCACAATCCACTGTTCTCCAGGTAGGGATCACACTTAGGTGTTGCTGCATCTTCATGCATTACTCAGCTTCTGCTCTCAGATCGCAGTGGGATCCAAAGAGATCCACCATAGGAGAATTTTTAATTAGAGCGGGAAGGCAGAGAGGAGAGGACACCTTTGGATAAATGTGGGCTGATGGTGCAATTTTCTTGGACCCAGACCCTAATCACAGCCAAGTAAGTGGCTGCCTGCCTCACCTAGACATACGACAGTCTTTTCACGAGAGGTGATTAGGCAACTGGAGAAAATATTACATTGTTCTCCAAGCCACACTCAAGAGGGGTCTATTTTTGCTGCTTGTTTTGCAATGGCTTTAAATAGCGTACCTTGAGAGGCATTTTGAGATCAACGAGTTTACCTTTGAGATAATTTCTCCTCTTTGTCAGCTTCGGGGCCACTTTTTGGCGCAAGATACATGCTGTTATGATATTGCAATCTACTGGGACAAAAATAGCTCATGATGTCACCCCCTCAGCCCAGGAGCGCTGCCCTCAGGAGATCATCTGCGAGGAGAGGGAGACAGGGTGGACCAGCCCAGAGCCTCCGCGGAGACAAAAATAGAGTGCTAATGGCCTGCAGCGACATGGACAGGAGTGGGAAGTGGACAGATATATTTATAAAGAGAGACGGCTCTGAGCATCTGCTAAGTCCCCATTCTCTTCTTTTTCCCAGGTCTATTTCTGGCTCCCGTTTGCACAGCGCAGGCAGCTCCTGCGAATAAAGAGCCTTCCTCCCGCCTGCCCCGGCCTCCGACCGAGCGCTCGGAGAGCCGGGCCTGGCTGGTGATCGGCGGCGTCTGCGGTTCTCACTGAACAACAGTCCCCTGAAATGGCAAGGCACCCGGGGCAGTGAGCTCATCGCCATTGATGTTTTTCCCCCCAACTTTTCGGTTTTGTTTCCCCACCGTGGAAGTCAGTGCAGCAGCATCGCTCAGCGGCCCAGCCCGGAACTGCAGGGGAGCGGCCGCCTGTGCATGAACTCTGGGCTCAAGGGAGCAGTTTTAAACCTTCATCCGACAGGGTGGATGAGAACAGTTTCCTCCTCTGTGCTTCTCTCTAGACCGAGGGTTCGCAGTTTCCAATCCAGCTTGCTGCGTCCTGGGAGGGACCTCACCCGGCCACCGGTGTGTCATGGATGCAAAAGAGGAAGGAGAGAGAATCAGGTGCCGCACACTTACCTGGAACTTCTCTCCAGAAATAGAAGCATTAAATGAAAATTGTATCACCTTCCACTCAATTAAGATGCTTCGGAGGCAACACTTACTTGGAAAAATATGTTAATGTGATTATTTTGTGTTCACAGTGGGTGACTCTACTTCCAAACACTGATGAATCGTTATCATCAATCATTTTAAAGATCGCAGAGTAAACTCATTAATCAAAATGTAAGCTTTCTGCTTGTTTTTTTTTTTAAATTTCATATATACAAATACGAACTCACAGACTCAAAAGATTAGATTGTGATTCTTCCCATTGTGGCAGAGACAAAGATAAAAGTATTCTAGATTTTCTAGAATGTTCATATCCTTACTCCATGCCTTGGATGCAGCCACAAGAATAGAGTTTTTCCTCTTAACATGCGCACGGCAAACCTCACAGAATACAAATAAGGGATCTTATGAGACTGCACAACAAGGCAAGGAACCTGACCCCAATCTGCATCTATCCCTGAAGATTCTAACCAAAGAACTGGTCTGCCTCTCAGAAGAATAAGTGTCTCAGTTCATTTTATGCTGCCATACCAGAATACCTGAGCTTGGCTAATTCATAATGAGCAGAAATGTACCGGCTCTCAGTGTCAGTCTGGGAAGTTCAATGTCACGATGCCGGCACCTGGCGAGGGCCCTCTGGTTGCAACCTCACATGTCGGAAGGTGAGAGGGTGACAGAGGGCGAGAGAGGGTAGAACCAAGGCACCAGTCCCACTCATGATGGTGGAGCCTTCGTGGCCTAATCACCTGTTAAGACTCCCACCTCTTAATATTGCTACCATGGCAACTAAATGTCAATATGATTTTGGAGGCACAAACATTCAAACCATAGAATAGCATAGGGGGGGATGGCTCTCAAGGAGATGAGGCAAACAGTTACAATTTATGTTCTCAACTCTGCCTGGTCAGGGGGTCAAATCACTGAAGCTTCTGGTGATAGAGCGTGACCCAGTAGAGATTTCTATCCAGGAAGGCAAGTGGCTGCCAAAACAAGGTCTCTCAGGGTAGCACCTGATGTGGTTCTAAAATGTCTCAGCCTTGCAGGTTTTAAAATATGACTGGCCATTGCCCAGGGGTGGTCTGACTCTTGGGGACAGAGTTGCATTCATGGCCCTTGAGAAACTGATCTATAATCCAGAACTCCGAATGTGCAGTGAGAAATAATACTGCCAGAAGGAACAGGACATATTCTTTCTACCTTCTCTCCTTGCAGAAAAGCTACATGGGAAGATGAACTATAGTTGGAAGATGGTTTGGTGATGATAAAATCAAAGTGTGAGGGTGGAGGAAATAAAATTATCTCAAATGGCCAGGACCGCTGAGCTGTGATTTACCCATCTTGACTAGGACATACCTGCCAGACGTCCATTGTCTTGGACTGGGTTCCCCGGAAACAGACTCAGAGACAAGGGTCCATCTGAAAGTGATTTTTCAGAATGTGTTACCAGGAAAACTGATAGGTGAGTGGGGAGGTGGAGCAGGAGTGGGAAGTAAGCTGTGCAGGCAGGTGAGTTTGGTTCAATCTCACAGGAGAGCTCTGGAGAAAGTGGAGTTCCCCCATCAAACTGTCCCAATCAGGGCTGCAGGAACTGGCCTCTGCTCCCGCACCCACGGTCACTGGATAAGAGCCACCACGTGTGCAGCTAAACAGGCTCTGGCAGCCTTCACAGAAGCCAGCACTGGCCCGGGGTCAGTACCCAGAGATGCAGGTGCCGGCGTTGGAAGTGGAGCCTACTGGAAAACCAAGGGCGGGGATGGCTGGGTGAGGTTGGCATCTCCCTGCTGGAAGCCAGTGCCTCCTCCCCTGACTGTTGTGGGAATACTGAGTCACAAACTTCCTCTCAACCACCTTCCAGTCTTGAGCACCCCCTGAGGGCCACCCCTTCCTTCACTGTGTCCTGGTCTCTGAACTTGGGTATCATAACCTATATCCACTCTTTTATCAAATTCAACTTAGGGTGACTTTGTCTACGTGCAGTCCAGCTTGACTTTGGCATGTCCACACACCCTTATTTTGTGCTTGGACTCCCCAGGTGCGTACAATCTACACTGCATAAAGTGGGGAAAAGAGGCTTGGGAATTGCATAGTTAACAAAGGCTGTGCAGTTGGTCACCCTCTCCCCCTACATGTGGCCTAAATTATGGGACTGGGGTGACAGTCACTTAAATGAAGAAGCCAAATGTTTACTGCATCCTTCTCTTCTCTAAAAGAACAGCTACAGACTCTAAATATTTCATCTTTGACTTTAACAGACGAGGAGAGGAAATTAGCCCCAGGAGGAAGGCCGTGCATGACCAGGATTAAGATATGGAAACACACAAAGACCCTTGCCCGTGTGTGCCAGGTCTTGGAATCCTACTCAAGTAGA
Source organism: Eulemur rufifrons (assembly GCF_041146395.1). Lineage (NCBI taxonomy): Eukaryota > Metazoa > Chordata > Mammalia > Primates > Lemuridae > Eulemur > Eulemur rufifrons. The sequence continues at coordinate 17,716,804 of NC_091007.1, forward strand.
CAAGCTTGCCAAATTCCTCTTCGGTCAGCCCCAGATTGGGAGCCCAACATTATAGATAATATTTTACCCAACCCTCCCTCTCCCTCTCCCAATACACCCATTTCCTCCCTGAACCCCACCCACTCTGTCTCTGTCTCATTCTTTACTCCTCTTTCAGTGTAGAATTCTATCATTTTAGTTCCAGGGAAATTTTTTTTTTCCTAACAAAGTGTAAAGTGAAGGAGCTGCTCTTCATGATGAAAGAACAAAAATCCTCCTCAGACTAGATATTTCTAACACTCTTCCACGAGCGTCTAAAGTGAGAAGTTATTTAAATCCGTCCTCAGTGGGTTTCCACCCAGCTTTCCCGAGGCAGAGCTCAGAGCAGCGACTGGAGCTGGTTATCGCAGGATCTGACATCCCTTTGTTTCCGATCGAAGCTGAAACGAAGAGAGAAAAGAAACAGCGCGGTTAGCAAGAAAGGGGTTCTTAATCGTGAGGGCGGATGAAAACACCGTCAGGAGAGGAGGCGGTTCAGCCTGCAGCCCTGCCGAGCTGGGGTTCTGAGCTCTGCTCTCCTTCCTGGGCTCACAGGACACCTGGAGGCGTTGCCAAGATCATGCAGCTTCAAACCCTGCTCCAGGACCCAGGAACCAATGCACGGACACCACTCCTGAGTTAATCTGGTGTATGACATATGGTTTAAAAAACTCTACTTAAACCTCATTCCTGGACTTCATGGTCAGTGACCTGGTAATTTGGGAACTGGGCCAGCCAGTTGATCCCACTGGTGAACAGACCAACTCAGAGTTCAAGGTGAGGCCTCAAGATACCCCAAATCTTGGCGGGCATGGGGACTTCTGACACAACGGTCCAGATGCCAATTTTCGCATGGCTAGAATGTTGAGAATTTTTCTGGCTAGAATGTTGAGAATTTTTCTGCCTGGAATGCCTTTGTACTTTTCCTTCTAGCTCATTCTTCTCTACACATCATTTCTTAGTCTATAATTCCTATAAAATATTTAATATCCAGTTCGAATGCTTATATCCCTCCATAATTCCTGTCACAAACCTTTTCATCCTAGGACCCGCAATAACTTGAAATAATCTTCTTCTATGGAAATTGGATTTTTTTCCATTACGTAAACACATTGACTCAATTTTATTTCTTACTTTAACATCTAAGCAGTACCTTTCTGTGCCTCATGTTTTTCAATGATAAATTGGTAATAGTAATAATAGCACCTACCTCTGTGGGTTGTTGTGGTGATTAAATGAATTAATATATACAAGGTTAAATGGTTAAATGGGTTACTAATACTAAGTAGCAGAACAGAACTAGACACATAGAAAATGTTCAGAGAAGTTAGCAATTGTGATGATAATGTTTATTATTATCCTAGTAACCTGACATTGTCTTAGTAAATATTTTGGGATGGATAAGTAGATAAAAATAATTATCAATTACCCCAAAGCATGAGAGAGTTGAAAACCGAGTCCCAAGACCCAGACTGCCCTGAGGATTTCTTCATCACCACTGGGCTCAGCTACAGTCTGGATTGATCTGTAATGATCTCCAAGCCTGTCGGATAAAACCAGGTAAAGTTAAATAAGAAAGACCCAAAGACAGTGAACTCTTCTCAGAAGGAAAGGAAATTGCCATTAGTATTATCATTGCTGTCTCAGAATAGTAATGGTTTCTGCTGCTATGGGTGTTTTAACATTTATCTAAGTTTGAGAGTCTGGAAAATGACAAGGAACCTCAATTATAACTCTGGTTGTATAATCCCAGGGGACTTGGAACCTCTTGAAATTTTTTAAAAGATGGGCTCATTAGGCCAGGTGTGGTGGCTCACGCCTGTAATGCCAACACTTAGGGAGCCTGAGGCAGGAAGATTGCTTGAGGTCAGGAGTTCGAGACCAGCCTGGGCAATACAGTGCGAGATATGTGCATGTGTGTTTATTTGTTTATTACTATACATATGCAGTATGGCATTATATATAGTATCATATATACTACATATTATGTAAAATGTCTATATATAATGTATTAATACATGTACATTACATGCCTTTTATATATGACATATTAAACATAGAATAGTGTATATAGACATTATATAGAGAGACATTATATATACGATATATATATAGTGATGCATCACTTAATGCCAGGGCTATGTTCTGGGAAATGTGTCCTTAGGTGATTCTGCCATTGTGCGAACATCAGCGAGTACGTACGCAAACCTAGATGGAACAGCCTACCACACACCTGGGCTACAAACTTACACAGCACGTTGTTGGACTGAATACTGTAGGCAATTGTAACACAATAGTAAGTATTTGTGTATGGAAACATACCTACACAGAAAAGATACAGTAAAAATAGGACATCAAGATGGTGCAGCTGGACAGGGCATTTACTACGAATGGAGCGTGCAGAACTGGGAGTTGCTCTGCGTGAGTCACCAGTGGGTGCTGAGCGAGTGTGAAGGCCTGGGACCTTGCTCTGCGCTTCGTAATAAACTTTACAGACTTTATAAACACTGCACACTTAGGCGACACTAAATTTATTTAAAACTATTTTTTCTTCAATACTATATTAACCTTAGCTTACTGCAACTTTTTTACTTTATAAAAAAAAAAACTTTCCAATTTTTCTTAACTTTTTGACTCCTTAGTCATAGCACTTAGCTTAAAACACAAACACATTGTGCAGCTGTCCAAAAATATTTTGTTTCTTTATATCTTTATAAGCTTTTTCCTATATTTAATATTATTTTTGCTCCTTAAACTTTTCTGTTAGAAATTAAGACACAAGCACACACATTAGCCTAGGCCCACACAGGGCCAGGATCATCAGGATGTCATTAGGTGACAGGAATTTCTCAGCTCCATTATCTTTTTATGGGGCCACCTTCATCTATGCTGTCCGTTGTTGACCAAAATGTCACTATATGGAGCATGACTGTGTGTGTATAAAAATATGTGCATAGACATTATATATATGGAGTACATATAATGTCATACTACGCATATATAGTATGACAAGGGGAGATAAATTCAGTAAAGAAAAATACACTAAGTCACAGGAGATAGAGTGTTTCTGTAGAGTGACTGGGAGACCTTTCTGAAAAGGGGCAATTGCAGAGACATTTCATCTAGAAGAATGAGTGAAGAGGCCCGGGAGCTCTCCAGACCAGTGAATAAAACAGGTGTCGTGGCCCTGAGGTAGGTGGTGATGGGACATTCCAGGAGCCCAGCATGGCTGCAGATGAGCAGGTCAGATGGAGGCAGAAACAGGGGCAGGGACCGTCTGGCTCACGACGGGCCCTGTAGACAGCAGGAAGGACGTTGGCACTCACTGTCACTCAGAGCAAGGCGGGAAGCTCATAAGGATCTGAGCGGAAGAAAGATGTGCTGAGACGTGTTGAGAGGATCACTTAGGCTGCCGGGAGGAGAACGCGAGGGATGCCAAGAAGCTGGGGGCGACATCCCAAAGCTTAAGGAGAGCCGTGCAAAAGCCACGGCGCGTCCTGAGCTCTTGATCAGAAATAGGTCAAGGAGGGAAAGCGCAACACTAGGGAAAGAGAGAGCTTAAGAAACACACATCAGGGCGCATTTAGTGAGAATTCATAACATCAAAAGCAATTTTGAAAATTCAGGGTGGATTTTTTAAGCCAAAACATACATCACAGCTCTCCCATGCCAAGCTGCCTTTGGGTGGGGTGGATTCCATGTGGACCGTGTGGCAGCCACAAACAAGCCCAGGGACAACAGGGACAGCCACCAGCGGGCTCTGCCTGGCATTCAGCTGCCTCTACTGGGAGCTGGTTTTGTTGGGCCAACCTGTGCCCAGTAAGCCAAAATCTGAGAAATGGGATCTGGAATTTTCCCCATTTCCATTTCCTCTGCCTCAATTTTTCTCTTTTTCTTATTTCTCTCCTCCTCTGCCTTCTCATGAACTCACTCATTGTTTTGAAAAAATTGTGCACACTCCTCTGGAAGAATTTAAGCAATGCTTGAAAGTACCAAAAAAAAAAAGGTTTTTTTTGTTGTTGTTGTTTTGTTTTTTTTTTTTTTAACAAACATGTTTCAGGGAAACATGCAAAACCATCAAGGTTTTGTGCAGCCAAAAATCTGACCCGGTATCTGTGTTAAAAAGAAAGGCTGTTCTGACACTGGCTATTTTTCTACTCCCTCATGGGCCGGACTGTGCTCTGTGGGAGCCCCGACCTCCAGGACCTCCCAACATGACTGTATTCAGAGACAGGGTCTTTCAGGAGGTCGTCATATTCAAATGAGGCCATTAGGGGTGGGCCTTCATCCGATATGACTGGGGTCCTCTTAAGAAGAGGGAGGGACGCCAGGGTCATGTGTGCACAGGAAAGGCCGTGTGAGGACACAGTGAGAAGTCCGCCATCTGCAAACAGAGGACAGAGGCCTCAGGAGAAATCAAATCTGCCAACACCTTGATCTTGGACTTCCAGCCTGCGGAGCTGTGAGAAAATGAACTTTGTTGTTTGAACCACCCAATCTGTGGCATTCTATAATGGCAGCCTGAGCACACCGATACAGAAAGGACGCAGAGGTTCCACCCAGCAGTCGTGCCGGCCAGGCTGTGTCTGCTGTGAATGTGCTCGGGTGTCCCCGAGGGAGGTATGACCTCGTAGCTCTGGTCACACTCTCTGAAACCAAAGGGGGTGGAAGTAGGAGATGAGGTCGGGAAGATAACAGAGAGATAAGACCACGTAGATCATTTTAAGGACTTCTCTGTTGAAATGTTTTTAAAAGTTACAGTGTCTTGGCTTAATACACCACTGGAGAAATAGAAAACACGAACACAAATTAATTGAGTTCATTTAAAATGGCATCTGTTCTCTTGTCTCTGCAGAGAAATGAACAAAGGGCAGATGACACGAATCTGAAACTCTCGGCAGAGGAGCTGTGACGGCGTCATACAGGGGACGGTGCAGGTGTCCCAATGTGGCCGACTGTGCCTGGTGGCTGTCGTTTGTAATTCAAGAAAAGGAAATGGTGGGGAGGGCAGAGGACATTCCAAGTCCCGGCTCCTTGTCATGCCGTCCTGCCTCCTACCTGTTGTCACATCAGTGCTTCCGTGGGCAGAGGAGCCCCTGTCCCAGCACCACACCCTAGCAAATGCCCCTGTGCCCTTCCCCAGCCAGGCTGGCCACCACAGGGTGAGGAGTCCGAGGAGCCAAGTCCCCAGGCCCCATGCACCCCCTGCTAGACCACACCGTTAGGTCCCTGGGACCCTGGGACCCTGGGACCCTGGGACCCTGGAATTATCTACCCCACAGTCCCAAGTCCACTTCCAGCATCTCTGCAGCCTCTTTCCAGGGTCCCTCTTCAGGAGGGCCAAGAGACTTCCATTGCGCCCCCCCAAGGCAGGGGCGGGGGGGGGTGCTGCTTCTAGAGCCTGGGTGTGAAGCTGGAACATCCACACACCATCAGCCGCCTGGCCAGGTAGGAGGGAGCCGGGCGAGGAGAGAAGTGGGGAAGAGGCTGGGTCACAGGCTCGGGCATGCAAGGCTGGTTCTCCTTGCAGTGGACTTTCCAGCACTTTCTATGGAGGAACCTGACTTCTGAATCCAAACCTGACATTCCATGTCCTTACGAAGTCATGTTTGCCAAGGGAGGAGGATAAAATTTATGTAACGGTGTGTGGCTGAATTTGTCACTTTGCATACGGGACATACAGTGTGTGCACCTCCGAGTGTGCCACGCTGGGGGCAGCCTGCCCCGCCTGGACTCTGAAACCAAGACCCTGGTAGGGGTGACCCTGAGAATTCGTTTTCCCTTGATTTTAGATCATTGCATCCAAATTTGTCATTTCCTCTGCAAAGCTTTAAAACAGCGATGCTCTATGAATAAATATTGGGATTTGTGCTATTTTCCCTTTGTTTACATGTGTGAAGAGGAAAAATGATGGATGTCGTTTGGGTATTAACTCAATGATTTGGCGTTTGTAGTCTCCTTTTCTGTTTTTCCAATATCCTATCAAGCCACACTGTAAGATTGTTTTTCCTTCTAATCCTAATGCCACAATGATGGCATTTAAATGGAGACATCCGTCTTAGTCTCCATCCGTCCAGAGGCGTTGGGACAGGAGGCAGGACGCGCTTGTTGCCTTCTTGGCTCTCAGGGTCGCAGTTTTACGTGCAGTGACGGAGTCTGGTCAGCAGATGGCAGCAAACATCTTGTAAGAAAAATAATTATTTAGGTTGAGTTAAAAATAGAGAGAAAGAACGGGAGGGAAAAAGCCCAGGACCCGTGGAGAAGCAAACTGCCACCGAACGCTGCCTTTCTTGCAGGACGGGGGCACGCACGGGTCTCACAGCGTCCGCGCAGCGCGATTCCTCTTTCCACGCGCCCCTTTCTGCCTAACCCTGCTCTGGCGACCAGCTTGGCACAGGCAAAGTGGGGAATTCTGACAAGGGGAGGCGGAGGCCGGGGTGGCCTGGAGCACAGAAGGTTGGCTCCGAGTCGCAGCCCCCAGGAGGGGCCGCCCGGGCTGAGTGGCACTCTGCCCCTCCGAATGTCCCCTCTGACCTTGTCCCCACTGCAGCCACGTGGCTGGTCCTCCCCGCTGCTCTGTATGCACCGAGCGTCTCCCGGCTCTGGGCTCCGGCACCCGGCCCTCCTCCAGGGCTGCGAGGAGGCGACAGCTCATTTAACCTGTGTCCTCATCTCCGGGCTCAGCTGGCGGTTGCCATGGCAACCCCCAAGGCTCCTCAGGCTTTTCTCACTGACTGACCGGGCCTGGAAAACCATTCTGGAATTGACAGAGCTCTATTCGGGGAAATTTTAAAGAAAGAGCAGCCTGACCTAGTTTCAATGCTGCACAAACGAAATGGCAGGGACGTGAGGTGTTACGAAACAGAAAGGGACAGTTGCCACCGGGAAGATGGGAAGACTTCTGCGGGTGAAGGGAGCTAGAGCAAGGGCCCCAGCCTGTGTTGTTTCCTTGTCTTCCAACAAGAAGAACTCAACACCAAAATGCAGAAATATAGAATAAGTCATCGTCTGTCTTTTTTTGCAACTGAGCCTGCCAGCAGGCACGAGAGAGCCGGGAAGTGAACACGTCTGCTCCAGTTGAGCCTTGAGATGACCACAGCCCGGGCTGACAGCCTCCTTGTAACCTCACAAGGACCCTGGCATCACTGGACACCGTTGAGCTGTGCCCCGAGTTCTGGTCCACAGAAACTGTCAGAAAATATTAATGAGTGTGTGTGTGTGTTTAAGTCACTATGTTTTAGGGAATTTTGTTACACGGCAATAGATAACCAATACAACCATTTGTTTATTACTCTTGCTTCCATGGTTTGAATTATCGTTACGGGTATGTGCTCTTAGAATCCACCTGGTGATCCTCCCGCCAACAGCCTCCTGAGTAGCTGAGTATGTGCTCACTTTTGGTGCCACCTACAATGTACGTCCATGACAGAGAAAACTCAGGGACTTAATGAAGTTGTTTTCTCTCAAGCTAATAAATCCTAATATATCATGTGTCCATTGCAGGCCTCAAATTCAGGCTGCTGTTGGGGGTGGTTTGTTGCAAATATTAATTGAACACTTAAATATATTAACTGTACAATCCTACAAGGTAAGGACTATTAGACTCATTTTCTGGCTGCAAAAAACTAAGGACCAAGGAGGTCAAGTCACTTGCCCAACCACGCACAGGAGTCAAGAGGCAGAGCTGAGTTATAAAATTCGGCAGTCCACTAATGGAACCTTGGGGAACTTCTCCAAGGAAGACAGACTCTCTGGGTTATTTTTCTAGAATTCAGCCTCATTTTGATAGCAAGCTCGTATTCTGCTAGGTTGCATTAACTTCATCTCAGTCAAAAAACCATGATGTCACCCGTTTCCCCTAGAGTTGTGTCTTAGTTTGTCAGGGAACTCAAATGGTGCTTTGGGATCTAGGTGGCAGGGAGGAATCTGCTCTTTGGCCATCAAAACACAAGTTGTTGCTGTGTTGCCACTACAGGTGGCACCCAGGTCTGACCCCCTCTGAGATCCCTTGGGTGCTTGAGAAACACTAGTCAATGCCACGGGCTGGAGTTTCAGAGAGTCTGCGAGACCGTCCCCTCCCAACATTCCCCACACGCTGGTGCTGGCTAGATCCGCCACCTCCTCAGCTGTCTGCAGGAAGAGGGCCGAGGGGGACAAGGCTTCCAAGCCGTAATCTCGCCATCCTCCCTTGACTCGACTGAAATAGTCAGGAAGGATCGAGGAGGCATCAAGTAGCAGCAAGGACCACAGGGCCTGCGTGTTTCTATTGCTACGGCCCACCCACCCCACCCCAGATCTGCTGAGGAGGGGCCTGCCCTTCCCTGGACTTGCATTTACAAGCAGAGCCACCCCCCAAGAGGCCCCTCACCAAGGTTTGACACGAGACAATCCAGGCTCCTGCCTGGGACAGACGTTTTGCTGAAAGACTTGTCAGTTTGGATTTTTGCCTGAAGTTAGTGGGTCCTCTGGAGATATTTAACCCTGAAGGTCTTCGAAAAGCAATGGTTTGCTTGAAGAGAGACCGGGAAATAGTGAAAGAATGGGCAAAAGAGGGAGCAGAAAAGAATAAGATAAAGGGAAGGGCCTCATTCGTGCCGTCATCGTCACCTTCGTCACTGTCATCTACTGGCTGGCTCCTCTGGGCCAGGCACTGGGGCACGGGATTTGCACACGTCATCTCTACTCACGTGATCAGAGGTCAGACACTGGTGGCCTGAGGGCAGGGCAAGCTCCCCAAGGCAGGCAGTGGCCAGCTCCCAGGAAGGCTGTGAGCTCACGTCACTCGTGCAGGTACTGGCCAGGCCCCACAGGCGCTGAGATGCACAGAACCCGAAGCGCTGGGGCAGGCCCAGGTGGAGCTCTCACGAGATGTCGCAGGGTGACTGTCACATGCACAGAGTTTGGATGTGTCTTGCCCAACGTTGGACTCCCAGCAAGAGTCTGCAAAATTCACTGAAGCAGATGAAATCCAGGATCTCAAGGCCAGTCACCCCGAGTCTCAGAATTGTTCCTCCCTCACCAGCTGTCTCTTCTATTGCAGTCTTGTTAGGTGGGGATGAGGAGGGAGAGGAGAAGATGGCACTAGGAGAGGCTTGGTCTACAATAGGAGGAACAAATTGACCAGAGGGGGCTTCCAAGATGGAACAGACGACATGTCAAGGGGGTCTCCAAGGACTGAATAGATGTTCGTTCTATGGTAGGGGGTCTCCAAGGACTGACCAACCAGAAAGAGGTAGAGAGGCCACAAAGTGGAGATATGGCCAAGGCCACAAAAGGGGGTCTTTGGAGCATGGAGCATGCGTATAAGTAAGGTGACAATATCCTCAAGTGACCTACCCTCATTAACATAGTAAAAATCACACCCACCAGCACCAAGACAGTTTGCAAATACCTTGGCAACCCCTGGAAATTGCCTTACAAGGATGGAAAAGGGGAAGACTCGCCATTCCAGGAATTCCTCACCCTTTTCTAAGAAAAACCACGAATATTCCTCCTCCCACTTTACATATTATTAGGGATTAGCGTAAAGGACAGACCCTAACCCTGGGGTGACGCTACTTTTTATTTGAGCAGTCCTCTTTCTACCAATTTTGAGAGTGTACTATGCTTTCTATTCTCTGTCTTTAGGTCCAGTGGTGGCTTACCCCTCTCTCTCCATTTAACACCGTCTCCAGCAGAGGTTAGTGTGGTTTGTGGATGACTCTCCCCCAAACCTCACCCCTTCACAAGAACCAAAAACCAAACAAACACAAAGTTCCCCAGCTGGTTTTGTGCCTTCCTCTTTATCCTAAATTTTTGAAAAAAGAAAAAAATAAAATAAAAGGACCTGATAGAATATTTTCTCAATGAGGTAATTCGTTTAGGCATTGATAGCCATTCATGCATCATTATGAATTAATTTACCAAGTTAATCCATCAATTTAGTCCAATAATCAGATCAGCAGATAGCAGGCCAGCTTGTTTTGGCTCGATGCATTAGATGACCAGAAAGATCAGATGATTAGATCAGATTCATCAAATGCTTTTCACAGGCCTGCGCACAGCACCGTGAGCTAAGTGGAGAGTGCCTGCAGGTTGGGCTGGTGGCCAGGGTCTGCCCTGGGTCCCCGGCTCCGGCCTCAGCTCAGGCTTTAGACGTCCTGCAATTTCAGACACGGGCTGAGCAACCAGGTGACTGGACATCTGTGTTAGTTTCCTGTGGCTGCTGTAACAAACTGTCACAATGTTAGTGGCTTAGAGAAACACACATTTAATATCTCACCATTCTGGAGGTTTTCTGGGGCTGAAATCCACGTGTGGGCAGAGCCGCATCCCTTCTGGAGACTCTAGGGGAAAATTCATCCCTTGCCCTTTCCAGCCTCTAGAAGCCGCCCGCACTCTTTGGCTCGTGGCCTCATCATTTCTGCTCTTTGCTCTGTCATCAGTCGTATCTTCTCTGGCTCTGGCTCTCCTGCCTCCCTCTGTCACTTACAGGGACTGTGATCACACTGGGTCCCCTGGGCAATCCAGGGTCAGCTCCCATCTCAAGAGTCTTCGCTTAATCCCCCCTGCCTCGTCCCTCTTGCCACATAAAGTACCACGTGGACAGTTTTGCAGGGCCGTTGTTCTGGCTCCCCCGACAACCGACGGCCATTGCCAGATTCTCAAAGCCACAAGGGCGCATCTGATCCCTTGCAGACACCTCCGTGCTCCGAGACACGGAAAGGCCTCCTGTGGTTTCATCAAACCACACCCACCGCAATTCTGCACAGCTCCTAAAGCTCTTGACATTAAAGCAGCCCCTCTGCAGGAAGGCTTGGCTTCCAGAAAACTCCTGCTACTTTGGAAATACACAACCTGGGAGGATAAATAGCGAGTTCCCATCAACACCCTGCACCTGTCATTGGAGAACGATGGGGCGATTTAGCAAATTTCACATGGTTAAGAGGTTCTTGGTACCCGCTTAATATTTTGAAATAAAAATATTAATATGTACTAATAAATAAAGAATCATCTATTTAAAAAAAGAGGTTCTGTAAGTAATTACATGTTGGGAGGAGATCAGGTGAGAATGCTCAGAACATTGGACCCCAGGCCCAGCTCCAGACTCCAGAAAAGACAGAAAACATTGAACTTAAACAATTACGTCTACCATAAATTGCTAGCTGGGGACAGGATTCAGTAACAAACTCAGCTATATATATTATATATTATTGTTATTAATATTAATAAAAATAATATATATAATCTTGTATTTTTCCCGTGTGCTTGGAACTTGGGTAACGTCTATTCGGGTGAGAATGCAAACAGGTTAACATGTGCTCTGTCCTAAGTGAGCAGGGAGTGACGTGACAGTTAAAAGCTGGCTGGGTCTTCAGGGAAGTTGTATCAGTGTGTCCGGGCCGCTGTGACAAAGTACCACAGGCGGGGTGGCTTAAAGCAACATAAACTGATTTTCTCACAGTCCGGGAGACTGGAAGTCTGAGATGGAAGAGTGGGCCGGGCATCCACCAATCCAGTCATATTGGATTCAGGGCCCGCCCTACTCCAGTACGATCTCATCTAAACTAACTACACCTGCAAAGACCCTGTTCCCAAAAATGTCACCATCTGAGGCCTCCCTCCTTGCCTGGTCTAGTGCTGTCTTTCCCCTCTGTCCCACATGGTCATATCTCTGAGCGTGTCTGTGTCCTAATCTCTTGTTATAAAGACACCGGGCATATTGGATCAAGCCCCACCCTAATGACCGCATTTTACCCTAGTTACCTCTTTAATTGCCTTATCTTGAAATAGTCATATTCTGAGGTACAGGGTTAGGGCTTCAACATGTGAATTTTGGAGGACACATTTCAATCCATAACAGAAATGTAGGGCTCGGCAAGGAAAGAGGAGGCCACAGAGGTGGCAGGAGACAGAGAGAGTCTACGTGGCAGGAAAGGCTCAAGGGGGCTGTAACCTGGACAAAGAGTTTGATCTGCTCTTAAGTGGAGGGAGAGACACCAAACCTAGGGAGACTGGATGGTAAGAAGGTTCTGGATGCCTCTGGATGGTTCTCTACTGAAAGTTTCGTTTCGAGGTTTTTGTGTCTTCTTTCATCTACAGTCTCCTTGTCGTAGCACTTTCTAGAACCCCCACATTGCAATAGCACCCAGAAGATGTCTGTCTCTGTCTGGTATGAAAAACTCTGTCTTTAACCTTCTGTTGTGAGACAGTTGGTCAAAACGGGGGAGACAAGCGAGTTTCCCAGCTTACGTCCTGGAAGACACAACCCTGACATCTGGGAGACAAGCAGTGTCCGGAAACCTCTCTACCTTAATCTCCTCGTCTATAAAGAGAGAGGATATCCTGGATGAAACTAAAATTCCGTTATTTAATGAGGTTGGAAACTCAAATCTACTTATGAGTCTGGAGAAAATTACTTAACGTATGCTTCCCAGGGAAATATTAAATTAAAATCATGACTGCATAATGGCTAACTACCAAATGAGGGTGAACATCAATGAAAAGAAAAGCAATTAGCAACATGATCAATTGATATGCTGTTCATATTTTATTATTAACATTAGTCACTTCCATAAGGCAACTGCGGCCTGTGTGAGTTTGCTGGGGTTGCCATGACGAAGTCCCCCACACTGGATGGCTTCAATGACAGGAAAGTATCGTCTCACAGATCTGGAGATCAAGGTGTCAGCAGGAAAGACACCTGGGCACGCCAGGAAAGCATGTGTTCCAGGTCCTCTTCTACCTTCCAGCAGTTGGTTGGCTTGTGGCGTGTAACTCTAGACTTATCATGACATTCTCCGTGGTGCTTGTCTGTGCCCAAATCTTCCCTTATGTAGGGACCCACCCTACTCCAGTGTGATCTCATGTACACTAATTTCACCTGCAATGACCCAGTTTCCAAATAAGGTCACCTTCTGATGTTCTGGGGTGAGGACCTCCGTGTATGAATTTTGCGGGGGACACTCACCCACACACAACACTGCCCCTCAGTGGATTAAACAAACAGTGAGGACATTGCACTCTCTCTCCTTGTCCACTTCAAAAGAGAGACTCAGGCTTGGTCAACATGTACGTATACAGTAGTCCCCCTTATCCATGGGGCTTGCTGTCTGAGGTTTCAGTTACCTGCGACCAACTGCAGTCTGAAAATAGATGCGTACATACAGTAAGGTATTTTGAGAGAGAGAGAGAGAGACAGCATTCACCTAATTTTATTCCAGCATATTGTTATAATTGTTCTATTATCTCTTACTGTGCCTAATTTATAAATCAGACTTTATCATATTAATAGGTATGCATGTATGTACAGGGAAACACACACAGTGGTGCATACAGGGTTCAGTACTATCCTCGGTTTCAGGCATCCGCTGGGGGTCTTGGAGTGTAGCCCCCTCAGATAAGGGGCGATGCTGTATTTCTGCAATGACACTTTTAATCACTAATGAAATCAAAGCAGTTTAAAAAAAAAAAACAAAAACTTTCTATGTCAACCAAGAAAAAGAATCTCGATTATAAAATGGTTCCTCCTTCACATCTGTGTAAAATTGGTTTTGCTTCTAGAAGGAAGAGAACCAGTCCTCTCTGGTAGCCCAGAGAAACCCCAGGTTAGGCGTGTTGGGTAAATCCGAGGGGAGTCTCTCTAACTCCAGTCTAGACTCACTCAGCAGTCTCCAGAACACGTATTGACAGCAAAACAGCTGCCACCTGAGGCCAACATGCATCCTCTCCGACTCACACGGCTCCCAAGCTCCCGACGGGAGGAATCCGCCAGCACCGTCCCAGGTCCAGCTGCCCCGGTCCTGCCACCGTCTATCTGCCATCTATCTCCTACCATCTGCTTATCCTGCAGTAAACACTGACAAGACATTCTTTTTCTTTAATTCTTCTTCATTTTTAATTAGCTGTAAACGCCATGTGACAGTAATAGCATTTTCTGATAACTTAAGAATCTAAGATGGCCACGAAGGATTCTCACTATCTAGGAAAACCATAGTTTAATATGGACCTTTAAAAAAAGACGTGCCTTTAGCATTTGGGAATATTATTTTGACTCTGGTTTGGAGATTTCTACTGCTATGAACATTTAATACCTGCTTTCATAGGGGCTTAACATTTCTAAACCAGATTTAGAGCAAGGATCTCATTAAATATTACCTGGCTAACATCCTCCAACTAAATCAATTGAAATGAAAAGGAAAAAAAAAAAAAAAAGAAAAAGCCTGTCTAGGTATAAAAAATATCTTCTAGAGCTGTGGGGACATCTTGTGGCCAATCTTATTAAAGATTTTTTTTTTTTTTTTTTAAATGAGATACAGTTGGTCCTTTCCATCTGTGAGTTCTGCAACCACAACGTCAACCAATTTCACAGATCAAAAATACTTGGAAAAAAATCTCATCTGGGCCAGGCTTGATGGCTCATGTCTGTAATCCTAACACTCTGAGAGGCCGAGGTGGGAGGATCCCTTGAGGTTGTGAGTTCGAGACCAGCCTGAGCAAGAGTGAGATCCTATCTCTACATAAAAAAATTATATATATTAGCCAGGCGTGGTGGTGCCTGTAGTCCCAGCTCCTGGGGAGGCTGAGGCAGGAGGATCGCTTGAGCCCAGGAGTTTGAGGTTGCTGTGAGCTAAGATGACGCCAGTGCACTCTAGCCGGGGCAGGGTGACAAAATCAGATCCTGTCTCAAAAAACAAAAACAAAAAAAATCTCATCTGTACTGAACATGTACAGGCTTTTATTTTCCTTGTCATTATTTCCTAAACAATACAGTATAACAACTATTTATATAGCATGTACATTGTATTAGGCATTATGAGTAACCCAGGGATGATTTAAAGTAAGCTATATGCAAATACTTTGCCATTATAAAATGGCATAGCATTTTCATATTGTAAAATGGTGTAGCATTTGCATATAAAGGACTTGAGCATCTGTGGTTTGTGTTATCCATGGGAGGTTCTAGAATCAATCCCTCATGGACGCTGAAGGGATGACTGTATTTTGACTCAGCAAATATAGTGAATGGTTACAAAGTGTTAGTAATTGTGCTATATGCAAGGAGAATAAAGATAAAAAAAAACTATCAGAATAAAAAGAGACTGCGCTATTTAATATGGCCAGGCCTCATTTTGTTTATGTATACAAGAGATATCCAGGTATCTTGTAAAAAAACAAAAAACTATTAAAAGCTCAGATGTACTGAATACCTGCGGCTTTGCCTGTTCTCCACAGTCCCACGTGCCGCAGTCCCTGCGCCGCAGTTTACTCTGGCGACTGTCCCACCTGCTCTGTCCCTGTGTGGGGCAGGTTGCTGCTCGGCCTCTGTGGCTCCCACCCTCTGCAGTCCAGAGGACTAGTAGAGGAAAATCGATAGCTTTAAATGTGTATATTAGAAAAGAAAAAAACTTTATATATCAATTATTTTTCATCTTACGATGCAGAAATAAAATAAACTAAGCCAAATTAAGTAGTAGAAAGAAAATAACAGAGATAAAGATAGAAATCTATAAAATAAGAAACAGAAAAAAATTAATAGGGCCAAACATTATTCCTTTGAAAAGAATAATTGAGTTGACAAGCCCCTAGCAAAGCCATTCACACACATACAAAATATCTACGATTAAGAATGAAAGAGGGGGCCGGGCATGGTGGCTCACGCCTGTAATCCTAGCACTCTGGAAGGCCGAGGCGTGAGGATCATTTGAGGTCAGGAGTTTGAGACCAGCCTGAGCAAGAGCGAGACCCCGTCTCTACTAAAAATGGAAAGAAATTATATGGACAACTAAAAATATATATAGAAAAAATTAGCCGGGCATGGTGGCGCATGCCTGTAGTCCCAGCTACTCGGGAGGCTGAGGCAGGAGGATCGCTTAAGCCCAGGAGTTTGAGGTTGCTGTGAGTGAGGCTGACACCACGGCACTCTAGCCAGGGCAACAGAGTGCGACTCTGTCTCAAAAAAAAAAAAAAAAAATTAAAAAAAAAAAAGAATGAAAGAGGGAATATCAGTACAGAGCCTACAGATATTAAAAGGATAATTTTAAAAATTATGGACAAATACATGCCAATAAATTCATCAATTGAAATGCCCTAGATGTTTTCATATGGTGAATTCCATCAAACACTTAAATGGAAAAAAAACATCAATCTTACAAAAACTCTCATAAAATAGAAGAGGGAACACTTCCCAACTCATTTTATGAGGCCAGCATCATGCTGATACCAAAACCTGATCAACTAGAAAAGAAAATTTCAGAAAATATTTCTCATGAACAAAGATGCAAAAGTTCTTAATATGGGAGAATCAAATGCAAAGTATATAAAAAGGATATTACATCATGGCCAAGTAGAATTTTAGAAATGCAAAGCTGGCTGAACAGTAGAAAATCACTCACATAGTTCACCACATTGACAGAATAATAAAGGAAAAACAGCACACGATTATTTCCCAACATAGGCACAAAAAATTTTGACTAAATTCAATATTATTCATGATAAAAACTCATAGCAAACTAAGAATATGAGCAAACTTCCTCAACTCATAATGGGCCTCTACAAAAACCACCCACTGCTAACGTGATGAAATAGTGAACCCTGACCTCCTAAGTTTGGGAAAAAAGCATGAATATCTGCTCTCACCACTTCTATTCACCATTGCACTGGGGGTTAGAGCTACGAAAATAAGGCAAACTTAAATAAATAAATAACTTAAAAAGAGAAAAAAGGAAGGGAGGGAAGTTAGTTTGGAAAGAAAGAAGGAAAACCAAATTTATTTGCAGGTGACGTGATGCTTAAAAATCCTAAGATATTTATAAATAACTTCCCAGAATTAGTAAGAGAATTTAGCAAGGTTACAGATGACATGGTCGAAATACCAAAAAGCGATTGTTTTTCTATATACTAGCAGCAGACAACTCAAAAATAAAATCTAAAATTATTCCATTTGCAACAGAGGCAAGTATATAAAATACTTAGAAAAAATTGTTTAAAGTCTTGTAAGATCTTTATACTCACAACTATAAAAAGTCCTCAGAGAAATCAAAGAGGACCTAAATAAATGGAGAGCCATATGCACGAATTAGAAAACTAAATATTCCTAAATTGTGAATTCTTCTCGAATTGATCTATAGCTTCAGTGCAGTCCCAACAAATTCCCAGAAGACTTTTATTTACATAGAAATTAACAAGCTGTTCCTAAAATTTATACAGAAATGCAAAGGACCTAGAATCACTAAAGCCATCTTTAAATAGAAGAACAAGTTCAAAAGATTCAGTACCAAATTTCAAGACTTAAAATTAAGCCAAAGTGACCAAGACAAGGTGGTGTTTTCATAGAAAGAGGTCAGTGTATCAGAGTAGAGTCCAGAAATAGACCCACACTTATACATTCTATTAACTTTTGATGGATAAATGTACTTAAGACTCTAGTTTTAATTACATGGATACAAAGAGTATAAAATACAAAACAGATTTGTAATTTTCTAATATTTAAAAAATGCCTGACTATGTCTTTTGGGCAAAGGAAGAGATTGAAAGGAAAAAGAAGATTGTGGTCCAGCTCAGAGTTCTAGCACAAGCAAAGGGAACAGTAGAGATGAGATATATACATTTATCATAGAGGCAATACTATAGCTAAAGTGCACAAAAAATTCATTTCACATATAACGCAGGAGGAAGACAATAACAGCTGGGATTCTTGTAATGCACCTCAAAGCCTAGCCTAGCTCCACAGGGATGACCCAGCCAATTCTCTGTGTAATTTGTGCACGGCCTGGTAGGTAACATGCCGGGTTTTTCAGAAGGGAAATAAATACTAATAGAATTTTCAATTTTGATTAATAACAATAAACTATAAAGTGTTTTTTAAAGGGGTGCACTCCTTACTAGTATTTACACTAACTTAAAAATAGTTACTAGCCTGAATCATTATAAGGTAAGAAACATGTTTCTTTTATATTATTATCTGAACTGATAGTTTCTGTTTTCCTGAATGCTTTCACAAAAAAGGCAACGGAATTCGGTTTGGACTCAAGTGGGAAAGGTCTTTCATGAACATTTTATAATTGAAGAGGCCCTGTCATATTAAACTTTCTCTGTTGCGACACCTGCTGACTCAGAGTATTGGCTTCCTTTAGCCCATCAGGCAACAGAATCCAAGCAGTAACATTAATAATAATTTCTAAATTTGGCATTTTTGAAAAAGACACTCTGAATTTTGAAAGATAAAATGTGCATCTACAACTGTAAAAATACGTCCAGGAAAATGAACCCAGAGTGAGCTGAGACGGAAATTGCCAAGGCCTCTCTGTTCATTACTTCTTGTCGCACAGGTTTGTATTAATGCCTTTCATTGCTAAGTGATGGCTTTCAACGTGTGAGTGTACCCACTCATGGCCACTAGATGGAGCTCTACTCAAGACGCGGGCTTTGCTCCTTCTTCCACAAAGCTAAGTAACTATGTTAGCACCTGACCTGTTCTTTGCCCTTCCAGAGTACATGGGTTGGGTTGTCCTCTTCATGGGTCTGCTAAGAACAAAAGCAGTTATCTTGAGTACCTAATACTTGAACTCTCCGAAATTCACTATTTTAAACAAAGGGAACATTTTTTTAAACAAAGAGTTCCCCATTGGATCAGGCAGAGAGAAAGGGTTTCAGCCATGAGCCAGGAAAAAGTTCAACCTTCCTCCCCACCCGCCCATCTCTGTCTCTGTCCCTCTCCCTCTTCCTTCCTTCTTTCCTTCCTTTCTTTCTTTTTCAGCACTTTGCTTATGTTTTGTTTCCTTGCTTCTTTGGCTTCTTTGATGCTGATGTTCTGCTTCAGGGTGTTGTAGGGTGAAGAGGGAAAGTGTCCCTTTCGCCCTCTGAAGGCTCGGGTGAAAATGAACTGACAAAAGGCAGATTAATAGGAGAAAAAGGCACACAAATTTCTTTTCATGTGCAGAGCACAAGAAAGTCGCAGGAGAATGATTTCCAATAATCCAATGACATCTAGATGCTTATGTACCCTTCTTCCTGAGGGAGGAGGAGATGAGGGGAGTGTAGGAGAGAATGACGGGGGAACTGTCAAACTGTGTTCCACAGCAGGTGCACTATTTTACATTCCCACCAGCAATGCACGAGAGCTCCAATTTTTCAAATCTTTGCCAGCACTTGTTATTTTCCTTTTTAAAAAATATATAATAGCCATCCTAATGGGTGTAAAGTGGTATGTCATTGTGGTTTTGATTTCCATTTCTCTAATTATTAGTGATGTGGAGCATTTTCTAAGAGCTCATTTGTATATCTTCTTTGGAGAAATGTCTGTTCAGGTCCTCTGTCCATTTATAAATTGAGCTATTTGGGATTTTTTGTTGTTGTTGCTGTTGAGTTGTAGGAGTTCTTTAGATATTCTGCATAAAAGTCCCTTATCAGTTGAACGATTTGCAAAAATATTCTCCCATTCTGGGGTTTGTTTTTTCGCTCTTTTAATAGTGTCCTTTAATGCATAAAATTTTAAAGTTTTGATGAAGTCCAATGTATCTATTTTTTCTTCTGTTTCCTGTGCTTTTGTTGTAATATTCAAGAAATTATCATTAAATCTAATGTTATGAAGCTTTTCCCCTATGTTTGCTTCTAAGAGTTTTATGATTTCAGCTCTTACATTTAGATCTTTGATCCATTTTGAGTTAATTTTCATAAATAATATATGACAAAGGTCCAACTTCATTGTTTTGCATGTGGATATCTACTTTTCCCAGCACCAGTTATGAAGAGGATCGACTTTTTAACAAAGATACAAAAGAAATTCAATGTAGAAGGGATAGTCTTTTCAAGATATGATCCTGAAACAATTGGACATCCGTATGCAATTCAATAGGAAAAGGTTAGTTTTTTCCACAAAAGGATAATCTTCTCTGCAATGGACATTCATGTATAAAAAATGAACCTAGACACAGAAGTTACATAAAAGTGAACTCAAAATGGATTACAGACCTACATATATTAATAAAATAGAAAACTCTAAAACTTCTAGGAAAAAAAATAGAAAAATCAATATGACCTTGGATTTGATAATGAGATTTTAGAGACACCATCAAAACTATGAAAGAAAAATGGATGAGTTAAACTTTTTTAAATTAAGAAAATAATTCTATTTACAATAGCATCCAGGATGTAAAAAAAAAAAAAAAAAAAAAAAGGCATCCAAAAGAATAAAATACCAAGGAGTAAATCTAACCAAGGAAGTGAAAGACTCATACACTGAAAATTACAAACAATGACAAAAATAACAAGACATAAATAAATGCAAAGACATCACATGTCCATAACCAATATTGTTAATATAGCAATCTTAGCAACATTGGGGTCTACAGATTCAACATAATCATTAGAAAAATTACAACAACCTTTTTTGCAGAAATGGAAGAGATAATCCTAAATTCGCATCGAATTACAAGGGGTCTCAAATAGCCACAATAATATTGGAAAAAAAAAAAAACAAAGTTGTAGGACTAAAACTTCTCAAATTCAATATTTACTTCAAAGCTACAGTAATAAAAACTGTAATACTGGCAAAAGGAAGTATATGTTTTCTGCCAGTAGCACAGTTTTGATTACTAATTAAGAGTCTAGAAATAAACCCAAACATCTATGGACAACTGATTTTCAACAAGGGCGCCAGGATTATTTAATGGGGAAAGAATAGTCTCATGATCTCTTCAACAAATGGTGTTGGAACGACTGAACATCCACACAAAAAAGAATGAAGTTGGACCCCCTACTTTACACTCTATATAAAAATTAACCCAGAATGGATTAATGACATAAATATATTAATAAGAACTAAAAGAACATTGATAATAAGGGAAACTGAGTGTGGGGTACATGGGAACTATGTGTTATTTTCATAATTTTTCTGTAAATCTAAAATATTAAAAAATGAGAAGTTTATTTTTTTTTTAAAAAGCACATGGAACATGGAGCACACCCTTTAGCAATGTTGCCAGACTGGCTGATTTTCCACACAATTGATTTGACTGAAATGTGAAATTGTGGGGAAACTCTACTGGGGATTCCAGGGCTTCACTGGAGTTCGTGAACGATGGACAGTCTATAATGTAGAGCTGACTCTTCCCAGCGATTGGGATGATTGAGATGCGATTGTTATCAAGCGGTGACAATGGACATAGCATCGTATAAGGAGATGGGAAGTTGGAGAGTTATAAGAGGACAACACCTCAAAAATGTCACTCTAGAAAAATACTTGGACAATCTTGATGGATCAGGAATGCCATTTGAGGAAGAACAAATCTGCAAAAATGAAATCATACACGAGGCTCTTCACCCTCTCTGAGAGTGACATCGCTCCATTTCAAGAGCTGCAAATTTACCATTTGTATATTTGTAAGTTCATACAGGAGGAATTTCATTGTTCTGCTGGGAGAAAAGATCAAAGGTAGGAGAAAATTTTCAAAGATGAGACATTTTGAATATGTGCGTGTACAAAGCCTACGGTTTATTTCATTTGAGTGTCTCTGTGAGTTTCACTAATTTCACAGGTTACTTGCCAGTGTTTAATCTTCAGGCGACATCTGGGTGACACTTTTCTTCCTGTACATTTCTCCTTAGGAACAACATAAATACTTTCTCCATTCTATTTAAATGCTAATAACTTTGGCACTGCTTTAAAATGGTGTGATAACTGATTTAATGATTTTTCATCATCGTGATTAACAATTGTTCAAATTGTGACCATTATACAAGGCACCATATTAGGCACGAGTGTCTAATTTCCACCCCCCCCCCCGCCCATGCACACACAATGAGTTCATGTTTTGTTATCTTACAGAATAGCGTTTAGCATAGCGTTTTTCTGTTTTTCAGTTAATCCTGATGCAGAATTGAGACACAGATGTTACAGTCAGGTTGACAAAGCAGTAATGAAAGTTCAAACATATTCTTATTTATATGGATGAGCATGATAGTGAATTATGAGAAGTGACATAATTTCAAATCATTCCTGCTACAGCAGATCATATTGGATCTGTATTTCATGAACATTAGAATTAGGATTTTTCAAAAAAAACCAATATGGTACTACAACCCTGCTTCAGAACTACAAGTACATTCTTTCCATCTAAATTTGATTTGAACTGTCTGAATAGCTAAATGCTACTTATGTTTCTGCAAGAGATCTATCAGTACCATATATTTGATGACTCACTCTCCTATTAATACTTAAGCAAATACAACTTCTTTTTAATTGGAGGAAATTATTCACAGCCTAAGAGTTTAAGGCAGACCTTCAAAATGAAAATGTAATTGGGGCAAATTATAATTGAATTTTAATATAAAATTGCTGTACCGACGCTGCTGAAGATCATGGATAAATGTGATGTGTTCTTCTTAATGAACAGTTGGTAGCAGAGTCACCAAAAGCATGTGATTTGGTGACTGGACATATTTATTTCCAAAAAGAGTATTAAATGTCAAGTACATCCTTCTATAGTAACACCCAATGTGACTTGGGGACTTCTAGGCCCCAAAGATATTTATGGAAATTAGCTTGTCACAGGTACTGGGGAATTATCCCAAAGAAGTTTAAGTAGAATTGTCTGGTTTATCATTATCAGTGACTGAGGTCCAAGGAAACCAATTTGCTTCCTGACACATCCTTAGATTTGGGGACTGAATGACTCACACCGAATTGAAGAGCTGGGGTAATGTGCGTGCTTAATTCCAAAGATAAGTGCAGCTCTTAGTTCAAAGACAGCCTATAGCAAATCAGGCAGACTATTAGCGAAGTTTAAATTACAAAGTCTGAGTTGAGAGCTGTGATTAAATACGGACCAGTCAGTCCCAATGAATCACTAAGTAAGCTAGTTTTTCCCTGTGTTTCCTTCACTGACTCTGATGGTAGTTATCAAATGAGGCCGTGGAAAGGATTTCAAGGGAAACTTAAACAATTAGCGTTTCAGGTCTGGAAGTCGGGTTAGCACATGGGGGCCGCTCCCACCTCTTGATCCCCTGCTGTGCATTGTAACAATGATGGGAAATTTTATAAAAGCAAAGGAAAAGATAAAACTAAAATGGGCAGACACAGCATAGGTAAACCAGACCTCCAAACTTCCCTTGTCATTTTACTTTGAGACACACTGATTGATATTTCAGCAATTTAGAAATGCACTCAGGAAAAATATTCATCCTCTTTTTTTTAAAAAAATGGGGCTATTTCTGGGATGGTGGAGAACTATTAGTGTGAAGACGTCACTGGCCTCCAAGTGGAGGTATTTCCAGGTTCTTGGTGATCGTAGGAGAGAAGGATTTCAGGACACACCACGTGAGCCAAAAGCAAACAGCTTTTGTTAAAAGCAAAAGTGAAAGTCAAGAGAGAAAGAGCAGGCAGGCTCGAAAAGAACAGCTGCAGTGAAAGAAAGGAGTTTTTGGGTCTTAGGAAGTCTTGCTAATTGAGGATGGAATATTCAAGACCAAAGCGTTGTTTTTTATAAGAATTTGGGTAGTAGTTCCCAGAATTGGGTTCCCTCCCATTTTCATACTTTGTGTAGTGGTTTTGGAACTGTCATGGTGATTTCAAGGGTGGAGAAATTTTAAAACCACAATGAAAATGGTATTGCAATTAGCCAAAGTTCATGTAAGGTGACCTAGATAGCTGGCAAGTGGTTGGAGCTAGTTCTTGTCTGTGGTTACCACCCCCCTTAGTTAGATTTTAACGCCTGCGCCCACTCTGAAAGCCCCTGCATCCGCTCTCCTCTCAGCCCTGTCTCCTGGTCTCCTACCCTAACAAAGGGGATCAGTTGAGAATCACTTTGCACGGCTCCCAGGGCCTCATGGAGACCGAAATGTGCCAAGGGGATAAGCATTTTGATGAGGGGAAGTGTAGGGAATGATTTTGGAGTCTGGGCCCCTTTGGGGAAAAAGAACCTGAGTAAAAACAACAATAAAGGCTCAAGACAGCATGAAGAAGGTTCAGAAAATAAGGTGAGAAAAACCAATGTCCAAATAGCAAATATTTTAATTTAGTCTTGTCTTGTACACAAGAAAGAATGATAGAATAGTCTTTGAAATGTTCTTGATATCAACACAACCAATACTGTTATGGATGAAATAAATGGTTGTCCCCTCACCTGGGACCATAAATAACAAAACTTTGTTGGTTTTCCAAAAGTGTTTGAGTGTTCCAAGCAACCAATCTGTAACGTGAACTTGTCCACATTCCGTGAGTAAAGTGAGTGCTAGATTGCCCACACGTTTCATTCACATGAAACTTTTTCACAAATGATTGTTTCTCCTGCTGTTATGTTTATTTTTGTCCCAGTGACTGATGGCGCCAAAGCAGGTCAGCTATTGTGCATGATTGCCGCTTTCTGAGCTGGTGTTTTGTGATTATAGATGAACAGGTGACTCAAATATTTTATAACAAGGGCCCATCTCTGTCATTTCTTGAACCTGCAACAGGAGAAAGAGAAAGAGGAGGCCAGGGAAGGAGATGCCCTTTTCAGGTTTCGGAAGCAAATGCTGATGGAAATATTAGCAACCAAAGGGGGAGATTGCTTCTTTCCCAGCCTCAGAACTGGGTGTTTCTTTGAGAACAGTCCCCAAATGGTCTATTATTTGTACTGAATTTTTATTTCTGTTGTCAGTCTAGGAACAACATAGGAGATCTTGACATTTGATTCTGTTTCCTAAAATGCACTGAGCCTTAATTTAAATGTTCTCATTTAAAATTATTACTTTCAGTTAATTAAATAAAATCAAAGTCAAATGACAATAAGAGAACAATCCATTAAGCAGTTGATAGTTTCTTAAAGTTTTTAGAAAAAGACAAATATTACAGAATAGTAGATTCTCTGGAATGAGCAGACTCCTGAGTTTGTCTCCTAAAATAAGAAAAAGTGAGTTTGTCTCCTAAAACAAGACCAGCAGTAGCGTAATATAAGATCACTAATTCTGTTAGTGAATGATGCTTATTGACTAGAATACTCTAAAACCTAAGTTGAAGGTGATTTGAAACATCCAAGTAAACAGTGGAACATATGGATCAATAGATGAAGACTGTCTTCAAAGCCATCAAAGGGCACTATGGACAATAATAATTACTATTAACTGCATGTTTCTTAAATACATATAAGTAGAGGAAGCTTTGTATTGAGGGGGTGAGAGAATATACCCCCCTTGCCAATTCATTTGCCAATAAAGATTTGTTGAGCCCCATATTGGAGCATTATGTTGGTGTTCATAGTCCGCAGAATATATATAAAGAGCTTTATTATAAGAAATCGGCTCACACGATTACAGAGGCTGGGAAGTCCCAAGATCCGTGTCTTCAATCTGAAGACCCTGGAGAGCCGATGGTCTAGTTCCAGTCCAAGTTCAAAGTACTGGGACCCCGGAGAACTGTTGATATAAGTTCTAGTCTCAGTCTAAGTCTGCAGGGAGGAGGAAAACTGATTTCCCAGCCCCAAGACAGTCAAGCAGAGAAAGCGAATTCTTTTTCACTCAGCCTTTTGTTCTGTTCGGGCCCCCACACGTGGAAGAGAGCAGTCTGCTGTCCTCAGGCTGCCGATGCAAATGTTACTCTCACCCAGAAGCACCTCACAGACACACTCAGAACAGGGTTTAACCAAATATCTGGGCACCCCATGGCCCAGCCAAGTTGACAAACCAGCACAGTTGCTATGCATTGTCCATATTCTACACGTCAGGATAGAATCTCCTCACTCTCTGTGGTGAGCCTACCTCTGAACTCTGCTTCTAAACACCTCAAAGCCAGCTCGATCCCACTCCTGGTCAACAGGGCTTACTAGACCACTTCCTGTTATTTAACAATTTGGGCAAACTACATGGAAAAGAGTCTTCCTTTTACTGTTCAAACCAAAACATTTGTACATGCCATTTGCAGAATTGTGGAAATTCTGAATTCAGTGAAAATGGACTGATGACAGAAATTGCTCGATTTTAACCAGAATGGTGTTTGGAAGTCATGAAATCACTATTTGCTAATTTAGGAACTTAAGAAAGATACATTAACTCCAGGTTTCTGGGCGGCACCACTGAGCACGTTGCTCCTGCAGTATTCCCAGTGGTTTACCTCCCATCCAAGAACTAACCAGGCGTGACCCTGCTTAGCTTCCGAGATCAGATGAGATCGGGCACGTTCAGGGTGGTATGGCCTCAGGCCCCAGTGGCTGGGCTCTGGGCAAGGTCACGTGTCTGGAAAACTGCTTGTAGGTATAAATACAATAAATAACTCATCTTCCATATCACCTAACTGTCCTCTACACCAACAGAGATCTTTGAGCTGAATTCAAAAGACCATCAGGTAAAACGCTATTCTCACCGTCCTGTCTTCATTCAACCAATAGCTTTGGGAGCCCACTGTGGACCTGGGACTCTTTTGAGATACATCAGTGAGCAAACCGGGCAAAGATGGGGTTCAGATTTGAGCGGGATGGAGAGAGGGGAACAGACCAACAATAAACAAAAATACATTAAAAAATAAGAAAATACCTAATATGTTATAAGCAGGGGGCTATGTAAGAAAAAGTAAAGTAGGTAAGAGGGGTCAGGAGTGTTGGGGAAGAGGTTGAAATTTTCAATCAGGGCGAGGTAGGCCTATTTGAGAAGGTAATAGTTAAGAAAGACTTGGAGGAGGTGAGGGAAGGTGCCTTGAGAATATCTTGGGATGAACTTTCCAAGGACAGGGAACAGCCAGTGCAAAGACTGTAATACTAGAGCTTGCTTTTGTCCACACTGTTATGGTTTCCATTCGTTTATTCACTTGACAACTATTTATTGAACACTTACCATATGCTCAGTACTGTTTTAGGCACTGAGGACAAAGGTCTTGCCCTTGTGGAACCTACATTATGCCAAACAACAAAGAAGTGAGTTAGGAAGTACATAATGTGATATCAAGTGGGGAGAAGTACAATAAAGAAAGTTAAGCAGGGTAAGAAGACAGAGAGTAACAGAGGGGCTACCTCCCTTGGCCATGGAGGACTTCCTGGAGGAGGAGTCATTTGAACTATATGTCAATAAAGTGAGGGGCGAGCCATGTGAATGTCTGAGAGGGAGCGTGTGCCTATAAGAAGGAACAGCAGGTGCGTGTGCCCTGGGATAGCAATGTTTGGGGCACAACCAAAGGAGACAGGTGAGAGAGCCAATGCCATGCAGCAGCAGGAGTCAGGAGAAATCAGCCAGTGACATGGAGGTGTAGCACTAGAGTCAGACCATGGTGAGGTCTTGGGCTTTCCCTTGGAAGAAGACAGACGGCACGAAAGCAGCGGGGAGTTGAGAGCAGCGGTGTGACATGATCTGGTTGATGTCTAAAAAGGACCACCCTGTGGGCAATATTGACACTAGACGGGGGGGGGGTGGCATCTGGAAGAGGAGAGGCCACTTTGGAGGCGACTGGGAACAGCCCACGTGAGAGATGCCCATGACCTGGACTAAGATGGCAGCCGGGGAGACAGGGAGAGGGGATACTTCTTCCCGCACGTCCTGAAAGTGGAGTCAACAGGATTTACTGATGGGGTGAAGGTGGGAGTTGGAGGGAAAAAAGAAAATTCAAAAGATGACTCCAAAGTGAGCCTGGTTAGCGGGGTGACTGGGGGTGTGACATGCTCAGAGGAGTGACACTCATAGGGAGGGAGCAGATTGGGGTGGGCCGGGATTATGATTTCAGTTTTGAAGAGGTTTGGTGTGAGATGCCCATGAGCCGTCCAAGCGGAGACAGCGGCAGACAGGAGGATCGACCCCTGGGGGTCGGAGAGGGGTCTCTGGGCTGGGATTTAGATTTGGGAATCACCAACATACGGATGCTATTTACAGCAATGGGGGTGGGATAGCCGCGGAATGAACGTAGATGGAGAAGAGAAAATATCTGAAGACTGATCCCTGGAGTGTGACAGTGTTTATAATTTGGGAAAAGAAGAAGAATCCAGCAAAAAATAAAAATCAAAAATAAAACTGAAAAGAAATGACCACGGAGGTAGCAGGTAAACGAGACAGAGTTGTGCTTCAGAAACCAACGGAAGAAAGTGCTTCAAGGACAGGGAGACCCTTGTGCCAAATAGTCCTGAGATGCCATCGATAGGGAGGGCAGAGACCTAAATGTTGGCTTTGCACCATGCAGTCCCTGTGAGCTTGGTGAGAGTGATTTCTCGGGGAGATCGGGGTGAAAACGATTGGCACGTATTCAAGACAGCATGGGACGTGAAGGGGTATTAAGAAGAGACCAAGACAAATCTTTTAGAGAATTTTGCTATAAAAGGAAACAGAGAAATAAAACAGTAGTTTAAAGGTGCGATGAGAGGAGAAAGCCTTTGTTCAGTTGCTCGGCAGGGGCGTCACCGTACTTGAGAAGGTGAGAGGAGCTGGGAATCTGCACAGTGGGGACAAGGACCTTCCATGAAGCTGTGGCCAAGTTACCCATCATCGTCCACCGTCGTAGGAAGGCAGGCTGTGGGCAGAGATGCAGATGTATCCGTAAATTTAAGGTGGGAAGAGTGAAAGTTCTACTCTGATCATTTCCATCATTTTAGGAAAATAATCAACAGGAATCAGCTGAGAGCAAGGAGGGGGAAGGAAGGGTTTTAGAAGAGAGGAGGAGAGAGTAGTCTTCTGGGAGTGACGTGACCCAGCTCGGTGGACAGTGCTGAGGTCCACTCGGAGCTTGGGCTCATAAATGCACAACCACACGGCGTGGATGACTGCGTTTTCTCCGTCCGTATTCAGCTCCTTGGACACAAGAGTGGACTAGGCGGAGAAGTGGGTCCAGTCCTCATAGAGGTTTTACCAAGTGTGTAGGGTGAAGGGACAGGGGCAAGAGATTGTGACATGTGCAAGGCGGTCGTGACGGGCCACGGAATCTAATCTGAGTAAGAAGAGAAATGAGCGCTGAAGGGAGATAAAAACCGTGGAAGGGTCACGTGAGTGGATTAGAAATCTTCTGCTGGAATTTCCCAAATTGCGAGGGAATTCTACGTGCAAGACGGAGTACCAAAATTGCTGCTTCTTGTGGGACGAGAGTAAAACATCAGAAAAATTTCTTTATCTCCTCCTCAACCTCATCCTCTTTTTTCTCCTCCTTCTTTTCGTTTAGAAATTTCACACATACTAAAAAGTGCTCTTGGAATAGACTATTCACTGATGAAAAGGCATGAATCCTGGGAATTGATCGTTTCTGGTAAGGAGACCTAAACCCCTGCCATCTCAGCTAGAATGTGAAAACCTGTTAATTGGATCATCTTTCAAAACAAAAAAAAAATTATCTTAAAAGGGGAAGTTACAAATTCAAGGAAGTCACGCTGGAATGACGCAACGAGGCCAGCCTATTGGCTGCTGCGACTTTCAGCACAAGGAAAGTTTCACTCAGTCAGAAAGAGCCGCGTGAAGTCAAGACCAGATGACCAAGTCGCTCAGGTTCATTTCCATCTCCCCATGGGGGCACAGCCTGAGTCACGGCTCAGTCCTGCGTTGGGTGCTTAAAAGGCAAATCAACTATTTCAGGTCAGCAGGGGACCATCGCACGCACAGCAATAGTAATTTTAAAAGTGCTAAAATTGAGTGGCACTGACAATATGCTCTCGGAGCCAGAAGGAATCTGCCATGATGCAGAATACAGCTCAGTGGCCCATGGCATCCTGTTGAGTCAAAGCCTCTTGGAAAAGGTTTGAGCAAAGCAGAACAATGTGATCATTGAGTTCCCCCAGATACGACCTAATTTTATACATGGGGAGGAACGGCTTAGACATCCTCATAAATATAAGCTAGACATCTGACCTTGGTAATTTTTCTTTATACCTCTTTTACTCATCTTCTACATTTCTCTCAGCTACATTTCCTGGAGTGTAAGGATTAGGTCAGAGACATTTATGGAAGGAAACTAATCTATTCTAGGCTGGTGTTTGAAGGTATAAATTGCATAGTCCATAAGGCTGGGTATCCCAGTAGCCTGTATGTGTTATAAAAACTCTTCCCTTAGAAAGATTCCATGTTCTGAAATCACATTTTGTCTGGCCTTCGAGGCCTTGAACCATTGGGTCCAAGACTTCCTACCTTCCTACTCTTGTCTCCTATGAGGAAGAAGAGGGGAACTGAGTCAACCCACCACGGATCACACGCTGGTCATACGTGGCTACTACACAGCAGGGGTGGGTATTATTAGATCTTCATTTGACAGGCGAGGAAACCGGGTTTAACGCGTTTGCCCAAGTCACACATTAAACAAGTGGCTGAGCTGGGATCCAAACCCAAGCTCATACATTTGACTGACTGAAAAAACTCTCGCTCCTTCCACCAAACCAAGCTTGCTTCACTTTGAAAGCCGACTGCTGACTCCTCACTTCATTTGTTCAAAGCTTTCCAAGTTTGATGTGAACTTGAGCACCCTGAAATCCGACATCGTTGGAAACCCCCATGAGGCTGCCTCTGCAGCTTTGCCTTGTCATAGCTGGGTGACATTGCTCTTAACCAAAAGCCTCGGTTTCATTCAGGGAAGAAAATGAAAAGATACGCTACTACTTTCTTCACGGGGTAATTGTGCAGACTGAGATACAAATACAAAGGATTTAGCACAGTGCCTAAAAAAATGGTATTGTGTATTATCTTTAAAAAATGTCAGCTATACAAATTTGATCACTTTATCATTATTTTAACATTCTGGTGGCATCTATTCACTGTCTTTCATTTAACCTTTAATCCACTCTCATCTCTCTAAATTGTTCAAAAGCCTTTAAAGCTTGGATCGTGTTCTATTCTTTTGTATCCTCTACACACAGAACAGGTTCCCCAAAAATATTTGTCGAGTTGATTTCGTTTCCTAATGTGTTCTTTTTAAATAGCAACAGGGAGAACAACTCAAGATAGACCGTGGATTTTGATAATGAGTTTCTTTTCTGGTCATTAGCAGCTCTTTGTCTTGCTTTTGTCCCTCGGAACCTATGTTCTGACCTACCACGTGGGGGCAGCATTGAGTCAGCTTGCACTTCGCTGTTGTGGACTAGAAGGAAATATGAAAATCCAAAGGTAGGGCCTGACAGATAGGAAATGAATAATTCTCCAAACACGTCACGAGCTTTAAAATGACTATGCACTTTGCTACAGAAATCTATCTAAACGCAGCACACCTCCTGGGAACTTTGGAGGATAAATGACTTGTTTTTCTCTCCAACCCTGGGTGGCAAAGCAAACTGTAAGACATTTAACCATTTACTCATACAGCAAAATGGAGCAAACGTGCACTCTGTGTTATAAAGGAAGATAAATTTAGCATACATCGATGATGTGAAAAGGCACGTCTGCTGGTCTGGTGATTAAATACCACCTTAGTCATTGGAATCAGTTAAATCAGCTCAATGAAACATTGAGTTAAAATTTTCCATTAGCTAGAATTTTGCCCTGTCGATAGCAGAGGTTTACTTAGTCAAGCAACTTCTTAAAACACTCTCCGTCCAGTACAGATGTGACTCCATGTACTATAGCTGCAATTGCATCTCTGTGGGTATCAGCTTAGACGATCTGCGGATGCTCAGAATCTTTGCTGCTGGGTATAGCAAGATCTTTACCAGTCAAAATATGTGTGCTAATTATCAAACGAAACAAAGTGGACTCAGGCATTTCAAAAAACATTTTTAATGTTACAAAGAAAACTCACAGAAGACACCTTTTCTCAGCAATTTGGCCCTGTGTTTCCTACCCAGAGAATCTGAAGAGTGGCATACATTTTGCAGGGTTCCTGTGAAAACCAAATGGAAAAGTGCAAGAGTATACACCAGTTTCTTCACCAGCCCACAGCCTGATTTCTGTTATACTTATTCCCTGATTTACTAAAGAGGCATTTATTCTTCATTGATTCATTCAACAAACATCCACTGAACATCCTGTATGTGTCCAGTACTGGGAATATTAGAATGAAAGATACATTAGCTGTGTTTGCAGCATAAGAAGAAATGAACACACGCACACAGGAGCACGCCCACTCCTGCAAATAACTGCAATCCTACTAATTTCTTTTAGGCTTGGAATCCCTTTTCATAGCTAAACAAAATTACGCTTCAGAGTGTAATCTCCGCAAGCATAGATCTCACTTTGCAGATGTGGGAAGGGAGGTCCAGAGAAGGGACAGGACGTGACTGAGGTCACACAACCATTTAGTGCAAAGCCAGCAAAGGAAGCAGTTGGTCCCCAACTGATACATTTCCACCACATATATCAACACCCTTGAATGTCAAATTGTTGCAATGAGGCACTATTGCTGGCATATTTTTGTATACGTGAAGTCCCCAGTAGAAATCTTTGATAGACATTTATTTATTGACTTTAATATCTCTCATGCTGTCATCTGTCCAGATACAAATCTCACCATTATGATGTCTTTCATAAGCCAGCTCACTTTTAAAGTGTTTATGCTTTGAGATTATTCTCAGTTGACCAAAGCAGACATTTTCTTTTCACCAATGCTCGATTTCCCAAGCCTTGGGGCTGGGAATTGATTGAGGACAGGCTAATAATGGGCATTTAGATGCTAGTGCCTCTGAATTTGACCTTGACCTTGCATTACCTTTCCTACTTTTCAGCCTATTTCCAACCAACACAATCTCCCTATCTGCATTCTAGGAATTGAACGTTTGAAGTCACATCACAAAAAGCCTATTGGGTAGTTCGTACTTCTGTGCAGCTAGTGGCATGCTGGAAAATACTTAAGAATAGGTCTAAGGAGGAAAAAGAGCCCTAATAGGTAGTATTTGCCAATGGCCCTGGTGTAAATACTTTCATTATGGTCAATTTCAAGCTACCAATGTATCAATGTGCACAGAACTCAGTGCAAGGAAGAAAAGTGAACAATCAGCTGTCACTAGTCTGTATAAGCCAGTTTCAGCAAACTACTGGCCCACATCTCTCAAAGATGTGAAGACTCAGCAGTGACCTGCCATCACACCCATCCCCTGACACTCTGGCAGTCGTTGATCTGCAGGAGAGAGTGCCAGGTTTGGCTTGTGGGTTTGCTAAGTACAACCAGCAACAGGCCTAATTGTAAGACAGAGTTTGAACTGGATAGGAATATAAGGGGGAAAATCAATTATTAAATTAAATGAACTTATTACATTAATGAAGATATAGAAGAGGCCACCAACCACACCCACTTGAGAATTATCATGGTTTTGAGGTACACGCATGGCTAGCACTCACTGTGAGCATAATCGAGAAACTGCCGGCCAACATCACAGGTGCAGGCTCAACTGTGAAAACCAAGAGATCCCGCGTGGTTTGAATCTGCAGGTTTAGCTAATCAGGCCTGTGGGCATTCAGGAGGCTAAGAGAAAAATAACGGAGGGACAGTGAGAAAGACTTGAGCACAGAGGTACAAAGCTTGAGCAAAAGCTTCATTCATGCGTTTGCTCAGCCTGTCAGCCAGGGGGGTGTTTGTGTCCCCCACAAATTAGTACGATCAAGTCCTGACTCCCAGTGTGATGGCAGTAGTGACAATAGGAGGTGGGGCGATTGGGAGGCGATTCTGTCATGGATGGGGATGGGACGTGAAAGCTGCTTCTCTCCCTTCCACGTGGGCCACGGCAGGAGGCCGTCTGCAGACCAGGAAGCCAGCACTCCCAGACCCCAATCTGCCAGCACCTTGACCTTGACTTCCCAGCACCATGCGAAGTAAGTGTTGTTTAAACCACCCAGTTCATGGTAATTTGTTAGAGCGGCCCAATTCACTAAGCCCATGGGTATCTGTCGAGAACCCTTTTCTGTGTTCCTACGAATTTGGAATTTTAGAATAGGCTCTCAAGTGATGTGGAAAAGGGAAAGAATTGACACGAAGGTATTTGTTGGGTAGAAAATGATGCAAATGCGGATGCCCCGTTCTCCTCCCTGCCACCACCCCTGGGGCTGCGGCAGCGGCGAGGGGATGACCCGAGCCTCGCTCTGACTCCGTGGCTCCATCCAAACCGGGTGCTCGGCGCAAGCAGAAGCAGCCCCCGCCTCTCCCAGGGGAGAGTCTTTAGCGACTGGCTTTGTGGCCATCGCCAACCCAACCCAAGTCAGCCGGGGAGCGACAGTCCCAGACGTTCTTAAACATCAAGCTTGGATTGAGATGAGTTATTCAAGACCAAAGAAAACCTTTAATCCATTTCCCTTCCTGACCTCTCCAAGGTGCCGGCCTGCTTCGGGTGCTTTTGTTTTTACAGCGCCCCCTACCGGGGGCTGTGCCAGGCCTGCATTTTCAGAACTTTCCTTCAGTGCTGCTTTAACACGGGGAGTCCTTGACTGTCGGGGCACCCTGTCTAGTAGGAACCCTCGACAGGTTCGTTGTCCCCAGATACGAGCGAACCACACATGCACTGTGTTCCAAGCCGTGCAATGACTCATAGGATTCCTTCCCACTATAACTTTATAAACATTCATATTTAAATTACATCTCTTAAAAAATTACGTATCTAAACAGAGCTGCCGGATTTTTTAATAGTCCTTATATTTTTGATTCTGCTTTTTGAATTTAGATGATAAAAGATATGTATTATCTAGAATACATATTAATATATCTTATGGTAATGTGAGTTCTCATACTTTCATTCCTTAATAGCATATATTCACAACCCCACATGTTCTGTGTAGACGAGTGCACCTGGTATGTGTGTAGATGTGACCCCAGCTGGCTGCTAAACCAAGGAACACCCGTGATAGGAGAGACTGTTCCATACTTTAGTTTGTAAGGAGATATTTTGGGCACGAGACAATAAAACCTGAAACAAGGGAGAAAGTTACTGCGAGAGAAAAAAAAATTTCTTTCCACGACCCAACTCTTTCAAATTGTGATGGGGACAGGAGGCAAGAGGGAAACTGCTCTGCAAGTTGAGGAAACTAGTGAAAATTAATGCTTGTTCCCTTCTCTGGCAGTTGGCATCAGATGTTGGTGAGGGGCTATAGGAAGTGTGTGTGCCCCCGACAGCCTTGGGTTTCCCAGAGGCTCAGAGCTGAAGTTGGGGCAGAGTTTTAGCCAAAGAAATTACCATCTATTGTGAAAGACACGTGACTATGGACAGCCTCTATGCACTGATGGATAAATTTCCCCGGATGCCTCCCTCTCTCAGCCTCCAGGAAAAGGTGGAGAAGGGGCAGAGTCTTCACCTCCCTGAGTTTGAGAATTGTGGAATTAGACCTTGATTGGAACGTAGGATAGAGAGCAAAATAAGATGTAACAATGGATTGACAGAGAAATTGCTAGATTGGATAGAAGAAAAATCTCAGAAGTGACTAAGTTACATTTTCTGCCAAGAGTAGAATTGGGCACTAAGAATCAAAACTCCACTGAGTCACAGAGATAAAGAAAGCAGTATATTCCAGACACCTGAGTCTCGTCAATTGTCATGACTGAAAATGTGTGTCTATCATGTAAATAATCTACTGTAAACTTAAATTAGTTATTTAGTGACATATCATCCAAAATACCTGCCCCCACCATCCTACCCCCTAGTATTAATATAAACATGGTTGATTGAATATTAAATCTGTTTTCAATCACTTAAAGACCATTGGTGTTGATGCTGTTTAGAGACACAGACTCTATTGTCTATTGTGTTTATATCACCTGTGATTATTTCCGGTAGATGTTGTTAATTTTGAGTCCAAATGTGGAGAAAAGAAAAGCTTATTGAAATATATTCATTTTCTACCCATCAGCTGTGAAAGGAGCTAAGGAGTCATTTTATATGATTATTAGCAAATATGCATTTAAATTCCTTACCCATTAGGGACTCTCAAATCTCCATATAGATTGTCCTGTGAAGTCGATAAAAGCACCAAGGGACTGGGAGGCTGGATGTGTTTTACTGGGTCTGGCAGCGCTAGGGCATCTGAGGTGTCCGTGAGGACTGACTCTGGTTTTAAAACAGAACTGGATGTTCTTGTCTGGTGTAAAAGGACTTTGCCTTATTAAGTTCCAGAAGAGAGAGGAGAAAGGGAGAGATTGAAAGAAAGAGAGAGGGGAGGGGGAAATGGAAAGGAGTGGAAAAATCCAACTGAATACATCAAAAACTTCTTTTTTAAAAAAATCCAACTTGCTACATCAAAGCAGAACTGACCTTAGGGATCATGCTTCTTTTGGCAAAGGTGGATTGGTACATTCCCATGAGGCTAAATTGTCCCTAACTGGTGTCTAAGGGAACAAGAAAATGAGACCAGAAAAGCACAAAATTCTTCCTTTTTAAGGCGTCAGATACTCCCCTCAAATATTGCCACGTTAACCATTCACCTAAATCTGAAATATTTGCTAATTATAAATAATTCGAGATAATGTTTTTAAAAAATCTGATTTGAAAATCTTTGTTCTGCTCATCCATAGCCTATGGAATATCTGTTTTACCATTAAATGAACGTGCCTAACTCACCTTTCAGTTCAAGGGCGGTGTCCCCTGCACTTGGGTGCCCCTAACAGAACACCCGTGCTATTTACATTCCAAGAAGGACCCAGCAATGTAACCGAGCCTTTGCAGAGGCTCCCAGGCCATCCCTACCATTTCTGCATTCATTCATTTCCTTACATCACAACTAAATTCTAAGTATTATTAGAATTATTCCCCATTTCCTCATCTTTCTTTGATAAAGAGTGAAGCCAAGTCTAGGCAGGAACCACAAGTTCTCTCTCTCCCCCCTAGGATTGTCAAAATTCCCCTTCTCCCCATCTCATCCTCCCCAACCCCCCAAGAGGGAAAAACACTGTGTGCTTCAGAGGAAGGTCCCTCTGTCACTCGCTGTGGGCATCTCCCCCAGCCCAGTGCCTCCCCACCGTGCCCGTAAACGTGCTGTCTGTAACCAAATCGTTCCTGTTGAATAACAATGCGAGCTGCAGGGCCTTTTCCTCCGCTGGCGCTGCAAATAGATTAGGCTGCTCGCTTTTCTGTGTGCAAAGACATTACCCAGAAGCCCCCAGGATTCCATTATCAGCCGCCAACAGATGGAGCCTATCTGGGCGCTGTCAATCATCCCCCACCTGTGGCTCGCGCGGCCCGGCCAGAAAATTAATTGCTTAGAAATATAACATCGGTAGGCTCAGATCGGAAGGGATTAGGAGGGAAAAGGTTCAGCAGGGAAAGCAGCAGCCTGGCTGTGCTAGAGGACCTTATCACCCTGGGCCATCTCAGTGTGTGACGTAGGCAGCGTTTGATTTGGTTTCCAAATACGAGAAAGGCAGCAGGATTAGAACTGGAAATGTTTGGAAAGAAGCAAAAAAAGGGAACCTACAAGAAGGCACAAAGCCCTTTGCTTCAGATTGGGTCGTTCGCATATGTTCCAAATAAAAAATGAAAATTAAAATAAATTTTCCTCTTCTCTTTTTATCTTTTGCTAGTGCAATTTCACATTTCATTTGTTGGTGTTATTCGTTCTCTGTATATTTCACTTGCCATATTTTTCAGGACCGGCAGGGAGAGGTGGTTCTGTTTTTCTATAATGGTTTCATGGGACTATTTGCAGAACTCATATTTTCTTGTTTCTCTTAAAGTTTTTTTTTTTAAATAAAAAATGATAGTTCTGATTCTGATCTTGTCTAGGTCACAGTTAATGAAGAACGATTTTTCCTCACTGTATGTATGACCTTTAGTTCTTTATCTTTTTTTGATCTCAGTTACCAGCAAAATGACGCATGATTGCCAAAATCTCTCACAGCTCTTAAATTGTATGACTTTAAAATCAATTTCCTACAGTATTTAGAAGTGACTTGGAACTGTGTTCCGCCCCACCCCCTACTCCCCCCAAACCCTGTCCTTAGGAAAATTATCTTCCATGAAACATGTCCCTGGTGCCAAAAAGTTGGGGACCTCTGACTTGGGCAAGATATTTGGAATATGGTAATAAGGGAGATGTGAAAAAAGGAATTCCTAAAAGGATTATATGTTACATTGCCCAACACAGCACTCTTCCTTTGGAAATTTCTCCAGCAGAACAGCAAAAATTATTATTATCAGGATCACAGCAAGGAAGCATCAATAGTTGGGGTAATTTTGATGCAGTAGTTGGCACGATCCTTACCAACTTAATTTGTTAAAATTATATACAGTTCTTGTCAACGTTTTGATTTTAGTTTTAAAGCAGATGTATCTTTGAACCTGGCACAGCAAAGCAGCACATCTGAATTGAGACAACCAGTTTTTCTCTGCAAATAAGGCATTTAGGGGCAATTTAATTCAATTAAGAATGGATTAATTCAACAAACTTTTATCACATGTCACCTTCTAGCATATGCTCGAAATAAAATATACTGCCTTTCCTCAAGATATTTAAATCCAGTAGTAGTTTGAATAAAAACAATTGCATGAACAAAAATGATTAAAAAAATACTAGCTACCACTTATTGAGCAATTATGATATGTATTCAATCACTTGTTGTACATCTAACAGACCCAATTTTCAAAACAAACTGCAAAGTATCGTTATTATCCAGATGAAAACACTGAGTTCAGTGAGGTCAGGTGACTTGCTCAAAGCCACACAGCCTGGCAAGTGTCAGAGCTGCACTCTGAGTTCAGAGCTCTAAACACTGCCCCCTACCTGTAGCACCAGGAAGTAAATGGCCATGTTGCTCTTGTGATCTTGTACTTGGAGGAGAGATCACTGTCCATATCTGAATGCTAATCGTCGGACCTGGGGAAAGCTGGGAAGGAACTCAGGTAGTTAAAAGTCCTCCCCTCTGGGAGCTCTTCATCCCAACTGCATTTACACAATTGTTGCCCAAACACTCACCATTGTCCATGACCCTCTCAAGAAATATGGTTGGGAGGGGATGAGAAAAATACAGCTATTGTTTTTGCCTTTCAGGAAAAAGTTAACATGCTGTATTGATTATGGCTTATTGCAAATGATATTATAATATTTAGATTAACTACCCTTAAATTTCACAGACCCGGCTGGCACAGTTCCAAAGAACTTGGCTATTATCTTGATTAGAGACTTTAACACCCTGTCTTCATCTTTCAAATATACAGAATTACAAACAATGACATGAACCGCCCAAGATGGCACCAGGGCACTGCCTACTATTGATGACTAACAGTCACTGTTACCATCCTCGTTACTGTCAGAGGCTTGTATGCTTGTCTCTTCTATTGGATTAAGAGGCCCTGGGGGAAAAACTGTGAACTCTTCTGTGTGTTTTCCTATGTCTTTCCCATGTGGTTCCATCAATAAGCCCCCAAATTAAATATACCTTCCCATGGTGAATTGACTATACCCACCATCTCATCAAGGCCGATGGCCTCACCCTGTTCAGCAAAGAGCAAACAAAACCAAATTTCAGGGATCTGTTTGTGACAAGAGCATTTAACTGTGACTTATTGTGTCCTCCGGACTTTTAGGTAACAAGGAAGATCCTGCAAACAGCGATATTCAGGACTTGACCCTAAAAATTCTCAGCTACTTTCTCTCTCACTTCACAAGTCATTTTCTTCCTCCTTGTTAAGAACATAGACTACAGATCCAGACTGTCTCTGTTAAAATCCTGGTTCTGCCTTGGTCAACTTACTTAGCCTCTCTGTTTCTCAGTTTTCTTATCAGTGAAATAAGGAAAATAATTGTAGGCTATCATGATAATTAAATGTGTAAAAAGTGCTAACACGGTGAACCTACTCAATGAATGTTAGCTATTCTTACACAACTTTTTTTTGCTTATATATGTCCTCTCACCTTAAAAATATTTCTAGCTTTTTTTTGAGATATAGTTGATTTATTATTACCTGGATGTGTCTTAGCTCTTATTTATACTTAAGATCTCTCGCACCAAGCTATAAAAATCCAATTTAACCAACATTTGATATCTGCGAAAGGCCTACAGTTTTTAGCTGGAAAAAGTCACTGCCCTTCTACAAAATATTACTTAAGATATATTTGGATTCTGGGAGCACAGGTCATGCTGGAAAATGATGATCTTTAAGTCCTTTAGAATTAACTCTAAAAGGTGTTTTGTAAAGCTTGAAGTGAGAATGATTTATCAGTGTGGATAACAATACATCGCACAGAAAGATGGCATCTTTAGAGAATGTGTTATTTACTGTAACTGTCACGGAGGCTCATTTGCTATGGTCAGTGGGGGCATTCCATGACTAGATATATACATGAAACAGATCAAATGAGACACTTGACATTGAAAAACAACGTGTTGTATTGGAATGAGAGTGGCCTGCAAATCAGAAGACCCGAATCCCCATCTTCACGGCTATTAAATTGTTGTGTGATCTCGTACAAGGGCTCCTCACCTCTGTGGGCGTCTGTTCCTTCACCTGTAAAAGACAGTGATTGGATGGGACAGTCTGTGAAGTCTCTCTAGTTCCAGGCCTCTATCGTTTATACCTAGTCAGCATCATCAGCTTCAGAGACACCTGGGTTTCATCAAACCGGGAAGGCAGGACAACTTGATATTTTTTTTATTAGTTGATGATGTACTTGGGGTTTATTTTTCTCTCTCTTTTTCTGTCTTTAACTGTCTCATCTAATGCAAGCAAAAGCCTTCTGTGGTGCCTTCTACAGGCAGTTTCAGGAATTCAAGATTGCATGTATTAGAAGAAACAATTATAAGATAAATGAACATTGTTTTCATTACTTATTTCTAGTAAGTATTTTAAAGCCCATCTTCTGGCTCTGCGCTTTAGTAGATCATATAAAAGAGAGGACTCTGTTTAGTTTCCCGGTGCCATAGTTTTCAGTTTTCCATTCTGAAAAACTGATGGAGCATTCTCATTCTGAGATGGACAGTCATTCACTCATTCATTCTTTGCTTATCTGTAAATGGCGTTGTACATTTGTTAAAATTTCAAGGACTGAAATGCAAACTTCTCAACAAATTCAACGCAAGTTGCAAAGCATTGGCTCTTCTTGCTTATGTTATGCTCCTGTCTAAAGTAGATGACAGTACTCCCTGTGAGCCCCAGGGAGAACAGCGCCGTTGACGCTTCTCTGTTATCCCCAAGAATAATCACTGCAGAGGGAGAGCCCCTTATTTCAGATCCTTTAAAATAGTATTTACTTTCCTTCTGGTTAGAAAAATATTTTATTTTATTCTATTTTATTTATTTATTTATTTATTTTTGAGACAGAGTCTCACTTGGTCACCCAGGTTAGAGTGCCGTGACATCATCATAGCTCCCAGCAACCTCAAACTCCTGGACTCAAGTGATCCTCCTGCCTCAGCCTCCCGAGTAGCTGGGACTAGAGGCATGCGCCACCAAGCCCAGCTGATTTTTCTATTCTTAGTAGAGACGGGGTCTCGCTCTTGTTCAGTCTGGTCTCAAACTCCTGACCTCAAGCGATCCTCCCACCTCAGCCTCCCAGAGTGCTAGGATTACAGGCGTGAGCCACTGTGCCTGGCCTAGAAAAATATTTTAAATAATATTTGTTTCTGATTATAAAATAGCACCTGATTATTATAAAAACTTTGAAAAAGTATTTGTAAGTCATCAGCAGTACCAAAATTACTTGTAACCCTACCAATCAGAGATAAATACCATGAATACTGTGGTGCATTTCCTCCTCATTTGCCAGTTTTTCCTATGTGTGTGTGAACATGCACACATATACACACGTGTGGGTTTTTAAAACAAGTATCATGCCAGGTAGCTGAATATACTATTTTGTGACTTTTCATCTAAGAATATACAGGTAATATTTTCTAACATCTCTAAGCATTAATAAAGGCACTTTTTTGAACAGTGGGTTAGGGGCGGAAAAAGTGGGACACCTTTCCTCACTCATCGTGAGAGTCATGGCTGACACTTCTATAACAAAAGTTGGGTTAACAAGAGAAAAGCATCACAAATTTATTTAATCAAAATTTTATGTGGCACACGAGCTTTCAGAAAGGAAGACCCAAAGACCCAAGAGAAGACTGTCTGGTTTTATACCTAGATTAGGTGAAGACTGGACAGCTGTGTAGAAATGTGGTTGGACACAGAGGGAATGATCTAATGGGAATAGACTATGTAGGGAAACTCAGCAAGGCCTGTCTCTTGGGATTCTTCCTGGCTTCCCCGAATGACATTCCTTCCTCCAGGGAATAGGGCAGGACCCCTCTGTAATGATGTAGGTCAGAGAGCTTTATGGCTAGTTCTTTCACAGAAAATCAGGGAAAAGTACAGTAACATTCCTAGGCCTCATAGCTAGTTTAGGAGAAGAGAAGATCTTGTTTCTAAGATCCGCCTTGGGGAAGAGGGATTCCAGTTTCTATGGCCTGCCTTGGGGGCGGAAGGGAAGCAGGAGAGAGAAAGCTCAGCAGGAGACTTTGCTTCTGAGGGCTT
Source organism: Eulemur rufifrons (assembly GCF_041146395.1). Taxonomy (NCBI): domain Eukaryota; kingdom Metazoa; phylum Chordata; class Mammalia; order Primates; family Lemuridae; genus Eulemur; species Eulemur rufifrons. The sequence goes on from NC_091007.1 coordinate 17,759,082, forward strand.
CCAATGTCCTTCAGCTCAAAGTCCCCAGCATGCCAAAGTGTCATCCTTTGGGCTGGAGTTCTCTGAGCCCTGACAGTGGCATAGTGTTCCATTATATGAATGTCCCATAATTCATTTAATTAAGCTTCCCTTGTCAAATATTTAGGTTATTTCTATTTTTCATGCTTATAAATAAAACTATGGTGTCTATCATTGTGCATAAATTATTGTACACATCCATGATGATTTCATATCAATGGAGTTACCAGGTCAAAGGATATTTTTCTTTCCCTCCAGCAGCCACTTGAAAGGTCTGCTCAACAAGTCTTCAAATTATCATTTTAAAAACTCTGTCCATTTGATGAGAGAAAAATGATAATTTGCATTTCTGGGATTGCTAGTACAGTAATTTTTATCATGCGTGTATGGACTTTTTTTTTTCGTTGTCTGTGTGAATCATCTATGTGGATGCTTTTTGTGTTCACAGTAAAACTGCTAAAAGAATCTCAAAGAACTTTTGCGTTGCCACATGGTGTACCACTCACTACGTGAGTGTCGGATTCTGGCTCCATGAAGAAGCTTCAATCTTGAGAAACTCCTACGGCAAACTCTTATATCACCAGCCTCATAAAGGTAAGACACTAGGACAATATATGTCACATGGACAGTGGACATTTTTCCTAGCTGCTGAGACGTGTTGCTCTTGATATCAAAAATTCTCAGTGTTATGAGTAAATTCAAACTAGAGACTTGAGTTAAGAAAAAGAAAACACTAAGAATTCTTTGACCACGGTTGTCTATTTTAGCACCACAAGTTCTTAGAAAAACTTTCTGTAATGAGTGTCAAAGCCTACATGGGATTTAGGAGCTGTCCCAGTGTGGCATGAAGTTGCGAGAGACATTCTGACATTTTGTTGACAGCTGAATTCCTACATAACAGGCACTAAGTAAGAGATGAGTGTCCAAGGAAATCCAAGAAAATACCACAGGAAGCAGGGGCCTCCACACTATGAAAGTCTGGGAGTTGTATAATACTTTAGTATTTCAGGCAGCATCAAACACAAGACTATCAACATTTCAGTTTCGCAGTGATAGGGTTGTTTGATTGTTTAAAATTCAGTTTGCTTTTTGGGCTCAAGTGGCTGACTCAACCAACTGCCTTAGTGAGCACTACTTTTGTTAGATTTCTTCACAACGTTATTCTAGGGGATCGTCTCTCTTTTCTTTTAACAAGATGAGACATCTATTTTTTTAACCTCAAACTCTTTTGTAATGCACCTACGTGTTGCTTTTCAGATTCATGGATTCTTATTTTTGTCCAAATTTACATAGCACAGACCTCAATTTAAGGTTATGAATCACCTAAAGACATTGCATTTCAAGGTAAGAGGATTCCTTATCTTATTTAATTACTGAAGCAAGGTGCCAAGGGACAAGATCATATTGCTCAATAAAGTTCATATTTTTAGCTACGTTATATGGTTGTTGAAGAAATGTTCCATCGAGTGCACCGAGGCTTTGCTTGAGTCTTGATCTGTTCCACTTGGTTCTTGGTGAGTTCCCTTCAGGTTGAAGAGGTGGACCTTGAATGTCAGTAAGTATGATGTAGGGAAAAGGTGGAGGGAGAAAGAGAGTCAGGAAAAAGGAAACTGCAAAGTGTAGCAGAGAGACAGGCATGGTGCTGTGCTCCGGGCTTGGCTGGGTCCACATATTGCATTCAGCAGAACCTCAGTGGCATCCAGAGACAAGTGAGTCCCAGGGAACAGAACACACTTTCCACGTGGCAGTGGATCCACTCATTGGAAAGGTGTCAGACTTCCAGTGGTTCTCAATTGCTCGCATATTTCTTCCCACATCTACAAATTAAAGAAATGCTATTGCAGTATAGCAGCTCTGACATCCCTGAGGAAAAGTATACATGGGTATCGACATAAAAATCCTTCTGAAAACCTCTTTGGTTGCTTCCTATACTTTAATCTATTGCCAATGTCAACATGATGGCTTATTAATTTTCATTTTATTGATACCACCAAATTTCACAAGGATCATAATGAACTAATTTCTTAAAAGAACAGAACTACTCAACAAAGAAGGAAAGCAGAAAAGAATGATTTTCTTGATCTATTTTTCATTTAAAATTGTAAGCCATAATTAGTATCATTTTTACTCTTGGTTTATTTCTTTAATTTAAATCATTTCTAAATGTTTTCTTTCATTGTTTTAATCCCAGTTTATCTATTGTATATTCTCCATTGGCATTTTTTTCTTTGTTTAAATATTAACTCCCCTATGTTAACCTTCCTAAACACCATCCTCATTTATGCGAAGTAAGAGTTGCCATTTCCCTTAAATCACCTTCTATTTTCTTTCTTTTTACTCTTTTATTTTGTAGAGAGCTATTTTATTTCTTTCTACTTTTATGCATTATTTTATTATACTTATTCTGACTATGCTATGGTCAGAAGCTGGAAGTGAGAAAGACATCATTATCCACCAGTCTATGCCCTTACAAAAGTGTAATACTTTATAAGTCTGGGTCTTATATAATCTTTCCTAACCTTCTTTTAGAGAGTAATTTATATTCCGCATGTTTGGAAAATTAATTTCACAAGAAAATATCTTCTTACTCTGTAGTCTATATATTTTTGGCATGCTTTGTGTCATCATTTCCAAGTTCCATGATTCTTCCCCCCCCCCCCCATTAACTATCTTCTTTATTTATGCCTCTTCTTTGGCTTTATCTATCTATCTATTTATTTATTTAATTTCAGAATATTACAGGGGTACAAACACTTAGGTTACGTAAATTGCCTTTGCACCACTTGAGTCAGGGCTACGAGTGTGCCATGATTCTTCTTGACCGTTGCTGTGATTAGAAGTCTCTGCCTTTCTTATTTGGGGACCCCCATTCTCTGTTCAGGTCACAGATCCACCTTGCTCTCTCGGTGTGCTTCCTTCTTTCCCGAATTGCCAACACCAGCTCTCTGCTGCTCTCACTGGCGACTCTCGGGTAAAGGAGGGAGGAATGAACTGGAGGTCAGGCGGGTAGGCTGAGGGAAGTGGAGCCGAGAGGACAGCAGCTTGTTTTGCTTTTGTGATTCCGTCTTAGTGAACTGTTCATATAAATGCTTTGACTCATGATGAAATTGTTGTTCTTTACTTTTCAATTTCAGCTGATGTGTATGCATTCGTAGCTTTGTATTCTGAGTAAAGCCATTGCTGATAATGTAGGTCTGGATATTTGATATCTGCGTAAGAGAGGATAATTACGTTCATATGTAAGAGACTATGGGTTAACAATAAACATCAACGCCAGGACAGGCCAGCAGCCGTGTGTGAATTGGATGTTTTCAGAATCAACACTGAAAGAGTTAACACTGCCATTTATTACCTAATGAAAAAAACAATTGGATTAATTAAGCGCGCGCGGCGTTCTGCTTCTGTGGCTAACGTCAAGGAGCAGCATGCCAATTTATCGAAGGTACTTCTTTGAGAGCCATCTGTGTATCCTTCAATGCATTTCATCTTAAAGGAAGATTTATATGAATTAAACAATTTAAACTACCAATAAAAGTTACACTAGTCTATGCCCACATGCTCTGCAGACATTCTGTGTGTCATTTTTAAATGGGTATTTAAATTACCTGAATTGGATTAATCTTTCCAGACTGCCCGAGTATCTGACCTTTTTATGAGCAACTTGCTGCTGGTCTCAAGTTTCCTTCTCTCTGATGATGACAAGGGTGATATCAATGTAACTCCAGAAACACCTGGATATTCACCACCTGCTCGGCTCCTTTCCATTTGGTTTCAGATCAAGTCTTGGCCCCAGATACTGTGAGTCTGAGTCTATCACAGAGCAGATCCCGACGAGCAGTCTGAGAGAAACAGGCAGCAGCTGCTGGCTGGGAAGGGAGCCCTGCCTCGCTGCCAACCGCTCCGCCAGGCCGATCAGCAAGTATTCAGTAAGTGCCTACTCAAGACTTGGAATCTGAGGCATTAAAATGTGACTGTTGCACTTCCGATTTGCCTGGGACTCTGTGTCATTTTCATGGCTGGTGGAGTTACTTGTCCTCCTGGCCTCTGGAGGTGGCCTCAGGTGACCAGGGGCAGCACGTGGGCTGTTATCCTATGTCCCCGTCCTCTCCATTCACTATAAGCAAGGCATTGTTATCCCAAGAAGCCTTACTCTCCACGCTGCGGATTACATTCTTAAGTCTTATAAACCCAGTGGTCGGCAGCGTCCCACCCTCTCTCACGGCTTCTGATTCTCCCGGTTGCTTCTTCAGAGCAGGGTGAGCTCATGGGAGCATCAGGCCTTTTCCAAGTAAAAGGAGAATCTTGGCAGTGCAATTTGTGACTTCTGCCTGGCTAAAGGAAAACGGCATCACGGTCTTGAATGGCTTCTCTAGGCTGTGGTCTACACACCCCTCTATCACGTTGGCCTTTTTAAAGTGATGTTATTTACTCCTGCCTTTTTGGCTGTGTTGATTTCTGAAGGCTTCCCAGAGAACACCTGCAGGTCTCCCTAAGTCAAACCCAAATTATTTGCTACAAAGTCTAAGTCATGCGCAGCACAGATTCTCAATCCTTCATGAAACAGTAACACACTCTGGAACAAAAGGCCAGTAACTATTAAACAGCAAATTACAGGAGCAGAGGGAGCTCAGGTTCAGTGATTAATCTCTCTGAGTCCCTGTCTGGCTGCTGCCTGCACTAGACAACAACATTCCTTATGCACCAGGAATTTTAGAGCAAATTTTCATGCCCTTTTCTTGGTACTTTAAGAAAGACAGACCATCTCCTGATGCTGCAGGGAGGTCGACAGATACTGATTTGCCTGATTAAAAACCCAAGATGGACTAATTCTCATATCTTATCTCTTGTTCCATCATTTATTTATTCATTTTCAGTAAATACTTTTGAGGGTCTACTTTGAATTAGCCTTCATCAACAAGCTCTATTCCCCTGGAATTAAAACAGTTTTCTGGCCAATTGTCTTTGATTCATTGTATACTTTAAATCACAACATCTAAGCTCAAATACATTAAGGTATGCATTTAATTCTCTCCTTTTTTCTCCAGTTAGTGTGTAGACACTATGGACGAAAAAATTCTTTTTATCTTCATTGCTCAGTAGGAAACGGTGTTTTGATTCTGACATATTGAGGCATCTTTTAATGTCAAATAAAAGAAACCAAAGGGATAATTACATTTGAAAAATGCTTCCTTCAACCTAAATTATGTTTATTTGCCAGTAGGCCTGATCTGACTTGCAGAAGAAATTTAGTTCTTGATTTCTCAGATTTTAATTAATATTTTCATGAAGCCCAACTTTATTTCCTTAAAACTTCCTTATATCTATCCAATCACTTTTCCTCTCCTTATTGTATTTTATTCCACCCTTTTCTGGTTTTTTGCAACCAAGAACTTTTACTAGAACAGCATATTAATATCTCAAAGTTAAAATCTAAAAATGTTTAATAAAGCTGAATAGGGAAAGCACTGTATTCACCAATTTTGTTGGACTCTTTTAATTAGGAATTTTGTGCCAGTAGGTTTAGCAGGGCCAGTGGTAGCTGACACTGTTAGCTAGGGCATTTGAGCAAGTAAATGTGTTTTATCACCTTGCCGACAGGCTATTTGAATTGGTTTCCAGAGAATTCTGGCACTTTGAACTAATGAGTATTTTAACAGATTCAAAGCATTTATGGAAGAAGCTTTATTGCACAATCTCTGGCAGAATGAGAAAATATTAGGTTTCCTTGAACGTGATAAATAATTTGCTAATAAATGGATAATGTCACCTTGATAGCTATGAGGGTGAATGATTACCTCCCTTAGCCTTTTAGGTATACAATTTGCTTTTTTGCCAATACAAATATGATTTTTTCATAGCAATTCCCTACATGGTAATTTCTCATTCACATTACTATGGTTGATATGCAGCATGATGAAGCATCATTTTCCTATGACATATTTGCACATACATGTACATACAGACATATATGTATATATAGGCATTTTTTTTTCTTTTAACAAATATTCATTGAGGCTTTACTGTGTACATGACGGCAGTAGGTGTTTGTTGGGAATGAGGATACACAGGACATCATCCCTATTCTTAATGTTATATTTAATGACAGACTGTTTATTGAGTTTATAAAATGTTCTGCTAAAACACAGGCATATTGTGTTTTTCCAAAAGAGGCTGGTCTGGAGAATTAAGATTCCCTCTAACTCTAGATGTCCATAATCTGTTAGGGGACGTTGACTTGGATGAAAATTCTCCTTGGCTATATTCACCCTTTATCTACCATGCTCAGCACAAAAACCAATGAATAAATGAATGAATGAGGGAATGGATGAAGAAATGAACTGGTGAGATTATAAGCTGAAAAATTTTACGTGTGAAACCTGGTATACTAGGGGCAACAACTAGCCTTGGTGTGACTAATGTAAACGATTGGTATTTTTTTTTCCTGGTTCTTACTCAGAACATCAAAATCTTGACTATACTTGTTTTTAATCAGTTTTGATCTTTGTCTATGTGCCCAAAATAGCCTTTTATAGTAAAAAAGGATATTTTTACTTAAATATACTTAAAGTAGTCCAAGCTGGAAATGATTCTCCCATTGCAAACTTCAATGGTATTTTCCTTCGAACAAGTTAAAGACATTCTGGCTATTGTATTTGGTACCACCTGATCTACATATCACTGAAACAGATCCATTTTATGCCTTTTAAGCTTAACTATTCCTGGCCACCAGTTCGATTTCACTAAATCCAAGATTATTGAGTATGTAGGGTTGATATTGATTCTGTATCGTTAGTGAATTTCATCTTAAAAATAAATCTTAAATTACACTGTTAAAATGGCAGACTAAACATGTGACTGCCTCCTTTACTTCTTCTAAATTATTTTTTAAATCGCAGAGAATGAACTACAAGAATACACATTTCATTTTTGACAAAACTAGGAGATAGCTGTAACCTCTAACCATGATATGTAAGGATGGTCTTCTTTACGAAGTGAAGGCCAACTTGGGCAGGAGAGGAAGACACGGGAGAACGTGCCCAGAGCTGCGTTTCTCAGGCAAAAGGCGCGGAGCTCCAAATTTTTAGAAAAAAGTTCTGTTTAAATTTTTGAAAATTCTAAACAATGAAAGTGAACAAATGCCTTTTAAGCATAAGCCATATATAATTCTCAAGCAGCATATTACAAATTCTCCATTTAATGAACACTTAATTACTGATCAAAACAATGAAAAAGAACAAGAATTAATTTTATTGATTCTGGAATTTAAACAAGTCAAATTCCTGAAACTTCATCTTCTTTACTAAATGAATATTTAATTACTGATCAAAACAATGAGACTGAAACAGAATTATTCCCTATGAGAATCACAATTCAAAAACAACAAAGACCAACACTGACCTACCCATTAGAAGATGAAAAAAAATGGACTCATGCCTCCAAACTCTCAGATGTTAGGGGTGGGCCTGTAGATATATCTATTATATCAAGAAATACAAATAAACTTTGCAATAAAAGAAAACAAAAAGATTCTCTTTTTGGATCACAAAGCAAAATTTAACAAAATGATGCAATAAGAAACATATCCTTTTTAAAAAAAGGATTCAGAATATTTGAAAATAAAAGTTCACCAAAAAGCATATTAGGAAAATTCCAACAAAAAGAAAGCAGAAGTTGCAATCTTAAGAAACAGAGTTGAATCAGGGCAAATAGGAATTAAATGTGTCAACAAAGTGCTCTTTATAATGACAAATGTTATCTTCAACAGCAAATATTTAATATTTATAATTAAGCACCAATTATCATGGCATCAATATTCATTAAGCCAAAACACAAGAAATCTGGAGGAAAAAGAAAAATAAGTGTGAGACTTTACTTCTCTCAGGCTATAAAAGATCACATGGAAAAATTGAGAATGAATTAAATTTAAGAAAATCTGAAAATAGACAAAGATAATATAATTAATATAATAATATAGAAAACAGATCCAGTAAAGTAGATCTAATTGATATAAATCAAGCACTATACTCTGAAAAGAAAAAATATACTTTTCTTTTATTTATCCATGGAATGAAGGCAAAAAATGACCACGTATTGTCCACAAATCATACCTATATTACCAAACACAGAAATAACATAGACAACATTCATTGATTGCAATGCAATGAAAATAGCATAAAATTAGTAAAAACAGCAGCAACCATACTTAATCCACTTCCAGCTGTAGCAAAATTTCTCTTTATTCTTGTGTTACCAAGAAAAGGAACACTGAAGATTGTGTAGTCCTAGAAAAATAAAGATAAATATCTCTCTACGTATCAGAGGCAATCAGCCTTGAACTCTTGGGCTCAAGGATTTTCCTGCCCCAGCCTCCAGATTAGCTAGGACTACAGATTATTCTTCATGATAAAGGGTTACCAGCAAAGACGAAGTTCATCATGGTATATGTGTCACAGCAAAAAGCATATTTGAAACAGAAAAGAAACTGTAATATTTATCAAGAGAACATGCATAGCATGTTTTATTGTAATGTACTATTTATTAGAGTTCTAAGTGAACTAGAGATTGTGCCAAAGATAGAAATGGCCATGTATTGCTAAGCACTCGAACAATAATCCCAAAAGACCAAACCAATCCCACTCTTAAAAAAGAAATCTGTAATTGCATTTGATTTGTCCCTCCTGCAGGGAACTCAACGTGTCAGGTAGCCACTAACTGCTATTGCCACTTTTCTTCAGATTAACAGCAGAAAAATAATTTGCCAACACATCTGCCAAAAGAGAAGAGGGTTCCAGTTCACTGAGATTTTGCTTAGAGCTGTAAATGTTTGCAGGAGGAAGAGTGAGCTATGCAGAGATATGGCAGCGAGCTCTTAGCCACAGGCCCCGCTGACCCCAATCTGCCGGTATGAGTTGCACCCACTCCTCTTTGTCTGTTCCAGAAAAGTCAAGGTTGCTGCCAAGGTACCTAGTCCACCTCACGACCAGCAGAGGCACTACAGGGGGTGTTCCCCAAGCATATTTAACACTGAGTTAGGATGTGATTGTTGTGCTCAGCTGAGAAAGGGGTCTGGCCCGTGAAGGGCCAGATACAGAGGGACTCACAGAGGCCAGTGTCTGGGCTGCATTTTATCTTTCTGTTAAAGAGATGAGTGAGCACATTCTCATAATTGAAAAAGGTCACTGCTATTTAAAAGCTCTTTTAGTCAATTGCCTGTTCACTAGTACAGTTGACCCTTGAACAACCCAGGTTTGAAAGCGGATTTTCTTCCCCCTCTGCCACCCCTGAGACAGCAAGACCAACCCCTCCTCTTCCTCCTCTTCCTCAATGTGAAGAAGACGAGGGTGAAGACCTTTATGATGATCCACTTCCACTTAATGAATAATGAATATATTTTCTCTTCCTTATGATTTTCTTAATAACATTTTCTTTTCTCTAGCTTACTTTATTGCGACAATACAGTATAGAATACGTATAACACACAAAATACGTGTTAATCTACTGTTTATGTGATCATTAAGGCTTCTGGTCAACAGTAGGCTCCTGTTAAAGCTTTTGGGGGAGTCAAAAGTTATACTTGGATTTTCGACTGCAAGGGGGTGGGTGCCCCCTGACCCTCACGTTGTTCAAGGGTCACTGAAGTAAAATGATGGACCAAAATATGGCATAAAAAAACTATATGGGGGAAATGTAGAATAATATAATTTTAATCTTGGAGTAGAATACGATTTATTATATAAGAGGGAACAAAAAGCAAAAACCCACAAAGTAAAAGCTTGATAAATCAGACTACATTGCAGTTTAAAACGTCTACTAGACAAACGACACCCAAAGAAACTTTAAAAGTCAAGCAATGAGCAGGAGAAGTTATATGCCACACATTTGGAAGATAAGGAAGAGTTTTCCAGTCTGTGTAAAGAACTTCTGCCTATCAATGAGAAAAGCATACCTACCCAACTCAACTCTACCGACCACCAAGAAAAGAACAAAAAAATGTGAAAAGGCAATTTACTAGGAAGGAGATCAGAATGACCAATGCTCTTAATCCCACAGGTAATTACAGAAAGGCTAATTAGAACTAGGAGATATAAATTTGCAAAAGGAGGTAAAATGTTTTCTCAGTACTTGGTGGGACTGTAAATTTGGAGAGTCATTTAGCTGCACTAGTCAAGGGGAGGCTGTGCATACCGGGCAGCCGTCCATACCACCCACAGACATGGCCTTGGAGCTCCAGCGGCTCACGTGCAGGCTGGGGTCAGGCAGCCGGGTCATCTTGCTCTTGCCTTGAGGAGTGGACATTCAACTGGGACGCTGGACAGCAATGGATATGAATGACATGGAGCCATAGGTACCAAAGGGTACCCGAAATAATATATTAATAAATCTGAAACTGAATGAGTGAAAAGGTAGGCAGTAGAAAGATAATAGAATGCAATATAATTTATTCAAAGGTTAAAAGTAGAAGGTTTCTATTTTTCTTCAAATACTTAAAAGATACATGCATGGGCAAAAATGGCATAAAAACATACACGAAAATGATATTCACTTCTAGAGGATAAGGATAACCTCTGGAGAGGAAGAGACCTGTGAGGTTATTGGGATTTGAGTGCAAAGTTTTATTTCTTCAAATGAGGGATTAGACAAAAAAATATGGCAAAATGTTTACATTCTTTTAATTTGGCTGAAGGGAATCCATAAGTGTCTGTTATATGTATTATTTGTATGTTTTTAATAGTTTGTTATTTAAAATAGAAAGTAAATAAAATATTTATTATGCACCAATTTGAAATTCTAGTATTTTTAATAATTTAATTTAATTTAAATAAAGAATTCTTTAAATAATACTGCAAGTTTTTTCATAAGCTTAAATATGATAAGGACTTGATTAAGCCCAATTCAATCAGCCAAATGGCATTTTACCATTTGGGACTCTGGAGAATTTCCTCCCATAGAAGTTACCTAAAAACATTTGAAAGGCATGGGATTCCCCACCCTCTTGCTTACTGAACTGGGCACTTTTTCAGTGGCTGCCCCATAACTCCAAATTAATGAAAGAAGGCCTCTCACACGATCCTACTCTCACTATCATCCTCCAATCACTTCCCTTGTGATTGAACTCCACAAAACTGTCATGTTCAGGAGTTATCAGCTCCCAGCTTTTTCTGTGACATACAAGTATCTAACTGTTCAGGTACCTGTCAACATTCTCATTCCTCGGTTCATTAACTCTGTATTAACCGAAATGTTCACGGCAACATGGTTCATCTACATTTTTTTCATTTGATAAAGAAGGGAAAATATTCCTCTTGCATTTCATCGACATAGTCATAGCTGTGCTGTAAAACCATCCAATGTGTGTCACCTGTCCACGTGTGTATATGGTATGTGTCTACTACACACGCATGGCAACCCACCGAGCCCTCGGCTGTGCAGGGCATCTTGTCGTCCCCATTAGAACACACGCCACTAAAGAAAAATGACTCTAGGAAGACAATCTGATGTGGCTATTGGATGACTAAAGTACCGACACAGGCCTGTTTTGGAAAGATGGAGACTTAGTTCTTCAGATAATGCCAGGCAGGCCCATTGGCTCTGACAGATCTGGGAGAGCTAATGCTATTGATTCTGTGTCCCGTCTCAGCCATAGACGATTCTGTAATAGCGGAATTGCAGTCTTCTTACAAACCGTCTGTACGCTCTGAATAACAGTAAGTAGATAAATAGGATCTGGATGTCTAGATATGTGAGGTCTATTTTGCCATCTAATGGTTTCTGACTTCCAAATCTCTACAACAAAGAGGAAAATAATATCCATGTTTCATAGAAATGAGTAGACTAGGAGCAGGACGTTTGTGGCGGATCATGGGCATGCCACATTGCCCCTGACATGACAGGCCCAGTGCCTCCATATGAAAATGAGTTATCATTGTCTATGGGGTCGGACACCCCTGCTCGGAATGGTGGTGTTATCCACAAGGGAGACTCATAGCTCATGCTAACTAAACACATTTCCAATCTCCAAGCTGTGATGTATATTCCAGGACTGCCCTACCATTTGGACTCTGATTCTCCAAGCCGGTGAAATCACTCTCAGCTCAAATCCTAGGGAATGTCTCTTTGCACAGCAGACACTTAAACCAAGCTGTGTGTTCCGTAACATGCGGCACCAGTGCAATGGAATCTGGAAGCACAGACAGGCTGCACAGAAGGTAACGTGAATCTGGCCCTTTTGCAAGGTCCAGATTGTGTCACTTGTGTTTGAACGAGTTTGTGTGTAGCAGTCGGCCAACATACTCTCTGCAGTGATTTCTCTGGGAAAATATCAGACTTGTGTCTGTGGCGCAGCAGAGAATACTGCTGCTGTCTGATCGAAGGGCACCCAAGGAGACTTATTGTCCTTGTGCTTCCATTGGGTTTTTTTTTTTTTTTAAGAAACTGGAGGTTGAATAGCTATGACAACAGCAACAAAACATTGCTAATAAGATTCCATTTGGAGCTGAGTCATTATTTCTGCAAATCATTCACTCCCTTCTCCGTAAAATAAATATCCAGACCTGGAATCATAGAATCTAGAGTTTAAAGACCAGTTAAGCATAATTCCAGATGACATTAAGGACCTTAAATGTCATCTAGAATTACCTCTCCGTAATTGGAAAACTCACAGGAAGTCTGAAAATAGGACTATCTTTCTCAATCTCTCTTCTCTTTTTATTTTCCTCTCCTTTCTCTCTCTCTCTCTCTCTCTCTCTCACACACACACACACACACACGCCAGCATTTCTCTGACCTGTAATGTGGTTCACTTATTCATTCTACTTTCATCTGCTTAAATAATAAAGAAAACCCACTTTGTGCTCCATCTGGGATGACAGTGCTTCCACTATCATGGCATTTGGATATTTTTTCCTTCTAGTTAAATAAACTTCCCTTTATAGCTTGATTTTATGCCTTTACCCTCTCAGTTGGTCCTCACTGGATATACTCTAGTGAGAGAAGAAAACTGTCTTTAGTTGGTGTTATTTCAAGATATTTAGAGGTTTAGAACAAAAATTGCATTGATACTAAACGTGACTATCAATTATGCATATCCTATTAAATGCAACCAAGATTCTGCAGGCCTTTGGCCACATTTGAACTCAAATTCAGATTTTCCTCCTATATTTCATGAAGCATGAAGGACTCACCTATTTGTGACACCAGGTACTCCTGTTAGAGGTTTACCTTCTTGGTCTTAAACTTAAGATCTATCTGTGAAGACCAGGTTAGAGGTTAATGCTAATGGTCCCTTACCACTGCTAATGTTGAGAATGTTAATCGTGTTAGACATTTCCTTTAGGTGCTGCCTAAGACAAGATGAGTTAGACACAGTCTGGCATCAAATAACTTAGCATTTAGTCTGGGAGAACTAAGATAAAGAAAAAACAGAGTACATGTATGTAATAAGGCAAAGTCAAAAGCAGAAAAGTATGTAATTATCTCAAATGTTTTGCATTTTTTTTCAGAGTTTGTATTTGAGTATATTTGATGGCCCATGTCTACTGTTTATCTCTCACATGGGTGCAAAATGCTACTCAAAAAACATTTATACCTAAAGATAAATTTCAGATCTATACTTGGCTTGGAGCTGGTCTATTGGTATAAATACCTCAGTTGATTTTGCATGGGTAGGAAAAGAGCTAATTGACAAGAAGCAAATTACCAGGCAACGGACGTTTACTTTTTAAAGCACAAGATTGTTAAAATTAAACCATTTCAGGGGAATTCCTCCCATATTCTATACTCATCTGACCTCTTCAATAGATGAACTGAGCGTAATGTGACCTTTCATTGATGACTCGTTGTCAACATCTGTACATCAGCCTTTGCACTGGGTGATAACACAGCAATGCTATCAGGGCCCACTGGGGTAGGGCACACTGTTTGTGTTATAATTAGGGCTTGTGCTTCTCAAAGGTTCAGCTTTTGGCTTTGTATTGGGAACCTCAAGTTTACTAATTCAGTGCAGTTTAATGTACAAAATTCTCAGCCCCCTCCTCTGAAATGAGGTACCTCTGTGCATCTTTTTACGGCAAGGTTTATGGATGTTGACATAACTGTCCTTAATCAGGAAAGGAATAGTATGATGGCTCTTAGCAAATCACCTCCAAATTTTGTATCATATTTAAACTAACATCAAGGAACTCCAGATTCAGAGGGAAATATCCAGTAGTGAAAAAATGCTTTGAAAGGGTAGCATGAAGTCTAAGAAGTGCCCGTGGACTGGCAGGTGGTCCCTGTGGTTCTCCCTCCACCTCCCAGTAGCTGCCATCCTCAGGTTTGCTGTTCAGCCCAGCAAACCACAGGGTATTTCCCTTTCTGTAGCCTTCGGTCTGCTGGTCACAGACATTCACTCTTGGGATTCTTGCTATCTGAGTGATCAACCTGGCCAACATTCTGACTACTAGACAAAAGATGAGTTATTATCATTAACCCAGAAACTGTCTTAGGCTTTGAAGTACTATCATGTAAGAAAAATAGTTTTTTTTAAGACATTTTTTATGCCTTGTTTTAAAAGATAAATATAAGATAGATGTTAGAATGTCAAATGTGGCCATCTATAGTCATTCAATACAAAATGTATTCATTAAGGGTCTGCTCTATGCCAGGTCCTTGGGCACACAGGTGACCACTCAAGGGGCTGACAGATTAGAAAGGGAAACAGACAGATAAACTGACAACTACAATTCGGTGTGTTAAGTGCTATATTAGGCATGGAAATTGAGCTAGAAAAGCATAGAGAAAAGTCAAATGGAGAAAGTGTTAACTAGGGCTAACCGACTTAAGGGATGGAATGGAATTTAAAGAAAGAAGATGGGATTTAAGGTTGGTTTTTAAAAGACGTACAAAGGTGGAGGAGAGAGGGCAGGACAAGGTTGACAAAAGTGACAACATGAGGAAAGCCCCATGGAATCCATGCACCACACATGTGATGGGGACATAAAGATTTTGGAATGTTGTTTAGAGACTGAGTGTCAGAGACTGAGTTGGTCTTAAATCAAATCCCAAGATAAGACATTTGGAGAATTTAGGGGGCCATTACACATTTTAAATTAAGAAAATAACAAGGTAATTTTTAGTTTTTTTTTTTTTTTTAATTTAAAAAAAAGTGAAAGCAGTGTGAAAAAAAAAAAGGCCTGGAATAGAAGAAACTAGGAAATGGAGAATCCAATTAAGTGTGTGTTGGGCCAGTTTAAGCCAGGGGTGTGGAGGGCCTGCTATGCCATGGTGTCAGGCCTGCAGAGGTGGAAACGTGTTCCAGGGGGTAAAGAAGTAGAACTGGATGGGTTTGGCTTGGAACTGAAGGAGAAGGTGGAATTTAGGGTAACTACCAGTTTTCTGGTTTGTGAAACTTCCTGGACTAAAGCACAAATCTGAAAGAGAAAATGCTGGATTCAGTATTGCAGGTAACCAGTTCTAACTGGCAGCTGGAAATATGCATGCTCTCCGAAGTCAGGCTGTGACTGACCACATGGACCAGATCAAACAGGAAAAGAGGACAGTGGGTGGCAGGGAGTGTGCCTGTGTCTGAATGCAGCTTACGTCTGATGTGTAAATTCAGTGACCGTATTTCCCCAAGCCCATAATCGGGATACTTACTGTGATAAGCATGTATGTGCTTTCAAGTATAAAAGAATGGGACAAATCCTTTCACGTCAGGACTGCCCAGAGACTATTGGTGATATGGTTGTTTTTCAGGTGAACAAACACAGGATCAAAGCAGCCGGAGAAACAGTATGGTTGCGATTGCTCTGGGTTGCAAAGGAGACTGTTGCAATTGCTCACCACTCTTTGCACATGAATGCACAGGTGGTGATATTCCTGTTTATTTCCATAGTGCCTGCATTCACTTCACTTCACTTTTCATAAGGTGGCAGGTCTGCACAGCCAACACCGCTTGTCCTGCCTACAGTGGCTTTCGTAGCTACCATTCCGAGTCCTGGCTAATTGTTTTGCCGCCCATCATTTGGACTGCCCATCCCAGTGACCACTTTGAACTGCAATGACCCACTTTCCCTGCTACGGCTGGTTCTTTAACTCTTTTTCATTCTTCTTCTTCTTCCTTTTTTTTTTTTAAACTTCCTCAGTTCTATTTATTGGAATAAAAAGAGTTCTGCTTTCTTACCATTTTTGCTTTGGCTTGCTTGGGTTTTTTAGTTTTTATAAAGTCCAACCTAGCTTTTATGAGGTAAAAAAAACACTTACAACAAACAGTTGGCCACCCCCTTCTCAGAAAGGACCAGGGGTTAGGGTTCTCACACTATTGTAGCTCAATATTCATGGAATCTCCTGTCAAGGGCGCTTGGTTTTCCTGTATCATCAGTATCTTCAAAGGAGGATGGTCAGAAAAAACGAAAACCTAAGGCCTAGCTCAATAAAGCCGCAGAAACAGAGTCCACACCTGCAAACACCTCCACCAGCCGTTTCTGAACACGCAGTTGCTACCATCTTTGTCAAACGAAATACTGAATTCACACGGGGGGAATGCTAACAGCATGCTTTGTTTGCATGCAAAGTATCTCTGCATTCATCAGGCTTTCTGAGGCAGAGTGTTTATTTTTTCTCAAAATGAAAATGTCAGAAATGTGATAGCCAAGTTCATATATTTAAGAGAACCAGCCACAGATAGGAGGAGGAAATTAGCATTCTAGTCACAGGCTGCAGCAGTTTATTCTGGAGTTCATTCTGAGGAGGTAATGACTAGGAAAATGACAAAGAAAACTGTTACTGACCATTAGTGAGCAATCACTCTGTCATATTACCGAGATAATTTAGATAAATGCAGGGTTTTGCTGTCTCCTAGGGAGACGGGCTGCTGACGTCTTTGATAATGGCGGCCTAGTTAAAGGTTGCTTTTGACAAATGTCTTTTTTCATTACACAGATGTAAAATAGTCATGTCTATGCCTGCCTGTTGGATGTAGCAACAGCTCTTTTTAGAGTTGCTTTCTTTTAATCTTTCAGTCCCCTGTGTTGGGTGCCCAAGGACACAAGCTGAAATGCCCCCTGTGAAGATTTCTCAGCCACTGTGAAAAGCAGTGTTTGGAAACATAAGGTATTTAATAAATGAATGCCGGGCATACCACATTTTTGTTCAATTGACTTCTATTATTTTAGCAGCTGCTAATTATACACTGTTGATATTTGGAGGCCGGTGGCAGATTTCTCTGTTCCATCTGGGTAATCCGGCTTTTCGAGAATGGACTTTCCCCGCCCTCACATGAGTAGGATTTTGGCTGTCACATATTGAGGAAAATGATCAAATCAAGTCAAAATGAGGAGGCAGATAGCAGCTTTGAAGAAAGGAGATGAAATTTACCTACTGGTGTTTGCAAAATATTTTATCTTTGATGTCATCGTGCACTCTCAAGGGCCATCTAAGTCATTTTAGTGCCAAGAGAATATAGGAGCACCTATGCTCCCTTGCAGAGTGAGTGACAGATGTGTAAATTCTGAGAATATTTTATCTTGAGAAAATACTGAGCATAAATGGCCACAGCCTACACCCTATTTATCAAGCTGTTTGAGAAACTGCATGGACATGGAATCCAGCATTTGTAGTCCAGCGAAATAGAGCAGATCTGGTAGCTGAATGTCTCAGCCTTGAAGCCAGACTGCAGGGGCTCAAAGCCAGCTCCTGCAATGCACTAGGTCTGCACGCGGGGACGTCTACCCAACTTTCTCAAATGGGGTTTGCTCATATATAAAAAGGGGTGAAAACAGCCTCTAATTTTTAGGATTGTTGTGACAGTGACATAAGATCACGAATGTCGAGCTGTGATGATAATGATGGTGACAACACTGATTTTAAAGATGCCAACGCCACTTGAAATAACCGCAGGTGGTTTTACTTTGATGCAATGTCTTTGCGGGGAGCAGGCAGGCTCCCCCTTACTGGCCGTCCTAATAGGAAGGCTAAGAGCTACAGAGAAATTCTAATCATTACCTTTCCTCTTTGTCAACTATTTTGCTTTTTACTCGATCCTTGTACGTGTAACATGCACATTCGTTCCTTGCACGTAATAAGTGCTTTAACGTGGCCAGTTGCTCAGGTGAATGGCTGCCTCCCACCTGAAGACTGGGCAGGGGGTCTGGGCCCACAGTGGAGCCTGCGGCTGAGCAGAGGGGACGCAGGGCCAGCCACGCATTTAGGAACATCCAGTTTACAGCATATGTGGGCTCAATCACCATCAAAGAGAAGTACATTTTCAGAGACTCCCAAATCCCCACTCTCAAAAACTACTCTTAGCAAAATAAATTGCACAGAATTCCTACAAGTCTGACATGTTCTAAGTGGAGGTTTCATTTACATAGAAAACATTGTAAACTCTCTAACTGCATCATCCCCTTTAGGCATAATTCCTGATGATATATTTTGAGGATTTCGTACACATTCTTGAAAGTTGAATCTTTTTAATCTTAAATAAACAGATGGTCTGCTGGTTTTACTTCAATGAGCTAAAGATTTTTGCCTTGGAAACATCTATTGCAGAATTGGCTCACCTTGGTAGCACATTAGAGAAACCTGGCAAGTTTGTTTCTTTGCTCTGTTTGTTTTTATTTTTTTGAAATGCTGATTCCTGGGTTCCTTCCTGGGCCACTTAAATCAGAATCTCTAGGGATGGGTGCTGGCGTTAGTAGGCCGTAAAAGCTCCTTGTGGGATCCTAATTCATTCCCAGGCTGGAGAACCACACATATATAACGATTTCCAGCTTTGTCTCAACTGTGTCAGGGCCAGCACTTAATTTTTACAGACAAAATGAAATCACAATGTAATAAAATAAACAAATGATCACACAAGCATCTTTACAAACAGTGACACTGCTGAAACTGAACTGGTGACGTGCACAATAATCACCTAAAGTGTTCCTCTCTCAACTGATGTATGAAAGTCTTAATTCAACGTACAAAGGGCTCAAAACCCCCAATGGCTCCCATCTCTCTCGGGGTAAAAGCCAAGATTCCCACAATGATCCACCGTCCACAATGATCTATCCATCTTCCCTTTGCATCTCTGATGTCACCTCTTCCTCTTTTCTGCCTTGCTCACCTCTGCAACAGCCAAAAAAAAAAAAAAACGCATTTCCTTCCTCTCTCCAACCTGCCAGGTGTGCTCCTGGCTCCTTTGTATCAACCATTCCCTGCTCCTGAAGCGCACTGCTCTAGACACCCAACTACTTAGGGCCCTCACGTCCTTCCAGCCTTTTATTCAAGTGTCACCTTTGTAAGGAGAGCTCCCCTGAGCACGTATCAATACTTGACACCCACGCCCATGAGTCCATGGCATTCCTCATCCCTACCTTTCTACTTCATTTTTTCCTATAGCATTTCCCAGCTTACAACACACTATAGCATTTTCTCCATTGTCATGTTTATTATTAGTTGCTTAAGAACGTATGTGCCACGAAGACAAGGATCTTTGCTCCGTGAGGATCTTTGACTGTCCCACCGATGTACGCCGACTGTCTGGAGCAGCACCTGGTCCACAGCAGCTACTCGGGACATCACTGATCAATGAATGAATGAGATGCCTGTCTGGCCTTGCGACATTCCAGTCCTGCCAGTTTCCCAGGATAGAACCCATGGCCCGCCCTGTAATTATTCCAGGCCTCCAGGTTTCTGCCTTCCTGAGGACAAATCTTAGCCGACAGCCACTTTGATTCTGTTTTTGCTGATGTAGAGATAAAGAAAAGAAAAACTAATAGCTCTACAATTTTTGAAGCTATTCCACGATATCCCAGTTGCTTAATTATAGTCTGTCTTACATCTTAGACTATGTTCTTTGCAGGATGGAGAAACTTCCCTCAAACAGAAATCTTCTGTTAGTCCGGGAGTAGAACTAAGACTGGGTATTGCCTGTGCTTCTCATTTGCGGATCTCAATTCGACATTACGCACTGGGCAAGGTTTGTTTTTTAGCCTGATTTTAACAAGAGTGAAAAATATTATGGAGACAGATACATCTAAGCGTTAGCCCTCATTTTCCTGTAACTTTGAATTAATAATAGCTTTTGCCTCACCTCATAGTTCTGACTCATTCCTCTCAAGAAAGTTGCTCCTGGTTCAAAGCCGCGAAATCTGTCCTCTCGCAAAAACAAAGACTGAGTTGCGTGTTTTATTTTGTCTATTTTTTTTTCTTTTGCAAGCATCAGCATAAGGAATATGAAGGATGTCAGGAACTCTAAGCGGATGCTACTGGGGTTTTCCAGTTTCAATACGTGGTTTCAGGAGGAAAAAGCTGTCATGTAAGCTCATCTGAGCAAATGGGTAATGACGGGGAAAATTGCAGTCACAGGTGTACGGCTCTGAGTACACATATTCTTTTGGCTTCCCGGGTTTGACACATTATAGAGTAATCTTTTAGTGAAATTACAAAGCTTTCATGTTGCCCTCTCTTGTCTGGAGATAGCTGGGGAGAGAAGAAAATTATAGGCAACCACAAAGCACTGGCTTTTTAGTCTGTGGTTTTTCTTCTCTGTTCCCCCTTTTATATATCTGTCTTTGCGTGTATCTTTCATTTCTTTCATCCTTCTCCTAATTTGCTGGCAGTGGCCATTCGGGTCATGGTAGGGGAGGATGAAGAAGAAGAAAACACTCTCGTTATTAAGGCAATGAAAATTGCAGGTGGAAAATGAAGATGAGCTGGTGTTATCCGTACAATAGCTCCTGGAAGGTCTCGTTCCTGATTAACTCAGAAGAGAGGAGTGGAAGGATGCAGAAAAAGAGGTCAGGCCACGTGTCTCTCAGGCTCTGGCACACAAGTGAGCAGCGAGTGCCTTCAGCTGTTGCCTCAGCCTGTGAGGGGAGCAGAGAACCGACTATTTCGATTGCCAAGTGAACCCGACATTTGTAAATTACTATGTGCAGATGGTCGGGGAGGTTTTGTTGTTTTTTTCCTGTGGAAGGAAGGAAGTCATTGGGACCCGCGCTTCCTGTTCAGCAAGTGGCATCTGAAAGGCCTTCCAGTTCTGGGGGAATTATGAGATGTGGGTGAGGCTGGGTTTTGGTGCTTTCTCGTTTCTGCTTTAGGAAGCCCCCAGCCTCCTCCATGGGGCGGCTCCATTTATGCCAGGGGGGGACCCTGCTTAAAAAATGAGCCTCTAAACGTTTTGCATGTCTGCCTCTGTTTCTCCTCAGGGCGCTCTTAATGACAGAAGTCAGCTTTCCAAGCCAAATCTCTCATGGTGTCACTGCAGGGCAGAGTGAGGGCTGTCGCAGGTGAAGAAGGCCTTTGTAGCACCTCTCCAGTCACAACAGTCCCCCACCTTGGTCCTGCAGCCGGATCCATAAACAAAGCTTCAGGTGAGTCTGTCTCTAGGCAACGCTCCCCGTCCTACTGCAGAGCGGTACCAATGCCTTCTGCCTCCATTCACTCCGCAGTATCGGATCCATTCACACTGACCCTGGCCATTGACACTTCGATTGATGGCCTCGGGGACAACAGATACCACCACTGCAAAAGTTGTCAGTTCAAGGTGCCTGGATGGTCTCATTTCTGTCTGGACACAACTTCAGGATTCTAGAGCTGCATTTTCCCTGGAGAATGAGATAAGACCAAAAAAAAAAAAAAAATAGATATTAACACTTGGTCATATAATATTCACTGTAGGAAGGGAACAATAAAGGACTAATCCAATTTTATTCATTCAGAGTTGAGAAATTGAGGCTTGGAGAGATGAAATAACTTTTCCAGCCACCCAGGTTGTGTGTCTCAGAGTGAGGTGACAGCCCAGATCCCCGAAACCTTTGTTCTATTTTCTTTTCAATGAGTCATGAGAACCCTTAGCACGTACTATCTTTTTAGAGAACCAACTTCATTATCATGCATGGGGTGGGGGGGGAGGGTCTCCCACCTTGGGCCTGAGCTGTGCTAACTGCTGAGAGACAGACATACCTGGCCATGTCCCAAGGCCTAGTGGCATGAGCCCGCCAAGAATTTCTTTGCACAAAATCCATAAATTTTACAAAATAACTCATCCTAAGGAGGAGTGAATTAAGGCCCCACAGTAGGGCTCAAGTTCAAAAGAAAAAGGTGACTCTTCTAGCAATCAATGACCATCTTTCAACTCAATTCCTATTGATTTATTCTTGAGTCCAATGGAGGCAATTGTATTCTCATGAGAATTTACTTAAGAGCCCAAACTAGGAGACAGATATCTCCCCACCTTTACTCACAGTGTCACTGCCATGACTGATACAAGCCGATAGCCGTGGTTAGGAGGCAGCACTCTCCATTTTCTGTATCTTAGTCTATAATGATGCCACTTCCTGGAATTGTGCAGTGCACAACCTGTGTAGCCAGACACAGAGGTCCTAGTCTAGACTATTAAATTCTATTGACTGGTGGACTAAGAGACAGTGATGAAAAAGATTCAGTCATTAATAACTGAGAAACCTCAAGCAAGTTATTTCAACTTTCTGGGCTCACATTCCACATCTGTAAAATGGATGGATTAGTACTAAATTCTTGGGGGTTAAAATTATACGACTGGTTGTGGCCTTCTATACCTTTTGTCATTGTGAAGGGAGAAATAGCTGTGTCCATGGAACTAGGCTTTTGGGCGGCATCTGAGAACCTGCGTGCACACGGCATGGATCATTTCTCAGGAAGAAACCTCCAGAGACGAGCATCGTTTTGCAGACAAGCTAGAGTTGCCAGAGCAATGGCTCAGCCCCAGCACCTCACAATAGACTTTTGATTAGCACCCCCGGAATCACGAGCAGGGGTGAGTCAGACGCGCCTCCTTCTAAATACGGCTCTGGTCGTGCCGGCACCCTTGCAAGACCCCCTCCCCTCGACTTCCGAGAAGTGACTTCAGGCCGGAGCTGTGCACCAGGGAGCTGTGTGGTTCGTCGCAGGCTGCATCCTGGAGCCAGGAAACAGCAAATGAACAGATTTCTCTGAGCTTTAGTCCTCTGGCCCATTGTCAGAGGGTGCGTTCAACTTGGCATTCCAACAGTGTGGCTGCCACAAAGGGAGCACCTCGTGCCCACTCCAGCGTGCATGCCATCCCCTCTGGACAATGCACTGCGTCCATAGAAATGTCTCTCAGGACACTGAGATAAAGCAAGAAGACCACGGGAGTCCTTCCATACATTCAACAAAACGATTCTTTGGCTGTTGCCATGGAACATGTTCTAGAATGCAAGGATGACAGAAAGCTTCCCTCTTCCTGGTTGTGAAGCCAGAATAATAGGAATTAAAAATTGTTAAAAAATTAAATAACAGTAGTTAAAAATTAAAAATGCAAAAAGGAAAACCCCAAACCATCTCACTTATGAATATATATCAAAGGGAAAAGCTTAAACAAAATAGTCTTAAATAGAATTTATCAGCAGTAAACTTAAAAGAGTAGACAAATGGGGTTTAGCAAAGAGACTGAGCCCTGTGTGAATGCTGACTCTGCCACTTAATAGCTGGATGGTACTGAGCAAGTTATTAAACCTTTCTGTGCCTCTATTTTCTTACCTGTAAAATGGGAATAATTATAGTACTTACCTGGTCCACTTGTTGTGTGGATTAAATTAATTAATATATAAGAAGAGCCTGACACAAAGCAAGTTAGCCTTTATTTTTGTTACTACTTTTTCAGGAATACAAGGTATGAGGCCGGGTCTAACTTTTTTTCCAAATAAAGTGACCATTTGAGCACAGTTTATTCAGTAATGGTTTATTTTTGGACAACCATATTCTAACTATCAGGATCCTTCCTGGACTTGCTATCCTGTCACACTTATTTGAAATTCTACTCTTGAACCAAGAGCATACTGTTTAAATTATATTTTACATGTTTTAATGACTTGTGCAATTTCTTCCTTACTGCCACCTTATTTGTTCTAAATTGTTTTGGTCATTTGCCCTTATTAATTTTTCTGATAATAGAAAAAGGAAAACTATAAACCCATTTCAATTACAAATGTCAACATAAAAAGCTTAAATACAATAATAGCAAATATCTATTGGGCATTATAATTTCTTCAAACTTAAAAATTATTTTAATGATATTTGATATTCTTACTCTATTCCAGGGACAGTGATATATTGATGCTCAAAGTATTCTTTTAATTATCTCAATAGGTTTTAAATTTTCTTATAACGACTCTTCTACTTTTATTGTTAAATTGATTTATTATTTGTTCATTTTGTTGTTAGATTGAATTGGCACTTTCTTCCTGGTATATGTTCTAATTGATTATTGTCTACGTTTAGGAAAGTTGTCCATCAATGTTATGATTTTATTTTTTTAAATACATGGCTCTCTCTCTCTTTTTTTTTTTTTTTTTTACTTCTAGCATGTTTTTCTCCTTGAATTTATTTTCTTGAGTTTTTATAGATAATCACATCATCTACAAATAATGAGAATTTGATGTCTGAATTCCAGCTTATATACAATCCTCATTCTTGACTAGCCAATGACAGAATTTATAGAACAATATTAAATAATAGTAATGCTACCAGACAACTTTTTTCCCTGATGTAACGATTATGTGACTGTTAAGGGTATTAAGTTTGCATTGAGATGTATTTGATAAAGCTTAGCTTAATGAAATAATTTTAAAATCAAGCATGGAGGTTACATTTCCAAATGTCTTTTCATTGTCTGATAATTTTCTCCTTTTACTTGTTTATGAAATGTAATTTATTCCCTTACATTAAATGATCCTGGCATTCTGAGAATGTCTGAGAATGGGCAAGATTAATACAAGTTTAACTTGGATATTTTTGCATTTATTATGATACTTATGATTGAACTTTAAATATGTTTGTGCCGGCTATATCAGATTTGTAATTCATTATTCTGATAGAATCATAAATGAATTTTATTAAAGTTCCCCCCCTCTCTCTTTCCATGCTCTGGATCACTTTGTATGGCAGAAAAGTTATTGTTCTTGAAAACATCTTAAGAATGTACTGGTAAAATTATATCTAGCCTTTGGGACATCATTTTTCTGATAACATTTTGAATTTCCTCACTTCCCATTGGTCTATTAAAATTAGCTATTTTTTCAGTTAATGTTGGCACTTTATTTTTTTAGGAAATTTTTAACAGTGTTATTTTCCCTTTATTATATAGCATAATTTTCTATATAATATTTTATCATCATAATTTTCATTCTGTCTGATATGACATTATTTGGGGTCCACATTTGCTATATTTGTGTTCTTTCTTTCTTTAATGGAACTGACATGTCTGTCACATTCTCCTACAACTGAAAAATTTTTTAAAAATCTTTATTTATTGGTTTTTATTGTCTGTTTTCCTATTTAATACTGTGCTTTTATCTCATTGTTTTTAGTTTCCTTGTTTATATTTTTATCGTTTTCTTCTAGCTTTTTCATTTAAATGCTTCATTTTGAAAAATTATCTGTTATTTAATAGTATAAAACATTTAACACTAGAAATTTTTCTCCGTTATAACATGGGCTTGGTTTGTTATTTATTTATTTATTTTTTGGCCATTTTCTTAAACCCCACAATTATGCTTAGATGTTTTTTGACCTTTGAGGTATGTAGGCAAACATTTTACTTTGTTTTATCCCAAGTGGTCAAATTATGTTGAAAACTATTACTGAAACACGACATAGAAGTGAAGCCGACATGGTCATTTTGTCCATTCGTAAGCTGGTGAGTAAGTGGAGAAAGCAGTTCTGCGGAGAGACTTAAGGAATGGGGTTAGAAATCTACATGTAAAAAAATCTCCAAGTGTCTCTGATGTAATGGAACCACAGACTGTTATTTAAGAACCATCGTCCTAAACCAATACCTCTTAGGTAGAGCAATCTAACAAATTAAACTCTCTCCGTTTCTCTCCACCACTCCATCTCTGCACACCTCCAGACCACACTAAAAATGAAACATTCCACCATGTTAATGAAACCATGCAATGACTACCATTCACTAAGTGCTCATGCTTGACTTTATAGAGGTTAAGTGACCTACAATGACACAGAGCAAGGAAATGGCAGAGCCCGGATTAAAAACCAGATTAAGCTGACTCTCAACATCAGTACTTTAAACCAGAATGACTTGGAAGCCTCCCTTAGACTTCGAGTCAGACTCCAGTGCTCGTTCTCTAGAGCTGCAGTCCCCAACCCCGAGCTGCAGACGGCTACTGGTCTGTGGGCTGTTAGGGACCGGGCCGCAGAGCTCCACTGTTCCCTACCCCACACCAAGTCCATGGAAAAATTGTCTTCCATGAAACCCATCCCTGGTGCCAAAAAGGTTGGGGACCGCTGCTCTAGAATGCAATGTCTAGTCATGTAAACATTCATGCTGTGTAGATTGAACTAGATATTTTGGACTTGCTATTTGGACTTCTGCACCAGCCACGAGGTCCAGGGAAGAACAACTATCGCATCAGTTATTTGCACAGTACACACAGGGTAGGCAAAAACAAGGTATTTTTACCATCATGAAAATGGATGCATATCAAAGACTTTTGAAAATAATGTCTGACTCATCATCTCTTTCAAAATCCTCTCTCTATATCTAGCTGCATTCCAGTACAAGTTGACAGTCATTTTTACATTTTCCATGACATTTTGCCTTTAATAATATAGTAACACACATTTTACTTATATAAGCAAAAATCATCTCTATTATAACTTCAACTTTAATAAGCAACCAGCCAGAGAATATTAACTAGAATATTAACTAAATGTTTTCTCTCTCCATCCTCTGCAAATACTGCCGACCTCAAAGGAAACAATTAGCCACAGGACTTGCTACATGAATTCTTGCCTGATGATATATTGTTTTGCAGAAAAACCCTTCACACAACAACCTATCAATTCATCCCCTGATGAACATCCTGAATAATTGACCAATTGGGTTAAACGCAATAATTAATGATGATAAAGAATTAGACATTAACGACACGCCATTAGAAGTCAAGCCCTTGAAACGTGGCGTGGATTCATTCTGATGACTCCACAGTTTGTTTCTATTTCCCCTGATCAGTACACAGCTTATATATACGCAACAAGCCTCTTGTAGATTTTCATTCAGAAAAGTCAATATCCAAGGGCATATTTTAAATTAATCAAACCTGTTTCTGAGAGATAAGCTAAATTAGTTCTTTAAAAGAAGAATGTGAAATGCAAACTTAGGAATTCATTATATTTAGCTTTGAGAAATAGCCTTACGTAACCCCAAAGTGGATTTAAATGATGACTAAAACTCAGCTTCAGGTTTGAAGCTGATATAAAATATCTTAAAGGAATATGCATCATAATTTTCTATCATCATAGGTGGCACTCAATGTGTTCCAGATTGTTTTATGCATTTACATAATAATTTAAATTATGAGAATGGAATTAAGTCAAGTCAATAAATATTTATTAAGCACTCTTTTATACTATGGATATAGAAAAAGAACGTGAGATATAGTCTGTCTACTCAGGGAGTAAAGTCTTCTTGAGAAAGAAAGACTTAGACACATGGAAACAGTCATAGATCAATAAAAATTATATGGAAAGGATTTAAAACTTATGGTTTCCAAGAGCTCTGATATGCCCTTACAGTCTCTCAGTTACTAACTTGCCCTGCTCCCTAATTTAATCACAGCCTGAAGCCTAGTTCTTTCCAGTCTAACTGCAGCCTATATGAATCTTAGATGGAAAACCTTCTCTTTGCTGAATGGGAGATTACCATGATCCCATGGTTTGAGCGTAGTTTTAGTAAAAGATCAGCTCATAAGCCTTAAACAGCCTATGAAAAGAAGAGTTGCAGTGAAAACAAGGAAGGTATCTGGAGCTATTTCAATTGGTAGCAAATTCCCCTCTGGAAATACTCTAAAATCTTAAGTATTCATCGACTTCTTAACCAATAGGAACTTGAAGATTTCCAGACTGTGGCTTCCCTAAAGGAAGATAAATTTCATCTTAGTCATTTCAGTTCCCACCGAAAGCATTTAGTACACACTAGACATTCAGTATTATCTGTTTGCTTGATTAGAAAGAACAAATGAATAAGTATCTTCTTTATAACAGTGTTAAAATACAAGATTAATTAGCATAGTATAAGTTTGGGTAAAGTATCTTCTGATTCTTCTAAAGAAGCAAAAGTTTGCATTTAAAACAATCTGTAAGGTAAGTTATTTCCAGCATTTGTGTTTGATAGCTAATATGTCAACAAATTGTTAAATACCAGAGCAATGACGAAGGCAGACTGCTGTATTCTTTCGGCTTCATATGTGTAAATATGGGGATTAAAAATGTTTGCAAATGTAGGAAGGAAGATTATTCCAAATGGTGAAAAAAAAATCACCTGATTTAAGTAAAAATATATTATTACTTCTGGTCTTCCTCTGGTTTCCAGGTGATATCACTGCTGTTGAAGTTTTCATTTCTACAGTTGCAATCTCTCATCTATTAAATTTAGAGTTGGCAATCAAATAGATGTCCTCATAAAATAAATGGTTGAAACACCACTGGTAAATTTCAATATTCTCATTCTTGAATAATAACAGTAGAACCTCATGAGAGAGCTGTGGCCCATAAAACGGAAATGACTTTCCAGAGTCGGAAATGAGACTAACTTCTTGTTTATCAAGTGAGATTTCAAGATCAATTAATGGTTGCAAGTACCTATAGATTCTCAACGCAATGAGTATAGATAATTCCTCCTCAATCATGCAGTGTATCAAAAACTAATTTTTCGGTTGCTGCCTTCCCAGCAGCAAGTATAATCTCCTCGTACATAATCAGAATGGTCCTCACAAGTAAACCCCGGCAGCTCCACGGTGGCTGATCCAGTACCACAGGCAAAAATTGCACGCAATCGCCCACCTGGAAGCCTGGCCACTCTGAAAGAGTGTCATTACAGGGACCATTTCCGCAGAGGTTGCTATGGTTTCTGGGCTGCACTTTCTCCTCTCTCCATAGTTGGGTGATTTTAGTTAATCAATGACAAGTCACAGTGCAATCATTTTCCTTTCAGAGAACACAAGGAAAAAGAACAAGCCTGGAGTCTCTTGCACAATGTCACTGCTGACAGTTATTTTTTGGCTACAGAAGAAAAGACATATTCTTATTCTAAACACAGAGCAGAAAAGGAAAGTTGAGAGAAAACTGAAATCACTTTCCAATCTGGTCTAGCCTTTTGAGAACTGTTGGAAAGGCCATTTGCCCATATGATCTTCCTAGAATATTCTCTATCAGGATGCTTATCCAAGGACGACGCGAGGAAGAAATAGCCCCTGTCCACAGAGAATCTTGGGATTTTCTTGTTAACTCTTCAAGGTGTCTGGGCATTGAGAAATCACAGTGAGGGATTAATATTGCTCTACCTGAAGTCAATCACTACTTAGGTTTCTGCAAAGTTTGTTTACGGAGTTTACAAGGAGCAAAAGCCATTGCTCCGTAGAGCGTCCAGCACAAATAAAATAGGGGAAAGAAAGTTATTAAGAGAAGCAGGGAAGTAGAGAATCATTGCAAGTGAAACCACAAGAGAAGCTTAGGAGATCACTCAGAAACCTGAATATTCCAGAATTGGCACCAAGAAGGAAGGCAAGTCTTGTGTCTTTGAGGAATTTTACTTGTGTATGTAGAAATTATGAGCCCAAGACAGATTTAGAAAATCTTAGATAACATAGAAAAAAATTCAGTTAGCTTCCTTTTGAAATTTCATAAGCATCAGTCAAGACCAGAGTTCTGTGGCCCTTGTATAGACAAGTCACATCCCTTCCAACTCTTTCGGTTTGAAAGCATGTGTTTCATTCATTCTGTATGAGTTTGGTTCATATTTGAAAACAGATAGATACAGCTCTCTATAAAAGGGCTGTGTTCCTTGCCCATGTGAAGAGAAATTCAGAGCCTTAGTATAAACCATCAGATATATAAGATTTTTATTATATATCTTATATATCTGATGGCTTATATAAGATATATAAGAGAATAATAAGTTTCAAAATAATGTGGGTTTAGTGTGACTATTACTTTTTCTGTTAATTTCTTTTAATTTAAAATAAAATATAGATAATTAACAAACTGAGATTTATCACAAACATCCAAAATGTTTTATTGATAATAATGTCTCATTTATTTCTTGTATGATTAGACCCCAATTTTCTATTTCTTTCTTGATGCATTTTATGTACAATTAATACAGACAATAATATTGATACTCAAACTCCCTAGTTACTACTCCAGTGGAATATTATTTTGGAGATGAAGGAGAAAAGTTCAACATGAATTATATATCTCTGCTGATTGAGTGGCAATTTTTATCATTTACTATCTGAGAAATAAATTTGGCTGGATTTTACAGTTCTGCATTTTGATTTTGCTACCTTCAGTGTGTAATGTTCCCCATAACCACATGTTATGGAGAATGATTATATTATTCCACAAACTGTCTTGCAATTTATGTATGTTAGCATAAAATGCTTAATTTTTTAAATGCTGAACTCTAAAGTTCCTAAAGGCAAACAAATGTTCTTCTGAAGTTAATTACATAAATTAAATTAAAACGAGTTGTTATCTACATGTGAGAGTAACCCACACTATCCTTGACATATGGTATGTGTCTATAAATGTTAGTTTCCTTTCCATGAATTTTATCACTAAATACAAGGTTCTATTATACTTTATCTAAATCAGATTTTTAGAACTATTTAGAGCCATGTCTCCATTACCTCATCCTCAACCGACCTTTCATCATAGGGTCTTAAGAGATTACGGAAGATAATGCTTATAGAAGACTCTACGGTACCTAGTATCTATTTCAGGCTTAATCAAAGGTAGAATTTATGACTTCAGGGAAGTGGAGTCATCTGTTAGGAACAGAGGCTGCCCTTGGCTTTAGTTGCTGCCATAACTTCTATAAGCCTACAACACGGTTATTTTCAGGTTTGGTAGTATGGTATGTATCCTTCTTGGCACGTCATGCAAGCTAAGAACTCATCAGGCTTTGCAGACGTGAATTTCCCTGCACAAGGGCTTGACTTCCTTTGAGTGCTAAAATCACACAACTCTTCCAATTGAGATTTCCCTTGAGAGGGTGTAGAGTTCTTTAATGGAGCATACGACCTGCTCATTTGAGGTCTTGCACTCTTCTTAGCATTTTTGATGAAAGCATATAATGTTCAAGTTCAAGTTCATTTGTGAGATACAAATTTAAGGATTTTGTTCTGTGATAAAAGTCAGCAGGCATGTGTTCCTTTTACACACAGAAACCTTGAAAACCTTTCCCAAAAGAATACAAGATGGTGAACAGTGTTCACTCTTCTGCTTGGAATATTTTTTCAATACCTTGAGACTATTTTCATTAATTTTTTTAAAAAATTTAATGATACATGATATTTGTACATATTTATGGGGTACATGTGATATTTTTAACCATGCATAGAATGTGTAAATATCAAATAAGGGTATTTGGGATATCCATCATCACGAATATGTATCATATTTTTTGTGTTGGGGACGTTTCAAATTTTCTCTGCTAGCTATTTTGAAATATACAATATATAGTTGCTAACTATAGTCACCCTACTGTGCTATCGAACACTAGAACTTATTCTTCCTGTCTAACTGTATGTTTGTACCCATTAACCAACCTCTCCCCAACCCTCCTTCCCCCTTCCCAGCCTCTGGTAACCACCATTCTACTCTCTTACCCCATGAGATCAACTCTCTTAGCTCCCACATATGAGTGAGATCATGAGATATTTTCATTATCTGCTTATAAAATAATATTTGCTTATAAAGATGATACCTAATTATTATAGAATATTTGGAAAAATTCAGAAAAGCCAAAAAATGAACATTAAAAATTACCTGCAATCATACCACTCAGAAATCACTACTGTTAACACATGGTGTATTTCCTTTAAAATTTTATACAAACACACATATCCACACGCACACAAATATTATATGATGGTTATCCCATTTTCTTGATTAGTAATGTGAGCATTTGCCCGTTATTAAATAATCTTCTAAGATGTATTTTTCTGAGAATTTGCATTTCTTTTTTCCCTTTTTTTAATTTTTAATTTTTAATTATTATAAGTACCTAATAGTTGTACATATTTATAGGGTGCCTGTGATGTTTCAATACAGGCATGCAATGTGTATTAATCAAATCAGGATAATTGGGGTATCCATCACGGCAAGCATTTATCATTTCTTTGTGTTAGGAACGTTCCAATTCCACCCTTTCAGTTAAAGCATATAACGTATTATTGACTACGGTCACTTTGTTGTGTTATCAAATATTGTTCATTCTATCTAACTACTAACATGTATCTTTAATGGCTACATCATATTCCAATGTATGGTTGTGCCATAACTTGTCACTCTCCATCTTTTAACATTTTAAAATTTTCACTTTTTTTATTACTGTAAACAAATGCTTTAGTGAATATCCTTATACATAAATATCTACTTACATCCCTAATTCATTCCTCAGTAAAAATTATGTGCTCTTAAAGGATCAAAAGAGAGAATATTTTGGAGAATTGTTACATTCATTTGTATAATCTTGCTTTTTTCATTTTGGGAGATATTATAATAATTGTCACTCCTACGAACAGTTTGCAAATGCCCCTTCCTGCACCTTTATTAACAATGAATAGCATCATGTTAAAATTTTTGCAGTTTGACTTTTGAAAAACAATAGCCAACTAGCATGTAATGTTCATTTCTTATATCATGGGCAGAGCTGAACAGTCTTTGAAATTTTGTCAATTATCTGTACATCTTTTTCCTTTGTGAATTGTTTGGTCATAACTGTTCAGTTTTGGCCATTTGATTGTGTCATTCTTACTATAAGGCACTTTACGGTAAGGATATTAATCCTTGGCCTTTCATAGTTATTGCAGCTATTTTATTCTTATTTGACATTTTTTCTTTTACTTTTTAAGAATATTGGTGTACATGATTTTATATTTCATGTTATTAGTTTTAATAAATTTGAAGATCTTTGTGACTCCTCTAATTGCTTTTCTGCTTAGAAAGTTTTTCCACACACCAATATCAGAGAGAGTTTGAGTCTTATATTACTTTATTCCCCATTTGTCTCTTAAATACATTTGGATCTTCTTAGTAGAAGATGAAAAGAGAGTATCTAATCTAATTAATCGACTAAAGAGTTTACTGATTGTCTCAACAGCATTTATCAACTATTTCTTTATTCATTGATTTATGATATCATCTTTATCACATATTTTTATCTCTATTCTGAGATTTCTGGGCTAAGTGTTTTGTTCTGTTGATCCGTCTACCTAGGCATTCATTCATCCACTCATTCATTTAAAAATGTTTCTGAGGGCCGGGCGCCGGTGGCTCACGCCTGTAATCCTAGCACTCTGGGAGGCCGAGGCGGGTGGATCGCTCAAGGTCAGGAGTTCGAGACCAGCCTGAGCGAGACCCCGTCTCTACTAAAAATAGAAAGACATTATATGGACAACTAAAAATCTATATAGAAAAAATTAGCCGGGCATGGTGGCGCATGCCTGTAGTCCCAGCTACTCGGGAGGCTGAGGCAGTAGGATCGCTTAAGCCGAGGAGTCTGAGGTTGCTGTGAGCTAAGCTGACGCCACGGCACTCACTCTAGCCTGGGCAACAAAGTGAGACTCTGTCTCAACAAAAAAAAAAAAAAAATGTTTCTGAGGATCTGCCATGTGCCAGGCACCATTTTAGGCAATGAGGATAAAGCAATAAGTAACACACACACAAATCTCACTTTTTATGAAGCTTACGTTCCGGTGCAGGGCAGAAAGGACATTAGCAAACACAAGATGAATAAATAAAGTATACACTATATTAAGTAGTAATAAGTGCAATGAAGGGAAAAATAAAACAAGGAAGAGGGATGAGAAGTTTGTGGGTGTAGGATAGTAATTACTGGTTTGCTATAGGACAGTAGTTGAAACTACTCCTCTCACTGAGGACTATTTTGAAACCTGAAATACTCATGTCTTGAGTGATGTCAGAGAGTGCTTTAGTGGTGAGGGCAGAGCCCAGAACAGTTCTATAATAAAATAAAGGTGATTGTGGTGAGGGAATGCAAAGAGTTCATCAGCGTATTTACGGTCAGGTAGAAGCTTTGCCCCAGGACCGACTATGGAACCACTGCAAGAGCTGCTGAATTCTATCACCACATGGACAATGCCCTATAAACAGCTCTCAATTGACCAACAAAGCTGCTGGGTTTATGGATGGCAGTTCCAAAGTCATCAAACAACATCCTGTTTAGAAAGTTGCTACTATAATCAGTGAAGGTAAAAATAAATCAGCAAAGTGGGCCAAATTACATGATGTTTGCCCCTATGTTTGGGCTTTTACCAAGTCATGGGTCAAAGGCCTAACCATATAGTTAGATAGAAGGGCAATGGAAATCTGGTCTATGGGGAACAGCCCTGTGGAATCACTATGGGAATCTGAGGGTGCATTAAAGTAGGACATGCCAATGCTCATCGGAAGAATCCCCTTCCAAGATCAGAAGTAATTTGAGCTAGAAGTAGCTATCACTTGAGGTGGCCACCTGGTTTCATGAAATGAGCGGACATTGAGGGGGTTGCAGCAATGCAGAGGAGGTTGAATCTAAACATATTCCTCTTGCATTCTTTGAATCACACAGCAAGAGCTGTTCTGTTTGCCAGTAAGAGAGACAGACTGCAAATGGCTTCAGGCAGATTTGCTGGAAGGAAGACCTTGCACAGAGCTGTCAAGTCGGAGTGATGCCAGTAGCCCAGGATACGACAAATGGGTCCTGACAGGAATACACACTTACTCTGGACTGGACATTGCACACTGGGTGGTAGATGCAAGTGCTCAGAGTATTCTAGAAGGACTGAACCAGAAGATACTGCATCAATTTTGACTACTGAATAACCTTTCCTCAGACAAAGGAATACACACTTTCACATTCTAGCAAATTAAACCTGAAGGGGCCATGGGAACTCCTGAATTTGTATTCAGTTGGACAGAAGTGTGGGCAGCCTGGAGACCTCTGAGCTTGCAGCTGGCATTGGAAGTGAGGGCAGTCTTGTTGGGGACTGTGTCTTTAAACCTATGTGGTGGACACTAACTCTGCATGGTTAACATGAGAGTTGCACTGTGGCATTGCAGGCAGCCTGAATAGGTCTTGCACCACGCAGGCCAAGCAGAGGAAAGAAGTGCTGAGGCCCTAAAGCAGAAGCAGGCCTGGTGTATGCAAAGAAACCAGGAGGGTACTCTGGCTAGATCTGAATGTTCCAGGGCCCTGATTGTTCCTTCCTTACACTCCATTCAGCTCGTCATTACCCTTCATGGGGGGCCAGCACCCTCACAATGCCCTGTGGATGCCAGAAACCCCAGTTCAGCACTTCTCGGTCATCCTAAGTGTGACTCATGATGACTTTCCCTACTTCCTCACATCAAAAAATCCAGTCTTCTGGAAGGAGACATTCGAAACTCCATCTCCTCAAGCTAAAGGGAATCCTTAGGACTTCAGATCTGTGACTGTGACAGAATGGGGCTTTGCCACTGTGCCCTGGTGATGCTACTCCATTCAGTGCTGAGCTGCACATGATGTCTTAATATCCACGTGGCCTCTAATGAAACCAGCCCTGGTTTTCTAACTTGTAGGTTTGGCTGTTAATCTCACCTCTGTGACTTATCTCAGCCACTTTGTCCCACTGCCTCCTGCACTGCCTTGAAACCCCTTCAGACCAACCCTTGCATAGCTGCCTGTTGTTTTTTTTTTTTTTTTTTGCCAGAAAGGAGCATCTTCTACCACCTCAGATTACTAAATGTTATGAGACAATAATGTTTAGCTTTCTAGATGAGAACAAAAGTGTTTGTGGTTTCTTTCCCCGTTTCTACTGTTGTGAAGCACAATGGAGGAGAAATCTGAAAAGAAAAGAGAACGGCTTTCATCTGAGATGCTCTTTAAGACCTTTAGGGACAGGGGGGACCAGGTCTGCCAAATTCCCCAGTAAGAACTCTTGGGTTACTGGACCACTAAGAACAACTTCTTCCACCACCACCAATCCTTTAGCAGCGGAAGTCACTAGAACACTACAAACTGTCGTTAGCCCATCTAAGAGTGCTCAAAAATAGAGACATAGACCAATGGAACAGAACAGAGAACCCAGATATAAAACCATCCACATACAGCCAACTGATCTTTGACAAAGCAGACAACAATATACACTGGGAAAAGAATCCCTAATCAATAAATGGTTCTGGGAACATTGTATAGCTTCATGCAGAAGATTTGCACAGCATCCCTCTCACCACTCACAAAAATAAATTCAAGCTGGATAAAAGACTTAATATAAGGCATGAAACCATAAGAATTCTAGAAGAAAATGTTGGAAATACTCTTTAAGATATTGGCCTATGCAAAAAATTTATGAAGAACACCCCAATGGCAATCACAGCAACAACAAAAATAAATAAATGGGACTTGATTAAACTGAAAAACTTCTGCACAGCTAACGAAATAATCAACAGAACAAGTAGATAACCTACAGAATGGGAGAATATATTCACAAGCCATATGTCTAATAAAGGGCTGATAATCAGAATCTACAAAGAACTCAAGCAAATCAGCAAGGAAAAAACAAACAATCCCATTAAAAAAATGGGCAAAAGACATTAACAGAAGCTTTTCAAAACAAGATAGACAAATGGCCAATAAACATATGAAAAAATGCTCAATGTCACTAATCATCAGGGAAGTGCAAATTAAAACCACAATGAAATATCACCTTACCCCTGTTAGAATGGCTTTTATTAAAAAGTCCAAAAATAATAGATGCTGGCATGGATGCAGAGAAAAAGGAATGCTTATGCACCGTTGGTGAGACTGAAAATTAGTACAACCTCTATGAAAAACAGTATGGAGATTCCTCAAAGAACTAAAAGTAGACCTACCATTTGATCCAGCAATCCCACTACTGGGCATTTACCCAAAGGAAAAGAAGTCATTTTATCAAAAAGACACCTGCACTCGATGTTTACTACAGCACAATTCACAATTGGAAAGATTTGGAACCAACCCAAGTGCCCATCAATTCATGAGTGGATTACCAAAATGTGATATATGTATGTGTGTGTGTGTGTGTATATATATATATATATATATACACACACACATATACACACATTCAGCCATGAAGAAGGATGAATTAAGGCCTTTTGCAACAATTTGTATGAAACTGGAGACCATTATCCTAAATGATGTATCTAAAGAATGGAAAAACAAACACCACATGTACTTGCTACGACGAGCACTGATGTGCACAGAGGGAAGTAAAACTCAGTGGAAATCAAGCAGGGAGAAGGGAGAAGGAGGGGATGGGCAAAAACCTACCTAATGGATACAATGAATAATATATCTGGGTAATGGGCACATTTATAACCCTGACTCAAGCATAACAAAATTGATAGATATAACCAAAAACATTTGTACCCCCATAATATTTTGAAATAAAGAGTGTCCCCACCTGCAGAAAACCCAATGTTTTTATAATGGTTTGACTAAGGGTAATAAAATATTTTTTAATTAATTCTCATGAAATATTTAAATATTCTATATTCAATATTGAAAATATTGAATAGTAAACATTAATATTTAATATTAACATATATAATGTTTAAATATTTATATTCAATATTTGAACTAATACCAAATATTAATATCAAATAACATATTATTGTATTAATGATTAATACAAATGAGGTATTTATATTAATTATATATAAATAATTTTATGTACTATAAATACATTGAATCTACAATATAATTTTTAATATATAGTATATTATAGTATGAAACTACTAATATATATTGATAAAAATATTTATATAAATAAAATAATATTAAACAGCCAAAATACTTGTAATATATATGCAGATTAATTAATGTCAAATGAAAAACTTATTAAAAATTTGCTAAATTACTTACCTCTTAGTTGTTTAAAGTCATAGAAAATAATACTGGTTGCAACTATCCATATAGAAAACTACATTAATCTTTTATGTTTAATTACCACAAAGTACCATGACAATGATGAACACTATTTAAAGTGTTTCTTGACTTGTGAGTTTAATTTGGTTTCCACATCTAGGACATTGGTCTTAAGCTAGAAATATGTTAACTAAAAGAAGTTTTAACCATTATAATTTATGGTAAATAAAGACAACAATTTTCTAATCTTTTCATAACTCATGACATTTCTCTACTTTCTGTATGTGAAAAATCGGTCAATACGGTATCAGTGGATAGTTTTCGGTAACACAACTGTAAGACAGTCCCTGTAGCTCCGACAGGAAATAAGATCAACGCCATTAAACTAGCATTTTGCAATACTTATTACTTCTCTTTGAACAGCTCTTTAATTATTCTTGGAGGCTAAACGCCTTATCTTAGACTCCATTTCTTCTCATTCTGTGACAGTACTGACCAGTAGAAATAATATTAATACAAAGCATGCTGCATATGTAATTTTAAATTTAGAAACAGAGGAGTAAGCTTCCAACAAGCTTTTTTATAAAAACTGAGGAGCAAATTCTAGACTCTACAGCAAAAACAAAAGCTAAGAATAACCAAGACATTCCTAAAGAAGAGTTGGGATGTCTTGCCCTGCCAAATATGAAGACCAAGCTCTAGAAAATCATACTATGTAGCACTGTTCCATGAGTAGATAAATTAATCAATGGGCTGGTCACAGAGCCCACAACTACAACTAGGCATGTGCAAACCTTTAACATACGACAAAGGTGGCATTCATCAGTGGAGAAAGAAAAACTATTTGATATATACTAGGACAGTTTAGAACAAGATCTTATGGACTTACACATTCACACATTCACACATATAAAATTTAGAGTAAGGAATGATTTCTTAAATGAAATAGAAAAGCATACACCATAAAAGAAAAAAAATAGATAATGATTATGTTAAAATTAAAAACTTCTGCTTAGGCTTAATATCAACAACTACAACAAAAATAGAAAATAATGGACAGAACATAATACCCCAAAGAGGAAATATGACTAGCTAATTCACAAATGAAAAGATTCTCAATCTATTGTTACTCAGCATAAGGTAAATTAAAACCATAATGAAATACCCATTGATAAGGATAAAAATCAGACGATGAAAATATCAAGAGAGACTGTAGAACAAGGAACGTTAATGTACTGCTGGTGGGAAAGTAAATTAGTACAATTATTTTGCAAAGCCATCTGGCATTATCTAGTATATGCCACAGAGAAACTCACACATGTGTTGTCTGTAGGACTATTGTTTGCAATAGCAGAAAACTGGAAACAAGCAAAATGCCTATTGATAGGAAAATGAAAACAATAATACATGGCTAGTAGTACACAGCTGTGGAAATGAATGCTGCACAATTACATGCACCGGCGTGTGTCAAATTCAGAAGCACAAAATTTTGAGCCAAAGAGTGACAGAAGAATATATTCACTATTTTTTAATTCAACATATTTAAAAGAAAATAATAGATTCCTCAGGATGTATACATATGTGATAAAACTACAGAGAATTGAAAAGGAGTCACGAACACAAACTTTGGAAAATTTCTAGAGGAAGGAGGAACGAGGGAAAGGAAAGAAAAGCCCATAGGGTTTCAAAGGTATTAATAATGTTCTATTTCTTTGGCTGGGTGGAGGCTCTAGGACTGTTCATTTATTTTTAATCTTTACCGTGAGAAATTCACTAAAATCCATGTCACTATAGCTCACCATAGTAAAGCTGTTTCACCTTTCATCACAAAAAAAACAGTTGATTTGACAATGAAATATTAAATCATATCAAGAAGTTTACCTGGGCTGTTTTGAATCACAAAGGCATTAAGCTTCAAACCAGCATTCTCCAGTCTTGAATAACCACAAATGGCACATCTCACTGCTTACAGAGTGCTCTTAGCACCGTTATCTTCAATTTTATCAGGGCCTTTTTAAAACGTGGTAGATCCTAAGGGTATTAAATCTCATTTATTTAATGTATTAAATAATTCTCAACTAGTGCACTTAAGTTGCACAAACACCCTAGCAGTTTCTGTGTGTGCACTCAAGAAAAGTGATCGTATAGCAAGTAAGGAGAATAAACAGTCCAAAAAGTGGCTATTAAAGTGCTGATTATCAGATTAAGCCACACTAACACAGAGAGGTAAGAATCGCCAGCTTAAAAGATAATATAGGGCCAGGCACGGTGGCTCACACTATAATCCCAGCACTCTGGGAGGCCAAGGCGGGAGGATTACTTGAGGCCAGGAGTTTGAGACCAGCCTGAGCAAGAGTGAGACCCTGTCTCTACTAAAAATAGAAAAATTATCCAGGCGTGGTGACATGAGCCTGCAGTCCCAGCTGCTCGGGAGGCTGAGGCAGAAGGATTGCTTGAGCCCAAGAGATTGAGGTTGCTGTGAGCTATGATGATGCCACAGCACTCCAACCTGGGAGACAGAGCGAGACTCTGTCTCAAAGGAAAAAAAAAGATAAAAATATAGGAATGATTAAAAACAACAGTTCAACAGCAGATGTATATGAAACATGAAAGCAATGCCTAAATAGAAATATACATCAAATTTCATGAATACAGTGAATAACATAAAACAATTTTAATTTTATTGGGAAATATTTCCTAAGAGACTTGGTAAACTCAACTACTCTTACTTGGAGAGACAAGTAAGAAAATAGAAGACGGATTTTCTTCTGATTCACTTTACACTGAGCAGTTAAGATCAGCCAGTGCCTTAGAAAACTTGCAGATGTTACTGTGTTTGTGAACATCACCCAACATCCCCCTCCCACGGCCTGCATGGTACTACTCACCATGCAGCAGAGATCATTACACGGTTATTTAACTCTGGACCCCTTTCAATAGAATCTCTTCATCTCATTAAAAGCTGGGCCCGAGGGCTTGCAGGGTGTGTGTGTGTGTGTGTGTGTGTGTGCTCATCTTCATGCATAGGTGTACATGTGTGTTTATAAGTTTATAATGTCTATTATAAATGAAAATTGCATACATATATGAAAAGAGTCTCATTAATGTCCTTAAACTAATGCCAACCTTTGTAGAAGAGGAGTGATTAAAGATAACTTTGTTTTATTTTATTTCCTCTGATTTTCAATTTTAGCTGTTTCGATTATGTAAAATCTGTTTTCCTGTTTCCATCAAAGCTCTTCTGGCTGAGAAACATCCGGAGCGTCGATGCTAGCGAGGACCAGTATTTGACTTATGCGAGCAGTGTAAATGAGTAAAACCTCAAAATTGAATCCGTCGATTAGCAGTTTGAAATTTTCAAAGATCATGTGAAACCAAAGGAAATGCCCTCAAAGAAAGAGCAGCCCTCGGTGGTGACCAGTCAGCCGTGACTTGCCCCAAATGCACGAAAGGAACCTGCTCACTCGGGAATATGGGACTCCGACTTCCGCACAGATATGCCACGTCAGCTAGCCAAGGGGCTTGCACAAATCATTTGTGCCCCCATTTCAGATTGAGAAGTACATACATCTGGCACTGTTATGCCTGACTGGTGCTAGCTTGTGGCATATGAACAGCTGAGGAATAAATTTGGGGACATTATTAACCAAGACCAAAATGTGCCACTTTATTTCACTAGTTTAAAATAACAGCTCCTGTTTTTCTAAAATGTAGTCATTTCAGTATTCTAGTACTGGCATCTCACTGTCAATTACCAATAAATTTATAACCAAACAACTCATAAGCCAGACATTTGTGACATGTACTTATTTTTCAGCAAACTGAAAAAAAATTCAGAAATTTCAAATGGGTACTTTAAAAGACATTTAAGGACATTGGAATTTGAGGGAGAATCAAGAGCCATTTTGGACAGTGGATTGTAGTGATGCAAAATAAAAACCTTCTAAGAAAGATTTTGAAGGTCTTTCATGAGCAGATACCATCCTACATGCTGGGGGGATATAAACAAGCACAAAACATGATCCGTGCTTCCAGAGTCTGCACCTTCCAGAAAAGGAAGTTATCTATGCAATGAAGGTTGTACTAGGGTTACACCAGCAGGAATGAAGAAAAGACAATGAAGACAAGAAATGTTCCTACAGGAAGAAACTGAAAGACTTAGGGATTTATTTGATGTGGAAGAAGAAGGTGAGCATAACAAAAACATTACAGAACGGGTGACTTAGGGATGTAACATCATTAACACGACAAGGACCAAGTAGGATCAGGTTCTGGTGGAAAACACGATGTGTGTGCTTTGACCTTTAAATCAATAATTTAGTACCATTTCCCCCAAGTGAAATATCTGACATTGTAGGGAGAAAGGAGGATGTTTTAATAATGGCTGATTATAGTAAAGATTGGGAAGAAGAGTAACAATTTTCTCTTCCTTCCTTCCTTCCTTCCTTCCTTTCTAGACAGGGTCTCACACTGTTGCATCAGCTAGAGTGCAGTGGTATCATCGTAGCTCTCAGCAATCTCAAACTGGGCTCAAGCGATCCTCCTGCCTCAGCCTCCCGAGTAGCTGGAACTACAGGCATGCGCCACCATGCCTGGCTAATTTTTCTAATTTAAAGATGAGGTCTCACTCTTGCTCAGGCTGGTCTCGAACTCCTGACCTCAAGCCATCCTCCCGCCTCAGTCTCCCAAAGTGTTAGGATCACACATCTGAGCCACGTGGGCCCAGCCAGTTTCTTAACGCTTAGGTCGCCCAGCTGGGGAGAAAAACATGCTGCTCGCTCCATACCTCAGCCTTCTTAAGCCCAGAGCGGGGAAGTTGCACGAGTTGGGAAAGGCACTGGCTACTATCCCTCCAAAGAGACAGTCCATTTTGGACTGAATTTTGAACATGGATTTACCTATTCTCTGATTGTGGTGGCAAAGTTTAGAATTTAACCTTTTCTCCAGAAACTACTTAGAATTTCAGAGACTTAAATTTTACTCCCCTCACCTCCTTTTAAAGATTTGAGCTGATCATATCTTTGGAAATGAGAAATGCTCCCTAGAGATTGTTTCTTCTTTCTAGAATGTGGACAATAGTATTATGGGAGATCCTCAGTTCTAAAATGCCCCGGACACTGTTACGGGATTGCCCATGTAATAAGTAAATTGTGCTAATTTGTATGCCATCAGCGAAGAGATACGGACAAAGGAACGCATAGTAATTGGAAATGGGGCTCCCACAATTAAAGCATTTTGCGGTTAGCAGCTGCTCCTGCGTAGCTGGCTGGCTGTGGATATTTACACAGAGGCAGGACGTGGGAAAATGAGGCCGGCTGCCAGTCCCCAAACTGGACCCCGAGACAGGGACTCCGAGGGACTGGGCTGTTTCTCCAGTGTCAGCCTGAGTTGGAAGAGAATAAAACAGTTGCAGGGAACAAAATGGGAGTTCTGGACCCCACAGTCAGAGGACAACCCTCTTTCCCCTCCCCACCCATCAAGAGCCCTGGGTACACCGGGGAGTCACCCTGGGGTTGGGTCAGTTTTGTTCCCTGAGCCCCAAGAAACTGATATGAAAGCACCACATAATAAGTGATAGGAAAAGAAGAGCAAGAACTAACACCCAGATGGGTTGCTGGGTTCTAATCCACTTCCGTTAAGAAACATTTGATGTTGAGGAAGACAATATGGATGATAAAACAGCAACAACAGCAAAAACAACAGTCAAAACAAAAATCCACCATATTTCAATTTTTAGCTCTTCAGTATTTACCCCATGAGAATGAAAATTCTACCCCATAAGTCATTAACATGAACCTAATTAATACAGCCCACATAGTTACCTTAAAAACTATCTGGAATAGGTTAAAGATATACATACATACGTACATAAATGCTTTAAACTGATTTGCATGATTTAAATGATACTATATCTAAATACATAATTTAGATTCAAGGCCAAGTGAAGCTACAGTTAAGCATATAATTGTATTTCTCAGATTTAACACATCTCAGGCATTTGACTCTCCCATTCTTACACATTTTTCTCCCATTATATGATCTGATTTTATCCTTACAGCCACCTGATCAAAGCAGACTCCGCAGAGATTAGTTTTGTTTTCATATTTCAGACAACAAACTATAGATCAGAAGAGTTTTGGTGACTTTCTCGAGGTCAGGGGGGCGGTTGCTGAAGGACTTGAGTCTGCAACCGGGTCTCCCCAAATCAAGGCCAATGCCCTTTCCCCACTCACCAAGCAGTTTCAGTATTTTTAACGGTAGCCTATGTCATTTTAAGGCTGTATTCCTACTCCATGAAAACGTCACTGGGAAAGCCCAAGCAGCTGTGATGACGGCTTGTTGAACCCTCAGCATTCTGATCTCCTGAATTAGCTCAACTCATCCTGAACTTGACATAGTCACAAACCATGCTGCTCTTGAACTTCTCTTCCTGGGGCTGCCGTCCATGTTCACTGCAAACAGGATGCAGGTGCGGCGCTCAGATGTTCTAGACAGATCCCAGAGACTCTCACGCTCTCATTCTGCTTCGTATTTACAATCTGCCCAGGCTTTCGTGACAAAGAATCTTCAGAGTCATTACTCTGAGCCTTCAAATGGGTCTTGTCTCTCTTCCTCACCGATGATTAATGTTCTGCATGAGCTTGTCTTTGACTCCTCTTATTTTTTTGGTTTCTCATATTTTACCATGCACTTAGCCTTCGGTAAAATCCAAGGAAAAGTTACTGGCTCTGTCTCCCGGGCATCTTATAAATCTCCCCTGATCTTTCCAGCTGCCTCTTTGTTTACCCCTAGATAAACTTCATGCTCTCTTTCTAACAAACACTTCTCACTTCTACCTCATCCGCACCCCAGCTTTTACTGACCAAATCTCAGCCTAGCAGCTGTGGCTCATCTTGGATTTCCTGGGGATGCGTCAGCACCGAATGCAGTGAGTACCATTTGTTTTGGCCAGGGAACCATTCTTTTTTGTAGCACACAACTGAAATAT
The DNA here is from genome assembly GCF_041146395.1 of Eulemur rufifrons. Lineage (NCBI taxonomy): Eukaryota > Metazoa > Chordata > Mammalia > Primates > Lemuridae > Eulemur > Eulemur rufifrons. The sequence continues at coordinate 17,804,024 of NC_091007.1, forward strand.
ATGCATAGATGTGTTCTTTCTTTGAAATGCTTTCTGTCAGAGATGCTAGTGGTTTGAAAGCCTGGCTACTATTCTAAAAGTGATACAATTCAGTAGTTCTACCTCCTCTCCAGAAATCTGGAGTCTCTCCAACAGACCAGACTAGTGGTTTGACTTCAGGCCCATCACATTGTGCTAAAAGAAAGTATAAATACATGGATAAATAAAAACATGAATATAAGTACACGAAGCAACAGCTAAGTGGTAGAATTATGAGTTCCCGAACCATTTCACTGTCAACTTTCTTTGCCGTTCCTGACCCTTGTGCGAATCCCACGAAGGCTGTTCTGTAAGCAGCATTTCTTTTGGCTGAACATAGCTGAGCCCTCAAGTCTTGCTGCATCTCCCTCTTGTTAGCTTGTATTGGATTGATCTTCTTCTAATTCCACATGTGGCCCCCTACAAGGTAAGATCAGAAACGGAAAGTAAGCATTTAGAAACTTTAAAGCAATTGATGGCAGACGGGAAAAACTGCCCCCAAATATGGCGTCTTTGCATACTGAGTATTTGAAGCTGAAGGAAATTGAGAAAACCACAGAGGCAGAAAGTTCTCTCCCATCTCTCTTGAAGACCCTCATGCGACATGTCCTGCCCTGAAGGAAGGAATGTTACACAGAAAAGCCAAGAAGAATCGGAACAGGCTTTGCTAAGTTCCCCCAAGTTTATTACCATAAGATCATATCCCCTTGTGTCTGATCACACTTCTACGTAACTGTCCACTCTATTCAAACCTAACCATAATGACAAGTTCTCCCTGGGTCTTTGGGTCTTCATTCTAAGGCACCTATGTCACATTAAACTTATGGCAAATAAACTTGGTTATGCTTTTCTCTGACCAATCTGTCTTTTGTTTTGGGGTGTCAGCCACGAACCTTGCAATGGGTGAGAGAAATATATATCACCTTTTCTCTCCTGCACCAGGTTATGTCTATTGAATCTAATCATTTTAAAAATGGTATTATATTGTGTATGTCTTTGATTTTTCAAAATTCCTTTTCTAGCAACTCATGATTTATTCTAATTTATAAAGTGTCGGCCCGTGTTGGAGTGGAATTTTGTCTTCAATGACCCATCAGATGGTTTGAGAAGCACAGTTCTGACAGGCCATCAGCGCTGTCCCAGTTTGCCCATCAAATTTGCAAATGGGACACAGAATGATCCTACCGCATGCTGACAGCCTCAGGTAGAATCCGGCCCTTTCCTGTACTGTGGAGACACGGTCACACGTATTCACAGAGCATTTGCAGAAGTGTGGCATCAACAGAGAAAATGGCTTGTTTGGGGAACGTAAAATGGTTCTGTCTGGCAAGTCCAGTTCGGGGAGGGTCTAAGTGGTGAAAAAGGACAGCCCAGGATGAAGGCTGCCTACACTGGGGTAATAATAAGAGACGGTAGAGGGAAATATTGAAGAGGTTGATGGACAGGACCTCTGATGGACAGGTGATTGACAGGGGGTGGGGAGAACCGAGGGTGACCTGCAGGTCTTTCTGCCAGCATTTGATGCAAGGCGGAGACCCGCTCAACAGTAGTATGGTGTGGTTTTTATAAACTACCTTGTTAACTTATGACCACCCAGCCAAGATAAGGTAGGGCTTTATATCCTATAATGTACATAATGAAAATAATATTTTTTCACGTTCCAAATATAAAATAATTGCATCATGAAACCCACCAGCCCTTTTCAAGCCATACATGGTAACATGCCTCCTGTGGGTTTGGTGCCATCCGTCTGCCTGGCTGCACAGCTCAACTGGCCAAGCCTGGAGGCAGGTGCGTGGTGCAGTGGCTTCCCCAGTTTGGGCTCAAGACCCGGATCCGTTTCATATTACAAGTAAAATTGGCCAAGTCACTTCAACTAGTAAAGTCTTGGTTTCTTCCCCTTAAAATGGGGATAAATATGCCTATTGATTTTAACTTGTAGGCGAATTGTAAGAAACACATACAGGAGATTCCGATTTCCTACATTGGTGAGTATTTTAGCTGTTGATTGAATAACATTGGTTGATGCAATCACTGTATATAAGGGGGGAGCAAGGAGGTTAGGGTATTCATCACTGCTGTGCACAGTGCTTCAGTCTAGGGCAGGGGTAGGAGGACTCAAACCTTAGGGGTGTCTGAAGTGCAAGTCATGCTGAGTGGACTTCAGGGACAGGTCTCCTCTCTTCCTATTATTTGGGGAAGGCCAATGTTACAGCTCCGAGCTGGACAAGCATCCACATGGACCCTGCTCTGGAGGATCACACAGCCCAGTAAGAAATCTGAGGTTTGTACGTAAGCAATGCAACACGGGCATAAAAGGATAAGAGCCCTAGGAGGGGCTCCCTTAGAGAAGGTTGTGGGCAGTGGTTGATTAAACAGCGAAACATGGGGAGTTGCCTGAAAAGGGGGCATTGGAGCCAGACCTGGAAAGATGACAGAGTGCAGAGTTTGGATTCCTTTCCGAGGCAATTAGATCATCAGACAGAATGACCTCACCCTGTTCCTGTCTAGGTGAAGGACTGGAGTCAAGGGGTAGGCAGAGAGTAACAGGAATGGATTCAAAACTCCTTCCTGCTCGAGTTTCTCTGCATTCCTTCCCCAGCAGAGCTGAGCACAGCCTTCGTTGACATTTTACCTCTCTGAGAAAATAAACCCCAAACCTCACCATCTTTTTCTGTCTGGGTTTAAGAGCAGACATCAACGGCTGGGATGGGAAGAGACACAGAAGGGAATTAGACCAATTCATCCCAGTATACCCCAGCTACTATCTTGTGAGATCAAGTCTACTTTTCTTTATTCAAACAGGGGGCAGTTTGGTGCAGGGTTCTAAGAGTTATTGGGATAATAAAATGAGGAAATGTGAGAAATCGCTTTGTAAAACAAAACAAATTTTTCTCCATCAAAGATCTGTTGCAAGTTCTGGAATCTTCATAACCCCTTGACGCTATCCCAGTTCAAAGATGTGTTGACTTTGTGTGTCATCAGACTCCTAAGATTGTGACTTCCAAGCACACTACATAGGGAAGCAATAGATGGGGCAATGGAAAGTGGGTTTGGCTCCTGAGCAGGGTAATGTGATAAGTCACTGTTTAAATGAATCCATGGAGCTTTGTAAAGTCTTAAAAAGGACCATCTGATTGCATAACACTGAGTCCTTCACTTTATAGTGTCTGGGAGAAACCGTCTCTTCGAAGTGGTGGGAGGTAAATGTTGTCACGTGATCCTGAAAGACGAACAATAGCTTGAGATGTGAGGAGGAAATTGGTGTATTGGATTCTGAAATAAATTGCAGCTGTCAGGAGCTCTTTGCTGTCTCCCGGGAATGATCTGTCAAACAGTGAGGCACCGAAAGTGCAGTCGTGAGAACAGTGGGTGGATTCTTTTCACTTTTAGGAAAATATCTTGACCAAAAGGATGTCCTGAATACAAAATCAATGGGAATGAATCATCCTAAACTCTTTCCTCTTTTTATCCTTTTTCCTAAGGGGAACTGTTTTCTCAATTCTTGGATGACCTGTTCTAGGGAAATTAAACAGTGTGAGTTTAAGATTCTGATTTTGAACTAGGGTGACTTTGCACCACCACCACTCCCAGGGGACATCTGGCAGTACCTGGAGACATTTTTGGTTGTCACAATTGAGAGGGTGTTACTGGCATCTGGGGGTAGAGATCAAGATGATGCTAAACAACCTACAGTACACAGACTACCCTCCCAACAAAGAATTATGCACCCCCAAATGTCGATGGTGTTGAGGTTGAGAAACCTGGTTTAACGTAAATTCTGATTTTTTTTATTTCAGAATATTATGGGGGTACAAATGTTTAGGTTACATATATTGCCTTTGCCCCACCCAAGTCAGAGCTATAAGTGTGTCCATCCCCCAGATGGTGCACACTGCACCCATTAGGTGTGAATATCCCCTCCTCCCCTCTCCCACCTGCCCAACACCCAATGAATGTTATTACTATATGTGCACTTAAGTGTTGATAAGTTAATACCAATTTGATGGTGAGTACATGCGGTGCTTGTTTTTCCATTCTTGGGATACTTCACTCAGTAGGATGGGCTCTGGCTCTATCCAGGATAATACAAGAGATGCTGGGAAAATTAGATAGCCACATGTAGAAGACTGAAGCAGGATCCGCACCTTTCACCTCTCACAAAAATCAGCTCACAATGGATAACAGACTTGAACCTAAAGCATGAAACTATAAGAATTCTAGAAGAAAATGTTGGAAAAACTCTTATAGACATCGGCCTAGGGAAAGAATTCATGAACAAGACCCCAAAAGCAATCACAGCAAGCTACAAAAATAAATAAATGGGACCTGATCAAATTAAAAAGCTTCTGCACGCTCCTAGGTGACAGATGGCAGGGAGTGTCTGCAGTGTGGACTCCCTAGACCAGCAGTCCCCAACCTTTTTGGCACCAGGGACAAGTTTCATGGAAGACAATTTTTCCACAGCCAGGGAGGAGGCAGAGCTCAGGCAGTGATGCTGCGCTCAGGCTGTGATGTGCAGCCTGGTTCCTAACTAAGGCCACGGACTGGTACTGGCCGTGGCCCAGGGCTTGGGGACAGCAGCAAAGGGATGCTTCGCATCTCAGGCAGGGTAGAGCGGGATGTCACAAGATTTCATCCTGCTACTCAGAACAGCATGGAATTTAAAACTTATGAATTATTTTTGGAATTTGCCACTTAATATTTTCAAACTGTAGTTGGCTGCAGGTACCTGAAACCTCAGAAAGTGAAACCACAGGTAAGGGGGGACCACTGTACTTACAAGAGAACCGAAAGGTAGACATTAGTGTGCTTATTCTAGCAACGTGCTGTCTCAGGCACAGAGCAGTACAAGAGCTCACCCAACCCAGTAATTTCCAGCATCCCATAATGCTTTCCATCCCACCCTCACCCGCTTTTTGGGGTCTGACAGGTAATAAGTTGGAGATAACGGAGGGGGCCTTTTGGAAATGGAATCCGAGGCAGAAAAACAGGTTCGTCTTAGCCGAGTAGATGCATGTTCCTGTACCGGAAGGACGGTTTTTCTCCAACATCTTCAACCTCCATGACAGAAGCCTCCTCCCCCCGTCCCTAAACAGAAGCTGAACTGAATGGAACTAAATGACCACAACCCCCAACGACAATGGCCCTGCCTACTGCAGAGGACAAGAGAGGCAGGTCCCAGGAGGAAGCCAAGAACAGCCAGGAGCCAAAATACCATCTGGGAAGGGAGAAGAGAAAGAGAGTCCCAAGGAAACCTATTGGGAAGATTTCTACCAAACAGGAAATAAATGACCACAGGGGGCATCTGAGAGATAAAATGGGGATCGCAACTCAAATGCCCTTAGGGATCTGGCTTGGGGAGGCAATCAAGCAGAGCAATTAGGATCAGGCTTTACATCCCAGTTTCACCACTTAGCAGCTGTGTGACCTTGGGCAAGAGAATTGACTTCTCTGTGCCCCAGATGCTGTTCACTTTCTGAGGTTGTTTTTAGCTCATTTGATTCCTTTTGAAACTTAGGTTAATTAAGATTAATGTTCAAAGTCACTCAGTGTTTAATAGAACCAAGAATTAATCCCAGTTCTTTTAACTAAATGTTTAGATGTTTATTCCACACCACAAAATGCTCCTAACAAGGACAGGTCACTCGTTGCTGCCATGGAGAATGGTACTGGGGAGGGGAGGGGAGGAAGAGAGAAAAGGGGGAGAGGAAGTAACAGACACTGAAAATCATGAGAAGTGACACGATTAGGGGGCAATGATGAGAAGAAATAATAAAACGAGTGCCAAATGTGGACAGAGAAGGGAATGGTTGGTTATGAAAGACCTATATTTATATATCTTGGTGATGGGTAAAATGAGCCTTATGAGTTACAGTGTTTCTAATTTAAACAACCGTTTGTAAGCTATAAATGTTTATAATGAGTATAATTTGTTCAATTTATGTTAATAGAATAAAGGAAGACATGACCTTAGCCATTCAGAGATATTTTGCATATTTACAAATGGACAATTAATTTTTTATTGGCTCGTAAGTGATTCAAAGATAGATCGTTTTATTAATCTTACACATCAGGGAAATTTAAGTTTTAGATACACCTCAAACATAATCCTGTCTACAGCAGCTCTGGCATCTGGATTTGAAATATAAAAGCAGTATAACTGTTCTAGATTAAAAGAGACTAAAAGATAATGACAACTAACTAATACATGATCTTAATTAGGTCCTGAATTGAAAAAAAAAAGCTGTAAAGTATATTATTGGGACAATTGGATAAATTTGGCTAGGGATTACATATCAAATAATATTATCAGATAATATTATTGTATCAATGTGACTAAATGTTATATTAATAGTCTAATAATGACATTGTAGTTATTTTAGAGAACGAGCTTGCTCTTGGGAGGTACATTCCGAAGCATTTATTAATAAAACTAAAGTGTTCTGAAGTCTGCAACTTACATGCTTCTTTCAAATGGTTCAACAAAAAGAAAACAACGGTCACACACGTGCACACATGCAAGGACAAATATGGCAAAAAGTTAATAATTGGAGAATTTAGGTTAGGGATATATGGATGTTTGTTATTATGGTCTTTCAACTTTTCTATAGGTTTTTAAATGCTCAAAATAAAAAGTTGAGAAATATTCTGTTTTAATATTTTTATGAGGTCAGAAATGCAGATGAAGAGTGGCTGAGATTACTGAGGAAGCCACAGTGTGAGTAACGTAGCTGCTCTAGATTCATAACATCTAACGCTGTGATCCCACGGAAGAGAGATACAGGCAATCTATTCATCATGCTGCTAGTCGAGCGATTAGATGACTCTCGTAGAGTCCAGCTGATATAGTTCATAACAACCAGATTCTTCTAGGCGAGAACAGAAGGAGAAATCATAAAAACGTTTTTCTTCTCTGAATAGATCAGTTTTATGAAACAAAGAAAATCAGCATCTCAAAGAGAGGTAGTCTGTGTTACATAAATGATACAAACGTCCTTAAAATCAAAAAGGAAGCTAAATATAGAGAAATATGCAAATCCAGAAATTCCAAGCTATCAGTACAGAACACCAGCAAAAACCTCTCCCAATTTCCCATGAAAAGCACTATGTAGGTAGCTAAATACCACAAAAACCAGCCATACCATTTAAAACTAAGAATAACAGCTGTGAAGACATTCCCATTAAATGCAAATTGTGGAAGATAAAAGAGAAACACATTCCTCAACATCACGCACTCTGTGTTCTTTTTTTTGAGACAGAGTCTCACTGTTGCCCAGGCTAGAGTGCCGTGACATCAGCCTAGCTCACAGCAACCTCAAACTCCTGGGCTCAAGCAATTCTTCTGCCTCAGTCTCCCAAGTAACTGGGACTACAGGCATGCGCCACCATGCCCAGCTAATTTTTTCTATATATTTTTAGCTGTCCAGCTAATTTCTTTCTATTTTTTTAGTAGAGACAGGATCTCGCTCTTGCTCAGGGTGGTCTCGAACTCCTGAGCTCAAACGATCCTCCTGCCTGGGCCTCCCAGAGGGCTAGGATTACAGGTGTGAGCCACCATGCCCAGCCAAAACTGACTTTTCATCAGTTAGGTTATTGTTTTAAAAATTCTCTGTAGGGGATACAGCCTTTAGCACCTGTGCCTGGTAGACTGCTTTCTTCATCCTCTCCTTGGTAGAAAGTTTGAAATATCTGAAAGAATCAGAGCTGGGCTAAAGGATTTCATCTTGGGGAAAAAGACAAGAAAAGTGTCCAGCAATTTTAAAAAGTTGCCAGAGATATTAAGAGCAGTGTGGGTGGCTTCTGGGGGAGGATTTGGGTGGGGCGTAGAGAGCGGAGATGAGAGATAATTTAGGGAAAGCAACTGCTATCCCCTTCCATAGTGACAGAGACTATAAGAATTTCTAATAACAATACAAATGTTAATAAAACATCAATAGCTTTCTATATACCAGCTCTTGTTGGAAATGTCTTTACGTTTACTTACATGTGTTAGATCGTTTTATTCCCACAATAATCCTATGATGTTTGAGTACCGTTATTATTCCCATTTTATAGATGAAGTAACTGAGGCACTACTAGAAATTGTCAGAGCCCATTTTTAACTCAACAGTCTGGCTTCAGACCCCAGCTCTTAACTACTTAGACTGTGACATGCTTGAGAGACTGAGTAAAGACTTGAATTGTCAACAATTTTATTTTTTAGTCAGACTGCTGTTTCTCTGAATTGACATAGCACAGAGATTCAAGAACACAAGGAGTATTTAGGCTACACAAGGACAAGGTGGTGAGGTTATGAAACTGTAGGCAAATGGGTGGAATCCAGAGATGTTTTGCAAAACAATTATATATGATTTCATGGTGACTAAAATCAAAAGGTAAGAAGAATGAGTCAACAGTGACTCAAAAATTTAAGCTTTTGTAATGCAGAAAATCACGGTGCCATTGGCAGGGAGGGAAATAAACAAGTGAGTGAGTTGGTGGGTGGAAGGTGATGGTGAATTTAGCTTTTTTTTTTTTTTTTCTTTTTAATTTTTTTATTGATACATAATAATCATACATATTCATGGATTACATGTTACATCTTGATACAACCACACAACAAACAATGATCAAATCAGGGTAACTGGGACAAGATTCACCTAAAATATTCATCATTGCTTTATGTTGGGAGCACTTGAAAACTTCTAGCTATTCTGAAATATAATAAACTATTGTCAACTATAGTTGCCCCATTGTACACTGAACATCAGAACTTACTGAACATCAGAACTTCTTCCTTCTATTAAACAGAATTACCCCTTCACCAGCATCTCTTCATTACCCCATCCCACCACCCTTACCAATCTCTAGTAGCCACCATTCTATTCATTACTTCCTTGAGATCAATTTTTTTTAGGTCCCATATATGCGTGTGAAAATGAAATATTTGTCTTTCTGCACCTGGTTTATTTCACTTAAAATAATGTCCTCCAGATCTATCCATGTTTCTGCAAATGACAAAATTTCCTTCTTTTTCATGGCTAAATAATATTCCTTTGTGTACATACACCACATCATTTTTATCCATTCATCCCTTGATAAACCCTTAAGCTGATTCCACAATTTGGCCATTGTGAATAATGCTGCAATAAACACAGTGATCTAGCACCATAATTTAGCTTTGATAATCGAAAGAGACAGTTTCAATAAGCTTTAGAAATACTGCAACACTACTGAGAGGAGAAAAAAATGGAAAAGATTTCAAAAACAGCATAAATGACACAGTTGAAATTTTACCTTTTGTTTTATCTTTAGTGAGTGATGGATTGATTGAATGCTATATATTCCTGCTTTATTTGGCAGAAAATTTGAGGCAGCTTAAACTAAAATTAATGAGATTATTATTTATATATTAATCTTGTATATAAATAGGTTCACTTATTTTTAAATTAATCTTTCTCTTTTCCAAATAAAATAATTTCATTTTCTCTTGGGCCTTTACTCTAGGTTCAACCCTTTCTTGATCAAATGATATTTATTTTTAACAGTTTTTTGTAATCCACTGAAATGGAATAGGAACACTATTTACCAGTTTTGAATCATTTTACATGTACTGTTTTGTCTTGTTTTGTACCATATAACATATTAGAAGTCTAAATGGTAAAATCATGGTAGCGGCATTTGAAATTCATGATTAAAATGATATGTGTACATGTATTATTTTTCCACAATGTATTTAATGCAGTCACTCTCCCTTTCCTCCCCATTCTATTATCTCAAAATTGCTAATTTTTGCAAATTTTTAATTGAAACTTTTAAAATCAATATCCTCCTCCAGGATCTAAGAAACTATGTACATAGATATGGTTTTGACTTAAATAATAATAATTATGATAATAGGTCTATCAAGTAAGAAGAATTAGTGGATAGAATTAAGCAGAAATTTTTAGTTCTTTTCAGTTTAGTTTTAGTAGAAGATATGTTAACTTGGGAATCTTTATTGTGTTGTTTACTAAAATGAGTACTGAGCTGGTATTAGGACCTTATTGGATTTTGTCCATTTACTGCCACTGACTATCTCTTTATCCATAAGCAAGTCTATTTTCATGTGTAAGATGGAGGAGGTTGAATTTCAGCAGTAGCATTCATAATGTATTTTAAGGAATCCTTGAGGATCCATTATCTTGGTGAGTAGAGAGTGGAATCAAGGGTGAAGAGAGGTTATGGTAATGGGAAAGTGAAAAAAGGATGGGCTAGGATCAGGTAACCAAAGTATCATAGCAATATAAGACATGGGGAAAAGAGAGTATGGAGTATATGGGAACTCTCTAATATCTTTTCAACTTTTTTGTAAATCTAAAACTATTCTAAAATAAAAGATTTTTGAAAAGCTGTGATTAATAAGTTTAAGGAAATATGTAAAAATACAAAAAAGAAAAAAATAATTTTACCAGAATAACTGACTTGTGAGACACCACATGCCTGCAAACCTAGAGCTGATACACAACCTTACACCTGCTGCCCCATGCCACAGCACACTCCAGTGAGACCCTCACCTGCAGGTGAAATTCTTTTCCTACCAAGGTCAGCCCATAAAGTCTACAAGAGGTGACTACTTCTTCAAATGCACAGACATCTAGTACAAGCATCATCATGAGTCAGGGAAACATGACATCACCAAAGGAACACAGTAAAAGTCTAATACTCAATCACAAAGAAATGGAGATCCATGAATTGTCTGACAAAAAATTCAAAATAATTGTTCAAAAGAGCTCATCAACCTATAAGAAAACATAGATAAACAATTTAACAAAATCAGGAATAATACAAGAACAAAATCAGTAGTTCAACAGTGAGATAGAAAACATGAAAAAGAACCAAACAGAAATTTTGTAGCTAAAGAATACAATGAACTAAATTGAAAAATGCAATAAAAAGGAACGTCAACAGCAGATTTGATTAACCAGAAAAAAAATCAGTGAATCAAAGACAGATCATTTAAAATTATCAGTCAAAGAAAAGAAAAAGAATGAAGTAAGTCTATGGGATTTATGGAATGCCATCAATAGAGCTAACATTTGAATTATGATGGTTTCAGAAGGAGAACAGAGAGAGAAAGGGGCAGAAACTGTCTTTAAAGAAATAATGGCTAAAAACTTTACAAATCTGGGGAGGGATACGGATATCCAGGTACATGAAACCCAATGATCTCCACTCAAGTTCAACCCAAGAAGATTTGAGAGAGAACATTTTGAATACAGCAAAAGAAAAGAGCTTCATTACATGTAAGGGAAATCCAATCAGCTATCGGAAGATTTCTTAGCAGAAACCTTAAAATTTCTCCTTTTTTTTCAGAAAAAAGAAAGATCTCAAATAAACAACCTAACTTTATATCTCAAAAAACTATAAACAGAAGAATAAACTAGGCCCCAAGTTAATAGAAGGAAGTAAATAACAAAGATCAGAGCAGAAATAAATGAAATAAAGACAAGAAAAAAGTAGAATAAGTAAAACTAAGAGTAAATTTTTGAAAAGATAAACAAAATTGAAAAATATTTAGCTAGAATAACTGGTAAAATCTACCAAACATCTAAAGAAGTATTAATGCCAATACTTCTCAAACTTTTCATAAAAATCAAAGGGGCCTCATTTTGCGAGGGCAGCTTTACCCTGATCCCAAATCCAGACAAGGACACTTCAAAAAAACAAAATTACAAACCAGCATCCCTCATGAACATAGATGCAAAAACCATCAACAAAATACAAGAAAACCAAATTCAACAGCGCATTAAAAATATCCTACACCATGATCAAGTTAGACTTATTCCTGTGATGCAAAGATGGTTCAGTATAGGCAAATCAATAAATGTGATACACCACATTAACAAAAGGAAGAATAAAATCATATGATGATCTCCATAAATGCAGAAAAAGCATTTGACAAAAATTCAACAGCATCTTCTCATAAAAACTTGAAACAAATTAGGTAGAAAAGGAATACACCTCAAAAAAATAAGGGCCATACATCACTGGACTGCTAGAAATTTCACTGAGGTAGAAGCCCCCTCTACCTATTTTGTATATTAATCTGTTTTGTCAGATTTATTTCCCAACCTGTGACATATAAATGTCTCAAGAGTAAGTCTAGAGTAGTTGCTACTTTTTGCTCACTAGGTCTAATCAGCATAATTTAATTAATGTAATGGACCAGTATGATATCTTGTAGAAGGTGAAAGCAATCAAGCTCCCTGCAAACTAAATTATGACCTAGGGCTGGAGAGTCGACATACCTCTGAGGTAGGACAGTGAAGGTATATTCCTGGCCTTGCCTGCTGAAAGCAAACTGCCTCTGGTAGACCTTTTGACTGGGATGCAGAAAAGGGCATTTGCCAGTTCAATAGCTGCATACCAATGCGGGAGGTGTGTTAAGGAATAAAATCACACATCTAGTACAGCAGCTTCGATTGGAGTCACTACCTGTTTGAGCTTACGATAATCCCCTGTCATTCTCCAAGATCCATCCATCCTCTGCACAGACCACATAGGAGAGTTGGGTGGGATGTGTTGGGAATCACCCCCCCTGCACCATTCAAGTCCTTCCCTGTGCCACCAGGCCCTGCAGTCCCTCCAGAAATATGGTATTGCCTTGAAGAATAGTTTGGATTCAAATAGATGGAGCAGAAGGTGAGGGGCAGGTGGTACTACAAGAAAGGTAAACTGAACAGCAGCGTGGAAGAAGGTGGTGACTTTCAAGGGCGGTGATGTCCCTCCTGTTATCACTTTCACAAGCCATTAAACTAGCCAGCTGATTGGAGGGAAGTTTGCATAAGACAGCAGGGGAAGATAATCACAAATAATGAGGTTGGGGCAAAATTGAGGGTTTTGAGTGTAAAACTAAGTAATGTGTATTTGATTTTGGTGGCAGTGGGGAAGGATGAAATGTTTTTGAGCAGGGTATCAACTTGATCAGGGAGGCAGTAATGTGCAGGATAAGTCAGAGGATGCCATCGTCCAGCTGTAAGGAAGAGGGCTCTTCCGATGATGTAGGGTCATCAGCTCCTGGCAGCCGTTCCACTCACACCGTATAAAATGACAAACTCACCCTTCTGAAAGAGTAGGCCAAGTAGGGGGTTGTTTTGAGGCTGTAGTTGGGATGTTGATAGATGACAAGAGGTGCTAGGGACCCTCCCCTACGTGAGTCAGACTTAGGGTCAGACTTGTATAAGAGACAGAAGACAGTTGATGGACCCAAATGCAAGGGGGAGGGGTGGACACTCAGAAGGAAATCACCAGTGTCATTGCTGTTCGAGCTAGGGGGCAATGAGGTGCAAATCTTGATTACTGTTGTCTTGATTGGTGTCTGTTTTAGGTGTCTGTATTGGGAGACCCTCTATAAAAGGGTTTGTTCCATCCATCTTAGCTGTGTAAGTTGCCTGTTTACTGTGTCCCCAGAGGACCACAAGCATCAAGAGAACCAGGCTCTCACCCCTTCCTGCTTTAGTTCTCTTATTCAGTGAACACAGAAGTTCAAGCTAACCTAGATGGTGTCAGCTGCTGTTCTCAGAGATATTGATTTTGTGTTACACTAGCTCCCCTGAAAGATGAAGCAATCTCCCCAAAAAGCCCTCGCGACTGAGCCTGATGCTTTTGCCATCATCATCTCCCTGCCTCTCTGTAAATTGTGCGTACTTTCCACGGGTTATTAATAAGAAATGACCCTTTTGCTGTCCTTGTGTTCCACTTTCTTTCAGCATTTGTTAAATTCCTGCTCCCTGAGTAACTTCCTAGTGGCGAAGGCACAGAAGCAGCAGTGAGAAATACAAGGGGGGTGACTGCAGTGACTACCTGTTGTTCCCCACAGAAATGTGACATAATGTCAACATAACCATTAATTCAAGCTCTCTTGTATTTAAAATTCCTCTAATTTTCCAGAAATAGATTTTTGTTTGTTTGGTTGTTTGAGGGGTTTGTTTTGTTTTGTTTTGTTTTGTTTTTTAGTTTTTAAACTTCATGGGCAAGGCTGGCCTAGACAAATTCATGAATAGGCAATTGTTATCTTTATCAGTGCCCTGTTTATTAGATCCTTTGTTGTAACTCTTCCCTCTGTCACATTTGGCCACTACGTAGGGCCTGTATAGAAAGGTCTAGCCTATGGAAAAGATTTGATCTCATTTAGCTACACCACAGTGGAGATATAAGTTATGGTGAGATGCCTGCAGGAATTTTACTCTAACTCTTATCTCTAATTGTAGATAGAAAAGTAATTTTTCTTTTTAAGGACATTAATTGTATTAGGGACGTTTTGGGTTTACTCAAGGTCTCTGACCAGATATTTATCCTCTCACATTTGCTCCTGCTATGGGCTTTACTTGAATTGCATAAAAGAGATAAAAATGAACTTGATTGGGTCAAACTCATCAGAAAAGGATAAATATAGAATTGCCTTAAGCATCCTCAGATCCAACTCCCTAATTTCACAGATGAGGAAACTAAGAAAGAACTTCCATTTAATATGGTATATTGAGTTCATCTGTTTTCATCTGTGCTCCCATGCTTAAATGACACTAAAAATATTTTTTTAACAATATGATGTAACAGGAAAAAAAATGAGAGAGGTGACACGGTAATCAAACTTTTAAAATCACAAAGTAGATGAATGAGTAGTAAATTGACATAGCAGATCTACAAAAGTTGAAATCTAAGCCATCAGAAGAAAAAATAAGGAAGCAACCTAGTTAATTCCTAGTTAACAGAGGGAAACCACAAAAACCCTGGAACAGCCTAACCAGGTCACCCTCACCCTACAGTGAGGACTACTAGTTAATCATACACACACACACACACACACACTCTCTCTCTCTCTCTTTTCTAAACAGCTCTTTTGTTATCATGCTTGGAATTATGAATAGAATGCCAAGATTCACAAGATATTTAGAAATGTCTCTAAAACCAGCAGGGAAAAACAAGACCTGGAGAAAACAGAGACACTGCAGGGAGAAAGAAATGTCAAACAAATTATTAATAACTTTAGAGAAATAAGAGAAGTTATTGCACTTATGAAGCAAGAACAAGATGCTATAGAAAAAAGACACTTAAAAAGGAAAAATGAGTTCTTTGAAATGAAAAAAAAAAAAGATTGCTGAAATGAAAATTTCTACAAAACAGATGAAGAAGAAGAAATTTCCATAAAGCAGAATATAAAACAAAGGGATGGAAAGGAAGAGAGGAAAGATAAGTGAAACAGAGGGTCCATCTGCTTTCTCTGTTCTATCCAACTGTTCCCAAATGAAACCAGCGCCTAACATAGGGGATTAATAAAAAGACCCACTAAAGCACATCATTATGAAATTGCAGATTACTAGGTACAAAAAGAAAAGTCTAATTACTTTCAAGGAAGCAGGACAAAGATCACGCAGGAACAACTGGAAATCAGATTGGTACTGGACTTCATAGCAGCAACACTGATACATGTTGAGCATCCCTAATCCAAAAATCCAAAACTTTCAGGGCATCGGTATGGCATCACAAGTAGAAAATTCCACATATAAGTACTAAACCCAAATTTTTTTTTATGTACAAAATTATTTAAAATGTATAAAATTACTGCTAGGCTATGTGTATAGGTGTATATGAAACATAAATGAATTCTGTGTTTAGACTTGGGTCCCATCCCTAAGATATTTCATTGTCTATATCCACATATTATAAAATTAAAAAAAAATCAAAATCTGAAATACTTCTGGTCCCAAGCATTTTGGGTAAGGGATACTCAACCTGTAGCTATTATACCACACACACAAAAAAATGCAAAATTTGGAGGGGGAGGTAGGGAATATTTTAAACTTAAAACTCTATATCCACCTAATGAATCAAGTTTAAAAGTACAACGAAGATATTTTTCAGACTTGCGAGATGAGATCTCAGAAATGATGGCACTCATGCACACTTTTTCTAGAAGGCACTGGAGAAGGTGCTCCATCAAAACAAAGAATGTGGAAATTATGGGATTCAGGAAGCAAAAGAGCTAAAAAAAGAGGTAGTCAAAGGAAGTGCCCAGGATAGGGTTTAAAGAAGAGCCCAGGTGGGCATTCACAGAACAGACTTGGGGAGCACTGGTCCAGATTGGAACAGATCAGGTAACTCGGGGAGTCTTGAATTTTACTAGGAATAAAACCATGTCATCTGCAAAAAATTATAATTTTTTCTTTTATTTTTGTTATGGACTAAATGTGTCCCCTCAAAATTCAGATATTTTAAAGTCCTAACCTACAATGTGAGAGTATTTGGAGGTGGGGCCTTTGGGAGATGCTAAGTTTAGATGAGGTCAGAAGGGTGGGACCCCCATGATGGGATTAGTGCCCTTATAAGAAGAGAAAGAGAGCAATCTCTCTCCCTGCCATGTGAGGACACAGTAAGAAAGAAGCCATTTTCAAACCAGGAAGAGGGCTTCAATCAGGCAGCCAAATAGCCAGCATCTTGATCTTGGACTTCCCAGCCTCTAGAAACTGTGAGAAATACAGTGAGAAATACTGTTGTTTAAACCAACCAGTCCATTGTGTTTTCTTATGGTAGCACAAGCTGACTAAGACAATTTTCTGACACACATGCCATTTGTAATATGTTATTTTTCTTCTCTACCATATTAGCTAGAACCTCTAAGACAATGCTGAATAATTTCTGATGGCTTTTCCTTTAATATGTTTTTTATTTTTAAATTTATGATTGTCACATAATAATTGGGCATATTTATGGGGTACATCATGATGTTCCTTTTAAAAATTATTATGGGTACATAATAGGTGTATATCTTTATAGAGCACATGTGATGTTTTGATACAGGCATACAATGTGAATTAATCAAATCAGGATAATTGGAGTATCCATTGCCTCAGGCATTTATCACTTCTTTGTGTTAGGAACATTCCAATTCCATTCTTTTAGTTATTTTAAGGTATACCCTAACTTAATGTTGATTATAGTCACTTGGTTGTGCTATCAAACATTGTTCATTCTATCTAATTATACTTTTGCACCCATTAACCCTTCCTACTTTACCCCTACTCCCTGCTACCTTTCCCAGCCTCTGATAACCATCATTCTACTCTCTGTCTCCATGAGATCAATTGTTTTTAATATTTAGCTCCCATATATGGGTGAGAACATGCAATGTTTGTCTTTCTGTGCTTGGCTTATTTCACTTTACATAAGGTTCTCCAGTTCCATCCATGTTGTTGCAAATGACAGGATTTCATTTTTATGGCTATGTAATATTCCATTTTGTGCATATGTACCACAATTTCTTTATTCATTCATCCATTGATAGACACTTAGGTTGATTCCAAATCTTGGCTATTGTGAATAGTGCTGCAATAAACATGGGATTGCAGATATCTTTTTGATATACTGAATTTCCCTCTCAGCAGTGGGATTGCTAGGCCATATGGTAGTTCTATTTTCAGTATTTTGAGGAAGCTCCATACTGTTCTCCATAGCGGTTGTACTAATTTATATTCCCACCAACAGTGTACCTGGGTTCCCCTTTATCCACATCCTCGCCAGTATTTGTTATTGCCTGTCTTTTTAATAAAAGCCATTTTAACTGGAGTGAGATGATATCTCATTGTAGTTTTGATTTGCATTTCTCTGATAACTAATGATGTTGAGCATTTTTTTCATATATCTTTTGGCCATTTGTATGTCTTCTTTTGAGAAATGTCTATTCAGGTCTTTGCCCATTTTTTAATTAGATTATTTTACTTTTTCCTATTGAGCTGTTGGAACTCCTTATATGTTCTAGTTATTAATCCCTTGACAGATGGGGAGTTTGCAAATATTTTCTCCCATTCTGTGGGTTGTCTCTTTTCTTTGTTCTTTATTTCCTTTGCTGTGAAAAAGCTAAAAAGCTTGGTGTGATCCCATTTGTCCAATTTTGCTTTGGTTGCCTGTGCTTTGGAGGTATTACTCAAGAAATCCTTGCATAGACCAATGCCCTGAAGTATTTCCCCAGTGTTTTCTTTTAGCTGTTTCATAGTTTCAGGTCTTAGATTTAAGTCTTTAGTTCATTTTGATTTGATTTTTGTATAAGGTGAGAGATAAGGGTCTAGTTTCATTCTGCATATGGATGTCCAGTTTTCCCAGCACCATTTACTGAAGAGACTGTCCTTTCCCCACTGTATGTTCCTGGCACCTTTGTAGAAGTTCACTATAGATGTGTGGATTTATTTCTGGGTTCTCTATTCTGTTCCACTGGCCTATGTGTCTGTTTTTATGCCATTACCATGTGGTACTGCCAGGGGATGCAGGAGGGGTGGCCCAGGCAAGGCAAGGCCATCTTTTCTGCCCTCTTCAGTTGCTCTTTCCTTGATACGATGTTAAAACCAGGTAGCAGGATCACTCACCTGATTTTTGGTTCTTCTGAAGGTGTTTGCTTGTGTGGGTAGTTGTTGAATTTAGTGTTCATGCGAGTGACGATTGCTGGAGGTTTTTATTTAGCCATATTGCTCTGCCCCCTCTCCCAACATGATGTTTTGATACATAAATAAATTCTGTACTAATCAAATCAGGGTAGTCAGCAAATCCATAACCTTAAATATTTATCATTTCTTTATTGTGAGAACACTTAAAAACCTCTTTTCTAGCTATTTTGAAATATATAATACATTATTGTTAACTTTGTTCATCCTCCTATGCAATAGACCATCAAAACTTATTCCTTCTATCTAACTGTAGCTTTGTACCCATTGACCAACCCTTTCCCATTCCTCCCCATCCTCTGGTAACCACTAGACTATTCTCTACTCCTATGAGAACAACTTTTTGGATTCCACATATGAGTGAGATGTGAAATATTTGTCTTTCTGTGCCTGGTTTATTTCACTTAACATAATGTCCTCCAGGTTCACTCATGTTGCTACAAATTATAAGATTTTATTCTTTTTATGGCTGAATAGTATTCCATTGCACATATATATATATATAAATATATACACACACATACTATATATATCACATTTTCTTTACCGTTTCATCCATTGGTGGACATTTAGGTTGATTCCCTATCTTGGCTATTGTGAATAGTACTGCAATAAACACAAGAGTGCAGATATCTCTTCAACATACTAATTTCATTTCCTTTAGATTTATACCCAGTGGAGGAATTGCTGGATATTTTATAATTGTAATAGAATGCTTAATATTGGCTTCTAATAAAAAACAATTATAATGTTTAGGAACTACCACTACTTCTATTTTTATTTTTCTTGAGGTATTTCATTAGGATTAGCTAAATACTTCAGAATGATTTAGCACATATTGATAACATCTATGTTTTTTTATTAATGTAATAAAATATATTAATAGATTTTCTGAAATTGAACCATACTATTATAACATTTCTGGAATATATTCTACTTAGTTATCATGTTTTATTCTTATAATACACTGCTATGTTTAATTTGCTTATATTTTTTTGGCATTTTTGCATCTATATTTATAAGTAAGCTTGATCTATAATTTTTTCTGTGTTTGATCTATCAAGGTGAAGTTATTTGCAGAAGAATTTGGTAATATTTTTATACTTTTATATGCATTAGAATAATTTGAGTAATATAGGAATTTTTGTTCCTTAAAAACTTAAAACTTCCATAAAACCATTTGGATCTGGTTATTTTTTGTTAGAAAACATTCTGTAACATTTTAAATGCAGGTCATGTGATTTTAAACCAAGAAAATGCAAAAGACTCATCTAAAGCCTTCAGAACTAAATAGCTTTTTAAACCCTCTGTTTTGTCATCTGTGAAATGGGCATAATAATAGTGCTGATTTCATAGGGTTGTTGTGAGGATTAAATGAGATTTATTAAAAGTTTAGCAAAGATGCTGATACATAATAAATAATTATAATAGTAAATGCTTCATATGATGATGATTATTGTTTACAACCCACTGTAATGGATTGAATGATGGTCCCCAAAAAGATATGTCTATATCCTACCCCCCAGAGTCTGTGAATATGACCTTATTTGGAAAAAGGATCTTTGCTTTTTCCTAAATTAAGGATCTTGAGTTAAGATCTCCCTGGTTTATTAAGGCAGGCCCTAAATCTAATGACAAGTGTCCTTTTAAGACACACAAGAGTCAACACAGACAGAAAAGCAGAAGATCTTGTGAAGACAAAGACAGAAGTTGAAGTGATGTAGTCACAAGAAACCCCTGGAGCTGCCAGAAACTAGGAAGAGACAAGAAAGAATTCTTCCCTAAAGCCTTCCAAGGGAGTATGGCCTGTAGACACCTTCATTTCTAACTTCTGGCCTCCAGAACTCAGGCAGAATAAATATCTATTGTGTTAAGCCTACCAGTTTGTGAGCATTTGTTACAGCAGTTATGAGAAACCGATACACCTACTATAATGTAATTCCCTGGAAAACATGGGGAAATTAGGGTTTTTATTCGGTTTTTTGTTTGTTATAAGACAGTAGACTCTCTCTGACTGACATTCATGTAGAGGTTTGGTGATGGGCCATGGATCAGTGCCTGAGTTCAAATGCCTACTTACTAGCTGTGTACTCTTTGGCAAGTGCTTGGCCTTTGTGGTCTTGGTTTCCTCATCTAAAATGGGGAGAATGAAAGTACCCAATGGGCTACTGGAAGAATAAATGAGACAATACTTAGAATAATGACTAGAACACCAAAAGCAGCCCATAGATGTCGGCCACCATTAGTACACTGATTATATATGAGCTAGAAGTACTAGATCTAAAAGCAGACATTTCCAACTCAATTTCTCATTCCAATGCTTTAATCATCTTCAAGGGGATTTAGGGCCTACATGTAGAAATATGATTTTCAGAATGTTGACGGCAACTTAGTTTTAAAAATGTGAAGTTTTCATCTTTTCATTTCAAAGATGAGTAATTTAGTTTCTAAGTCATCATTATTAAATTATTCCATCAAATATGTCAAATTAATAGGCTGTTCTGTCATACCAGAAATGACTCCACTGGAAATCCCTGACATCCTGATCAAGAAAGTGATTTGCCTTGTCATCAGCACATCATTATGAAATTCAGTGCTAATCTTCATAAGCAAAAGTGTGTATGATAACAAATTGTTTTTGTGGCTAGCTAAATGCTGAGGCAAAATATAGGTGTTCGATAACCACAAAGGTATGAACTTTCTACGTATGTTCTAACACCAGATGACAGAATGCAGCAGGATAGGATCACAAAGTCACTCTTTATATGCTAGAAAATCTTCTGTGAATGTGGTTAAAAATCCCAGCGAACCCTGATTCTAGCAGTTCTAGTGATGCAATTATATTCTCAGGATTTATGTGAATAAATATTAGCTGAAGATAGACAGCCATTCACAGGAGTGCATATTTGGAGAAAATGGAGGGGTTTCTTTTTACCTTTATAATCAGAATTTCCTTGATAAACTGTCATTGATCATAAATGAATAACATTAACGTTGATAGCATTTATTGGCTTTGTGAGTGTGTGGTTAGCTGACAGAGAGGGAAGGGAGGAGAAATAAATCCACACACAAATTCTTCTTGCCTAACTCCTTAAGCACAGGAACTCAATAATATTAAACTGTTACAGTATAACATATCTGGCATAAATGTCCCTATTGACAGCTCCCCGCTCTCCCTTTGCAGAAAGGCAATGAAATGCCGAGGTCTTTATCTTGCTTCACAAAGCACTGCAAAGTGGAGTTCAAGAGGATGAACTCTTAGCACCTTGGTTCCCAACCTCAGATATCACTATGAATTTAGGGCTACGAAAGTCCACTAAATGTTTAAGAAAATGTTTAAAGAAAACTCTAATCATTTTTCCAATAAAAAGTAGGACAAACTCCGAAAGGTTGTTGAGAGAGGGCTAACGGACCAAGGAGGACATCCCCAAGGGGGCTCCCCTTCATCCTCTTAGGAACCCAGCACCTGTGTCAAGAGAGGACTTCAGGTGGCCCCTGAAGTGCTTCCTGCCTGGAGTTCCAGGACACTCCCTGACCTTGTCATCCCTGATCAGCTCAGATACTAAGGGCATTCAACCCATGGGTTCAGGCCCTCCCAGTCTTTAAGCCAACCGGAAGCAAATTTAATAGGACATTGGAAGGTCCAGCCTCACCAATTTATGAGATTTGGCCTTGCTCTTGCTGCCTTAAGCCCAGCACCTATATGGAATGCCAGGTGCAGCCTGGATGTCAATCTCCCTTTAAAACTGTAATTTGGATTTCTGGCTACCTCCTTTGGGGCCAGCCCTATAGCACAGCTCTGTTCAGAGACTGGCTTTAACAACACTTCTCTCCTTCCCATCCTTGAGGTCCTAGCCTATGGCAGATGTTCTGTGGGTTTTTCCAACCAGAAATCAGGGGTCAGGAGATGGAAAGAGACATGAGAAGAGCCTTCTCCTGGACTGAAAGAAGCTGATCCTAATATTAAAAATTAACTAGAATTTTATTTTGTGAATGTGTGTAATGATATCTCAATATTATATATAATCTCTATAGGCAAAATAATCATAAGAGTCATACATGCATTTTCTCAACATTTTATTATGTAAATTTTCACATATAGGTACAAATGGAAAGAAATGTACAGTAAGCACACATATATCCACCACTGGAATCTACAATTGTTAACATTTTGCTATAGTTGCATTATTATATTTTCACCTATCCATCTGTCTATCTATTACATTTTTTGAAGCACACATTGGTACATTTAATCCCTAAACATTTCTGCGTGTACATGTGGTTTTAAAATAGGGGCTGTCTACTTCAGATCTTGTCTGGGCTTCAAAGTTGTAAAAATCTCACAGGTTCCCATGGTGTTTGGAGGACGTGGGAATGTGAGGAGGATGGTCAATAACAGCTTTAAAGGTTTTAAGAAAGTAGAGAATAGTCATACTAAACTTATTTGTTTTAAACTCCTGGATGTCATGGAGCTATTATAAGGTGTCTGTGAATTCATATATGGACCAAACTTTGTTTATAGACTGAAAAAAATCTGCACAAGGATGTACCAATACACATCACATTCACATAGATAATGTTGTGATTACCAGTAAAGTAATATACATGCATTTAAAGGTGTGATTGAATTTGTAGTAGCTTTTGTCATCATGTATTTTCTCAAATAATGGCTAACAAAACACAATGACTGACATGGAAGATTATCAGAAACGTTTTCTCCTTCAAAAGGAGGCTTATACTTCACAACATTGGAAATGACCTCTTTAAAGAGGATCAGAAAATTGCCCACCGATGGGGACTTTGGGGATGCCTGTGATGCCTGGCACTGTGCTCTTCACTCAGGATAAGAGTGTGTTGTAAATGAGCTACTTTAAGCCATTGCCTGAACAAAGGGCAGAATACACAGCTGTTCAAGCCATCAGGTCTAGGTCAAAGTCTGCAACACTAAATAGTCTACTCTGTAGCCTTTAATCCCATGACGGAAGTTGGTTGGGGGCTAAGTTATGGGTGCACAACACAGATTCCTGGGTTTTGATGCTCACAAAGAATAAAACCATATTAATATTAATTCAGCAAGAAACAAGGGGGGTGTGGCCTTTTGACAGCATTAAAGTTTTCCTGAAAAGGTGCACTTGTCCTGTGCCTAAAAAAATTTTTTTTAATTAAAAAAAAAAAGTTTCTGGAAAACGTGGTTGTGCTGAATTCCCCATCTCTTTTAAAACTCATTTTCTAGAGGTCAGTTACCTACCAATTTTGGATGTGCTTGGTGCACCAAAAACAGAAACACAAGTTTGCCTTTGTATGTAGCTGATGCTTTTATTATCTAAAATTGACAAGTATTGATCCTGCTAGTAAATTATCTCTACACAAAAGAACCATAGCTATATTTTCCTAAAAATAAAGGTTTTATTCATGAGAGGTGAAAATGTAGTTGCTAAGCAAATGTGGTCTAGATTTAGACAACCAACTCTACTATTTGTTAGCCTATCTGACATGAGACAAATTATATGACCTCACTCTACCTCATCTGCAGATTAGTAGTAGTAACAGTTTTTGCCATATAGGACTGTCATGAAAATTAAATGAGATAATGCATTTGAAGTGCTTACTTACCACACTGCTTGGCTACAGCAAACATGCAACTAAAGTTTATTATTATTGTTTTAGAAAATAAATCTCCAGCTTTTAAATTGGTTATAAAGAGAATTCCCAGGCAAAATTATTTTTCAAAATGAAGTGTGCTGGTGTGTACCATTATTTTATTTGAAAATTTCAGGATTGAATGGCGTCTTGAGCATTTGGTTCATTGTGAAAGATTCTTCTAGAAGCAGAATTGCTCACACCTGGCATTCTGATGGTAGTTTAATTTCACGGGGCTGAAGTGAAGGTCTGGTTACACTTGTCTTACAAATTTCAGGCTAAAACTATTTTGTCCCTGGCAATGAAATAGAACTTTGGGAGATCTAGTCATTGACCATTTATCGGAGGAAAATTCAGAAGTAGCTGAGGATGATCTTGGCCCAATCATCAGGTTCTCCCTCAGGTCACCTCAGTAGCTTGGATTCAGTTGTTAAGAAAGCTGAGTTGATTCTCACCTGGCAGCAAAGAACAGCTCTTATCCTGAGCTGTCTAGAGAACCAACCACGTGTTCACTGCCCTCCAAATGATCAAACACAATATGCAAGGCGGAATCCTTCAGTATGTCCCTGAATCAAAAGCTTGGCAGAGAGGTAGACACTAGACACCTAAACTATAATAATTGGGCCCTTCTAGGGTTTGTTTAAACAAATTATAGGTTGCTATGATGTCATAAATGCATGTAAAGACCTTACAGAAAAGGCCATGAATGCGTTACAAAGACACAATTTATGTTGCACCTTGTCCTCTTTATGAGGAAGCCTGGAGAAATTCCCATCTGCACCTAGAATCAAAAATAGTTGTAATTTTTCTGAGCTGTTGAATTTGCTTTTATCTCACAAACACAATGAGTCAGATCTGTTCTGGTGCCTTTTGTACCCTGACTGAGACCACTGCTGTGGGCCTTCAGCTGCCCACCAATGTCTCCTTCCACGTGGAAGACTAGACCCTCCACCCCTCGTGTCGGGGACGTCACAAGGTGAGTTCTGGCCAATGTGAGTGAGTAGAATTGACAAGACCAGAACGTTTAATTGCTAGTGCAAGACCTTTGAAAGCTCTTTCCCTCTGCCACAGTGACGGCGTGAGTGACAAGGGCTGCTCCATTAGCACAGAAGCCAGAGAGAAACCTGAAACCTATTACCTGAAAGAGAAATGAAAGCATGTTTGTCGTAAGCGTAGGAGATTTTGGAATGGACTTTACCGTGGCATAAGCTGATATGCCCTGATTAACATGAATACATACAGCTAGCTATACAACCTATTGACAGAAAGATGGTCAGTGGTTATTTTATGTATTTCGATCTAATTTCTTTATCTCTTTGTCTCACTCTTGTCTCCTTTTATTGTGCAACAGTGTGACATTTCCGATTGTGGCATATTTTATGCAATCTTGTAAGCCACTTTTGAGAAAGGTGGGAAGTAAATAAGATAAAATAATAGATGTGTAGGAACCCTGGAGAAACACCCCAGTAAGAGTTAGCTCTGCAGGGTAAACTAGATTTTAAGCACAGCTACTTTGGAAATTCTCTTCTTACAAAAGAAAATCCTTACGTAAGCCTAGGACTAGCGGCTGCATTTCCACAGGGACACACTAGAGGGCGCGTGGAGTTTAATGCACTCTTCAGTGATGCTGACGTTTGACCAGTAAGGGCGCCCTGAGGAGGGATGTTGTTCAAAGGTTTTGGTGGGAGCTTTCGTTTGCTGGTTTTTCCCATATATGAAGTTTCAGAAATTCATACTGATTGTTTTTCCTTTCATGCAAAGTCGGTCCTAAGAAAAATGACTTAAAAAATTGAAGTCTGCCTACCTATAACATTATTTTATTACAAAATTTCAGAATCGAAAGGCATCTTAATGGGGATGGGGGAAGGGTTATTCATACAGAAATTTTCTTTCCATGCAGAATTCTAGCCAAACTTGCTCAAGGTTCTTCAATGTTTCTACTTCCTAGGAGGGGTCTGTTAAGTGGCCGGTTTGTTAATCTGGTGATCTAATTTGAGATAAAGTGTAAATGGCTGACAATACCTTAGTGGTTAACCATGCCTACCTGTCCAAATAGAATTATATTTTTAACTAGCGGTAACTTCAACATCAAAAGGGGAGAAAAAGAGCGAGTGAGGGAGTAGCTTTAGGGTAGGGGGGCTTCCAGACACCAGTTCTACAAGCAACTTCCCATATGATACCCATCAGCCAGCACTCAGCCCCATTCTGAGTAGAATTCCTACTTATATAGCCAGTTAAATGCCATTAAGTATATTATAGAGGAATTTTGTTATTCAGATTCCAAGTTTGAGGATAATGCGTCGGACTTTTAGTATATTATAAGCTATTTTTATGGTTTTTACTTCTTTCGTAGTAGTAACAGGAATTGGATACAGAGTTGAATGTATTTGATAGTCTCCAGACATTCTTTTGCTCAATAGCTTCAACCTTCTCTCTTTTGGGAAAAAGTGTGGGATAAATAAAAGAACACAGATTTGGGAGTCAAATGAATCTGGATTTAGATCCAAACTACAGCATTATCCTGAGCTTTATGTTTCTTAACTGTAAAATGAAGGTAACAACACACATCTCAAGGACTCGGGGGAAGTCTTATGTCTTAGGAAAAGGACTTGGAATGTCTTGACAAAATGTTAACTTTTTCTTTTCTGCCAAACCTTTTGTCAAATGCGAGAACTGTGATGAAAATGAATTTATTTAAATTGCATTTCTGATATATGTAATTGAAATGGCACTTCTAGTTAATATTGGTGAAGTGAAGCAGCTGATGAAGAGTCTAATAGTGAGAGGCCCAAGGTCAGCAGAGCAGATCTGGGTTTGGTGTTAGAACCTGGAGAACAGTCAAAATCTGTGGCAGCTGTCCACTGTGTAAGGTCCTGGCACCCCAGTCCCCCAGCGGGAGCGGCTCGGTGGAGAACGCTTTAGCTGACAGCCTCCATCCTCTCAAATAAGCCTGTTTCTATCTCAGCTCTTATCACTCACGTGATTCCACATGAAAAGGAGATGAAAATTTAGACTAAGAGAATATAGTTAAAAGCCTTATGTTGTTTAGACACAAGGTTAGTTTTTAAAATTAGTCTTTTCAATAAAATAATAAACTACCCTGAAGAAATGTTCAGTCTTAGAACTGTTCAGAACATTTCAGAAGAAATGTTCAGATATCCCAGATCATATACTATCTTAGTGTCTAGCAAAATAACTGTATGCCTGATTAAATTCAACTATTATAAACTGTCATTTTCAAAGTTTAGGTCAACATGTTTTGGGGGGTTTTTTTGTGCACACACAGAACGCTCTATTCACCATTCTGATGTCCCACAAATCACTGCTTCTGACCAAAACCTCAATTCACAGAAAAAAAAAATGTGGCAATGAGCATATTTGCCCATGGAATTCATTGATCTTACTTTTTACTCCATAACCCAGAAGTGTCACCTAACAGAAGGAGGAAAAGTCCAACTAAAGGTTTAGTTATAACCAGTTGGGAGAAAGACAAGACAAAAAATATTGGGCTCTATCTCACAGGAGATAGAAAATTCTTTAAATCAGCAAACAATATCTACAACATGTTATTTTTTAACCAGCTAGAATATGTAGCCAAGCCAATAAAAAAGATATATATGTGTGTGTGTGTGTGTGTGTGTACACATGAAGAAACATTTCTATTATACGTGCCTGCTATAGGATGTGCCTTTTGGAAAAAGTTATTATTCTAGAAAATTGATTACTGAAATGTCAGCAATTCTAATAACAATCTAAACTACTCTTATCTGCAGAATGAACACAAAGGGAAATATAAAATTCCATGAAATCCTTGATTCTTTATATCTAACTTTTTTGAGGCTTGGCTTGCTCCTCAAGCAAATCTTTGCTACAAATCTTTTATGATTTTGTTCATTTCCTGGAGCCTGTGCTGAGTGGATCGAGGGATGAGGAATACGTTCTCCCTGTAGTTTCTGACCTCGGTCTCCAACTCTGAGAGGGGAAGAATATTTTTCATCACTCTCTCTTTAGAAGGACAAGCAGCTCTGGCGAAAGGATTAATTTCTATGACCATCTTATTATGACACGCTGTTTGGACCAGAGATAGTCATCCAAACTGATTAAAATACAACCATTAATGTGTGCTCTCTTGGGTTTTCACCGTAACATACAATTTCGTGCATTTCAAATTTAGTTAGTTAAGTGTTTATAGCTAAATTTTGAGCCTTCCTATGTTAACTTGTGTCTACAGAAATAAACCAAACTCTGTAAAATAATTTAAAGAGGTTTATTCGGAGTTGAATATGTACAATTACGTTCCGGGGGAACATGGTCTCAAGAGGTCTGGAGAAAATGAGTCCAAGGTGGCTGGGTTACAGTTTGGTTTTATACATTCATGGAGATAGGAATCACAGGCAAAACCCTAAGTCGATACGTGGAAGGTGTGCATTGGTTCTGCCCCAAAAGACAGGACATCTCAAAGCGGGGGTGGGGGGGGTTACAAGTTATAGGCGAATTGTAGGGCTCTTCTTTGGCAATTGGTTGACAAGTTAATCTTTGTCTAAAGACCTGGAGTCAGTAGAAGGGAACGCTTGAGTTAAGACAGAGGGCCTGCTAGGATGCTCGAGTTAAGATAAGGGGGTCTTCTTTCTGTCATGTGATGCTTACACCAGAATTAGGTTGAAAGTAAGCCACATTATACAGGATTAATAAAAACCTGTTTAATTGAGATTTTATCATTTGTAGGTGTGGCTCACCAGGCCTCTTAGAAAGGAATTTGGGCAAGAGAGAAAAAAAAGGTCAGAGTTCAATCCTCACTTGTATCATTTTGAATCATAAATATTATTAAATAAGATTCAACAAAGCTACTTCAGAGAGGAATCTATTCTGTGTTTCTTGTTTACTATTTGTTTTAATCTCACTGGGGAACTAGAAAACTGAATGGCCCCCACTCTAGTGACAAACTTCTCGGGCCTGGTTGTATGTCCTCTTTGTAATCTTTCTCCCTCTTGTTTTTCTCTCTGCCATACCTCCTCTGGCTATCTGGTTCCTTTGTCCTTTTAATCTTGGAAAATTGGCAGAAATTGCATGAAAACCTTAGTTATTTTTAACAAAGGAAATAGATAAGCAGTACAATACTAGCAGTGAGAGGAACAGTCCTGGAGACAGGGGGATACAGTTCTGGGGGAGAGGAGGAAGTGTTGGCAGTTAAGTCTTTTTTTTTTTTTTTTTTTTTTAGAAATGGGGTCTTGCTATGTTGCCCAGGCTGGTCTCGAACTCCTGGCCTTCAGTGATCCTCCCACCTCTGCTTCCCAATATGCTAGCCACTGCACCTGGCCAGCAGTTAAATCTTGACCAGGAAAAATGCTCCAGTTCTGCAGGCAGGGGGAAATGTGTGCCCTGAGGAAACGGAAGAGAAAGAGCGAACTTCAATGGGACTGGGGGTGAGGAGAGCCCGGCAGGCTGCTCCCATCTCAGGACATGGAGCTGAAGAAGGAACTCGGTGCAGAGTTTAGGATTTGGGGTGAACCACAGGAAGGAGCTGCTGCCCACGTCAGCATTCTCAAAATGCAGTTAGTTTTCTTGGTTGTGAAAGGCAAGAATAAAACCAGGAATGCTGAGGAGATGGATTCTGAAATACCTGGAATCCTACAGGACTCCCAGGGAGGTATATCTCGGCCCACTATGGTCTTACCCAGAGACCTCTTTGGGTATATTCTAGTAGCTGGGATCAGGGCCCTCTGCATAATGAATCTATTACTCTGTCTTTGAAGCTTCTCTGCAAAAGGGGAGAGGTCAGGGGAGGGAGAGTGGGACATGTGAGTTGATGTGGGCCAAGGACTGGCTGGTGCAAGACGGGCATCCAGCCAGTGGTGACAAAAGTGAAAGTGCCAAGGTGGCAGGGAAGAGACATTTGCAGAGAGGGCAGCAGAGGGAGAGAATCCCCACACATGACATCTATGTTTTTTTTTCAGGAAAGAGAAAAGCAAGGTCATCTGCTGAGAATAAAACAGAAGGGGCACAGGCGCTTGAGAGGACTGAGAGTTCATAATTATTAATATTACATGTCTATTGAAACCTGAATGTATTTTAACTAAAAACTAAATATCAACCCTTTAATTTATACTGGCCTTATGGAGTGCGCAGAGGTAGAAGAAACAATTCTCTCTCTATCCACAATTTAACTGGGCTGAGGGACTCTGGAGACTATCCTGACAGCTCAAGGACAGGAGCTGTGTCACAGTCATCATCGGATGTCCAACCAAGGAGAGTTTTTTCACTTAAACATTTGCTGAATGACTGGACATACGTGTGACTAAGCAGACGAATGAATGAACAAATGTGCGAGTGTGTGTCTTGTCCCCTTGCTGGAGCACAATCCTGCAGAGTGGGGACCCTCATGGCATCCAGTGTAGAGTTCAGCACGTCATACTCAATGAAATAACCACAATTCTTTGACTGACATTTCTGGTATGATCTTGAATATCTAAATGCACTGACTTTCGAATTGCTTTCTTACAAGTACACATTAAACCATGATAGTTGATGTCAACACACCACAAACCAAGAACGGTATGAAGAACGCTCTAGAAGAGAAGCCAGAAATTGTAAGAACCAGTAACATCATCCAATAAAATATAGTTGTCTATGCGGTCTAGTTATTTCTGCAGGAGTTTCTACTGCTTTTTACTTCAAACAATGAAATATCTGCTCACTCACCTGGGAGAGGAGGTTCTATTATAGTTAATTACACACAACTTATTTTTTAAAAATAATCTTTATTTGGTAGAATATGTATCCTTTTGTTTAATTTTTCTGGAAGAAAATCACTTTATTCCCATTAATTCACAAACAATTAACATCATAACAGCTCGTCTAAGGAGGCCACACAGTATTTGCCCAGACCCAAATCCACACCGTCTCTATTGATTCCTCCCCAGGAAGAGCATCCTTCTGCCATTGTGATTCCGAAGCAAAGAGAGGTTTATCTGGTGGTTTTGCACGTCATCGTTTTTCTGTCCATTTTAGTTGTATGCTCAATTAACTGGGTCCTGAGAGCCACTCTTTCCATTTCTTCAGTTTAAAGTTTTTGATTGGGCTGCTCATTTGCAAACCTGCCCTCCGTCAGCACCTCACTGACCACCCCCATCCCAAAGCTTACGGTCACTCTGGGTCTGGGCACACTCCAACAGCTTTCATCTCGTAGTGACAGGGACCAAACTGCTGCTGGCATGCGGGTGGGGCTCCCTGAGGCTTTTGGTCCAGCATTTACTTCTTCCACTGAAGCCTCAGGGATGGCGTGACCCAGCGGGTATGCGAGCGCAGATCCCGCGGCCACCCCAGCTGCAGGGGTGTCACCAGACCATCGCACAGACTGCTGGGCGCCCCACACAGGGGAGCCCACTGCAGATGGAGGGGCCACTGCAGGTGGCCGAGCTGCCAATGCTGGCCCCGGGGCAGCTCTCATGTGAGGTGCCCAGCTGGCCGGATGAGCTGGCTCGCAGGGGCACTGTGACCCCTCAGCATCTCAGCTTCTACAAGTGCAAAACTGCAAGTGCTCACTGACTTTCCAAGTTTCCTCTGTTGGATAACTTTCGATATAACATCTACTGATGATTTTTACTAATACAACCCATATCAGAAAGACACTAGTGCAGGCCTGTCTTGTATAGGTAGTTGTAATAGAAGTCACTCAATGTTCCCTTCTGGTTTGTATGTCAAATATCAGTATCGTCCTCTTAAACGTGTTTTAAAACAGGTTTTTTTTTGTTTTTTTTTTTTTTTTAAATAGGGATGTGATCATTAAGGAGCACTCATCATAACCTAAACCATCTCTTCTAAACCTTCAGTTTCATCAAAGAGCTGCCTTCCTTCAACAACAGGTAGAAACAGCTTTACCGACACCATTCGCCGCCTGCCTAGAGCAGACTGAGGCTCTTTTTTATGAAATCTCCATCTCAAAGTTTTCCTGATCTGTCGACTTTTCTGCATTCCTTGGCTCAGCTTTTCCAAGGATAATTCCTCCGTGTTCCTGATTCCTTCTCTCCAACTGATTCCAGAGAGCCTTAAATTTTCTCTTCCCCTTTGTCTACAAAC
Organism: Eulemur rufifrons; assembly: GCF_041146395.1. NCBI lineage: Eukaryota > Metazoa > Chordata > Mammalia > Primates > Lemuridae > Eulemur > Eulemur rufifrons. Next base: position 17,836,213 of record NC_091007.1, read on the forward strand.
TGGCTGTGGTCTTGTCTGTGCTGAAACACTTTCCTTCTTCCTTTTCAGTGCTTCTGATCTTTTTCTTCTTTCGGTAGCTACTAAATTACTTGAAAAATTAATATGAACTTCGTTCCGGCTGCTATGAAAAAATTCCATGGACTGGGTGGCTCATAAACAACAGACCTTTATTTCTTCCAGTTCTGGAAGCTGGAAGTCCAAGGTCAAGACGCTGGCAGATTCAGTGTCTGATGAGGGTCCCCTTCCTGGTTCATAGACAGCTGTCTTCTCACTGCATCCTTACCTGGCAGAAGAGATGAGGAGGTTCTCTGGAGTCTTTTTTTCTTTTCTTAATAAGGCACCAATCCCATTTATGAGGGCTCTGCCCTTATAACCCAATCGCCAAAGGCCCTGCCTCCAAATACCATGACATTGGGGGTTAGGTTGCAACACGTGAATTTTGGAAAGGACCAAAACTTTCAGTCTATAGCAGCTACTACTTTCACTTTCTCAGTACTCACCCATTTTTTTTTAAGTAACTTATTATTATTGTATAGTGTATGCTGTGGTTTGAATGTCTTCTCCAAAATTCATGTTGAAACATAATCCCTAATGTGGTAGTATTGAGGGGTGGAGACTTTAAGAGGTGACTGGATCCTCAGGGCTCTGCCTTCATGAGTAAATTAATCCACTCATGGATTAATGGATTAATAGGTTATCGTAGGAGTGGAACCAGTGGCTTTACAAAAAGAGAAAGAGACCCGAGCTAGCACATGCAGCCCCTCCCCACTGACACCCTGTGCCACCCTGGGACTCTTCAGAGAGTCCCTGCCAGCAAGAAGCTCTACCAGACGTGGTCCCTTGACCTAGGACTTCTCAGCCTCCGTAACTGTGAGATATAAATTTCTTTTCTTTATAAGTTACCCAGTTTCAGGTACTGTGTTATAAACAAAAGAAAACAGACTAACAGCATCTATATTTTAAAATGGACAAACCATAAGCATACAGCTCAATAAATTTTCACAAGGTGAACATAACCATGTAGCTGCCACCTAGATCAAGAGCAGCAGCAGCCAGAAGTCTCCCTCACACCCTTTCCCAGGAGCTTCTCCACCCCAGGGGGAACCAAGCCCCTGAGTTCTGTGACTATGCATCAGTCTTGCCTGTTTTCAAACTTAATAAAATGGAATCACAAAAGCATATGCTCTATGCATTTGACACTTTGCTCAATATTATGCTTGGGAGACTCACCTATGTTCATGCATGTAGCAGTAGCTTATTCATCCTCAGTGCTGTTTAAGTTCTATCATTTGAATGTGTCATGATGTATTTGTCCTTTCTACAATTATTATTAATATCATTATTTTATACAGATGGGGTCTCGCTCTTGCTCAGTCTGGTCTTGAACTCCTGACCTCAATCAATCCTCCTGCCTCAGCCTCCCAGGGTGCTAAGATTACAGGCGTGAGCGACTGCGCCCGGCCCTTTCTACAACTACTGTTGTTTCATTGCTTGTTTTGAAACTGTAATGGTCTTCCCTGAGGCAGTTGCTTTGCAAGACCCACTAATTCTCCTCAGGACCAGCCTTAACACCAACTACTCTTTGCTTCTGGGGCTCTAACTAGACACAAGTCCCAGCAGGCTCCCGAAGGCAAGGTACAAATGTGTTTAGGAGGTACACTGAGCTCCAAAAGAACTACTTGATTTTCCAGTTTCTACAGGCAGAAATCTGGGGACAGTATGTGGGAATGGTTATTAAAGGTGTGGGAAGAAGAGCAAACGGTTGGATCAGACCAAGTACATTGATAATGGACCCACTAAGCAGAGACTCTACATTTAACGGCAGAGCTTGGGGAGTTGGACAGGGCTCTAAACATTTGGTTGAATGGCTGACACAGAGAGCAAAAGGTGGCCCACAGTAAATGAGCTTGAAATGTCAGAAATACCCTGGCTTATTCTAGGGGAAGGAATTAAAAGGCTTATGGAGAAAGGAATGTTAGGGTCAATTTGTCATTTTAGACCTGCTCACCCATCTGGGGCACTTTTCGCTTTGACTGTGAGATACAAATTTGAGAGAGGAGCCCTGGCATCCTTGAAGAGCTCTGGGCTCACTCTTCTCTGTAGGCAAGAACTTGCAGTGGGAACTGCTGTCACTGAATTTGGAAACCTAGATTTTTGTCCCACATAATATATTTTACATTGAATTCTATGTTTTGAGATGTTATTGCTACAATTGCCTTTCTTTTTGTTAGGCTCATATGACATATTCTATCTGCCCTTTTACTTTGTATCTATTTTGTGTCCTATTTTGGGTATGCCACTTGCATGCAATAAGGTTGGGGACCCAAAGCAGCACTCCATCACCAAACGGAAGTGGAGCTATGCACAAGAGTGGGCTTGAGCAGGCCCTGAAGGCACAAATACGTTACATGAAAAGTGGCCCAAATGCCCATAGTCCCCATTCCTGCCACCCTCCCTTCTCTCTCCCAGCCAGCACCTATGGCGGTTGCCGAGTGCTCAACTTGCCTGTAGCAGAGACCAACACGGAGTCCCCAGCACGAAACCATTCCGCAGAGTGAGCAGCCAACTACCTGGTAGCAGGTTGGTGACGTTGGACTGATCCCGTCATGGAAGGGCAGTGCTTTGTTCTTATTGGATGCAGATTTGCCTTCCCTGAACACATGTTTCTGCCAAAACCACCACCCGCAGGCTTACAGAATGCTTATCTATGGCCAGGGTATTCCGCCCAGCATTGCTCCTGATCAAGGCGCTCACTTCACAGCAAAAGTGCAGCAACAGATCTGTGCACGTGGAATTCGCTGCTCTTACTGTGCTGCCCACTATCCTGAAGCAGCTGGGCCACCAGAGCAGTGGGATGGCAATTCGAAGACTCCACGGTGTTGCCAGGTAGGTAGCGATACCTTGCAAGGCTGGGACGGGCCCTCTAGAAGGCTTTATATTCTCTGCACCAGTGTCCAATATATGCTGCTGTTTCTCCCATAACCAGAATTCACAAGTCCAGGGATCCAAGGATGGAAATAGATGTGGCATCACTCACAATTACCCCGACGGACTCACTAGCAAAATGTTTCCTTCCTGTCCCCAAAGCATTAGGCTCTGTTGTCCTAGAAGTCATTGTTCCAGAGCAAGAAATGCTTCCACCAGGAGACACACAGTCTTGGGCTCATTCTATTAAAACTACAGTGAACTACATTGTTTGCTATCTTTTTTTCTTGGTCAGATATATCAGACATGACTATTTTCTTGGGCTTTACAAATGCTGTTTTTTTCTAATTGAATAGGTGTACTAATTTTTTATTTGTTCTTATTTCATTAAATTTTACTTTCATACTTAGTAGCTCAAGGGTTGATATGTAGTTTCTCATCCTTATTCGTTTCTCTGTCATTTACAGTTTTCATTTTGTTTTCATCTTGTGCCCAAGAATTATCTTTTTGCTTTTAATAGCACAGCATTTTAGTCAATTTCTAGTCTATAGTACCTATAATTTTAGGAATTTATTGTAATTTTATATGTGGCCTGATTCAGTCTGTTTAATGTTCTATGCGTGTTTGAAAAGAATATTCCTTACATATTGGTTTAAAATTCTATTTAGATCTAAAAGATAAATCTTGTTAATTGTGTTATTCATGTTGTCTACATTCTTAATTTTCCTCTTCTTTCTGTTGTCATATTCTGAGATTTATGATGTTTTCCACCATAATTGTGGATATATCAATTTTATGTCTATTTTTGCTTTATTTATGTGTCATTAGTTATATATTTATAGTGGATATATTCTCACCTGGTTTTCTACTCATTAAAAAATAAATGTCCCACATAATATATTTTACATTGAATTCTGTGTTGTGTGGTGTTATTATTGCTACTCTTCCCTTTCTTTTTGTTAATGCTGATCTGATATATTTTATCCACTCCTTTACATTGTATCTTTTTTGGTCATATTTTCAGGCATGTCTCTTGAAAACAACCTATAACTATATTCTAATTACATACCTGAATGCTTCTATACTTTACTAGGAAAGCTTAACTAATTAATACCATTGTTATTGCTAATATGGTTAGACTTGTTAATGTCATTTTATGGTCTGTTTTCTTTTTCTATGCTTTCTGGCTATTTTTTTTTTTTCTTTTTCTGCCTTTTGCTAGATTGATGGATCATTGTTTGTTCTATTTATTTCCCTTTTGTTGGAAGGTTTTTCTCACATTTCTAACACACATCCTTTTCTAACACACACGTTATTTTCTAGATTTAGAGTATGCTTGTCATCTCCACATGCAGGGCAAGAACACTTGCGTACTTTTGTTCCCCTCCAAGAGTAACTCTCTTTCTAAGAGTGAAGGCTCCCTGTCACTCCCCTCTGTTGGTGTCTTTCTAAGATCCAGCGTACACCTTGAGCTCAGCCCAACTCTGATGCATTAGGTTGTGGACAGACGGCTCTGCTTTCTGTATTCAGTAGGAGGAGGAAAGACCCATTCACCTTGCAGCTCAAGGTGCAATTGTCCAGTTGGAGTCCCCCGAACCTATCCGACCCAGATGAGCTGTGATGTCCCCGAAGTCACCCTTCCCCACAGAGCTGATCCTGACTGATTTTATATCAAGGATTTTTTAAAATCTCTGTTGCATTGACTAGATTTTTGTTTCCCCATGCTATTATGGATTTTTTCTTTTTAACATAATATTTTCATAGGATAATTGTGGCGGATGGGGGCACGTGTGCTCAGATAGCCATTTTGACCATTCTCATTTCTCTCTGTGTCCCCTGTCACTCTGTAACAGCCACCGTCAGCTAATAACCTGTGGGTGCATGTGTTTTGCTTTTCTTCATTCAACCCTTGCTTATTCTAGTGAAACTCTTGCTACACTTTTTTTTATGATTTCTTTGCCCATCTTAAGGACTTTCTGACCCTTGAAGACTTACCTTATCCTCATGTTTAAATATTAATATTTTCCTTCAATGAATCCTTATGGTCCTTAATTTGAATCTCTAATATGAGTAAGTTGTAGCATAAATCAGAATTTAATATCTGAGAATTTATTACATTCTGAGAACAGGGTATGTTATCTTCCTTATCTTTGTATTTCCAAGACTATAACAATGCCTTCTGTATGGTAGGCAACTAAATTTTACAACTAAAATTGAATTAATTTGAATTTGTAGGCAGCTCCTATCAATAAGAGAAAATTCATCTTATAGTACTTAGATGGACTGTTCTATGGTAATTGTTTATTTACTTTTTATGTAAAAATAAAACTAACATACGATTCAGCAATCCCACTACTGGGTATATAACCAAAAGAAAGGAAATCAATATGTCAAAAGATATCTGCACGCCCATGTTTATTGCAGCACTATTCATAGTAGCCCAAATATAGAATCAACCCAAGTACCCATCAATGGATGAATGGATTAAGAAAAGATGTTATGTATGCTTTATTACATAGTATTTTTTAGAACATCAAATATTTGTTGAGAAGCATAATAAAATAAATTCTGTTTGTGGTTAACTTTTGTCCTTAGATTGGATTGATGTGTTTGTCACATCCCCCATTTTAATATTAAAAACATTTCTGATTTGCTCATCACTTATAGACATTAGCTTGCATCAGATATTTTCTTCAACAATGCTATCTACACAGCACACACACTCTTAATCTCTTGCAGAGGGCACTTCGCTGACACAAATCCTTATTTGTCCCAACACTGCCCCCTAATCATTCACGCTGCTCAACCTCATCAGAGGTCTTTCCATCAAAGCGTGTCTCCATGGTAACACAAGCCAGATTTGGCCATTTGGTTACTGTTTGGAACACAAAGGTCACTTGAAGGTTTATGACATTTGGATTTTGGAGAACATTTCCAAAACTATAAATTCTGCACGGATTTGACATTTAGATGGACTCTTTATTAACAGTATTTTTCTCTTGCTGTATATATATGTTTCAATTTGGATTATATTTGTTTATTGGAAATGAAAGCAGCCCATGTAACCAATTTTAATAAGATGCATTTTTTTCTGTATCACATTTCTTTTCACAAAATAATACTCTGTGCTTAAAAGAGTGCTATGTAAGAAAATCATTGTAAAATGTAAATCACTGAGATTGCTGAAAATATCCGAATCTGCAGAGACTAAAAAATTGATTATTGATTATTTTACAATGTTCCCTTTTACCTCAAAATATAATTACATTTTATGTCCAGAAAGCATTTAATTTGTGGATGGAAAAAATAAATACATTTCCACTGAAATATAATCATTTGCATCTAAATTGGAGATTATCTAAAAAAGAAAAGCTTTAGGTCTTTAAGAAAATGTTTCAAATTCTAGGGTATTGCAAAAGGAAATGTGAGTATAATGAAAAGCAGAGATGTTTGTGAATAATAAGGCTCACTAAATATCAGAGTCAATACTTCCCAAATATTTCTATTTAAAATAATAATAGCTAATACTAAGCACTTTCTATGTGACTGATTCTGTTCTAAATGCTTTGTCCATATTAATTCATTTAATCCTCACATCAGCTCTAAGAAGTTGTGCTATAACAGCCTATTTTCCCAGTAAGAAACTTATGTGTGGAGAGATGAACAACTTACTCAAAGCTATACATTCAAATCTAGGCAGTCTGGTTCCAGAGCCTAAATTAGACTGCCTCCAGCTTTCTAAATTAAGGAGATTCCAATCAAAATCTAAATAAGATTATTTCTTCAGAAATGAAAAAAAATTAGATTTCATCTGAAGGAATAAGCATCTGAAAGTAATTATAAAACATCTTCAAAAAGAAGAATAATAACTTACAGTTTTTTTAAAAAAATAGGAAACAAGTTTAAGCAATAGTTTTTATTTTTTAAAATTGTGGTTTGTATTTTTCTCAACAATTTTCTTAACTAGAAACCTGGGGATCGGAAGTCAAGGGCCAGCACAGTGGTTTCACAATACCTTCAAGTTTGTTACTTCCTGGCCACAAGGTGGCTGCTCCCGACCCAACATTGCGTTTGCATTCCACTAAGCAAGAAGACGATGAACATGAGAGAAGAAGACATAAGCCAGATGAGTTGGCTTTTTCAGAAACCCCTAACACCGATTTTAGGTATTGCGGTTACCTAAAACCGTCACGTGACCAAACCTAGTTGCAGGAAGGCTGATAAAAAGTAGGTTTTTGGCTGAGCACAGTGTTACCCTGATCAAAGCCAGGATCTAATAGTACAGAAGCAATGTTAGGGCAGGTCTAAAGTAGCCTTTATTTCAGGGATAACTTGCCCTTATTATACATTGAGTGTTCAACAGTAAGCTCTCCCGTGTTGGCCAGTCAGGGCTCAGCGGTTAGGAATGTTCAGTTTACAGCTCCCTGGTAGTTCTTTGTTCTGCTTCACGGAGCTTCATTCTAAAGGGGCTTTTTTCTGTGTAGCCCTCTCCTCTCCAGTCCTCTTTCTGGAAAATTCTACCTACTTTAACCGCCATGTACTCCGATCTCTCACAACTCAAGGAGATTGTCATCTTCTGCTTGGGTTCCTCCTTCTTACACTACAGTTCTGAAATACTTCCTGACAATCTGGGGCAACTAAGGGCTCATGTAACTTGTTTTCCTTGTCCCAAGTGTCACAATCCTCTACTGCCTGTTAGCCAACATTTAGAAACAGCTTGTCAAGTTTTCCAGTTGTTCCCAGTGTTTGGGCAAGTCTAGTGTCAGTTACTTTTTCAGGGAGGATGCAGAAAAAACGGGAGTCCTCTCTGGTTGTCCTTTTCATTGCTTATTTCATGCCATGTGACATTTAAAAAGGGAGCAGTTTCCCACTTGTGAGTTATATATAATGCTCCCTTCATAAATCAGTTGCTTAGAAAATGAAATCTCTTTCTCATAGAAAGCTCGTTAAACATTAGCAAATGTATCAAAGATTTTCATCAGACTTTATAACACTGGGGTGGTAGGAAAATTCTGGAAGAATTCTAAGTAACTCCCAAATGTGGCACATGATCTATATGTCACTAATCCTCTGGTATAACAGAGACTGTGCTTCCAAAAGTAGACCCAAATCATTCCCAATCTTGCGGAAATTATGATTATTTACCACTTTAAAGTTATGATCACAAAAATCTGTCACACTTCATGGTAACTTTCCTATTGCATGTTTGTTTTCAAAATTAAGGAAAGTTTAGGTTACTATTTCTGACAGCTTCACAGATACTTGGACAATAGGCTTGGAAATGGATGTCACCTGACCCGGATTCACAAATCCTGTCATAAGTAAAACTATTTCATGCCAGATAAACTGCAATAACTCTTGTAATTGTCCCAAAATATTTTAATAATAAATACAATCATGAGAATCTATGGCAAATTATAATTCAAGGTGGGGTTTTCTTTTGTGATTGTGCTTTTGTTTTTGTTAGTGTTTTGTTTTGTTTACTATTCAAAGTGCTTTTTTTTTTTTTTTTTTGAGACTGAGTCTCGCTTTGTTGCCCGGGCTAGAATGAGTGCCGTGGCGTCAGCCTAGCTCACAGCAACCTCAAACTCCTGGGCTCAAGCGATCCTCCTGCCTCAGCCTCCCAAGAGTAGCTGGGACTATAGGCATGTGCCACCATGCCCAGCTAATTTTTTCTATATATATTTTTAGTTTTCCAGATAATTTCTTTCTATTTTTAGTAGAGACAGGGTCTCGCTCTTGCTCAGGCTGGTCTCGAACTCCTGACCTCGAGCGATCCACCTGCGTCGGCCTCCCAGAGTGCTAGGATTACAGGTGTGAGCCACCGCGCCTGGCCCAAAGTGCTTTTAAACATTGCTCTAGTTATGCCTCGCTAGAGGAATTGAAGATGTTAGCTCTTATAGAGAAGAAATAGCTCTCTGCATAGAATGACTTGACTCATAGCAAAAAGGCTGGCCTGCACAACCTCTCCTCTCCATCCCTCGTACCTTGGGATCACAGCTAAGAGAGATCAGTTAACTTCGCTGAGTGAGAGCATGCTGGATGTCCTGTTTTCTGACATGATTTCTTGGATTTTAAGCATAACAGGAACAGGTTCTAGAAGGGAGGTTAGCCAAGCAGAAGGAGCTTTGTAGGCAGAGCCTAGAGAAACAGACAGGAAGCACCCTGTTTACAGCTGACATGAGGACAGGGAAGGGGTATTCTACGCAGGCAAGTAGAAGAGAAGCACAGGTATTCCACAGTGAATGTCACTTAGTATCAGGTAAGGAGGGAGAGCTGGCATGGAGGAAAATCTGTCAGAGCATAGCAGGAAACCAGCGGGAACTCTAAGATTCAGGGCAAGGGTACTACTCTTGAAGCAAGACTAGAAAGAGAAACGCAGACCTTATTTCTAGGAGGACAATGGTACTAGGACACGGCAGAAAACCCAAGGTTCAAGTTGAACTGGCCACAGAAGGACTCCTGCAGGGTCTCAACACATCAAGCAAGGACTCTGCCAATCCGCTCAGTGTCCTGTATCTTCAAGGCTTTTATGAAGCTGAGCCCAGGGGAGGGAGTCCAGAGACAGAGCTGGGAGGAAAAAGACGGCACTGGGTGAGAGCCCTGGCGGGACCTGACACCGCTAGCCTGCTTGCCGCGTACTCAGAGGTCTCATCACCAGAACCATTTTTAGGGGGCCTTTTAGAAGATCTGTTAAGCTGAAACATATTACCAGAGAGTTGATGCATGAAGCCCCTAAGGGACCAACCATTAGCATATTTTAGTTGATCAGATTAGCTATTAGTTTCTAACAGAGAGTCAGGTCCTGGGGGAATTAAATTCAGACATTTAGATTTAAAGGAGATTTAAAGGAAATAGAGGTCCAGAGCAGACAATCTTATACATATCACAAACCAGAAAGAAATTTGTCTTTTATGCCCTTTATTTTGCATTTCCCTCTGGCCAACAAGCATTGAGAATTCACCATGTGCCCGGCGCATTCCAAGCTCTTTAAACATATTAATTCATTTAATCCTCTAATTGTATTATAACAGGCTCTATGAACAAATTTCAATGACCCTGGTAGTTTTCTTATAATCCTCTCCCTCTCATGTTTTAGATTCTCAGGCATATAGGGCAGATAACCAGCATCCTGTAACTTTTAACGATTAATACTTGACCTTTCTGAGTTGTTTCCCTAAAATGGAATTTCTGCAAGAAAAAGGAGTTGAGATTTTGAAGGCCCCTGGGCAGACTTCCTGATGCCAGAACTCATCAACCCTCACAACCTGCCTCAATTCCCGTAGCCCCTCTTTTAAAAAAAGCCCGGACACTTAGTGGGGGAGAAGAATTTGAGCTGCTTCCCTGTTCTCCCTGGCATCTTTCGTGTTAAAATTTCTTTCTTCCTTGGCAATCCTTGTTGTTCCAATAATTGGCTGTCTGTGTGGCAAGTAACCAGACCTGGGCCGGATCCCTTTTGGGTTTGGTTACACAATCCTATATCAGTATGTTTTGTCATTTCTATTTTAGAAATAGAAAAACCGAGGCTCAAAAAATTTCCCAAGATGACACAGCTGGTAAATGGCAGAAATGGGATTCAAACTCACGTGTCTGGTGACTCAAATGTTCTTATAGGAGGGTCTTTCAAAGTCCAGGTGAGAGAAATTGACAGTTTCACTAGGGAAGGTGTCACTGGGAATGGTGAGATGGGGGTGAGGCAAAAAAATATCATACGGAACAGACTAGTGGTCACCAATGTGTGTTTTGTGCCAGTCACTATCAGAGACTGTACTAGAACATACTAGGGACACTATCATGAGAAACACTATCATGAGAAAGCTGCTATCGTGGTAGCAGCTTCTAGTACCTGAAACTAAGGATCATTTAAAAAAAAACACACAGTCCTTCTTAAGTATTAATAATAACAGCTAACATTACCTATATCTATTCTGTGCCTGAATATGGTCTAATTTAGTCTTCCTAACAGCACTGTTAGGAAATCACCTTTTTGGGTTTTTTTTTTTGTTTTTTTTTTTTCCTGAAACAAGGTCTTGTTCTGTTGCCCTGGCTAAAGTGCAGTGGCATCATCATAGCTCACAGCAACCTCAAACTCCTGGGCTCAAGTGATCCTCCTGCTTCAGCCTCCCGAGTAGCTGGGACTACAGGTGCATGCCACCAAGCCTGGCTAATTTTTTTATTATTTTGTAGATGGTGTCTTGCTGTTGCTCAGATTAGTCATGAACTCCTGGCCTCAAGTGATCCTCCTGCCTCGGCCTCCCAGAGTGCTAGGAATACAGGCATACGCCACCGCGCCTGGCCAGGAAACCACTGTTATTATTATCCCCAATGTAACACCAAGAAAATTCACCCGCAGGGAGAGTAACTTCCCTAAATCCCATTGCTATGAAGATTCTATTCAAGATTCAAACTTTGGCCTGGGCTTTAACAACTACAGATCTAGGGAGAAGGAATTGCCCAGGTGCAAAAGGGGAGAACCAAGTTCGTCATTTGATCTTGCACAGGCAAAATACAGGACTTCATACCCCAAATGCAACTAGACGTGAACTGATATTAGTGTGTATCTCTCAGAGTCGAGAGTATTTTAGACACTTTGCCAGAGACTGATAGTCTGATTTTTGTCTCATCTTCTCAACCTTTCAACTGATCAAGATAACAGGCGCTGCTCCATCTATGGGTTCATACTAGATTCCTCCTTGTGGCTGCTTTCATAAGAGATGGAAATGGGGAAGGAAAAATATAGAAGGAGACAGCACAGGATATCTGATACTGGAAAAATTAGCTTATCAAGAAATGCTCCCAAAGTATCCTCTGAAGTCTGCATGAAGTTGTTCCAGGATAACCAAGTACAAAAAGAAGAACTGTCTCTTTTCTTAGCACCTGTTAGAAGCGGAGACTGACCATGGGGAAATTACCTGGCCTCTTTAACCTCGTCTATGTAATGGGGCTAACCCGAAAATCACCCTGTGTAGCCCTTGTAAGGATTTAAGTAGATAATGTTTATGCGTTCTCTGTACAGTGGATGATGCTGAACCAGCCCTCAACAAATGTTTGCCTTTTTGAAAAAAATAAAAAGTATTATACATGAAAGCGTTTTATAAGCCCAAAGTGCTATATCTGTGATTATTTTTTAGATGAAGAAAAAATAGACTCAGTCGTGTAATGTGAACATGTAGACACCTACGAAGATCTCTTTCTAGCTGAATTATTGATATCACTGTTTCTCCTTCAGGCGCTTTCTGTTTGGTCACGCTTACTGGAATAGTATCTAAAAGCTACTTAGTATTTTTTGTGAAAGGTGCCATTGGAGAACTGAATAATAACAGTTAAACCTTTGAAAACAAGATGAAACATTTAAGCACCGGTGACCTAGTATCCTCATCCCACTTTGTGACTTTATCTTCCAGCATCGATGTTTCCACTGTCACTCTGCTGTTTCAGGTAACAATGCTTTCTGGACACTGGCCGGCTGGCCATTTAAGCAATTAGGAGCTTTTTCCTCCCCCCTTAGTCTACCACTGTGTTGATTCCCAGTTATACGGTTACCATTTGTAAATCAGTGGAGCAAGAAATGAAGGGCACAGGGGCAGCCTTGGCTGTGGAACACCACCACCAACAAAGGGGTAGGATTGTCTTGCTGCTGCCCACCACACTCCCAACTGCAACACTGCTCCCCCAAATAAGCACAATCATCTTAGTCACCAGGAGGAATGAATGAGACGTAGTAATCACCAGATTAAGGATACAACAAAATAAATTTCCTGGATTTTATAACACAAAAATGAAGATCTGCTTTTTTAATGCTTTGTTGTCACTTTTTTGTGGTTTAATTCTTAAGTTAATTTATATTTTTAACTTCTAGGTTATCTGTGGTGGTTCCCTAGCTTTGCTTTGAAGTGTAAATTGTGCTGTCCAAATGACACCTAATAATTAGGAAAGGAAAGAAGAGGGTAACAAAGTTGTTGAATAATATTATGACCGAGTGAGCTCAGTTTTTCTCTATGGAAGGACTAAAAGCTACCTTCCCTGTGAGTTCCATTTATCCTCGCAGATGCCCTGGTGCACTTTCCAGTTGGTACGGAGCCACCAACATGTAGATGGCACCATGTCCCCCTCTGGGAAGAAATGTAACACTTCAACCAAGGTTATATCCGGGTAGTGTGAATATGGGTGATTTATTTTTATTTTTATTTTTATTTTTGTATTGTGTCTTAATTTCCTGCAATGGCCTTTTATTATTAATAATAAAAAATTGAAATGATTAATATAAAGTGATGTGGAGAGGAATCAGGAGAAGTGGTTGATTAAGGAGGAATTCTCTGAGGATGTGAAATCCCCCTGGATGTATTAGAAAAGTCACACTGTTAAAGAAGGCATTAGAATAAAACTGAAAGCCAATCATTTGCCCGAGAGAGAGCCCCTGAGCTATGGTTCTGCAACACATCTGCTTTGCTGATATATATTACAGCTTTAACCCTTGAGTGTTCAACCCTAAAGGTAAGCACCAGAGTAACAGTGTGGTTGGGGTAGAGACTCTGGCTGTTGGCCTGGGTTTTCTCCTCTGCAGTTTGGTATGAAGCTCAGAGACTGTGTGTGATGCCCCCAGGGTGGTGGCTTCCTAACCCATGCTTTACTAGGGCCACATCTCCGCTGGTGCAGAGAAACCTGGGCAGCCTGCGGTATACCAGAAGCTGGTTCCCACCATCCGCACTTATTCACACAAGAGACCCCTGTGTCCGCCCACCCCAGGTGGCCAGGGGCAGATTACAGGGTTTAGATTGCAATAAAGTAGGGGCAATTGACATGATCAGTAAAGCACAAAATCTAAATGTTCAGTTTCCTGGGAGACATAGAATCATCGTTATTCCCAAATCAAAAGGGTCTGTCTACTATAAGAGAAAATTAATGCATCGAAGTGCCTTTTACATTAATAGAAACGACATGCAGAAATCCTCTGGAGCAACATCAGACATCATGGATTTGAGAATTTATCGTGCCCTGTTCTAGGCTTGGCTTCATCATAGTTGAAATCAGCTAGGAAGCTTCTGTTGATACAAAATACAGTATTTGCAGATGGATCTACTGATGCTAAATTAGTCATATGACAGGTGGTAAAGATGTATTAACTGAAACTACCACATGGCAATGTGAAGGAAATAAGTTTCTCTCTAGAAAAATATTTGAATGTGTCATAAAAACAGTGAAAAACATTTAACATCTCCAAAAGCTTCAATTCAGTGTGTGGATAAACTGTGTCAGCTTTGGAGTCAGGCTGCTTGCACTCCAGTCCCCACAGCCAGATACGAGCCAGAGAGATGCATAATGTGACTTTGAGCAAGCGACAAACTCTGCAAGCCTCGGTTTCCTCGTACAAAAGAGGAGATGGTCCCTTGGGAGAACAGCGAAGATTGAATGTGATAATGTATATGCAGCTGCTAGCATAGTCCCTGGTGTATGGAAAACACTTGATAGAATCATCATCATCATTGCTTTTATGTCATGAACACATTTGTTGTGCCACATATCATTAATATCTCCTTGCTGTGACAGTACGTATAGGCATGTAGACGGAGAAGGGGAGAGGAAAGAGGAAGAAAAAGAATTTTAAAATATGTTTAATTCACTCCCCTAGCCTGATGCTTAAACATTTTATTCTATGCTCAGTCTTCCCCATCTTGGTAAATGAAATACCGTCTACCCGGTTGCTCCAGCCAAATATTTCAGTCTCTCTTAATATCTCCCTTTCTTTTGCTTTGGCACTATCTGCCTAATTCCAATTATTCTAATCTCTCCATCATAATAATAAGTTTTCATATTTTTTATTTAGCTTCCTAAATCTTCTTCCTGCTTTCACTTGGTATTCTCTTTAGTCCACACAAAACCAAAACCATCTTCTTAAAATACGAATTAGATCAAGTCTCTCTTCCCAGCTGGAAATGTTTCAATGACTTCCCATCGTACTTCAAATAAAATGCAAACACCCTGCAGGGCCTCCAAGCTCCTTTCCGTCTCACAGCCTGTGCACATGTTGTTCTGTCTGCCTGGGACACTCTTCCGGGTTTGCATGAATGTCTGGTGCCTTCCCGAACCTCAAGCCATAACCTCAAGGTCACCTTTTCAGAGAGGCCGTCCCACTACCCCAACCAAAGCAGACCATCCTCTCACCTCGGTTGCTCTCTAGATTGGCACCCTGTCTTCTTAACAACACATAAACTTGTAAGTATTTTATTTAGTTTTTTGCTTTTTTCTTGTCTCTCCCAAAGACTGTAAATAACTCAAAGACTGGGGCCATATTTGTCTTTTTGTCTTTTTCGTTTTTTCTCTGGGAGTGCATTATGCATTGTGCTGGGCATAGGGAAGATGTTTGGTAGATATTTGATGGAAAACAGGGAGAACTGTATAATACAATCTTGTAAATTTCCATGGTTAAAATACCTTAGATGTATAATAATTTATTCTCACCCACCATTGAAAGGTCAGAGAGGAAAAAAGATGACACAACACATTTTTATATGTTTATGTGTATGCTTAAAAGGTTAGAAATATCTGACTCTTTAGGGACCAGTTGTTTAGGAATCCTCTGTTGCCTAGAAAGAGGTCATGTTAAAGAGACAAATGTCAATTCAGGAATTCTGCTCATTGCAGTTAATTGACACTTTTAGGGTCGCATGAGTCATTTTCCAAAAATCTCTCTCCCCCTTCAGAGGATACAGTGGATAGAAACCAACCTCACAACTGCATGTTTCATAGGATCTGTTCCTTTTTGATTACAGGCAATCAAAGATTAATTTCAAGTGGTTAATTGCCATCTGAGGGCTTGTCTTCTTCTCGTGGGCCCCCAACTGATTGTTTTTCTGGCTAATGTGATCACTGTTGGGAGTTGACTGCAGTGAACGCTGTGGTCCGTCACTCGGATCCCCCTCTTTGAAACGGGGTCCTCATCCCCCAGCAGCTAGTGTGTTGTGGAAGAGAGCAGCCTGGTCTCTGTGGTGTCCTGTCTCAGAGGGTGGCCCTCACGCAGTACATGCCCTGGGTGCCTGTGGGGTGGGGGAGATCCAGACCTCTTGCCTGCTGCCGGGTGTGTGTTGCTGGGGGGACAACCCTGAGGGTCCAATCCGGCTCCAGAGCTCTGTGGGACAGGAAGGCCTTTGTTGCAATGACATTGACTGCACGGAGTTCAGCTCCTCTCTCCGCCTAACCCTGCTTCCTGTCCTTCCCCACTGACGGTGATCCCAAGAACACTTCCCAGTAAGCTTCCTGCAGCCAGATCTCCCTCTCAAGGTGGGGACGGTGTCTCCTTCTTAAGACACTGACTGAGCTGATTTGGTCCCATCCCTCTCCCACTGCTGCCCATCACTCCCCTCTTCCTTGGCTTGGAAGGACTCCCCTGGAGGACAGGTGCATAGACGGTCTGCGCCCCAGCTCTCTCCCAGCCATAGGTGGTATCTGATGGCCGGTTTGGAAATGGTAATGCCCAGGTGTCCGGCTTGTCCACCTTCAAACCTAAACTATCATCCATCTCCTTTCCCTGCTCCATGGTGTCTTCCCAGTGCAGAAAAAATGTAAGGGGGAACACTTCCTTGCTAATTAATTTATGAGATTAACCATAAATATATATTTTGATGTAATTACATTCATCTCCCCTTATCTATGTTTTTTTCCTGCATTTTCAGTTACCCAGAGTCAACTGTGTTCCAAAAATATTACATATAATTAATTATTTTGAGACGGAGAAAGAGACCACACTCACATAACTTTTATTACAGTATATTGTTTTAATTGTTCTATTTTATTATTATTTATGGTTGTTAATCTCTTATTGTGACTAATTTATAAATTAGCCTTTTGATAGGCATGTACGTACAGGAAAAAACACAGTACATTTAGGATTCAGCACTGTCTGCAGTTTCAGGCATCCACTGGAGGTCTTGAAATGTATCCCCTGTGGGTAAGGCGGGACTACTGTGTTTTAAATACGTGTGTTAAGAGCTGAATTATGTCCTCTCCCCTCAAAACATTCATATGTTGAAGTCCTAATTTCAGAATGTGTTTGGAGATAGGGTCTTTAAAGAGCCAATTAAGTTAAAAGGAGGCTGTGTGGACCCTAATCCAAGACAAATTGTGTGTTTATAAAAAGAGGAGATTAAGGCTGGGCATGGTGGCTCATGCCTGTAATCCCAGCACTTTGGGGGGCCCAGGTGGGAGGATCGCTTGAGCCCAGGAGTCTGAGGTTACAGTGAGCCATGATGATGCCACTGCACTCCAGCCTGGGCAACAGAGTGAGATCCTGTCTCAAAAAAAAAAAAAAAAAGGAGATTAGGACACAGCCACACACAGCAGAAAGACAATGTGAAGACCCAGGGAGAGGACGGCCATCTACGAGCCAAGTAGAGAGTCCTTAAAAGAAACCAACGCTGCCAACACTTTGATCTCAGCCTTCTGTCTCCAAAACTGTGAGAAAATAGATTTCTGTTGTTTAAACCACCCAGTCTGTGGCACTTTGCCATGGCAGCCCCAGGAAATGAATACAACACGTAATCACAAAGTCTGTGGATTTTGTTCCACGCCCTTTAAAGCGCTGAGCTCACCTAAAAAGGCTGGGAGGGGTCCAAAATGTCCAAAATATGTCCTGGGGGAGGGGTCCACAATGTCCCTAGGCTGTGTGACTTCTTCGCCTCTTGCCCAGGTTTCTCTGACCCATCACTGTTTCCATATCTTTACTTCTGCTTGGTTGTGGGCACCTGGCACTGATCATTGAGTTTTGGAGTGCTTCCTTCAGCCCCAAACTTGCCCTCCGGTACACACCTTCCTTTTTTTTTATGCCACTGTTAGGATGATTTCTTATCCCACCCCCCCAACCCCAGCCCCAGGAAGCCATCCTGACAGGCTGTCACTAA
Source organism: Eulemur rufifrons (assembly GCF_041146395.1). Taxonomy (NCBI): domain Eukaryota; kingdom Metazoa; phylum Chordata; class Mammalia; order Primates; family Lemuridae; genus Eulemur; species Eulemur rufifrons. The sequence continues at coordinate 17,854,032 of NC_091007.1, forward strand.
TCCAGCCCTTCCCGAAAGAGGAGATGGGCTGGATACCCCAAGAGCTGCACATAGCTTGGAAGGCCTGAGTTACTAACTAGGGGTTCATTGCATTGATTTTATTCTGATTCCCCGCCTATAAATATAGGAAATAGATTTTACTGGACAGCCCAGTACTTCCTAGGTGTAAGGCATTCCACTATAATGTATCAAAAACATTTAATCAAGGGGGAAAATTAATATATATGCATATATGTATATACCAGAAGAGAACATCATTGTAAGTGACTGTTTCCATTGTCCCAGAAGCCCTTTGAAATGTGACATTCTGGAGCCTCCATCCAGCCTTCTGCAGGCACTTTGATGACCAGATCATCTCCGATGGTGGCTTTGTGGCACCTTCATGCTTCTGCCATCCCACACCTGGACCACCGCAGACAGACGTTCAGGATCCCTTAAGGCAGGGGTCCCCAACCTATGGTGAGTTGTGTAATTATTTCATTATATGTTACAATGTAATAATAACAGAAATAAAGTGCACAATAAACGTAATGTACTTGAATCATCCCCAAACCATCCCCCCCTCCCCAGTCCATAGAAAAATTGTCTTCCATGAAAACGGTCCCTGGTGCCAAAAAGGTTGGGGACCACTGCCTTAAGGGGCCCCGATGTGTGGTGGTCTGTGGTAGATACTACCAGAACAGGCAGCTCCGCCTCCTTGTGTGAATTTGGCTCACACAGGAACGCTCAGCTGCTGGCCTGACAGCTGCTCAGTCTCCTGTCCTTGGGCTCAGTCAAGGATCAGGGACGTTATCTGAGTGACAGGCTCTGCTCTGTGCTCCCTGCTGGTGACTAAGGCTTTGTTTCTGGGTCAAGCTTGTCACGACTCCCCTTTCCCTTAGGGGAAGCTCTGTCCTAGCATACTCGTTCAGCACCTCCTGCAAAGAGACTTCTGGCAAACTGTCCCGCCAGCTCCCCGCGGGAGCCCAGAAGAGCTGAGGAGCAGCTTCAGGACAAGTCAGGGGCCGCTGCCTCCATCACGTCTCCCCACAGCCCCCTTCAAACACGTTTACAGAGACAGACAGTGAGCCACAGACAAGAGTAGAGAAGGCACCGCGGCCCCTTTAGGGAGAAGCTGAAATGCCGGCTTGATCTCCCTTTGCATGGTCTACGCTGCTCTTCCCCCACTGCCTGATCTGAGTTAGGACATCGGACTTTTGTCTTATTGTCACAGATGATTCTGTTGCCTTTACTTGTTCACCACAGAATAATGATGACACTCTCTCTGCCTGCAGATCTCCTGTCAGCTGAGTCTTCCTCGGAAAATCAGTGCTCTGTTCTAGCTCCTGAGTCCATTCAGTGCACCCAGGTCACGGGAGGAGTTTGAGAGCTTTTTTTTTTTTTTTTTTTTTTGGTGACAATAACCGTCTCTTCCTGCTTGAAGCCCAAAGGGAAGGAAAGCACTAAAACTAAATGCTTTAGTTTTAAAATCTCATGTCTTATTGGACGTGGAAATGCATTAAATAAAAATATGTGTGATGATATTATATTTGGGACTACAGAGATGGTAACGTTGTATAGAGTTGTTCAAGAGTTTGTCATCACCGAATCCTTCAAATATATTACTTGGGGTCATCTGCTGGCCAGACATGACTTTGTTCAATAAAATCTTCCTTAAAATAAATGGTATTTTCTATTTTTCTCTTGTACATAAATCTGATATGCTGCTGTTATTAAAACAAGAGGTTAGAGCTAAGGTGTAATTGGGTTTTTGTTTGTTGGCTGAACGTTTTATACAGAAAAGCATATGGAAATTCAGCTTTTATGAAGACATAGAAAAAGTGGAAAGCAAGAGAAGTAGACAAGAGTTAACTCTTCTGTGGATGTAAAGCAATGGCCCTGGACTTTCCACTGTGCCTCCGTCCTACCCAGATGTGCCCGTGACCTGGCAGTGGAGACCGCTCAGGGGACAGTCTCGTGGGCAGCTGCCAAGGCCAGTTACAATCCGGGTGGCTCTGGGGGATTTTTCCTCTGCAGTTGACTAATAACCATGAATATTAAGCCCGACCTGGAATCAAAGTTAAACATCAGAACCAAAGTTAGGGCCAGAGGACATAGAAAAATGGAGACCCAATAAAGCACCGGGAGAAGAGGCTCCTCTTCTATGTGCCCTACAGAACCTCCCTTCCAGCTGTAAAATCTGCACCTGAGAAATATCATGAATGGACCCTCACATATGCATGCAAACTGATGGGTGAAAACAATAAGATGTGCAAGGAAAAAAATCTAAATGAATTCCACTGCATTATCTCCATTCTAACTCTGCCATTATTCTTCTAAGCTCACATCCCCCTCTTTTATTTCTCCTTTTTACAATTGCAATTCTTATCACTAGGGCACTGTGAAAAGAAATCGCTGTGTGAGAGTGTGTGTGAGTGCAATTTGCACAAATTCCTTCAAAAATAAATTGTGTGACTATATTGCATTTTTTCAGTAGCCTGTGTCAATGATTGCTTCATTTAGATTGAATATAGTCTGTACTCTTGTCCACATAATCTCCCCTCCTATTTTGCATGTAGCAAGGATTGCATCATTTCCAATTACCATGTATTTGCATCACAGACTCCTGAGCCAGGGCTGTAGCTGCAGTTCCAAAGGAGGCTCGCTGTCATATAGCACTAGTGAGATTTTTCCCAGCAGAGGGGCTGGCCACAGCGTGAGAGGTGACTGCCGTTTTCTGTTTCTGGGAAGGCTGCACAGCCCAGCTCTGAGCTAGCTAGCCAGCCCAGTTAGTTACAAGCTAGATGTCCAGGCTACGAGCTAGAAGTCAAAGGTCAGGTTGGCACTTTGATACATGTCAGGGGCCAGTGGTGGAGGATTTGTAACAGCAAATCCTCTTGGGTACCAAAGGAATTTAAGTCTGGCAGCATGGCAAAGTTTCCAAGTATTCCAAGCAGTGGCAGTATGTTTCCAAAAACAGATTGCTCAATTTTCTTTTTAGGACAAAAATTAAAGTTATAATGAGATGTAAGTGTATTTAAACACCAGAGGTTGTAGAACATGTAGAGTACCAGGGAACAGTGGTCTACCACCTGTGACACTGACAGGAGGCACAGTGGTTAAACAAGTAGCTCTGGGTTTGAATCCCAGCTAGTTTTTTGCAAATTTCATAATTTCTATGAGGCTTAAATATTGTTTTGAGATGGAAATTCATGTAAAATACCTAGGAAGGTGGGTGGCACATGGCAATTATGGAAGGCTCCACTTGAGAGTAACTGGTATTCAAAATTCACTGAAAAATTAGAACCAAAACTTCGTGGGACATGATAAAAGCAAGCAACTAACTGGTAAACAGGCAAAACTGTAATTGGGACTTTATCTAAAAATATAAAAATGAGCTTATTTAGTAGATAGTCAGACTTAGATTATAATTGCTAACACATTCCTGCTCCAATCCCCTCTGGAGATGGCCCAGCCCTGGGGACAGGGAGCAGATAGAAACATCAGACTGCCTGGGGCTTGTGTCCAGGGCAAAATCACCCAGTGGAGCAGAAGGTGGACTTCCACCTCTCCCAGCGCGGCGTTCCTTGGAGCAGCAATGTTGACAAATAGAATAGGCTATGATGTGCATCCACCTGATTTGTTACCTGCCCTGACATGGTTCAAAGGCCAATGAAAGAGGCAACACTGTGGCAGCTCCTAGAAGCTTTTTTCCCCTGTGACCTCAATCTTTGTTTATGTTACAAATATGACCCAAATTCCTCCTCAGATCTTCCCCTAAGATGGAACTAAACAGACAACACATAGCTCTGCCTTCAGTCACTGTTACCAAAAGCTCAGCACTTGTCCTTGAGGCTGCATCAGAAGAACGAGAACACATGGTTTGAGGAGAAGGAAAGAGAAGTTTATTAAATTGCCGGCGAACAAGGAGGATGGAGACGACTGTCTGAAAAATGCCATTGTCCTAATAATAAGTAAAAATACAGAGATTTTAAAGGAAGGCCATTCAGCTTCAGTCAACTGCTGTTTAACTATAGTTTGTGATTCTGATGGAACCATCTCTGTCCCATCTCCATCTAAGACATTCCCATGACCTCTGCCTGCCTGGGAGGCCCACGAGGACCTCTGTCTGCCTGCTGAGCCATGTCCTGTAGCACAAAGAACAGAGGACATTACTCTGCCCCTCCCAACCAATGGCCTGAGACAGGGAAGCAGGTTTTAGTTCTCAAAAAAGAGTGGAGGATGTTTTAAAGAGACAGACAATATATTTGCCATTTTTTCAGGCCATTCCCTCTATAACATTACTACTGACCTGAACCTGTGCCAAACACACCCAAAGAAGCATAGCAAAGGCTCCAAGAACTGAACCATGATATAAACCACCACCCAAATCCTATATTAACTCCAATGGCAGGTGCACCAGGCAGACCCAAACAGCACTGCAAAGATTAAACTGATATTAGAACCAGCACCCTGAAAATGTGAGACAGAACTTATTGTCTGGATTTAGCTACAGTAACGTCCAGGAATATGTGCACTTAAATTATTATCATGGTCAAGAACATCATTATTACAAGGACTCAAACTTGTTGCCTGGAAAAATCTATTGCCAATAGAGATTTGTGCTGACTGTAGTAAATACCAGTTGGTAGGTAAATGGGCACTTCTCAAGTATTTGAGATCCTCAGAAATGAATAATTTTTAAGGTTGTAAGCATTAAAAATTATTATACAACTACTTTATAGTTGACAAAGAACGATCTGTTATATAGAATCAACTTGAGATTAACTGTACCAACAATTTCACAAAATCTTCTGTAGTGGGTGTCTTAGTCCAGTTTGTGTTGCTATAACAGAGTGCCTGAGACTGGGTAATTTATTATATAAAGCAAAAAGGTTTATTTGGCTCATGGTTCTGCAGGATGGAGAGTTCAAGGGCATGCCACTGGCTTCTGGTGAGGGCTTTCTTTTTGCATCATAACATGGTGGAAGGTCAAAGGGGAAGTGAACACAACTTGTGCAAAGGGGCCAAACACCAAGGGCATCTTCAGGTTATAACAACTTACTCTTGTGGGAAATAATTAATTTCTGCAATAACTAATCTAGTCTGGCAAGAGTGAGAACTCACTATCTCAAGAACAGCACCAAGCCACCCACAAGGACAGAAGCCCCATGAACACCTTCCACTAGGATCCACCAATTAAAGGATTCATCTCCTAATCATTGCACTTACAATTCAATTTTAACATGATTTTCGGGGAACAAACCACATCCAAACCATAGCAGGTGTAAGTATTCATTTATAACCTCTCAGTCTCTCTCTCTCTTATCCACATATCTGTAATCATATATGTATATCTCTTTGTATGTATATATGTATATGTATAAAATTTTGAATATAGTATATGCTTCATTCAAAGGAAAAGAAAAAAGGTAATAAAGAATACATGGACAATTTGTTGAAATGTAAAACACTAAATAAGCAGCTCTACTCTGACCTAGTCTACAAATGTATCAGATTTCACAGGACGGATGCTGAATCATAAAAGTTAGTCCTGTACTTAACATTGAAACAACTCACTCACTCTTAAATTTTTTATGAATAATACAGATTTGAAAGCTAGGACTCAAACAGGAGCTGGATTCAATAATCTCAAAGTAACAACAGCTACATAGGCATTGATAAGATGTGAATTAGGGAAAATATCAACATCGGAAAGAGCCTTTTTAAAAAATTCTCTATTGCTGTAAATTCATTCATATAGGAAAAGAGTAATTAACTTTTTGGAGTATGTTCCATATGTGTCAGGCTTACTCTGCGGTGGTTTGCCTTAGATGGTATATATTCTAAGGATATATGTCTCAAAAACACAACTTTTCCCAAAGTAACAAAAATTCTTTTGTGTTCTATGATTTCTCTGAAATTTGATGTGCTGCCTATTTTATTTAGCCATGTGCTGTTCCTTCGTGATGTTACACCAGTGGCAGAATCCATTCTTCTAAGGACAACTCCTTTAAAAATATTGCTTCCAAGAGTGAAAAAAGGTAACAATTTATTAGTACCAATAAAATGGAATAACATTCACAGCTAGAAATATTTGAGCTATCAACACTATAGATGAGACCAAATATTTGTTTAAAAACTGGGTTCTTTGCAGAAACCAATTACAGGCACACCCCAGAGATAGTACACGTTCAGTTCCAGACCACCTCAACGAAGTGAGTCACACAAATTTTTTGGTTTCCCAGTGCACATAAAAGTTATGTTTGCGCTATACTGTAGTCTATTAAGTGTGCAATAGCAGTATGCCTTTTCAAAAAGTACATACCTAAATTAAAAATATTTTATTGCTAAAAAATCCTAACGATCATCTGAGCCTTGAGCAAGTTGTGATACTGTTGGGGGGGGGGTCTTGCCTCAATGTTGGTGACTGCTAACTGATCAGGGTGGTGGGTGCTGAAGGTTGGGGTGGCTGTGGCAATTTCTTAAAATAAGACAGGAATGAAATTTCCCACATCAATTGACTCTTTCTTTCACAAAAGATTTCTCTGTAGCATGCGATGCTGTTTGATGGCATTGCACCCACAGGAGAACTTCTTTCAAAACTGGAGTCAGTTCTCTCAATTCCTGCTGCTGCTTTATCAAGTAAGTTTATAGAATATTCTAAACCCTTTGTGGTCATTTCTACAATGTTCACAACATCTGCACCAGGAGTAGTTTCCATCTCAAGAAACCCCTTTCTTTGCTCATCCCCAAGAAGCAGCTCCTCATCCATTGAAGGTTTATCATGAGATTACAGCAATTCAGTCACATCTTCAGGCTCCGCTTCTAACTCTAGTTCTCTTGCTGTTTCCACCACATCTGTGGTGTCTTCCTCCACTGCAGTCTTGAAGCCCTCAAAGTCATCCATGGGGGCTGGAATCAACTTCTTCCAAACTCCTATTAATGTTATCTTTCCCTCCTTCCATGAATCAAAAATGCTCTAATGGCATCTAGAGTGATGAATCATTTCCAGAAGTTTTTCAATTTACTTTGCCCAGATCCATCAGAGGAATCATTATCTGTGGCAACTCTGGCCTTATGAAATTTATTTCCTAAATAAGACGACTTGATTAGCCCTTGATCTGTGGGCAGCACAGTGGGTGTTGTGTTAGCCACCATGAAAACAACATTACTTTCCTTGTATATCTCCATCGGAGTTCTTGGGTGACCAAGTGCATTATCAGTGAGCAGTAACATTTTGAAAGTAATCTTTTTTTCTGACCAGCAAGTCTCAACAGTGGGCTTACAATATTCAGTGCACCATGCTACAAACAGATGTGCTGTCATCCAGGCTTTGTTGTTCCATTTATAGAGCACAGGCAGAGTCAATTAGCATAATTCTTAAGGGCCTTGTGAGTTTTGGAATAAATGAGCACTGGCTTTGACTTAAAGTCACCAGCTGCATTAGCCCCTAACAAGAGAGTCGGGCTGTCCTTTGAAGCTTTGAATCTAGGTATTGACTTCTCTCTAGCTATAAAAATCCTAGATGGCATCTTTTTCCACTATAATGCTATTTTGTCTACATTGAAAATCGGCTGTTTACTGTAGCCAACTTCATCAATGATCTTAGCTAGATCTTGTGGATAACTTGCCACAGTTGGGCTTCACCTTGCACTCTTATGTTATGGAGACAGCTTCTTTCCTTGAACCTCATGAACCAACTTCTGCAGACTTATAACTTGTCTTCTGAAGCTTCCTCACCTCTCTCAGCCTTTATAGATTTGAAGAGAATTAGGGGTGTGCTCTGGATTAGGCTATGGCCTAAGGGAATGTTGTGGCTGGTTTGATCTTCTATCCAAGATCACTCAAACTTTCTCCATATCAGCAACAGGCTGTTTCATGTACCATTCATGCATTCACTGGTGTGTCACTTTTAATTTCCTTCAAGAACCTTTCCTTGGCATTCACAGCTTGGCTGACTGTTGGGCACAAAATGTCTAGCCATTGGCCTATCTTCCTTACAGAGCTTAACTATTTCTAGCTTTTGATTCAAAGCGAAAGATGTACAACTCTTCCTTTCATTTGAACACTTAAAGAGTTATCCGTAGGGTTATTAGTTGGCCTAATTTCAGTATTATTGTGTCTTGGGGGATAGACAGGCCTGAGGAGAGGGAGGGAGATGGGGTATGGCCAATCGGTAGAGCAATTAGAACAGACACGGCACTTATTGATTAAGTTTGCTGTCTTATGTGGGTGTGGTTTGTGGCACCCCGAAACAATTACAATTAGCAACATCACTAACCACAGATAGCCATACTGATAAAATAATATTGAAAAACTTTGAAATATTGTGAAAATTACCAAAATGTGACACAGAGACATGAAGTGAGCACACGCTGGGGAAAAATGACACCAATGTACTTGCCTGATGTCGGGTTGCCACAAACTCAATTTGTAGGGAAAAAAACCTCAATATCTGCAAAACAACAGTAAAGCAAAGCACAATAAAATGAGGTATACCTTTACTTAAGGGCAATTATATTTTAAGAAAATCAGCCTATTGAAAAGATAACTTTAAAAAGGAAATATTTTGTAAGAATTATAAATCCCATCAGTTGGTTCAGAACATCCTATTGCTGTAGTTTTAAAATCTGTCTTTCTCTATTTCTCAGTTTGCTAAGTTTGTGATTTATGAATCTGTCACTCAAGAAAATTTAGAATTGAGCTAAAAGTCTATTGTTAACTCTTAATAATTAGGATGTAGCACTTAAATATACCTTTTTTTCCTGAATATTCCTTGACCCTGTACATCTGGTATATGCATGAGTATATTATGCAATGTGTTTTGTGCCGTGGCAACTTAGCAGGAAGCCACCATATCTGCCACCAAGCAAACCTCCTATTCTGGTATAAGTATGAAGTCTCAGAGAAGAAAATTTGGTGCCCTCCCGTTCCAGGAACAAAGACCAAGAAAATTGTCCAGAGCTCTCCTGGGGAGAGTATTTGTCAAGTTCCATTTTATTTCTTGGTTCTAAAGAAATCTTCAATTTCCCTACTATATAGAATAAGAAAACCATGGTATATAATATGTTTTCCATTTATATTGTGACTTTCAGAATGGTTTTCTAAGTGCTATTTTTGTGGGTCTTCACAAATCTCATGTTAAAAAAAAATGTTAGGGCTCGGCTTATTGTCCTCATTTTACAGATAAAGAGATTGAATTGGTGTGCTCGCGTTCAGCTGCCAGGAAATGCTAAATCCAGAGTAGAACCTGGGTCTTGAAATTGTACCAGTTTTTTAAGATACTTACGGAATATTAAAAAGATTAAAGGATTTAGAATCCAAACAACTGGTTCCATCGAGAACTCCCTCTAGGATTGTTAGGAGGAACAAAATAAGAAACCGTGTAGGAAAGCACTTCACTGTACATCACCATAAACGGCAGCTATTGAGTTTTTCTTTCATGCTCTTCAATGTAACAGGTAAATATTAACTACTCGAAGGCAGGACTTCTGTTCATCACAGAACCTAACTGAGTGCTGAAGACACGTGGGTCATGTTAATAAGGGATAAATAAATGCTTGCTCACTGAGAACAATCATGGAATGCATAAGATGACAAAACATTTTAAAGAAAAATATGGATAAAAATTAAAGAAGAAGAAAAAAGAAATGAGATAGTGAGGGTTACTCAGGGTGAACTTCTAATAGAAAATGTTTGGCCTCTAATCGGATTCATTTTGCCTTTCTCAGATGCTTGTGCATGGCTAGCAGTGCTATTAAGCATCTTGGAGTCAGGCAGCCGCTAGCACAAAAATGGCTTTGGAAAAAGCAGGCTGTGGCATCCTAGATCCAAATGTCAAGCACAGTAGTTTCTTGTATTTACTTCCGGAGAGACTTAGACAATCGGATATTAAATGTGCATGGTTTAAGAATCTGGAAGGTAGTTCTTAATCACAGAAATGGAACAAATACTGCATCATTGCAAATATATATAGCATATTAATGTCAATAGATGTGAGGCACTCGTGTTGAATGGTCACAATCTGCAACGCCCCGTCCATGAATGTGTCCACGCAGTGAATGGGCAGTTCACAGTCTCTAGGTGCGAACAATAACAGCTTTAGCTAAGCAGTCTCACTTGAACTTTATTTTTTTTATATTTTTCTGCGTCCTTCACCCCACAGGGGATTCCAGAAACTTCCTCACTGTGGGCTTCTCCTGTTTCACAACAGATCAATATTGAGAGCCAGGGTCGGCTAGTTGGTGATGGCGTGGTGCTTGGCCACACGCGATCTGGAAGTTAGTCTCCCTCTTGCTGCTAGATTTATTCCGCCTCTGTGTAGCCTGTGCTTTGGGTGAAGGACAGCAGTGTCTGCGATCCAAACTAACTCCTTAGCATAAAACACCCTCTGAAAATTAATCAGCTAGTATTGTAGAAGAGGCTCTGGCCACTTCTAGACAAGAGCATATGTCTGGGAGTTTCTAGCCTTGATCAAGCAGGAAAAATGAACCAATCAGAAAGGGTGGAAGGAAAACTGAGTCCATGTTGGTTGATTTTCTGGCTTCCCATGTCCCCAGACTGGACTCCACAGCCTGCCAGACCCCGGTACACTTGTCACCACCCTCCACCAGCTTCCTTGCCCTCCTGCATTTTCCCCCTGCCAGCTCCTGGCCATCATAATCTGCTGCAGCATGGCCTTTCTAGTCTTAGTCTTGCATTATGAATATTTGGAGATTTGAACCCCAGTGACTGAGTTCACTCCAGTTACTGCCCATCACTCTTCTTCGTAGGCAACCAGCGTGGTCTTGACTCTTCCCTGGTTACAAACTTTCTGTTACACTCTCCTCTTCTGCAGGAGACCCTGTCCCTGCCCACAGGCAGACGCACATGCACACTCCCTCGGCATGTACCCACTTCCCACACTGAACACCGTGCTGTAGCAGCCCGGTTCCACTTTATGTTTATCTCTCCATTTCAAAAATTTTCCATACATTAGCTCTCTAGGTCTTCTTTTGTTGCTGTATCTGAAGGCTAATACTCCCTTTCCAGGCCAGCACTGCCTATGTGTTTATGAGCCTGCACTGTTTGACTTCTGGATTCACTCCATTGAGTCTTCCTCTTCTCCCTGTCTCCCTGTCCAGTCACTTATTCATTCAACAAACAGAACTTCTCCCCTGTGTTAAAGCACTGAGGATGCAAAAATGAATAAATGATGGTCTCTGCCTTTGAGGAGACATATACACAAAAATTCTAATTCAATGGGGTCAGAGCTGTTTTAAAGGTACTATGGAAGAGAAAAAGAAGGTTCATGCACCTCAGAGTTGTTCTGAAGAATCTTATGAAAAGCCAGTAGCACAGGGCATAATATATGTGCTTAATATACACTATTTTTTTCAAAGATACATTGACACATTATCTTCTATTGGCTCCCTTTTCTTGCTCTGATATCCACAAGCCTAAAAATAAAGACTTTCTTACCTCTCACTTCTTTCCTTTATCATCAGACTATTTAAAAGGGTCTTCCCTGGCTGAATTTTCTTCTTTATCACCCATTTATTCTAAAAATATTTGTGACCTCAAGTGAAATAGGAAGCATCCCAGTATATGTATATATGTACACACACACAACCAAATTCATTTTATAAACAAAATCTTTTGGAGCGCCTCTATTTGTGTGTATGTGTTTGTGTACAATTTTAGAGATATTTGATGAGGTCAGTGGCAAAACGTTCCCATGCTGGTATTCCCGGGCTTTTTCTGAGCTGCTTTGCAGAGGTACTTTAATCAAACCTGATCCTTTTAGGATCTTGTGATCAAGAGTAACTTGTAAAGATGCCAAACTCTCCGGGGTCACCATTAACCAGAATCAATCACCTTGGAGGTGATCAAAGTTTGTATCTTAATTTCTAGGACTGGCCCAGAATTGGATCTCCCTCCATAAGCCAAAGAATCAGGTAACATTTGCTTAGGCACTTCTCCAGGTGAGTATAATGAGCCTGGAAATAATCTTTCATATCACACTCATCAAAAGCAATACTATCTCTTTTTTAATTTTTAATTTTTTTTTTTTTTTTTGGAGACGGAGTCTTGCTCTGTTACCCAGTCTGGAGTGCTATGGCACAGTCATAGCTCACTGCAACCTCCAATTCCTGGGTTCAAGCAATCCTCTTGCCTCAGCCTCTGAAGTAGCTGGGACTACAGGCATGTGCCACCACATCCGGCTAATTTTTAAATTTTTTTAAGAGATGGGGTCTCTCTATGTTACCCAGGCTGGTCTCAAACTCCTGTCCTCCAGTGATCCCCCCACCTCAGCCACCCAAAGTGCTGGATTACAGGCACGAGCCACTGCACTCAGCCCTTTCTTTTGTAATTTAAAGACTTTTAAATTAGGTTCCATGCTTGATATTTTGTATCACATAATTCACAATCTTTTTTAGAACAAATTTGTACTCTACATTATAATGTGTTATCCCTGTAGATAGAGCACGATGCTGCTCGTTTGTTTTTAAACTTATTTAGAGGTAGTGATGGATGTGTGAATTACAGTCACCACTTGCAAACTTCAATGTTAACCAAGAAGTGCTTTGAAATGGGTAAGGTACTGTGAAGACAATATTTGTATTAGGGATACCTGGTTAATTAGATAATGTTAAAGCTTATTTCTACACTCTTTCCTACATTTTCTCTGTTTATTCATGTTTCTAATTTAGTACCAGAATTCTTCAACACACTACTGTTCAATTCTTCCAAATTTATTTTATTTTATTAACAAAATTGTTGGATTATTAAGTGGTTGTCCATATCTAAAAGTTCTCTTAGTATCAATTGATCAGATAATGAGAAAATTAATGGGTTGCTAATTTACGATCATTTCATTTCTTACTGTCCAGCATATCTCAAAACACTGGTTTTGAAGTGCTTTTAAAAATTGCATTATTAATGGGTGAGGTGTGCACTGTCTAAGGGTCTAAGGGATGGACATGCTTGAAGCTCTGACTCGGGTGGGGCAAGGATAGTATATGTAACCTAAACATTTGTATCCCCATAATATGATGAAATAAATAATTAATTTTAAAAATTGCATTATTAGAATGTCAAACATTATTAAAGGTTTATTTTTTAAGCAAATGGTATCCATAACAATTCTAGAGCTGCAACAATTTCTGAAAGGAAGTTTAATGCTTTCCTGTATAGAGTTACATTGTAAATATTCAAGGTCCATGCTGAACACAGAAAGAATATTTAATTATATTTGTCATTTTCAGAGTTAAATCAGGTAAAGAAAATACAGGACACATTTTTCTCTGGGAAGCTTAGAAAATGTTACAGACATGAATATCTTTTAAAAATTTTCCTGGAAAGAATACAGTGATCTCCATTTTTCAGGTGTAAAATTGAGAAGGAGAGAAACAATCTTGCTCAGTGTATCTAGATGTGTCAGTAGCAAATTCCCAAGAATGCAATGGTCACCTTCAGCAAAACAGCGAAGTAGGTTACGTTTATATTCAATTTTCCTCCATTTCCACTGCAAGTTTCTTCTCTTGAAATCTCCGCCACTTTCCCATCCTAGGATCCTTCACTTGAATTTAGTTTTATCGTTAGCACCCACATTTTCAATCCCTTTTTACTGCCAACCCCACCATCAAAACTAAGCAGCACCATGCCCCACATTCTCTCACAGTCTGCTGTCTGCTAACCAATCTGGTAATTTTTAACCAGTGATAATATTAATTTTAACATCCTTCCCAACTGCCTCCAGCTCCTAGTGTTTAATGATGATCCAGGATTCGGAGCCAGAGGACTCAGGTTTGAATCTTATAGCTCTTGAATAATCCAGACCTCAGTTTCCTCATATGTAACAGAAGGATAATATTAGTGGCCTCACAGAGGTGTTGTAAGGATTAAACATATGTGAAAAGAATTACACAAATGCTATTAATTATTAATAGCTAATATGCACACTCTTGAGGGCCCTTAATGACTCTATAAACAAAGTATCTAAAAAACAAAGCAACGCCATTAGAATGTATTATTTTAGGCAACTTTTATAACAAGCCACGTCTTCTACACATCCCATGCTCTATAAAGTGTAACTTCATACCAATTGCTTCTCATCGCCTGGGACCACCACTTACAAACAGCACTACCTTGGGTTAGTTACTTCACCCTGCTTAGCCTTGGTTTACTCACCCATAAAATGGAAGTGCAAAGTTCTTTCTAGTAGGGTTCTTACGAGGGCTAAATTAAATGATCTATGCAAAGAGCCTAGTAGACATACAGTATGGGGTCAATGCTCAATGTTTGTTTCCTTTTATAGATAAACTCATCAAAATGACAATTAATTGTACTTGAAGGTCATGACCAAAAATATCAGAAGGAGATATATATATATATATATATATATATATGAAAGGGAACGGGGTGGTCCCACTCTTCTTCTTGAAGATGATGGAGACTTGGCAGCTTTGCAGCACAGAGCTGTACCTTTCCGCATCAACTTCTCTTGGGCACCCCAAGAAGCAGTAGTTCACCCCTCCCACCTGTCCACCCATCCAATCTAGACTCTGCCTGGCATCAACAATGGGGAGAGCCCCTGTAGCAAAGGGCTAAAATTATTTGGTCTGATTTGCTCTGCCTGAAAGATGTCCCTGCCTATATCTTTAAGCGTCATAGACTGAATGCTCATAGGTGTCAAAAACCCCCACATTCTTGGTGGGCTTGGTTGGAAAAAACTGTTGTGATTCCGCATACATTTTCTAACTTCTTCACAAAGGTATATTTTGTTCTTTGTTTTTCATTTACTTAGCTGGTTTTCCTGCTTTTCAGAGTTATCTCATACAGAATCTACTGCCCCCATTACACTAATTGGCAATGTAAATATTTTAACAAACTCTGTGGGATTATTTTACCCCAGCTTTAGGTGAATGTATAATTTAACAGCACCAAGACAACTTGCATTACCCCATCATTTGATGCTTCTCAGCATCAAATGAATTCATTGCATGGCAAAGAATTTTGCAAAATTTTGAAATCAGAAATTAGTTAGTAATGCAGAAGGCAAGGCTATGCCTTCATTTCAGCCCTATGAACCCTCAAGCAGAATGCACATCGGGAGTTTTGTTGTTGTTTCCTTAAATCAAAGGGAGCAAAATTCTTCCAAAGATGTACATGTTTTGAGCTTTTGGCCTATGAATTAACTATTGTAATCATAGGGAAGGCTAATTATGTTGCTAATCAGAAGTTCACCCTGAGCCATATTTGTCCTAAAAACTCTATTTCATGGTCATTAAACGACACTTATGTAATCCTTCCAAACCCTTCCCATGGTGTTGAAGGAAGCTTGCTTTGGAGTGAGATGTGCAAAAATTACTTTCTCTGTTGATTTTTCCCTTACTTCTTCTTTCCTTCTCTTCTTCCTCCTGTTCCTCTTGCCCCCAATATGCAGTATTTTGAAAGTTTCTGTCTGAGAAGGAAGTTTTAGCAGTAAATGAACTAACAAGTAAACAAGGAAAAAAATGCATGCAATTATTTTTGTAAGAATGGTTGCTTTCACTTGCGCCACGATCCACCTTTAATTGTCAACATGATTCCTCATTAGGGGGTGGATCAGGTTTGAAATCTAGTGCAGTTCCTCAGGGGCGCCAGTCTGCCTTTCAGTTTGGATGAGATCAGTCATGGGAAATGCGGAGTGGCTGGCTCTGTCCTGCTCTGGTAGAACTTGAGTCTGAGGCACTCACCAGTGACAGAAACAGACCCCTAGGTGTGTTAGTGTTGAAAAGGAGCCAGGCAATTGCTGTGTGTGGCATATTTAATCACCTACCCCAGGAAGATAGGATTCCTTTACACAGTTCAGAATCCTCAGTCAAGGAGACAATATGGTTAGCATGAAGTAGGAGGTCTCAGCCTTAGACACATCTTTGTTCATATTTCTGCAGAATACTCAATACCAGGCAATTAGAAAGGAAAGTATTCTATTTTTAAATGATATTGCTGGGGGAAAATTTTCTGTCAGTCTTGATCTTGGCTGTTCCTTTTGGAAGAAGCACACAGTTTTAGTATTAGAATTTTCACAAAAGGGAATAATAGCTAAAAGTAGTAGTTACCATTTATTGAGTCAACAGAATGCCAGCCCCTTACATATGATCTTGTTTAATGTTTTTAACATCCTTGAACTTGAATATTCACATCTCTATGAAGAGACTAATAATATTACTACCTTGTGGTACAAATGAGAAACATCAATGTTCAGAGAAATTTAAAGAATTGTGAAAAATTCATATACCTAATAATAGAATGAATCTCAGTGATGTTAAAATCCACTGTCTTTACACAAAGCTATGAGTTTTCTTGATTGAAAAGGTTGGTATATTGGAAACACAAGGGAAAGAGTTTTATAATAATAGCTCTGAAGTCCTTCTGTGAGAAAATTATGGTAATTATAATAATGATGACATAACAGTAATAATTATAGCAAATATGTTATATATTATATACCATGTAATGTCCTAAGCCCTTATAATGATAATTTTATTTAATCCTCAAAATAACTCTGTGATATAGACAACATTATTATTCACCATTTTCTAGATAAGTAAATTGAGGCACAGAAATGTTAAATATTGTTCTCATTGTAACATAGCTAGTAAGTAGTGGAGATGAGAGGTCACCTGACAACAAATTAAAATAAATGGGTGTAGTAAATCCTTTTTTTCTTTTTTTACTAGCAGCCTAAAATAAGAGTTGAGTTTTGTGATGATTAATTTCATGTGTCAATGTGACTGGGCTATGGGATGCCCAGATAGCTGGTAACACACTGTTCCCTGGGTGTGTTTGTGAGAGTGTCTCTGGATGAGATCGGCATTTGAAACAGTAGACTG
Source organism: Eulemur rufifrons (assembly GCF_041146395.1). Classification (NCBI taxonomy): domain Eukaryota; kingdom Metazoa; phylum Chordata; class Mammalia; order Primates; family Lemuridae; genus Eulemur; species Eulemur rufifrons. Next base: position 17,870,873 of record NC_091007.1, read on the forward strand.
AATAACGAAGACTGCTGCCATCAACATGAGTGGGCATTACCCAATCCATTGAGGGCCTGAAAAGAACAAGAAGGCAGAAGAATGGTGAATTCTTTCTCTCATCTTCAGCTGAGACATCCATCTTCTCCTGCTCTGGGACACTGCACGTCAGAGCTTCTGGTTCTTGGGTCTTCTAACTTTGGGACTTACACCATTGGCTTCCCTGGTTCTGAGGACTGGAACTATACCACCAGTTTTCGTGGACCTCCAGCTTTCAGACAGTGGATTGTGGGACTTCTCATCCTCCATAATTGCATAGTTTAATCCTTCACAATAAATCCCTTTCTATGTATCTCCTATTCATTCACGCTAAGTTTCATAGGTTTATAAATGAAAGTAAATTAAAAAAACTCTATTGAAATGTAATGATGCAGAAGGGACTAGATAACTAAAACACACTGGATGTTGTAGTATAGAGAGTAGGTTTGAAGCACACTCGTAAATTTGCAGCTCTTTTACAACTCAAGGATATTTTCATTCTATTTCTAGTACAACATTTAATGACATATGTACTCCCAGAGGTTTTCCATACTTGTAACATCCTGAATGTTTGTTTGTCTACATCTCATTTTGCCTGAATATGTTCAGGATCTCTTAGAGATTATCTATAATATCACATTATTATTAGGAGGAAAAAACCCAAGTTCATTCTGGCCTGAAAATTCCTCACATCCTAGCATCTGATCATACAAATTAGTGAATACGTTGTTGGTTCCATAATACAAAAGTCACACATAAGGTTAACTTTGCTCTAGGCTTCCAGATCACTTCCATCCAAAATTGTCTACCTCGGTCCTGCCTCCACCTCTACCGAATTGTGTGTATCTCTACCCAGGAGCATCAAAAGCACCACTTTGCTGGATTCACCATTAAACTTCCTGAATGATGACATTCTGCATGACGCTGATAAATTAAGACTATCCTCAGGGTTACTGTTGGATCAGAGCAGAACCCCGTAGCTGGTTGATGTTCTCTCTTCCTTCTCAACCAACTCCAGGAAGAAAGGATTTCTACTACAGGGCCAATTTCCCAAAGACTTCTGAAATTCTTCAGCCTGGGGGGAGTCATTCCAGTCTGCCACCAGAGGAAACTACAATGTTTGACTTCTCTCCTCCCCGAACATTGTGTCTTTGTGTAGATGAATGAAAATTGGTTAAAACAAACATTAAAGAGGGTCTTTGATCTATGGAACTCAAGAAATAAATACTAGGAATCACAGTTCAGGAATAGAGACAGTCCTCAGAGCAAACGTCATCTGCAGGCTGAGGGAGTTAAGAAGGTCCATAGTAGGGAGGGGACAGCAAGAGGAACAGGTGGAGACTGATGCCAATTGTGTTGTACAAGCTCAGAATCCCTTTCAGTGAGCTTGTGGCTCTTAACTCCTTTCTACACCTCTTCCATTTATTACGAGCACTCACAATCTTTTAAGTTCCTAAACTCTTGGGACCATTCGGGGCAGCAGGTAAACTCTCTCACACTGGCAAAGCCACACCTCCAGTGGCAGGAGGGAAAAGGGAGGAATCCCTGGAGATCAGGACTAAAAGCAGACACCCCTCTTTCACGGTAGCATGCAGCTCCGTGGTGCCAAAGGAGCCTCATTGCTCAAGGGCTTCCAGCCACCAGCTCAGACCTGAAGGCGCTCTCACCCCATAGCACTGGACTGTCACCTTCTTCCTTGGCCCTGCCCTTCCCATCCAACTGCAAATGGCAGCTCCTTTCCCTGCTCTATTTATTTTTTATGTTTACCACCATCTGAAATATATTTGACTTATTATTTACTTATTTATTTCATCTCCACACCTAGAACACAATTCCTAAGGGCAGGGATTTTGGACAATTTCTTGGGTTTGTAGAATCCCCTGCAACATTTGGCATACAAGCTCTGGATCCATATTTTTGAGTAAAATAGGAAATAACTTATTTTCTTAATTCTCTTTCTATGTGTTGATTCTTTACAAGCAGGATTCCATACCCATGGCAAGAAGATATCTAACTGTCTTCCTTTCCCATAAGAAATTGAGTTGGGATCAATGAGTCTAAGTTTAACAATAAAGACTATAAAGATCTGTATCTATTTGTACAACCACCATGGGTACCTTCCCACCTGAGTTCCCAGTAGCCCCAAACCCACCTTAAAATTAATCAATGAGTGGAATGTCCTGGCAAGAACATGGGCACAAAACAAAGAAGAGCAGGGCTCTCTCCTTGGCTGTGCTGCTAACTTGATATGTGACCTCAGGCAAGTGAATTAACCCCAGATGAACTACTCCATAAAACAGGGAGTTGTCACACCTTCTATCCTCCAAGCTTGACCCCTTGGCCCCTTTACTCCCAGCTCAGCTTTGCTTTGAGCCTATCAAAAAAAACTAGGCTTCATGGTTCTTCTGTCATGGTTGCACAGTCTCCATTGTTGCAATAAGTCAATGAACCTGACTTCATGGGACTACAGATTTTGTCCTTGATGGTCTTAGGGTGGTTGGATTGGAAACACTGTTCTATTCTGTGTTTAATTATTACAGTTTAATTTTATTTTTCTTTTTTCATTATTTTATCAAAACGTTCTCAAATTTTTTGGTCTTAGGATCCTCTTTTACACTCTTATAAATTATTGAGGACTCCAAGGAACTTTTATTTATGTGATTTAGCTATTGATATTTAATATTTACCATATTAGGAGCTAAAACAGAAATTTAAAGACTATATTTATTTTAAAATTAATTTTAAAACACTAGTAAACCCATTACATGTTAACATAAATAACATATTTTTTAAATGAAAAATACCTATATTTTCCAAAATCAAAAAAATTTAGTGGGAGGAGTGTCATTGTTTTACATTCTTGCACATTTTTGTAAATGTCTGGCATAATGGATGATATATTTGCTTCTGCATTCAGTGTTGTGATAGCACATATATGTAGCCACTAGAAAACTTCACTGTATACTCATGAAAAAATGAGAGTGAAAAAGGAAGTGAAAAAAATCTTACTATTATTATGAAAGTAATTTTGACCCTATGAAACTCCCTGAAAGGTTTCTGGGACCCCCAGTTACTCCCAGACCGCACTCTGAGAAGCACTGGTCTTAGCTCTTCTAACTTGTGCAGCTTTTCAGATGAATTCTAGAATACATTCGTCTCTTAATTTGGGAGGTACTAACTATACATTTAAAATCTTTTCTCACTTAGGAATCCTGTGTCTCTCCAACTAATAAAATATTTTATAAACAGTTTCTTAATAGTCTTGTATTTTCTCATCTTTCTTACTTTTCTCCTACATTTCTCACTTTTAATCAATCCTAGTCATTTCTTGTGAAAGGGATCTATTTTTTCTACTATATTTTAATTGGGTATTATTTGTCTGTATAAAAATTTTGGCTTTATTTTGTATGTGGGCGCTGGCTACTCTCTTATTAATTCTTAAACTTTCCCAGGTACATCCAAAATGACCATAAGTATGTTAAATAATTGTTGTGATTTTTTTTTTAAATAACTTGAAATTTTGAAGCTGTTTATATAATGTTACGCTATTGATTCCATATTCTCCATCTTAAAAATCCACTATTCAATTTCTAGATCTTAAAGATATTTTATGAGGAAGGGTCTTGAATATGTTGAATGACCTTTTGAAATCTATTCAAATAATCATCTGTTCTCTTAAAACATGCATTCATTAAGATTAGATGACCTCTCTTTTTTCTCGTCTATAATTCTCATTTAGATACCACGATGAATGCCAGATTCACTTAGATTATTAACAGAAACAAAGGACACTTCGGTTGTGGTTCTCACCTTTTGCACAGAAGAAAGCACACCATACCCAAAATGTCCCTGAGGCTATTCAGGGAATGTGGCCAGCTGGGACCCACCGGTGAGACCAGAGTCAGGACCGGACCGCAGCGGACCAGGTTGAGAGCGGGTGATTAACAGGCTCCCTCCTGAAGGCAGGAGTTCCCGCCTTTGACTTCAGCGGGAGCCCTAACTTGTTATCAGGCTGCCACAGGGAGTTGGTCCCTGGGGGCGCTCTCATTAGCCACTTTCCTCCTCCAGCCTGAAACTGACGCTTAGGAACGTGCCGGCCACAAAATGACATCCTGGTGGCCCGAGCCCCACGTAGTTTGGGGCAGTTCCTGGGGGGAAGACACCGCGCAGTGCAGCGAAGGGAATCTGCTCCACCCCGGGCCTGTCTGAGGGGGCTCCCGGGAACCGGGGGGGTTCCAGGGCCGGACCCCGCTCCCCTCTCTCGGGGCGCCGGGCCAGAAGCGCGGCTGGAGTCCCGGGAAGCCCCTCGGCGCGGCCTCCTCTCCCGGCTGTCACCTGGGGCGGTGGCGCGCGCGGCGGGAGGAGGCACGTACCCCGAGCCGCCGGCGGGACGGGGACCCCCGGAGCGCCCTCGGCCCGGGTGGCCCGGTCAGCTCCTCCCGCCGATCTTCGTCCCGCCCCCGGCACCGGCCGGGTTCCTCCCGCGGCTCGGCCGCCGCCCCTCGGGCCGCCCCGCCACTCCCGGGAGGGCCCGTCGCCGGCGCCCCCGGAGGGGAGTAAGGAGGCGCCCCGCTTCCTGCCCAGGTAGGGGTCGCGCAGGGACGGCGGCGGGGAGGGGCCGCGCGGCGCTGGGGGCCCCGGGAGCACGAGGCCGCCGGGGTCAGCCCGGGGACGGCGTGTGGGGGTGGGGGGAGGGGACGCGGGCGAGGGGAGCGGGGCTGGGGGGACAGAGGAGGGAAGGTGGAGGGTGAACGCCAGGGGCGAACTTGAGGGAACGTGAGGGATGAACCTGAGGAGGGAACGGTGAGGGTGAAGGTGAGGGGCAACTTGCGGGGGTAACTCGAGGGGACCAGGAAGAGGGAAGCTGAAGGGTAACCGTGAGGCGAGACCGTGAAGGGTGAACTTGAGGCGTGAACTTGACCGGGGAACGTGAGGGGAGATCTGAGGGGACGCCGAGGGGGAAGGCGCCGGGTCTGAGCGCGCCGGGAGACCTGTGGCGCTCGCGGGCTCTGGGGCGCCGCCCACAAGTCACCCGGGGTCCCACTTGAGGGAAATTGCGTGCAGGTGATTTCTCTAGAACCGCGTCGGTGGAGCTGGGGCCCCTGCAAACCCAAACGCTCTGTAAAGGGGTTTTCCTTTTAAGGAGAGAAAGTGCACACAACAAAGGTGTAATCATTCCTCAGAAATAGAGAACTCCTACCAGAAATGGATGTCACTTCGGCTTGCTCATCAGCCGCCCTGCTCCGTTGTTCTCCAGGTAGTAGTTAATTCGCACCTTGCGAATTTTCCCCTTCAAGAATAAGCCTTGAAATAGTTGTTGGAATGCCACTGAAATGTTAAAAAAAAAAAAAATTTTTTTTTTTTTTTTTGTTTTGAAAACCCAAAGAATCTTCATGGGGTTTCCTGTCATTTCTGCAGTTTTCTAGGTGAATTAACTGATTGTACAGGTGCTCTTAAAGCCTCTTAAAAATTGTTATAATTCACATTGACCCAGTTGCTTTAGATAAAATTGTTTTATGCCAGCACAGGAAATGCAATGCTTAGTGTTAGTTGTGTGAAAGTGCTAAAACTGAATTACTAAGGACTAAATTATAGTCCTGCTGTTCTCCCTAAAAGTTCCTAAGTTCAACTTCTGATTCCTTTCCCCAGATCTCTAATACCATGATTTTTTGTTGTTGTGGGTTGCAGGCCTAGGGCCCCAGCTGTAGTGTGGACGCAGTAGTCTACGTCTTGGTATCTGAACATTATTATGCATTACTTTCAAGCTTTGCTAAAGGTAGGTGATAAAGTTGACAATTTTCCTGGATTTGCCATATTCTAAGTGCCAAGTTTTGACAGATAAATGAGGGTACATGTTATTCATGCCATATTGATTTTTATTACATTATAAAAGATAATTGTTTTAAAATGGGAAAATTTAGAGATGCATGAGCTTTCAAAGATAACTTGTTCTTTATGAATGCATTGATGTGATGTCTGGTATGTGAAAAATTACCCTCATTTGTCTTAGTCTTTTTTTATTATTATTGTTGGGGACAAAAATAATACAAAGTAAAAGATTCAATTTGGTGAACTTTAATACCAGCTTAGTATATATATATTTATTAACAAAGATTTTGATCACATCTTATAATGAGATAACATCATCTTGCCCTTCCTTTTTCAACTGTATCTTTGTAGCCTGATGATTTTGTGCTTATATTCTTTAAAAAATAACTTTTATCTGTCAAAGCCAAAATATTTGAAAGTCCGTTATTTGCTACAAATACTCTTGATAAACAAATATTTCAAAGCTCAAATATACTTTAGAATTTATAGTTCTTTTATGTAAAATATAAAGTTTTGCTGTAACTTTTGTATTATTTTAATAATTTCTGCAATGTCATTTCTAACTTGTTTTTTACAAACAAGGATCCCTTCATTAGTTTTGTCTATGAATCGATAATTTGAAAGATTGTATCTGACAAACCCCCATTCCCTAGTAATAGGAAAGAAACTCAGTTATCCATTAGAGCAGTGGTCCCAACCTTTTTGGCACCAAGGACCAGTTTCATGGAAGACAATTTTTCCACTGACCAGAGGTGGAGGATGGTTTGGGGATGATTCAAGTGCATCACATTTATTGTGCAGTCAAACCTCTCTACTAATGATAACCTGTATTTGCAGCCACTCCCCAGGGATAGTATCACCACCTCAGCTCCACCTCAGAGCATCAGGCATTAGATTCTCATAAGGAGTGTGGCAACCCAGATCCCTTGCATGTGCAGTGTACAGTAGGATTCTCGGTCCTATGGAAATCTAATGCCCCCCTGAGCGGACAGGAGGCGGAGCTCAGACCCTGATGTGAGCAATGGGGAGCAGCTGTAAATACTGATGAAGCTTTTCTTGTTTGCCGGCTGCTCATCTCCTGCTGTGCGGCCGGTTCCTAACAGGCCTCCAACTGTACCATTAAAGGGCAAATAGAAGATTTCCATTAGGCTTTCAAATAAATTCACTAAAGTTGGCTTACCACTTTGGGGATACTTAAGGAGTCAGGAACCTCAGTTTGAGACACATTGCTCTTTTGAACTGAAATTATCTATCATTGAACACCTAATTTCTACCACCTGGTTTGTTTCTTGACTCTACCATTTACATTGTGACCTTAAAAACTTTCTAATCTTTAGTCTTCTTTTCTGAAAATAGGGGTTATGATAGTGCCTTCTAAAAGGTTTCTTATGAGTATTAAATGACATAATGCATGTAAAACTATAACCACAAGTAGGTACCTGGAATATAGTAAGCAGCAGAAAAATGCTAGCCCTTGGATGACCCTTTTTTTTTTCTGATATCTGAAGGTGATTAGACCATGTGGATAGGTTTGTGTTTATTGGCCATTTCTTGATAAGAACACAAAACCTCATGTAGAAGTCATAGGCTGATACTTGAAAGGCTGAATTTGACCTGCAGATATGTTTGTTTGAGTCAGCTCAGTACTTTAAAATAATTGACTTATTTACCAACATTTTCAAATTAGTAAATTTTGCATAAGATCCTAGCATCCTAGCTTCTCCAGAAAAACTAGAGGACCAGGTAAGACAGGGCTTGCAACTGCTGTTGGCTGAAGCCAGGATGGAGTTGCCCACTTTGAACGGGCATACACTGTCCACTTTGCCACATCACTGCCACTCTCTGCATTTATTTCATCAAGACCTGCTTCATTCATGTATGTTACCTCCCTTGTTCCTGCAAACATTTGGGTTTGTGATTTCTGATGGTGGAAATATCCCTTACTAACTTGAACAGTTAATTTACCCAATTTTCATCTTTAACATAGGAGGAGAATAATCCTGTATTAAAATTGACAAAACATTTCCTCATAAAGCTCAGGTGATACTTACATCAACTCTGAGAATTCATTCAGGCATGCCTTATTATCCCATTTTACAGCTGTGGACATTGACTTATAGATTTTTACTAAAGCTTAAAGTAGTGGTCTAGTGACAAAGTTTTTGGGTTCTTTCTAATTCTACTTTTTAAAGATGGAGAAATATTCTTTTTTTTTTTTTTTTTTTTTTTTTTTGAGACAAGAGTCTTGCCCTGGTGTCCTGGGTAGAGTGCAGTGGCGTCATCATAGCTCACCGCAACCTCAAACTCCTGGGCTCAAGCAATCCTGCCTGAGCCTCCCAAGAGGCTGGAATTAGAAGTTTTCTAGGAAATGATAGCTTTTCTTTTGGTTGTAGCATTTATTTTAAGCAAGCACTTTTAGCCCCGTAATTACAAAGGGAGAAAATGCGTGGTGAAGAGCTGAATACATACATAAAAGTACATAAGTAGACTTTTTCTGTCCCTCTTTGCAAAATGTTTTTAAGCAAATTGAAGGGAACAAAACATTGGTTATGGCTCATTCAAAACAGACCATGCATCTAACTGGACAAGGTCTGTTTTGAACTGTACTTTATTGTCTGTGTTATTGGAAAGCTGGAAGCTGTGTCCAGTTCATCTAGTCTGTAGTTAAGCTAGGCCAGGTTTCTGTGAGTGCTATGTTTTAAAGTTCTATGAGAAAGGAGATACCTAAAATTGCTGGTATTTCAGCCTGTTGTTTTATATGGAAACTCAAATTTTTTAGGCTTCTTTTAACCAGGAATGCTTTATTTTATTACTTTCATAGTCATCCCAGGAGAATAATCTATACAATAAATCAAAATCAGGGATACTGAGTTTATAGGTGTAGTAATTGGGTATGGTCCGGATGATATGTGACTGTACAAGAGAAGTTCAAGCCAGTCTTGCAGAGGTTTGGGGAAATCACCTAGGCAAAAACAACAGCAGGTCCTGAAGCAGCAAAGGGTTTAAGTGTTTTAAGACCTATGCGAACAATTGAAGCTAAAGTCACTGTGAGTGGCAAAGAACATGAGATGAGTTTAGGGAGATCAGAAATGGCCAGATCATTCAGGGTCTGGAGGTCATGGTAAGAATGTGGATCTTGAAGGACTTTTAGCAGGAAAATAAGATGATTTTATTTCTTTGTTGAGATCATTCTGGCTGCTCTGTGGAGAGAGACAAGTTCTACAGCTGACCTGCTGACATTCCAGTGTGTCTCTTCCTTCATAAGCAGGAACTTCTTTTGGCATAAACCCCATGTGATACAGTTTAAGCAGCTTGACAGGAGTGGGTGCATAAAGAGAAGGATCTTTGAACAATATTCTACAGAAAATATAGGATGAATGTTTATAAAAATGAGAATCGTGACATTCAAATATTGCTTCATTATTGGTTAAGACCTCTGCTACTTTCTTAACATGTTCCAGATCATGGAGCAACTTGCATTTGCATTGAGAAATGGTGTTCTCTGCATGTATTTTGGAAAGCTAATGATTAAGTTTATTGATATTTACATTATATTAGAAGGGAAAATGCTCCCATATTCATTTATGAAGCAGTTATTCCTAAATTGGGTTTCTAGCCTCTTCCACTGATACATTTGGTCATTACATCTAAAGTAGTATGAGCTACAATATTTGGCAGGAGTGATTTTTTGTTATTAACTTGTACATTCTCCTTAGAAGTTGTATGAGTTAAGAATTAAGTGTTTGGAGTTCAAGTATGATGGCCCATTAATGCAAACGTTTCAAGAAAAATAGCTTTAATTTTCTATTTTTTTCTTCTATAATATTTCTAGGAAATTGTCCATTCAATATGCTTTTAAGTTTATTGATAGGAAATTATCTTTTTAGCCTCTGCTCTAATTTGTTAGTCTTTTCATTCTTAATATTGCTCATCTAGACCTTGTCTTGTTTGTTTTTTTCTTGATCAATCTTGAGAGAGATCCTTCTATTTTTAAAAAATCCTCTTTGAAGAACTGTTAATTTATCAATCCTCTAATATGTCTTATTCTTTCCATATAATGTCTTTCTTTGATTTCTACTCTTCTTTTTTCTACTTTTTTTGGTGGTTTTATTCTGTACTTATATTTTTAGCCTTTCTTTCTAATATAAATTTGAGGCTACATATTTTCCTCTGTGTACTGCTACAGCCGCATACCATAAATTTTGATGAATAGTATTTTCATTATTATTTAGTTATCAGTCTATTTTAAAATGTTTATTATGTTTCCACTTTGACTCTTAAATTGTTTAGTTGTGACTTTTTAAAGTATCCAATTCTGTGGGTTTTAAAAAATTTATGTTTTAGTTGTTGATTTCTAACTTAATTGCATTGCAGTCTTGTGTGCTCTGGCTTTTTAAAAATTTTTTAACTTTATTCTGCCAATCTTTGCCTTTGATTGGAGAGTTTAATCCATTTATGTTTAAAACATTGATAGGGAAGGACTTACCATTGCCACTTTTTTGTTTTCTGTATGTAACTTTTTGTCACTCGTTTCCTCTGATACTTTGTTTGTGTTTAATGGATATTTTGTAATGACATGTTTTGATTCCATTGCCCTCCTTCTGTGTATATTTTAGAGATATTTTCCTGTGTTTACCTTGGGGATTACATATGACATCCTAAAATTATAGCAATTTATTTTAACTGGTACCAACTTAACTCAATTACCTATAAAACTCTATTCCTTTACAGCTCTGTCCCTATACTTTATGTTATTGATGTCACAAATTACATCTTTGCATATTGTGTACCTACTAACAGATTTATAACTATTTTTATGCATTTGTGTTTTAAATCCTGTAGAAGATATGTGAAGTTACAAACTAAAATTACAATAATACTGGTTTTTATATTTGTCCATGTATTTGTATTTACTGGTGAAGTTTACATTTTAATATGGCTTCAAGTTACTATCATCCCTTCATTTCAACCTGAAGGGTCAATTTAGCATTTCTTGTAGGGTATATGTAGTGGTCATGAACTTCTTCCACTTTTGTTTATCTGGGAATATCTTAATTTCCAGATGTAGAATTCTCAGTTGCTAGGCTTTTTTTCTCCCCCAGCACTTTAATATAATATCCCAGTGCCTTCTGGCTTGCAGGATTTCTGCCGAGAAATCTATTGATAATCTTGTGAGTCCTTTGTACATAATGAGCCGTTTTTCTCTTGGTGCTTTCAAGATTCCTTTCTTTGTCTTTTTCTTTTGATAGCTTGGTTATAATGTGTTTTGTGTGTTTCCTTGGATTTGCTTTGCAGTTCATTAAGCCTCTTGGATCTGTAGATCCATGTCTTTCCTTAAATTTGTGAAGTTTTGGGCCATTATTTCTTCAAATAAGCTTTCTTGCCCTTTCTCCTCTTCTCCTTCTTGAACTCTCATAATGCATATATTGGTCCATAAGTAGCCTAGGCTTTGTTTACGTTTCTTCATTCTTTTTTCTTTTTGCTCCTCAGATGATAATTTCAAATGACTTCTCTTCAAGTTCAGATTCTTCTGCCTGTTCAAGTCTGCTATTGAATCCCTTTAGTAAAATTTTTGGTTGACTTATTTTATTTTTTATATCCAGAGTTCCTATTTGGTTCTTTTAAATACATTTTTCTGATTTTATACAATCTATCCAATTATGGATACTTTGAAATGTTCCCTCTGTCTATATTTTCTCAAAGAAATTGCATAAGGTGGCATTATTTCTTTCTGAAATATTTGATAGAATTCATTGTTGAAACCATTTGAAATTTTCCTATTTATTCTTCTCTTTTCATTTTTATTCACTATTCAGCAAATATTTATGGAGCATCTTCTCTGTGCCAGGCATGGTTTTAAAGTCTTTGGGATACATCAGTGAACAAACTGGACAAAAATTTCAGGCTTCATTGGGATTACACTCTAGTGGCGAAGAAAAATGATAAATAAAACACAATCAACAGGAAATTACATAGTGTGTTAGGAGTAATAAGTGCTATCAAAATGGAGCAGGGTAAGGGGGAATGGGAGTTGGGAGGCAGCATGGGGTGGAGGAGAACAGGTTGAGATTTTAAATAAGATGACCAGGGTAGGACTTATTGGGAAGGCGATGGCTGATGTAAGACTTGAGTATGTGAGGGAGTGAGTGACATGAGTATCTGGAGAAAGAGCATTCCAGGCAGAGGGAACAGATAACCCAGTGGAGATTGAGCCCTGCTGTGTTTCAGAATGAGCATAAAGCCAGTTTGGTTGTTTTATTAGAGAAGAATTAAGTACAGGTTCACAAAAACAAACAATAATTGTTGAGATGAATGTTAAGATCCTGAAGTAAGATATTTTTTTCATTGTATTATGATCTTTTTGTATCTTGAGAAAAGAAAACCCAAAGCTCAATATATAATTGAGGTCAATTCAAAACAATGAGTCTTCACAGTAAAAATGTAGCTTTGTGGACCCACGCAGTGGCTCATGCCTGTAATCCTCGCACTTTGGGAGGCTGAAGCAGGAAGATCGCTTGAGTCCAAGAGTTGAGACTATCCTGGGCAACATAGCAAGACCTTGTCTCTAAAAAAAAACCTGAAAATTAGCTGGGCATGGTTGCACAAGCCTGTAGTCCTAGCTACTCCTAAGGCTAAGGAGGACCACTTGAGACCAGGAGTTCAAGGCTGCAGTGGGCCATGATCGTGCCACTGCACTCCAGCCTGGACAATAGAGACAGACTCTGTCTCTAAAATAAATAAATAAATAAATTTGTAGTTTTATAAGCACCTTTTCAGAATTATGGTAAATATACACATCCAAATATATTAAATACATGTTGAAAATCATTATTTGGCTAACATGATCATATAATTAAGAACTTAATTATATGTTTTTAATTATATGGGCTAGAGAATTATTTTTTATTCTGTGAATGCTAAAAGACTAGAAAAAATTTATGAACATTCATTGTTATATAGAATGCAATTTACTATAGTTATTAAATAGTTGTCTACTAATTGTGATGTTTATTTTATTTTTAAAGTATAAACAACTTTGTGGTGGAAAAAGTATAGTTTAGGAAACAGACAACTTGCTTCTAGCCTAATTCTTGAAATTCTTTAATGTCTGATTTTGAAGTCATTTTAAATGGCTTCATTTTACTTATGTGTTGGGAGTTTTGTTTATTTGCTTTATATGGAATTTGACTAGGGATATTCTGTTTCCAAAATGCCTGTGTTTCTGTTATTCTGTGATTATTGTTTGATATTGTTTTATAATATATTGATACACTGCTTTACATATTTGTCTGATTGAGAACTGTTAATGAGAAAATTGCATTTTAGATAAGCTCCTGCTCATTTGTAGTGTTCAGCTCAAATATTGTTTATCCTTCGAATCTTTTCCTGACCACTTCACAATTAACTTCACCTGAGCTTTATAGCACTTTATGCGTATTTTTATTTATCACTTTTTATGATATGTTATAGTTACATATTTATTACTCTATCCATGAGTTGCCTATCTTTGTATTCCCAAAACTCATCAAAATACTTGGTGTTCAGTCATTTTTTCATTGAATTTTTATGCCTGTATACTGAAAACCAACAGTTAATTCGTGATTGTTAATCTATCAGAAATGAAGATTGTGTTCAATAACACTACTGCTTGAAAGGCCCTATTCCATGTAATGAATGTTTCTCCTGGTTGAGAACTCCTATTTCAGACATTTAACTAGATTTAATTTGGTCTTTTGGTCTAACATTCATATTATATGGATGGCATAAATGCTGATTTGCATGACTCAAGTAGGTAGATGTAAGATGTAGTTATCTTGTCACTGATTATGAAATCGTTAAAGAGGATGATTATTACTGATTACCTCTTTGCATTTTGGATCAAAGGCGTGAATTTCATAAGGACTAAGTGTTCTAAGAACTATTCAGAAGTATGTTTTTACATAGTGATATAATTTTTAGCAGGCTTTCATAACCATTTACTAGATGATGTGCCCTTAAGTATAATGAATCAGAATTTGATCCTAATCTTCTTTTGAATTTTTATACTTTTCAGGTTTCCCTAATCCTTACTTATCTCCCCTACTTTAAAAACTTTTTGGGGCCCAGCGCAGTGGCTCATGCCTGTAATCCTAGCACTTTGGGAGGCTGAAGCAGGAGTATTGCCTGAGGCCAGAAGTTCGAGCCCAGCCTGAGCAACATACTGGGACTTTGTTTCTATGAAAAAAAGAAAAAATTAGCCAGATGTGGTGGCACGTGCCTGTAGTCCCAGCTACATGAGGCTGAGGCAAGAGGATCTCTTGAACTCAGGAGTTTGAGGTTGCAGTGAACTATGTTGACACCATTGCACTCCAGCCAGGGCAACAGAGTGAGACCTTGTCTCAAACAAAACAAAAACCCGTGTTTTTGAAAACCATATTTATTCATTTATTTAACAGCTGTATATTTATGAATAGCATCTACTGTATGTTCTGGGCACATTAGATTTGGAAGTGAAAGAGATAAATAAGGTCTCTGCTGTCAGAACAGTTAAACAGTTAAACAAATAAACATTTGCTCATTTAGCCAACACTTACTTATTGCCTACCATGTGGTAGGCATTGCTCTGGGAATTGTGGATAAGGTAGTAAAAGTAACAAAGTCCATACCCTCATGTAGCTTCCATTCTAATGGAAGAATAACAGAATAAGTGTGAAAGGCTAACTTTATGAAGATTGGTCAGAAAAGGCCTTTCTAAGGAAGTGACATTTGAGCTGAGAACTGAAGGATGAGAAGGAACCAAAGAAAAGACTATTTGAGTCCAAACAACAATTACCAAAGATGGGAATGAATTCACTATCATGTATATTGGTTTGTAGCATTTGAGGTGAGAATATTAAAGAATTTTATTATTGCTTCCATTTTTTTCAATTAATTATGAAGGGCATTAGTTGTGAAGTTTTGTGGGAGGGGGTGGACAGCAAAGAAGGAATAATTTAAGGAAAGAAAAATTCGAGGATATCACTGTGAAATAGTAACTCCAGAGAGAAGGGACCATGGAAGTGCACTAGGCTTGCTGGGCAGTGTTGAGGGTCTACTTGTAGTTTCATTATCCTGAATTTCAAGGGAAATTAGTCAGCATGGTTGTGTGAGTTTCTCCAGCTAGAGGCACAGGTGTGAAGGAGATGTAGAGTTTAACCAGAGTTGTTTTTTCTCCCAGGGAATGTGATGGAGAAAGAGCGGAACAAGAGTGTTGAGGGGGTTTGCAAGGAAGTCACAGTAACACAAGTCACACAGCCCAGTGTTGAGGCAGGAGAAATGAGTAGGGAATGCAGTCTGAAGACAGTGGATGGACCTAAAGAAAGTGGGGAACTGATGGACCGATGGTGTGAATGAGGCTGAAAGTTGTTAGTGTGGTCAGACAAGTGGATTTCATGGGCTAATATTATGGATCATTAATACATATCTGTTAACAGATATGTTTCAATATAGGCACATACACATACAAACACAACTGCAATCAAATTTTTAATATTGAAAAGAGTGTGGTTTCGTAGAGATAATTGAAAAAATGTGAGGGCTACTAGAAATGCTAAGAGCACTTTACTTTTTTAATCTCCCACCCTTTTTTTTTCTGTAATTGTATCCCAGGTTTTATGTAAAATCTCCTTTATAAAGTCTCTTGACCTCATTGACCTATTCTCTTAATTAATTGATAAATGAATTCAACACTATGCCAGGTGTTGGGTGTACAGGAATGATATCAGATACAAAAATGATAGCTGATATCATTACAAATACAATAATGAAATCAGTAATGATATCAGAGGTTGATATGATTGATAATGATATCAATAAATGATTTCATTGACCATATTCTTTTAATTAATTTATTACTCATTTCAGCACTTTGTCAGGTGCTGGGTGTGCAGTAATGATGTCAGGTAACAGGAGTGCAGAGTGCTGTTGGAGGACCAAGGTAGAGCGTGCAACCCACATGGGTGCAGAGTGGTCACATTCGGAGGAAGTGACATCTAAGCTGAAACCTGAAACATAAGTAGGTGTTAGAATTTAGCGAAGAAGCCACAGGTGGAATTGGGAAGAGATAATCTTAATGGACCCTCAAGCAAGAAAGAAGTGGCGTGAGGGGTCCAGAGCAGCTGGACTGTAGTGTATAAGAGCAAAAGCATAGAGAGGGGGCCAGGAAGTTAAGCAAGGGCCATATTTTAAAGGGCTTGGCAGGTTATGTTAAGGACATTTCATCCTAAAAGCAATGGAAAGACCCATTATTGAGTTTTACATAGAAAAGTGGAATAAAACGTACTCACTTTTAATGCCATTTAATATCCCTGGTCAAATGTAGATGAAATTGTACTTTTCATTATAAAGTGTGGGATTTGCTTAAATGAGAAAGTTGAATTTTATCATCTCTAAGGTTCGTTTTAAAAGTCTTTGATTCATAAAGAAGTAAATCAAAGTGATATAAATATATTTTTCTTATTTTAATCTAAAAAGATTAGCAATTAATATGGAACTATATTAAACATAGAAAGGAAGCCCTGCTTACAAAGCATTATTAAACTCATATTAATCTGTTTGCAAATGAGAAGAATTGAAATTAAAATTTTCTATGACTGTAAGGTATATTTGGTTACTGTTGTATATTTTCTATCATATCAGTGAAAATATTAGATAATTTCCCATGAGTTTATGTGTGTTGTTTAATATCCCCAGTCAAATGTAGATGAAACTGTACTTTTTCTCTCCAGGGATTTAAACCTTTGACATGTTTCCATTAATTGGAAAAACAATCATCTTTGATAACTTTCCTGACCCTTCTGATACATGGGAAATCACTGAAACGATTGGCAAAGGAACTTATGGGAAAGTTTTTAAAGTATTGAATAAGAAAAATGGCCAAAAAGCAGCAGTCAAAATTCTGGATCCAATTCACGTAAGTCATATTTTTTTCACCTGAATCAACTTTGTTTTTAGTTATATTAAATAGTTAAAAAGTCTTTCCATATCTTATCTTGATTTATTCATCACAATGTCATTCTAAAAACAAGTTATAATTTTAAAAATATGTAAAAGTCTGCTTGTTTGATTTTCCTAGTTTTTGTGTTTCATGTATATAATAAGGCACAATGAATACTTGACAAGTGAATGAATACATGCACAAGCACATAAATAAATGCAGCTCTCAAGAGACTCAATATTATTAAAGTTGATTCAGTATTATTTTAGATTTCAAAAAATTGTACAAATACAAATTCATGGGTTCAGAAGTAACCCTAATATGTTATCTTAACCAGACCCTTTCCACCTGCATTTATTTAGGCTTCAGGCAGAATTTCTCTTAAGCCACACTGAAGAGGATTTTTTAAAAATTAAATTTTTTTCAGAGAAGGGAAATTGATTTTCAGGTTTGCTTAAATGTTCCCAAAGCAGAAATCAGGGCGAGTTTCCACATTGTGAAGAACTGAATTTCATGTTCAGTTCTGCTGGTCTCTGCTCTAGTGAGGCCCCAGTGGGGGTCCCCCTGTTCCTTTCGGTGGGGCAGGAGTTGTGACAGGGAAACTACCAAGGCTGGTCTCTGTTGTGAAGAGCATGAGATTCTGTTTCTTGGCAATGAGAGCTAACGGTTCTGGGATACCTTCGGGCTACTGGGAGGTACCCAGCTCTCCCATAGCACATGCGTGAGCCAGAATGAGTTCAGTAATCACATGCTCCCCAAACTGACCCCACTCTTGCACACGTGATGGGAGCATGGCATGATGGAAATGATGAAATGTGTCCGGAGAGGACAGCAGAGTCCTGGGACCTTGTCACAGCTCATCCACTGGCAAACTGTAGGACACTGCAAAAGGTCTCTGGGCCTCTGTTTGTTCATCTTAGGGTCGCTCTTTTTTTTTTTTTTATACTTTATTTCTGATAAACCCATTATAACTACACTGTTCCATGTTATGTTGAGCAGAGGAGAAGAGGAGAAGGGGTTTATTTTAATGTAATAAATTACATACACTGGAGAAAAAAATGAGAAGCACGATGCCCAGGTGTAACTGATGCTGAATGTTTTCACGTTCCTCTGGTGGGAATTTCTAACTGTGTAAAATGAGGGAAGAAAGGCACAAGTTATACCAAAGTGATTATTCCTGTTTCTTCTAGCCTTTGCTATTAGGGGTTGGGGTGTGTGGCAGCAAGAGAAAAGACTTCAACCTGATCCCATTGTCTGGTCCCATAGTTAGTGTCTCTCCCATTCCCTTCCTTCTTGATGGAGAAGAACAACTACTTAGAATATATGTAACCATTATTCTTGCCTAATTTACTCATGTATGGTATATTTACAAACCTTATAAATCATGTTTGGTTCTATTGATTTAATGAAACATATTGATTTTGTTAACTATAGTACTTAATTTGTTCTTTTGCTTTTATTCTTGTCATTGTTCATACATCTTTTCCTAAGAATTATTTATTTACTCTTCATTCATTTCTTCACAAGTCAAATAAAAAAAGATTTATATCCAAGAGATTATAATCTTAAATTTAAATGCATCCAATTATTTTACAAAAATTGGCTTTTTTAAAATTAAAGGAATCTTACTAATATGTGTTTTTAATTAGTAATTTTCTCTCCAGGAGAAGGATTAAATGAGCAGGATTAGAAGGTGGTAGGCTTGGAGTCTAAACCTGAATTTTACACGAACCAACTCTGGCTACAACTTCTCTGAGCTTGACTTTCTTCCTTTAAAATTAGAGATCAGTACAACGAACACGATGATGGTGAGAGGCACACCATGAGCCCTGACTTAAGCATTATACACGATAGCCATGTAACAAAAACACTTGTACCCTTTTCATTAATATTTTGAAAAAAAGAAAAAATTTTTAAAACACAAAAAAGAAAAATGTTGCCAATAAAGTATACATTGGCGACCTCAAAAAACAAAAACAAAAAACAAACCAAAAAATTTTCTATACATTTAGGGTGCACTGTTACATTAAATGGATTTTTAATATGAAAGATTAGTTTATAACAGCAAGTCCATTGTTAAAAAGGAAATATAATGGCAATGGCAACGTCAACAGACCAAGTAATGGTCCAACACGACAAAATAAAAAATTGAATATGAAACATTTTACAACATAAGACACATATTTATATTTCCATTATTAAATCTAATATTGGTAAAAAAAATTGTAACAAGAGCATGCTATTTTAGAAATAGAAACTTTATCTGTTAAAAAAATAAAATTAGAGCACAGATCTAAATTTCTTTCTATCTCTGTGATTCCAGTATTCTATAGGAAAACAACAAAGACATGATATGTCATTGTAAGAACAATATTAGTAAGGATTTTTCTTGTGTATTTCTCTGTGAGTTGTTTCATGTATATGTGCTTTTCCAGAAATATAACTAAGTGACTATCTTGCATTTTTATTGATAAGACAGCAACCTATTCTACTTCTGGTGAATGGGCTTTTAGTTCACTAAAGATTGTGTGCTATCTTTTATAATTTAACTATTTTACTTTTATAGAAAAGTAGGAATTTAGTGTTTGTATGACTGGTTTTTTGATAGTTTTCAATTACCCTGTTTTCCAAAGAAACAAAATGAACCAGCTTTTTAGTACTAAAAGTTTTCGTTTCAAATCAATAGCTTTGCCATTGTAATAAAGTTAATAATACAGAAAAAAAGCAAAATCATCTGAAATAATTCTCCATATGTTTCTTTCTAATTGCATACAAAAATAGCCTTTTATTTATCCCTTTTAAATTCAATGAAATTAATATAACTTGAGATGCACTTGATTAGCATGAAAATCACAACCTCTCTCCTTAAACAAGATAATGAGAAATTTCAATACATAGTATTAAATACTAAGCAGGGTAAACAACTATTATGACTTTGACAAAATTAAATTCTATATTTGGTTGTCTCTGTTTCTTTGTCATTATTCATGTTTTTCTCACAGTTCTCTTCTTATGACTTTTTGAAACTAGGATATTGACGAAGAGATTGAAGCAGAGTATAACATCTTAAAAACACTTTCTGACCACCCTAATGTGGTCAAATTCTATGGAATTTACTTTAAGAAGGATAAAGTCAATGGAGATAAGCTCTGGTTGGTTCTAGAGGTAAGTATTTCACCACTATTTGTATGGGTGGAAGTTTGTGGTGTGATTCTGGAATGACAATATTTAGGTAACATTAACACCATAAAACAATTCTAGTATGTGCCTGACTGGTCATGTCCTCAGTAGAAAGTTGTGCTTAGTTCTGGCCTTGTCATCTTCAACTATACATCAGGAAATTAAAGGGAAGCCACAAAGACTATTAAAGATTAAAAGGAAATAAATGACTCCACAATAAAAGACTAAAAAACCAGATTATTTTTCCTGCAGAAAAACAAGTTAAAAAGGGATTTCATTATAATATTTATTCATCTATATTTTGTTCAGTTAACATGTGACTAAGGCTCTGTGCCAGGTGCTATAAGAGACAATTAGAGTTAAATGAGGCTTCATTAGACAAAAATAGTGAGCTGTGATTTTCTTTTTCTGTCTTTATTGAATGCCAATGACTTAAACTACAGAACTAAATAATTAAGTATGAAATGTCCAATTTCCTTAAGTACTAAGTTTGACAGCTGATATCTCTGACATTTCACTTTAACACTTTCTGTTTTATTTTTGTGGTGAAGGTACATCCTCATTCTTTCAAATACATGTTTTGTCTTGTGATTAGCTATCAAACTTTTTCTTAGAGCAATTCTTGTGAAATCATGAATAAGTCAAAAATTTGTGTTATTTTCGAATATAAGTTCTGTCGTGGAACCAGTGCTGTGCAGACAGCTCAAAATATCAACAAAGTGTTTGGGAAGGATGTGACTAATAAATGCACAGCATGTCAATGATTTGAGAAGTTCTGTTCTGGGGATTTTAATCTTGAAAATGAGCTACATGGGTGACCTGAGACCAAGGTGGATAATGATGAGCTGAAAGCTGTAGTGGAAGCTAATCCATCTCAATCTATATATGAATTAGCAGCAAGTTTTGATGTTACTATTCCAATAATATCGGACCATTTGAAACAAATGGGCAAGGTAAAGAAGCTGGATAAATGGATTCCGCATGAATTAAATGAGCGTCAGCAGAGAAATCATCTCAAAGCTTACCTTTCTTTGCTGTCATGTTATAAAGGTGAACCATCTCTACACCATATTCTTATGTGTCATGAAAAATAGATTCTTTTTGAGAATCACAAGCATTCACCACAGTGGCTGGATAAAGATGAAGTGCCGAAACACAGTCCAAAACCAAATATTTATCAAAAAAAGCTAATGGTGTCTGTTTGGTGTTCCAGTACTGGTATTATCCACTACAGATTCATGAAACCTGGTCACTCAATTACAGTGGATCTCTACTGCAACCTATTGGATGAAATGATGAGGATACTTGTGATTAAGCAGCTGAGATTGGTCAACAGAGACAGGCCAATCCTCTTGCAAAAAATGCTGTTCAAACTCCAGCAGCTGGACTTGGAAACCTCTGTCATCCACCGTATTCACCAGACCTTGCACCAACTGACTACCACTTCTTCCAGGCTTTGGACCACTTCTTGCAAGGAAAAATATTCAATTCTCAGCAAGCTGTGGAAAACACCTTTTGCAATTTCATTGCCACTGGCTCTCCAGTCTTCTTTGCTCATGGCATAAACAAGCTACCCTTAATATTGGCAAAACTGTGTTGATAGTTGAGGCACATACATTGACTAATTGAACTGCTGCTTGTTTGAGAGATAACAAACTACACTTCTGATTCAAAATTGGACATTTCATATTTAATGACCTAAATATTTACATTTATGGGGAAGAAAGCTTACTAAAAATGATGTTGATATGAAATTGCTAAAGGGAAGCCATAGAGTCTGCCTTTTCAAGTCCTGTGCTTGAACAATATGCTCTCTAAGGCAGGAATACCAGAAGGTTCTTCACTAAGGTGACTGCCAGTCCTAGAAGAATTCAATTTTCTGATTTTCATTGAACATTATTATTCAAATAGGGTAACCATTAATTCTAATAAAATTTATCAGAATTTTTAAAAGTTGCTTTATCAAATCCAGGGACCATAAATACCTTTATTTGACTACAGGTAACAACACATATTTATTGTGTTCATTATTTTATCAGCATTTGACTGTTTCTTTTTGAATGTTCCATTGGTTTTCCTGACATGGCACTGTCTTAGTCTGTGCTTCTATAACAAAAAAATAAAAAACACCACAGACTGGGTAATTTGTAAAGAACAGAAATTTATTTCTCACAATTCTGAAAGCTGGGAGATCTAAGATCAAGGTACCAGTAGGTCCCGTTGTCTGTTGAGGCCTGTTGTCCACTTCCAAGATGGCACCCTATTGCTGCATCCTCCAGAGGGAGGAACGCTGTGTCCTCACGTGGTGGAAGGCAGAAGGGCAAGTCAAATACTGTTGGAAGCCCCTTTTGTAAGAGTCTTAGTCCCTTCACCATGGAGGAGCCTCCATGGCTTAATTACCTTTTTTTTTTTTTTTTTTTGAAATAGGGTCTCATTCTGTTGCCCTGGCTATAGTGCAGGGGTGTCATCATAACTCACTGCAACCTCAGGCTCCTGGGCTCAAGTGATCCTCCTGCCTCAGCCTCCTGAGTATCTGGGACTACAGGCATGCGCCACCATGCCGGGCTAATTTTTCTATATTTTGTAGAGATGGGGTCTCGCTCTTGCCCAGGCTGGTCTCAAACTCTTGACCTCAAGTGATCCTCCCACCACAGCCTCCAAATTACCTCTTTAAGTCCCGTCTACCTCTTAATGCTGTCACATTGGCCATTAAGTTTCAACATCTGAATTTTGGAGGGGACACATTCTAAGCATAGCAGGTACAATAATCATGTATAAATTATATTACTTTCATGCTTTATGTTCATATTTTTCTATTAATTATGGTTTAAAAATATTTCTACAAATAATGAATGGTCATTGTAGAAAATACTTGAAACTATAAAAATTTTCTATTGTAGAAAATACTTGAAACTTAGCATTTAAAATATTTACGTCTTTTTTTGTATGTTTACAATGGTTGACAATATTACTCATGAAATTATTCTATTTTTTCACCTAGTATAGTTTCAGATAGACTTAATCATGGTTATCTTTTTCAAATTAAATACATTTACTTGTTTAATAAACCCCAGGTATTACCAAAGGGCTGCTAAGATAAAGCAGTAAAAATGTAGATCTAGTTTAGTGGTGCCACCTTTTCGTGAGCACGTTCATACTTTTGATGTGCTGTGATTGTTGCACCTGGAAAAGTATAGCCGAGCTTCTCTGCTGTCTCCTTTAGTAATCCAGGTTCTTAATTTTGCCTAGATTGTCCATTGCAGTTTGGAACCCTACATCCTCCTGTCCCACTCTGGAGGTCTGTCATGTGTCTGACCTCTTCGTATCTCTCTGCTGCTCACCTGGGTGGAACCCACTGGTTCCTGGACTCCTTGGTCTCCTCTTTCCAAGTTTACTTCTCCATTTTGCACATCGTGCAGTAGGATGTGCCTCACTCCATTACTCATGTTGCTGATGTCACCCAATCTTGAGTCTCTTCAGTTCAGTTTCTATGTGGAACAAAACCTCCAGTCTCTGACCCTGGAGGGGTGTGTGTGTGTGTGTGTGAGAGAGAGAGAGAGAGAGAGAGGGGGAAATGCTCAGGCAGGCTTCTGGATGTGGATATTTTGTCTGTGGGATGAGAGGTGTCAAGTCTTTTAATTAGAAACTTCCAAATGATCCCTTGTTTTCTGCCCCTCCCCTCTCAACTGCATGTCCATCTCTGCTATTCCCTAGCACTGCTAGGGTTCATCTGCTCAGGTGACCTCAAAATAGCCTCACCACCTGTATCAGCCTGCAGCTTCCCCTGCATTGCTAAATCAGTTGCCACTTGCTTATCCTCTTTCCGTACTGCAAAATTTTGTTGAAATCTCTTACACAGGGGCTCCGTTTTTTCTGTCCTCTATTTATACTTTGTGGTTTATACTTTTGTATTCCTTTACTAGCATTTTAATGGCGATTCATGAGTGAGAAGAAATACATTTTTATGTTTCACCTGCCACCTTGAATTGTACTATAGAGCTTTTCAAAATGTAAGATACTATTGTCAAGAACCCTTGCATTATCTGATGCTGTATATTATTTTACAAAGTTTTAAGATTTTTCAATAATCATTTGTGCCCTTTAAAAAATAGACTATTTATAATTTCAGAATTATAGTTGATCCTTGAACAACATGGGGGTTAGGGGTGCTGACCCCTGCATGGTTGAAAATCCACATATAGCTTTTGATGCCCCAAAAACTTAGCTTCAAATAGCCTACTGTTGACTGGAAGCCTTACTGATAGCATAAATAGTTGATTAACATATTTTGTGTGTTATATGTATTATATACTGCATTCTTACAATAAAAAGTAAGCTAGAGAAAAGAAAATGTTATTAAGAAAATCATAAGGAAGGGAAAATATATTTATATTCATTAAGTGGAAGTGGATCATCATAAAGGTCTTCATCCTCATCGTCTTCACATTGAGTAGGCTGAGGAGGAGGAGGAGGAACAGGAGGGGTTGGTCTTGCTGTCTCAGGAGTGGCAGAGGTGGAAGAAAATCCATGTTTAAGTGGACCCCTGTAGTTCAAACTCATGTTATTCAAGGGTCAACTGTATTTTATAGTTCTCTAGTTTAAGATAGCTTTATATTTTGAGATAAATCATATATGAAAACAAAGCTAAACTTTTAGTCATCTAAACTTAGCTACCCAAGTAATAGAATACAAATTATGAACTTAAACCATTTTGCCTTACATCAGTGGAGAACTTTAGAGTTTACTTCATTTGTGTTTTTATATTTGATGTGTAATGCTGTGTAAATCCTTGATATATTCTTGAATAAAATTTTTTATATCGTTCAAAACATTTTCAATAATGCATTTTTAGTTTTTCTTCCATGTAGAATCATTGGCAGATTAGCATTTAAAATGGAGGTTCAGGTATTCTGTCCAATATAGGCCTACATGGGCAAGGAAATAGGGTATAAATCTTTGCCTAGAACTTAAAAATATTGACTGAGATCAATCATTATCTTTCATGCCTATCAAACCCCTATTCTAATATCTTGGAATTTCTCAGTATTATCACTTGGAATTAGGTGAGAGTTGGAGATACCTGATCATAGTGAAATGCTTTTTTGAGAGAGCAGAAAAGATTGATTAAAATGGTTTTGGAACATCCAGTGCAAGTAAAGCAGCATCCTGGTATAATGAACCAGTTTCTTGAAACTTTGTCCTTATATTTTATTATCAGATGGAGATATTGGAAATATCCCTAAATGGCTAGAGAAAAGAATAAATGCAGCTTGATAAAATGGTATTTCAGAAATCTGATCTATTTGAACTTGCAAAGTGGGGGGGGGGAGCATAAAGAAAGCAAGAAGTTGGCAAACTGTACATAAGATAATTGATTTACATATGTAAATTAGACTAATTACATATACATAAGTGGCTAGACGTACAATTACCTGATTTATAAACATTAATGGTGCAGGTGCTGCTTTAGAGGCACTTTCAGAAAATTGGCTTGTGGCATCAATACTTTGTACTACAAAATGACTGCTAATTATGCCTCTTATTGTAATAAGCCCAAATGAGTTATTTTGCATGAGGCTACCAAAAGAGGAGCAGTGGCAGCGATGTCACCCAGAAGGTCATCTTAACAACGTTATTAGGCTTTTACTGTGACTCTACATAAAGAAGGTGTGTCCTGGAGGGGGTGTCTCTGCGCAATGAGTGACAGTCTTCATTCTAAACCTGGCACGTGGGGATGACCATACCAGCCTAGACAAAGCCCTGCGAGATGACTTGTCACATGGAAGAATCATTTCACTTATATTTCCATCCAGAATTGAAATCCTAAGAATAATATTTTACCCGACCTTGTTGGTCAGTCTGTTTTCTTTCGTTGTGATTTTTTAACTATTTCACTCCTTTCTGATACAATTTTTCTCTTTCCCATATTTTTGTTCATTTTGTTATTATATAAATTTTGAAGACTTTATTTGGGAATAATTTCCATCTTTCTCAGTATGTTCACCGTTAGACTCTAAATGTTGCCCAGGTTTAGTAAGAGAGCACCAGCGTCTGGCCTTCTGAAATTCCAATTCCATAATTTGAGTGAAGTTTTATGCTGTGGAAACTGTTTTGGTTTTTTTTACAGAACATCTTTGGGGATTTTTATTGTCATTTAGTATTTTAGTTTGTCCTAGTGATGTAGGTGTAAAGGGAGAACAAGGGTTTTTGTTTGTTTTTACTTGTGTCTCATTGTGAAATAACTTATGTGTATTCCCTTGTGCCTGTTGCTACCACATCTTTTGACTGACCTGCAGGTACCTTTTTGAACTTTGCACTTCCTTATTCCCCCCCCCCCCCCCCCCGTGTTTACTACCGAGGGTCAATGTGAAGGATGAGGGGGACCTAGGAAGGTGAGGTTTGGATTGGGTTTGTGCATCTGCTCACCTCCCCAACCCACAAACCACAACACAGAGTAAAACTTCGGTTAAATCAGTCTCGGATATTTGCTACTGATGAACACAAAGGGGCGAATTGAGATCGAACTATAATTTCCCCTTCTTGGTTGGATGAACAACCCGATTTTAAGTATGTAAGGAAATCTAGACTCCTCTCTCAGGAGCTATTTGCCTAGGGTGCCTTCAGCCACAATGCAGCCAAAATCCAGAGTTAGGGTGTCTTGCTGTTAAAAGACCCTTTCCCTCATAATCCAATCTTTGCCATGATTGCTCCTTCCATGGTGGTGCAAGTGACTGTATTCTATTATTCATCTGAATTGGTTCTGATTTGTTCATTCTTAATAGTGACATTATTTTTTCTCATTACGTTCCAATTATGGCAATTTTTCTCCTTGAAATTATAGCCCTTTCAGGAGATCAAAGATTGGCAATTACAGGTAGTATTTGAAAGCATGAAAATTCAGTAAATAGTCATAAAGCCTCTCAAATGCACATTTTAGGTCATTAAAGTGGTTTTCATAGGCATAAATACTACTTTCATGTGTCACGCATTATTGGTTATTCTGTTTTTGTACTTATATCTAGTAAGTAATATAAGGCCTTTCCTGAGGAAAGGAAATATAGGATGATAGAAAAAGGATGAGTTAGAATGCATGTGTGCAAAAGCTGTTATTTGGTGAACCTACAACAGAGCAGACAGCCAGTTACCTAGAATGGTTTCATTTTTATGTTATTGTTTAAAGGGTGAGATGAAAAAACCATCTAAGTATACTTCTTTATACTCTTCTAACCTAAGAAAAATATAAATAATATATTTAAGTCTTTCTTCCCTAAACATACTACAGCACTTGCAAAAGCATCTGCTTCTCTGAATAAGAGTGCAAGTTTTAGTATTACTTCAGAGGTTAAAAAAAATATATAGGAAGTGACAAGAGATGTCTTGCTATTTGATAAACTAATAGATTTTTATGGTACACATTAA
Organism: Eulemur rufifrons; assembly: GCF_041146395.1. Taxonomy (NCBI): domain Eukaryota; kingdom Metazoa; phylum Chordata; class Mammalia; order Primates; family Lemuridae; genus Eulemur; species Eulemur rufifrons. The sequence continues at coordinate 17,898,273 of NC_091007.1, forward strand.
AATATTTCTTCTGATAAGTTATATTCTCTTTGTTATAGATTTCTTGTTGATAACATTATCAAGGTGTGATGGTGTTTTCCCAAGAATTTTAAAGCATTTCAGGGTGAGGGAACTGTTCTGTATTTTGATTTAGTGGTTAGATGATTGTATACAATTACCAAAATACTTCAAATTGCATACCTGAGTCAATTACATTGTACGCCAACAACACCTTTAAAATACTGCTTCTAGTTTACACATTAGAAAAGTAATGTGAAAATTTTACACATTACAAAAGTATACCTTAGAAACATGTATTAGTTGATGGTCCCAGTTTTCATTAATATTTTATCAGTATTTTATTGGAATCCAGAATTTGGTTTCATTAGTGTGCTTTATTGAAATTAAGTCAAACATGTCACAGTTTAGAGGTGCCTTCCATACCATGTGAGCAGATAGTCTTCTGTCACTGTGTGTATGTGTGTGTGTGTATGCATGCATAAGTTTATGGAACTTAAGTTTATTTGTCCAGTCATTTATTTATTCCATAAATAGTAATCTCTTACTTTGAACCAGCCATTTTGGTAGGTTCTTGGTAGTCAACAGAAAACAAGACGAACTCAGTCATCATGGAGCTTACAGTCTAGTGGTGGGGAAAGATATTTGAAAACTAAAGAAAACATTAATTAATTATATATTTTTGTTAGTGCTATGAAGAATATAAATGGGCACATTAATAGAAAATGAAAGAGAAGACTTTTTATGAAAATAGTAGTCAAAGAAGGCCTATCTGAGGAGGTAGCATTTTAATCTGCTACTTGTATACAAAAAAAGGAAGTTTTAGTACTTTTATTCTTTGAAATATTCTGCAAACCACTCTAATGATAAGAATCCCACCATCTTGAACCTCCTGAAGCAAAAATTCTAAGAATGGAGTCTTGGAAACTATTTTTTCTAATAAACACTAAGGTGATTGTTTTCAAAGGAAAGTTTGGAAAACATTGTCAGAAGTTCTCAAATTACAGTGTCCATAAAAATACACTGTGGCTTCAGCTTCTGGCCAGGACAGTACAGGTATGGACTTTTTTTTTTGTACCATAAAAACCACAACTGGACAAAATGTATTTTTAAAAACCCAGCACCTTTGAAACATTGGAAAAGAGAAAGCTTAGGGCTGTGCCATTGAGAAAAGGAAACAAATGAAGTGAACACTGCAATGACCTCATCTTTATTCTTAGAGGCAATTCTAGACCACAGGCACCAGGATGGCATTCCCAAGGAGATCAAAGCAATCTTGCTGATCTGAAAAGATTGGAAAGGCTGAGGGGGATGGGATTTACAGAGAAGAGGGAGTTATACCAAAAAAAAAAAAAAAAAAAAAAAAAAGCTCTGGAATTCTACATAAAGGGTTATCTACATAATTCAAAAAAAAGATATAAAGGTCTTTGAAAACCAGGCTGGGTACATATAGAAATGAGACTTCAGGCAGTTGGTAAAAGAACAATAACCAGAGAAAGAATTACTATAGGCCTGTAATCTGCACAAATATTAGAGTTTGTGCAGGATTGAGAGATGCTTGACTTATAACCAACCAAAATGGGGAAACTTTGTTGAACACATATGGGGAAAAAGTTCAGTGAACTTGAAGACAGGAAAATTGAAGCTGTTCAAGCTGAAGTATAGTTATAAAAACTTAACTGGGTTAAAAACTTCTGTGACCTTCTAACTTTGATGACCACTATGAATCTGCAGAATCTCCAAAATCCCCCAAGTATGATAAACAAAGAAACAATTAAGATCAGAACAAAACTATATGAAATTAAATCATTTAAGAAAAAAAGGATTAAATATACATTTAACAATATATCTTCACTCTTTTATGATCAAATAAGTTACTTGTACTAGTGCTCTTTATTTTCTTGTGTGGATTCAAATCATTATCTGTGATCACTTACTTTCATTCAAAAATTTTTCCTTTAGTATTTCTGATAAGGTGGGTTTGCTAGCAATGAGTTTTCTCAGTTTTGTGTACCTAGGAATGTCTTTATTTCCCCTTCATTGTTGAAAGATAATTGTTCTGTATATGAGAAACTAGTGGACAGTTTTTTCTTTAGCACCTTGAAGTGTCTTCCCTCTGCCTTCTAGCCTACATTGTTTCCAATGAGAAGTCAGCTGTTAATCTTAGTAAGGTTCTCTTGTGGATAACAATTCACTTTTCTCCTGCTTTTGTCTTAGGCTTTCAGCATTTTTACTGTTTGATGACTGACTATGGATTTCTTTATGTCTATCCTACTTGAGTTCAGGGAGCTATAAATTGATGTTTTTCATCAAATTGGGAAGTTTCAGCTATTATTTCTTCAAGGATTTTTTTTCTACTGCTTATTCTCTCTCCTTTCTTCTGGTCCGGACATTACATGTTTGCTGATATTCTTACATTTCTTTGAGACTATTCATTCATCTTTATTTCTTCATATTTCACAATCTTCGTTAATCTCTTTTCACGTTTGCTGCTTCTTTCTTCTGCCAGTTCAAATCTACTGTTGAGTTCCTGTAGTGAATTTTTTTATTTCATTATGTACTTTTCAACTCCATAATTTTCACTTGGTGCTTTTCTGTGAGTTCTGTCTTTTTACTGATATCTTGGGTTTCATGAGTCATTACCATCAAAACTTTCTTTACTTCTTAAAGCAGGATTTCCTTTTGTTTTTTGAACACGTTTATAATTTCTGCTAAGTCCAATGTCTGGAGCCAAGCACAGGCCCTACTTTTGTTGTTGTTGTTTTTTAATGTGTAGGTGTGACATTTTCCTGTTTCTTTGCATGTCTGTAAAAGAAAATAAAAATCTCAGGACCACCCCTCCCAACTCCTTATGCAAAAGGAGGTAAAGTCCCCAGGCACCTGTGAAGGACCCCACAGATCATTCATTAAGGAAATTCCTTGCTGGCCTCCCAAAGAGGACATGCAAATTGTAACATTAGGTCCACAGGCTATGTGTAGCTCCTAAAACTAAATCTGTTCAGTCCCACACTGATGATGAATTACAAGTTCATCTTCACAGGCAGCAGAACAGAGACAAGGCTGGATCAAACATTCTTCCACCTACACAGGGAAATCTATATAATTGATGCTTCTTTCACTCATTTTTTCTCTTCTGATATTCTCTTTATCTTATGTAAAATGTAGATTTTCTTGGCTCTCGCAAGAATGTAACCATTTTTTTTCCTCACTCTCCATCCATCCTGCTTCCCCCCAACCCCCAATCCCTTTCTTATCTCCTATTCCCCTCAAATACTGAAACTTCCAAATTCTCCTTTGGAAAAACAGCAACAGATCTGTCTGTGGTTTGTGTTTTTCCTGGGCATGTCCTCAACTTTGGCTAAATAAAACTCCATTGATTGAGATTTTTGCCTCAGTCACTTGAGTTGTCACGTCTTTTTTATGTGTATATATATGTATATATATTTTTTTTAATTGAAACTGGACATTTTAGAAAATATATTTAAAATTTGTGGGAATTCTTGATACTTATTCCTCTGGGTGGGGGACTTGTTTGCTTGTTTAATGACTTGGCTGCACTATGTTGGTGAAGACTATTTCCTCCACAGCATGGGGCTCTGATGCTGCTCCTCAGAGGTACAGCCTAGGGCACACGCACAGTCTCCCTGCAATGACAGTGGTTTTAACAAGGCTCTGTCTGCTTCCCTGCTCTTTCTATTAAGCTGTCTGCCTCCGTTGGTATCACACCCAGCTATTAGGCTCCCGTAATTGTCAGCCGACTCCTCTACTGATTTCAGCAGGCTCCTGGGGCATGGATTGCTTCTCAGTTTGCTTCAATTAAATCCAGGCCTCCTCACAGGAGTACATTTTGTGGCTAGTCTCTGAGGTTTGTTCTGATTCCAGAAGAGTTCTTAGCTGTTTCTTTGATTCTATTTGCTAAGCTAGCTGGTTTATGGTTAGCTTGTTGTGCTCATGGGGTTTTCAGCCTGCTTGTAATTACCAACATTGCCATTGTTTTCAAGAGTATTCTTAGGCTTAAACTTCCCCACACTCTCTCCTAAATTAAGTTGGCACCATTGGGGAGCTTTTTGAAGTTCTCTATTCTTAGGACCTTCCTCTCCCCCTTGGCAAGATGTCTGAGCCACTGTTCTGCAGCTAGTAGCAGAGACAGGAGCTCACATCTCTTGGAGTGATACCCTGTAAGGGAAAATGCATTTGTGTAGGCAACAGGTTTCTTAGGCCAAACTAAGATGACTGCCTCGGTGCTTTTTCCGGTCCAGCCCCTCCAGCTAGCTGGCCTTCTGGGGAGGCAGGAGTGAGCATAATCATGTAACCAAGGTGTTATCTCCTATGTGAACCCATGTTATGCTTTCCCATGGCATGTTGCCACTATTGTTCAGAGCGATATATAAGTGCTCACCATGTTCTCAGCCATGCTTTTTGCTGCTGCTGTATCCCCCCCCCACCACCGATAATAAAGAGCGTGTCTCACCTGCCCACTGCCACTCGCCTTTTCTTCCAATTTCCAAAGCCTGCACCGGAGCCCACGCTAGCCACAGACCATCCTCCTCACACATCCTCCTTCACGAGCAGAACTGTGGACCAGAGAGGTAGCCTCTGGTCTGCTGAACTTGCCTCTTCTGGCATGGATCCTATGCCCTGCGAGCAAGCTGGGGTGAGAATGACTGGGACCCTATTATTCTCAGTCTACCGCACCTGAGTTGGAACCACCACCGTATGAATGGGGGCTGTCCCTGCACTCACCTTGAATCTACCCTCTGTAACATAGAGTTGGGGAGTGTGTGAGAAATGCTTGTGGTCTGCCCCTCCCAGGAGAATACTGTGGGCCTTCAGTGGGAACTGTGGGGAGAGGGAACCCCATCTTCTTAGCAACATGCACCCAGCATGGAGCTTTTGTCACACTGAGCTGGTTGGCGATGTGGAGGAGAGGGTGGCTCAAGAGTCATAGACTTTTGCTGTTCTTACTGATTTTGTGTTACGATCTTGAATGTTTCTTCCTTTGCTATATGCCCTTATGACAATTTCCAAACAACTTTAAATGGTTGTTTATTTTTCTAATTGTTGCCAGTTATGGTTTTTTACTAGAGAACTAGAGTTATCCACACTATCATTCTGGAAACAAGAGTCCTGTGAAATATTTAAGAAAGACATAATCAGTCTTGTTGACTCATTTTATGAGGCCAGCATTACACTGACAAAACAAGACAAAAACATTACAAGAAAACTTGTCTCACATTCCACGTGAGCATATATGCAAATATCCTTCACAGAATGTTAACAAATTAAATCCAGCAATGTATAAAAATATTCATACATCATGACTGAATGGGATTTATTCCAGGAATGCAAGTTTGTTAAAACATTAAAAATTCATTGCACCATAATTGCATTAACAGAATCAAAGTGAAAAGAAATCATGAAAAACAGCTTACTAGGAATAATAGGAATTTTACTTAATAAAGTGCACCCACCTGATTTAAAAATAAGTGAATAAAAATTTTGTACACTGTTCAAAAACATATATATATAAAATATGTTCAACATCTTTAGTTTTTGGGAAAATAAAAAAGAAAAAAAATAAATTAAAACCACAATGAAATACTATTAGCCACCCACTAAAATGGTTAAAATTTAAAAGACCAATAATACCAGAGGTTTTTTTGTTTGTTTTTTTTTTTTTTTGAGACAGAGTCTCCCTCTGTTGCCCAGGCTAGAGTGAGTGCCGTGGCGTCAGCCTAGCTCACAGCAACCTCAAACTCCTGAGCTCAAGCGATCCTCCTGTCTCAGCCTCCCGAGTAGCTGGGACTACAGGCATGCATCACCATGCCCGGCTACTTTTTTTTTATATATATATATTTTTAGCTGTCCATATAATTTCTTTCTATTTTTAGTAGAGATGGGGTCTCGCTCTTGCTCAGGCTGGTCTCGAACTCCTGAGCTCAAACGATCCGCCCACCTCCGCCTCCCAGAGTGCTAGGATTACAGGCGTGAGCCACCGCACCTGGCCAATAAAAGGTTTTGATGAGGTTGTGAAGCAACTTGAACTGTTACACATTGCTTATGGCAGTATAAATGGGTGTGATTACTTTGGAAATATATAGTATGTCTTATAACCTTACACTTATACCTACCATATTATCCAGAAGTTTCACATGTAGGTAGGTATTTGCTAAATATTAGTATCTACAAAAACATTCAAACATGAGTATTGATAGCACTTTTACAAAATAAAGTAAAAACTGGAGTGAGTATTAGAAAATAAGAGTATCTGCTATTGTGGCCTCATGGAGAATATGGTTAGACTAACCTAATGGTCTTAAAACATTCTTGAAATAAACAAAAAAAATTGAAAAAACAGCAAAAGTCAGAAATGCTAACTGCAGAAATTAGCAAACATTTTCCAGAAATTTGGGTAAAAATCTCATATCCGCTCCTAACATTGTAAAGACAGCATACATTCAAAGAACTTATAAAGACTGTCTTTGGAAGTTAGTGCCAATGATTTGTTTATAGAACATAATCCCTCTTGATTTAGGTTGTTTTTTTAAAGGTTTGACTACAGCCAGGTTGGAAAATTCATTTTCTGTGCTGTTCTGTTATTTAATTAGGATAGCTCTGGTTTAGAAAAATCATACTTCAATTTTGTTTCATTACAGAACATTAAGGGCCTATTTTAGCATTGTGTTGCAAAGATATACTTAAGGGTTTTTTAGTCCCCCATTATAAATTCTCTTTTTGGTCTATCTTGGTAATTTAAAAATTGCATTGGCTAGATATGACATGATTTGTTCACCTGGATGCAATTATTTTTAACGGGAAACACAAGGCCATTTTTATTTTGTGTAATCTGTTGCCTAATTCAAGAATATTTGCTTTCATTTTATGTATTTAATCCTTATTCAATAAAAACAAGCTCATATTTCAGTTTTAATATTATTTTGTTACTTTATGTAGGAAAGGCATTCTATGCTAGTTGAGCAAAAATAAATTTCATCCAAGACCATACTTAAAATTTCACTGATTCTAAATAAGGAATTAGAGAGTCATGGTACAATTGTATTTGGAGGACGATTTTTATTTTAGGAATATTTTTCAGCTACAGAATAATTTGTGTTGTATTCATGTTTAGTACCAACGGTTTTATAATTTCCACATGTGTTATATTCGTCTCCCCTCTCATTTCTTTTTCATTTTAATCTGACTCTTCTTGAAGTCTCATTCAGAAAACTCTTTGTTATTCTGAAAATTAAACCACCCATCCTTCTTAGACAACAGAGAAATAAAGTCCCTCCATGCAAAAGGTGCAGGAGAGGGTGGGCAGAGTCCAGGAGGAAGGGATTATTAAGAGCTTCAGTTCCTCCCAGTCAGGTCCACATAAAGCCTCAGACAATGGTTCCCCTAACAGCAAACACAACCACCGTCAAGCAGGTAAACTAATACACATTCAAAAGAAAAAAAAATTAAAATATTTGATTTAAAAAATTTTGTCATTTGTGATTTTCTCTGTCACTAATCTCTTAATAATACTTAAAATAATTGAGAGAGTATTTTTTTCACAGTATAACAACAAATAAAATGAATAAATGAAGGAATGAATAAAACCTGTGCTCAAGTCTTATAAGATGAGAATTCTGTGATTTTGAAGGACAAAAGTCTAGGTTTACACTGACTCTAACTTATGGAGCCATAAATGCTAGAAGTTAAAAATCCTTAGATACATCTTTACAAAAGAGATGAACAAAAGAGAATGGCATTTCCCCTTTCTCTTTGTTCCCCATCTCACTGCCACTTCCAGCTAGATAATGAGGTCGCCTGTCAAAAATAACACACAGGAAAGTCTCTATATTTAGGGGGTACAGGAGTGGGGAGTTTCTGTCTCTGATTTCAGTGTTATCTCTTTGCAATTTTATATGGTTTTTTTGTTTGTTTGTTGTTAACTTCCAAACCTCTGGTTTCTAAATGTGAATTATTTTTTATAACATATATTATAGCCAGTACAGTAGAAGGCATAAAGGAAGTAAGGCTTCAGATATTTTCAAATACATAATGTTATCTGTAAGTAAAATTTGGATATCTGACTCTCATAACTTATTCTATTTCTTTCATATGCTAAACTCATAATGATTTTGAGGTTTGTTTTTTTTTAAACTGCCTTTTATCTTGAAAAAGTAAGTGGCTATGTTTATTTGGAGTAGGAATGAAATCATAAAGTTCCTAATATTGTACTTATTATCTGTAGGAAAAACTTAGCTCATATAAATTGGAATATTAGCTAATTATATCACAGAAATTACTACCTTAGTTACATTTTTCAGATAACTAATAGCTTTTTTTAGGGAATTTATCAGGTGAAATTCAAGCAACAAAATGTGAATTTGATGGGGAGAGGTTGTTTATGCTTTAGATGCTCATAGGTATAGTTCAGATAGGTTTGTGTGTTTATCCCTTTGATAAGACGCTATTGTTGCTAGTGGTTCATATTTTTTTTTCGTTCTGCAAATTGTAACTTTGGTCTGCTAGTGGTTCATATTTTTGATGTGTGCACACTATTATTATGGCCTCTTGTGTACTACTTCATTATCTGGAAATGTTTGATTGTAATTTTTTTCCATATAGTTTTCTTGGATCTGTAAAATAGAGGTGAAATCATTATTTTTTTTTGTTTTCTATCATCTGACTTTTCATAGAGTTCTTAGAGAATTGATATTCTTGTCTTTCATCTCACATTCTAGTGTAACTTTAATTGATCTTTCTTTCCATCTTTCTTTGAATGTGAGAGCAGCTCATATTTCAGCATTGCTGAAGACTGCATTTTTGTGAAGTTATGTCTCTTGTACTACAAGCCAGCTCAATGGCTTCTATATAATTATAGTACAATGTTTGCACTTATTAGAGTGAATGATACTTTTTCTTTTTTAACCATTAAAAAATGTCCTGCTTTGGTTTTAAAAACATACTTGTTTTTAAAAATCTAGTGAGGTTAAGTAAAGTCATAGTAAGAAAATGACTTAATTACTACCTTGTGATGGTCACAAAATATTATCTTAGTTTGGAGAAAAATCTTTATTACCAAAAAAAGAAGAAAAAAAAACAGTAAGCATAAGAAAAAAATATTGATCTCAGCAAAAAATTGATAAATTTTAATATTCATCCTTCTCCAAAGTTTATTTATTTATTCCAGAAGACATCATAAGCAAAGTAAATATACCAAGACAACCTGGAGTAAACTATTGTCATCACATACGATAGCAGATTCTATCCTCTCTTTAAAACCTTTTGCCTTTTAACTCAATGTTATCTGTCTGTGAAATCATGTAGTGCTTTGCACATTATTCTTTTATCCATGCAACTATAATTCAAAACCCAACATACAGTCTAGGTAATTGTTTTTTTATCCCTCTAATTAGAGGTTTTTCAACTTCGATGCACTGTTGACATTTGGCCTGGATAATTCTTTGTTGTGGGGGCTGTCCTGTGCATTGTTGGATGTTCAGCAGCATTCTGGCCTCTAGATGCCAGTAACGGCTCCCAGCACTGACATTAAAAAATATCTTCAAACAATGTGGAGCGTCCCCTGAGACATCATGTCCCCTGGTTGAAAACCACTGTCCTGGCTGTATTTTAAGTCTCTTGAGAGCAGAAACTGTCCTAGTCATCTTTGATCTGCTTTAAGACCTACTCAGTGCTTTGCATACAGTAACAATTCAATAAATATTTGTTTACTATAAGGGAATAAATTATGATTCTTCTAAAAGTCGATTATCTTAACCAAAAGTACTTCATTGCAATAAAAATATATATCACATTAAGAATATTTTCTGTGTCAGTATCTCACTTATGTAAAAATGTATTGCATATAAAATTCAACCATGCATGTTGAATGGTTGAACCATGCATGGTATAGTTTCTGAAAAGACAATCTAGGGGGATTTTATTTATTTTGAAGTTGGTGTAATTTTGTATGCTTTATTACTATTTCAAGTCCTTTTCGCATAATCTTGGTGTTGGCTAGGTTTTTAAAAAAACTAATAGACTTTATTTTTTGAGCAGTTTTAGGTTTGCAGAAAAATTGAGCAGAAAGTACAGAGAACCCCACTAAACTCCATCACTACTTCCCCTCCCTGCTTTCCCTGTTATTAACGTCTTGCACTACTGTGGTACATTTGTTACAGGTGATGAGCCAATAGTTATACATTATTATTAATTAAAGTCCATTGTTTACATTAGGGTTCACTCTTTGTATTGTACATTTTGTGGATTTTGACAAATGTATACTGACCTGTAACAACCATTACAGCATCATACACACTAGTTTCACTGGGGCTCTGCCTATGCATCCCTCCCTCCCGCCCCCTGAATCCCTGGCAATTACTAATCTTTTTATTATCTCCAGTTTTGTTCTTTCCACAATTTTATATCATTGGAATCATAGTATGTAACCTTTGCAGATTGCCTCCTTTCACTTAGCAAGATGCATTTAAGGTTCCCCCAGTCTCAGTGTTGGCAACTAGATTTTAAACTTAATTCAGAGCTACAGCTTCTATTTCTCAGACACTTTTGACTAATAGAAAAGTGTGCTATAATAATTGGACATCCATATACAAACCATACATCACACCATATATAAAAATTAAGTGAAAGTAGATCACAGATCTACCTCTATGTAAAACTGAAAACTATAAAACTTCCTGAAGAAATTACATTAACAGGAGAAAAATGTTGTGGCCTTGGATTAGGCAAAGACTTTTTAGATAAGACACAAAAACACATTCCATAAAATTTTTTTAGAATGATAAGTTTAGAACTTCTGCTCTTCAAAAGACATTTAAAAGGGCAACCCATAGAGGAGAAAATATTAGCACAGCACTTACCTGATAAGGGACTCATATTCGGAATACTTTCAAAATTCAATGATAAGAAAATGAACAACCAGTAAAAATGGAACGAAAATTTGGGTGTTTCACTGGAGAAAATATGTGGATGGCAATAAGTACATGAAATGATGGTCAACATCATTAGTCATTAGGAAAATCTATATTAAAATCACAATGAAATACCCCAACCATTTAGAATGGCTTTAAAAAAAGCACCTGAGGCCAGGTGTGGTGGCTCAGGCCTGTAGTCCCAGCTACTATGGAGGCTGAGGCAGAAGGATCACTTGAGCCCAGGAGTTTGAGGCTGCAGGGAGCTATGATCATGTCACTGCACTCCAGCCTGAATGATAGAGTGAAACCATGTCTTAAAAAACAAAACAAAACAAAAAACACCTCACAATATTATGTTAATATTCTTACAAAACACAGCTGGAGTAATACAAGAGTATTAACATAATTGCTACACTTTAGAGAAATGGGAAAAGAAATTTAGTCTCCCTGCAGTGATTTTTAGGAATTTTAAAACTAGTCCTAAAACTTAGGTTTTTTTAAAAAAATAAGTGGCTTGCAATTTAAAGGACACAATTTCTTTTCAGTCAGTTGAGTAATTTTGTGAGCCGGTCACACTGGGCCGCAGTGGAGGCAGCCTGACCCTGTATTCTGTTTCTAGGGCACTAACACTTTTTTATTTGTCCAGCTAAAAAGGTATCTTATTTCCTGATACAGAAGAAAAATGCAAGTCTTGGAATGCTAGGCTGCACATACTCCTGTATAAAAGCTGAAAGAAGTTTTCTTTGAATGAAGACACCAATTATAAATGTTCCTCTGTTTCGTCATCATTTTTACATGTTTTTGAGACAGTGTCTCGCTGTTTAGCCCAGGTTAGAGTGCAGCTGGTGTCATCATAGCTCACTGCCACCTCGCACTCCTGGACTCAAGCAGTCCTCCTGCTTCAGCCTCCCAAGTAGCTGGGACTATAAGCATGCACCACCACACCTGGCTAATTTACTTTTTTAAGAGATGGGGTCTTGCTGTGTTGCTCAGGCTGGTCTCAAACTTCTTGCCTCAAGCAATCCTCCTACCTCAGCCTCCCAAAGTGCTAGGATTACAGGTGTGAGCCACGGCACCCAGCTGGTTTCTTCATTGTTAATATGAAAATGATAATACCTACTTCAGTGAGCAGTGAGGTTTAGAGATAATCATGTAAATTGATTAGAAATGTGCCTGGCACAATGTAAGTGCTCAATGCATCTTAGCCTTTATTATCTAATCCATAATGTGCCAGAAGTGTTCAGGCATCTGGTAAAATCTAATTACCATATCAGAAAAAGTTCATGGGAAAATTTATTCAGTACTTCAAACTAGGATGATAGGAATATACTTGCTCTCACCTCCTTTCTCTGCCTGAACTTGAGTTAGAAGACAGTCAGAGAAATGATGGCTCTTTTAGTTCCCAGGCACTGGTGGGTACCAAATGCAGGTAGGAAAAGAGACCCAGTAGGTCAAGGTGAGGGGCAGGGAGATCACAGACAGGAAGGAGGCCTGGGAGGAGGAGCAAGGCTGAAGGTAGAGGCCAAAGGATTAGGAGATCAGGGTTTTACGGAGTCAAAGCTTTGTTGGAACCTTCTCTTGGTCCAGGCCATTTACCCAGTTATCTTCCCTCTTGAATTCACTGCTAGTATCAGTGTTTCCCTGTTCTGCAAACAAGCAGCTCCTTTGGAAGTTTTCTTTGGCATTTACTGCTACCTAACTTTGGAGAACTCAGATGTTGAAATGTCCCTTCCTCTTGTTTTTCTAATTAGATTCTCCCTGCTTTAGGGGGGTGGAGTGGGAGGAAGCTAAAGAGCATAGAAAATATGATATTTTAAATGATTTTCTAAAATACTGCTTGTAATCCTTGCTTCAACACACTCTGAAATTTTGCAAAAACGGAGGCATATTTTGAAATTAGTGCACATATAAAATAGTATATAGCTGTGCATTGGGATTGTAGAATCTATTGCACTATTAATTAAACTATCAGAAATCAATGCTTTTAAGCCCTAGATCCTAAAATTTGCAAATAATTTGTAGAATCATAATTCTTATCCTTGAATTTAAAATTCAAGCCTAGGCCGGGCGTGGTGGCTCACGCCTGTAATCCTAGCACTCTGGGAGGCCGAGGTGGGCGGATCGTTTGAGCTCAGGAGTTCGAGACCAGCCTGAGCAAGAGCGAGACCCCATCTCTACTAAAAATAGAAAGAAATTATATGGACAGCTAAAAAAATATATATATATAGAAAAAATTAGCCGGGCATGGTGGCGCATGTCTGTAGTCCCAGCTACTCGGGAGGCTGAGACAGGAGGATCCTTTGAGCCCAGGAGTTTGAGGTTGCTGTGAGCTAGGCTGACGCCACGGCACTCACTCTAGCCTGGGCAACAGAGTGAGACTCTGTCTCAAAAAGAAAAAAAAATAAAATAAAATAAAATAAAATAAAATTCAAGCCTAATGCTTCTCCAAGTTATATCTAAAATTTATTCATATGAAAACCGTATTCCAATGATTAATTGTATACAGGTATAAGTGTATATGTTCATTTCATTTATGAAATCATAAAAGTGATGGGAGTAATCATTTGAAACAGAAAGTTGGAACAATTTTTTTAGCTGTTTTAGGAAAACCTTCTACAGCAAGAACTTAAAATGTCATACCCACTTTAAGATCCATATTGAAATGTTCTTTTTCAGCTGTGCAATGGAGGATCAGTGACTGATCTTGTGAAAGGATTTCTGAAGAGGGGTGAGAGAATGAGTGAGCCTCTAATTGCCTACATTTTACATGAAGCACTAATGGTAAGGCAATTTAAATTGTTGATGCATTAATTAGGAGGCAGTTCTAGTTAAATAAAAAACGTGGATCCTATTTTTAGAAAAATATCACTGCATTAGTATTTATTGATGCAAGAGTATATGCAAAATCTGGAGCATTTAGCATAGCTAATTCCTTTTTTACCTTAGAAATCTACTCTCCTTGTATCAACAAGATCCTGAATTCTGAGACTGTGATAGTCATGAGGGTAGAAAACTAATAGTTAGGTTTTTATTTGCCGTTATCTTAAATAAGTATATGGGGTATTTTCTTCTATTGAGATCAACATGTTTTTAATAAAATATTTGGTAAAAGCTAAGGGGAATGCTCTGGTTTTGTGAATTTTTATATAATCCAAAGTTGAAATGATGTACTTTGATTTGACTAACTCAATGTGAAACATTTAAGAGTTTTTGAATATTAATTTTAATGTTTCCTATTGATTTTGCACAAATATATCATCTGAAAAAAATTTTTTTGTTTGATGCTTTTGCTAAGAATCATTATATATTTCCTACCTTCTAGGGACTTCAGCATTTGCATAAGAATAAAACAATCCACCGAGATGTAAAAGGAAATAACATTCTGTTGACCACAGAAGGTGGAGTTAAACTAGTAGATTTTGGTAAGTTTTTCTTAAAAGGCTTGAGTTGGAGTTGCATAATGGACTAGTAGGACATGACCGGATCACTTGTGGTAGTGGCACTTTGAAAGTACGTGATAAATACTGTCCAATGAATGAATGAGGGAGGATTTTCCATATCATTGTGTGACCATGAGAAAGTCACTTAAAATCTCCATGGACATCAGTCAGCTCATGCTGCCAGTGTGAAAAATGTCCCCCACTTCATAAGGTTAGTTGCTGTGAAGAGTAAGTTGGATGCTAGCGGTAAACTTTTTAGTATAATTATGGATGCATTATAATTCAGAAAATCTGAGCTATTACCATTATCATGAGATAATATTCCTACCTTGCCTGTAGCTCAGTGCTGCACACATAGTAGGTGCTTAATAAATAAATAGTTGCTAAATAATGAAAATCTGAATTCCCAACATTGGTGTCTCTTTATATTTGCAAAAAAAAAAAAAAAAAAAAAAAAAAATCAATAGCCCTTTGCTAGAGTAAATTCAGTATTACTTTAAACATCAAGCTACTTAATTACACTAAAAGTAAGATGCAATTTGCCAATACTAGTTATGATTACATCCTTTAAGAAACCTTTTGGTTTCTTTTGTTAAGTAGGATACGCTTTTTTACAAAAAACTGTCAGCCACCTCTGAGAGCAAAAAGACAAGTGAGCTTGTAAACATTATTAATGAGATGCATTAGCAGTCAGTGGTATATGATCAATCAATACGTAATATGACCTCCCAGGAGATAAACTCCTTTAGGCAAGTCAACGAATGTCTGCAAAAGCAGTTGGTATGTAGAATAGAAGGTGAAAGGGAGACTAAATTTAAAGGGCAGTCCTCAGTTCTCATTTCTGTGGATTTCTCTCTGGGGAACTTCGTTTCTAATAGGATAGTTAACATTTCAATACAAAAGTACAGAATGTACCTTTCGTGATTTATTTAGACATCATTCTTATGACAGAATATTTTATGGCTTTAAATCTCTTATTACCCACATGCCCAGTTTTAGACCAAATCCCCAATGCATAATGTAGGTCAAAGAGAAGTTGTGATTTATTTATTAATAACCCATTTTTAGCACTGAGTGAGGCAGTATACCTGAACCTAAAAACTGTAAGGTACCCTCCAAGGCTTCCTTTCTTCATGAGTAATTCAAAGCAAAAGCCATTAATTGGGACAAGCAAGCAAGGGTGTAGGGACAGCCTGAGAGCAGTGAGGAAGGCACCCAGGCTGGCGTGGGGTGACGGGTAACCAACTGGGATGAGGAAGGCTTCCATGTAGGGCGATGGGGGTGACTCCAGGTGGGTAGTCAGAGCCATAGCAAGATGAGGAGGGCGTCTGCATAGGGGTCAGGGTGGAGGTGAGATTGATTACCTAAAGATGGCTCAATACCATCGGTAAATATACTCAGGACAATGGCAGCCAGGTTTCTTGCTGTTAGAGAAAAAAATTACAAATATGACAAGGGGGAAATGGTGTTGGATTGGAATTACAATATGAACTCATGGCTTTACTATATACACACAGATATAAAAATAAATATGTCATGTGTATGTAGTAGGTGTGCGTATGTATGTACATGTTACCTGGCAGCTATTTCCACTAAAAGGGCTTGGGCATGTTGATGGCCTAAGAGAGCACTTAGCTTTTGGTCTCTAAATACAATTCTCAACTAAACGGAAGCAGGAATTCTTGGAGAAAGGCTGATTTCAGGGGTATACGAGATGAGCCTGGAACTTAGTGTGTCCAAAAAGTAAGGAAATACTCCAAGAATTATAGAGACATGTAAAAGGGACACAGAAGCCAACTTGAAGCAATTCCCACTGACCAGATGTGGGACAGTTTGAGCACTAGAATAACAATATTGATAGTAATGATGGTGATCCATTGAATAAAATAAAAATCCATTAATGCATACTGGCATACGTACACACATTACTAAATGAGTGGAGACAGGCAAAAGCTTTTCCTTACAGAAGAATGCCAACTAATAAAGATAGAAGGAATAAGGAAATTTTAAAAATCATTAATCCACAAACTTCAATGAATGTTTAACCCACTAGTTTTGATTAGAAATAGAATAGTTTTGTAGTCTCACAAACTTATCCACAAAATTCTAATTAATGACAAAAGAAAAAGGGAAACTTTTCAGGCGTGAAGCCTGGTGGACACAACCATTGTAAGCGATCAGAATGACTGTAACTAGATGAATGAAAATCACACAGCACTTGGTAGGATGCAAGGAGAAGACCTCAGCATCACTTCTGGGATTCTCCTGCCAAAAAATAAAATCACAGGGGAATATCGAACAAATTCACATTCGGGAACATTCCATAAAACAACTGAACTAAAATCTTAAAAAATGTCAGCATCATGAAATTTAAGGAAAGATTGAGGAGCTGTTTCAGATTCAGGGAGATTAATGAGACCTGACAACTAAAAGTAACACATAATCCTGGATTGGATCCTTTTATTGTAAAGGACATATTTGGGACAATTGATAAAATTTGAATGGACTCTGTGGATTAGATGATAGAAATGTACCAGTGTTGAACTTCCTGATTTTGATGGCTGTGTAGGGAGAATCTCCTTGTTTGTAGCAATTCATTAAACACTGACGTATTCAGGCGCGGAAGTGGCATCATGTAGATCACTTATTCTCACGTGGTTCAGGGGAAAAAAAAGTACTTTGTACTTCTCTTTTTTTTTTTTTTTTTTGAGACAGAGTCTCACTCTGTTGCCCGGGCTAGAGTGCCGTGGCGTCAGCCTAGCTCACAGCAACCTCAAACTCCTGGGCTCAAGCGATCCTCCTGCCTCAGCCTCCTGGGTAGCTGGGACTACAGGCATGTGCCACCATGCCCAGCTAATTTTTTCTATTTTTAGTTGTTTGTCTGATTTCTTTCTATTTTTAGTAGAGATGGGGTCTCACTCTTGCTCAGGCTGGTCTCGAACTCCTGAGCTCAAGCAATCCTCCCACCTCGGCCTCCCAGAGTGCTAAGATTACTGGCGTGAGCCACTGCGCCCAGCCTGCTTTGTACTTTTCTTGCCAACTTTTCTTTAAGCTTGAAATTATGTCAAAATAAAAATAATATAAAATGATGAAGCAGAGTTCTAACTGCTTGGCATGGAAATTAAAATATATATATATGTATATATAAATACACACACACATCAGTTGACTGTAATGAACCTTGAAAATTTGAGAGCTAGTGCTTTATAGAGTGAAATAGTATATTGAAAAGAAAAAAACAGAGAAAACCATTTTTAAAAGTTGGCAGAGCTTTAGAATTTTCATACCCATACAAAAAAATTAATATTTTACTCAGCTAGAATATATTTTTGTATTGTGGGGAGGTGACTTTTACCTTATTTGAAAGGAAAGGCATTTATAATTCTTTCATTACATAAGGCTGAACCACGAATACGTGGACTCCTTCTTTTAGAGCTTTATGAATCTGGCTGAACCTGTGGGCTCAAGTGTTCCAGACTGAACATTTTTCAAAGTTGAATTAAGCTGTTTAACATTACAGATGCTATTGTATGTTTTAGTCAAGGGTCTTTTAGTTTTAAGGTCCAGAAACCCAAACTAGCTCAAAAAGTGGGAGGGTTCAGGCAAGGCTGCCTGGGCCCTCCCATTCTGCAAGTGACTGGATGAAGAAAGATTATTTTTTACGATAGGGTTACGTGAGAGGAGAGACAAAGATGTTTTCTAAATATTCTAAAGAATATTTTTTTCTTCTTGATGTGCATTGCCCTGGACTCTGAGACAACACGTTTAAAATTTCAGTTTTTAATTTTTGAAATTGAATTATCTAATTTGATTATACCAAAAAATTCTATAATGTACATGAAGTTAAATTGGATTTCAGACATTTTGAAAAGTTGTTTTTTATTTAGCAACAGATAAAAGAAAACTTTAGGGATTTTCATAACACAAACAAATTACTGCAACCCGGCTGTAGAAATTTGCGTGAGAGCTACCAAGAGTGCTTTTCCATGATGCGATAAATTTGGTGGAACCAGAGAGGACTTTCTGTATATTTTTGAGAGTCACTTCTTTGCTCCTCAGTTTTTCTCAGTGAAAATAAGTGTTTTGGACTAAAACTAAGTGATCTTAGTCTGCAACTCTAAAATTTTAATCTCTGAAGAGTTACAAGTAAAGAGAAATTTTTTATAGTGGGGTGGGAGAGAGAACAATGGGAGAGGTGAATGGAGCAAAAGGAGAATGAAAAATAAGACAGGATATCAGTGATGACAGTGTACCATGAATGGCAAGTATGACACAAATTTTACTCTCTCTAGCTGAGGTCCAGCACTGTATGTATACACACATGTACACAGTGTAGAACTGAATGGTACAGGCAGCTCTAGGTGCGTTCTTTGTCCAAAGTCAAGGAGAGTGCAGTGAGCAGTGTGACCTTGATGTCTTTAGAAAAGGCACCATAGCTTCTCCATTATAAGATATGAGCTAAGCCGTAAAGAAAGGGAATTATCTAGAGCCAGGAAGATTGGAGAGAGGATGGATTTTCAAGGGAGATCACCACATGAGTATTGAGAGGAGAGGTGGTTGGAGTAAGCCAGCTACCTGGAGCCATCTTACAGACTCGCTGAATATTAAAGCTGGAGAGAACCTTGAATATCATTTGGTATGTTCATTGCAGGAGCATCAGAAGATGTTTGATCCTCCTTATTTTTTGTTGATAACATTCTATATTTTTATAGTTTCAGTTCTCATTCATTTCTGTAGTATTTTGTTTTTAACAACAACCACCACCACTGCCACCACCAGCAGCCCTTCTCCCTGTGCTCTATTGTGATGTCGAGGGTTTGCTGTGTGGTTATAGCCAATCAAGTTCTCTGAAGTTGTCTAGTCTATTTGAACCACATTAGAAACTGCATATTGGATGTTTCTGCTGTTTCCCTACTACCCTAAGAGACCTCTTGACTGCAAGGATAATGCCTGTATGTTTCTCTCCCTAGAAACAAGACTTTAGTAGGGAATGGGGTTGCTATGCAGCCACCAGACAGCCCAGGAAGTGTTTTGGGATGAGCCTAAAATAGCCTGAAGATTCTCTGGCAAAGCAAAAAGCTGAAGAATCATTAATATAAACCTCTAGAATGTTCCTATGGTTTTGACTTTGAATGGATTATTGCCATCTCTTTCAGCCTGTTTTCTGTTCATTCCTGATCCTTTTTGGCCTCCTGTTCCTTTCCATATCCTCTCACCATCCCAACTTTTGCCTGGAATTTTCCACCCACCAGCATCTTCTCTCTCGAGGTGATTATGTAACTATTTACTTGGTGATTTATTCCATTCGTTACTCTCCGGACAAGATGATTTTCTTAATCTTCTTTACATCCTGCGGCTCCTGGACTCATACTGTGAGTCCCTATTGCCTTTTAAAGTAATTTGTGTCAATCATTTTAATAGATTTTTGCATTTTTCTATCTTCTTAGCTATTTTTCTTGTGGGAATTTATACTAAGTAAAAATGCCATTTGTCCTCAGAAGAGTGACTTTTCTCTCCAGCTTAAGATTACTAACCTGAAAATAAGCAAGTTAGAATTTATGACCATTAAGTTGTCTTCTAGCTCTGAAGCTATTTGAGTGTGTTGGTAAAATGATGTTGAGGTTTACATGCAGAGCCTTCAGAAAATCATGAAATTTAATAAATGCCTCACTCATTCATAGTTGGGCCTGTATCCTGTTTTTCATGTTGTAATCATCCAGTATTCTCATACTCGAGGATTTCTTACTGTACCTAATTGAGCTTTTCACTTAATTTGAGATTTTATTCTCCTTCACCTTCTGGGCTGAACTTGTCTTGTTACCATATAGTTTACTCTTATGGGAACCGTGTGGGAAGCATTCTTTCTGCACATCCCAACAGACACCAAAAGATAAATGAGACTCCAACAGTGTTGTAATTCATGAGCCCTGCACTGCTTAGACCAGTGGTCTTTGAAGGGTTCATCAGTACCCAGGTGTGGGCAAAACATCACTGAAGTTCAGGAAGAAATGGTCGGTACTTCTAGTACAGTTATTATTTTAATCTTACCCTTTCAAATTATTTTCGTTTATATGTTTCATAATGCATATATTATTATACTAGTAAATACATAGAAAAGCCTGGCACTATCTATATCTGTGCTTGCTCAAAACTTTTTTTGTTTGGGATGTTTGATCAAAAATCTTGGAGGCCAAATGTTTGCCTTAGAAAATTCTTAATCTTATATTAATTTAAATATATATGTAATACAATCTCATATTGATATAGAGTCTAATGACTCTTAGGCTTTTTATACTCATTATTGATGATTGTGCTTGTTCATTTGCTATTTTAGATGTAAAATCAGTGGGGTTTTGCATCAGTGAGGGTTCCTCAGTTTAGGCAAGGATGCTGAAAACATCACTGGCTGGGTCACAAAATTAAAGGAGAAGCTGGGCGATTTGGCCTCCTATGAACAGAGCTATCTCAGCCGTAGACCTCAGGAGTGAAGTCACTTGGATTAACCCTGACAGCCCAGCCATTGATTGGCGCAGCTCTAGTTACCTCCCCTTCCTGATGTCTCCTCTCAAGAGTCACATTTCCAAGAGGAAGAGTGTGATGGTTCACCTGGGTCAGATGCCACACCCCTAAAAATTTTTTTATCTGCATCAGTCCTTGTATATTTCCTATGAAGTGAGGAGAGAAGTTCTTTTCCAGCCATCCATGTCTATAAATTCCGACTCTAGAACATGACTACTTGCTGGAAAATGCCAATTCCAGTGACATAATCCTTTCTTCATCTCCAGAAAGAGAAAAAAATGATGAGTGATTAGTCTAAAATGTCACTTTCTTGCTGGGAGCAAAACTTGATTTTTACGTGGTTGTGTTTTTTTTCCTTCACTTTTACATTTCAGTTAAATGACTTTTGAATTCTTAAACTCTCTCTATAAAATTGAAACAGAATAATCCCCAAGGGTCAAATATAATTTAAAATATTTTCTTAAATAATTGGAAAATAAATTTTAGAAAATTTAGAAGTAATTTTAAATTAAATTTGCTTTTAAAACCCGTTTGCTTTTCCCAATTATATAAATAAATTACTATATTTTCATGCTACCATAAAATCCAAGTTTAATCACTATGCCTTTAACTCATAGAAAAAGACAAGATAACATTTTTAGATTTAAATCTAATTTTTCTGAAATGCAAAATGTCTGGAGTAGAGGTAGAGGATGCATTTTGGAGAAAAGTGCCTTAGGTGCTCGTTCCCTTTCTTCAGATACTCTGTTAGAAAATATTTAAAGGAGAAATTTCAAGCATAGCTTAGATAATCTTCTTTGAATTTGAAAAACGATTTAGTGAGGATATCAAATAATTAACTTTTTTAAAGGCAAAATTTGAAGGCCACAAATTAAAATTCTGTTTAGGACAGGATTTGTGGATAGATGGAGCAGGTCATTAAGTCAGTAGGGATGTAATTAACGTGCAACCAAAACGCACTCTTCACCCCTCTGCCCAGGTATATTTCCACCACTGAAACACCCATTTGGTTGAATATGGCCTTTGAATTTCATGGTAAAAGTCAGTTGTCATCTTGGAGAAATCAAATATATCCCCATTTTCAATCTCAATTGGTATATTTCCTCTACTTGGCTTCTAAGATAAGCAACCAGATCCTAAAACTAATATACACCTGGGAGGTACTTTTCAAAGCAGGGAAATCATGGAGTGAAAGCCCATGATTTGGGTATAACTCATCAAGTCTAGAGCGGGTCAAAGGTAGGAGCGCAGCACAGTCAGAGGTGATCAGGACCCCTGGCGGGAGGAGCAGGAGTGTGAAAATCAAGAAGAGAGACCTTACCCCTGATTCTCTTGAGAATCTGTTATGATAATGTTTAACCAGGTGGAATTAATGGGATAACACGACTGAAATACTTGGTTACACCTCTTCATTGTAGCCCTTCAGTCTGTAATCTCTCTAAAGGAAAAGAACTGGTTCTATTAATGGCGTTGGTTTAAACGGATGCACTTAATTTGAAACTTCCAAGCAGATCAGGTGTGATTTGTCCAGGGTTGATAGATGGAAAATAATTTTATGCATATTCACAGGTCACCTACTATGTGACAACACCATATAGACAATTATCAAATCACCAGAGTTTGTTAGTGGGCAGGTGAGGAAGAGGGAAGAAAGGAAACACACCATTCAAATAACATTTACATGCCCAAAAATGTACTACAGAAAAATAGTTTAAAATGTAGAAGATCAAAAGAAATAGAAATTGGTATGATCAGGAGCAGATTACACATCAGCATAGGGGAACTAAGACAGGAAGTGGGGCTTAGGGATGAGCAGGATTTGGATATGAGAAATAGAAAATACAAAGGCTCTTCTGTATTTTGGCTATGCAGAAAATCTGATTTCGGATCCTTTAATGTGACGTTAAGTCCACTGGCTGCTTTGAGGGAACAAAATTTTACCATTAGTTTAAGAAAACGTATAGCAATTGGAAGCTCTTTACATGAATAATTAATGCAAGGAGCATGTCTTGTCTCTTCGTTGCAGGTGTGTCTGCACAGCTCACCAGCACCCGGCACCGGCGGAACACGTCTGTAGGAACACCGTTTTGGATGGCTCCTGAGGTCAGATAGAGTTTCAAGGGAGATAAATGTAATATTTGATCCTTTCGGACTTTCCTTTTCATGTGCACTCTATCTCCATAAGTGTTTTGAAATATACCAGAAGAAGAAAATGTCAACTGTGTTACTGAAACATGAGATTTTCGCATGTGTGAGGAGGAACATGGAAGGTGCTTGGTATTGAACACATGAATGAATGAAAGACTGAATGTGTGAATCAGACGAGGTAGAGAGTTTGATTTTTCATTAAATTTAGTTGTTTAGCATGGATCTATATTAATGATATTTACATTCTGTTTTTAAATTATAGCAGAACTATTATGAGACCCCCCAGCCTTTGTTAGATGGGATTCAGGTCCATTAACCTACATGGCGGGTTCCCATGTTCTCCGCCCAGGGGAGCTGCTGAAATAGTTGAGGGAAAAAGTTTTCAAGAGTCGTATCTTCTCCCCACAGTCACTATTAATGCCTTTTAGTCTTTTTAATTATGTTTATCACTTATAATGAACATTTATTTTTGAAGATTCTCAGCAACTGTTGGGAAAAGCTCTGCTATTTATCTATAATTTTCTAGGGAGTGAAGGGAGGAGAAGTAATTCAAATGCTGTATTAGTATTGCAAAATCTTATAATTAAATTTGTTTGAGGATTAAATCCTGGTATACTGTTTTTATTTGAATACTAATCCAATTATTACTTGCAAAAAAAAAAAGTTAAAATGTAAACTTCATATAAAATATGGAGAGAGGATAAATTATTTTCAGAAACTCTAAAAAAATTTAATGGATTAAAAAACTTTTTAACAGGGACTACATCTTAGAATAAAAGTAGAAAGTCATATAAGCAAAAACTAAATTGAATAAGAGAATCATAAATAACAGTGTTTTTAATTTGTTCTAATGTTTTATCAGTGTTTTTAAAACTTGCACAAAATTTACAAAGAAGTTAATATAAATGTAGTTCTAATACCAAATATTTCATTTTGTTTGCATATATTAGTAATAAATATTATAAGTAATATTACATATAATAATTATATTATTATATAAATAATACGCTAGCTTTATGGTTTTTGTATAATTTATAGTAACAAAACCATTATCGTACATTTGTTTGTCATTTAATAAAAACACTCCTTACTATGCAATTGCCAGGCAGTCATTTTTCTCATGTCATTATTATTAATAGACCTCTGGTACCACACATAAGTCTTGAAAGTTCTTTCCTGCTTAGCAAACTAATGAATATTATAGAAAAGAAAAAAGGTTCACGGCAGTTTTTTCAAGCTGTCATATACATATATGTTTGAGATTTTGTGCATATTATATTCATCTCTCTGTAATAAATACTTTCCAAATTTGAAGAAGAACATATTTTGATTAACCTGTTTTCTGGCTAATCAAGATATCCCATATATGCCACTCTATGTTATTAATGACAAATTTCTAAGAATTAGAAAGCAATAAGGTAAACAAATATAAATATAATAATGGCATAGAAGTATTTCAGTGTTTTTAAGCCCCAGTGGGGAGATTGTTCAAATCAATTATCAGTTGAAAAGTAAAAAATTTTTTTTATTTCTAAATATTATGGAGATAAAAATGTTTTTGGTCACGTTTCGATTTTGTTATGCTTGAGTCAGAGTTATAAGTGTGCCCATTGCCCAACTGTGTTCTCTGTTTCCCTCACTCTATCTATATACATGTATGTATATACACATATGTAATTTATGTATATATTTATTATTAGCCTTCAGGTGCCTAGAAATACATTGGTTCATGGCCTTTTGCTTATTTGCCCATGAACTTGCCACCCAAGCTAGAACTGGAACATGACAATAGCGTATCTTTGCCTCTGTCTGTTCCTCTGTCCACCTCCTTGCCTCCTCACTAGAGTGTTGTCCTCCATGCTGTGTTTATCATTGCTCTCATTTTTATTTTTTTAATCATACTGATATGCTTACATTTAAACCATTTCCTGTCATTTCCATTAGTGTCAGGCTGGAATAAAGATTTATTTATTAAGGAGTCACCCTTTCTGCATGAAGTGTGTAAATGTTGTCAACTAAACTCCAATTTGCCAACACAGGGATTTTTAAGATGTGTTAAGCTTGATTTTAAGTGCAGTCAGGAAGAAAAAATATTGCTCCAGACAGGCCTTAGATTTCTTTCACTTTATGTATCATTTTACAGTACTATAGTTAAATGATAGAACTATAATCTACCATCATCCAAAAATCATGTTTTTTTTTTACATGGGTTAGCATTCACAAAATGTAAAATTTTTTTAAATGTAAAAAAAACGTTTTCTTAAGATATGGAGTTGAATTTCCTTTTTGTGTTTACTGATGTTAACAACTATCATTCACAGCCCATCTGTATTTGTACTTACACACTTACAAATAAATTGTGGAGTAATTATGCAATAATTTTTCTATACAATACTATGTTATAACGTCGAAAAAACAAATCCTCCCTTTTTTCTTGTTTCTCAATTACATCCTTTGATTAGTGACATGTTTTGAAACTTGGTTGTAATTTAGGGCGGCCCCTGATAAGCTGTTGGTAAATCTTCATCAATGTTTATTTTTATTCAATTGACTTTTCTTTCATTAATGGCTAAAACTTTTGCATTCCTCCAAACTTGTCTCATTCCTCCCTTGGGTACCCTTCTCTTCTAGTTGCCAGTAACGATCAAGGCCATCTAACTAGACTGCCCTCAAGTTTATTTTTCTTTACTTCCTCCACTTTAAAATTCTTCAAAGAATTATCTTTGCCCAGGTGAACGTGTCCGTTCTGTCATCAAATGTTTACTGTGTGACTAGCGCTGTGCAATCTTTAGCTATGCATTTGATCCTGTCCCTGTCCACTTGGGACATTTTTCCTTTCCTCTTTTTGTTGTAAATTTTAAAAAATATTCCTTTTCACAGGCTTCTTTCCTTATATTTGTAAACCTGCTAAGATATTCTCTGTTCTCAGAATAAAAATAGTACTAGTACTAATGATTTCATCTTTATTCTCCTCCAACATTACTGCCTTTATCTTTACGTGTAGCTATCAAACTTCACCACTTTAAACACTTTGTTCTAAATATTTTGCTACATGCTTGTTAAAGTCAAAAACGTTGCGTCTTTGTTGTTGTCGTTTTCTACTAGGTGATTGCATGTGAACAGCAATTGGATACCACTTACGATGCCAGATGTGACACTTGGTCCCTGGGTATCACGGCCATTGAGCTGGGTGATGGAGACCCTCCGCTAGCTGAGCTGCATCCCATGAGGGCGCTCTTCAAAATTCCAAGGTCAGACTAGGACCACTCTCTGCAGCCCATTGCTCTTCCTGCAGCCACTGAGTGTTCATGGTGCTCATCGAGGAAATATTCAGATATATTCCAGCAAGTTGGGAGCAAAGTGGCCTGGAATATTACATTGCTTCTTCCAAGACGCTGTCTTTGTTCAGTAGTTGCATTTCCCTGCTCTCAGTAAAAGAGAATCAGTGTGTTTTTCCCTCTTTTGCTAGGATTTGAACTCAGAAAGTAACAGTTCCTCCCACTCTTTATCCTTTCCATGGTGAGTCAGTGAGGCGCCCTGGTCCCGGTCAATGCAACAGTGCTTTGCTTTGCTTCACCCACCAATCTAGGAACTTTTTTCCTGCTTGCTAAGACTTCCTTTTGTTTGGAACTTTAAAATGATACTATTGCTAGGAAAATTATAAATAAAATTTACTGATAAAGCAATAATTTTAAACAAGTTAATATTTTGAATATGTCAATATAAAATAATAAATTTAGAAGAATAACCTCTCTGATGCCATGAAAGCACTTTGCTATCTATGTAGATACCAACCTTTCTGTGTGTATATCAACAGATTTCCCTCTGCCTATCCTATTATTAATTTCTTTAAATACTATTTTATATATGTGTTTATTAGTTTCTAGATATTTCAGAAAAGACTGCCTATCTCTATTAATGGTGTTATTTTTGAAGACATTCTTAAGGATTTTGCCTGGTACCTGAATTCTAATGGAATCCACACACAGACCCTGGGGTGACAGGGATTCAGGGCATAGTGGTAGGGTGGTATGTTACAGTTTGTTACCATACTGTCCATTAGACAAATTTTGTGGTTCCAATACTTATAAAGTACAGAATCATACAAAGCCCTGGAGAGAATGTGCTAGTCCTAAAAACATAATGCCAACGTGGTCTATTCATTTCCAGATGGATTCATTTGGAATATTTGGCATCTAATTAAATTATCATAAGACCAAAGCATTTGAATTTGCTTTTAATTTTACCTTTGAATGTCCTATCCTATCTATATGTTCCAAATTGTAATACGTTACATATATACCGTCCTTTACATACTGCTTATTTGATAAGTGGGGAAATAGGGTTACAGAAAAGAAAGGAAAATCTCCTCTATACCAACCCCAAGACATTTCATTGAATTTAAGGAAAACAGAAACGATCTGTATTTTTAAACTGTTATTGCCATTCAGTATGTAAGATGAAGTGCTACACTTTCTGAACCATTTTAATTGTGGTTTAAACCACCATATTTATTAGCCTGATGTTACTACTCTTGGTGATGATGCCACATGAAGGAAGGATGATACCTTAGATATGTATTGTAACTGGGTAACATGCAGCGTGCAAAGTTAATCTGGAAACTGTGTCATCTTAGTTATTTCTAATTATTTCTACCACCAGTATATCTCTAAAAATGGAATTCTGAGAATACTGACCATAGAAATAGGTACAAAAAGGAGATCTATAAAGCTACCCAGTTCTGACTGTCCTGAAATCATCAAAACTTTATTATACTCAAAGCACGCCAGTAAATCTCATAAAAGGGCATTGTCAGGAGGACAAGAAACAAAACGAGATTTTTGGAGACAAGAATTACTTCATGAAATGTGCAAATCAGCAGTCTTCAAGTAGTCCTCAGGACTGTGAAATATGCTTAGGCGTGATCTGGGGTAGATGAGTAGCTGCACTTTCCTTTAATGAGCCTGTACAAACTGTACATTAATTTCATTATAAGCTATTTAAGGAGTAATGCAGAACTGAAGACAAAGTATTTCCATTCCGCTAATGAAAACAAAGAGCTGTTAGAATTAACATAAAGCAGCACTTCAGCAAATTCGACTATCATGGTTGATCAATGTTGCTTGATTACAGAGTTAGATCAGCCTCATTTTCAAGTGATGTTCCTTTGTATTCAACGAATGTGCCAAAAGAGAAAAGATTTGTTCAGCTTAAAATGAAAGGAATTAATAACAAAATTTTAAGTGGCGTTCAGAGCTTTATGGCTAATAATATTTTTCAGTTCCTTACTTTTGTTACACTTCATAATACTTGTTTCCTGCCACGTATCCAGTAACAAAAGAACAACTCATGCAGGCGTTCTCCTGTGACCCTCTCTTGGCTGTATCCCCCCTATTCCAAATAGGTCACCTCTGTCCTCCATGGATATTCCTCAGAGACTCCTGCGGGACTCATAGGAAGAAATCTATCCCCCAGTATTCATTGATTCTATTCTGCTAACTATCAATGCTTTCTCTTAGGGCTTTCAAGTAAAAACAAGAAGATTCTTTAAAAGAAAAAAGTTAACAGTTGGAAAAATGGGGTCGTATGTTAGATGCTTTCAGAGAAACAAGGAACCTGTCATTTTATATCAAGAATGATTGATAACTAATTATCTGGCTTGAAATTGGAAAGTGATGGCAATCCTTGATGATGACTGGCAGACCCTGTGATTGCAGGAGTGTGTTAGTCCATCTGGCGCTGCCTCTCGTTTTGTACCGACACAATCCAACACTGACTCTTATTTTTCTAGGAATCCACCCCCCAAACTAAGGCAGCCTGAGCTGTGGTCAGCAGAATTCAATGACTTCATTAGCAAGTGAGTAACAATAGAGTCTTTTTTTTTTTTTCCCAAAGGCCATTCAATTTATTGAGAGTAATCTCCTCTGCTTAAAATAAACTGGTGGTAGAGGTTAACCATATCTATAAAATACCTTCAAAGCAACACCTGGATTAATATTTGATTGAATAACTATAGAGTCTTTAAGAAAAACCAAAGAGATACTATCCCGATATAATTGAATCTCCTCCTATTTCTTCTTTTCTGTTATTTTATTCAAAAGTAGCATCTGTAATGTCTTTTAAATGTTCAGTGAATTCATCGTTACTCAAATGATGATCTTAGACTCATGTTTATTCACTTATTGACAGTTATGCTTTTGCGGACACTTTGTCATGCATGGACAATTTCTCCTATTCACCTGATTTTGCAGCCATCTTCAACATCTCCCACCTGCTCACCCAGGGTTTACTGAGCTAGTTGTTGATCCCTTCATTTATCTGCATCACTGACTCTCATTACAATCAGAGAATCTTCATTGCAGTCAGTGACTCAGATAATTATAGCTATAAAATGTTTATGCCTTTGAAATTCAGTAATCATTTTTATTTTGGCAAATATTTAGCAGAAGTGTAGCGCTTCCAGACAATTGACTAGAAGCTAGGAGTCAGCAGTTTCTACAAATCTGTCCCACAAATCCTTTATCACAATTTTTATTTTGCCTTCACCTTAAACAAATATAAGATAAGGGATTACCCCTGGTTGTAAATGGGAGGGAGGGTTCATTCAGATTTGGTGTGCCAAACTGTACTCAGAAAATGCAGAAAGGGCAAAGAAAGTAGAGTAACCAGCCATATCATACACACTAGCACTGGTTTCCCTACCAAGAATATCTCCTTATTATCTAAAGATAAGAGGCTTAGATTGAAGAATGTGTGAAAATCTGAGAAAGATTGATAAATTTTTTTTAACGTTTTCACTTGACCAGGCATTACTAAACCTGTGCAGTGTAGTACATCATATGTAATAAACTATAATCACATTTCTCAAATCTCTTAGGAGAATCACTGGGTAACTTTGAAGGGACTCTTCGTGATTCACAGTGTCTACCCCAGGGCTGGCAGATCAGTGGAACTTAGTGTCATTGACATATTCGTCACAGTTTCCCCTGTGAGAAACATTTCCTCGTTTTCACAAGCTGTTAGTATTCTGTCCTGTGTGTACTGTATTTTGCTCCTCTTCGTCTAGTAACATCGCCAATTTTATTTAGCTCACCGATTTTGATGTCTTTCTCTCTAACTGAATGCGTCCCACTTGTCTCTGTAACTCCAGTCTAGCAGGGTGCCTGGTATGCATTAGCTATCTGATAAAGTTTTACTTGTATAAAACAATTTCATGTGTGACTCTTCTGAATACATAGATACAAGTACTACAAATATCAGAAATTGATATATTCCATTAAACCGAATGAAATCTAAGAGCACTGGTTCTTATTTTTAGACATTGTCATCTTTATTCTTTAGTATATTTTAGCATCCCTGGGAAGGTTTTTTTTTTTTTGAGGGGTAAGGCCAATGAGATAAATTGCCAAATTATCCTCCCACAAGGATCAGCAATACTGATTAGAAATGGCACCGCTCAAGCCAAGGCATGAATTTCTTCTGCTGCTGCTTTTTTTCTTGTTTTAATAACCCCAGATGACAGCCCAGTTTTCTCACAATCATCGATCCTCTAAATCTGAGGGTTGGAAGGGTCTTGGACAGTTGTACAGCCCAAACTTCCATCCAGAGCTTAAATCCTTCTCAAACATGTGCACTGAGCCACCGTCCAATTGGTGCATAAGCATCGCTACCCAAAATAACCATCCTTCCCATTCTGCGGCCCATTCTACCTTGGTAAGCCTCGCTTATGACAAGTTCTTTACACTCACCTAAAATCTGTTTCTCTCTTGATTCCACCGACCAATCCTAGGATTTTTTTTCCCCCTTGTGACCACTGAAAACTAGGCAAATTCCTCTTCCAAATATTTGAAGATAGCCGTCACAGCTGATTAAACATCTTACGTTTGTTCAAATACCCCTGTGATGTTGTTCCAGGTGCTGGCACCAGCCTTATCCTTTCTCATGAATATGGTTCAGTCGAATCTATTGAGAGGCATGATATGCATTAGTACATCTACTATATGTCTTCAGAAAATACCTACTAACATGGAATTTAAACATCCTCAGAGGATTAGCCTTCTCAAATGGGTTAGCCGTTTTATCACAAAAATAGATCAGTTGCGAGGCAGCATTCCATAAGGGAGCCCAAAAAGTTTGTTGTAATTTTAAATAAGCATTAAAACTGTAATGACTTCATTGTCATTTATCTTTAGCTACTGACTGGTACAGGATACCTTGCCCTGGAAACTGTTTAATTATCGTGATGTGATAGTGCTTGCTGGGGGACGAGGGAAGAGGTATTCAGTTGAAAGTTGGTATCACTACAGCATAATCACTCACAGATGTGTGCGCTTGTGCAAACATTCATCTCATCATATTGCAGTTTAATATTTTTTGAGATGTGCTTGGGCTGAACATTTATGTGGAGCATTGCTCTCTTAGGAGAGTCATTCTTTAGGAATATGAATAAAACTTTCAAAACTCACTTATCTAATAATTGCATGTTCTTTTTTGCCAGTGCAGGTGCTTGACTAAAGATTATGAAAAGCGTCCAACAGTGTCAGATCTTCTACAGCATAAATTCATTACTCAAATTGAGGGCAAAGACGTGATGTTGCAAAAACAACTAATGGAATTCATTGAGATCCATCAGTGCACAGGAGGCACAGAAAAGGCCAGGTAATCAAACGATATCTTGACTTCAAAAGTCCAAACATTATCTAAAGACTCTGAACAGTTTTACAGTGTGATAGTTGTTAAGGTGAAAAACAAACTCATTTAATTTCTCTGGTTGTGATTGGGAGGCAAGGGGGTACTCGCATGAAAAGTGAGTGTCACATGTTGAGTTGCATCTGATATTGGTAAAATTATTGGTGGCATTTTTTAAACAACTTCATCAGAACAAAGAATATAAACCTCAATAGATCCTTCGTATTGGATCCTTAGTATTGGTATATATTTTCTTGTATATTCTGCTCTTCTATAAAGTAATATATCTTAGATTTTGGATTTCAAAAGAAACATAAAACTTGAAAGACTTTTTGACACTATCACTGTTAGTATCATTTTCCTTGGTTAAATTATATTTTAAAATCATTTTTAATATCTCTCATCATGCTTCCTATTTGGGTTTTTAATTATGTATGTTTATTTTAGGAAATTTAGAAGATACAGACAGGTGCACAAAATAAAATTAATCAAGTATAACATTTTAATTTATAACCTTTCTATAATTATATTAATACATTTTTAAAACAAAATTGGAATAATACTTATATGTGTTCTGAAGCCTGTCTTCTTTCACTAAATAGTAAATATCCATGTCTTTAAATATCCTTCTACCATAAATTTTTTAATGGCTGGACTGTCTGGCTATTCAATCATTGATTTAAATAATTCTCTATTATTAGATATTTCAGTAGTTACAAATTGTTTTTACTCTAACAAGTAACACTGTAATGAACAGAGTTGTACACAAATCTCTTATCCTTTCCTTAGGGTGAATTCCTATAGATGGTACTAAGTCCAAATGTAGTCTTTTGTAATTTAAATTTATTCTTGAGAATCCTATTAGTTTCATCTCAGGAGCATATTACTATTTAGGGAGTTGGGAGAAGTGGATAGAAAATAGAACATGACTTATTTGAACTCCTGTTGCTAGTTTACATAACTCCTGTTTGTTTAATGCCACACTGTGTTAGGACTTTACGTAATCTCATGTGACTTTACGACAACTCTGAGGAAAACATTTTGCAGCATTTTCATAGCTGAGAAGTACTGAAGGTTACAGAGGTTAATGAACTTGTACAAGGCTGCACAGGTCATGAGCGACTTAGCAGAGATTCAAATCCTGGTCCCAAAGCCCAAGCTTTATTCACAGGAGCAAGAGGCCTAATGATTGTAGATGATCTCAGGAGATAAAAATCCTTGCCTAAGTGAGTTTGCAACCTTGCTGCAGAGACAGAACTAATATACCTTTAATGAGGAAAACTTAAAGTTGTGAGTGGAATTAAGTGACAAAAGGAAGGACACAGGTGTGCGGTTTATAGCGTGGAGGAGGTCATGAGTTAATCCGTGCCCATCTTTTGATCTTCGTGTGAATGCAGCTCCCTAGTCTGCCACAACCCCGTCCTTCACCAACCAACCAACCCAACAAAATAAACAGGAATTGAGGAGTACCGACATTGTGTAGGGTGTTCAATGACAAGAACTATGAAGGATCTGAGATTTTACCCTACTTGTAAGCTACCAAGTTGGCCTACCCCAGTTTTCATGAATGCTGGCAGAAGACACAAGACTCCTGGATCTGAGACAAAAGACTTTATTGTGCACAGCTGGGCTGGCAGCATGAGTTTTATGTTCCCAATGGCTGTCTCTGCCCACTGAGTCCTAGGGAAGATGTGGATTGGCCTAGGTAGATACTATATGCACAGGGTGCTTGCTCATAGCTGGGAAACCCTGATCTTGGGAAACACCAATCTTTTAAAAAGGCTGCTAGCATACGTGCTTAAATTTTGCCTTGGAAGAGAAATTATCTTCACCATCCTGGACACTACATAACACTTCCGTCTGTCCTAGAGGGGACAGTATTTTTAACTTACAAGGCTATTTGCTATACAAACATCATTAAAAATATAGTCTGGAACAAAAGCTAATAAAAGACATGCAGAAATGTGGGAGACCCATGGAGAATTGTCTTCCAACATTCAAACATCATAAGATTGGTGGAACAACACAATATTTACATTCTAACCTGGTACTCTAAGTTTCAGTTTTAAAAAATTGTTGAAAACTACTATATATTGGACACTGTGCTAGGCGCAATACTTCTGATTCTGGGTCATAATCTGTATTCTTGTTTATTCTGTTAAGAATTCAGAATATGCTTTCAATATAGGAATTCATGCCTCAATTATGGAAATTTTTCAGTTATTATTCTTTTAAATATTCTTTCTTTTTATTTTTTATTCCTGAGAGACAAATGTCAGAACTTCCTAATTTATCTTACATGTCTTATAATTTCTCTTTCATGTTTGTTACACATTTATCAATCTCTGCTACATTCTGGATGAATTTTTCAGAATTGTTTTTCAATTCACTAATTCTCTCTTACAACTGGGTCTAGTCTAAAAGTTATCCTATATATTGATTTTTTTTATGCCGATGTCCATGTCAACATCTATATTTCTAGAATTTCTCACTGTTTTGTAAAATGTTTTTTAACCATTTTATTGTTTATTCATATCTGACCTTTTATATCTGGCTAGTCGTATTTGGCTGTTCATATCGGAATAATTTCTTTTTCTTTTTTTTTTGTGCATTTAATTCTGTTTTTTTTTCTCTTTGACCTTAAATATACTTTTTAATAGTAACTTTCCATTTTTCTTTTCAACATGAGTGAATTGTCCTGATTATGGAGTTCATTTGTTTAATATTTGGTTTCCATCTATGGTTTCGAATTTTAGTTTGCTCTTCCATTGTGAGTGGGAGGTCTTTTGTTTTGCCTTTCCTTTCTTTCTGCATTCTCTTCTATGTTGGAGGCTTTGCCTCTGCTGTAATCTGGCTTCCAGATTCCCCAGTCCAAAGCCTTTTTGCCTATCATGATTTGAAGGGTATTGTGGATCTAGTCACTGAGCCAGTAGGAAGTAGACCTCTTGTCTCTGTTTTGCCCTGCAATCTTGAGCAACTGGCTCCATATAAAAGAAGAAGGTTCAGATTTTTTTCAATTTTCTCTTCCAGACAAGGGGCCCGCCCCCACATTCAAGCCTAGGTCAGGGCCTTCACTGTGAGTTGGGTGTTTTGGCTCCTTTACCCTCCAGGACCCCTCTGCCTATTTCTGGTGCTGGACTTTGAGTCAGCCTGTCGTTTCTGCCCTCTTACCCGAAGTTTATCTAATCCGTTACGTCTGATTTAGAGAATGTATTTGTCTTTTAAATTTTATTTAAACACTTTAAAAAAGTATTTTATTTTTTACAGTGTATATGTGGAGGGTGTGGGAATGGAATGTGAATCATTCCGCACAATACCATTTTGACCGCAGATCTTAGTCAACAGTCAAAGAAGAATGAAAGATTTTCCTGCTTTCAACATTCATATACTAGTTCCAAAGTGTGAGACGTATTTAGGCAAAAGAGAAGAGGCTTAGGTGTGCCACTGGCAACACATTGGGCAAAAGTAATCTTCTTGAAGATCATGAAAAATGGTTTGGTTTGTCACAGTTCCTGAGATTGGTAAAATTGATCCAAAATGTCAACATAGCTGACTCGAAGCTGTCAGTTTTTGTACATGATATTATCCTTTGGAATTGAATTGAGGTATGTTCTTGGCAGGATAATTTTTAAAAAATTAGGGCGGGCGCGGTGGCTCACGCCTGTAATCCTAGCACTCTGGGAGGCCGAGGCGGGTGGATCGCTCGAGGTCAGGAGTTCGAGACCAGCCTGAGCAAGAGCGAGACCCCGTCTCTACTAAAAATAGAAAGACATTATATGAACAACTAAAAATCTATATAGAAAAAATTAGCCGGGCATAGTGGCGCATGCCTGTAGTCCCAGCCACTCGGGAGGCTGAGGCAGTAGGATCGCTTAAGCCGAGGAGTCTGAGGTTGCTGTGAGCTAAGCTGACGCCACGGCACTCACCCTAGCCTGGGCAACAAAGTGAGACTCTGTCTCAACAACAAAAAAAAAAAAATTAAATATTCAGCTTTAAAGAAAACTGTCCTAATATAAATTGAATGCAAACTGAATACTTTGAAATTCTTTATTTGAGGGTTGTGGGAGCAGGATGTTGTTGGGAGATACTGTGGAATGGACACAAGAACTTTCTATTATAAGTCAAGGCCTGAATATAACCAATCACTCTTATAACTTATTCAACTATTCTGAGGAATGAAGACTTTTATGTGTATACAACCACTGCTTCTGCTAACTGAAGCAAATGACGAGCTTCATAAGTTTGGAAAGGAGAGCTTTAGTTCTCGTAAAGGGTTGCCTCCTGTCGGCGGCCACTCCAACAGGCTGGGAAGCAGAGCCTCTGGCCAGAAGCCAGAAACACGTGCTTTGAGGGAGGGAGGATGGGAACAGGAATTTATGCTGAGCGGGGTGGCCAAATATACACATTTAACAAGCTGTAAGAGGAGTCATGAATATGTATGAAAGGAGAAACATGCACATGCGCAATCAAGCTTGATGCCCCTTTATGGGGTCCATGTTTAGAAAACAGCTGCCCTCTAATGTCACAGGTGAGGCAGAGGCCATGAAAAACTGCCTCTGTGTGTGCTCTGCAGGCTGGCTGCAACCACTCAGTGGTTGGTGGTCTCTTATCAGGAAAGAATGCTGGTCTGAACCCGCAGATAGGGGGGATCATGAGTTTGGTTTCTGTTTAGCCCTTAGGGAGTAAAAGCCTGTTGGCTGTCAGCAAGGGAGGGGGTATAACAAGGCGTGTCTGACCGCCCATCCTGTAATGGCCAGGAGCTCAGTTTTAAGGTTTCTCTGGGGTCCCCTTGGCCAAGAGGAGTTCCATTCAGTGTGGGGAGGGGGAGAGGGGCAGCTTAGGGTTTCATTTTAGTTTACATTTTTGTGATACACTGCTCAATGTTAGAATACAGACTGGATCAGGAGAAACTTGAAGTATAAAATATTTTAAAAGAAAATTTTACTGTTGCTTCAGTATTTTAAAATATCCAACTATCTGATTTAAGGGGAATAGATAAAAGTCATTTGTTGTTGAAATGTGCTAGTCAGCATTCTTGAAGCAAAACAATGCAAATCAACTCAAAAAGAAAAGCAGTTTAGTGAGCAATACTGGCTGGAGAAGAGAGGAAGGCAGACAGCCCAGCTTAGGCATGAATGAAGGAAGCAGGGGCTTCAAGCACCTTTCTCAGGAACTGCCTGCTATGAGGCTGCCACTGAAACTCACTCACCTGCCTGACTATTTCCTGCAGCAAGGCTGGTTTCTTGAATGCCACAACCACCTCCATTTGTAAACTGACTCTGAGCTTTGTGTCACTCACCTGAACCTCTGAGTTCCATGATGGACCATCTGATCCCCCATGCACAGATGACAGGCCTGTGCTCTGGGTGAAAGTGGGTGATGAGAGACCCTGGGTCCCATCTCACTTCCAGCATCTACGTGAGAGGCAGAGTCCCACTCCCAACCGTTTTGGAATTTCTCCCCACATCGGAAGGGTATTTTTGAGCTGCTGAAGCAATGGGTGGTTACCTGTTATATGGAACATTTAAACAGGTTCCTAAAATTCTTCCTTTTATATATCTTGAACATGTGCCTAAAAATATTGTCTTAAACGCTATGATTTGCATTCCTTGTAAATAAACGAAAAATCTAGCCCAGCATCTGCTTAAATGATAATCTATTCCAAATGAAAACCTCTTTTTGTGGTAGTTATATTATTAACATGTTATTGTTTTAAATTTCTTTTGTATTTTATATGCAAAGTGAAATAACTTTTTTTTTCTTTTTTTTCCTAAGAAAGTATGTCTAGGTAGAAATAACTTTAAGATTTAACTGGATACCCTCAATATGTTGGTGGTGATTAATTCTAATATTTATAAATTATTATATTTTGCATATAATCTCATAGGAGCAGAAAGGACTGAGTAATTCAAGCACTGTTGTTTCTTAGACCAAAAGTGCAGGCTGTATTTGTGGCGCTGTTGCAATCAGTCCTATTGTCCCAGCATATAAAAGTGAGTTTCAGGCCAGAATTTAAGGCACCTTTGAGACATCTCTCAATGGATTAACAAATGAAAGGCAAACTAAAAAATTGATCAGCCGTTCAGTGTTAAAAGTGCCTGGCTCAAGCTGTCAGTTCTTTATTAGGTGTGGGACTTAATGCAATGTAAATTCGCTCAAGTAGGATTTTGATTTTACAAAACAGAACGATAAACAGAGGAAGCAGAAAAATCAATAGGAAGGAATAATAGGGCTCTTTCGTGTGACACAATGCATGACTCCATTTTACTTTCCACTTCCAGGTGAGATAATTTTGCTCTAATGGCTGTGACTATGTCGTGGTGAGAATTATTCATCCTTTGGAACATTTAATCCTTTTCCTTAACATATGAGATTTTAAAAATGCTATCCCTGCGGTGCGCGGGAGTGGCTCCCACCAACCCATGAGAAACCAGCTGAATCTTCGTTCTCGTCTCTTTCATTTTGTGTGTTTAAGCAGGTACTTACTCCGTCTGTAAATTTAGCTGTGCTTATCCTACGTCTTGTTGATTTTCTGTCATGATTTTATTATTTCGTATGTTTATTCATTTCTTTTCTGAATTCAACCAGCTTAGTTTCATCTCTTTCTATTGGCTTGTATTTTCTTTATTAAAACTTTGTACTTTCTCGTGGATATTTTTGCCATTTAAGGGAGAGACCATGTTGGAAATGTCTCGGAGAGACAGAAGTAGTACCCATAGTAATAGGGGTGGTGTGATAGTGTGATAAATATATTACTTTTCATCTATGGTTCCTGGCTCATAACTCCCTTAGCCCTTGTATTTCCGAAGTGACTGGAACAATAAGCATATCTTTTGTTAAAGTAGTTGATCTTTTGTCCTTGGTTCCTGAAACAGCTTTGGAACAGCTTCAATGTGACAAAGGTGAAAGTCTTTCCCTGTAATGTTGGGATACTCTAGGCCTCAGGAGCAGGAAACAGCATCTCTCTCTCTAAACTTTCCACCTGCTCCTTTTTCTATCCAAGATAGGCCATAGAAACTAAAAATATCATCTTCCCCCACCTTTCTATCTTGGAGCTGGCCAAAACAAAATTCTCTGACCTACCTGCCCCACACCCGGGAGGAAGGGGGATGCTGCACAGAGAGGCCAAGAAGGATCTGAACAGACAGACAGGCCTTGCTGGGTTTTCAGCAGTCTGTTAGTATTAGATTAGACCTTTTTTGTCTAATCAGATCTCTACACAGTTGTCCATGCTTCAGTCATGCCTGTCCAATGACGTCTCCATGAAAGGGCCAAGAGGATGCGTGGAGGCTTAGAGGGAGGTGAACCATGCTCCCCAGAGGTCATGAAGCCTCCATGCGCCTTCCCACATGCCTTGCCCCATGCATCTCTTCATCCGTATCCTTTGTGATATCCTTTTTGATAAAACAGCAAACTCAAGTGTCTTTCTGAGTTCTGCGAACTGCTCTGGCAAATTAATCAGACTCAAGGAGGAGGGTGTGGGAACCCTCATTTATAGCTGCTTGGTCAGAAGCACAGGTAAAATTACCTGGGGCTTGCGATTGGCATCGGAAGTGGGAAGCAGTCTTGTGGGACTGAGCCTTTAACCTGTGGGATCTGACAGTATCTCCAGGTAGGCAGTGTCAGAATTGAGCTAGGTTGGAGGACGCCTAACTGGTGTCCACTGCTGAATCGACTGCTTGCTTGATGTGTGGCGAAAGCCCCACACGTCTGGTCTCGGAAAAATGCTGTGTTGATTGTGGTGTGACAGCAGAGGAAAATCAGTTTGTGTTTTCAGCACAGGTGGCCCATGTTGTGCAACTCCAGGAAGCGCCACCCATATCACATTCCACGTCAATGCCCTTACCCCAGAGCACATAAATAGAGCAGTAAATGGTTGTCCCCTGGAGTTGTGCAATGTGGACGTGTGGATCAGGAGCCTGGGAAAATTCTGAATACCTTAGCTTTACAACCCAGAATAGATTACCATCTGTGATATTTGCCATGTACACGCGATTTCAGCACAACTAGAGAACTGGATAGAGTAAAATGCTCTTCCTGGTTTATGGTTTGTGATCTGGGTCCTAGTTTGGCCTGAAAACTTTTGTCCTCCTAAGTACTTCACCTTAGATTGAATTCACATAAAGTGCATTCAGCAAATCTACACAAGGGTGAAATCCTGTCATGCTTCTCTAAAGTTCATGTGCACTAATTTATTAGTTATTTCTTTGGTATCTTCAGAATCATTCAATGGAAGATTGTTTTTTATTAGTAGTTAGTATTAAAATACACTAAATACAAAGAGGGAAATTTAAATGTTATCAGCTATAAAGATGACTTTACAAATTATGAAAGTTTGGATCAGATTCCCCAAATCCTGTAATGTTAATGTTTCCAATGATGTTCTAGAAATTGTTAATTACTTTACTGATGGCATTACCATTTTTAGCTACATTAAATTGACTCAATTCTTTACTTGTTTTTAAAATATGTGTACATTTTCTTGTAGTTATATAACTATTTAAAGAGGTTTCTGAAAACTATTGCATTTGATTTCATGAAATAAAAATAACATGAGTCCAAAAATATCTGTACTTAAATAGAGAAATAAAACACATTTTACTAAAAGGAACAAAATATTCCAAAAAATTCTGGATATCCGTCTTTTGCCCTTTTAAAAAAAATTGCTGTAGAGAGAAAAGAACCCCATGTAAACAACCTAAGGGATTATTAGGAGCCTTAACCTACCTTATAAAAGTGCCAATAAATATTGCAACATTGCTTTTGTGTTTCTCTTCTTGCAATTTAGCAATGCCTAGGATTTGACTGAATCCATTTTTGCTATTGTTACCCTAAGAAAAGACACATTTGCATAGAATTATATTTACTATTGAATTCTGTAGTGCCCCACAGGAGGCAGGACACTGAGTATAGATGATAATTTTTTTTTCTTTTTTGCAGTGAAAACGAGATGCATGGGTTGAATGGCATGTTTTCCCCTAGTCCTTTCACATTTTTAATCCTCTAAATAGATTTTTGTCATCATGTCAAAGGCCTTAGTCATAAATCTATTTATAGTAATTTACTGGAAAAAACTGTGCTTTAAAGTAGAGAAAACTTTTAGCCATTTTTTTGAAAGGGAAGGGGAGAGAAATATTTTTTAAGGATAGTAGTCAAAGTTTACAGCAGAATATTCCAGTCTTTGAATAGAATTCAAAATGACATGCCCGCCTCATTCCTTACTGCCAGGCACGTAAAGCTTTATCTCTGGCTGCTCAGATGCCCTAATCTTGTTTGCTTCCCCATTTATTTTTTCAGTATCTGCAAAAAAAAAAAAAAAAGGAAAGAAAAGTGCTGTATTTAACAGAATTTTTAGTTTTGGAAGATTCTGATTCACTTTGAAGTTAGTTATACATTTCTGCAAATACAGGTGAGCTTTTGTAAAGTAAAAAATCTGAAGTCAAAATTCCCAATGTTTTATCAAAAAGAGAGAAAAAGGCTGGAAGCGATGGCGTGTGCCTGTAATCCCAGCACATTGGGAGGCTGAGGGAGAAGGATTGCTTGAGACCAGGAGTTAGAGACCATCCTGGGCAGTATAGTGAGACCCCAACTCTATAAAAAAAAGTTTAAAAAAATTAGCCGGGGTGGTGGTACATGTCTGTACTCCTACTTACTCAGGAGGCTGAGGTGGGAGGATCACTTGAGCCCGGGAGTTCAAAGCTGCAGTGAGCTATGATCTCATGACTGCACTCTAGCCTGGGCTACAGGGCAAGACCCCATCTTTAAAAAAAAAGAGAGAGAGACAGAGAGAGAAAAACAGGGAAATAAGTAAATATCTAACCATGACAATTCTAGTCTTGGGAATAGAAATTGAAATTGAATATTATTATTTCATGGTTAACTTATATAGATTGAGTTCCCTTCAAAAAATTATATATATGGTAGATGTATATATGTGTATGATATATATGCATGTTTCTATATGTGTGTATATATATTAATTAAAAGCCTGACTTCACCTGGTCAGCCCAGACTAAAATCTGGGTGTTGTTCCCTGTCCATGGAGGATAGTGTAGTTCTCCTGTAGTTTTTCAAATAGGGTAATAGGGTTAAGGGTGGTCATGCATTCTATGGGGGACAATGCTAAATTTGATATGCCAATTTAAATACCAAAATAGGGTTATCAAGTAGGTCATTGGATATTGTAGTCTGGACCTCAGGGGAGAAGCCCAAGTTGGACGTAGTGTTTTGAGTCCTTTGCTTATAGAAGTATTCAATGTCATGGCATTGGGTGAGGTCACTGAACAGGGCGTTGAGAAGGAGAAATGAAGGGGGCCCAGGGCAGAGCTCTGGGAGAGAGCAATATTTACGAACTATCAGAAGAGCCAGAATGGGAGATTGAGGGAATGTAGCCCCGGAGGAAGGAAGAGCAGGGAATGTGGTCTACTGCAAACCACGTGAACTAGTATTTCAAGGAGAGAATAGTGAATTCTGCCAAATAGTGCTGAAAATTCAAGAAAAATAGAATTTGACCACACAGAGTTATTTAATGACCTTGACAAGAGTGATCTCAGCTGAGTGG
This sequence comes from Eulemur rufifrons, assembly GCF_041146395.1. Classification (NCBI taxonomy): domain Eukaryota; kingdom Metazoa; phylum Chordata; class Mammalia; order Primates; family Lemuridae; genus Eulemur; species Eulemur rufifrons. Next base: position 17,940,551 of record NC_091007.1, read on the forward strand.
GCTGAGATAGAAGAGAGAGGGGAGGTGAGGAAGAAGAGACAGGGAATATGAACTACTCTTTTAAGAAGCTCAGCTATAAGGGGATGAGAGATGGGGCGATAGCAGGGAAGGATCGAGGATCAGAAGAGAGCTGTTCAAAGGCGGGGGTACGAGAGCAGCGCTGCACAATGATGGAAGGAAGTGGAGGTGATGCCTGTGAGAGGGTGTCATTACCGTAGTGAATCTTGGACGAAGCACGTGCACAGATGGAAGCATTAGCCTTTGCTCAAGGCAGGGACAGTTTCTGCATTGGAACCAGAAAGGAGGCAGAGAGAATAAGTTGATGCAGAAATGAAATTCTTTCTACTTGTTTATAATTACTCAAGGATGTATAAGTTATGGTCATCAGCTGAGAGTTCTGTGACATTCCTACAGAGGAGTGTAGGAGGACTGTCTCTTTACTGTATTTTCTCGGTTTTCCACAATGACCATGCATACTTCTGTAATCAGAGAAAAGATTATAAAAATTTATATTCTTTGACCTGACATTTCTCCTTCTAGAACTTTGTCTCAAGGAAGAGAACAAAAATTTTTGTACAAATATATTTATTATGGAGTTATTCATAATAGCAAATAAAGAGAAGTGTATAACAAACAACAGAAAGATGCTTACATGAGTCATGGACTCTCCTTTAAAGAGAAAACCATGTAGACATTCAAATGAAATTTTTGAAGAATGCTTAATGACATGGCTAGGACTCGACATGTTAAGTAAAAACACGATCTGCGAAGCTGTGCCATCAATATGACACCAAATTTCTAAAGAATCAAAAATTTTAAAAAATATGCAGGCATGAAAACAAGGATAAAAGGAAAAAATTAAAATGTTAATAGTGGTTAGCTCTGGGTGATGGAGTTGTAAGTGATTTTTTTTTCTTCTTATACCTCTTGGCATTTTTCAGTTTTTTGTTTTACCAATAATGTGTATTCTTTTTATACTCGGGAAAAAATAATGTAATACAAACAATTGCACATACTCCAGGGACCCAGGATGACATATAATGATTCCTGGAAAAGGTGCACTACACAAAATCCCCAGCCACTAACCAGACTATTTTTCTGTAATGGCGTTTGTCCTGCAGAAGCTTGCAGCCGTGCCGGTAACGCAGCTCTGCGTATGGAAGGAAACTTGCTGCTCCCTCTTTGCAACAAAATTCTACTTGCAGAAACTATGTCTCTTCTCTGCTCTTTTACTTGTCTTTAAGCTAAGATTGGAGAGAAGAAAGATGTTAGGAATTCTTGGCAGATGGAGAATAACCATCAAATATTCCTGCAAACACAGATGTCGCATTTATTTCAACATCTAAAAAACAGGTCACTCTATCTAGAATGATATACAGCACAGAGAAGTCATATTTACAGCATAAGCACACAAAATTTCCCAGCGCACAATTCTTTTCTTCAGCCTCCAGACATCTGATTCCTTTTCAAGAGAACATAGATGCACTTTCCCTAGCCCAGAACCACCCAAAAGGGATTTCTGTGTGGTAGATGTTGCTTAAAATTTGTTAATAGACTTTATAAAGTTATTCCTCTTAATAGGTGAGATCGTGCCTATTGTCCAAGTCATAAATAAAGAATCATGTATTGCTTCTTCATGCAAGTTGCTTCTTAGTTGTAAATTAAAATTTATACCAGAGTATGATATATCTTTTGTTGTTTGAGTAGGAAATCCATGCATATTGAAATAGTTCAAAAGTGTTTCAGTGAAAAAGTCATCTTCCCCCCAATGTCTCTCCCCAGGGGCAGCCAGTGTACCCAATTTCTTGTATATATTTCTAGAGAGAATCTATTTATATACAAGCAAATAACTGGAGTGTTAATGAAAAACTTAACAAGGCCCTTAAACATCATTTAATATTCTTTATAACTATATCAAAAACATCAAGGATGGTGGTCAGAGAAGCTTATAATGTTGGAAACCACTGAATATTAAAGGTCAATATTTTTCTGAGATAACTAAAAGTATAAAAGTATAAGTGGAGAAAAGAACTCAATTCCGATACCTCTTCTGCCAACACATCAAATGCATTAAATGAGGCATGTAAGTGGGTGACCATATAGAAAAATGCTAACCTAGTCTGCTACTAGCTTGTAAATTTTTAATGTAATACTAGACATTTCATGGTATAATTTTAAAAAATAGTTTCATTCTCCCAGTTATAAAGCATGCATTGATCTTTAATACATGTATTTTAAAAAAAGGGCCGTGTATCTTGTGAACCACAGATCATTGATAATGTTTGCCATCCCTCCCCTCCAGACTCTTCTCCAGATGTTTCTCCAGATGTTTTGCCCCTCACAGGGTTAGTGAACTGGCTCCCAGCCAAATCTGGCTTGCCACCTATTTTTATAAATGAAGTTTTATTAGAACACAGCTATGCTTATTCATTTACATATTATCTGTGGTTGTTTCCATACCACAGTAACAGGGTTGAGTAGTTGTAACACAGGTCGTATGGGCTACAAACCTGAAAATATTTTTTATCTGGCCCTTTACAGGAAACGTGCCCCAGAGTATGGAATCTTGGTTATGGTAATAAATGGGCAAGAAGCATTAGAAAAAAGAAAAACCAAGGACTGATTTTAAATGTGGCCATGACAACATTACAGACAGAGAATCACATAGGAACATGCAAATTACATATAAAATCACATAGATTTCGTTTATTTCATATGTTTTGGTGACATAGGCACATAGCTGACATAGTTAACAGATTCTTCGTCTATTTCCATATATCGCTTTTCTAACTTCATCCTTGCTTCCGGCACTGCTACAAGTTTTATAAATATGTATTTATCTGTACAAAGCAGATTAAAGCACATCTTTATGAAGAAGCATGTGTGAGAGAGGAAAGGCCTAGGAATAAAGAGGGCAATTAAAAGTTCTTGGGGGCCGGGTGACGATGACACCTGTCACTCCAGTTCGTGCCATTGTTGATTTGGTGCAACGACTCAGCAGGCTGGGCTGTGCTTCCTTCCCCACTGTCATTTCAGAACTACACACTTGGCCATAGGGGTCAAACTGCAGATAAATAAAAACTAATCTTCCAGGGCAGTGAGAGTCTGTACCCCCTTTGGTACTCCCAGTTGTCTTTGTTACTGGAATTAAAGGTGGATAAAGAAAGTAATACAAAACCATTGATTACATTGTTTAACAAAGGATTGCTATTCTACCCCGGTGGCTCCTGAATCGCCTTAGGTGATAGAGCATGATATTTACAAGAGTATTTTTAACCAATGTAAAAGCAAATAAAGCTGTTCTATTACAACAGTACAACTAAATATTAATAGTAAGGATAAAAATTTAACATCAGGCAGCAACATTGGTTTTTTTTTTTTCTTTAGTGTGTAGAACTGAAATACAAGTGAAGCTATCATAACCACCCCTAAGGGTATTTGTAACCTTTGACAACACAGAAAGAAAATATTTGTAGTCTAAAACTATGTCTCTCCAGTATTACAGAGTAAATGAGAAACATAATCTGATTAACAAGCTGTACTTTTCACAAGGACAAGGATCTTATAGAAGGATTTTGACTTTGATTTCTCCAAGTCTTACAGAAAGTAAACATTTAATAAAGTAACAAGAATGGAAACCAATTCTATAAAATGAAGGCAAAAGGAAAATATTAAGAGAGTAAACTCATCCTGAAACATATGCACTTTTTCTTTGAACATTTCAGTTGTTCATAACCAGAGTAAAAATAAATTTTCTTTGGTCAAACAGTAGATGAGTATTTAGTAAAAGCAAAATATTCACTCCTTTACCCATCAAGTTTATTTTGAGCACCCACTGTTTGTAAGAATCTGATCTAAGAGTATGGGGTATATCAGTCAGTGAAAAAAAACAGTATCTATTTTCATGGAGCTTACATATCTATGGGAAGATTCAAACAATACATAAAATAAATTAGGAAGTGATATAGTGTATTAGATGGTGATGCTTGCTAAAGAAAAGTAGAGCAAGATAAGGAGGATTGGGAGTCCTGGGAGTTGGCAGGGGAGGGGAAGGGGAAGGGAAGTGGAATTACAATGCTGAAAATGGTGGTCAACTCAGACCTTACAACCTAGGCAGGTACTTTAGCCTGTGGCTCTCTGGGCAGAGAGAAGGGTGGGGCCGAGCCTCCCAGGCAGGAGTGAGCTGGGAGTTAGGGGCTGAGGCAAGAGGGAGCTTGAGAGGCGTGAGCAGGGAGACAGCGTTGGCAAATTAGGTGGGAGAAGCAGTGGGGTGGGCATGGGGTAGGATTAAATGGGACCTGACATTCAGTGACATGGGGAGGGTACTGACCAGAGGGCTGACATTTCTGACTTAGGTTTTAAAAAGATCATTCTCGCTGTTTTTAATAATCCAGGTAAGAAATAATGGTGGCTTAAAGATCAGGGTAGCAGCAATGGAGGTTTTGCCCCAAAAATAAACATTTAAGGTTTTATTAAATACTCTCTCTGTTCAGGACTTAGAAGGACAGGAGAATATTGTTCAGCTATAAGAAATCCCCCTTTTCACCCACGTATCTAATCAGCAGTCCAAGGCAAACTTGCTAAACTGTTTTTGCAGATGGTCCAAGTTTTCTCACCTTCTGGCCAGTATTTCTGTGTGCTGCATATTTTCCATGGTAGGCTGAATAATGACCCCCAAAGATACCCAGGTCTAATTTCTGGAACTCACGAGTTTCACTTTGCATGGCAAAGGGACTCACTGATGTAATTAAGTCAAGGATCTTGAGATGGGGAAATTATCCTGGATTGGCCCTTAATATAATCATAAGAGGGTTGTTAATAATATGAGGGAGGCAAGAAGGTCAAAGAGGGAGAAAAGTATGTGAGGATGGAAGCAGCAATGAAAGCGACACAGCCATGACCAAAGAATGCCTGCAGCTTCCAGAAGCTGTGAAGGGCAGGACATGGTTCTTCCCTAGAGCCTCAAGAAGGAGCCAGCCCTGCTGATAACACTGTGACTTTAGCCTGGTGAAACTGATTTTAGACTTCTGGCTTCCAGAATTGTGTGAGAATAAATGCTCATTATTTTAAGCCATCAGATTGTGATAAATTTGTTACAGCAGCAATAGGAAACTAATACATAGATCTACTTCCTTCTTCTTTACTCTGCCCTGTCCTCTGGAAAGCTTACCTTGGTGCACTGCACCAACCAAACACTAGCAGATTGAAGGTGACACAGGCTGTGTTCTACCTAAGGTGGCAGCTCCTATCCAGCAGTGCTTTCCTAGCTACAGCTCTCTCTGGGTTTCTAGAAACCACTTCCACTTGCATCTTTAGGCCTTGGGTGGTAAAAATTGCTGTAGAGAGACCTTCACTGTCTCTCGTTGGTTTCCCTTATCACTGCCCACATCTTCATAAATACAGCCTCTTTAAAAAACTCTCTTCATCCAGTTTCTAGTCTGGAAGGTAAGGAGCTTGGAAGTTGTCATTGCATCCTAACAACCAATATAAAACTAAGCAAACTGATGTGAGGTTACACGGCAAACTACTACCCACAAAATTGAAGAGACAGGCAGGTGAACACAGAGAATCACAACTTAACTGGGTCAGAGACCCACAAGCAGAATCTTCCACAATTACTGGGATAGGAAAATTTGAACTATAATTGATGAATTTCTGGAAGTTCGGGGTGGATAAGTCTGAGAGTTAAAACCTACAGGGGGACCCAGCCATAGCTGGCCCTTACACTTTTGTGAATTTTACCTCCAGGAGATCAACCATGTTCTCACTGTGAATATCAGAGAAAAATCCCCTAATGTTTATATCAAGTGGAAGGGAAAAAGAGCCATCTTGAAATATACCAGAGCATTCTGCTCTTTTTATCAAGGCCTGTCCTCATGGGAAAATGTTTACTGGAGTCTAAACTATTAAGGCTTTTTTTTCAGTGCCTAACCAACCTGGAGTAAGAGAAATACCCAACTCTAGCCCCTCCATCCATCCTGTCCCCCACTGAAGAGTGGAAGAGGGGATAGAGGAGGAAGAGACTGAGAAGCACTTATGAAGTTCACAGTCCAGAGTCACTAGCTCATGAAAAGATTGAGAACTAATCGTAGAATTATAGGATGCCTCCTCTACCTTCTGCTGTAACACCTTCCCACCACATTAATAAAAGCCTGTCTATCAGAGTTCCTTTTACCCAATCGATCATGTCTGGCTATCAAGAAAAAATTAAAAATTACAAGGCATACTAAAAGGCAAAACACACAGTTTGAAGAAACAAAGCAAACATCAGAACCAGACTTGGATATGTTGGAATTATCAGACTAGAAGTTAAGTCCATGATTAAGATGCTCAGGACTCTAATGGATGAAGTGGACCACATGCAAGCAAGGACAGACAGGTAATGTGAGCAGAGAGATAGTAATTCTAAGAAAGAATTAAAAAGAAATGTTAGGAATCAAAAACACTGTAACTGAAATAAAGAATGCCTTTGATGGGCTCATTAGTAGACTGGACTCAGCTGAGGAAAGAATCTCTGCACTTGAAGATAAGGTCAATAGAAACATCCAAAATAGAAAAGCAAAGAATCAGTGTAATAAAACTTCCTGGAACTAATAAGCAATTATAGCAAGTTTGCAGAGTACAAGGTTAATATACAAAAGTCATTGCTTTCCTATGAAAGCAATGAATAAGTGGAAATTGAAAACGAAAACACAATACCATTTACATTAGCACCCCCCAAAATGAAATATTTAGGTATAAATCTAACACAATGTGTACAGATCTATATGAGGAAAATTACAAAACACTGGTTAAACAAATAAAAGAACTAAATAAATGGAAAGATATTCTATGTTCACAGATAGAAAGACTCAATATTATCAAGATGTCAGGTTTTTCCAACTTGATACATAGATTCAATGCAACCCCAAACAAAATCCAAGCAAATTATTTTGTGAATATTGACAAACTGATTCAATGACCCAGAATAGACAGTTCAATACTGAAAGAGTATAATAAAGTTGGAGAACTGATATTACCCAATTTTAAGACCTGCTATAAAGCTCCAGTAATTGAAACAGTGTGGCACTGGCAAAAGAATTGACAAACAAAACAATGGAAGCAACTAGAGAGCCTACAAACAGACCCACATAAAGATGATCAACTGATCTTTGACAAAGGAGCAAAGGCAATACAGGAGAGAAGAGATAGTCTTTTCAGCAAATGATGCTGTAACATCTGGACATCTGCATGCAAAGAAATGAATGTAGACACAGACCTTATACTCATCACAAAAATGAACTCAAAATGGATCACAGACCTAAATGTAAAATGCAAAACTATAAAACCCTTAAAAGATAATATAGGAGAAAACCTAGATGACCTTGAGTATGGTGATGACTTTTTGGGTATAATGCCGAAAACACAATCCATGAAAAATTTGATAAGCTGGGCTTCATTAAAATTAAATATTAATACTTCTGATCTGTGAAAGACACTGTCAAGAGAATGAAAAGACAAGTCACAGACTGGAAGAAAATATTTGTAAAGAAATATCTGATAAAAGACTGTCATCCAAATATACAAAGAACCCTTTAAACTCAATGGTAAGAAAATGAGCAATCTAATTAAAAATGGATGAAAGATCTGAACACACTTCACCAAAGAAGATACACATACGAGGTATAAGTATATGAAAAGATGCTCAACATCACATGTCATTAGGAAATTGCAAGTTAAACCAATGAGATATCACTTACCCTATTAGAATGGCCAAATCCAAACACTAATAGCACCAAATGCTGGTGAAGATGTGGAACAACAGGAGCTCTCATTCATTGCTGGTAGGAATGCAAAATGGTACAGCCACTTTGGATGACAATTTAGCATTTTTTTATAAAGCTGAACATACATTTATCATACAATTCAATTATTGTACTCCTTGGAATTTACCCAAATGAGTTGAAAATTTATGTCCACATAAATACCTATACATGGATATCTATAGTAGCTTTATTCATAATTGCCAAAACTTGGAAGCAAGCAAGATGTCCTTCAATAAGTGGGTAGATAAACAAACTCTGGTACATCCAGACAATGGGATATTACTCAGCACTAAAAAAGAAATGAGCTATCAAACCATGAAAAGACATGGAGGAAATTTAAATGCATATTGCTAAGTAAAAGAAGCCAATCTGAAAAGACTGCATGCTGTAGTATTCTGACTTTATCACATTCTGGAAAAGACGAAACTATGGAGACAGTGGAAAGATCTGTAATTTCCAGCAGTTAGTAGAGAATTATGGATGGATAAACAGAGCACAGAGGATTTTTAGTGCAGTTAAACCATTCTGTAAGGCACTATAATGGTGGATACATGTCATTATACATTTGTCAAAACCTATGGAATATACAACACCAAGAGTGAACACTAATGTAAGCTATGGACTTTAGGTGATGATGTGCCAATGTACGTTCATCTTTTCTAGCAAATGTACCACTGTGGTGTGAAATGTTATAGTGGAGAAGGCTGTGCCAACATGGGGGCAGGGAGATATGGGAAATCCTTATACCTTCCCCTCAATTTTGTTGCAAACTTTAAACTGCTCTAAAAAATAAAGTCTGTTTTAATAAAAAAATAAAAAATAGCAAAATCTCTCTTCAATCACACTTCTTTGGAGTGTGTCATTATTCATGCGAGGGCCCTAATATATCCAGCCATCCACTGACTCTCTCCAGCGTCAGTGTTGCTGACTTCTGGTCACAGAACTCACACATGAAATATTTGAATTTTCCTTCCATTGGACCCTGAAGTCTATTCATTAATTATTAAATATTTTACCCATCCACGGTTGACTTCCTAACTCATTATCTATAGCAGTTGTCCAAAAAGTTTCTACCGCAATTTATTCTAGTGTCTTTTCTGTTTTTCTTCAATGAAAACTAACCCAAACTCATTCAGGTTCCTTCTCCTCTATCTCAAAACATAAATATATTTTCATCAGTCTTCTCCTCACCCACCGCCCCCATTTCTCCCTCACTCCCAGGGTGGAAGCGCCACCTTTCTTTTCCAAGATTAACCCTCCCAACTGGTTTCTTCATTCTCTTCCCTGTGTAATTTGCTCCATCAAACCATCAGAAGCTTCCTCTCCACTGGATCCATAGTCTCAGTTTATCAAGTCTTCTACCATCCTAAGTCGTCCATTTCTCAATTTTCTGCTTTCTCTTCAAGCTATAACCCTCTCTACTCTTCAGTGTCGACTTCTCAAAGGACAGTCTGAATTCACAGACCTCGTCCTTATTTACATTCACTCCTCAACTCACTAAAACTCTGGCATCAGCACTGCTGTTATCAGCCTCTTGAAAGTAAGATAACCTTTTTATTTTATTGTTCAACTGCCATTTTTAAATTTCATCCTATTTAGTTTTCCTGTGTCCTTTAATTTTATTGATCTACTCTCTCCTTGAAATTCTCTCCTCTTTAGCTTTCATGATGTCTATTTTTTTTCCCCTCCTGTCTTTCTTATTGTGCCTGACCTCAGTTATCTCTACCCCAGTAGTCAATGGCACCATGAACTTCTCAGTGGATTTGGAGAAAATGGAGATTTGAAAAATTTTAAGGAAATTAAAACAACATGATTTAGTGATGGAGTGGGTATGGGACATAGGAGAGATGGAGATTTCTGGTCTGTACAATTAAATGTATGGTGGTGTCAGTCAATGAGATAAGAAATACTGGAGGAGTTTCAGATTTTGTGAGAAAAGGCCATTCTTTGCTTCTGGACATTTAGAGCTTGAACATATTTAAGACTTCTGTATTTCTCAGTAATCGTACCCTCCCCTAGCCTAGTTTCCTTAGCCTTCACCCTCATACACTCTGGCACCCTACATTCTGGCCAAAGCAGATCAGCATATGCCCTGCAAGTGTCCATGGACATGTGCTTTCCTTTCACATTTGATCACCCATCACATGCCACCCTTACATACAAATACTCTTCCTCGGGTTACTAGACTCCTACTCCTACGTAAAGACTGAGATCAAATGCTAAATCTACTAAAAACCATGCCCAGTTTACCAAAATGTAATTAATTATTCCCTCCTTGCTATTTCCGTAATACTTTATATATTACTTCAGTTTTGGCACTTACCATATATGCCTTGTGCTGTTTTAAATATTTGTGTTTATATCTCCCACTAGATTGAAACTCAGTGAACACAGTATTGGGGTCTTATTCCACCTACAATAACCCCACAACACTTAGGACAATGCCTTGTACACAGTAGGGTCTCAATAACTATGGGTTAGATTGAATTGCACACTTAGATTTCTATTAAAATAACACTGATATGAGAAGATTCTATGGAAAATGTCCTTCCAAAATCTACAGCTATCACTTTCTATAAATGTGTATAGTTTTTAACTCTCAAAATTTGTTTTCCTTACAGTTCTACTATATGGCACTTGGTATGTCGCAAAATCTGACAAGTCAATATATACATATTTTTAAAATTATTTAATACTGGAAACAAAAAAGTTGATCAGAACAATAAATAGTCGTGATTGATTAGATATTCACTGATGTATACTAATTATGGAAACATTTAGATGTTCTTGTGAAAATCTAGGCATACTTACTCATTTGAAGAAATACCTAATATTAAATCAGAATATTAACATTCTAGAGAATCAAAAGACAGAGTTTCTAATCTGCCAATTGATTTTTAAAAAGTACCTCTAACATCAGTCAACCTACTTATTTTACTTATTTGGAGCAAAGAAAAACAAGTGAATAAGAGTTTAGATTTTTTCAAAATCAAAGAAAGTATTTTTCTCTTTTAAATACTCTCAAGTCATTAATCAATTGGATTAGTATTACTTAAAGAACAGGTAAGCATCCAGAAGATCTGGATTTAAATCCCAGGATTTATAGGGCTAGATCTGGACTTTGGATGAGGCAGTGTCAGTTTTTTCATTGATAAAATGGGATTAGTAATTTGTCCTTCCTTACTGGGCAGTATTGTGAAAGTATATACAGGTAAAGCAAAAGTACTTCATGTAACCTTGCTAAATGCTTTAACATTTGTTGTTATTGGTTTTTTGAAAAGCTACGTGTTGTGGCATCTATATCCTAGATCTCATTCCAATGATGGTCATTGGATACATGCTAACCAATGTGGTTAAACATGAAAATAGATCTGATAAATACAAAAAAAATAGCAACACCTAATATTATACTAAGAAGAAAAATGGAGTAGGGGGACATTGGAAAAAGGAAACATTAGAGAAATAGTACGGGTGTTGGTGGGGTGAGTGCAGATGCACAAATCACACAGGGCCTTGTAGGCCATGGTGAGTCTTTGGATACTGCTTTGAGTAATCATGGAAAGACATCAGGAACTTTGAGCAGAGTAGTGACGTGATCTGACTTGTGTTTTAAAGGATTGCTCTGGCTACAGTGCAGAGTGTCAGAAGGTGAAGGCGGCAGCCGGGAAACCACGTGGGAGGCTGTTGCAGGAGCAAGAAAAAATGTAGTGAGGGTGGTGGAGAGAAGTGTCTGGCCCTAGCTATGATGTGATGGCAGAGCTGGTGGGCTTTGTGTATAGACGGCATGAGGGCTGTGAGAAAGAGAGAAGAGCCAAGGATGTCTCTCAGGTTTTTGTCCTGAATGGAGCCACCATTGACTTAGATCAGGAATCACAAGGTAGAACAGGTCTGGGCCAGGGTATTTAGGAGCATGGTTTGGGATGTGTGAAGTCTGCCTATTGGACATCCAAGTGAAGTATCAAATGAGCGGTTGGATGCAGGAGTCTGGAGTTCAGCAGCTGTCAGTGCATGGGTGGTATTTAAAGCTATGAAATAAGGAAGTAAACATAGAGGAAAAAATAGCTCCAAGAACTAAAGCTTGGGAGACCCCAAAATGTGACAGTTAGAAAGATGAAGAGGAACCAGCAAAAGGTACTCAGATGGAGATACCATGAGAGAAGGAGGGGAATCCTTACAGGAAGCGCTAAATGCTGCTGGCAAAGGAGGTAAAATGAAGACTTAAAATTGACCTTTGGATTTAGCAATGTGGAGGTCATTAGTATCCTTAGAAGCCGCTTCCATGGAGTGTGGAGATTTCCAACAAATTTGGAAATCTAATGAGTTCAAACAATTCAGACTCACTACTTTGCAACAGATTAAATCACCCAAGAAATTAGAGGAAGCTTTAAAGCAACTTATATATAAGATCATTATTGATGGAATCCTCTGTTTATCCACGAGGTAACTTTTGTATGTTGCATTTTTTCCCAATGGAGAGGAGAAAACAAACAATAAAGATAAATATATGGGATATTTTCTAGTAAGTTATCATTGAATTTATTAAATGGCTTCATAGAGGTTTTTCAGTCTCACATGTGTCTAAAACTTACTTCCACTATGTTCAGTAATAAATTAAAATCAGAAAGGTTTTTTCTTCCACAGACATGAACGTATTCACACCAAGAAAGGCAACTTCAACAGATCTCTAATTTCAAGGCTGAAGGACGTAGATGATTTAGCAACCCTAGAAGTTTTGGATGAGGTAAGAATTCAGTTTAATTAAACTTAGACATTCCATATTTTTTTTTTTTCAATTAATAGGGGATGTGGACAGGGGGTTCTTTGAATAACATCTGTAAGTCTCATGCTTTCTTTGTCTCTTAGCTTCCAATTATCTCTCTTATCTTCAGTTTTAATACACATTACTCAAATATCCAGATCTTTCCAGCTAAACGTCAAATTTTTTTTTTTTTTTTTTTTTTTTTGATGCTCAAGTGACAAAGACATGAGGTTCCCCAGCATGAGTTGTTAGGTCACTCATCTTTTTTGTCCTTAAGTATTTCTGAGAGTCTCAATGGTATGATTTTCCATGTTCAGAAAAACGGTCTGCGTCCGATAACCACCATGTGGCAGCCTCCCCTTTGTCCTCTCCTGTGCCAGCTCTCGGTGGCAGTACCCAGGAGCCTCAGTGCCACCTTGAGAGCCTTGCTGGTACCACGGTCAGTGTTCCCCTTTGTGGAATCGCAGAGCCAGGCTCTCAGACAGCTTACCTTTCAGGATATTGAATTCCGTTTGGAACTCCTTATTCCAATTAGCTTGGAAGTATGTCAAACATTTCTTGTGAAGGTACAAACACAAGCCAATACGTTATAGTTTCAGTCTCTTTCCCCCTCATCCCTCTTTATTCCAGATGGTCAGATCACTAGAAAAACAAATGGTCCCTTTTCAGTAAAACTTTGGGACTTCTGTCCTGCCTAATCGACAGCTTTTTATTTATCTTTTATTTTTTATGTCAAAGTGTTATGGGGGTACAAATCTTTTTGGTTACAAGGATTGCTTCTGTAATGCTTGAGTCGGGGTTGTAAGTGTGCCCGTCACCCAGAGAGTGTGCATTATGATTAGCTTTTTATTTTTTAAATCCATGCCTGAGCATTTTATTCAGAAATACAACAAATCAAGAGACATGTTCTGAACAAAAGTAGTCATTTGGTAAATTTAGGGTTGCAAAAACAACTCAAGCACTTCCTCAAAATAGTCTCTCTCAGGAACATCAAACATCTTGAAATCAAATAGTGTTTGCAAGTCAGAGATTAAGGCCACCTTCCTGAATCCTTACATGTCAAATTTTCCAATGATGGGAATTTTTAGGCTTGTAGATTATAAAGCAGGTTTCACTAATAATGTTGCTGACCAATATATTAATATTTTAAATACTGGGTTTGTTTCTTTCTGTTGTATGTGTTTGATTTTTTGTTCCTTTTTTGACTGAAGATTTTTGTTGTTGTTGTTCCTCTCTTGTGTCATGCACTATAAATGATGATTTCTGACATTACCCGAATTGATTCATGTACTTGTGTGATTTATCAACTATGAAAGTTACTTTTCTGAATTTTTCAATCTGCCTCAAAGAGCCAAAAGTCTAAAAAAAAAAAAAAAAAAGGACTAGGATATTCCACAAAGCCACTGAATCATTAAATCACCTTGATTTGGAATAAAATCATGTTCAGTGTTCACTTTATCTTCCCTTTCCTTTTCTCTTTACTTCATGTATTGCATTTACTTATTTCCCTGAAAGCAATATATATATATATATTTATTATATATATAATTGCTGTAATATATAATATGTCCTTTGAAAAGTGCAACAATGACATTCCTCTGTGGCACTTAAAACCAAAGAAAATGCCTGTCAGGTGAACAGTTGGTTCCAGACATATTTCTTGCTATCCATAGGCCTGTTTCTTTTGAATCCTTGGTCCAGATTCCAGATGTTTTATTTATTGTTCACTTTTTAAGTTATAATGGACAGCCAATGATTTTTAAGAGAAATTATTTTATTTTGTTACAGAATACAGTCTCAGAGCAGCTTGAGAAGTGTTATTCCAGAGATCAGATCTATATCTATGTGGGAGATATACTCATTGCTCTTAACCCTTTTCAGGCTCTAGGTCTTTATTCTACAAAGGTATGTGGTGTGGTGTGCATTCTCTTACTTCGTACAAATAATTATACATTCAGATGATCAATTTAAATGAATGCCTATAAAAATTTATTCGGTATTTTGAATAAAGTTATACAATTAGTGTTAAAACATAGATATGGGAAACTGAAGATGAAGTCAATCTGAGTACATGTTTGTGGTATTTTATTTTCCAAAAGCATGTGTCAGAATGTTAATTGCAACCAGTTGCTCACAACTGCTCCACATTACATGTCATATCACTAAACAGATGCCTTAAAAAGTGTGTACTTAATGTCTGCCTCTGAACCAAGTATGGGAGAGTCAAAAATATAAATTTCATTGTTTACATATATGATACATACTTAATGGCTGTAAAAATTGTCATTATGAGTTTAAAAATTCCTTTTGACATATTGATTGGGTTCATTAATATTGCACAATATGTTTTCTGAGTATAAGTGTATAATTATCAATTATTCAAGCCCCAATGGTTTTAATACAGAATAATTTTTCTGGGATTAAACTAGACTGTTTTTCATTTTTAATTGGAACCATTCTCTTCTAACTATTTGTGTACTCTAGAAAATTATTTGATAATGTGCCTAATAGTTTTTTTAATATGTGAAAAGCATGTATTTCTATCATCCTCTACCATCCTAAAATTTACATGAATAGTAGTAAATTTATGAACCTTGACCATGTTTCAGAAGATCTGGGCTTTAGTGCAATTCTGCTGTCAGTTAGCTGTGTGATCTTTGACAAATCAAGTGAGAGAATGTATATTAAATGATGCGAAAGGAAAAAAGTGCTGATCGTATTTCAGACATGATTATATCCAAGGAGTAGTCAACAAGAATGATACCTGATTGTCTTATTTATAAAGTGTGCTTTTATTTAAATAAATGATAGTATTTTGAAACTTTGAGTTCTGCTTTGGAAATGATATGCACAATCTTTTAAATATGACCGCCTGAGTGATGTTAAATATAATTTTATGTCATATCATATTTCTGGGCTGTTTTATGTCAATCTTTTCTTTTACATAATTGTGAATGATTTGTGCATGTATGTATTTGGTGTGTGTGTGCAGCATGTATGCAATAATGTTTTGGTGGTGTGAAATGGTATTTTTATTTATGTTTTGCTTTAAAAATTGGAGCTGTATTTGTCAATAATCCAGGGTTTAAATAAAAACAAAAATGAAAAGCCTTATAAAATGTATTCTCTCTAACCTTTAGCATTCCAGACTATATGTTGGAGCAAAGAGAACTGCCAATCCTCCTCACATTTTTGCAATGGCCGACTTAGGATATCAGTCTATGATAACATACAATTCAGATCAGGTAAGAACAGTCTCACATGCTTAGAAATTTCCCTCTTAGTTTCTCATGTGTCACCTGAATTCTGTGAGGGTCAGGTTTTCTCACCATTTCCTTTTCTCTGTGCAGTGCATTGTTATTTCTGGAGAAAGTGGTGCTGGGAAGACTGAAAGTGCTCATCTTTTAGTTCAGCAGTTGACGGTGCTTGGAAAGGTATAATTTATTTTTTCTCTAGCCTATCAGGAATATTTGTTATATTTCAGAACTTGATACCAATTTCATTCTTTTGCATGTGGAAATCTAGTTTGCTCAGCATCATTCATTAAAGAGACTGTCCTCTCCCCATGATGTCCTCTTGGTGACCTTGTCAAAAAGTAGTTGACCATATGTGTTTGGATTTATTTCTGGGCTCTTTATTCTATTCTGCTGGTCTACTATCTGTTTTAATGCCAGTACCATTCTATTTAGATTGCTATAGCTTTGTAATATAATTTTAAATCAGGAAATATGATGCCTCCAAGTTTTCCTTTCTCAGAATTGTTTTGGCTATTTGGGGTCTTTTATATGGTTCCATACAAATTTCAAGACTGTTTTTTTCTGTGAAGAATGCCATTGGAATTTTTTTTTTTTTCTTAAATCAGCAACATTTTATTTATCCCTACTGCTCATTAGGCATTTACCTTCTTAATAAACTTTAATTTGTGTGCATATTAATTACTGAAATTTTAAGTGAAAGTGATTATTCAAAATCATATTAAATTTTACATGCTTTAAAATGCATTATAAAAGTTTATAAGTCGGTGGCTATCTCAGATTATATACGTGAGATGTTTGCAAATCAGACATAATTACATAAAGGTTTTGATGCTTAGTCTGCATAAAGTCCTTCAAAGATTAAAAAGAAATATATGGCATGAAATGTGTGACATATATGTACAATAAAACTGCAATTTACTGTAGCGCTCTGAATATGCGTTCATCTCATTAACTGAATTATATGGGTAACTGAGAACTAAGTAGAAAACAATTTTTTTCTAGAATCATCACCTGTTATGATTATCACTTATTTCATTTAAAGCCTCCTAACTGGTCCACTTGTCTTGCCCTTCTACCACTGACACTGTCTAAGACATCAACAGATCAAGTTGCTTCCTAGTACATTATAGTTAAAGTTCAAAGTTTTTTACCATGGGGAACAATCAGAGGTGAGAACCATAACCTGAGGTTGTGCTAAGCAGTTCTGAATCTGGGCTGCATATTGGAATCACCTGGGGAACATCAAACCATTCTGATGCTTAGGTCCCCCTCCCTGAGTTCCTGATTTAACTGGTCTGGCTTGGTGCTCAAGCATGAGCATCTTTTTTTTGTTTGTTTGTTTGTTTGTTTTTAATTTTACAATATTCAATTGACAAAGATTGCATTCAAGGTGTACAATATGATTTGATATACATATACATTGTATAATGATTGTCACAAACTAATTGACATCCATTAACAATTTTGATGTACATTAAATCTCCATAAGTTGTTCATCTTATATCTGATGGTTTATACTCTACAACTAACATCTTCCCATTTTTCCAATCCCCAAGTTCCTGGAAACCATTCTGCTCTCTTTCTATTAGCTCAACTCTTTTTAGATTCTACATATAAGTCAGATTATACAGAATTTATCTTTCTCTGTCTGGCTTATTTCACTAAACATAATGTTCTCCATGTTCATCCATGTTGTTTCAAATGGCAGCAATACATGTGCATAAGTAGTTATTAAAGAGTAAAATTATATAGAAATTTTTATAATGAAGAGCTGTAAATTCTAGCCCCAATCTTCCTCTTTCCACTCCCAATCTAATTCCCTTTTCTCTTTCCTCAAAGTCAATTTCTTTCAATATTTACTTTTTTTTAGTTTGGTTATTACCTCCACATCTCTAAATTATATTATTACCAATATCCTATGGTTTGTCCACTTTGGATATGAACTAGTGACTTTCTGATATAGCAGATAAGATTATCTGCACTCCTGTGTTTATTGTGGCATTATTTATAATATTCAAGATATGTAAATAACCTGTGTCTATCAACAGATAATTGGATAAAGAAAATGTGGTATGTATATATAATATAATATATGTAATGGAACATTATTCAGCCATAGGAAGGAAAAAAACATGCTGCCATTGGAATTTTGATAGGGACTGCATTGATCTGTATATTGTTTTGGATTGTACAGGCATTTTAACATTATTATTGATAATTCTTCTGATCCATGAGCGTATCTTTCCATTTATTTGTGTCTCCTTCAGTTTCTTTCATCTATGTTTTATGGTTTTCAGTGTACAGATCTTCCACCTCCTTGGTTAAATTTACTCCTAGGTAATTTTTTTTGATGCTTTTGTCCTTTTGTTAATGGGATCGTTTCCTTGATTTCTTTTTCAATTAGGTTGCTATTTGTGTATAAAAATGCTACTGATTTTTGTATATTGATTTTATGCCCTGCAACTTTACTGAATTAATTTATTAGTTCTAACAGGTTTTTTTTAAAGAATCTTTGGGATTATTTACATATAGGACCATGTCAGCTGCAATTATAGTCCCCCCCTTATTCATGGGGGATACCCCTATATATACTATGTTCTTCCCTATACATGCATACCTATGATAAAGTTTAATTTATAAATAGGCATGGTAAGAGAGTAACAATAACTAAGAATAAAATAAAACAATTATAACAATATGCTGTAATAAAAGTTATGTAAATGTGTTCTCTCAAAATATCGTATTGTATTGTGCTCACCCTTCTTCTTGTGATGATGTGAGAGGAGACAAACCTACGTGATGAGACGAAGTGAGATGAGTGATGTGGGCATTGTGACTTAGCATTGGGCCACTATTGACCTTTGCTATTCCTGTGTCTGTGCAACTATCCCTTACTTGAAGTAAAGGGCTTGGCATCACTTGTTTCAGGGGATCCCTCACTAAAGTCTGCACACAGGCTCATTGCTTTCTGGTGTAACATGTTGTCATCGACTGGAAAATGTTTTCTGTACATTTCTCCCACCCACAAATTAAATTCCTTTTCCAACCTTAACTAAGCACTTATCATGTACTGTGGCTGTAACTTTTGCAGTTTGAAGTGCAACAGTGAAACTAGCATGTGTTTCTTTTTCCTTCTTCACAGTTTCATGGATAGAAGATTCATTCTTACTGTAGATCCTAGCAACCTCAGCATACAATTTTTTTTCTTTCCTTTTTAAATGGAGAACTTCCATCTTTTTACTTAAAGGAAACAATTTATGGCTACTCTTTGCTTATCTGAATTTCCGGCATCACTACTCTTGAGCTTTGGGGCCACAATTAACTATCTGAACAAAAGCACTGTGATACTGCTACAGTCAGTCTGATAACTGAGATGGCTACTAAGTGACTAATGTGTGGGCAGCATAAACAGCATGGATACGCTGGACAAGTGGATGATTCATGTCGTGGGCAGGACAGAGCAGGATGGCACAAGATTTCATCAGGCCAGTTAGAATGACACACAATTTAAAACTTAGAAATTGCTTATTTCTGGAATTTTTCATTTAATATTTTTGGATTACGGTTGACTACAGGTATCTGAAACTGCAGAAAGCCAAGCAGTGGAAAAGGACTACTGCAAAGACACTTTCACTTCTTGCTTTCTGATATGGATGCCTTTTATTTCTTTTTCTTGTCTGAATGCTCTTGCTAGTACTTTCAGTATTGTGTTGACTAGAAGTGTCGAGAGTGACACTGTTGCATTGTACCAGATCCTAGTGGAAAAGCTTTAATTTTTATCCATTGATTTTAACATTAGCTGTGGGTTTCCATAAATGGGACTTTCTTTTTATACCTAAACTGTTGAGAGTTTTTATCAAGAAAGGATGTTGGACTTCCTTGGATGCTTTTTCCACATCAGTTGAGATGACCGTATGATTTTTATCTTTCATTCTGTTATGTGATACATTACAATGATTGGTGTATGTTCAACCAGCTTTGCATGCTAGGTAGGAATAAACCCCACTTGGTCATGATATATAATCTTTTTGATGTGTTGCTAGATTTGGTTTGCTAATATTTTATTGAGGATTTTTGTTTCAATGGTCATCAAAGAAATTAGCCGTAGTTTTCTTTTCTTGTGATGTCTTTGTCTGACTTAGGAATCAAGGTCATGCTGGCAGAATGTGTGCAGAAGTATTTCCTGTAGCTCTATTTTTCAGAGTAGTTTAAGAAATATTGGAATTAATTTTCCTTTGAATGTTTGGTAAAATTCACCTGTGAAGCCATCTGGTCCTGGGCTTTTCTTTTTTGGGAATTTTGTTATTACTTCTTCAATCTCTTTATTTGTTATTGGTCTGTTCAGGCTTTCTATGTCTTCCTGACTCAATTTTGGTGGGTAGTATTTTTCTAGGAATTTATCCATTTCCTCTAGGTTACCCAATTTGTTTGCAGGTAATCATTTATAGTAGTCCCTTATGATTCTTTTTGTTTCTGAGACTCTGTTGCAATTTCCCCACTTTCACTTTTGGTTTTATTTATTTGAATCTTCTCCCTTTTTTTCTTAGACTAGTTGACTAGTCAATATTTTTTCAAAAAACCAACTCTTAGCTTTATTGATTCTTTCTGTGGTTTTTCTGTTCTCTATTTGATTCATTTCTGCTCTGATTCTTCTTATTGTTTTCTTCCACTAGTAATGGATTTAATTTGTTCTTCTCTTTCTAGCTCGTTGAGGCATAATATTAGACTATTTGGAATTTTTCTTCTTTTGTAATGTATGCATTAATTGCTCTAAACTTCTCTCTCTGAACTGCTCTTCGTGCATCCCATAGGCTTTAGTATGTTTGTTTCTGTTGTCATTTGTCTCAAAATATTTTTATATTTTCCTTTTATTTTCTTCTTTGACCCATTGGTTGTTCAGAGCATGTTGTTTAATTTGCACCTATTTGTGAATTTTCCGAGATTCCTCTTGTTATTGATTTCTAGCTTCTTACTATTGCAGTCTGAAATAATAGTAGATAGGATTTCAGTCTTCTTAAATTTGTTAAGACTTGTTTTCTGCTCTAACTTATGGTCTATTCTGGCGAATATTCCATGTGAACTGGAAAAAATGTATATTCAATGGCTGACAGATGGAAAATTCTGTATATGTCTATTAGGTCCATTTGGTCACAAGTGCAATTCAAGTTCAGCATTTCTTTATTTATTTTTTGTCTGGATAATCTCTCTATTGCAAGTCGGGTATTGAAGTACCCTACTATTATTGTATTGCTATTTATTTCTCCTTTCATGTCCATTAATATTTGCTTTAGGTATTTAGATGCTCCAATGTTGGATGCATATATATTTACAGTGGTTGTGTCCTCCTGATGAATTGACCCCTTCATCATTCAATAATGAACTTCTTTGTCTCTTGCAATAGTTTTTGACTTAAAGTCTATTTTATCAGCTATAAGTATAGCCTACCCTTCTCTCTTTTGGTTATCGTTTGCATGGGAATATCTTCTTCCATCCATTTACTTACAGCATATGTATATCCTTAAAGTTTAAGTGGGTCTCTTGTAGGCAGCATATAGTTGGATATTGTTTTTTTTATCCATTCAACCACTCTATGTCTTTTGATTGGAGAAATTAGTCTATTTACATTCAGACAGTAAAAACTTACTGTTGCCATTTTGTTATTTGTTTTCGGATTGTTTTGTAGATCCTTTGTTCCTCTCTTTCTCTCTTGTGGTCTACATTTGTAATTTGGTAATTTTCTATACTGCTAAACTTTGATTCCTTTCTCTTTATCATTTGCATGTATATCTGCTGGAGTTTTTTGTTTTGTGGTTATTAGGAGGCTTACACAAAACATCTTATAGCTAAAATCTATTTTAACTTGGTAACAACTCCTGTGACATACAAAAACTGTAGACTTTTACCTTCCCCACAATTTATGTTTTTGATGTCACAATGTACATCTTTTTATATTGTATATTCCTTAGCAACTTATTGTATGTTTAGTTATTTTTGGCCATTTTGACTTTTAACCTTCACACTAGAGTTATGTATGATTTACACACCAGCTTTAAAGTATTGGAATATTTGACTATGACTTTACATCTACCAGTGAGTTTTATACTTTCATATGTATTAATGATAGTAATTACCATTCTTTTGTCCCTGCCTGAGAAGCTCCTTTAAGCATTTCTTCTGAGGCAGGTATACGGGTAATGAATTCCCTCAGTTTTTGCTTGACTATGAAAGACTTTATTTCGCCTTCATTTCTGAAGGACAGCTTTGCTGGCAGAGCAAGGTGTTCCTTCTCTTCCCTGTGGTGCCCTCCTGGGTATCTGTGCTCTCAGGATGCTGCTTCTTTGCTGCTCTGCAGTGCTCCTTTAGTGATTTTGGTCAAAATGTAGTCATTTACTTGTTGTTTTGCGGTTTTGTCGGGGGAGCACTAGGAGCTTCTAGTCGGCCATCTTGTTGACATCATTACTAATTCATTTTTGCAATGATGAGTAGGAAGAATTCTATGTTTCTGTTAAAAATTAATTGAATAATTTGAGTATTTTCTATCAGGTGTGTTGTGTGTAATAGAGACATGCTTTGCTCAATGGATTAATACAATCTCTACTCACCAGACCTGTGACCCCTCAGGCCTGGAAGAGCCAATAGAGACCAGGAAGGTGGTGCTACGCTGAGGGACCCATCTCAGCCCCTTCCTCCCCTCCTACTTCTAGGATAAGTAGCATTCTAAAAGGTTTAATGAGAGTGAAATAAGACGTGATATGGGCAGGTAGGGGACAGTGGAGCACAGCATACTATCCTGGCATACAAGAGCTGAACACCTGGATTAATTTACTCAAGGGCCTTTCTGTTCTGTCTTGATTTGTGGGCCAATAGAGATTCTCATCAATAATGGATTGACTGTGTGAGTGTTGGTTTGCAGATATCAGCAAACTTGTTAATCTAATCTCATTGTCTTGTTTTAGATCTAAAAATGTGATTTAATGTTAATGGGGATAGATATATATATTCAGATTCCTACCAGTATCAGTTCTTATCTTGTTTTTTACTTATGTCTTTGATAAAGATTTACCAGATGCAAAAATGGAGTGCTTGGTGAAGAGACTTTACCTTTGGAATATGCGGTCACTGCTATTTAATATAGGTGGATGAAGATATTATCTCACCTATTTCATGGGTGCACAGCCAGCCCAAAACAACATTTTATAATAGCCACGTTTGTCCCCAAACTCCCTACTCTCTTCTGTCACCCCTTATTTCCTGTTTTATAAGATATACAATGTCCTTATATAGCCTTAAACCCTCACTGTGATTGTCCCCTGTGGCCCACTCAAATTCTAATGTAGCCTATGTTCCAGAAATAGCTACTACTTCTCTCTCTCAACTTGCAAATTTCTATACCTTTAACACAGCTGCTCTCAGGAAGATATTAAGGTATTATACTGAAAATAATCTACTTGAGCTAATTTCTGCCAAGTTGTGAATGAATGATACCACCCTAAACCTCTAAGCGTGGGCAGGAAGGCCTTTCTAAAAGTGGTTGGCTGTTAACTCAAATCAATTTCCACTCAGAATTTCAATGAAAGTCGTAAAGAAGAAAAGTGGATCAATGCTTGTTTGAGGGGTGGAGCGTAAGAAGCGGGGAAGAAAATAGAGGGACAGCCACATAGGCCTGCTGGCTGAGACCTGGGTTCCACCTCTCCCATGCACGCTTCCAAGCTGTTCTCAACTTCCACCACGATTCCCTTTCCCCATCCTCTGAATTCATGAATCATCTTTACTCTCCTAGTTTCAGAGTTAACAGCATCCGTGGAAGCAAGGGAAGTGGTTCTAGCTTTGGTGAAGATTTGGAGGGGGACCCAGGCGGGCAGAGGAGGAAGGACAAAATGACAGGTGTGCCTCAGTAGGCATAGACCACTTACAAATTGTATTTGTAAATTAGGCGCTGAGCAGAACTATATTTGAATATAAAAATATAGTATATGTCTTTGCCGCTTTTAAAGAGAGCAAGTGAGTGAATGCACATAATGGAGGGGGAAATAGACCAGGTTGTAACATCTGGCAATATACCCAGAACACACTCTCATTCCTTTATGTGTACATAAAGTACTTGCTGAAGAAGAAACATCTTATTATATACAAAATTAACTTTTTACCTTTTTTTATATCTTGACATTTTCTCTCTAGGCTAATAACAGAACCCTGCAAGAGAAGATTTTACAAGTGAACAATTTGGTAGAAGCCTTTGGCAATGCCTGCACTATTATAAATGACAACTCCAGCCGATTTGGGAAATACTTAGAAATGAAATTTACCTCTTCTGGAGCTGTGGTGGGAGCACAGATTTCTGAATATCTTCTGGAAAAATCTCGAGTTATCCACCAAGCTATGTAAGTTCATGTCAAATATCTCTTATTTGGGGGGAAACATAAGCAAAGATAACATTTCTGGTTTAATAGTAAAATGTCTTTCTCATGCAACAAAATTTTGTTGATCACCTACTATGTGCAAGGCATTTACCATTGGAAACAAAGAGATTTCTCAACACTGCCTCACTCTCATTTGTGTTACATCCAGCAGAGGAATTAATAAATAGCCTAAAATTTATGCTACTAGGTAGAAAACCTAAGTCTATCATAAAGACACTAACAAAGTAAATTCAAGCAAGCTCTGAAGTAGGAGAGAATATGTTTCTCCTGGCAAAATTAATGTGAAGTTTAATTAGATTAACTGAGTCTTTTTTTTTTTTTTCCTTTTAAATGCTGGTATATATAGACAGACCTTTGTACTAATTCTGTTCTTCCTATGTTTATATACAAGGGACCAAATAAACCCCATAAGTTTAAGCCATTAGTAGTAGTAGTGTTGGTAGTTGTGAAGATGAGAAATAACATCTAGCACAGTACCTGGAATTTCAAAAATGTTCAATAAACAGCAGCTACTATTTATTGATGTGTGTTTCAAGCACTCAGAACTTAGTGGACATGCATGTCAGCACCTTTGTCACCTGTACCTAGAAGGACCTCAGGGTCTCACCTGACTCTCAAAACTATTTGTTCTGCTCTCATAACGGTGTAAGCCTCTCCTTCAGGCCTTTGGGGGAGAACTACCTAAGAGTAACTTGCTGATGTGTTGCACAATGTCAGGGCACATCATTCACAGTGTGTTACAGGGAGTTATGTGCAGGGACACCGTTCCCATAGAATGCCATGTGAACCGTACCCTCTGGAGTTACACAGTGAGACCTTGGGTTTGAAACCATACAAATAATCTCCTTAATGCTTATTGAAATATTTCAGGATTTCAGGATGTATTCTAAGAAATAACATAATTGGGATATTTAAGGCATGCTATGAATTAATTAAGGCTTTTTCCCCAGCTGGCCTAAAGATCTATTCGAGTTTTACAACACTGTTTATTGGGGAAATGCACTCCAAGTTCCAAATTCACAATCAGGTTGGAATACAACTCAGTTATAATTTGAACACAGCTACTTTATAATTGATGGTGAAACCATCTTTCCATTTTTATATCTATTTTTTATTCTTTTACTTAATTGGAATTGCATTTTTAAGTTCTAGAGAAACTTTTTGTGACCTATAAAAATGGAACTATCAGGCATATGGTAGAAGAATTCGTAGTAGGTACATTATTTAATTATATGTTTATTATAAATGTGCTGTGTCAATCCGGGCAGTGAAAGGAAAGAGCAAGTTCAAAGGGTTTAACTAAGGAAATTATTTACAGATGTCAAATGGGCGTTGAAGAACCAAGATTGAATGGTGAGACGCCCATGGACTAAGCAGGGTGTGGAGGGAAGAGGAGAGGGAAGGGGAGAGGGAAGGGCAGGGCTCCAGAGCTGGTGAGAGCTGCAGCCATGGAGCAGGAGCTGCCTGTTGGGAGCTGTGGCCTTAAAGGGATGCAGCCAGTGAGGGAGAGAGCAAGGGGACGAATACCCCACCCCTCTCCTCCCTCTGCTGGTCTCCTGCCTGTGCTTCCTATTGGCCGAACCCAAATGGAAGCCAGAGAGCAAGGGAGCCCAGGGACTGCAGGCTATACAGCCTGGCCTTTGGAGTCACAGAGCAAAGCAAAAAAGACTGGGGAACGGATCTTAGGGGCAGGGAATAACCAGAGCACAGAAGTATTTTTTTAACGAACTGCCCCTTTCTTTTAAGAGAATTAGTTCTTTACTTCTCTTTCCGCCTCTGCCCATGTCATTCCACCCCAATCTCTGACCACAGTTAGTTTCGAATGACCTTTCTAGTGATGTTACTATTTTATAACTTGACTTAAATCCTCTTCTAAAAAAATGATAATTTTAAGGAGTAAAATTTAATAAGAGGTTACTTAATTTCAAGAAGAAAATGAGCATAATGTAGGCAAGGCTAGATAATTCTTGTAAATATAAATTATAGCTATTTCCGCCACAGTTTTGTCCTGTTCCTACAGTTCAGTTCAGCAACATGGGTTGCATTTTTCTCAGGTGCCCAGTACTTTGCTGACTCTATAGGGGACATAAACAAGTGGCAGGCATGGTGCTCTCTACTGTGGGGGAAGGAAAAATATATTATGCAGCCATCACTCTGTGTCGGGCACTGTGCTAAGCACCTTGCAGCCATTATCTCTTTCGGTTCTGGTAGTCACATGCAGTTAGCGTGTTATTTTCTCTTTTATACATGAAGAAAGAGATGAAGAGCGTTTGAATAAGTTGCCTAATGTCAAAAAGCTAGTAGGTGACTGAGTTGAGTTTGAACTCTTGTCTCCCTGACTCCAAAGCCCACCATCCATCCATCCATCCATCTGATATTTATTGAGCACCTGCTGTGTGCTGGGCACAGCAGCTAGAAAGCCGAAGAGACAGGATTCCTGAGGTAATGCAGCTCACGGTCTGGAGAGCCCTGTGTGCCTTGGTACAAAGCTTGCCGGTCACTCATCGGTTCTAGTCTCTTGGGAAAGCAGGAAATAAGTTCACCTGCTAAGAGCGAGCAGGTAGATGACAAGAGAGGGAGACTGAGAAGACTGGATATCCAGGAAGAGAGTGTCTAAAAGGAGGGAGCTATGATTAAAAATGAAAAACTATAAAAAAGCACTGTTTTATGAATACCCTACAGGACTTAAGAATGCAAATCTTCAGTTTTCCAAGCCTTCTTAGTGGCCACTTTGCTCAAGATTCAAAGGTTTCATAGGTGAGTTAAGCCACACACTCGTGAGGACTTTGCCACAGTTTTGAGGGTGTCAGAGGCCTTGGCTGTGTGGGTGACCCCAGGGTCCAAGGCAGATGAACTGAGTGAAATAGCCCTGCCGGCCTGCCCGCAAGTGGCCGAGTGGGACTCACTCTGGGAGTATTAGAGGATCCACAAGTAGGAGCGGGGCCAGTGTCAGAGAAATGCTATTTGGTGACTTGCTGAGACCCTACGTCTGTCCCCAGGCGCTCCAGGCCTGGAACCACTGGTCACATGGTAAGTGCGGGTGCCATGGTGCTCGGTCTTCTTAAGCACAGTTTGACGTAGGTAGGATCAGAGCATGGGACGGGCAATCTTTGGAGATGTCTTCTTTTCCTGTCTCTTTAGCTCTCTGATTGTTTATCCACTGAAGGTCAGGACGTTTCCCATAGTATCTCCAGGTCTTGTCAAATTACAATTCTCAGTAAATGTAAACTAATAATTAAAGAGAAATGCACTAATCTTGTGTGTCTGCATTTCTGAGTCACTTCACTAATTGTACATTGCGTCATTTAAGTTAAAGATGTGACAGCTGGAGCCATCGGGGTGATTTCATTAGAACAAAGCAAACCAAATTATACGCTGTGCCAGTCATAGAGAAGTCTTCATTATTTTGCGGTGAGAAAAGACAAGAACTAAACAAAACTTTCAGTTTTGTTCTAACCTCGCTCATGTGTGATGTGGTGTTTGCTGCAGTATCACTGGTGATGGCAACAAGGAAGAGATGGGGCGTGGGACATGGGACTCTGATCCGTTCTTTAGGAAAGACGTGCCAGCCCTCACGTCCCGCCTGTGGACCACCCTTCTCCTTGAAACCCGCACCTTTCTTTGCTCCATGACCAGATGCTCCTGATTCTTCTCCCACCTCTCTGAATTTTTCTTCACTGACTTAGATTTATTCATGCATTCCCCAAATGTGTACTCGCCAAAGATTTTTCCTTGAAGCTCTTCTCTTTTCTCTCTATATGCTCTCACTTTGCAATTTCTTCTGACATCATGGCCTCAACAGATAGCTCTATGTGACTGCCACCCAAAGATATACCTCTCACTCTCTCCTGAGTTCACGTTTTCCATTTCCAACTACCCAAATGTCCTACTGCCATCTCCAATGCAACCAAATACACGTCCCAAATCTGCTTCTTTTCCCGTAGTCCCTTTCTTTTGGAATGGAACTACTCTCTTCTAGTTAGATAAAACCTCTGTCTCTCTCTTCACTTTCCACGTCTAAATATTTGTGAAGATGTGTTTAGTTCATCTCTATAATCATATTATTATCTCTTCTCTACTTTCTCTTCCTCTGAGGCTATTTTACCTCAAGCCCTTGTTGCTTATGACCCAGCGATTTGAAAGATTTGGATTTGCTGGGCATTTGACCTCTCTTCCAAGGCTTGGTGATATTATTCCTCCCCAGACTCATGGCAGAGTCTCAAACCAGAATGCACACTAATCAGTCGCACTGTTACTTTTCTCTTCCTTCCTTTTGAAACACTAGCAAAGAACAGAGATCTTCATTCTTCACTTTATCAAGTTCTACACGTTCATATTAAGTATTTCTATTAACTTTAAATAAAGACCAAATGGAGTATCTTGAATAGTCATTGGTGTGGCACAAATATCAAAACTTTAACCATGTTATTTATTTTGTTTTGTTTTGTTTTGTTTTAATTTTATTTTACTGCGGCATATTACAGGGGTACAAATGTTTAGGTTACATATATCGCCTTTGTCCCACCCGAGTCAGAGCTTCAAGTGGGTCCATACCCCAGACAGTGCACACCACACCCATTCAGTGTGTATATACCTCCTGCCCCCTCCCATCTGCCCGACACCGGATGAATGTTACTACTATATGTGCACTTAAGTGTTGATCAGTTAATACCAATTTGATGGTGAGTACACGTGGTGCTTGTTTTTCCATTGTTGTGATACTTCACTTAGTAGAATGGCTCCAGCTCTATCCAGGATAATACAAGAGGTGCTATAAACCATGTTATTTAAAACCTACGTGAATTGTGTGTTGGAGCCCTTAATGAGCTTCTGGAAAAATTATTCTTATCCTGGTTTTTGTCAAAACCTTGCACAAAGACTAGAGATTACAAAATAAAGCCACAGATGTTACTCCAAACATCTTTTACTGCATCATCGGAAAAATAAATATATATGGATATGTTTGAGTTACCATAGATTCTGAGGAAAACTTCTGTGTACTGAAAGGAGAAATGATTTCTAAAGAGAGCAGAAGTAAAACTGCCATGTCCACTGAGATTATACTGCATAATATATAGGAGGAGAAGGCATGGGCAAGTTTTAAAATCCTTTCTTACCTGTTAGGTGAGATAATTTGTATAGAAATATGCATATTGCAAAGTGGGCTTTTTTTCTGTTGCATATACGTCATGTGGAAAAGCGTATTTGTTCAAGTAAAAAAAAACAGCTTAATAATAATAATAACTGCTTTTCTGAAAATATTTCATTGGCCCCTAAGATTGCTGATCAAAGTTGTGGAGGGGGTGAGGGGAGTCCAGCTGCCCCTGGAGTTTCCATGTGGAGGGTGACGAGGGGGGACCCTGGGCACAGCTTGGACCACTGCTAAGTGTGGCAGGAGGGGAACAGCCACAGCAACAGCTCAGTGTCTCCTGACTGAAGCCCTGTGGCAACCTCCAGAGCTGTGTGTTGGGGTGAGAGTTTTACAGTAACTGAAAGAGAAGTATTAATAATAATAGAAAGGAGTGAAGACAGCAAGGCCTTGGGGTTTGAGATGTTACAATTCATTTAACCCCTGGAAGAGGAACCTTCCCCTGCCCCAACCGCAGCCTGGGAGCCTGGTGATAATTTAGGACCACCCTAAACAAGAGGGGAGTCTAGTGGGAATGCCATAAGGAAATGCAAACCCCAGAATCTCCCAAGTGGCCACTAGCTTCATCAAGAGTGGAAGGAGGCAAAGCAGGGCTGAAGAAGGGGCAGTGGAGAGAGGGAAGCTGCAAGCAGGGGTATCGCCCTCCGCTATTTCAGAATAGAGCTGGAAAGTGTGGTCTGCCCCCAGAGCTCACCAGAGCAAAGGGAAGACTTGAGGGAGGCAGGAGAGGGTGATCCCGAGGTCTCGCCAATTATGCTGTGGAATGTCCTGAGCCGGAGGCTCACATGCTATGATCCATGTTCCCTTGGTGGCATTATTCCAGCGACTGGGAAATGCTGTTTATACTACTTAGAATTATAGAATCCTGGAATTCGAGACTTTCAAGATAAGAGATTCCTCATGTACATGAGAAAACTGAGCCTCAGAAGGTTAATGAGAAAAGTGGTTAAAGATATGGGCTTTGGAGTCCAGTAGACCTGGTTTGAATCCAGTGTCGTCATCAACTCTGTGACTTTGGGGGAGATTCCCAGTTCTAAGCCTCAGTTTCTTTGTATGTAAAATGGGGAAACCATGCCTCCCTCAGGGAGTCATGGTGGGTTCATGAGATAACATAGCACTTATTACCGTCTGCTCTGCTGTGCTATATATTAATATTGTTTCTTTTTCTGTCTGCTCCACTGGCGTGTAAACTCTAAGAACTTAGGGATTTTTGACTGTTTTGCTGATGCTATCTCCCCAGTGCCTGGAACAATGCCTGGAACTCAGTCATAAATATATATTGAATGATTCATATAAAGTGATTATTATGGTGTCTGGAATTTAATGACAGTGGCTGTTGGAAATAATGACAACAATAGCAACCACAGAAAGCCAAAATGCAGTGTTCAATAAGCCACATCAGCACTCACAGTTGATTTTTTTTTTTCATCTTATTGTTATGGGGGATACAGAATTGCAGGTTACATACGTTGCCCATGTACCGCCTTTCCCCCCAAGTCAGAGCTCCAGGCGTGTCTGTTCCCCAGGTAGTGTGCGTTGCACCCATCATGTAGGTATATATCCCTCCCCCCCAACCCCCGCTTCCCGAGTCAGCACCTTCAAGTGTTACCATTCCCCAAACGGTGCACAGTTGATTTAATAAACATATTGCCAAGTAATTTTAGCAATCAATATGTATTCTTACTAACCTCCTTATTGAAAATGTCTTACTTTTTCAGTGGAGAAAAAAATTTTCATATTTTTTACTACATTTATGCTGGTTTAGCTGAAAGGAAGAAACTAGCCCATTACAAACTGCCTGAAAATAAGCCTCCCAGGTAATGCACCAGTTTGTACTTTCCTAAATAATACTTCTACTTTCCACTGAATTTTAGATTTTTATCGTTTCTTTCATATTTTTTCAGGTACCTACAAAATGACCACCTCAGAACAGTACAGGACATGATGAATAATAGTTTCTATAAATCCCAGTATGAATTAATTGAGCAGTGTTTCAAAATCATAGGTTTCACGATGGAGGTAAGTAGGAAAGACATTTGAACCTCTTTAGGAAGTATCTTCTTAACATTGCTAATGGTAAGAGTTAGCATGTATTGAGTGATTAATATAAGGCAGGCTAAGTGCTTTACATGGATCTAAACAACCTTATGAAATAACAAGAAATATAATATTTACTTCATATATGAAGAAATAGTGGCCTTGAGATATAATTGAATTTGGTTTTGTTCTTAGTATTTTATTTTACTTATACTTGCATCTCCCACATATATAAAAAAATTTTACATAAAGGCACACATGTGCATGTTATTTTTAGTGTAGTCTTTTTTCTAACTTTATTAATTGACATACCATACAATCCACCATTTAAAATGTACATTTCAGTGATTTTTTTTTATATTCATAGAGTTGTATATCTGTCACCATAATCATTTTTAGAATATTTTCATGTTCTAAATTTTTCTCCTCAAAAAGAAACATGATAGTAATTAACAGTTACTTCCTGTTCCAAGTTCAACCCTACTTTCTGTCACTATGAATCTACTTCTTCTGGACATTTCACATAAATGGAATCATATAATATGTGGTCCTTTGTGACTGGCTTCTCTCACTCAGCCTAATGTTTTCAAGGTTCATCCATTTTGCAGCATATATCAGTACTGCATTTTTTAATCCATTTAATGGATAGACCTCATGTTATTTGTTCATTCATCAGTTGATGGACATTTGGGTTGTTTCCACTTTTTGGCCATTATGAATAATGCATCTGTGAACACTAATGTACAAGTTTTTGTGCAGACATAAGTTTTCATTCCTCTTTGGTATATGCCTAGTAGTGAAATGCTTGGATGGGAGAGTAACTCTTGTGTTTAACCTTTTCAAGAATTGCCAGACTGTTTTCCAAAGTGGCTACATCATTTTACATTCTCACCAGAACTGTATGAAGGTTCCAATCTCTCCCCATGTTCACCAATACTTACTATTATCTGTCTTTTTGATTATACCCATTCTAGTGGATGTGAAGTTGTATCTCATGATGGTTTTGCTTTGAATTTCCCTGATGACTTATGATGCTAAACTTCTTTTCATGTACTTATTGGTCATTTGTGTATCTTCTTTGGAGAAATGCCTACTCAGATCTTTTGCCTATTTTTTAATTGGGTTATTTGTGTTTTTATTATTGAGTTATAAGAATACTTTATATTCTAGGTGCTAGCCCCTGATCAGATATATGATTTGCAAAAAATGTCTCCCTTTTGTTGTCTTTTCACTTTCTTGAAAAGTGAAAAGTCCTTTGAGGCACATAAGTTTTTAAATTTTATGATGTTTAATTTATCCATTTTTTCTTTTGTTGCTTATGATTCTAGTGTCATATAAGAAACCATTGCCTAATCCAGAGTTACAAATGCCTAAGCTTTCTTCTAAGAGTTGTACAGTTTTAGCTCTTAAATTTATGGCATCATTCCATTTTGAGTTAATTTTTCTGTATGGTGTGAGGCAGGGGTCTAGCTTCATTCTTTTGCTTGTGGATATCCAGTGTACCAGCACCATTTGTTAAAAAGACTTCTCTTTTCCCACTGTATGTTCTTGACATCCTGATCAAAAGTCAGTTGACTACAAATGTACAGGTTTATTTCTGTACTCTCAATTCTGTTCCATTGATTTATATGTCTAACCTTAATCTAGTACCACACTCGATTACTGTGGTAAAAGCTTTGTAGTAAGTTTTGAAATTGGGAAGTATGAGTCCTCCAACTTTGTTCTTCTTTTTAAAGATTGTCAATTTCTAGCACAGATTTTTTTAAAGCTTCTTTTTTGCTCAGCTTTCTCTTCCCATCTCACTCCCTTTCAACCACATCTGTTCTCTCTCTCTCCGCTCAGCAAATGGATGTTAACAACCCAGTATATATAATGCAATATTCCATATTTTTCTCCCTGTTCCTAAGGTCCTGCTTGTAGACACCCTCCCACACATACACACACACACACACACACACACAGTTGCAAATATGTACATTGTATATATCTGGAGAGGTGGTCATTGTTTTATTAATATGGGATTATATTGTCCACACTTTTTTACATCTGATTTTTCCTACTCAGCAATGTCTATGAAAATCCCTTCAAATCACCTAGTACATCACTGAATCACTCCTTTTAAAGGTAATATAGTGTCCCATGGCATGTACTACCATAGTTTGTTCAGCCATTCAGCTATGACTGGGCATACAACTACTACTGTTTCCAGATCTTTTCCACTACAAGCAAAGCTGAAGTATGTCCTTGTTTACTTTTCTTTCTATGGAATAGATTCCTAGTAGTGCTACTGCTGGGTTCTAGGGTAGATGTATTTTAATTTTGAATAGAAATTGCAAGATTGCCTTCCAATAATTCTGTAACACTTCACATTTCCACCAACAATGTACATGAATACTCTTTCCCCACTTATTCCTACCAGCAATATGTTGTAGCTTTTTAAACATTTGCTAGTCTGATGGGTGACAGTAACATCTCATTTTAAGTTTGCACATCCTTGACTGATAGTATATTTGAACATCTTTCCATTTGTTTGCCAGCTGCTTAAGTTTATACTTATGAATTGTATATTTATATATGTTGCCCTTTTTATTGAATTATTTCTATGCTTTATGCCAATTTGTGAGTGCCCATTGAATGTTATAGACATTTTATTTTTCTATTATTTGTGTTATAAATGTTTCCAGTTGTATGACTTGTCTGTGACTTCCTTTTGTCATAGTGTTTACCATAAAAAAAAAAGTTTTACTTTTTTGCATATTCAAATAAGTTTATCTTTTTGTTTATTACATCTAGATTTCTAGTCTTTGTTTAGGTTATACATGTAGTCTCCTAGATTTTCTTGAAACTTTAAAAAATAAATTTATCTTTAATTCATTGGAAATTTACTTTATGGTACCGAATGGAGAATCACTTTCTTTTTCTATATGGAAAGGGAATTTTGCCATTACTGTTATTAAATACTATATCCACTTCCCACTGGATTGACTTACCAAATAGTAAGGCCTTATATGACATGGAATCTATTTCTGATACCTCTATTTTATCTACTGATGTATGTTTTCTGTCTCTATAGCAACTTTCTGTTGACTTGATTACAATGGTTTGAATCTATGTTTTTCTAGTAAGGCATCCTATATGCTAAGACAAGTCCTAATCTCACTTTCTTCTTCTTCATACTTTTCGTAGCTATTGTCTAGCAGTTGTTTGTCCATATAAACTTTAAGATCAATTTATTCCATTCCCAGAACCCCAGTTGGAATTCCAATTAGAATTGCATTAAATTTACACATTAATTTTGGGAGCACTGTCATTTTGTATGATATTATATCTTCTCAGCCCAAATTATTAGATGACTTACTTTTTTTGATATGCTTTGCCATTTGTTTAGATGTTAGAGTTTTTAATAATATCTATAGTTTTATTCATCTAGAACTTGTGCCTTATTTTTAAATTTATTTATAATTGTTATGGTTTTTATTCTAAATGTAATGCTTTTTTCATTGGTAGAATCTTCTAATCATGTCATCAGCAAAAAGAATAGTTTTACCCTTTTTTCTTGTTATGTCAGTAATTTCTTTTTCTTTTGTGTACTTAAAACATCTAAGACTAGTCTAAGTCAATATTAAGTAACAATGATTATAGTTTTCCTGTCTGTCTAGTTCCTGATTTTAAGTGAAATGGTTTTAGTGTTTTGCTAATATTTTTAATAAAGAATATTTATCATAATTAATTTTCTTTTATTACTATTTTACTTACTTTTCTTATTAGGAATTCTGCTGAATTTTATCAAATTTTTTTCAGCAACTATTGATATAATCACATTTTTTTCCTAAAGCAGTTTGTTGATATCTCTTATCATGTTGATAGATTTCTTAATATTTAAGTATCTTTACATCTTTGGAATAAACCCAATATAGTTAAACTGAATTACTTTTTTGATACATTTCTGGATATACGGGCTAGTGTTTTACTTGGAATTTTTGCACCTATATACAGGGTATCCCAAGAGTCTCTATACAAAGGAAAAATTTTGTAATGAATATTTTGTAAATAAAGGTACATTTAGCTACAATTTCCCATTTTCCCTACATATGGTAACTTTTGGGACACCCTGTATTTATCGACGAGATTTATGTATTGTGATAAGTGTGATTCTTACCATTAGAGAAGATTGAGGACAATGGCTCTTAAAGCTTAGAATTAAGAAATAAAAAAATTAAAAAAAAAAAAAAAGATTAGGTAAAACTCAGCTGTGTGTGCCTCTGGTCCTGGAGCCTTTTTGATATTGAGTCTTTAATCACCTTTCTTCTGAGTCTTCCATGATAATTATGTATTCAAATTTCTATTTTCTATTTGGGTTATTTGTATTTTGCTAAGAAATTATCATCAAATCTCATGCCATAGACTTGCTTCCTGATTTTTCTTATAATACTTTATATTTACCCTGTATCTCTGGCTTTGTTTCTTTTCCCAGTCTAATCATATGTACTTTCTGGCCTTGTTCTCTTTTATCTTTAAGTGGGCTTTAAAGGGGTTTTCAAACTTAAAAGAAAAAGAAAAAGAAAACAACAGGTGTTATTGGATGCTATCCCATAAATTTTTCATTGTCTTAATTATTGGTTTCAATTTTATTTTTACATTTTTATCGTAATTTAGTCATTTGATTTCTTCTGATCATTTTCTTAAAGAGAACACTTGGTTCCTCTATGTCTTCATTTTGTTACTTAATAATGAAGGCATTTAGGCTAGAAATTTATCCCTGAGTAATAAACATTTCCTTCTGTCCCATAGGTTGTATTTTTTTATTTTTCTAACAAAGTATCTTTTTTAATAGGGACTCCTGAAGGCTTTTAGAGAAGCTTTCAAACTTTGCTCTTAGTAGTTTATTGTTTTCTGTGTTCAGATCGTGTAATAAAATATTTCACTCTGAATATAAATCAGGCTTTTAGATGAAGTCTTCCAAGAAAGTAATGTGCAATTTGTTGAATTTTCATTTCATTTTTATAAATGACACTCTTGCAGCTTTAAGCAGTTAATGTTTCTGCTTAAGAAGTTTACTAAGATTCCTGGGATTATCAGATCTCTATTAAGAGCTTAAGCTAAAAAAAAAAAATTCCCAGTTCTCGGAAAATTTAGAAAACTTTATCAGCAGGATATAACATGTAGAAATGCTGATAGCAGTGAAACTTTGCAAAAATCATTCAAATTGTGTGCTGGGAAGTTATTGAATTGACTAATTTTGTAGCCCACTTTTAAGGCACCATTGACTCCTTTCTAAAATGGAACTTTTAATCACGTAATCTATTTGCTTGCCAGAAAATAATATTTCCAAAGATGTAAGTTTTCTTGGCATAGAGAAAAGTTTGGTAAGTGCACTTTCTTCAAATATGGAACTTATGCTGTTGGCACCCCTGGTGATAGAAGTCTCTCAGTCTTCCTTCTCTTTGAAAGCTCTTGGTTTCATCTTAGGCATCCCTGCTGCAGGCCTATGGGCAGGTGGGAGGGATATTTTCAAGACCTTGTCCCCAGGGAATGAAGTGTGATCTCTGCTACCTCGGTGAGGTTGGAGAAGGACAGATAAATGGCTTTTCTTCCGGTTTGGAATTAGAGCCCTACATTATGAGGGAGGTTTACGTAAATCCAGGGTCATCTTTGTCCATCAGGGTCCTAGAGATCTTCAGTGATCCATCTCCCCAGAGCTAACATTATAAGGCAGGGATTTTCCAGACAGACAGAGCAGGAATGCATAGATTCAGATGGAGTACCAATGATTTAGTTACAAACTATCGTAATAGGGACTTTGTGAAAGAAAGATTTTGTTTTGTGCAATCCTTGTAAGAATAGAAAATGTAGACGAATGATATGACAAGTTGGCCATCCTAACTTAAGAAATGAAAAATCAAAATTACTATAAAATGAACTTTGTTAGATTTAGCTTACAAACCAGACAGCATCTATAGCAATGAATATTCAGAGTACAGTAGTCTCCTGTTACCCGCACTTTTACTTTCCACAGTTTCTAGTTACCTGTGGTCAACTACAGTCCGAAATATTAAATGAAAAATTCCAGAAATAAACAATTCATAAATTTTAAATTGCATGTGTTTCTGAGTAGCATGATGATATCTCACGCTGTCCCGCTCCGTCCTGCTCAGGACATGAATCATCCCTTTGTGCAGCGTATCCATGCTGTATACACTGCCCCTTAGCCACTTAGTAGCTATCTCAGTTATCAGATGGAAAAAAACATAGTACGTGTATATAGGGCTCAGTACTATTCGTGGTTTCAGGCATCCACTGGGGGTCTTGGAAGGTATCCCTCACAGATAAGGGGGACTACTGAAATCTGGTGTGTCATAGTCAAAGCGATGGTTATTGAGGAACATTTCAACTTTTAGGGTAAATTTTTCTAGTGTAGCCTCCATGGTCAAGAGGAATTCAGATTTGGTGGGGAGACTCTTTCCTGGCTGTGTTTACAGGCTCACAACATAAGAATTTCCCCTTGAGTTCTGAATAAACATTGCTACGCTGTTTCTAGATGAATTAATTCGTTGTAGGGACAGGTAGGTGAGAGAGAGATTGAGGGACCAGAAAGGATTTAGAAGGTTGTTTCCAGGACCAAACAAGGAGAATTAACTTCTCTTGGGACCAGAGGGGGAGTGATTACAGTGACTTCCCCAAAGAAATCTCAGTTTTTGCCAGAACATGGTGAATTATAAGGACGAGAGGGAAGCTATACTCTAGACTCAATGGCAGGCCAAGATTGAATACATCCTTAGGCAAATATTTTACTCACTAAAAGTCCAGAGCTGAACTTGGATAACTTTTTGGGTTAGAAGGTAGCAGCTCCAACTTGGCCATCTTCATTTCTGACTTATTAATTCTCTCCACTGATTCATGGACCCTACCTTGAACTTTGGGCTGACAATTCAGGCTGTTCACTCTTTCACTACTAAACTGCAGCTGTAAGCTGGGAGCCCAATGGCTCTGTGGTTTCTAGGGCAGAAAGGAGATGAATGGGGCCCTTCTCTCTGTTGAAGCATTAGATAGCTTTTAAGCTGTAAAAAGGAACAAAGATCCATCATTTACTAAGATCTCTGTAAAGGCTTTCTGAGAGGCTTTCAGACTTTGCTCTTAGCTGTAATTTGTTATTGTGAAGAACTTTCTCCCAGTGTGACAGGGCCTGGTTCTTAAAGTGGCCAATATGTGCATCTCATACCCCCTTCTTCCCCCCTCCAAATAAAAGAAGCAGCACAGAAAGGTCAGCAGGATGACTAGATTGATATATGAGGATGGGAGAATTTTCTAATACCACCCTTTGTTTGAGAGCTGGAAGGAAATGATGAGGAATGGATGGGAGTTGAACAACTGAGACATCACCAAGCACATAGAACTCATTGTGGATACCTCATGTGAAGGGGGCAGTGGTGCACACGCTTGTACATGCCATGAGGTGGTGAACTCGCATCATGCTGAAATCTGTACTGTTGGCCTTACCCGGCTGCCTTTTGGGAACAAGATCTGAACTGTAGCATCTGGAGTCAGAGATGGCCCTGATATATTTCTGGAAAATAGATATTTTTAATACTAATGGAATAAATGTGTTTGTAGTGGCTTCCATTCTGGGGGAGAAACTTCCTGACTCAGAAGGCATAAGCTTCAACCACATTCCAGGTGATAAGTGGCCCCCACCCAGAGACTGCTGAAAAACTACGGAGACACTCCAAGGGGATTCCACTTATTCGTATGCCGTAATTCTGAAGCCCCAGGCATCAATCAAAAGTGACCACTTGAGTCTTTCGCTCTTGTTAGTTAGTGCAACCCTTTCCTGGGCATAATTGCCCAGTGTGTCTTCCAGGTTCATCTTTGTCACTTCCCCCTCCCAAAATTTAGTTTCAAATCTGGCCCCTTCCTTTATGTTGCTTCCCTTCCCTCCCCTATCCTCTCCCTAACCTGGCACTCACCTCTCCCATAGCTTGTCAGACAAGCTGACTTTAGCACCCATGGTATCTTGGCTCTTAAAGCAGAGCCAATTTATTGGGTGTGGGAGCATCAGGGACAGGTGCAGGTTGGCAGCGCCAACCACAGGAAAAGAGGAGGGGGGTGAAAATGAGGAGGCCAATGAGCATTTAGAACCAAACCCACAACAGCATGAATTTGGGACTAGGGACATTTCCCTGCCAGGAGCATGCGTAGTAACTAGGAGCTGGTGTCAGAGGTAACCTTTTCCTCATTAACATACATTAGCATAGTAAAAATCACACCCATCAGTGCCTTGACAGTTTACAACTGTCAGGGCAACACTTGGAACTTACCCTGTAAGGTTAAAATTGGAGAGGGCCCTTAGCTCTAAGACCTCTCTACCCTTTTCCAGGAAAATAATGACAATTCCACCTACCATTTAGCATATCATAAGGTGCAGATATATTAATAAAAGTAGAAGTGTGGTAAAACCAGGGTCTTCTCCACTTGCGGATATAGACCTGTTTCCCCTCAGGAAATGTACTTTCACTTCCTATACTGAAAAGCCTGTAATAAAAGCTGTTTGCACGGAAGTGCTAAGTGTCTGTCATCTCCGCTGCCCTGGCCCTGCTTGTGATTTTTCCAGGCAAGGAGACAACACCCTTCAGAATCAACTTTGATGGGGGAGGGGGCAGTGAATAAAGAAAAAAGCAGCATCCACCCTTTTCCTCAATCCTTGGTCATAAGATCAGTGTTGCTAGCGGTAGATGCTCCTTTTGGACTGTGGTCTGGCCCTGTTGGATGCCTGGTTAGTGGGAAACAGGGGCAACCAGTTGGATCGCAGGACATCCCCCAAACTCAAAGGACGTCATGCAACAACCAAAGCAGCTCCTGCTTGAGACCAGGGACTGGGCCTGTTTGTAGTCCTTTTCCCTGCTTTTTGTCATCGGCAGAGCTGATCTGCTTCTTACCCAGTCCCTCCCCCAGAGGTTGCTATCTTAGAAGCAAGGAATCATTTTTAATTGGTTTGTTTACTTCTAAGTCCCCCTCATTAGCGGCAATGTTTCACTTACATATGGCTCAGCTCCTTCCTCCTGCTTGGTGGAGCAATGTTTAGTAACATTAAAATGAAACCAGTTTTGCAGTTAGCATCTACTGACAAATATAATTCATTTATTTCAAACCGTATATTCCAAATTTAAACATACTCAGTGTTTACGGAACAGCTAAACACATAGCTTAGGATAAAGGAAAGTATAACATCTGTTCTTGGAGCCGAAGCACAACCACTGCTAGACATTTTGTGAAGACTTTTAGTCCAATGTGATTTTCCTAAGGTGTGGTGGTCTTCCGTCTAAAACCAGAGACTCGCAGAGCTAACAGGGCAGACTGTCCCCCTTTGGAGACTGTAGAATTAAACTGAGTGGGTGTTTACTTCCTTTTTATCCCAGTCCTGATTTCTGTTTTTTGTTGTTATGCTCTCTTGCTGGATTTCTTGGATATGGTCTTTGTCGGTAGCTGTTTCATTTTGGAAAGAGACAACTTTCAATATCCAGTGAAGTGGCGTGATTCTCACATCCTGCACACAGCGTGCTGCCTTCACAGTTTACTGCAGCACGGTTTGGGTGACTTTCCAAAATGCAATCACTCCTTCTCCTTCCCTCGCCCATCTTCCTCTCATTGGTGTTGACAGCACCCACAGTGTGTGTGTCCCTTTAAATTTCCCAGAGTTTACAATTCACCTGTGCATTTGTGATTCAGCACAATCCAAAGGAATGACAGGCAAATCAAAATCAGATAGTCTCTAAAAATAACGCAAATTGGAAAACTCTTAAAACTTTTAAACCACATGATTTCCTAAGCCATTTTCCTGCTGTAGTTTTAAAGTAAATGATTAGTAGCTTGATGATTCAGAGTAGTTGGATGATTCAGTGAGTAGCATGTCTCATTTAGAGATAATTTTTACCATGTAATACAGGAATTTTTGTGGAGGTTTTTTTTGCACAAAGTCACATATCTCATGTCTAAGATAAGAATGGCTTTTTTCCTACTTTTATCTTGCTTACATTTCTTAAGATAGTCTAAAATCACCATCTAGCATGTTTTCTTTGGATTATCGGTTATAACTTTAGTGATGATCAAATAGTATTTGTGAAAGAAATTAAGTATTTGAAAGTATCACACAAAACACTGAATTTCCATTAAATACTCGCACCTCATTTTAAAAAATTGATTTTGGTCAGGATGGAAGGAGGTATGTGTCCCTTTTGGTTAGTCATTTATAATGATGTAAAAATAATAATTTGATACCTAGTTATTGTTTTCATTCAAAAAGCATAAAACAAGTTACAGTTTCAGAATGCAGTGATTCAGCCAACATTGATGACTTGGACTGAATGACAGGACCTGGGAGGCAGGTAGGAAAATAAACACAATTCTGTGCTGGGGAGTCACAATCCCTGAGCCAAAGTCCTCGGCCCTGCTCGTTTCTGGCTGTGTGCCAAAAACTAAACCAATACCTAAGCCTCTCTGTTCTAAGGTTCTTTACCAGTAAGAGGAGGGGAGAGGGATGGTTAATTTCTGACTCACTTCCAGCTCTCACTATCTGTGATTTTATGACTCAAATTGAGGGCCGTTTAATTTCCTTTTAGTCTTTGCAGATTGCTCATGTCATTTTATTGCTTAAACGTCTGCAGAATTCAACCTAAGAATAGAGGACATATTAATATCCCTTATATACAAACAGCTGCAAATCCTGCCTGCAGAGCAGCTCCTTTCCTCCCAGCAGTTGCTGTTTGCCTGCTACGTGAGCTCTGATCACATCCTGTCCCAGGCACTCGCCCCAGCCTGCCTCCTCCCCCACTTCATCCTGGCCACTGCGTCCTAGCCCATGGTGACCTCCACCTACTTTGAGGTCCAGGCATTGTCTTGCATGGCTTTCAGTTAGGCATCCAGTGTGGGTTGAGGCCCTAAGAAAGGACTCACTGCATGTCACCAGCAGGGCTCTGTGCACCAGTCTCAGTCCATCCAGCACGGCCTGTAGCTTCGACTCCCAGAACAAAATCAGAGAAAGGGGGTCACACCTTGTCCAACCACAGGGCTCTGCCACTTGGAAGAGTTAACTGGCTTTTGGAAAGGAACAACTTGGCTTAGTGGGGTCTTGTTGTTCTCATAAAATCTACTAACTCAGGATGCAAAGCTTGACACCAAACAAAGGGGACATTTAGATTAAGAAAAAATTTTGAGGAAGACAAGTGTTAATAGAAACAGTGAGGCACAGACTAAGAGACTCATATACATATAAGACAAACAAGAGATTCTGTTTTGAGAGCAAACGAAATTTTGCTCTGACTTGACTAACAACAAAAGAAAACAGTTTGACAACCATGTATTGAGTGCCACCTGTGTACCAGGCCCTGTGCTAAAAATTAGAGATATGAATTAGTCATAGTCTTCATCCTAGATAAGTTTATAATTTGGTAAAAGAAATGTATACTAGGCATGGTTTCAATTAAATGTAGTCAATTCTGTGATAGCAGACAGAGAATGTTACAGAAACATGAAGTCCGGGTTGATCAGTGAAAGATTCAAAGAAGAGATTATGTGTGAAGAATGATTTAAAAAAACAAAACAAAACAGCATAATCCAGAAATGAGGTTTGAAAATAATGTAGAATTCTTTGGAAGCTATGAGGAGTTTGGCTGCTGGAACACGTGGGAGGAAGTAGCTGGAAATGACAGTGGAGAGACAGATGGGCACAGGAAGATGCAGAACCTCCCTTGTGTGCCTCGGTGAGGAGCTGGAACTTCATTCCTAAGGGAGTAGGGGCCATGGAAGGGTTTTAATTGGAGACAGAAGATGATCTGATTTGCCTGCTAGAAAAGTCACCCTGACGGCCACGTGGGAGGACTGGAGAGCAGTAAGACCAAAGGCAAGTTAGTAGCATATGGGTTGAAAACGTTCATGAGTCTAGACATGACCCTGACCCTGACAGAGAAACATGAAACTAATGCAGGTGGTTCACCTGTTAGTTGCTTTTAATGTTCAAAGAAGACATATTTGTACTCAGAAAGGACTATTTACAGTTGCTTATCTTTAATTAATTCAATATATATATTGATGATTTTGAAGCCAAGTACCTGTACCTAGTTGTTCCCTAAAGCTTTTAAGTTCTGCTTACCGCATCTTTTTATTCAGTTTGTGAATCTAACCATCTTTGTATAAGAATAGAAAAAACTTTGCCAATTGTTCTTTGTTCACTTAACTCATAAATATAATATTAAATTGCCCCAACCAAGCATAATTAATTAAATTCTCTTAAATGCCTGAACCTATATAAAAATTTAGTACATTTCAGTCTTTGGAACACTCCACGTGACTGACAGACCAGGCTTACAAGGACTGATAAGTGCTTTCTAAACTTTCTAATCATGTAACTAAATCTTCTTAAGCACTGCAATTTATTAGCATTGAAAATCTTATAATTTAAAATTATTAATGTACTAAATCAAGTTACCATATACATTCAAATACAATTTGCGATCAAACTTTGTTGTGGTTTTCAAATTAAAACCGTAAGTGTAATATCAAATAAGCATTTAAATTGAAGTCACAAGACTAATTGTCAGATTATTTACAATGTCTCCACTATGATCTTTATACTATGTTGCAAATACCATCTTAAAGGTTTCAAACATGTAGAAATAAACACATTGATTATCCCAAGATTACATATCTTTTTCATGAATTTAACAAAGTATTGATAGTGGACTAGTTTGCTAGGGCTGCCGTAACACAGTACCACAAGCTGAGTGGCTTAAACAACAGAAATTTGTTGTTCCCAATACACAGTCTGGAAGCCCGAGATCAGGATGTCGGCCGAGTTTGTTCCCTCTGAGGGCTACGGGGGAAATCTGCTCTGTGCTTCTCTGCTTGCTTCTGGCGTTTCCCTGGCAATCGGTGGTGATCTTTGTACTGCGGATCTGCCACCCCAGTCTCTGCCTCCGTTCGTCTGCGCATGGGGTTCTCCCTGTGTGTGTGTCTGTCACTTCACATGGTGTTCTTTTAAAAGGACACCAGGATATTGGATTAGGGGCCCATCCTACTCCAGTATGACCTCATCTCAACTTACCTATTTGCATGCAATGATCCTGTGTCCCAACAAGATCACATTGTGAGTACTGGGGCTTAAGGCTTCAACATACCAATTTTGGGTTAGCTACAGTTTAACCTGCAACTGATATTGTAGACTTAGTTTACTTCAACACCTCTATTCTTATTTGTACT
This sequence comes from Eulemur rufifrons, assembly GCF_041146395.1. Taxonomy (NCBI): domain Eukaryota; kingdom Metazoa; phylum Chordata; class Mammalia; order Primates; family Lemuridae; genus Eulemur; species Eulemur rufifrons. The sequence goes on from NC_091007.1 coordinate 17,985,226, forward strand.
TTTACCTAAGGTGGTGAGCTGAGACTGAAAGTTCTGGACCGTTCTTTGGGACAGAGAATCTTGAGACTTTGTCAAGGATCTAGATTCTGCATATTTCTAGGATGGGGTTTCTCAACCTCAGCAGTGTTTATATTTGGGGCCAGACAGTTCTTTGCTGTGGGGTCTTTCCTGTGCAATGTAGAATATTGAGCAGAATCCTTGACCTCTGCCCACCAGGTGCCAGTAGCAACCCAGTCCCATTTGTGACAACCAAAAAACGTCTCCAGACATTGCCAGAGGTCCCCTGGGGAGAAACTCGCCCCTCTCAACATTTGAGAATCACTGATTTAGGGTAATTTAATCCAAGCCACATATCTGGATCTATTCTCTAGCTGTACTCTCTCCTCCGTGTTGGTAGGGAAATCGAAGCTGTGCCTTTCAGCTGGTGTTTAGTTGTGTAACCCAGTGTATCACCCATTCCCCTGGGTGGCTTCCAGGTGTTACTCGTACCCAATTTCCATCATAACCTCTTTGAACAATTTTTACGCAGATTTGGGTGGGTGGGATTTGGCACGGCCACCCTGGCCAAACCTCTTTACTATTTAATTGGATGAATCAGTCCCTTGTACTCGATGATGGAATTCTGCATTGTTTTTCACACTTCCAAGTTCATAGGCCATAGATTTATGCTCATTATATTGGTAACATCCATATCAACAAAAAAACATATATTTTAAATTAAATTAGATATAAAATAGAACCAGAGCCATCAGCCACTACTACACTTGAAAGTTCCCCAAATCCCCTTAAGAATCTGTACAAAAGTTTCCATTTATCGCGTGAAGAAAGTGCCAGAATTCAAGCCCAATGAGTTGTACTCTTATTTTTTGGTATTGTCTTCAGGCTGGTATTGTGTTATAACATGTTGGGAAATAACCATGTCTTGCATTATATACTGTTTTATTTGTTGGAGGATATGTTTCCTGTAGTTTATATTGTTAAAAAAAATTGATAGTGTTATTTTCTGTTTATTACACAAGTGGAATATTTCTATTAGATTGTGAGTGTTAGCTGGGCATGGTGGCTCACCTGAAGCCAGGAGTTCAAGACCAGCCTGGGCAACATAGTGAGACCTGCATCTCTAAAAATAAAAAAATAAAATAAAATAGATAAAGATTGTGAGTGTGGTAGGCTCAGGGAGGGGTATGTTCTATTTTAGTTTCTGAGCAAGTTACACACTGAGTGATGACGAAGCCTTCAAGGGATGAGGTGCTTTGTGTTATAGCTTTATATTCCACATCCCAAACAAAATCACATGTAAAGAAACTCTTGGAATGCTATGTTTTATAAATCAGATACATCCTAATATTTATAAAGAGCCACAGGATGATATATTAATCTGTTTTCCCTGACCTTCTCCCCATGATGGTTTCATAGTGTACCATGAAAAGCACACTTATTCATCCATCACACAAACCTGTAGTCATCGCCTGCTACGTGGAAGAAAGTCAACAGGCTGGATAGGAAATGGGATCTATGAACTAACCAGCCACAGAGCCACATTCTCAGGGTTGTCAACAGAGACGTTATTTTTTACATAACAAATTGTAACAGCAAAGGGATATCATTACACACCTATCAGAAGGGCCAAAATCGAAGACATCAAGAGGGGTGAGGATATGGAGCAACAGGAACTCTCGTTCACTGCCGGTGGGCATGCAAATGCTACAGCCACTTTGGAAGACAGTTTGGCGGATTCCTACAAAACTAAACATACTCTTGAGGTACAATTGAGCAACCACACTCATTGGTATCTCCCCAAATAGAAAACTTACATCCACACAAAAACCTGCGCATGGATATTTATAGAAGCTTTATTCATAATGGCCAAAACTTGGAAGCAACCAAGATGTCCTTCAGTGGGTGAATGGATAAATAAATTGTTGGGATGTCTTAACTCTCATTTATCCACATGTACAGCCTCACTTTTAAGATGGCCTCAAGGAAAATGTACACATGGTAACAACCACACTAAATTCTGAAGTTACACTTCATGTGGATAGATGTATCTATGGCCTAATGAACAAGATGCTCCTACTTCCACAGAGGAGAGCTCATTTCTGTGTTTTATTCATACTTGCATTCCCAAAATAAGTTTAAGCACTTACTGGGTATGAGGCGCTGTGCTCACCTCTGAAGTTAAGATAATGAATGAGGCTGAACCCACTTGGATCCCTCAGTCTGACATCGTGGTCTCTGGGATGACCTTCTTATGATGGAAATTAATCTTTCTTCCCTAGTCTTCCCCCAGCCATGGTCACTGCCTTGCTATACTAAAGAGGAGAACGATGGTAATGTTTCTATGATGTGTTTCAGCAACTTGGAAGCATATACAGTATACTCGCTGCAATCCTGAATGTTGGAAATATTGAATTTTCTTCTGTGGCAACCGAGCACCAGATTGACAAGAGCCACATTTCTAATCACACAGCTCTGGAGAACTGTGAGTTTTATTATCTCCCATTCAAAACTGAACTCTTTTTTCAAAGTCTTATGACATACCGTAAGTGTCGCATAAGGGCAATTTCAAACAACTGTACTTGTGTGACATCCTTAAAAGAATACTCAGATTCAATTTGTATAAAATGAAATTTTTAAAGTTCACTATTTAAAACAGATCTTCATGCCTACAAATTAACTGATTACGTAGAAAATGTTTCTAAAGACTAGGCTTTTTTGACTAGTTTAGGAGCTATTTACATTTGATGTAAAATCACAGATAATATAATTAAAAATTAGTAAACTGATCAGAAAATAATTGTAAATTGTTATCTTGTAGATTTAGCATCTATGTCATTTTTAAAGTAATAAAGACCTGTATATTTTCACACTGGATGGATGTTTGCACACCCATTCTTCCTGGGTCGATTAATTTTGTAGTCATTTTCTACATTAGTGAAGCACATCATGGTATTCTCTTCAAATCAAGTTTTCTCTTAATAGTAGAGTTGATGAATTATATCAATAACTTATGATTTCCCACTGATATCTTCCAATGGCATAGCTTTTCACTATTTAGAATATATCCTAGTCTTTTATTTTTAATACTGGTATATGCCCCCATTATTCCTGATTTGTTGTAAGTTTCATTTATAACCTGGAGAATTATAATATGAAATTATATTTATATATTCTTCCTGATTTATACCTACTCAGGAACAGAATCAGATGTTTTAGGGTAAGTTCAGAGGGCCAAATGCCAAACCATCCTGGTCTGGCCTGTCCCCAAGATCCCTATCATCTCTGTCCCACTGAGTCCCTAAGCCAGAGTGGTGATACAGCAGAACAAGAGTCTGAGGTTGACACGTAGTGATGGGCATGTATCTGGAAACCTCGAGGAAGCCTATGCTAATTTTCCATATATAAAGAAAATTTAATTGGCACTCAAGATATTAGGTTATTAGAAGTGAAAGGAATAACCAGAGATTTCCATTGATTAAGATTCAAATCTCACCATCAGATCATAATTAGAAGAGTTAGCAGCAGCCAACAGAATGAGTTGCAATTAGAGATAGTTTATAGAAAAGAGTATACTTAGAAACAACCAAACTAAGGAATTATTTTGATGATTGAGAACCTATTTCTTCATAACAGCAGACAGTCATATAGGTTATAAAAGGTTAATATGAATATAATAAAATTAATTAAAGTACTTTCTGGAATAGCCATGCATGGAAAGTAGAAATTTTATTAATATTAATGATTTATAATTAAAGTCACAAGGAATTATCTCCAAACCAAGGCTGCATTTCCAGATGGTTTTCCAAGTGCATTGTTTCAATCAGGCACCAGTTCTATTCATTTTATCCCATAAATAACTCTAAAATCTGACCACTTCTCTGTATCACCATCATCACCACTCTCATCAAAAACATTATCACCTCTTACCTGAGCTAAGTAACCTCCCAGTTGTTCATTTCACATCGAGAATTGATCATTTCCCACAATTCATTCAGAAACTACATAACACATGTATTAGTGGCCTCTCTGAATCTCCTCCTCCTGTTCACCTCTCTCCCTCTCCTCCTCTTACTCCTTCTGCTCCTCCTCCTCCCTCTCTCTTCCCATTTAAATTTCTCTATTAGCCTTCCATTCCTTCTGGATAAAGGCCATCAAGACTAGAACTTTATTTTACAAAGTATTGTACTTAGCAACGTAACCCCAGGTAAAATACCTGGCATGTAGTAGACACTTGATAAATATGTATCAAATGAACAAACAAGGTGGGAATAGAAACAGACATATAGATCAGTGGGGGACACTGTTCAGAAACAGATCCAAGAAAAATTACTCACACCAGCGTTGCAAATCTCTAGGGAATCAGTGTTGTTGGGACAACCAATTGGCTAACCATTTGGGGGAGGGAGAATCTGAATCCTTCTCATACACCATAAACCGAAATTAATTCTAAGCATATATAAATTTGAATGCAAAACATTATAAAAGTGCTAGATTGAAATGCATTTATAATCCTGAGGTAAGAAAGGACTTGAAGGAGTTTATGTGCAGAAAACCAAAAACAGAAATAGTTTTCTTAAAAAATGGATATTTGACTATAAGTGTTTAAAATCAAAACTCTTTCATACCAAAAAGAAAAAATATAAATGAAATTGCAATGCAAATGAAAACTGAGGGAAAATATTTGCAACGTACATAGCAAAGCATTACTCTCTTTAAGCTATAAAGAGCTCACATAAAGTTCTAAGGAAAAGATGAACATATCAATGAAAAAACTGCAGTTTACAAAATAAGAACCACAAATCACCAATAAAAATATGAAAGGAAAAATGTCCAGCTTCATAGGAACCAATTAAAAGCAAATAGAAGATTTTTTTTTCTATCAAATTGGCCAGCTTTAAAAATGATAATCCCTGGTGTCCATGAAATTGTATTGAAATTATTAGTTTTTCACTTGGCTGATAGGAGTGTAATCAGTTCAGAGTTTTTGAAGACCAGTTAAGTAGTGTATATCAAAAAACTTAAACATGTTTATATACTTTGAATCAAAAACTTAAACATGTTTATATACTTTGAATCAATAGCTGAATTTAGGCAAGCTATGCTAAGAAAATAGCATAAAACATGAACACAGATTTATGCCTAAAATATTTATCCTAGCATTTTTTTATAATTATGAACATATGACAACAACTTAAACATCCCACCATTTAAAAATTATTGATATATTATGATATATGTCAGAATATTATGCAGTGAATTAAAATCGTAGTTAAAAACAATATTGAACAAAATGGGAAATGCTTAAGATATTATATTAAGATAAAATGTTTGTGCAGAATAATGGCAATAAACATGCCTAGAAGGAAAGAAATACAGAATATTAACTTTGTAACATTTCTGCAATGAACCAATGTTATTTGTACAATGTGAGAAAAATATTTTGTTTAAGATAGGGTTTGACAATCTTAGCCGCATAACCAAGAAATGTTTTGTTACAAATGCTAAAAGTAAATTCAAACTAGTCAAAATATTTTAAAAGGAGAACAATCAATTTGAAAAATTAGGCCATCTGTCATGCAATACTTTTGGTTACAGATGTTTATTATATTCAAAAATGAGTTTTGTTCACTGAGTTTGTGTTATTAATTTTCAATTCCCCGTGAAATTTAATTAATGTTAAATTAGCCTGACAACTAAAAATATACAAAAAAAAATTAGCCAGGCATGGTGGCGCGTGCCTGTAGTCCCAGCTACTCGGGAGGCTGAGGCAGGAGGATCGCTTGAGCCCAGGGGTTTGGGGTTGCTGTGAGCTAGACTGACGCCATGGCACTCTAGCCCAGGCAACAAAGTGAGACTCTGTCTCAAAAAAAAAAAAAAAAAAAAAAGAGAGAGAGAGAGAGACAGGACTCATGTTGAATAGTAACTTATTTTTACCTTACAAAATCTTCACATGTCTATTTCTTGTCATTTGAAAGGGGAGAATTAAGACATTTTCATTTTCCAGGAGCGATCTCATTGCTGTAATTTCTTCTAACAATACATCTGTTTACTTTTCAGCTGCGTCTTTGCTTTGCATTCAGGCAGATGAGCTCCAAGAAGCTCTCACCTCCCACTGCGTGGTCACTCGAGGAGAAACGATTATCCGACCCAATACTGTAGAAAAAGCTACCGATGTCAGAGATGCCATGGCTAAGACTCTCTATGGACGTCTCTTCAGTTGGATAGTCAACCGCATTAACAGTTTGCTGAAGTATGACTCATCGCCAAGGTAAAACTTCTCATAGAAATTTTTGCCCCCAATGTCAGAGATGTAAATCTATTTTCTAATTGATTGATTTGCATGTGTCCCTTTGAAAATATTTCCAGTTGATATAAGTTAATTATCGAAGTTAGAGTTCAGTAGATATGTTTCATTTCCACATAACTAAAAATTTTAAATTGCTGCAACATTAAAACTGTGGCAACATGAATAAACACAGTAGAAAGTGAATTTTTTAAATGTCACATCTTACTATCAATTAGTGTGTTCTTTCAATTAGAAGTTGTGCCATTAAGTATATATCATTTTATACTTGTATAAAACGTCAGTTCATCAGTTCTTTGTTTTTGTTTTGAGGGTTTAAATTAAGTCTTTAAGGTAAAGGAAAATTTTCTCTTCATATTTTAAGTCTCACTATAACCCTAGAAGGGTAGAAGTCGTGACCTCCAATGACACTGGGTTCAGAAATGCACTAGATAATGGTAAAGCCAGCATATAAGGTTAATGTTATCTGACTACAAATCTACGGCCTTCCTGGTACCTCATCTTAGAAATAAAGATGACTGCAGCCACCACTGACTGAGTGCTCTCTGTATGCCAGGAGTTGTGCTTAGATACAAGTCCTTACGTTGCCATCTAACTCTTTGTTCCGCCATAAATTATGTAATCGTTAGAAATTTTGCATGTGGAAAAGCAAGATGGATGCCTCCCTTAATTAAGATCATCTCATTCGCAACTGCTTACTAAGCATAAAAGATCATTTTGTACATGTTTCAAGTATACAATTAATCATTTTTTTTACTAAAAGACATACCATACCATAATATTATCCAGTCAGACTGAGAGATTATCCATTATTCGTCCATGATCTTAACTCTCTGTCCCTCAAAACTGCTTTTCTGCCTCCCCATACCTCTCTACTGAACTGTACCCCATCATGGCTGAGTCTGCAAACCACAGTCCAATTTTCCCATTCTGATTTAATGGTCAACATGGTTTGTATGTTCATTCATGGCCATCTATATGATGTCAAGCATTCATAGGAAAGGGGAAATATCCAGTAATTTTTCATTATTTGTGCATTCCACATAATGTAAGATATTTAGAGATTTGACCTCATTTTGTTAATCATCGTCTGCATATTTGACACTAAATGGTACCCAGGAGGATGACCTACTGAAAATCTCACTCTAGCCTGTCTGCTAAATCGTAACTTTCCTTTCCGTACACTCATGAAAACTATCCACATTTTAGATTTTAATTCTTTTACAGAAAGTTTAAAAGACAAAATCAAGACCTATTGAAATAGTTTAGTTCAATTCTGTCAAGATTTATACTAAGATCTACACCGTAGAGCCTGTGTTCTATACCAGGCTTTGCCACTAACTTGTCGTGTGACACCGGGCAAGTTACTGCATTTTTCTGGGTCTCTTCCTCCCCAGCCATTAAACAAGGACATTGGATGACAAGTCAGTGGTCTTAATTGTTTGTGGGTATCTTGGAATCTGTTAAGAACCTCTTGAAAACCATGTCCTTCTCTCCAAAATAAAAAATGGCTGCATTTATACACATCCACCAAAATATTATACACAGGTGTGGTTCCAGACCTTAGAGGCCATTAACATCCCACTTAATGAATCCCTGAACTAAGGTCATTTCTAAGGTCCCTCCTGGCACTCACACATTATTATACAATGAGTTAAGTATTTCTCTGTGGGATTCTGTGGGGGCAAAGAGATTGTAAAAGAATAATAATTTTGACTAAACCAGCATAAATTTTAACTAGACATCTTGCCTCATGTAACTATATAGAATTATACTTGCTATTCAAAATAGGAACTTTCAGAAATACTCAGATAGCTTTCCTTTTGTCCATCCCAGCACATACTTAGAGTGTTCTGTAATCTGCCTTCTGAATTCAGTCTGCTCACAGTGTGTAGTAACTAGCTGACATTTCCAAATCACTTCCTTGCACAATATTAAGCATAACCTAGACTACCTAGATGATGAGCACAAAGAGAAGCTTTTGTACCTTCCCTTTTTAAATTCACATGAAAATAACTCTGCAATGTATATGTCTATTGGGGAAGGAGCAAACTTTTTGACTAAGTGTCTAACTTTCAGTGAACAGGAGTCTACCACATGGGATAGCAGGAAAAAAATGCATTTGAAATATTTAATTGTAAATAGTAATAATTGTATTTTAAAGTATTTAATTATAAAATAAAGCCATACATGTTTATATCTTTCTCCAGGTTGCCATTTGTCTATATCAAAAAATTATAAGCAAATAATCTAAAAATAAATAACAACTCTAAAATAATTAAGATTTTCTTAGTAAGATTTAAAAAATTATTCTCCTAAAAATGAAAGACTATTCTCCGTAACGGAATTCGTGATTTTCTGGTACAGTTTGCATTGAATATATTTTTGCTGTGTTCTGAGTGCTAGCCAGGTGGTTCTTGCCATTCCTCACTCATTCATAGCTATCACTTTGTGCTTAAGGAAAAAAAAAGTTTCTTTTGTCAGTATGTAAGAGCATAGGAGTGGTTTCTGTAGTACAAGAAAAATATTGTTCCATGTAGTTATTAACACCAATGTTACCTCCATTATCTTTATGTGCTATGGAGAGAAACTTTTTCAATTAAGAAAATTTCCCTGTATGTCCTGGTAGTAGTTTCTTAGCTCAGTCACAAATGGGAACTTGAAGATTCCTTGCTTTACATTATCTTTTCAGGAGATAAACAAGAACTCACAATAATGCCTCTTTCAAAATTCTTCTAGTGGGAATGGTGAGAAGTTGAGCATTGGCATTCTAGATATATTCGGCTTTGAAAATTTCAAAAAAAATTCCTTTGAGCAGCTGTGCATTAACATTGCAAATGAACAAATTCAGTATTATTTCAATCAACATGTGTTTGCGTGGGAACAGGTAAGTCCAGGTACTTATTAATACTGTAAAGATGCATGCGTGTGTGTGTTACCTGCAGAATTGTACAAATGAAGCAGAACCTAAACTATAGATTTAAAGCCTTAAACATTTAAACAAGACAAAGAAAAGATTTTCTTTTCTCCATGTCCCTGGTAAAACTGAAATTAAAAAAAAAATTAGTATGAATTTAGTGTGACTTGATATGTGATGTCAAATGTCCTCCATTAAAAATTGGTACACTCTTCTCCAAAACTTATCAAGTCTGAGCCCTTGCAAGCAACGAAATTTCCTTTGCAAATTTAAGTAAACAATTGTGCCCAACAGTTTCTCTTTCTGTAGACTGCATAGCTGAAATTCTGTTTGAAATTTCAATATCCATCTAAAACCCATTAAACTTCAGAATTCTAGTAGCTAGGCAACAGAACACAAGATAATGGATTTGATGCAAATGCCATGAAACGGTAATTTTGTCAGGGTACAATGTGTAATTTATGATTCAGCTTCAAAAATATTCTTCCTTAGAGAAAAATCAGAAATGTACTTGAATTGCATTTGGCAACACTGTAACATTATTTAAATTATTTTATGACGACTAAAAGAGTCATATTTTATATCATTCAGTATGTCATTTACCTCCTTCAAATAATAGTACATTGTTTTGTGTTTATTGATTAGAACTGATGATAAATTAGAGGTACATGAACCCCTTTTTATTCAAAATGTTTATGCTTATTGAGAATTTATTTTGAAATTACATCTTGAAAATGGTGGTCACAAAAGAAAACATTGAGATATTGACATTTCTTAGGTCACAAAAGGATACGGATTTAAGATTTAATTTGTGTCTGTCCAACTATCTCTCATCTACCCCAGGATCTTATTCCATCAAATATTATTACCTCTCTCCCTCCCTCCCTCCCTGCCATCTTTCTCCTCTGCCCTCCTTTGGTGCTCTTCCATAGCCTAGAAATATCAAAAAAGCCTCTTCAAAATCTTATAATAAAAACAAACAGTAAAAAAACACACAAGACCCTTCTCCACTCTGCTTATCTCTATAGCCATAGTGCTTTGTCTTCCCCTCAAAGCCAAGCTCCTTGAAAGCGTGTTCCACACTCATTGCACTGCATTGACTTAGTCCCCACCTGGGTACGTGGAGGCCATAGCATCTGGCTCTGGCATCCCCCACTCGCTGGAATGGTGCTTCCTAACCTCATCCCTCAGTAGTACATTTCTGACTTTCTCACTAGGCTGCAAACTCCTTTAGATCACATATTGTGCCTTAATTCCTTTTGTATTTCCAGAGGCTGACATATAGCAAGTGCTCAGTAAATATTAATTAAATTAATGTCATCTTGCTTTAATGCTTCACAATACTCACAGAATCCATTCAGAAACTGAAACAAGTCAAATTTCTTTGGTTTGGACTTTTGACATGGCTCTATTGGGATTACCTGCTGTATGGGACCAGGTGTATCTACACGTATTCCCTATCTGATTCATTAATGACTTGCATTGGTAGACCTCTGTTGTTCTCTAACCTTAAACCGATGTATAGATATTTCAATAATTATTGCTTTTCACTTTTTATAAAATGTTACTGTTTATACATTGCTTTGACTGATAGCCTTGAATTTCATCCATGATCCTGATGCTCTTAATTCTTTTGTCTACCAGGCCTTTTGAAATATCCTCTCAAAACAAAACAACTCAAAATTTCCCCCCAACAAAATTAAAAATTCAACTAGAATCCAGGATAAAACAAAGCACTTTGAGAAATCAAGGCCATTCCAGTCCTTTTAGGTGCCTTCCTAGGGAACTAACTGGAAATCCCTCCTTCATAATCTTATGGACCAGACGTTGGTGGCTGAGTATGACCAGGCTGAGGAATGTGTTATCCAGTAGATACAGGATTAGTCAATGATTCTATTGATTTTAACATGTAGGTGCACTTTTTTTTTCACTGTCACACCTCTGTGAAGACAGAAAATGTAACTAAGAAAAGCTAACTGTGTGTGTTAGCTATTATGAAGAGCACACTTACACTAATTCCTGTCAATGAGAAATAGCTATTAAACCAAATCATTAATTAAAGTCATGGCCACACTTTGTTTGGTTCAATATAATCACAGATTTGACCTAACTGAGAGCTCCTTAGTTTAACAGAGCCATTAATGCCTATGAGTAAGACATAGTGTCTCAAGTTTATGGAACATACAAATGATCTGACCACATCTCAGCAAGACACAGCCTTGGGAAGCACCTTTGCAGATGAAATGCTTCTGCTCTTGCCCAAACCAGCAAACATCTTTGTTGACAGTTCTACAACACTGGAACATAAATAACAGCCTGCTGACAGTGTTACCTTATTTAGCCCAATTGCAGTTTAGTTGTTATATACAGTGGGACACTACAGCAAGGCTGGTTGCAAAGACATTTTGAATTTCCTGTCGCCTTCCATTATAAAAAATAACCAACAGACAACAGTAAAACGTTTTTAGTGAAAGATTGTATGATGGTGTCCTAATCTATAGCTTGCTGAGTGGTTAGTTTTATGTTTCTTGAAATGGTTGCCTCCAAATAACCATTTGTATTACTTTTGAAACATTTTCCTAAATCCAAGAATCCCTGGCAGCTGTGCCTCCTTTTTCCTCATAACCTACTTTTCTGCACCTTAATCACATGCTTTGCAATCTCTGAACAACAACCAACAGCATCCAGAACTTGTATCCTTTTCTTTCTCTTAATATCTAGATACTTAGACTGGGAGGTGAGCTTGTCTATAGAAGCATTATTCTTCTACTGTGTGTAATATATAGCTCCCGAAAATTTTCTGGAGTTTGATATTTCATAGTTGTTGAAGATTCCTTATTTTACAAGCACTGGAAGAACAATGTCATGTATATTGATTTTAATAAAATTTAAAGGGACAATTTGTATCTGAAAACAGCAGTTTGAAAATTAGGTGATAATCCAGGTCGCCACCCTGCAGATAGAAGCTGATCAGCCGGGGAGTATAGTTGTCACCATTTTAAAATTTGAGATTCAGTCAAACTCTTCTAAATGAGTTGCAGCTAAAAAGTATAAAATTTTCTCGCAGTTTTATGAATTCCACAAACCTAGCGCTCATATGTTAGCCTTCCCTGTACGTTGGTGTAGCACCATTGTGATGCACACTGTCGGCTTCCGTTTGATGAAAGGCTTTTAGTTAGCGGCTCAAAGAGCTGTTATGCCATTTCCTGTAACAGAGGCATTGTTTGCAATAGCTCTCACGCTGAATTTCCATGGTAAATATATAGCCAAGGTTTTGGTTTTGTTTGGCTTGTGCTTGTTTGTTTGTTTTCTGGTTTTCTTCCATTTGAAAGAGAGCTCAACAGTAATTAATCAAAGTGTGATATAAAGTTTGAAGCTCTCTGGAGTAGCATGTCTCATGTTAGAATCCCATCTCAGAAAGGTACAACCCTTGCCAAAGGTATTCTTGTGCTGGTGCTGTAGCGGCGGTTTCTGTCCTCTGTTTTAATGTGGCACTGTGGTGTAATCATTGTGGTACAGAACATACAACAGAATTGAACCCGCTCCCTGGAAGTTTACATTTCCAACCCAGGGGAGCACACACCAACCATATATTGATCATGCTTCGGCATGTGCCTTTGTCCTTTAGGGCCACTGGGCCCTGAAAACATGCGCATGATGCTGCCACGTATTTTCTAGAATCTTGAATATTCACTTTAGTTACTTATATGCCTATTTTTACTTTGGATAAGCTTTCTTCATCCATTAGAACAGCTAATCAACTGGACTACAGTTCATTTTTAAAGTGAGCTATTAATATTCGTTTCTGTACAAGGATGGGCTTTTACCTATATCATTGATATATGCACTTCGTGGGGTTAGAACTGAACGTCACAAGTCATTTCATAAGCAGGAAACTATTTACAGAACATAATGGCAACAGTAACTGCAATCGTGGCTCTGGCTTCTCTAGCAGAAAGTGATACATACGACTTTCACCTCCAGCGGTTCCTATCCTAAAGTTTACAATATTTGAGATTTTAAATGTGGGCTACCACACATAATTTGTGGCAATTACAAAGAATAAAAATTGATTCAATATATACATTTTCAACTATTTTTACATTATAAAGTAAAAATAATCAGTCATCTGATTTAAAAAAAATGTGTCGGCAATTAAAGATAAATTCCTTATAAATGTCTCCAAATTGTGTTGCTTAAAAGTATGAATTTTTATTTTATCTCCAACTTTCTTCCCGAATAAGCCGTATATGTAGGTTGGTGGTAACATTTGTCTTATTTTAGCTCTCCAAGTGACAAAGGCCATTTATAGGCATTTTCTTTAAGCATTAAAATAGCCGAATACATTTGAGAAGTCCCTGATGCAACAAATCTTCCTTTTTAAAAGCTCAGCCAAGCCTTGGCTTGCTTGAGATCACATTTAAATAGTCCTTAAACTTCTCACACACACAGGCTTCTTCTCTTTCATCGATGAAGCTGGGTCAACACCTTTAATGTGATCTGGGGATTTGTGGCATTTATTCTGATAATTTGGTGATGTTTTAAATTTTTTTAAATTTTTTTTTAAACTCTTAAAAACCATATTTTTATTAAAAAATCAATAAAGTGAAAATGTTTATAAGCGAAAAAGCAGAAATATATATGGTATTATCCATTTCTTAAAAGTAATTATATAAAAAGTATAAGCACACATTGTGTTATAGAATCTTGTGTTATAGAAATACATTATATGTATTTTATCATGGCATCTATAATAATAATATTGAAAAAACGATATTTGTGTAGCAAGTCTGGTCAGAAAGACTTTGGAATCTGCGATACATATGTTGTCTCTTTTTCTGTCAAGGGCATCTCTTATTCAGGTCATTGTGCAACTACCTTTAATACATTTCCATTCTTTAGGTGTTTATTTTCTAGAATTGTCCCAAATTGCCTGCTGAACACATGAAGTCTTACAATGAGAATATAAGAGATACCAGCAATGTTACTAGATTATCAGAAAAATCAGTAGTATGTATGTACATCAGAAACAAGCAGTAGAAAGCATATAAGTAAACAGGGTGCAAGTCATAAAAGCAAGAAACTAATACTTAAAACAACAAAACATGTCTAGGAATAAGACTAAAAAGTTCATAAGACCTCTATTTAAAAATTTTTAAATCTGTATTTAAGGGAATAATAATGTCAGTTTTCTTCAAATTACTGCATATGTGCAATACAATCAAATTCCAGTAGGATTTGTATGTTTGTTTTCAAACTTGCAAACTAATTCTGAATTGCATAAAAATAAATAAAGCTCCAAGGTAATTAGGGGAAAAAAGGTAATGAAGAGGGACTTTTTTTGTTAGATATTGACATGACAGAATGGCATAGCAATTAAAATACTGTGGTCCTGATTTTTTTAAATTTTGATAAAAATAATTTTCAACAAAACATACAGTTAGGAGCATAGGGCCATATAATTGTGCTGTTGTTTTCTACAGTATGGTACGATGAGGTTAGCGCATACTGTTGACAAACTGCAATAAAACTTTCTGGTAAAGATTTAAACATGACAGAAGAGGAGAAATAGTTGAAGGTAAAAGTTATATAGAAAGCTGCAGTTCTGAATTCCTAACCCAAATGCTTCCTTATTCTCAGCCAATACTTGTTAATAGAATACAAATTTGTAAAATCTTTTATGGCTCTTAAAGAATTTTCAGGAATAGGTATCGTACACAAAAAGTGACTGCCTTGGAATTTCCATCTCAACGTGCATTATGTGCCTTTTTGTTCTGAATAAGGAAGCTGCTCTAGGGAGAACCACTCCAAAACTCCTTCCTCCAAAGTTCAACAAAATGTATGTAAAATATAACATGAACATTTTATTAGGAATTATCCCAAATACTTTCTCATTAGGTTATTTGTCAAATTCTGAATTAATGACCTGTGTTATCTCAAGTTAATGATGGCCAACATTCCCTATGAACTTGCCACTGACATTGACATGCAAACTAAAAGGATCATCAGTATCAGCTTTGAATAGAAAATACAGGAAGAAATAAATTTTTATTTTACATAAAGAGTTCAGATTTTTACAAGTGTATTATCACCACATTTTATTTTAAAAAATAGTTATTAAAGTGTTATTAAATATACATAGAGAGAGAATGAAAAAGCAAATGTGGTGAAATGTTAACAGCTGGGGAATAGCCACAGGAGTTCTTTGTGGTATTTCTGAAATTTTCTGTAAGTTTGAAATTATTTCAAAATAAGAAGTGACAAAAGTTCTTTTTTCACTATAATAAACATACTCAGTTCATCTTCAGTACTGGTAGCACCCTTACGTAAGTCCTAGATTTTCAACCTTTAAAACCGTTCTCCTGGGCCAGGTGCAGTGGCGCACGCCAGTAATCCTAGCACTTTGGGAGGCCAAGGTGGGAGGATCACTTGAGTCCAGGAGTTCAAGACCAGCCTGTGTAACATAGTGAGACTCCATCTCAATAAAAAAAAAAATCTAAACAATAGCCAGGCATGGTGGTACACCTGTAGTCCCAGCTACCTGGGAGGCTGAGTAAAGAGGATCGCTCCAGCCCAGTTTGAGGCTGCAATGATCTATGATGACACCGCTGCACTCTAGCCCAGGCAACAGGGCCAGACTCTGTCTCAGAGAAACAAACAAAACCAAATCTTTCTCCTCGATAAAGTGAGGAGGATTTTTGTCAATGGTTAGAATGAGTAACTTCTTCTCAATGGTTTCTTTCCACCATGGGCAATGTTTTCATAGATTTGTACACGCATTGGAGCAGTTGGTGAGTAGGAGTTCTTTTGCTAAAAGACAGACTTTAGGAAACATACGTGTTTAGGCAGTTTTTCTCTTTTTGCAAACATTCTGTCAACAGTTTTAACCACATTTACTGCTTACGTTTCACAACACATCCAGGCAGTTGGGCACCCTGAAAAGTTAGAACTGGAGGAAACCCAAATAGATGATCCATATTTTACAGGTGAAAATGGCCCTCTATGATTTGCCCAAAGTTACCGGCCGGTGAGAGGAAAGCAGGACTGGAGTCCGGGTCTTCCGACAGCTGTCTAGGGCTTTCCTCAGGAACAAAAGTACTCTCCCGTGCAGAAGAAAAGAGTGTCCCTATATACTTAAAAAGGAAGGAAAGAAAGGGTAGATAAGTCTGTTCACAGAGAGAATCAACACGAGGCAGATGGAAGGACAGCGGAGATGAGGAGTAGCACGGAGGCTCGCAGCAGTGGTAGCAGAGACTGTGACATCCGGAGGGGGCAGGAGACCCCATCGCAGGACGGATTTACAACTAGGAGATAAAGGAGAATATAGCCCGAAGCAAAGAAATTTGAGGATGGGACTTCAGCGTTGAAGTGGAAAAGCAGAGAGCATCTTTGCTGTGCCTTCGAGAACAGGAACTCTATCTTTTTTATCTTTATTTCTACCTTCCCAAGCCCCCCCCCACCCATAATCATACACACAGTGGGTGCTCCAGGAACATTTGAGGAGTTTGCATATGTGGCGTCCTCTGCAATGATCTGGACAAAGACAGTACCGCAGACCCAGGGGGATCGCAAACACCATCTCTTGATAGAAATCCCATTCTTTCTTCCATGACCTGAAATGGCTAGAACCATAAAAAAGTGGATGAGAATTATGAAAACAAAATATGCTAATTTATGACCTGAGAACAGCAAACAGAATATTTAGGTCATTAAATATGAAATGCCCGATTTCAAATCAACAGTGTAGTTATATCTCAAACAAGAAGCAGTACAATTAATCAAAGTATGTGCCTGAACTATCGACATAGTTTTGCCATCTTAACAATAGATTGCTTATGCAAACAGCGAAGAAGCCTGGAGAGCGAGTGGTGATGAAATCCCAAAAGGGTTTTTCCACAGCTTGTTGAGAATGGAATATTTTTCCTTGCAAGAAGTGGTCCAAAGCCTGGAAAAAGTGGTAGTCAGTTGGTGCAAGATCTGGTGAATACAGTGGATATTTGTCGCGCCGCAGTTGCCAGCAAGTACGACACGACCAGTTGGAGTTCTTCCAGCAGTAGTTTAATGAGGCATCTACAACAGTTACATGGCGAGAGACCTCGAACAGGAAATGCAAGCTGCTTTTATAGCCCCGGATAGGTGTGTCCCACAAGCGTGTCCCACAGGGATAGGTGGAGGGCCTGACTACGCATGTCCTGGGCGGGTACACTAGGAGGCCTAGACCGCTCCCCACAGCTCCCCCTTTTGTTTTTGCCTCATGGTGAACGGAAGCCCCAGTCCGGATCTAGGGTCACAGTTCACCAAGGGGCGTATGGTCACCACTCTTCAGTGCAATGAGCGAGAGCTCATGAAGGTGCAAGGGCTGACCACAAAACAGGGGTCGCGCGCCCTTCCCGGTGCAATGGGGACAAGCCCTCGGGGTGCAAGGGCCACGCCATGCTGTCAAGGGGAAAAGCGGTAGTTGCCGTCCGTATGTAACATGCTTATCCACACTCCAGGAGGAGAGCCCTCATGAAGGGCAGCAAAGGCTTGAGCCATGACCACTCAATCCCTTTGTTGCTGCCAACGGACACGCATGAGCATCCAGAACACGAGGCCAAAAGCAAGACATCCCAGCAGGCCCAGGGATCCAAGACCTGCCCATTCCCGAACCCCGTGTAGAAGCGACAAAAAGGTGGGGAGGAGGCCATCAGTAAGCATAGGATCTAACCGGGTAGAATTAATATGGGTGATTTCTAGTTGTAACTGAGTGGCTAGCTTGGAGAAATTGGCAGACCAAGAGCCCTGTAACAGCTGAGAAAGCTCTTTAGAGAGATTGGCCACCTGGGAAAGGTTAGAATATGGGATCGAAGTAATACACAATCCCGGCAGTCGTCGCTCGCAACCAAGCTGGGCGAGCTGTACCAAACTGTCCACCTGTTCTTGAACCAAGTCCACACGTTGATTTAGGAGCATAATCCCTCCCGCCAGGTGTGAGTTGATAGAGCTTTGTGTGTCCAAGGCAGTTGCTACCGTTGCTGACAGGTTATTTAGGACCTGTGCCGTTTGTACGGCGCCCGCCGCCGCGATCGAAGCGGCGGTAAGGGCCGCAGCGGAGGCCGCTGCAATAGCAAAGACAAGAGCTGTCACGCCAAAGTCCCTACGATGTCGAAAGAGAACCAACGAATCTGGTGTGTCAACCGGCCAGGGGACGTACCGGGGCATGCGTGCAACCACGGCCATCCTGTGTTCTGAGGCATTCCAGCAACGTGTATACGTGCAGTTTACGGTTGAGCAGTTAAGGGTGGCCGTATGGTTTTCCAGGCGGGCCACAATCCAGATGAATGGAGGCCAGAGACAAACAGGCGTGGGACCGAAGGTCACGTTGGAAAACTGAGCGCCTGACGCAGCGGTCTCAAATGTTCACAGTTTTGTGTAACGCAGGCCACATCCCTGTCACAAAAGTCCCATTAGCAAAGGTCCCGTTGCGGGGACGCGGCCGGTCCACCCAAGCACCCGTCTGGTTGACAAGAAGTATATAGGACAGGTTGCCGTTAGTCGGGATAATGGTAGTAAAGCACAAGGACCCAGCAAGGATATAGGATTCATTGCCGGGAACCGCTCCAGACTCGTTGGACCACGGGAGGTAGGGAAGTCCTAGGGAAGCATTGGTAATAAAGAACCGGGGGAATATCTGCGAATCATGAGACACCGGCAGGGGTCTCGGGAATACAGGCAGGATGGCCCAACGACGTTTCGCCCTGGACAGCACTCCCAGGGCGAGGAGGGTCATGGTCAGGGAAAGCAGAATCCGCCACAACAGCATCGTCGTCAGGAGCCGGCGAGGAAGCAGCAGGATGACTGAGGCGTCGCGTGAGGCGTGTCGGAACCCAGATAGGGTCCGGGGCGTCCTGTGGAAAAACACAAACAGCTCCCCTGGATCTGCTGAGAATCAGATCCGGTCCTTTCCATTGATTACAAAGTACATCTTTCCACATCACCCGCTCGGAAAGGGGGGGCCAGGATCCACATGGCGATCTGCCGCCGAGCGACCACGGTCATCCAGCAGCAAAAAATTTAAAGTATATAGAGTAAGAGATAGGGCAGATTTGGGAGACCTGCCACCGCCCAAAGCCCCAGCCTCCCCCTTTTGTTTTTGTAAGTAGACTTTGATTGTGCCATGGGCACGTTCTACAATGCCCTGGGCCTGGGGGTTATAGGGCAAGCCAGTGCGATGGGTAATGCCGAGACGGCGGCAAAATTGTTGAAAGGCCCGGGAAGTATAGGCCGGGCCGTTATCAGTCTTAAGGACCTCAGGCTTGCCCCAGGCAGCCCATGCTTCTAGACAGTGCGTGACGACATGACAGGCGCGCTCTCCAGCTAAAGGAGTGGCGTGGATAACCCCAGAACAGGTGTCTACGGACACATGAACATAAGACAACTTACCAAACATGGGAATGTGAGTGACGTCCATCTGCCACACCTGGAGAGGCCGAAGGCCCCGCGGGTTGACGCCCACGGAAGGTTGTGAGCGGAAAGGTGCACAGTCCGCACACTGGAGGACCACTTCCCGCGCAGAGGCGCGGGGGAGACCAAATTTAAGGCGTAAAGTACAAGCTGGGACATGGTACAACGAATGGAAGTTGCGGGCACTTTCCAAAGGAGAAGCAAGCCAACATAATTTCGTGGCCTGATCCGCCAGGGCATTGCCGGCAGCCATAGGTCCAGGCAAGAGCGAGTGGGCCCGAATATGAGTGATAAAGAACCTCGCACTGCGTGAGTGGATGGCTGACCGGACAGCACAGAATAAAGAGAATACCGTGCTCCGTGGGTTCAAGGCGTGAGACACCTCCAACAACCGAACAGCCTGAACGACATAGACAGAATCAGAGACAATGTTGAGTGGTCCTGGGAAAGTACGGAGGACCAACTCAACGATGGCACATTCCACATGCTGAGGGGAAGAGTAAGGAAAAGAAGCGGTGAAGGCCTGGCCATTGACAACATAACTACCCGTACTATTAGAGGACCCATCAGTATAAACTGTAGTAGCATTGGGAAGAGGGTCAGAAGACGTGACACGGGGGAAGATAATCTGATGTCGCAGAGCAAACTGAAGAAGAGGGTGCTTGGGGAAATGATTGTCTATAACACCAGAAAAAGAGCATCGAAGGACTGCCCAACTGTCTACCGAGGCACAGAGAATCTGTACTTGAGCTCTAGTATAGGGGCAATGGAGAACAGAAGGATGGGCCCCAAAATGAGTTAAGGAGAGTTTAAGCGCAGACAACGCGAGATCAGCAACCGCGGTAGGATAGTGCTCAATGGCCCGTCGCGGAGAGGTATGCGCGTGAATCCAGAGCAGAGGGCCCTCCTGCCAAAGAACTGCAGTAGGTGTCTCCAAAGAGGGCAAAAGGCAAAGAGAAAAAGGCTGATCAGGCTGGATCCGAACCAACTGGGCGTGCTGTATCGCCTCCTCGACCAGCCGAAGGGCCTGTCGTGCGTCAGGAGTCAGAACGCGAGGGGACAATATGTCTGAATCACCCTCCAGCACCCGGAACAAAGGGCTCAGCTGTGCTGTGGACAGGCGAAGATAAGGGCGAAGCCAATTGATGTCACCTAGTAACTTTTGGAAATCATTTAGGGTGTGAAGACCATCTACCCGAATAGTAATTTTTTGAGGACGAATGGACAAGGGGCCTATATGGGCCCCCAAAAACTCCCCTATATCACCTTCCTGAACCTTTTCGGGTGCTAAGTGCAGCCCGTAGGAAGAGAAATGAGCACACAAAGTGGCATAAGCACGGTGAAGATATGAAGGGTCGGAATGACAAAGAAGAAGATCATCCATGTAATGTAGAATCCTAATCGAAGGAAAGGTGTGGCGCACGGGAGCTACAGCTGCTGCCACATACAGTTGACACATGGTTGGGCTGTTGGCCATCCCCAAATACAGGAAAGCACTGGCTGACTTTTCTCCGAACCCGGTCGGACATGAAAGATGTACCTCCCCCGCCATCAACTGGTGGGGGAGGGGCGGAGGCATACGGAGGCGGGCGATAACGCTCCGCCTCATACGCCGTCACCGCCTCCTCCAAGTCCGCCTTATCGGCCGGAGAAAGCTCCGCCTCCCTCTCGCGAGACGAGGAAGAAGAGCGGGACAAAGAAGAGGGAGAAGAAGAAGAAGACAGACGGAGGGCGGCCATTTTACAAGCCACGTCCTCCCTAGATAACGGGCCGGGCAACGGGCGTCCCCGTCGCCTTCCTGAGCGCCCTCCCTTGTGGGCGGCTCCCCGCTTTTCTTCCGACCGGGTTCTCGAACGCCCCGGCCGGTCCGGACCACCCTTATCCCTTTCTGACATACTATCTTGATAGTCACTCAGAGCCTGCTGCCCCTGCTGCACTTGAATACTACAAGGAGAGTCCTCTAGGCAGGTGCGCACCAATGCCCAAATAGGAAGGACGCACTCTCGAAGGAGCCCAGTAGCATGGGCACAGCGAAGGTCCTTCTCTAATTTATCCCAGCTCGGAACGGTGAAAGAGCCCGAGTGGAGAAACCATGGTGCCACACGATCTACTTCCTGCATAAAATGCCGTAAGACACGCTCGGGGATTTTCAACTCTCGTGCAGCCAAAAGCTCCTGTAGAGCACGGAGCAGCTGGGCGCTCGGGGAATTTCCCATAGTGAAGCACGATGAAAGGTGGGGGTCCAACTCTACCTCTACTACTGCGGTTCTGAACTCACCTCTAATGAGGTCGTCTCCGCCTGGTGCGAGAGTTCCCGGGTCTCGGCACCACTTGTCGCGCCGCAGTTGCCAGCAAGTACGACACGACCAGTTGGAGTTCTTCCAGCAGTAGTTTAATGAGGCATCTACAAACGTTACATGGCGAGAGACCTCGAACAGGAAATGCAAGCTGCTTTTATAGCCCCGGATAGGTGTGTCCCACAAGCGTGTCCCACAGGGATAGGTGGAGGGCCTGACTACGCATGTCCTGGGCGGGTACACTAGGAGGCCTAGACCGCTCCCCACAGATATTTCCAGTACTGGGCCACCAAATAGACATCATTAGCTTTTTTGGATGAATATCCGGTTTGGGACTGTGTTTCAAACTTCATCTTTACCCAACCATTGTACCAGATGCTTGCAATTGTCAAAAAGAATCCATTTTTCATCACACATAACAATACAGTGTAGAAATGGGTTTGCATTTATGTTGTGACAGCAAAGAAAGGCAAGCTTAAAGGTGATTTCTCTGCTGACACTTGTTTAATTCATGCAGAACCCATCTATCCAGCTTCTTTACTTTGCCAATTTGTTTCAAATGGTCCAATATTGTTGGAATAGTAACGTCAAACCTTTCTAGTAATTCACACGTAGGTTGAGATGGATTCGCTTCCACTACAGCTTTCAGCTCATTATCCTTCTTGGTCTCAGGTTGCCCATGTGGATTATTTTCAAGATTAAAATCACCAGAATGGAACTTCTCAAACCATCCACATACTGTGCGTTCATCAACCACATCCTTCCCAAATACTTTGTTGATATTTCAAACTGTCTATGCTGCACTGGTTCCACAGCAGAACTCATTTGAAAATAACATGAATTTTTGACTTATCCATGGTTTCACAAAAATTGCTCTAAAAAAAATTCTGAAAGATAAAGACGGCAGAAATGTGTGTTTGAAAGACTGGGGGTATGTACGTTCACAATAAACATAAAACAAGAAGTGTCAAAGTGAAATATCAGAGATATCAACTGTCAAACTTGGTACTTAAGGAAAACGGATATTTCATACTTAATAACCTAATACATTTTGAGGATTATCATATACCAGCTGTGAAGATCTTTCCAGAATCTGAAATGTCTAAAACTGTGGAGCAGTGTTAGATGGTGGACTCGCCTACCTGAGAGGGCTGGGACTTGGTTCCCCAGGTGTAACTTCCATGAAGGATCTAAGTTGCCCTGTCGCTGCATATACCCACCTTTTTTAAAATTTTATTTTTTAATCAACAAATAGTAATTGTACATATTCATGGGGTACGTAGTGATGTTTCTATACATATAATATGTGTTGATCAGATCAGGGTAATTAGCATATCCATCATCTCAAACATGTATCATTTCGTCCTATTGGGAACATTTACTATCCTTCTAGCTATTCGAAACCATATAATATATTATTGTTAACTATAGTCATCCCACAGTGCTACAGAGCACTGGGATTTATTCCTCCTATCTTACTGTAATTTTGTATCCTTTAACAAATCTCTCCCTATCCCACCTTCTAATAAGGAAAGATGTCATGAGCCAAAGTCTTCAAATCGCCTCAATTAGTGATTGTAGAGGAAGCTTTTTAAAACCTCACACTTGGATAAAACGATCAGAAACTAGTAGAAAGTGTTCCCCCACAGTAAAATGATGAGGTGGTGTTTTGGGGGCATAGAGAGGACACTGTTTCAGTTCCTGTCTATTTACATGGTGATGTGGTCTGTCTACTTTGGGAGTATCCATCACCTGCTATCCAGGTAGGTGACAAGAAGTAAAAACAAATTAAATGCAGGTTGATGGGTCTGGTGTGTACTAATTTATGTAAGACTAAAAAAAATAAAATCATTATTGATTCTTAAAGATTTAGGTAGCCCAGGGAAGGGCAATAAACATCCATTTCTGTGTGTGCTAAAGTTATTTGTGAACCAGAACTATAGATCCACCTTAAAACCACAAAATTATTCTAGACCTGGAAAATTGTAGAACATCAGCTAAGGAAACAGAAAGATAATAGGAATAGTTCACCATTATTCCAGCCAATGCTACTTCATTTAGGTCTTCCAGCTGTATTTTTTATTATTAGAGATTTGACTTCTAACAATGTTCTAGAATTCTGTTAAAAGTCTAATTGTAATGAACACTTGAAGAAATAGCTTGTTATACTTTAAGAATCTTTGATAATATGCTGTGATAATAATATTATAATTATGGTGATATAAAGAAAAATTTGCAGGCTTGGGGCTGCAACCTCTCCGAGACCACCCTTCCATGCTACCAGCAAGGCTCAATGTAGTAATCTTGAATCTCTCCTGGGATGGCAATTTGGCCCTGTATAGTTAAGCCTGTTGTCTAGGCCATAGCTGTGCAGATGCACCTTCTGTGGGCTTTCCTGCCACCCTGTCCTTTCATGACTCACACTTAAAATTCAAGGAAAAACAGGAGAGCACTTTACCCATATATGGAGTTCCCTAACATCTAAATCTTCTGATTTCCTTTGCCTCCTTGCTGTGTATTTAAAATGATGATTCATCTACCTATTTTCAAAAGGGAACTCAGGCAATCTGAACAGAGTAGGGATTGTATATGCTACACTGTTCGGCTCTAAGACAGTTAATAACTCTGCTTATCTTCCACTTTAAATATATTTGTAATGCACAGAGGATTTTCTGAAGAGATAGGAGCTTTGTGTCTCCACATATGCTTATAAACAACTAAGCATTTCGAGATCATAACTGCAATAAAAATATGCAGTATATCACCTTACCCCAGTCAGAATAACTTTTATCAAAAAGTCCAAAAATAATAGATGCCAGTGTGAATTCAGAGAGAAAGGAATGCTTATACACTGTTGGTGAGACTGCAAACTAGTGCAACCTCTATGGAAAACAGTATGGAGATTCCTCAAAGAACTGAAAGTAGACGTACCATTTGATCCAGCAATCCCATTACTGGGTATCTACCCAAAGGAAAAGAAGTCATTTCATCAAAAAGACACCTGCACTCAAATGTTTATTGCAGCACAATTCACAATTGCAAAGATGTGGAATCAACCCAAATGCCCATCAATTCATGAGTGAATTAACAGAATGGGGTATGTGTATACCATGGAGTACTTACTACTCAGCCATGAGGAAGGATGACTTAATGCCTTTTGCAACAATTTGGATGGAATTGGAGACCATTATCCTAAGTGAAGTATCTCAAGAATGGAAAAACAAACACCACATGTATTCGCTATTAAATTAGAACTAAGTGCTGAGCACACATGTGCACAGAGGGAAGTAAAACTCAATGGAAATCAAGCAGGAGGGAAGAGGAAGGGGGAGGTGGGGATGGGCAAAAACCTATCTAACAGGTACAATGAACACTATCTGGGTGATGGGCACACTTATAACCCTGACTCAAGCATTACATGTAACCAAAAACATTTGTACCCCTGTAATACTTTGAAATTTTAAAAAATGTGGTATATTGTTCTAGGCATGACAATTTTATTTTAAGTGCCTTATAAATCCTAAGTAATAGAATTCTTTTCTCCATTGGTTTGCCTGGGGTCCTTCATGCTAACAAGTGTCTTAAAGAGAGCCCATTGTTTTCCGCGTCACTCATCTCTGCTCTGAGTGACCTACCAGAAAAGCATTTCGTGCATTTTGACACAGGCAAACAGAAATGACAGATGCATCAGTTTAGACCTTAACCTCGTGTGCTTTCTATATAAAACATACAAAATTCTTTTGAACTTTGCAGTTGTCATTTAAACTGTAATATGATGTCAGCATAATGTGTCTAACAGTAAAATAATTCTAGGTCAACACACTTCTCCCAAGGTTACCTTCAAATGCAAAAACGGTGAAACTTCAAGACATTGTTCTCATTTTCTTCTGCTGGATAAGCTGAATGTCTTTCAGGTTCTCCGCCTTTTAGACCACAGGTTCTCCCTCATTTTTATGCATTAGATTTTGTTTTATTTGAAAATATAAATTTATTTTTCCTGGTGACACCCTTGAAATGAGAGTTCAGCTTCGTAAGGCTCCTACCACAGTGATTAAAAGTTCTGATTTATCAAATGCCCCGCCTGCCACTGGCTAAATTCCAGAAGTTGCCAGAAATAAGCTTTCTTTCTCTCAACTCTTGTAGTACATTGTACATAGCATTTATCTATCATGTTACCTTGCATTATCACTCAAACTGTATTTTAAACCTGCTGAGGACAGGGAGCTTGTTTTAAATATCTGTATATTTCCTACCATAGTGCCTTACTATAAGGTATCCAACGAATGTATGTAATGAATTAAAGAATACATTAAAATAATAATGAAAACAGCCTATAATTTGAACATGCGACTGGTACAGGACATTCGGCCCAAGGCAGTGGTGGTTTCAGACACTTACCTGGTGCTGATTTCTGAGAACCAGTGACTACCCCACGTGCAAACACTGCTGCACATGCAGTTCAGAGACCACATGTGTGCTGTTTTACAGACTGCAGCGTTGGGCTGAGGGTGGCATGTGAAGACAAAGTCATAAGACCAAACAAGGCACGAGTCTTCGTGTCCTTTTTGTAAAGTAGATCATTGGTACCTACACTGTGCTGGCACCACAGTCCTGCAGTAATTAATTGTCTGTGGTTTGTTGTTTTTATTGTGCACATCTTATATTACAATATACTCAAAAGCACATGATTATGTATGTACCATATATTTTTATTTTGTGAAACGGGTTTGTTCCCCGCCCCCCCCCCCCCCACTGGATGAGGAAATGGAAGTTTATAATGTAAGGAAATTCCAGATGATTATGTGGCTAGTTAAGGGGCAGAGCTCAGATATGAGCCCATGTGTCCTCGGTTCTAAAATTCACTGGTTGTCTGTGTGATCTCCTGCTGTCCACCTGCTAACAATGGAAATGTCTGGAATCGTGGCAGAAAAGTCACATAAATGCTCTTGAGAGATTCAGTGGGGAAAGTATAACCCTAAGACATAGCAAATTAATATTCTATAAATTCTGGAGCATAATTTTGCCACTTCTCATTAACAACATACTATCCTACATCTTCGGCGCTTGAGATGTCTGTAATTCTAGCATAGAGACTAGGAATCTTTTTATTACTGTCCTCAGTATAATCAGTGCTGACTTTAAGGAACTAGCCGTTCTGTGGAAAGAAAAATAAAACTATGCCCTCAGCTTATGGGCAAAGTTACAGGGAGCAATTTATTCAAATACGTGTAAAGTGAAATTTTAGGTGATCGCTATCAAGCTGTGTATTATTCACAGAGTTTTAAGTGATTTCATATGTATCGTGGCCTGTTGCAGAGTGAGTACCTAAATGAAGATGTCGATGCCAGAGTCATTGAATATGAAGACAACCGGCCCCTCCTGGATATGTTTCTGCAGAAGCCGATGGGCTTGCTCTCTCTACTCGACGAAGAAAGCAGATTTCCCAAGGCCTCCGACCAGACTCTTGTAGGTGAGTTTTAAACCCACTATGTCTGCATGATTTTATGAAAGCAGTCACGTAATTCTGCAAATTTTTTAAACTGCTTTAAATTATCTGGGAAAAACAGCTGCCACCAAAGTCTGCATATCTGACTTTGAAGAAAAGGCTGAATTATTTAGCGATACATTAAGCAAATTTGGATACTTTGCTTCTTATTTTACGGTCGAGCCCCAAGCATAGAGTCATAGGTTAGAAATGACCTTGGACATTAGCCAGCCCGAATTAGAAGGACAGCTCTAGGATTTGAAAAGGAAGCTAACCAGCAAGAAATAAATTAATCTGTGATGTTCTGTTCTATTCATTTTTTTAATAGAGGCAAATAGCCTCAAATACCTTAATAACCTCTAAGTTTCAGGACATTAGTAAATGTTCATGATAATAGTCCTGAGTCATCAAAGAAAGATTAAATGTATTTTTTCTGTTTGAGAAGGCAGAGATGTGCACAGTATATTTAAAAAGATTACCATCCAAGATAGTTAAAATGAAAATGTCCTGCTCCTTAAATTAAAGAAAGAAAAAAACTTTTTCAGATATCTGAAGAAGTTGTTTTTTAATGTGGAACATCGTATTCCCTGATGATAGGAGATATTTGTTATGTATAATAAGTACCTGCAGAAAATTTAGATTCACATTTTTCCCTCACTTACTTTTGATGATACACAGAGCCTGCTTCTTACCATTAAGTCTGTGATGTTGCTTCCTTCTGACCCAGTAATTGGCTTATTCCCTCCTCTAATTGGCTAACACTAGATGGAAAAGAAAATAACCCCAAGGTGGCAGGGAAAATAATTTTGTAGCAGTCACTTGCTTTTGATAGCAAATGTTCCTAGGACATGAAATGACGAGGTCTCTGAAGGTGATAAAATTGTTATAGAAATATAACTGATTTTCTGATCCTATTGTGCTTTTTATGTAATCAATAATAATCCATAGCTCCTCAGAAAGGAGAATGCAAACATCACATTTTTAGGCCCATGGCCTGGCATCAAACTATGTTTCACAAATCTCTTTGACTGGGTGGTCTCAAGTAGCTCCCTTCCTCTGGACCAGCAGTTCTCCAAAGGTGATCCCCAGACCAGGAACATCAGCATCACCTGGAAACTTGTTAGAAATGTGAATTCTTGGCCCCCATCCCAAACCTACTGAGTCAGAAACTACTTCGGGGATTGGGCTCAGCAACCTATGTTTCAACAAGCCCTCAAGGGGACTCTGACACATGCTACAGTTTGAGAACCAGTGCTCTAAACCATGATGGAATGGTAAAAAGTCATGATCTTGAGTTTTGCTTTACTATTTATAATTATATTCTAAACCTGCATATATAAGCTATATAAAACTTTCTGCCTTTGTTCATTGTCCATTTCCTTTTTCTGGTGAGGGAAATGATTCTGACAATATTTTTTGAGGATCTCCTACATGCTTGATATTGGGGTTCATTTTTTTCTACAGAAAAGTTTGAAGGTAACCTGAAATCACAGTACTTCTGGAGACCCAAAAGAATGGAACTTAGTTTTGGGATTCACCATTATGCAGGAAAGGTGAGAGCTCTTGAGAATTACAACCGAGTTTTTTAGCCTTTTATTAAATGATAAGGATAGTCATGAAGATCATGGCACAGAATATTTCTAGATGGTTCTGATAAGCTGGACCTCTGTTTTTGTCCCCATCCGGCCCTTGTTCTACTCTTCAGAGTCCTGAGCTACCCCAGATAGACGGAATTGGCTAATAGACTGTTATGCAGTTGGGGGAAGAAATGTTTGTGTGTGGATAGAGACATGTTCACACACCTCAGATATATTGTCCTACACCCAGATGACACTTTCTTCCTTTCCTTCTGTGGAGAATAATGGGTCATTCTCTCACAATGATATTATAAATATTGGGGGGGCTAAGAAGATACCAAATCAAGAATGTATAAAATGAGAAATACCTTTAAAAAATAACACACAGAACCTCAAGCATTCTAGTCCACTTGGCAACCTCCATGTGTCATTATACTTTTGTCATTAAAAAGTATACCTGAAATCATTTCAGTTATAGCTTTCCGTGTGAGTTTTAGCATATGATCTTCAGCATAGGATTTTCCAAACAAAGCCTTTTTTAAATGTCCAGGAAGAATTGCCTGTGATCATTTTATCCAGTTGTCTTTAACAAGTCTATTAGTCTGCTCTGGCTTCCATAACAAAAATACCACAGGCTGGGTGGCTTAAACAACAGAAACGTATTTTCTCACAGTTCCAGAGACTGAAAGCCCAAGATCAAGGTCCCCCTAGCAAGGGTGGCACCTGGTGAGGCCTCTGTTTCTGATTTGCAGACAGCTGCCTTTTCAGTGTGTCCTTTTCCCTGTGAATGGGTGGGGGGAAGGTGGGGAGAGATAAGTCTGGTGTCTCTTTCTCGTTTTATAAGGACACAGGTCCTGTTGGATTAGAGCCCTACTCCTATATCTCATTTAACCTTAATTATCTCCTTAAAGGCCCTGTCTCCAAATATTAAGACCATCACAGGGGAGTTTGGGTCTTCAACATCTGTATTTCGGAAGGACACAATTCAGTGCAGAACAACTGGATCATTCTGCAGAAATCTTTGGATTACACTGACCTTTTTAAAAAAAAATCTTAAAATTTTTTAGAGGTGCCAGAAACACAAACGCCTGCAGTGTATTTAGACCACACTACTACTGAGATAAAAATCTAGCATGGCCAATTCAATCCAGGTGAATCGATGATCCCAGAAGCGGGAATGCCTTGGTGGTCCAATGTGCTTCCTTGGTGCTGCCCCCATGTCTCCAAATATAGCAAAGAAACCTAACAAATTCCCAACATAATAAATGGGAGGAATCAAACCTCTTCATTCATTTCAACCCAAATAAAATCAGTGAGACACATGTTTTGCTCTAAAATACACCGTTAACCTGGAGAGATTGTCTTTTTCAGCCAAATTAATCAGCCATTACTTGTGTAAACCTTCGTTAGCTCCTGTTTCTCAGCAGAGTAAGCTCTCAATAAGTATCCATTGATGATGATAATGACGGCAATGATTGTGATACTTATGCTAACGTGCTTTATCCACAGGTCCTCTATAGTGCAAGTGGGTTCTTAGCGAAAAACAGAGACACTCTTCCAACTGATATCGTGCTACTTTTGAGGTCTTCCGAAAACAGCGTAATTCGGCAACTAGTCAACCACCCACTGACAAAAACAGGTAAGGCCATTTCCTTTAACTGAGACGTTTCCTCAAGCCCAGTCCAGTGGTTTCAGTCTCTGTGATTTCCATGAATTTTAATCCTCAATTTTTCATATTCATTTGTTTTCAACTCACTAAATATTTATTAATTAATATCCTCTGCCCCAGAGCATCTGAAGAAAATATAAAAATAAATATAAAGAAACTAGGTTTTCATTAAAGATAAGTGTTTGTAGCACTCACCGAGAAAATATGGTGGTATCCTAGCTACTCACTAGAAGAGCATACGCACCTCCAAAGAGTTCAGAATTCCATGCTGTTTTCAGGAGTGGGCAGCCTTTGGATGGTTCTTTGAGGTTCTGAAAGTCTGGCAAGCTCTCTTAATGATAACTTCTTCCCCCTGGTAAAGGGCATCTTTGATAAACTTACAGTCAACATTATATTTAATGGTGAAGAACCAAATGCTTTCCCTGTAGGATCAGGAAAAAGGCAAGAACGTTTACTCTCATCACTTGTATTCAACATTGCATTGGGGATTCTAACCAGTGCCACCAAGAAAGAAGAAATAAACAGCAAACATACTGGAAAAGAAAGGGCAAAACTCCTGTAAATTAACGATCCCTGTGATTTCTAAGGCCCTGTGTAAAGCTTAGCCTGCGTTAAAGAAAACCTCAGATGCCATTGAACACAAACAAGCATAAGAAACAAGCTGCTTCCTTCATCATAATCACCTCATATCTTCTAGCAGTTCAAAGGAAATCCAACACTTATCTCTGCCTTTTATATTTTCCAAGCTAGAGGGATTTTTTAAATTTAAAATTTATTGCAAATTTTTACATAATATTATTTTATCCCTGAATGTCTCAATAAATAGTTAACCGAGCATTTGAGTATGGATACTGCAGGATCAACAATGCTTATTTTAACATTTAAGTAAATGGGAAAAATCATCTAGCTGTTAAGGATCCTAAAGGGTGTATTAATTTTTTCTACATTCCCAAAGGTAATCTGCCACCTCCTAAAACTAAAAATATTATCAACTATCAAATGAAGACTTCAGAAAAATCAATCAACCTGACAAAGGTAAGAAAATGCATTTTTTTCATGGCTGTGAGTCTAAGAATCTAACTTTTATGATGGCAATATCTGTGTGCTCCTAAAAGTAAACAGCTTTTCCTTTGTTTTTCTCCTTTTGATCTATTCTGTTTGAACAGAGATTTGTTACGTTCATGTTACTGCTAGTGACAAAACAATCATGCACTTCTGATATATCTCTAACTCTTCTTTTGTAGCTAGTTTATACCAAGACCAACTAAAAATGTACCAGCTAGGGTCAGAGATATTCACATTCTATGTAAGAGCAATTAAAATTCCAATGAGACTGACAAAACAATTACCTTAAAGTAAGAATATCAACATTTTGCTGTTTTATGTATTGGAATGCATAAACTAAGATAACTGGAAGTAAAATTCCACATGCTCCCATAAATCATAAAGTACAATAGGTCCTGAAGCATCTCTGTCTTCCTTGGTTTTCTTAGGGTGAAATTGGAGACGCCACACGTCATGCCAGAGAGACAACCAACATGAAAACACAAACAGTGGCATCATATTTCAGAGTAAGATATTAAGTTATGATGTGTTGTGCTTAGGGATGTTATTTATTCTAAATGAGTTATAGATCAAAAGCTAGTAGGAAATATCAGAGTGCCACTAGCAAAAGAGAGTGTTTATTGTATTCCATTTACTATTTGGTAGATACAGGATATGTTAGCATGTACTATCAGAAATCTGTGGCTTGGTTTACTTTGATTGGTTATATTTTACCTGTAATCAATCTTAATGGTGGTCTATACCTTGAGTAAAATGTGTCCATAGAACAAATGCATTTCCACTAGAATGAAACCTAAAAGGGCATTTAATTTGATGCTGTGATAACTACCAATTCTTCTTCCTCCTCCTGAATTATTTTAGGATAGACAGATAGGGCAAGGTTGAGCATCCTTGTCCATTCTGTATAACCCTGTATTTACAGAACTGAAAACCTCAAAATGGAAATAGGACCCAGGGTAGGAAGGGGGCAAGGAGAAGGGTCACTGGGGAGACACAGTAACATGCCAAGGGAGTGTGCTTAGCATAGGATCAAGACGACCTTCCTTCCTTGGACAATATGGGAGAAAGGAAAGAAAGAAGAACTTCATTTTCTCTGTGCTCTAGAGGACTCTAGATAACTCTGCCCTTATTATTGGTTTTAGTTCTTGTTTATCTCTTCTGTTACATCAGGCAATGAAAATGAAAACAATATCACCTAAAACTTGGGAAATATTAGTAATGTAATTTAATGTGGGAGAAACAGAGGAAACTGGATTTGGTTTATTATAAGTATTCAGTGAATATATACAGTTCTCTAACAGATTCATGAAATACTTTTTTTAAATACCTGAATACTTTTATTATGTATTTTTCAAGTCCTAAGCTCATAGAAGACACTGTGTGCTTAATCATCTTTGAGTAGTGCCTGGTATATTCATAGGCTTAATGTCTTATGTTTGCTGCTGATACACTCACTTTACATCAGGAATGCCGCACAGTTGAATCACTAAAATTTACACCCAGATTATTTTCTTTCTTTGAGTTATCCAAGACCGTTATCATACCGCTGTTGTCGGCATCCAACATCGTGTGGATGTTTAAACCAGATTAGTTCGTGAAATCATTTTAATCTTCAGGCTGAAGTGAAAAACAGTAGAAGATAAATTCCACGCCGTGTGTAGTGTGTTTTGAAAGTTATTTTTCATTCTGCAGAGAAGAATGGACATAGTTTAACACTATGCCTTGGTCCCCAAGAAAAACTGGTGCCTAAGTTGCAGTTAGCTCCTGCTCAGAGTGGCAGCTTTGAGTCACCAGTGCCGGCAGATGTTTGCATGACTAAACGAATGATGACTTACAGATCAATGCAATGAAAAAAGGCTCCAAAGTGGCAGACCCAGCTGTGTGAAAAGATCCCATCTGAGTCTCAATGCCCAAGAGGAAGCCATGCAAATTCAGTGTTTTGTCCGTTGCCAGTTGCAGCATTTGTTTTGCACTGGCTTTGTGACTGTGGGCTTTACGTTTCCAGCACTAAAACAGGTCCAGCCCTATGTAGCTATCTGTGCCCAGAGGTCACTTCACCAGTAAATGTGATCTTAGTCTCTGAGATGCTAGTTTCCTAGGATTCCACTTTTAGTTGAACTATGCTTATCCTAATACGTTATACTTATTTGTCCAATAGTTGACTACTGTTTTAATAAGGTATTGGTGTAGAACACAGTTTTCATATCTATGTGATTAAAAACAAATCCTAAAATAAATAAGAAAATGATCAAATTATGACAGATTATTTAAACATAGATCACTTTGCTTATTTTTATATCTATGTCCTGTATATTAAACTCCATTAACTTCTCTATTTTAAATTAAAGAGATGATTCTAACAGATTAGAGTGTTCACTTTCACACTTTCTATAAAGAGAGAATGGACAACAAAATTAATATATAAGCAGAATTAACCAGGCTGTGTGCCTAAATATTGTAATTTGGCAAGTTGGCCTGAGAGGATATCATTACTTATAAGCAAACTATATCAAAAATAATTTTAACTGTCTATTAAAGTTTCCTTAAGAGATTATAAGCAAACTTTTAATAGCTAAGTTTCTAGTTATTGCCTCCATATTTTTGTAAGTAAATCTGTATTTTAAAAAATATACCACTATAAATAAAATTTTCATTAATACAGATTTCCCTCCACTTATTGTGACTAGTGTGAGCATTTGAAACTTTCATTTTTCAAATTATATTCTTGTAGTAAAAAGAAAGACCTTGTAGTAAAAAAGAAAGCTCATAAGCGTTTGCATACTACACTGGGAAATTTATTTTTGTTGCATATTACAGTATTCCCTGATGGATTTGTTATCTAAAATGGTGGTGGGCCAACCGCATTTTGTCCGTTGCATCAAACCAAATAATGAGCGTCAGGCAAGAAAATATGACAAAGAGAAGGTTCTCCTACAGCTTCGCTACACAGGAATTCTGGAAACAGCAAGAATTCGAAGGCTGGGATATTCACATCGGATACTTTTTGCTAACTTTATAAAGCGGTATGTAGATTTGTTTTTCAGTTTCTGTTGTGCGGTTTATATAAAAATTCTTCGGGAGAATTACAGGAAACAAAATAGGGAAGAATTATTTAAGTAGTCTAGGAAGGAGGCATTTTGTTCATGCAAACGATTATGAATTAAAAAGAGAAGGTAACTGTTAACTGAGGCTGAAAGACTGTTGTCAGCTGGGAGATCCTATGCGGTGACGTAGGGCACACGTCGTAGGCAGAATGATCTCGAGGCCTGAGCGTCTACACTGACGAGTTGGAAAGTCCAGGTTCTCGTCCTTGCTCTGCTCCCTGCTACGTGATCATGGGCTTATACCGCTGATTCTCAGCTGGGAGAGATTTTGCCCCTCCAAAGACACTTGGCAATATCTGGAGACATTCTGGGTTGTCACATCTGGTGGGGGTATGGGGTGCTACTGGCGTCTGGTGGGTAGAGACTTGAGATGCTGTTAACGTCCATTCCACAACATACAAGACAACCCCCCACAACCGAGAATTTTCCAGCCCCAAATGGCAACAATGCTGAAGTTGAGAAACCCTGGCCTATAGGGAACCTTGTTTTCCTCACCTATTAAATCTGCCATGACTGCCTGAGAGGACTGTTACAGTGATCAAATGAGATATTACTTGTAAAGGTGATTTAGAAGATGTAAGGAAACAATTAGGTTTGTCAATTTAAAAAATTAATTAAATTTTAGCAAAAACAATCGATTAGATATAAGGAGTTCTTTTTAATATTTGAGATAAATATAAAATGAATTAAACTATATACTAAATATAATTTATTAGGCAATGCTCTAGTGGTAAGGTAGAGGGTCAATATCTTAAATATTTAGTATTTTAAAAACCCATATTTCTGATATTTATCAATTTTGTGATTTCTAGTAGTCATACTTAAAGGACTTAATTTTCAAAAGTGAAGTCTATTACAATTTTCAAGTGAAACCTAGTGATTGAGGAAGTCTCCAGCCTTTTTCAGAGTGTGCAAATTAGTATCAAGGACAAAAGAAAGCTTTGTTTTGAGATTGCACAACAAATTGTGATTTCTAACCCTCCTCCCCCAAATAATTTTATGTCTTGTATCAGGTGTTATTTTACTTAGGGTTACCAAGACCCTTACAAAATGTAATGAGAATTCTGGTTTTTTTTTTTTATTTCATCTTATTGTTATGGGGGATACAGAATTGCAGGTTACATACTTTGCCCATGTACCGCCTTTCCCCCCAAGTCAGAGCTCCAGGCGTGTCTGTTCCCCAGGTCGTGCGCGTTGCACCCATCATGTATTTATATATCCCTCCCTTCCCCACCCCCCCTTCCCGAGTCAGCACCTTCAAGCGTTACCATTCCCTAAACGGTGCGCAATGCACTCATTGTGTAGGCATACACCCATCCCCTCCCCCACCCTCCACCTCAGTCTGATATCCGATTGGTGTCATTCCCAGATGTGTATTTAGGTGATGATCAGGGAAACCAATTTTCTGGTGAGTACATGTGATGCTTGTTTTTCCATTCTTGGGATACTTCACTTAATATAATGGGTTCCAACTCTCTCCAGGAGAACCATAGAGATGTCGTATCTTCATTATTTCTTATAGCTGAGTAATATTCCATGGTATACATATACCACAGCTTACTAATCCAATCATGTATTGATGGGCATTTGGGTTGTTTCCACATCTTTGCTATTGTGAATTGTGCTGCTATAAACATTCGGGTACATGCGTCTTTGTTACAGAATGACCTTTTTTCCTTTGGGTATATGCCCAATAATGGGATTGCTGGATCAAATGGCAGGTCTACTTGAATCTGTTTAAGATACCCTCATAATGCTTTCCACAGGGGTTGCACTAGTTTGCAGTCCCACCAGCAGTGTATGAGTGTTCCTGTCTCTCCACATCCACGCCAACATGTGTTGTTTTGGGTTTTTTTGATAAAGGCCAGAGAATTCTGTTTATTTCTACTAATTTCCATATTTTCAGCAATTCGTGGTAGTTTTTGATTCTTTTTTTTTCTTTAGAGACCTGGGAATATTCATGTGAAGTAAAATCAAGAAACTCTACCATGTTTTCATGATGGAGATCAAAATGACATAAATATGATGACTTTTATATTGGCCAATCCTTTCTTTTATAGTAGTTTAAGACAGACTTTAAAGCCTCAAGTTTTAGAGTTCAGAAATATAGCCAGCATCCAATCATTGACTTCACTTCCTACAGATCAGATCAAATTTTATATCCAAAACTAAGAAATAAAAAATACTGGAATTTTTTTATTGGCCAATTGGGAATTCTCCATTCTGTTCATGAAAGCAGGTAACTCAAAAGTACTAGACACAAAGAAGTTTCAAATCTCAAATTAAAATTCAAATTTGACCTTATTATCATGCACTTCATGTTTTAGCAAAAGAGCAGATCTTTAACTTCCTTAAATATTAATATAAATATTATTAATGTAATAATAAGTGCCCTTATATTTCAGTGATTTTTTTTCATGCATAAGGCACAATGCTAAGCGCTATGGGAAACACAGAATTTTAAAACTGACTTGATATTCAAGAATTGACAATCCAGTTAATATTATCAGAGCCCGAGGCGTGGAAAGTTAAGAAGCAACGCATGGTTATAAATGCCAAGGTCCGAGAGAACAGCACGCACGGTGGGAGATCTCGGGGAAGGCAAGAGCATCACCCGGAGGGCTGACAGTGGATATCAAGAAGAGGGGTTCTCTTGGTGGGACGGTTTGTGGGGAGACAGGCAGGGGCTCTCTCAGTGTACAGGTTGGTGTGCCAAAGCTGGAGGACTGGGATTGGACTGGATTGGCAGAGCGGGCATTAGTGAAGTGACAGGAGACAAGATGAGAAAACCAGTTGGGTTAAAATTATGAAGAGAGCCTCAAATGCCCGGCTAACCTTATGAAAACCTTAAATATATATATAGAACTCATGAATAGCTCTTCTGAATACAAGAAGTTTCAGAAATGAAAAGCTAAAGCTTTTCTCTGTCACTAATTTGAAAGCTGTCATCCAAATTGGCATAGACTCTTAAGAAGGCAAAACAATTTGCAAAGGAGTGTAAATAGGACTTTATAGATAACCCTCATCCATCCTGCCTAACCCTCTGTGCAGAATGCAAAATTCTCCAGACCCTTTGTCTGTTCTGTTGTAGATAAACTCTTCTGTTCTGTGACAAAGAAACAATCCTAAGAGAAGATACACACCATGAACCTAACTTTGCACAAGATACTGGGTTTTTACTGTAGTTTTTTCAAATGAACCCTTATAGTAAGAAGCAACCAAAGTTAGCTCCATTTTCTCCCTGGGCACCTGCACACAATGGTTTGGCTACTAGAGCTCTGATACAACCAGAGCTTCCTGAAGGCAGGAGGACAGTGGAGAAGGGAAGCACACATGCTTCGCAGTCAGCACACCCAGGTTTGAATCTCAAGTCTTCCACTTACTGTAATAGAAATATGACCTTGTTCAAAGTTATTTGAGTTCTGTAAGCTTCAGCTTTCAATTTCCTTCTTCTACAAATAGGGGTGATCATAACAGTGTCTACTTTATATGTGTTTATGAGCATTGAGATAATCTATGTGGAGTTTATTGGTAGAACCAAATGCCATCAATACGTATTAGCTATAATTATTTTCATTATTATTTTTGCCTTAGTCCCAAGCTCCCAAAATTACTTATGACCTTTACTGCTGTGGTCTTAAATCCCACGGTGTAAACCATGAAGCTAATCCACAAAAAACAAAGCCGAGGCCAGTGGGTAGTGATCAGCAGTCTTTAAAACTAGGGGCACGACAGAGTGAGGGTCTCAGGGCTTCTCTCCATGAGTGCGTCTGTTCTGCCTGCGTGTTTATCTCCATAGCAGGTCCTGGGGGCAGGTCATTCCCTATACCTTCAACAAACATTCGATCAAGAGATCCACTATGTTCCAGTTCTCAAACTAAAGATTAGTTCAAATCTTAAGATGAGTTAAAAGATTAAAGAGCCAAAGAGGCTCTTAATAAAAGAGCCTCTGATATTCAGAAACTCGCAGACCAGTTGTGAAAACAGGGATTAAACAATCTGCATTATCATACAACATAAAGTCAGTTCTGGGAGGCAGAGTGTTGGTCCCCTCTGTTCGCTGCTGGGTCCCCAGCACCTAGAAGAGTGCCTGGCAAATGGTAGGTGCTCAAATATGTATCAGATGAATGAAGGAATATGGATATCTTTAATGGAAGTATGCTCAGGGTATTCTGAGAGCATAAAGGAGGGATGGTTTAGATTATAGCAGAAATTTAGACAAAGCAGAGAATCATAAAAGTAATACGTAAATATACACCATAAATATTTAACTTACAACATGAACATGTTTGTTTTTTAATCTTTTGATATAGGATTAATTATTTTTCTTTAAGTCCAAGTCCACTTACTGTTGTTTATTGACTCTTTCTTGCATAAACTGTCCATCATCCTTCATTTATGATTTCCAGTTAACACTTCTTGGAGCAAAGCAAGAAATTAGAGATACTTGTGAAGCCATCACAGGGGCTGAATAGTTCTTGATTCTTAGGCTCTTCCTTAGCCCTTTGCAATTGCTTGTCTAACATCACAGTTTTTAGAAGACTTCTTTATAAAGTCTTATCAAAGCGTTTGATGAATTTTTGTAGGAAATTCTCTGACTTTTCTCACTCCAATTTCCACCTGATGTTTATGTGAATAACGCCACATCAAGTACAACTGGCATAAACAGGTCTGGGAGCAAACTCAGCTCACCCTGTGAGAGCGAGTGCCCGTGGGCATACTCGTGACAGCTGCCAGCCACGAGCTCCAAGTGTGCAGTGGCCTCAGCCGGTGTGTTTCACACAGGAAAGGAGAATGCCCGCTAATCCGGTTTGCCTGTTAACTGAAGATATGCTACAGAGAGTTTCTAGAATGTTGAAAGAGTAGGTCTTCCCTAAGGAGCCAAGGAGAGGGATGGAAGGGCGTGCAGGCATAGAGAGTAACGCTTGCAGAGCTATGAGCAAACGTGGCTCTGTGGCATCATCTTACATGACTTCCGTGACCAGGCTAGAGTGCCATGGGAAATAACAGGGGCAGGGACCAGGGGGGAGGCAGGAAAGGCGGCATAGGTACAGAGCAGGGGGCTTGCGCCAGCCATCAGGTGTGGCAAACAATTTACCATGACTGCTTTCCAGCAGGTGTGACCTGCCGTGTCCTGCATCCCACTGCTCCCGGGCTCACATCCTTACGTGATCTGCCCAGCCTTCGAAAGCACCTAATTTTGCCATCCCAGCTTAGAACTGGGGAAATCCATAGAGACTTTTGAGTCAGGAAAGGACATGATCAGATTTTCCTTTAGAAAAATAACCGAGATTGAGCTGTGGTGAAGGTGGCGGTGACTGTCTGGAGACAATTGCAGAAAAGTCCAGGTGAGAAGGAGAGCTTGGTAGCAGGTGACAGCAGCAGGAACAGCGAGGAAGAAATGGGCTCCAGAGAGATCTTTAAGCTTGTGAGATACACAGAGTGAAGAATGGGGAAGAATCTTGGCTGACGCTCAGATTTCTAGCTTGAGTACCTTTTAAAAAATGGTGATATCTTTCACAGAGATAGAAATAGCTGAGAAAGGGAAATAAGTTATGAATTTTGCCATGTTTGGAGTGTCTGGAATAACCAGGCGGGACGTAGAGCGAGAAGACATAAATCCTGTGTTTAGCTGGTGCACACAGGGCTGCAGGCGTGGACTGAGGAATGCCCACCACACACGGGGAGTGGCTGGAGCCCAGCGTGTGGACGAGACACCTGTGGGGGGAGCTTAGAAAGAAATAGAACATTGCTGGACACTAGGATTTAAGCAGAAAGTCTAAATATGGGGCA
The DNA here is from genome assembly GCF_041146395.1 of Eulemur rufifrons. Lineage (NCBI taxonomy): Eukaryota > Metazoa > Chordata > Mammalia > Primates > Lemuridae > Eulemur > Eulemur rufifrons. The sequence continues at coordinate 18,025,880 of NC_091007.1, forward strand.
CGTAGGGAGACGAGAGGGAGGAGGAGAAGCTGGGGACAGGGTGGGGGCAGGAAGTCCTGGGGAGAGCAAGACAGACAGAGGGACCAACAACAGCAAGTGCTGTGAAAAGAACACCTAAGGTCAGGATGGAAAAGGATGCTTTAGATTTCACCACTAAAAGATCCTATATGATTAAATATGAGTCCTTGTGACTGTGTGATGAAATAAGATCCCAGGAGCTGAGGAGGGATGGAAAGTAGGGAAGTGAGGCCAGTTATCCTAAACCGTCTTTCAACGTACCTGTGAAGCTAGTGGGAGACGTAGAAGCATTACTGATGGGAGAGGCTTAAGGTGTCTTTTGCAACAACAAACAAACATCCATTTTGTAAACGGAAGGAGCCAGAAGGGAGAAATGGGATTGAAAATAAACAGAAGAGAAGAGGAGGAGTGGATGGCGTCTAGAACACAGGCAGATGGAGGAGGGAAAAGTTAACAGTGGGCAATGAATTTGCAGTTGGGGAAGAGGCCCGTGAAGCCTGTGTCTGGGCGGCTCCAGTGACGTAGTAGACAAGATCATCCACTGGGGCGGGGCGGGGCAGGTGGGAGACTTGAAGAAAACATGACAGAATTGAATATGTTGGGAGGGACAAGAGGGAAAAGTGGCCCTGAACAGCAGTAAGGACCCTGAGCATCCTTGTCTGCTGCCTGAGTCAGGAAACCACGCGTCCGCAGGGCACCTGTTGTGAACGAAAGGTGATTTTCTCCGGCTCTGCTCTGAAGCCTGGCATGGGGGCAGAGGAACAGACGGTCGATGGTCCAGGTGTGCGTGTCTGCAGAGCGTGCACAACAGAAGAATGAGAGAGAGTGTGTGAGTCCACTCTGCGCTGCTGTAAGGGAACAGTAGACTGCATCATTTATAAAGAGAAGAGGTTTATTTGGCTCATGGTCTGCAGACTGTATAAGAAATGTGGCTCCAGCATCTGCTTCTGCAGAGGGCTTCAGGGAGCTTCCAGTTAAGGCAGAAGGCGAAGGGGAAGCAGGTGTGTCGCATGTCACGAGAAGAAGCAAGAGAGGGAGGAGGCGGTGCCAGGCTCCCTTAAACAACCAGCTCTCAAGTGAACTAATAAAGCGACAACTCATTATCTTGGGGAGGGCACCAAGCCATGCATGAGGGATCTGTCCCCTTGACCCAAACCCCTCCCACCAGGCCCCAGCCACACTGGGGATCAAATGTCAACATGAGCTTTGGAGGGGCCAAACATCCAAACCGTATCAGTGGGGGAGTTGAAGAAGCTGCCTGCAGGTGGCTCCTGGGATGAGCTGTGAGATCCTGGCTAGATCAGGAAGGAAGCAAAGCCAGGACGGTGGACAGGCTGAGAGTGCCTAGTCACTGCTGGGGTCACAATGTGTACAAGAGCCAGTTAGTCCTGACGTGGACAGGCCTGAAGCTCAGGGCGCTCCCTGAGGTTATTTGCACACAGCAAAAGCTGTGACCGTCACTTCATTCTAGATCATTCTAGGCCAGGATTCTTCTTCAAAGAGCCTAACAGAAGCCGGTTCATCTGCAGATTCAATGATGTGAAGCTTAGTGGAGCTGAAATATGTTATTTAAGAAAACTGATACGTTCCATGATGTGCCTTCTACACATCAGGACCTCTTTTTTGAAAATCAAAACCCACCAAAATTTGCTCCTTTGTTTCTATGGGACATTCAGGCTAATCTTGCACCAAGAAATTAAAAATAAGAGGCTATTGAAAACTCTAGAAATATACCTTTTTTGTATAAGTTTCTTGACCAGTGTAAAATCCAGTGTAAACTACATTTTCTTCCTTTAATTCATCCTTTTTCCCAGTTAGTCTTGTGGTTTAGTCTGAGGACCTGCTTTCAGTTCTTTCCTGCGTTCACCCTTCCTTCTTTCCTCTCTCAACTGTCTATAGATTAAACCAACAGAGAGAAATTCCGGCAGGAAACACAGTGTAACTCAAGGGAAAACAATGCTGGAAGGCATGTATACAGGATGGGAAGGTAGAGTTAAACTCCTTAGCCCAATTTTAAGATCAGCTACCAGTGTTTTGTTAACCCTGGAAAGTGAAAAAAGAATAAAAGGACCTGCCCCTTTTATTGCCCAGAGAAAGGTTGCTTTTAAAAACAAACAAACAAACAAACAAACAAACAAAAAAAACAGCTTTTTTTTTTTTTTTTTTTTGGAGTAACAGCATTTTTGTGGGGGATTTCAGTGTTAAGTTGGAAAGTGATCACAAAACAAAAAAAAAAAAACCACTCAAATTTATACAAATAGACTGATCTGGGTTTGCATCAGTTCAGAATTCAGTCTACCCCAGAGTTGTTCTAAGAATCCCCATCTGTGGCCACCAGGCTACCGAGATGTTGGACCTTTGTACAATACTAACCAGCCCTTTTTTCCATTTTAAGGTACTCTGTTCTCTGCTACAAGTCCAGCGAAGAGCCCCCTGTAAGCCCTGACACCTGTGCCGCCATTTTGGAAAAAGCCGGTCTCGATAACTGGGCTCTTGGAAAAACAAAAGTAATGTTTTCACGTAACTTTCAGGAAAAAATGAATAATTACGTTAGAGTTACCGAGAATTATAACAATTTACAGTGATTGAAAATATTATAGCTTTTTATGTCACAGAATCTCTAGCTTAAAATAGGGGAAGTAAATTCATAAATTCCTAACGGTTTCCTTCTTCATCAAAATTAAACACTTTTGCTCTTCATAAAGGTTTCTTTTAAGAAATACAAGAAAAATTTATCTTGAAGTTTTATCAAAAATAAGGATAAAACTTAAAATTAATGTACTTCAAATGGTACTGAAAACAGACATATGTTTTCTCCATTTTGTTACTGCCAGATATAGACAAAAAGCTGTAGAGAATGATCTTCCTGCTTTTATTTTATTTTTTTCTAATTCTCAAATCTGCTTCTATCATAAACTTGAAATTTATCTGGGGTAAAATATTCACCATTATTACTGGACTTGTTATATGTGTTTGGACATTGATGTGTTTATATATAAGCTTTTTAGAGCCTGTGAGCTCTTAGCTTATTTAATCCCTTGGAGAAGAAAGTAAAAAATCATAGCCAACTTTGAATATGGAAGTGAGGACAGGTTGCTGTTTGGAGAAAGCATGCACTGGGCTTCTCAGATATCCTTTTAGCATCACAAGATAGGGATAAGGAGATAAACGGGGTACCAGCGCACACTACACGTATCTTAGGGGGTCACAAAATGTGTCACTGGGGCCTGGGGAAGGCAGCCAACCTAAAGCAGAGCAACTCAGAGATTGACCACTCAAGAGTAACCACCATCAGCCGGACCCCAGAAATAAGCCAAACAACTTGCACATTTGCAAAGAAATTTATTAACATATTAGCTGTCTTGGTGGTGAGAGATGTGGGAGAGGATTTTAATAATGTTCAGATGAGGAATTAAGTCCCTTAACAATTTTAGAGAGTAAAAAAATAAAGTCTACCTTAGACTGAGTGTCCTACTTATTCAGAAGTAACCCATATTTATTTTAGCATTTAGTAAGGGGATATTTGGGGCATTTAAAAAATGTGTATTTTAATCAAAGCATTTTCTTTTGGATGCTTACAAAGATGAATTTCATCAGGTGAAAATCTCATGATTTATGGTCCGAAACACATGCCTGACTTCAAATGGAGTTTTAACTTATAAAAAGGCCCTTCGCTGTTCTGGTTCTGCATGATATTTAAGTAGCATTTTAAAGCTATTTGTATTTTTCCACTTCACCTTTTCCAGCTCATTAACATGGATAAAAGTATTTAATATAGGAACATTTCTAATGCCATAGAAAAAAATATGATGACCTTTTTAAACAGATTGAATTTTAAATGAATTGTCAACAGCAGAATGGACTAAATATATTAACGTCTAGAGTCCTGTAGAAATTAACACTGAATTAAATCAAAACTGTAATGCTAAACTGTTTGCCTATGGTGCCAAGCTTTCAAGTAATGGAACGCTGAGAAAATTTCCCATTCAGGGTTACCAGGTCTGTAACTCAGCCATAAAATTTGAATTCAAGTGACTATCTTGATGAATTCAGTAAACTCTTGAGGTGACTTTTATTGGTAAATTTAGCCATTAAAAGAAAAATTAAAAAAACCCTTTCTGTTTCCTTGGGGGAGGGGAGGACAGAGCTAAAGACTGTTAGCAGAGAACATTCCAGGCTTTCAGGTTCCTCCCTTGCTGGGATTCGTGTTGATTTTAGAATAATCAAAGGTCAGCCCTCCTTTCTCCATGACAGCCTTTGGGGCCATCTCTCTCTGCCTACATTGGTGACACTCCCAGACCCCACAGGACAGTGATCCTGTTTTATTTGTCTGTGTATCCCCAGCAGATAAGTATATATAATAGGTCTCAATAAGTACTTGGTGAACAAACACGTATAACTCTAACTGTCCTCCGTCTTACAATTAGATTTGCAAGATTTTTAAATTTGGAAAATATAATTGTAGTTAAAAAGTAAAAAGCATAAAAATTAGCTTAGCCCAGAATACATGATGCTAAAACTTTCCCGAAAGAGTTCTACATCCACCACTCTTGTTGGCCCATCCAACAAAACCTAAAGTTACCTATGGCAAATGAACAGAGTGAGTGCCATCTTCTGCATTTCTTCTCGAAGGTTTTCTTTGAGCAGAGAAATCTATGCTGTCATAGTGACATCCAAGCCAAAGAAGCACAAGATGGTGACTTCCAGAATCTAAAACGATTTAGAATGCAGTCTGCTCAAAGCATAGCACACAACTGCTTCACTTCTCTGTGTGCCATGGTTTTATTTGTATTTTAATTTTTTAAGGTGTTCCTTAAATATTATCATGTGGAGCAGTTAAATCTAATGCGAAAGGAAACCATTGACAAGCTTATTTTGATTCAAGCCTGTGTCAGAGCATTCTTGGGCTCAAGAAGATACCAAAAAATACAGGAGAAAAGAAAAGAAAGCGCTATAATAATACAATCAGGTAATCACTCAGACCGTCTCCCCATGTAACAAAGCATAATGTCATGTTTAGATATGGCATAAAATCAAATCTCACGATACTTCTTATAGGCCAACCTCCAATTCTTAAGTAGCTTTTGCATTGCCTTGAAACTTTCTCTATACTAAAGCTAAGTCAGATTGTTTTAGTGATTGACATTTTTAATATTTGAATAAATGTTCTGTTTTATATAAAATAATTTAATTTTTAAATTTCCCGTCAAGAATTAATGACACACAATTGCACAATTGACCTATTGTGGAAGACATAGCAGGTGATTAAATTAATTATAGATCTCGAGAATCTCATTATTATAACTCATTGGACAATAAGATTTTTCCTACTTTATTCTAAAGGTTACACTTGCCATAATTTTTGACAACTTAATTAAATCTTATTTTGTTAAAGGGCATCTGTTTCTTTCTGTAGGGAAATAATATTTATTATAACCATACTTTACTTAACAAATTTTTATTAAAATGCATTAATAGACTTTGGATTTTGTTCTCTATTTTTCCATAAGAATCTAAATTTAGATACAGCCTAGCATAGCTTGACACAGTGTCTTTCAAAATTTTTTGACTGGATATCCATAGTAAAAAAAAAAAAAATGTATTTTACTTTGTAACCTGATACACACATACTCCAAGCAATACACTCTGGAATTTTCTGTTGTAGTCTATTCCATTTCATTTGCAGATGCTAATCTGGCCCACTCTCTTGATGTGATGATCCACGTAGTGGTTTGCAGCCTGTGTTCTGAAGAACGCCCAGGGCAGCATGAATAGCTGACTGCCTTTCAGGAGATTCGCATTCCTGTCCCAGTTCTGTCCATCAGGAACAGGGCTTCGTCGTCTCTTTTGCAATTTTAAACCCTTAACTTCTCACCAAGACATCAAAATGCAAACCCATCAAATTGAAATCTAATCCTTCATCCACAGTTTCCAAATTCATAAAGCTCAGAAAAAAAAGATTTTTCACAACTTATTTGGCAGTGAAACTTACCCTGATGTGAAGTGAGGTTATTCACTGTCCTTTATCCATCCCACTTAGGAAAAATAGTCTGTGTTTTTCTGAAGAAATACACATGTGTTTGATTATGGGATGCTGCCCTGACATGGGGAATGCCACAGAATGGATGTTTCCTCTGTATTAACTTTCTAAAATTAAAAAAAAAAATTTAATCTGAATTCTGAAATATTTATATATCTGGCCCCAAGGACAATTGGCCAAAATGTCCAAAAAACATAACAAAAAAAAGAAAAGAAAAAGAGTAACTAGCAAATTTTAAGCAAATGAGAACAGTTTGTCATCAACTTTGCTCGTCCCTATCGTTTTGGTTTCATTTTACTCTCCTTAATATGAAAGATACTTCAGTTATTCTCTTGCCTTAGCTTCCCAACTAGAAGAATCTTGTTAATGAGTCCCATTTTTTTAATGAACCTGTTTTAGTTGGCATCTTTAATTTCACTTTCTTCTTTGACATCGGTGATCAACCCCACTCGTTGCTACTCCTTTAGGTCAAGTTCTTTCATTTCTTATGATTCTCATTCTGGGCCTTGTCTGTTTCAGCTGCAAGAGGACACCTGGTCAGGAAACAAAGAAAACAGATTGTTAACATGAAAAACACGGCAGTCAGAACCATTCAGACTTATGATCAGGAATTTGACTACAAGAAAAACTTTGAAAATAAAAGGTATCATTATGTTCTTTCATACACCCTTGTGACATCCTGATTTTTCAAATCTGTAAAGTCCTAAAATAATGTTCACAATCTTTCTCGCAGATAGCCAGGTTCCTGATACTGACACATCAAATGTCAGCGAACACCCATGGGCCACTTTTGTGTTCTGTGTCCTATTTAAGAGTGTGTTGGCATCTCTCACTTTTCTTCTCAAAGTTTTTCTTCCTTGACGTCTCCCAGACTGCTTTCTACAATTCTGCTTCCAATTCTGAGCGTCCTTTGTTAATATCCCCTCCTCTCCCCACGTTTAAATCCTCTTCCACATTCAAATGTGTCCCTGGGCCTTCTCATTCATTCCCGTGGCCTTCATAGCCAAGACGCCCTTGGCCCCTAAGTCAGAATCACCAGCTGCCTTTCTTCCTCTGAGCCCCCCTGTCTGTACCTCCAAGTGACATCAGCAAATCCAGTGGAATTCGTTGGTTCAGCAGGCTTTCAGCTAGGCCAGGGACACAGAGATAAATGAAACAAAATCCTTACGCTCCAATTTCTCACAGTATTATGGGGGGAAATATGACCAATCAATACATGATTCTAGTAAAATGGGTTAACGCTGCTATAAAAATATGCAATGGGGGCAGTGTAGACAAGGAGGAGGGAACCCTGTCTTGGTCGGTGGTGATCAGGGAAAGGGGAAAATATCCAGATTTTGCCTAAGTGGTGAAATTCTAATTGATCCAAAGATGGATAAGCGGTTGTCCAGGGAGATAAAGATCATTGTAGCCCCGCCCCCCGAGGCCCCTTGTCGTTAACATCAGGACTGGCCGTGGAAAGAGCGAGAGAATGAGGTGGAAGAGGAGATGGCTTCCTCCTCTCCCCACACCCACATCTAACGTTCTCTTCACCCACCGCTGCTGTCCCCTCACGCCAGTGGTGGGAGCGCAGATGGTCTCATAGACGCCTTCTCTGCCACCCGCTCCCCTCCCTGGCACCCACACTCTTCCTCTGTCACCCAGGCCAACCTCAGTTCCTTATATGACAAACACGAATGCTTATCTGAAACATAGAGGCATTTGGTGTTTTCAGTCTTTAACCTATTCAGAGACCTACACCTACACTGTCTTCCCCCTGCAAGGATCCAGATGATTGTCTTCTCTCTGTTATTGGCTATAACACAGGCCAGCAAACTTCAGGAACATCACAGGCCCCCCCTCTTCAGGAGCAGGAGGGCAGATGTGACCTGTGACTGCTACACTTTCAGGAGTCTGAGAGAAATATGGACTGATTTTACTACCTCTAGGAATTACTAACTACTCGTAGCTGTTACATTTAATAAGGATGTCTGATGTTCAGTTAGATGCTAATTTCCAACCACCTTTCTTCTGAGGATACCAGGGATTAGCTTCCAATATGGCAGATGTACACTAAGCATCTACTACATACAAGATCCAATTTAGGGCCCACAAGTGTGAATAAGAAACTTCCCCTACATGTAAGGATGGGGAATTTGACATTTTTGGGACCATCACAGGAGGGGGACCACAAAGCCAGACATAAAAGAAGCACAAGCAGAGAGTTAAGGGAAACTCAGAGGAAGGAGAGAGGAAGGTTGGGGAGGACAAACGCAGGAGAGCCTGACACAGGCCCCCTTCTTGACATCTGCAGGCTGGCGCCCCCAGCCCTCCACAATGTCTGACTTTCCTTTGCCCCCAGCATCATGCAACCCTTGTTGTCGCTTTACCCGTCACCGATAGGGTCCCTGACCTGTGACCTAGAAGAGCACAGTTGGGAGCCAGAGAAAGGTCCAGCCCTGCCAGCCTCTCCAGCACCTGTCAGGAGAGATCAACAGTCCCTCCTGGGCTGGAACTCTGCAAGGTTGATCCTCAGAAGCATCATTGCACGTGGCGTTTAGGTCCTCCAAGTGCTGTGCTGGCCTCGGGCACAGGGTGGAGTGTCCTGTAGCATAGTTCCAGACATGTAACTGACATGAGGTCTGTGGCAGGGTGTACAACAAGGTTTCACCAGCAAAATGCATTTAAAGTATCAAAAGTAACTTAACTTATAAATGGATTTCTTTGGAATGTAATTGGTTAGAGACTGCATGCATATCTTGTCTTATTAGTAGTATTTTGAGTAAATATAAACATTTTCAAGGAGTACTATGGAGGAATTCAAAATATTGTTAATAGCATAGCCACTCATCGAAATTGTGGGGATTGTTGGTTCCCTACCTAGTTTTCTGACTAATCCTGGCAGGATTCTCTTATGCCTCCTGTATGAACCCAGAAATGTCACAGTTGGCCTATGAAGTGGCCAACAGAATTAGGAAAATGGAGTCCCAATAGCTTTTTCCAGGTTTGGCTCAAAGAAGAGTCCTTCCTCCCAAACAGATTGCAAAAGACCCCAATCTCACATGGCTTTCTGGGCCAGGATGAAAGTTCTGGGCATCAGCCCCCCTAGGTAGCAGTGAGAGGTGTTAGCATGTCAGGGTGTCAGGTTATGGCATTTTCACTCCACCTTAATACTCTTTCCTTGGCTGTGTTGCTCTTGTGAGAGTTTTGACTTGGTTGGGAAAAAAGTGTCTAGAGAAGACATTATCATCAAGTTAAAGGGAAATCATATTGGAATGATATTAACAAAGTAACAACTGTGAAATTTTGGCCAACATATCACATGATCATGAACTGTAGCGAGGATATTACTTTTCCTATAATTTTACAAGATAAGTGATAAGTAAACTTAGTGGTTATTAAAGTACCGTGAATCAGCCCAGTGAATATACCCTGCTTACTGGTCTCAAAACTAGGTATGTTTTCCACAACTTCTCATCACAGCAGGTACTTTGTTTTGAAAAGGACATGTTTTGAAGGGATGAAACTTCTAGAATTTTGATATCTCATTAAATGAAAATAAGTTTTTTCATATGCTAAGATATTTCTCACTCTAAGTTGGATCTGGTTTTCCCATCATTAGGGTCACCATCACAGTTGTCACTAGAGAGAACATTTGGGGAAGACTTGATTAATGTGACTTGCTAAGTTTTTATTTTGAGCTTTCTTTGTTCTTCTTGCTTTTCTCCCACCATTATGTAGCATGTAGCTTTTGCCAAAAGAAGTAATAAGCTCTAGGTTAGTACCAAATATTCAGATACAGTATGTTTTACACAGGGAATCTTTCGGGAAGAAACAAACAGAAAATGCCGTCTCTACTAATGAAGGAGTCATCCCACCTCCAAATAACAAAGGGAGCCCCGCTGTAGTGAAGAATGCTACTTTCACAGCTGAAGAGGAAGCCACTGTTGCTGTTGAAAGTAACAGCAGAGAATACCAAAGTCTGCAAAAAATCAACAATGTGTATGGAGAAGAGACTAAGCAAGAATTGTACCTTGTGGAGGGCCCTTGGGCAGAAGTAAGTCCCAAACAGAAGTCACTCAAAGACCTGGAGGAGAAGAGGAAGCTAAGGAAAGTAGACACAGAGGAGGCTGTGACCCAGAGTTACTACCAGAGGTGCACGGAGGAGAAGAACCTTGAAGGGCCAAAGGCAGCATATCTAGAAAGCAAGGGCGTATCCGAAGGGCCAAGCTACCCAGGACCTTGGTTAGCTGAGAATGAGACTTCTTTTAAAACCACTTTGGAACCTAGTCTTAGCCAAAGGTCAGTTGACCAAAATGCAAACAGCAAAGACAAGGAAAAGAAGACCTCTGTGGTTACCCAGAATGCACCGACAGGCAGGCAGGAGAGAGGCCATCCGAGACACGGGATGGACGCGGAGAGGGAAGCTGAACCGGTAGTTCAGGCCCAGGAGGAAGATAAAGCAGCCATGTTCATTCAGAGCAAATACCGGGGTTACAAGACGAGGCAGCAATTAAAGAAGGACAGGATGTCGTCTTCTTTTAAGAATCAAAAGGTTGTTGCGACACCAGCAGAAGGAGCAAGAAACACTCGCAATGCATATGCTCATCCCACAAAACATGAGGAAACCTATCATATCAAGATGAAGGATAACAAAGACGCAAAAGCAATTCCAGAAAAAGAAGCATGTGATTTGGCAATTTTTTCTAAACAGGTATGTGAATAAATGAATTTATTTACTATTTATTTACTAAAAAAAATCTCTGGGAACTACACGCTAACTGAATTGAACAAATAATTAATAACTGGTAGATTGTTTCATCTGTGTTTATGAGACTGCAAACCTTTTTAATAAAATGTCTTAAGGATTGTGCTATTCAAATAGCCATGAACTTTTAACCCAATTTATTACGATAAAAATAGTATAAAATATGATAGAAACCTCATATAGGAAGGATGCTAGGTTGATACAGCTTATTGAAATGCTGGGATTTGGCAATGCAAAGTATGATGTCTCTGTGAGATCTTTAATTAGAGCTAAACAAATTTTGTTTTAAGTTTTCTAAGTCCCGTAAAGTCTATGATTTCTCTCTTACTCAAATGTAAGTTGAGAAGACCTAATTCGGTACCAAATTTAAATATGTAGCCGTACTGGGCGTCTATGCAATGAAAGTGAAAGTCCACATGTTACATCATGACAATCGTGGACAGTAAGCAATCAGAAAGAAAAGCCACGGAGAAAAATTGCCTCTTGGAGAATACCTTGTGCCAGCAGTAGGCACGTTTGCTCTGTGTCTACGCAGGAAGCAAGAGGTTTTAGGGCTTCTCGTGGCTATGCCTGCACCACCGATAAATTAGTGCTTCAGAAAGATCACGGGAACCAGCTTCTACAAATGCCAATTCCAGTTCTTCCTTTCTCTTTAGGTACTTGACCTTAAGAAAATCACTTTATGTGCCAGCGCTGTTATTTTCTCCTGTGTAAAGTAAAGCTTTAACTAGATGACCTCTAAAATACATGATTACCAGAGTAGTCCGTGGTGTACAGTAATGCAAAAAATACAAGTAGTAGAAGAGATATCACAGAAGGATCGTCTGATACCCTGCGTCCCTAACATCTGCTTTTTGTCTCTGACGGTGGCTCAGCCTCTGAGAAAGCACAGTAACTACCCTTGGACCCCTCCTTAGTGTTAGGGGTGTGGCTGGGACATCTCCAACGTCCAGCTGTCAGTAGACATCTGCCATTGATTAATTTACCCAGCCCATTCCTGTTCTTTTTTTTTTTTTTTAAAAGCACATGTAAATAGTGAGTTTAACATACATGCAGTCCTTCCTTTCCCTGGTGCATAAATTTTCTCACTCCAAAGACCAAATCAGGGATTAGAACTCAGACCTGCTATGCAACTGAGATGTTGCGGAGATGTAGAATTACGAAGTCACCCACCTAGAGCTGGCTAACAACACCATGGGAGTGGATTCAGCACTTCTCGGGGACAAAACTAGAGGCAGAAAAGCAGGAGCCCCACACTCTAGCTGGCAGGACAGCCATGCCACCAGAGCTGGGATGCAGAGGAGACAGAGGTTGAAGGTAGGAAGAGAGGACCCAGATGAGAGCAGCCCTGAAGTCAGGCTCTCTGGGATCCAGAGGCAGGAGAATCACTTGAGCTCAGGAGTTCAAGACCAGCCTCAGCAAGAGCAACACCCCGTCTCTGCTAAAAATAGAAAAATTAGCCTGGCATTATGGTGCATACCTGTAGTCCAGGTACTTGGGAGGCTGAGAGAGGAGGATCTGATTAAGCCCAGGAGTTAGAGGTTGCTGTGAGCTATGATGATGCCACTGCACTCTACCCAGGGTGACAGAGTGAGACTCTGTTTCAAAAAAAAAAAAGACTGGAAAGGGAATAAAGGAATGAGGGCTTTAACACTGTCAAAGAGGACTCCTCAGGTAGGCACAGCAGAAGGGCATGGAAGCCAGCTCTCAGGAACCCGGGAAGGGGTTAATCAAGATAGAATTCTGTGGGTAGCATGAGATGTCTGGCAGCTTTTAATGAAAAATGTGAGATGGCCAAGTAGCACACACGGGAAGTTATGTCAAATGAGGGCTTTACGTCAGACCCAGGTTCAAGTCCCCGGGGGGGTGTTAGTGAGGAGTGGATCAGCCCTCGGCATGCTGAGGTGCTCTCTGCATCCTTTTCCTTGATTTAATCTGACACATGACCTTCTTTTTAGATATCAAAGTTATCTGAAGAATATTTCATTCTGCAGAAAAAATTGAATGAAATGATCTTGTCACAGCAACTGAAGCCAATTTATGTGGGTGTCTCTCCCCATAAGCCAATTAATAGACGGGTTTCTTCTCAGCAGTTCCTCCCAGGTAAAAACTCGTAGAGTTAGAACTTCCTGAAGGGGAAGGAAATGCCAGATACTTTCTTTGTTTATTAGTTTCCCACCTTTATTCTTTGGCAGATTTGAGGTGCCCGTGCTCTGTCTTGGGGAAAACCTTTATTTCATTTCATATCTTATATGCAGATACATGTTTTTCCAGAATGTTCTACCCACCTCTTATTAAATACTTTCTCTCACTTCATTTTCCTCCTCTTCTCATTTTTTCTTTTCCCCGCCATGTATTCACTGTCAGGGTCAATGTTTTTGAGGGGTGTTGTCCTGGTTTTTTGGCTCTTGGCTTGGAAGAATCACGGTGTGATGGAGTGAGGACAGACATGAGCAACTCACACAAGGAGTTTTTTCTGCAAGCCTTTTAGCATGGAATAGAAAGTGAAAGTATATTTTTTTGAGGGGAAATGGGTCTATCTCCATGAGTGGAGAAGATGCTGGGGTCTTACCACATTTTTGTTTTTACGTCTATGTCTTATGGTATGTTAAATGGTGGGTGGAATATTTATTGTTTTTCTGGGAAAAGGGTGGAGAGTTTTTAGAGCTAAGGGCCCGCCCCAGTTTTATCCTTATAGGGAACTTTCAGGGGTTGCCATGACATTTGTACACTGTCATGGAGCCGATGGGTGTGATTTTTACTATGGTAGTGCCTATTAATGGAGAAAAAGTTACTTTGAACGTGAGCTCCTAGTTGCTGTGTATGCTTTGGGCCGGGAGAAGTCCCTAACCTCCAGTTCCTGTTGTTGCAGGTTTGGTTGTAAATGTTCGTTTTTGTCCCCCTCCTCTTTTTCTGTGGTTACTGTTGCCCACCTACACCTGTCCCTAACATCCACTTTTGACTAGAAAGTGGCATATGACGCCACAAGGGAGTGACGAGGAGTGCCGTGGAGAGGGGATTTGGGGTGCAGCTTTCATAGGAGAGAGTTAGCACTGAAATAATTTTCTTTTGTCCACATCTGTGACCTTGAGTATAGAGTACAGAAGATACACATCTCTGTTCAGATGTACAGAGCCTGATAAATGAGAAAGACCTTTATTAAATTTTCTTCTAATCAACCTCAGTTACACTGTGTCCCCGTTATACTAAGCTGCCGGGGCATTCGGTCTCCGTGCAAAGTTCCTAGGGCCTTACCCACCACTGAAGGATCAGGTAGAGCCTCAGTCACTGGTCATTTGCCCGTGACAGTACTGATGGGACACTCATGGCACCTCTTCTAGTCCAGACACCCACTGCTCCCACACCCTGCAGGCGGCACCTGGAGTCTGGAGCCTCACCTTGTCCATGCCTGCTCCAGGCAGCCATCCCCTCTGCCATCTTACCAGCTCCCCTTGGGACTGTCACCAAAAGGTTCAGGCTTGAGTTCCACCTTGCACCCTGAGCTGCCAGGGATAAACTCTAGCCACCCACCACCCTGAAATGGAATAATTGGTTAAAGGGTTATTTTATTTGTTTTTATTAATCTTTCTTAAATGTATGTATAGCTCACATTTATTTTAATGTTTAATATTAGAAGTGTTTTGATCTTTATTTAAAAGTTTGGTGATGTTATTGTGGGCCAGAAATATGCCATAGGACGTTAACTCATGTTTATATCAATTAGCTGATGGTAAAATTGGTTTTATTATACATTACTTGCTTAGTTGCAGTTTCTAAGAACCCATCAACATTGTTAAGTGAGGACTTACTTATGATGATATGTCTGTTCAGAGAATTACCTTCAAAAAAGTTTCCAAAAACTCACAGTGTTTTAGGCAAATGCATTCAAACATCCATGGAACAGATAATTTCCATACTGTGAGATCTGTTTGAGAAAAAAAAAAGAAAAATATAGAAAGTTATCCATTTTATAAAGTTCATCTCTCCTAGAACAAAAGCCTGACAAATAACATTTTTAAAAAAAGCTATGGGTCAATCTCAGTTATGAATTTAGAGGTAAAACTCCTGATTGTAGTGCTAGCTAATAGAATGCACAGTACATTAAAAGTCTGTCCAAATAATACATATTGATATAGCATATCAAAAAGCCAAAAGAAAAAAGTCATCTTGATAAATGCTGAAGTAGTTTTCACTAAAATCCAACACCCAGTACTGATGAAAAGTAAAATCTCTTACTAAACTAAAAATAGAAGGATATGCTTTAACAATATGAAGAATGTATTTCTTAAACCAACTGTCAGCATCATAATTAACTATAAAATGGTGGGAGCAGTTTCATTAAAAAGCAGGGTTAAGAGAAGGATTCTGATGGGATGAAGTGGCTCCTGTCTGTAATCCTAGCACTTTGGGAGGCAGAGGTGGGAGGATCGCTTAAGGCCAGGAGTTCAAGACCAGCCTGAGTAACATAGCAAGGCCTTGTTTCTACAAAAAATAGAAAAGTTAGCTGGGTGTGGTGGTGTGTGCTTGTAGTTCTAGCTACTGGGGAGGCTGAGGCAGGAGGATCGCTTGAACCAAGGAATTTGAAGTTGTAGTGAGCTATGATGATGCCACTGCATTCTACCCTGGGCAACAGGGTGAGACTCTGTCTCAAAAGAATAAGTAAATAGAATGAAAATTAAAAAATAAAAAACAACACATTTTTATGTAATTTGGAAATTTCTAGCTAATGCAATAAGACAATAAATAGAAGTTTCTGAAAAGCATAACTATGAAAAAGGAAAAAATAAGAGTGTAGGAGTATTACTAGACAACATGAATTTTACATTAAAGATGCAAACAATAGGCCAAAATAATGATTTGTGCTAGCAGTACAATTCAATAAGGATATATGGATAGAGATATACAGATATTCTTCCCTATAAAAATTTATAATGGAAAAAGAGTTCATTGGAAATAACAGCAAAAAATAATATAATGCCTTGAAATAAACTAGCAAGAAAACTACAAAGAGACAAAAAAGAAGAGATGCATAATGTAATGATACATTGTGTTGCTGGACTGGAAGATAAGATATTTGAAACATGACCATTCTAAAATTACTTCCTAGGTTTTAAAAAAATTGTGTTCAAAATCTCTATGAGATTTTCTTTGGAACTTAAGAAAATTTCCTTAAAGATCATTTATAAATTTTGGGCGAATAACTGCAGTTATTAAGTTTAAGAATAACTATAGGCCGGGCACGGTGGCTCACGCCTGTAATCCTAGCACTCTGGGAGGCCGAGGTGGGCGGATCGTTTGAGCTCAGGAGTTCGAGACCAGCCTGAGCAAGAGCGAGACCCCATCTCTACTAAAAATAGAAAGAAATTATATGGACAGCTAAAAATATATATAGAAAAAAAAATTAGCCGGGCATGGTGGCACATGCCTGTAGTCCCAGCTACTCGGGAGGCTGAGACAGGAGGATCGCTTGAGCTCAGGAGTTTGAGGTTGCTGTGAGCTAGGCTGAAGCCACGGCACTCACTCTAGCCTGGGCAACAGAGTGAGACTCTGTCTCAAAAAAAAAAAAAAAAAAAAAGAATAACTATAAAGGAGGACTTTCTTATTAGATAGGAAAATGAATACTCTAATGCTGTAATAATTAACACCATATGCCTCTGTGTAAGACTCAATCACAGATTAATGGAACAGAATAGCCCTAAAATTGACGTGAATATTCATAAAAACCTGTCACTTATAAAAAGATACATCACAAACCAGTAAGAAATGGATGGATAATGCTTAAAATTTCTGTGATTTAGGAAGAAAAACTAAGATAGATTCTTATTTCCCAGATGCATTAACCACTTAAATGTAAGGAGTAAACAAACAAACCAAAAGAAACCAGATGTTATGAACTTAGTATTTCACAATCTCTGCTTAGAAAAGGATAAAGCATAAGATATAATAAAAGGAGTTACGAAGAAAAACTGATAGATTTTTGCATAAACATTAGAACCTTCTAGATATTCCAAAGCATCAGTAATAGTTAAAGAGCTAAAGACAAAATAGTTAAAATATTGAGAACAAATGTAAAAAGTTAATATGCTTAATGTAGAAAGAGCTCTTATCGTTAGGAAAAACATTAATACTCCCAGTGGAAAAATGGGCACAAGCTGTTAAGTTATTTACAAAAGAAGAAATGCAGATGGAAAATAAGCATATACATGACAACCCTAGGAATAAAAAAATTACAAATCAAAGCAAGTTACTGTTTTTTACTCATCAAAATGGCAAGTATGAAAAAACATTTTAACAGTAATTAGAAAGTGCTAATTTCATTATTCCCAAACATAATGGTGAGGTGGTGAAGAGTCAACATTTTGAAAAGTGATTTGGCAATATGTAAAAACAAACAAAACAAAACACTGAAATAGTTGGACCCGGTAAACCCACTTACGAGAACATCGCCTAAGGAAATAATCAGAACTGGAAAAAAATGTATGTACGTGGCAAGAAATAAAATTGGATAATAAGAGAATGATTAATAAGTAATGACACATTCATATATGGAATATTAACAGCCCTTAAAATTCATTTTTCAAAGAATAACCTTAGCAAACTGCTTGCAATCTAACTACAGAACAAAATATTGCAGGCTTGGAATTGTAATACTGTAAATAGGTCAGTTTAATCTTCTAATACGTGAGGTGGTTCACTAATAAGAGCACCTAAACATAGAGTTCTAGAAAAACAAGTGACCAGTTGAGTAAGAAGAAGGTGCTCACTCTCCACTCTTCATCTGTTGCTGACTTCACTTCTGTATAAATTAAGAATCTGAGTAATATTGCAACCTGGTATAGCGCTTCCACACCCCAATATGATAAGACTACACGAGTGTCATCTCCGGATAAGTCATCTTTGCTGCAGACTGTCTTGAGCCACTGCAAGCTTGCTTGCTATCTCCTCTGGCCAGTTTGTGACCAGACATGCTCCAATAAGGAATGATGGCTTTTTAAAACTACCGGTCTATTTCTCTTGACGTTGACAGGAATCGAAAACTCGTTTATGTGTTATAAAGAATGAGCAGAGGGCAAGAAAAAAATAAATGTTGCATGTTTAAAATGGTCATACGCAGAAGACATGCTCACAGTGTTCAGCATGAGAGCTCACGGTCCCCAACAAAGATGGCACTCTCATGTGCTTCTGTCATGGCGCCCTGTTTTGGTGACCTTGCACGTATATGCAACATGGCTGGGAGGAAGGGGGTATTCTGACACCGTGGGCTAGAACAAAACTAACCGGCCTTTGGGGACTCTAATCCATGACCTCAGCACAATAGGGATGACAGAAGTAGATGGCAGGTACGTAGTGATCACGTCCAAAAGACAGATGATGGTCCAAATGATGTATCTAGTGATCTCACCCCCGAAACAGGCTGCTTTATCCTCCTGCTGCTCCTGTGCTGTACCTAGGAGAGGTGTGAGGGGCAGGCGGGGGCAGTGCCTTACCTTGACCTACGAGTGCTGTTTAAACACTAGAAGTTCAGTTTTCAAGGCTCTGGGTATTAGTGCAGAGTACCCAAATCAGTGAGTGGCAAAAAGCTAAAAGCTCACGAGCTACAGGATAGGTACAGGTGGAAGCCAGCCCTGGGCCATCGGTATTCAGTTGGTAGAAAAACAAGAGCCAAAGGACTGGGTTGTGTAGTTCAGAATGGGGGTGGGAGCTGATAGTTGCCTCTTGAGAGGGTCACAGAAGGCTGTGAGTCAGATCCCCTAAACAGTAAAGCATCCCGAAGTTCTAAGGACACTCTGATCAGGACAAGCACCTACCCTAACTCTTCACCTCGGGGAAACTTGAGAGAACATAACATACTGCAGAGCAGAAGCAAGAGGTCAAGTACAGAGCAAGCATGAGAACCGAACACGTCTCCAGGAGCTAAAGGGAGGAGGCGGTGCAAGATGGAGAGGAGCACTTTGGAACTGAGCTGTCCACCACAAGCTCAGAACCTGTGAACAGTTCTCTTCACGTCAGGAGTCAGTGCCAGGGTGGCCGGCCTGGCTGAAGGGCAGACGAGGTGGATGGTCCAGAGGCAGGTTGCAGCCATGGCCAGAGTGAGTCTGCGTTTAACATGCAGCAATGAAAATTCCTCCCTTCTAAGATTTCCTGTAGGTCATTATATCCCTTGAAGGTCACAGACTGTCAGGAGGAAATGGAAATTTACAAACACCAAAAAAAAAAAAAAAAGATTGCTTAAAGAAAAAATTACAGTAGCAAGTATTATGTGTTTCTGTTCTGCAAATATCTGATTTAGACATGATACATATGCAAATTGTATTCTCCAAGGATACTTAAGTAAAATAGTGTGATTATCATTAAGATGAGAATAATGCTGAAATGTAATTTTCTAAAGCAATTATTGGCAATGAGTTTTAAATCTATCTCCTTTCTTCTGAATGCAAAAATGTTGAGATGTTAGTCAATTCATTAGCTGAAAAAAAGTGCATTTCTGATCAACTAAAACTTATGAAATTGTTACAGAACTATAATACAAAGAGATATCTTACCTTCTGGCTATTTAATACAGCAATAACCTTTACAAGCTAATATTTATCATGCACATCACACGAAATAGCCACAAACCTCATTATGCTAGTGCCAACATCAGTATGCTGCTGATAATTTGTGATTATAAATGTTTATGTCACTTTTGTAATTAAGGGGTTAGGATGACGTTAGTAGACAGTGTATGTATTCCCCCAAAGGAACAAAAATTCACAGATCCATTAGAGAGCAAATAAATATATGCCTTTCTGAAATATTTGTCTGCTGAGAAGCTCCTGGGAAGTTTGCTCTTAAAAAGAAAATGGAATGAAGAAATTTAACCCAAGCAATCAGACTTTGTTGAAGTCTTCACCATAATTTTCATTTGCTGGCTGCCCATTTTTCATGGCAATATCTTAAGTGAGATTTAAGAATATTCAGCCTTCTGCTTTAATTTATCCTGGTGAAGGAAAAGAAGTCAATAAACTAACACTAAAGCAGATTAGATTTTCAGAAATTCTGGAAATTCAACACATTCTGACCTTTTTTTATCTCTATAATGCATACAACCCACATGCATATTTATAATTTTGCATAAATGTGACCATACCATGCATTCCAGGATTTTTTTAATGCAGTGCTTTTCTTCTTTTTCTCTTTTTTTCCTGTTTCATTCCCTCTGTTCCCCTCCCCAACTCACATTACTCACCCTCCAAGGGAACCCTTATTATAAAACATATATTCCTTCATATTTTTTGCAGATGTGCATACATGCAATTATGCATACATAACAGAGATTTTATCATTGTTTTATATAAATAGGATCATAATGTAAACACTTAAGCAATTTGCTTTTCTCACTCAATACCTTGGCAGGAATCCCTCCACGTCAGCTATTAATAGTATAGCCATAATTTATTCTTTTTAATGGCTACATAATAGTCTATTTGTGAATCACAATAATTATATAACCGTTTCCCTATTATTAGATATTTGCTTTGCTTCAGTTTTTTTGCTACTGTGAAAAATGTTGCAGTAAATGTCTTTGAGAATGTTCTTGTATACTGGAATTTTAATTTTATGGGATAAATCCCCAGGGATGAGGTTATTGAGTTGAAAGCTATTTTTGGTTTTGATAAATTGCTTTCCTAAAGGGCTCTAACAGTTGACATTTCCTTCAACAATTTGTGAGAATACACTTGTCCTGACATCCTGTTTATCCATATTATCCTTTTTTAAAAATCCTTGCCAGTGCGTCTGGAGTAAGATGATACCTTGTTATTATTTTATATTTCCTCGTTTGCTAGTAAACACAGGTTCCTTCCCAAGCTTATTTGCTTTTTGGATTTGCTCATCTTGAACTTCCTACTTATATCTTTTGCCCATTTTTCTGTTGGTCTATATTTCTGTAGTCATTTGTGAGCACTCTTTGCATATTAAACATATCAACCCTTTATTTGTCCTCTGTGCTGTAAACATAGCTTTTCAAGTCTATCATATGTCTTTTGACTTCCTTGCCATAGAAAGATTTTTATCTAATTTTTTAAGGGGCAAATATGCCTACCTTTTTTAGGACTTCTAAATTTTGACTACAACATTTATACCCCTAGATTGTTCATGAATTTTCCTAAGTTTTCTTCCAACAGTTTTATTAGTTCTTTTATTTACATCTATCTGTAAAGCATCAGGAATTTATTTTTATATGTGGTGACAATAGTGATCCAGTTAACAAAAGTATATTATCTTCTACTCTTCACTTAGCACTGTGTCACTAAGTGAAAAAGGAAGAAAAACCTCTTAGCATCTCCAAACACCTGCCCCATGCAGACCACCAGTGAAACAGCAGGAGGACCTCAAAACCTAAGTCATGATGCCCCCACCCAGAAACTTCCAGTCCCACTATTGAAAAAAAAAATCACAAGTAAAAATACTAAGCAATATGAAATATAGAATTAGGCTTTATATTGGTTTTCCAGGGATGCTATAACAAAATACTACCAACTGGGTGGCTTAAACAAGAGAAATGTATTTCCTCATAGTTCTAGAGGCTAGAAGTCCAGGAACAAGATGTAACCAAGGTTGTTTTTCTCTGAGGCCTCTGTCCTTGGCTTGTAGATGGCCATCTTCACCCTGTGTCTTCACGTGGTCTTTCATTCGTGTGTGTCTGTCCTCATCCCCTCTATAGGGACACCCCACTGACCTTATTTTAACTTAACTACCTCCTTAAAGACCCTGTCCCCAAATACAGTCACATTCTGAAGTAGTGGGGGGTTAAGACTTCACCATGTGGACTTTGAGGGGACACAACTCAGCCCCTAACAGGTTGCAAATGGTCTGAACAGCCAGCAAGTGCCACTGGTGTTGGATGAGGGGGGATCACTGGGCCGTCAGTGAAAGCTTCATGGAAGAGACAGTGAGATTGCAGTGAGGCTGTGAAAAGCTTTCCTATGAGAAAGTGAGATTCAGCGAAGTTACAGCTCTAAGCGTGGGGTGTCAGGATTCCGATGAGGTCACTGCACTGACCAGAGGAGCTGGCTCATTTGGGGGAAAAGTTGGAGATAAAATTGGAATTTTATCTGAGACTGTAAATGACCTGGATTCAGGAGAAGCTTAAGCTTGATAAAGAAGGAAAAAAGAGGCGTCATCATAAATTTTTGAAAAAAGACATTTTATAATTAAAGTGCTATTTAAGGAAGGAAAATCTGGTTTTCATTTGTGAAATAAAACGTGAAAACCAGATTAAGACTCTGCCACAATAATTATATGAGTTCTTTTGGCCCAGAGGGGTGGCAATGGTAAATGAGAAGAAATAGTGGATGAATATTAGACAGTTTGAAAGATGTATCAAAAAAGTTGACAAGCCAGGCATGTGACTCACGCATGTAATCCCAGCACTGAGGATGACTTGAGCCCAAGAGTTTGAGACCAGGCTGGGCAATAATGAGACTCCATCTCTACAAAAAAACAGAAAAATAAGCTGGGGCAGTGGCATGTCCCTGTAGTCCCAGCTACTGGGGAGACTGAGGCAAGAGAATCATTTGAACCCAGGAGTTCAAGGCTGCAGTGAGCTATGATCTTGTGACTGCACTCCACCCTGGGCAACAGAGCAAGACCCTGTCTCAAAAAAACAAAAACAAAAACAAAAACACAGAATTGATGGAAATTGATGATTGCTTGTCTATAGGAAATGAAGGAGAGCAGTGAGGCAAAGGTGACGTTGATACTTTGAACCTGGGAGACAGAAATAATGTTGCCATTGAGGTTGGTGGTGTGCAGAGTCCTAGATGGAGAAGAAAGATGGCTGCTGGTTCATGGCAGTCTGAGAGTTGGAGATGGAAGCACTCAGTAGGGAATAAGAAATTAGGGCAGGGGCTAGTGTGGAATTGGAGGATCAAATGTGAGATGCGTATTAGGAAGACATCCCCGTGGAGTACTCTCTGGAAACCACAAGGAGCTGGGAGGGAGATGACTCAACCCACGAGGCAAAGGGGAGATCCCTTACTCATCCAGAAAACTTTTATTAAGCACTTACTATGTGCCAAGCATTTCTCTAAGTGCCAGAGATCAATATGCTAAAGCATCTGCCTTCAGAATCCCATCCTCAGTCCCGAAGGCAGGGAGTGGTCGATGATGCTTAGTGATGGAGAGGTCAGAGATAATAGGGACAGATGAAGGGCCTTTGGATTTGGCAATGAACTGCACCCTTGACCTTCTAGAAAGCATTTTCAATAGTCTGGGTTACAGGAATCAGATTGAGTGGGGAACATTCGCTAAGAAAATAGGGACAAGCTCAAGAATGCCTTTATTCCTGGAAACTTTTTTGTTTTTCACTCTCCTGGCATTTATTCAGATTCTTTGCCATCTTCAATTTAATTACCTTGTGTCACAATAGTAATGTTCTGATATTTTAATTCAGACTTTAAATAATATTAAAGTCAAGTTAAAATTTAGTCACAGGCCACTTTCCTATTTTCCTAAAAATATTAAGAATATGTAATAACTTGACTATATTTTTGTTTTTTGCTATTCAGATTCAAATGAGTAATATAAGTGGAAATGACCACTACATTTTAAAATGATAAAACTTGGCTAGGTGTAGTGGCTCAAGCCTGTAATCCCAGCATTCTGGGAGGCTGAGGCAAGAGGATCGCTTGAGCTCAGGAGTTCGAGACCAGCCTGAGCAAGAGCAAGACCTCGTCTCTACTAAAAAGAGAAAAATTAGCTGGACGTGGGTGGTGTGCTCCTGTAGTCTCAGCTACTCAGGAGGCTGAGGCAGGAGGATCGCTTGAGCCCAGGAGTTGGAGGTTGCTGTGAGCTAGGCTGACACCACAGCACTCTAGCCCGGGCAACGAAGTGAGACTCTGTTTCAAGAAAATAAAAAAATAAATAAAATAGAATAAAATGATAAAACTATACAAGAGCCAACAGGAGCTCTTGGGAGAGATGTTAAGTGAAGAGGAGGAAAAAATAAAAGACTGCTATTTGTGATGGTGGCAAGAATTCAGGCTTTCCCATCGTTCCTTGTGCCTGTGGTCATGGGATCCAGAAATGGATATTTGGACTCCTTACATCTCTTTTGTCTCTTCCTGGGGAGAAGTGAGAGAGAGAAAATGGGAGATGAACCCGCAGGGATTGGTTGCAAAGTGCCTTTCCTTTTGTCTATTACTAATCTCTATTAACATAGTCTCATTAATAATATCTTATTTTCTTTTCTTTTATTCAAAAGAGGACAGTAGTGCATGATTGTTGAGGCTTTCTCTGATTAGCATTATTTCATTCATCACACCTCTTGGAAATACTCCCAACGAGCTGATCTCCTTTGTCATCCAGCGATTTCCCATAAATTGTGACATGAACGGGCTTGATAATTTTCCAATATGAATGCTGTTGTGATAAATACGTTCACCTAGTGGGCAGATCATGGACTAGGAGGTCAGACACCTTGAGTCTTCCAAGCTGGCTGGAGCGGATTTCCACTGCCAGTCACAATCGTTTACATACAGTAGGTATAAATATTCATTGATCTGATTAGCTTTGACTTGATGTGATTAGTGTGGTTTGGGACAATTCAGTTTCTGTGTGTATTTCTACAACTGGAGATTAGGAATCATCACTGCCCCTTTATTATATGCAATCATGATCTACTACTGCTTTTAAAGTCCTGCTAAGAAATGGATGCTCAGGCCTCTGCTGAATGCAGCCACTCTCCGATGAGCTCCCACACCCAGCTCCCACCCTCACTCTGATGTGTGTGTCAAGTGGACATTCTGCACAAATGCAGTCAGGACGGGGTGATCAAGAATCATGAAAGAAATAGAAATACTTAGTAAGAGGCCTGTTAGCTCTGCAAATAAAAGCCACGTGTCATGAACACCAACAACCAAGCATGCAGATCACCAAAAGCTCAGTGTTGATCCACCTCTGAGAACCTGGCTATCTTGACAGAAAGAGCAGGAAAAGATGACCCAATTTATTCTTTCTTAGTCACTACTTTAAAGTCAGATCTGAAGATGCTAATGGTTTGGAGGTTCTAAATTTTGGTGAAAGGCGAGATTAGGCTTTTAGAAAAGAGTCAACCCTACAAATGCGCAGTCTCTCCATTTGGGCCATGACACGGGAGGTGGTACTTTGAAATGAAGACCAGGCAGTGCGTGGGTGGATGGGTCACCTCGTGAGTCTGGGGACAGGGGTAGGGAAGGGAGAGCAGAGATCCTATGAGCATTGTAATCTCTTTAAAGTTTTTCTGGGAGCTTCCACTTCTCACCCCATCTGTCCTCTGCACTGCTGCTCCCTACTCTGCAATACCAGACTACGTGCTCCTTTCCTTCCTCCTCTTGTCTACCTACCCCCACCCCCGGCTAGTGCCAAGGTCCTAGATGGCCAGAGAACTGGAGGAAAGCACATGGCGAGGGCTGTGAGGGTTGGTCAGGGGAACGAAGTCATTTCCTCTGTCTCCCAGCTGTAGCCTCAGCTGAGTATAGATAATTTCTCATTTACCCCAGAAGGGAAGCGTTGCTTGATAGTGGCCTTTGTCACTGAATTCTTGTTTATGATCACCTTTCTTATAGGTAACCCTAAAGGCGAAGAATCAAAAATGTTGAGACCCCCAAGACGACCCCGGAAACCCAAAACCTTAAATAACCCTGAAGACTCCACATACTATTACCTGCTGCATGTAAGTGGCTCACTCTTACTGTCGGTGGGAGCCAGAGCAGGCACTGAGCCCGTGTGAAGCTGTGGCTACGTTGGGCCTGTCACAGAGGAAGGCCTGGCAGAAAGAGATGCCACTTCCTTTCTTCTTCACGGCCCCTCCCCTGGCACTTCGTTCTCCTCCAGCCCTTCTTCCCCAGGCCCAAGCCGCTCCCACGGTCGTGCACCCGCCATGGCCTCCGAGCAGCTTCTCTGCTGGTCCATTTGTCTGAGCTGAGACGCAAATACCAACCCAGAAAGAGGGCTCCATCAGAGCGGGAGCTCCCCAGAGAGGGCCCTTAGTGCACATGCGTGGCTTATGCTGAAAGTAGAGTAAGGAAGGGGAGAGGTAGACGTTGATTGAGCATCTTTTAAATTCTGGGCGTAGAGTGAGGCATTTTCACATCCACTGTGACAATTAATCATAGAAATAGCCCTTAACGTGGTACCCACATCTCACAAATCAGGATTCTGAGACCTAGATAAGCACATCTTAGCTGTCGGGGCCATTACTCATCAGCATCAGCCCTGCGAGCCCCCCATTCCTCTCCGGGTCCCGTTCCCCACGGTGCCACCGTCATCTGCTTGGTTCCTACACCAGGAACCTGGGAGTCGTCCTGATCTTTGCCCTCCTTCTCGTACCCGATGTCTAATCAGTTGCTCGAAATTGTGCTTCTACCTGCAAAAGCTCACTCCGGTTCACCACCCTCCTCTAACCTCCCAGCAACTATTTCAGACCATGTCATTTCTCACTCTGGAATATTCCAGGCCCCACCTACATGCTTCAAATCTCATCCTTTCCAGCCTGCACCAGAAAATTTCTCCCAACCCTAAATTTGATCGTGTTCCTCCCTGGATAGTCCCTTTAATGGCTCAACAACTCCCTCAGCATAGGGACTGCGCTTCACCTTGGGTCCTGGCTGGCCGTGTCCCCTCGCCAGCACGCAGCGTGCTCTCCTGCTCCCGGGGCCTTTGCATCTGCCGCTGCCTCCATTTGCAATGCTTGTTCGCTCTTCCATTCCCTCTGCCACGGTGAGAGCGGCACTTCTCCATGCCCTGGGGAACCCAGAGAATGTGCCAATAACCAGAGAATTGGTTGGAAACACGTTTCCCACCTCCGAGTTAGCCTGTCTCTTCTAGTCCTTTCCCTGCTCCCCAGTGACTTCGTTCAGTCTCCACAGCAGTCTCCTCTCCCTCGTGGAGCTGCCCGCGATTCAATCTTGCATCCTCTTCCCCGCTCATTCCCTTTGGACAATCCCATCGGCCACCGTGACCTCAGCTACTGCTAATTTCTGAGTCTGTGGCCCTGGCTTGGATCTCCCTCTAGCTCCAGAATCAAATATCGAACTGCCTGACGTTTGTCTTATGTAATCTACGTGGATGTGCACAGGCGCTGGATATAGATAGGTACACACACACACACACACACACACAGACACACACACACAGACATCCATGTGCGAGTGCACACACAGCTTTGTTGAGATATAAGTCACGTGCCACACAGTTTATCCACTTACAGGTACAACTAAATGGTTTTTAGTACAGTCATGACCACAGTCAATCTTACAACATTTTCATCACCCCCCAACTTAACTCCGTACTCATTAGCAGTCACTCCCGTCCCCTGCCCACCTCCCACCAAGCTCTGGTGACCACCCATCTACTTTCTGTCTCCATAGATTTGCCAGTTCTGGACATTTCAAATAAATAGACTCACACAATATATGTCTCTTAGCAAAAATCAACTAGTCTTACAAGTCAGTAATCTGACTATTATCCTGCCTCCTTCTTTCTCATCTCCCATATCTAAAAATCTACCTTGTAAATACCTCTTGAATTGCTGTTTCTCTCCTGCCCTGTGCTAATGCCATCTTCCAGGCCAGCGTTTCCTGTCAGTATTTCTGCATCACTCCTCGCACTCACCTCTTGGTCTCTCATTTTCCTCTCGTCTAACTAGCACATCTTGCACACTGAAGCCAGAGTTGTGTTTCTATTAACACCTGATCATACTACCCAGCCCCCCACCACCACTGGAAAACTTTCCAGTTACTTCCCACTGTCCTAAGATACAAAGAAAGGCCTGTTGGAATCTGGCCCACGGCTGACCTTTCCATCCTCAGTCCCTGATACTCCTTCAACCCTTCAAACTCCCCACCTTAGTCCTTCTGTCTCACAACTGGCTTTCTCTTTTTCAAAATGTCATAGACATTTGTCCTTGGACATGCTCTTGTCAGCCTCGAACACACTTCCTCTTCCTCTTCTCATTCACAACACAAACACCCTCAGCCTAGGTGTCCTTTTCTTCAGGAAGCCTTCCTGACACGCCCACACCCCAAGGGAGCTCCTGCCACTTGATCCTGCTAAGGAGGGATTGATGTGGCTTCCAGGAGGTCAAGGAGTTTTCCTGTTGCATTTAGCCCGACACGTGATGGGCATGCAGTGCATACAGCAGTTGTGTGAGTGAGTGCAATGAAATAAAAGAGTGAAATACAGTTAAGAGTAAACTGAGAAAAGTCTGAAGTTCCAGAGACCTGCATTTGACAGTTGCTTTATTAGGAGTACAGATGAAGGACGGATATTGATTTTTTTATACTGCTCAAAAAAAAAAAAAAGCAAATAGTCTGACACTTGTTTACATAGTTAAATAGAATAGCAGAGAATAAGATTAGAAATTAGCAAACATTCCCCAGTAACCCTGAATTTAAGTAATAAATGATGCCCAGTGACTTTTATTAATCACAACTGAAATGACGATTATAGTGTTTTCAACAACAGATACTGTTCTGAATATGAGAAACCGTAAGACTTGAAATGAAGTGAAATGTTTATTACTGATGTGAGAATTATGGAATAGATTCTGAGCCTCATAAGTCAGTCCCTGCCCCCAAGGAGCAGCTTAATTTGCCATTGCACTATTGTTTAAAAATGGAAACAAAGTATTTTAATATGTCCTAAGTTATTAGGGATTAGGATACTTTTTTGTAATTCTTTACTTTTTTGTAATTCTTTAAGTCTTGCAATCTGTGACTTCAATGAAAACTAAAACACAGACAACTAGTACATTATCATAATTGAAAACACCCTTCCCAGGATTTGGAGTGTTACAAATAAGTGAAATTTGTAGCTGTAATGGGGACCCACTTCCTTGAACCACCAAAACACTTCCTGTAATTTTAAATGGTTTTCATGAAAATCTTTCAAAAATATATTACACTGAACACTTTAAACCTTTTCTTGATGACCCAAGGTCCCTGTAGTGAGGAACAAAAATGCTCTTACTTTATATTTTTAATTATTCTGGATACATAGTAGTTGTACTTATCTATGGGGTACATATGACATTTTGATACAAGCACACAAGGTATAGTGATCAAATCAGGGTAATTGGGGTATCCATCACCTCAAGCCTTTATCATTTCTTTGTGTTAGGAACATTCCAGTTCCATTTTTTTAGTTGCTTTGAAATATACCATAAATCATTGCTAAGTTTTACTGCAGCGCTATTCAAAATGCTTGTACTGTATTCGGACCTGTGCGTATCAGAGAGGCTCCCTGACTCCTGTGTCTGAGGCAGTGCCCGGTCTCTCTGTACCTCCCTGGCCTTATTCATCTTTGTTCAGAGCATTTATAAAAATTGTCTGCTTGCCTCCTGACTCCCCTCTGCATACTAAAAGCCCCATGAGGGCAGGGTCTCTGCTCACTGTTAACAGCCAGGCACTTGGACCACCATGCTGCTCAATGTAGTGGCCAGAACACTATTCGTTAAATAACAAACTAGCCACGCTGAGCTGTGGGAAACCATTTCCCTCACACTTGGCCAACACAAACATCTGCACTTCCAGTTGTTTCACCTATTTTGATAAATTTTGTTTCTCTTTGGTTGTCACTTCTTACGATGCTCAACCTGGCTGCCTTAACATCGGTACCGGCTCTCTCCTGTGATTTGATGCCTTTTGTCTCCTGCATCTAGGAAATATTGCTGCTTTGTGCAAAATCAGAGCGAGCCAAGCCTCAGAACGTGCTGGGGGGAGAGCGCCAGCTGGGCGGGCGGACCCTGTCCTGCCATCAGCAAAATGACTCAGGGCCAATGGTTTCCTCGAAAACTGAGTGATTGAACATGGTCCTATCTGAGGTGCCTTCCAGTCTTATCATTCTCTTCAGTACTTTTCCTGAACTAGGGCAGTAGCTAGTTTGGCCACTTCAGTCCTTTTATTTCTGTTTTGGCTCCTTCTGCATCCTTGTGAGGCTCTCTAAATAAAGTGCTAGTGTATTTCCAAAACGACAATAAGATTGTGTCCACCATGATGTCGTGGATATGAATTTTAAAGTTTTACCATAAAATGTGTTTATGTCAGGTGAGGTTGGGGGGAGTGTTAGTGCCCGATTAAGGAACAGATTCTTCCAAGTCCTCCGAGCTAAGACCTCTGCTCTTTCAAAGGCCTTCGAAAGAAGCACCCTCACCAGAAAATCTCATGGAGTCATTTCCATCTTCTTCTCTCTCTCTTCTTTACCCTAGTTCTACAGGAAATTGACCTAGGACATTTGCTTCTTCATTTTCATTTCACATTTCAAGTTTTTAATTTATAATTTCGAAACTATAATTGAAAGCATTGTGCATCTTAGCAATAAATGCCCCTGATATAAAGCCCCATGTGATAAAATTCTTATTAAATCCTCCCCTTTGAGGAATGATATGCTTTTTTTTCCATGATGAAGGATGTGGTTTAATGTATTTTTGTTCCCTTTTAGCCCCCACTGCTAGACAACTGAAAGACAAACATGAGGCCCCATCTTAATACACCTGTTTCTTTTGCCCTCTTTCTTTCTCATTTACAACTCCTACTTTATTACTTTGACCATATTGCTACTTCTGTTAAAGCCATCTTAAATAATTTTTGGAAAAACATGTTATTGAATTCTATTTCATTAAAATATTCTAGCACAGGCAAGAGTGAAACAAGCCTGGACAGTATTTCCTTTTCTAGAAATTCCCGTAGCTAAGAATCAACTTATAGACACCACCTCCCGGAAGGACGTGCTGATCAAGTACAAAAAGCGGTTCTCACCAGCTTGAGATTCAAGGGCAGATATTGTTTGATTCTTGGTTGTATAAAGGGCATCTCTGTCACTTAACATAGTGCGATCATTTCACCATGACTTTGGATTACAGACAATTGTTACCAAGGACAAAAGGGACTTGTTTTCGGGGGTAATGGATCAGGGAGGTGGGACCCCTGTAGGAAACTACTAGTGATGCCATATTAAAACAGCAACAGCCACCACAACAAACACCACACTGGTCCCAGGGATCATTAGCTGAACTGCTAGTGGCCACTGTACTTGTGTTGGTCACATAATTATATGTAAGCACCTTGTAGCCTAGGGCATTAGATCAAGAATGTGAAATAATAGGAAATGGGAAGGAGGATAGGGGTGTCACTGCTGTCCCCTCCCTTCCATCTTTCTCTCCTGAATGGTCTCCTCCTAGACCTGCCACATGGAAGCACCCACTTCTACCTCATCCACCCACTAACATCCAAACCAGTGAGAATAACAGACACGGTGAACTGTTAGACTCATCCCCATTTTAGAGTATTGCAAATGATAAATCATGAGGAAAATAATGATGTGCTGTGTCTCTAAAAATAGTGGGGAAACTCCTCAACATTTATAAATCATTATTAATTGCCATTTTATTATCTTGCACTTTATGGTGCCAGCTAACATGATATCTTGCAGTAGGGTTTGCACAATTATAATATCTTCAACAGGTTCAAGGTGAGTGTGGTATTTGTTTTCTCAGCCTAAAAGACATATATGCTCTCCTAACATGTAAATATATGAGCTCCTATGTATCGAGGTAGCACACAAAGAAACACCTTACTTAATGCTACAATACTAAAGATGATATTGCTTTGTTTCTAAGCTAAAATGTAGTACCATTTTGTTAGTGTTCAAGCTGAAGTATTGAATAAAATGTATCTAATTATTTCCATATTTAAATATCTTAATTTGTGCCTTGATACATAAAGTACTCAACTATGCAAACATTGTGCAAATAAAATGTGTATTGTCTATGCTGCTACGTTTTTGCTACAAATGGGCTCCTATAGGTTTAGGACGTCCCGTTTCCATTCTTTTTATGGACCGTCACACCTGTCCTCCACACCCACCCATCTGCTTTGTCTGCAGACAAGAATGACATGTAAGCATGACATCAAAATAGCCTAATTAACCTGCTTAAAATTGCACTTGTGTTAGAGAAATGGGCTTCCCAGAAATTTTACAATTTGCTCCCATTTGTAGGCAAGTAGACCTTATATAACCTTGTCCATATTGGCCACCGTGTGGTAAGCACTGTTCATTTCAGTTCAGCCTTGGTCAAAATAATCAGAAATTTATACTAATAAAATTTGAGTAAACTGTATTTCTTTAAACTTAAAATATTGTATCCACTTGCTTATTTCTAACTTGACTTTTTAGGAATAAATGTATTTACATATTAAGATTAGAGTAATATATCAATTATATTAAGATCATAATATTATATAGATCTTTTGAATTCTTCTATTCCCTTTAGAAATCAATCCAAGAAGAAAAACGAAGACCAAGGAAAGACAGGTAATTATTATTTCTAGATTTCAATAAGTCTTCTTATTCAAATAAAAATATAAATCTATATGTTCAAATTATGATTAAAAATCACCCAGTGTTATATGGATAGATTTGGAAAGTAATGTGCTCTCAAAATATATTATAAAGATGTGGTTTATATATAATTTATAAGCTGTTGCCTATTGGGAATATATTGGGCCTGCATAGTACATACAGTAAGAACTCAAATATGTTTGGAATGAATTGTACTGTCCCAATGTAGAATTTGCTTTTCTTAGTCCATTAAATGGTTTTACTAGGGCAATTTGGACATGGCCATATCCATGAACTTTCTTTCCCCAAACTCCTTTTGGCTTTCTGTTCTTCAGAACATGCCAAATCTTGCTTCTTATCATTTTTACAGATTTGTTTAAAAAGGATAAGGTTGGTGTCACCTGCAGGTGTGGCACACTTAGATTCACATTATTCTTCTTTTTCTATCAATATAATATTCCAGTCTATCAATGTTTTGCTATTTTAATATTATGCCACTGTTTTAGTCAATATCCATGTCAACTAATTTCCAGACAGTGCTACTAACAAGAGTTCTTCTGTTAAGTGTGAATGAACACAGAGTTCTAATTTATGAATCAGTGCCATTCTGAAAGTTCATCTATAAATTGGCATCTGTAACTTGGAAAAACATGTTTTCCTAGAAGCACTATTAACACCTGGTGGTTTCCAGATCTACCTGTTTTCCTCCTATGAAGTCCCGTCCGACTACAGATACTGAGGACCACAGGAACCAGACTGTGGCCTAAGTAGATCCAAGAATTAAAATGAGTGAGGACACACCCTTGAGTGCATGCTATTGGCAGGTATTATAATCTAGTACAGAAATTAATCCCATAAAGACCAACAAGTAGAGGAGGACAGAACATTACCCATGAAGGAGGTAAGTTAAGATCATGAAATCTTGTGTGTATCAATGTACCTGATGGCTGATAAAATTTGAAAATGCTGTGTGTTGGCACAAAAAAGCCAGATTTTCTGATAATGGCCCAAGAGTCAGTAGTAAACTCTGATCTAGACTGGCCAAAATGGAACATCGTAATTACTGGCTATTCTAGTAACTACTAGTTTGGTGCCAAGTTACATGCGACAGAACCAGGAAAACCTACTCCAGCAGCTAATGCTCTATTCAGGGTAAGAGATGAAGGTTTTTCTTTTTATTTATGGTGTGTACTGTTTTTGCACATTTCAAGACTTCCTCAATTTTTATTGACATGTATGCGTTACTTCTAAATTATAGTAAATACTTTTAAAGAAGAAAACAAGCATCCTGTAAGTTTCAGTGAGTAGAAAATGCGATTGATGCTATAGTGTGTTTATGTGTTCATTTACAGTCAGGGAAAATTATTAGATTTGGAAGATTTCTATTATAAGGAATTTTTGCCCAGTCGTTTTGGACCAAAGGATCATAACCCTAGTTTAAGAGAACGAAGACCTCAGCGAGAACTCCAGAATCAATGTTTTAAGGCTAACGAAAGGTAATAAACTATACTTTAAAGTACAGCATTTTCAATTTTATACTCACAATTCCATTTCTTAAGCAGTTTGATTTATGTGTGGGCGAATGACAAAGCATTCTGACTGACTTTTGCATCTTGTGAGTGATATGTTGTTTACAAGTAAAATCATTAAGTATTATGGTGGAGTAATCAAGCATCTCAGTTTTCCCAGCAAAAACTCAGTTTATACCTGTTTTCTTGGTGTAATTATTAATAGTATCCCCTTTAAAAAGTACCTCAGTTTGGATGGTAAGTTATTTGGTCAAACTAACTATAAGCAACATGCCATATCCAAAATCGACGTTCAAGCTCTAACCAATGTAATTTTAATCACTTATTGTTTCTTTATTACACTGGTAATTTCTCAGAATCAGTGATGTCAGACCCAAATCTACATGGGAGAAAGACTCATGGAAAAATATGTATTTTGGATTTGATTTCTCACCTTGTCCCTGACTTTTTTACATTAATTACATATTTTTTAGCTTATTTACTACTTTGGCAGTTTTGAGTTTTTCCCCCAAAAGGTATTTGTGAAATTTTGAGACCGAGGTGCATAACAAAGTGGAGACATGATGTAGGAGAAATGGGAGCAGCGCCAGGCAGCGCAAAGCTGTTTATCCAAAATCCTGAGGGGACATCTGTCACCCTAGAGCCCTCAGACCCCCTTACAGTGTGCCATGGTGGGTAAGAGAAGAGGTTTTAGAGTCGGACAGTTTTAGATTTGTATCCTGATTCTGCCATTTAGTGATTGAGTGACCTTGCTCATGTGACCTGACCTCTTTGCCTTGCTCCACACCTGCAAAAGGTTTTACTAATAACTGCCTCACCATCTTGTTGTGGAGATTAATGAAATGACAGCATACGGAACACTACACGTGGCAGAGAAGAGGTGTTCTATAAATGGCGGCTATTATGACCTTAATTTGCTTTTGAGAATCCACCTGATCTACGATTTTTGCCCCTTGTCTCCAAAAGAAGATGTACTCTTCCATCTTGAGGTCAAGAACTGTAACTTATGGCTGGGTGTGGCGGCTCACGCCTGTAATCCTAGCACTCTGGGTGGCCGAGGCGGGAGGATTGCTCGAGCTCAGGAGTTCAAGACCAACCTGAGCAACAGCAAGACCCCATCTCTACTAAAAATAGAAAAATTAGCCAGGCATGATGGCACATGCCTCTAGCCCCAGCTACTCGGGAGGCTGAGGCAAGAGGGTCGCTTGAGCCCAGGAGTTTGAGGTTGCAGTGAACTATGACAACACCACTGCACTCTACCCAGAGTAACAGAGCAAGACTCTGTTAAAAACAAATAAACAAACAACAACAACAAAAAACCTGTAACTTTTTGGAGCTTGGAGATGAACCACAGAGTTCTATACAGGGGAACACCAAATGCCAGAAAGATTAAGTGACTTGGCCAAGGTCACACATTGAGTTAGTGAACTAAAATCCAAAATTTTTCACTTCCTGCCTAATTGCATTGCACGGCCTCACTTGCTTCCCATTTTAGCAGCCCACGCTGCCTCTTCTCCAGTATATATTCCCCCCCCTACAGACGCATATCTGCCGTAAAGCCCTGAAATACTGCCTGGTGTTTCAGTGATGTCTACAAACATGTATTTAGTGTCCCCTAGAATAAGATGCTAGCAGCTAGTGCTGGTGGAGTGCCTGCTTTGTGCTGGGCACCATGCTGTTGCCTCACGTAATCCTCGTAGCAACCATGTGAAGCAGTTACTGTTATTGCCCCATTTTATAGATGAGGAGGCTAAGTCTATAAAGTTTGGTGAATTCAAAGAGTCACCTAGACAATAAGTGATAGCATCAGAATTTGAACACAAGCCTTTCTAAGTTCAGAGTTGGTGAACTTGACCATTACACGGCATTGCCACTCTACACAGAGCACCATGCTGGGCATGTGAGGAAGAGGTGGGTGTGATGGTGCGTAAGATGTGGTCCTTACCTTCAACGAGCTTGACACTAGAGGGAAAGTGTGTTGATACAACAAAGCTGAACAACACAGCTCCAAAAGGGGATTTTTCTAAACTAAGGAAGATTATAGAGACAAAACAGCCAAATGCAGTGAATGAACACTGATAGTTTCCTGGATTTAAAATAGAAAACAGAAAAACAGCTCTAAAGAACGTTTTGAGACAATTGGAGAATGTGAGACTAAACTCTGTATTGGATGCTGTGACTGCACAAGGAGAATCTTTGTGTCTGTGAACATCCCAAGGACCCAGGGGAGTGAGTCAGTCAGGGACAACAGCAAGGATGAATTGAGTGCCTCACGGACTTCATTTAATTGACAATAAAAATTATGTATATTTATGGTGTGGAACATGATGTTTCCAATATGTATACATGTAGAATGGCTTAATCAAACTAATTAACATGTGAATGGCCTCACATACTTAACATTTTTGATGGTGAGAAGACTTTAAATCTACTCTCTTAGCAATTCTCAAGTATACTTCATTATTAGCTCTGGTCACCGTGTTGTACAATAGATCTCTTGCATTTATTCCTCAAGTCTAACAAATATTTTGTATCTTTGACTAACATGTCCCAAATACCCACCCCCCCCCCACCACCACCAAGCCCCTGGTTCTAGGAGTCTGTCTTTTTCTGGATTCCACATGTAAACGAAATCATGCAATATTTGTCTTTCTGTGCCTGACTGATCTCACTTAGCATAATGTTCTCCAGATTCATTTGTTTTGTCACAAAT
This sequence comes from Eulemur rufifrons, assembly GCF_041146395.1. Taxonomy (NCBI): domain Eukaryota; kingdom Metazoa; phylum Chordata; class Mammalia; order Primates; family Lemuridae; genus Eulemur; species Eulemur rufifrons. Next base: position 18,062,287 of record NC_091007.1, read on the forward strand.
GGCAGGATTTCCTCCTTTTTAAGGCTGAATAATATTCCATTGTGTATGTATACCACCTTTTCCTTATCCATTCATCCACTGACACATATTTGGGCAGATTCCGTACCATGGCTGTTGCAAATCATGCTGCAGTGAGCGTGGGAGTGCAGACAGCTTTCCAACACACTGACTTCATTCCCTTTGGCCATATACCCAGAAGTGAGATTGCTGGATCATACGGTAGTTTAATTTTTAATTTTTTGAGGAGCCTCCATACATTTTTCCATAATGGCTGTACTAATTTGCACTCTCACCAATATTGTGCAAGGGTTCCCTTTTTTCCACACCCTCAACAACACTTGTCATCTTTTTATGTTCATCTTGTTGATAATAGCCATTCTAACAAGTGTGAGATGATATCTCATAATGGTTTTAATTTGCATTTCTGTGAGTAGTGATGCTGAGCATTTTTTTGCATATACCTATTGGATGTTTTTATGTCTTCTTTTGAGAAATGTTTATTTGAGTCCTTTGCTCATTTTTAATTGGGTTACTTGTGGGTTTGGGGGTTTTTTGTTTGTTTGTTTGTTTGTTTTTTGCTAAGTTGTATGCATTCCTTATATATTTTGGATATTAACCCCATATTAGATGTATGATTTGCAATTATTTTCTCTCATTTCATGGGTTATCTCTTGACTCTGTTGATTGTTTCTTTTGATGTGCAGAAGCTTTTTAGTTTGATGTAATTCCATTCATCTATTTTTGCTTTTGTTGCCAGTGCTTTTGACATCATATCCAAAACATGATTGCCCAGACCAATGCCATGGAGCTTTCCCCCTGCATTTTCTTCTAGTATTGTTGTAGTTTCAGGTCCTATGTTTAAGTCTTTAATCCATTTTGGGTGGATTTTTGTATATGGTGTGACATAAGGCTATAATTTTATTCTTCTGCATGTGGATGTCCAGTTTTCCCAGCACCATTTATTGAAGAGACTGTCCTTTCCTCATTGTGTGTTCTTGGCATTTTCGTTGAAAATCAAAAACAGTAAATACTGAGTTTATTTCTGGGATTTTTATTTTGTTACATTGGTCTATGTGTCTGTTTTTTTGCTAGCACCATGCTATTTTAATTACTATAGCTTGGTCATTTAGTTTGAAATCAGGTGTTGTGATGCCTCCAGCTTTATATTTTTATTTATTTTTCTCAAGATTTATTTGGCCACTTGGGGTCTTTCGTGGTTCTATACAAATTTTAGGATTCTTTTTCCTATTTTTGTGAACAATGTCATTGGAAATTTGATGGAGATTGCATTGAATCTGTAGAATGCTTTGGATAGTATAGACATTTTAATAATATTAATTCTTCCAATCCATGAATACAGGATATCTTTCTGTTTATTTGTGTCATCTTCAACTTCTTTCATCAACATTTTGTAGTTTTCAGTGCACAGATCTTTCACCTCCTTGGTTAAATTTATTCCTAAGTATTTTTTGGTAGCTATTGTAAATGGAATTATTGTCTTGATTTCTTTTGTGGATAGTTCATTGTTCTTGCAGATATTATTTTATTTTTACTTTTTCTTTAAAAGACAAGGTCTCACTCTGTCGCCCAGGCTGTAGTGCAGTGGCACAATCATAGTTCACTGCAGCCTTGAACTCCTGGGCTCAAGTGATCCTCCTGCCTCAGCCTCCTGAGTAACTGGGACTACTGGTGCACCCATCATGCCTGGATATTTTGTTGTTTTTTTATTTTTTGTAGAGACAGTATCTCACTATGTTGCCCAGGCTGGTCTTGAATACCTGGCCTCAAGCATGTTCTTGTGGATGTTAAAATGAATAAAAGCTAGTGGCAGGTAATCAGCGATTAGAGAATGGCATCAGAGGGAAACTAGAGGCTGACATCTCCTGTTCCCTCCTATGATGGGACCTAGTGGGGTCTCTCTTGGGCAATAGTAAGAGATGTGGGGTATTTAAGGCATAGCTGGGTTTTATTATTGCAAGAAGATAAATGGAGGATGGAAGAGGGAAACATTACAAGCAGCACCAGTGCCTTAGTTAAGAGATGGGAGAATCAAGAAAAAAGCATCAGCAGAAAGGAGGCAAAGGGATACATGGGGAAAGCATGAAATATGAGCCCTACAGACCTGTGTTTGAATCCTCACTCCACTCCTTACTGGCTGTATCACCTGGAATCAGTCTGCTTCCTCATCTGTAGATAGAGGACAAGAGGAATCTAAGGTCTTGCAGTGCTGTTCTTAGAATCAGAGATAATGTGTGTGATGTACATGGCATGTGGTTGATACTTAATATTCTTTTTTTTTTTTTTTTGAGTCAGAGTCTCACTCTGTCACTCTTAGTAGAGTAGTGCAGTGGCACAGTTATAGTTCACTGCAACCTCAAACTCCTGGGCTCAAAGTGATCTTCCTGCCTCAGCCTCCCAAGTAGCTGGGGCTACAGTCATGTGCCATCATGCCTGGCTAATTTTTCTATTTTTAGTAGAGATGGGGTCTCGATGTTGCTCAGGCTGGCCTTGAACTCCTGAGCTCAAGCAATCCTCCTGCCTTGGCCTCCCAAAGTGCCAGGATTGCAGGCAAGAGTCACCATACTCGGCCAATATTTAATGTTCATATAACAGAAATCAGCTGAAGAGGTATAAAAATTAAAGTCAGTAACCTAAAAGAAGATGATCTACTCCATCAGTACCCACTGTGATGCCACTTGTACCCTTTCCTGTCAAGCATATACTGAGCTTGAGATGCCCTGAAAGACCTTGCCAAAGATTTTTTCTTCTTTTAATTCCCTATTCAGAAGGGACCAGAATAAAGGCATATTCCATTTACAGACCAAGTTCTACCCCATTCCTGTCACCATTATTTGCATTCATTTGCATATGCCTTCAATAGTCTTGGCTTTCTCTCTCCCTCATGTATATTCAACTGGCAAATTCCAGTGCTGGGTAAAGCCAGCTCCCCACCCCATCTCTACACACACCAGTGTAGCTGAACATGGCTAGAGAAAAGCACAATCTAATCTCACTTAAAATATGTGGCCACACACCTTAGGCAGGCCCTTAGGGTTATTTTGCAATACTACATTTCCCTAAAAATCCATGATCCCACGTTCCCAGTCCACTCTTTCAGACTTCCTCCTCTCTCCTCAAACCCTCAAAATTTCCCCACTCTCAGCTGACAATCTCCTTTTCTCCCAATAACAATCACAGACACATGCAAAGGCTATCGATCTTCCTACCTCCTACTCGTGCACTTCCCTCAGGATACTGTGGGTGGCCTTTCTGCACTCCTAGCTAAGGCTAAACCTTCCCTAAACCTTCCCTTTGTGCATGAAATCCAAGTCCTTCCATCTACTAAAGAGCATTGTCCCACAACTATCCCCCCTCTTCTGCATCTTGAATGTTTGTTCCCTTTACCAAATCATTTCTGGCAATCCGTGAACATGATGTAATCAGACCCATCATATAAAATACCCTTGACCCAATCTCCCTTTAAGACCACCCATTTTCCTGCTCTTCAGCATAGCAAATGAATAACACATGAAGGAATAAAGATACTACCTCCTCCACATCCCTTCTTCCTACTCCACTCAGCCTCCCTTTCCCACCCCTCCACTGACACTGCAACGCCAAGGTCCACGATGACTTCCATGTTGCTGCATCCTTTGACTCTCAATCCTCATCTCTCCCTATTAGCAGCATTTAACACTGATGACCACTCACTTTTTCCTTAAACACTTTCCTCACTGGCCTGCAGGACAGTCATTCTCTTTGTTTGCCTCTTGCCCAACTGGCTGCTCTTCCGCAGTCCCTTGCTCAATCTCCTTCATTTCAGGGTCTCAATAGTGTCCGAGTCCTTTGCTTCATCAACACACACTCTCATGGCCTGAAACGTTATCTGTGTGTTTTAAGCTCCTGAACTGAAATCTCTAGCCTAGATCATGACTCATATACCTAACTGCCTACTCATATCTTCTCTTGTGTATCTATTAATAATAAATATCTCACACTTAGCATAACCAAAACTAAAGTCTTCATCCCACCCCTCCTCCGCAAACCATGCTCCTTCCCAGCCTTGCCCATCTCACTAAATGGCAACTCCATCCTTCCAGTTGGTTAAGCCCAAAACCTTGGCAGCATTCTTGATTCCTGTCTTTCACAGCCCACATCCAAGGGCATCAGAGAGCTCTTTCAGTTCTACCTTCCAAGTATGGCCAGATCCAGCCAGTTCCCACCTCCTCCTCCACAAGCCCAGTTTAAGTCACTGTCACTCCTGCTTGAACTATTACTGTACCTCCTAATGGGCCTCCCTACTTCCCCCTGGCAGCCAGATCCTCTATGAGTCACTCATTCTTCCACACAGAACCCTCCAATGCTTCTCTCACTCAAAGTAAAATTCAAGTCCTTGCCATGGTCTCAAAGCACTAAATTATCTGCCACATTATACCTCATTCCTCCTGCTGTCATCCCTTGCAGTTCCCCCACTTTGCTTCCGCCAGTCAAGCCACGGTGGCCTCCTTGCTGTTCCTTCAACACTATGTATACACTCTAATCTTGGGCCCTCGACATTGGTTGGTCTACCATCCTGGAATGACTGCCCTTCCCCAAGAGACCCGCATGGCTCACCCTCTTCCATGAAGTCTCTCCTCAAAGGTCACCCTATCAGAGAGGCCTTTCCTGACCGCCCTCTATGAAATAGCTTGTACACACACACACACACACACACACACCCCATTACTCTTTCCCCATTGCCCTGCTTTACTTTTCTGTATAGTACCTGTGAGCACCTGGTGTTTTAAAGTTGTCTGTGGTCCTCTCCGCAGTAGACTATAAACTCCAAGAAAACATGGACTTTTGCTCACCCATCACCTCTACTGGTGGCTGGAGTAGGTGCTCCATGAATGAATGAATGCATCTACGTAGCTGCATTTTAGGGAGCACGTCACTTCCCCAGGCAGGCTGCAGAATTTAAAGGTAAATGGTGACAGGGGTTCTGGGCAATGGGTTTAGAACTGTTGGCCCAGCAGCCTCACTGACAATATGGAAACATTGAAAAAGCAAACGGGGCCCACAGCCCCTGTGCCGCTGTCAGAGCAGTTGGGCACATTGGGAGGACCATTTTTAAAGAAACAGCTGAGCAGTTTTAAAATGCAAAATGATGGGTGTCTATTTAGGCACTTTGAGTTCTCGTGTTTGACCAAAGTGTGTTAAAAATTAAGGTACTAAAATAAATATTTGTTCATTGGTGGTGAGTTATTTCAATGCAAATGAAACTCAGCCCTCTGAACTGCACCTTCTGACGCTTTCCTTAGCACTCATCCAGACACGAAGTCACCGGGTGCCACCAGCCCTCCGCAGCTCCGCGGCTGGGAGAATTCCGGCAGATCCGTTTGGCCATTATCCTGTCATTTTGATTGTGCCTTTCGCAAATGCCCGCGGCTGGTGGAACCTGTGGGGAAGAGGACCCGCCTAGCTCGGGGTGGGTGGGGGTGCGCTGCGCGGTGGCGCGGCTGACACTCGGGCCCTGGGTCTCGCTCGCAGGTGCTGGGCGGCGGAGAGCCCCGAGAAGGAGGAGGAGGAGGAGAGCGGGCCGGCCGCCAGCCGGTACGACTACCGGAGGCTGCTGCGCAAAACCTCCCAGCGCCGGCGCCTGGTCCAGCAGCGGTAGCGCAGCCATGGGGCGGCCACCGCCGTCGGGAGGTGCAGGGGCCAAAGCGGGCCCCTCCGGCGCTGGCACCCCCGGCACCGAAGCCGCGGCCCTGATCTCCGCAGGGGCTGCCTGCTGCAACTGTCCCTCGAGTGCCAGGGCCAGCCTTCCGTGCCCCGAAGGAAGAGAGCCCGGAGCCCTCGGGAAAACTGGATGCCACCTCTCCGCACTCCGCACCCTCCACTCCCGCCCGCCCGCGGGTTGGAGCATCTCTGTCCTTAGTCCCCCAATGGATCTCTGTGTTCACACGTTTGCGGCTCCTTCTGTGGACCCCACTGCGCCTGACCCCCCGCCAGCCCCTCTCTCAATTTGGGTGACTTCAAAGACTGTTTCTTGGCTTCCCCAGGCCCACGGGACACTCGCGGGCGGGTTGGTCTTGGAGCACAAAGCCCGGGTTGGGTTGGGTTGGGGGAGAATTTTGAAGGTGAACTTCATCTCCAACTTGCGCTTCCCCTTCCCTCGGGTATTACGGTTATTCAATAAAGGAAGTGCCTTGGAAAGCCCGTGGTTTGCGTGGCTGGTCTGCTGTAGGGCTGTGCTGGGGGCCGCGCTCCGGGAGGGACGTTGCGGTCCTTGTGTCTCCACCAGCGAACTACCCCCGCCACCCAGCCACCTCAAACAAACATAGAATCGAAGCTAAAACCCCGTACCTGGGGCGCAAACTCGGCCTCCAGACTCCAAACTCCAGCTCATCATAGACACACACACTGCGCACGCACGCGTTGCCTTCCCAGACGCACCTATAAAAATTCTGGTCCCCGCCACTAAACTGAACTGTCAGATTTTACGTCCTCCTCGTATGCAGATTTGGGGCAATTTTCGCTGCTCCGAATTTGGCTGTATTTAAGATGGGGGAGCAGGGTAGAGGGTGGGTAGAGGTTTGCATTCGTCAGTTGACTGCACCTGTTTAAACTCTACTATGAACTGACACTGTCCGCGTCTACGCGGCCTGGAGAAGGTGAGGACGGGTGAGTAGGTGGTTCCATGGATGATGAATCGGGGGAAGAAGGGTTCTGGCCCAGACAGGGCTTATCCCTTCCGTGGGTGCCCTCAGCTCCTACACCCACGGGCCAGAGCTGGAAGACTCCAGGGAAATACTGGAGGAGCGAGTGAGGGCGCAGCGCCTCTCATCCAAGGGGTGTGACGTCATCTCCGACTCAGAGTTGACGCTAAAAGGTCGCCACAGATGACTCATGCTACCCCTTCATTTTGCAAATGCGATCGGGCGGAGAGGAGAGCCCCAGCTATGCTAGGGCTGAGCCCCAGTCCAGAGCGCTCTAGGCCTGGCTTTTTCCCTGGGTTAGCGCCGCGGCCTCTCTCGGGCTTGGGGCGGAAAGTGAGGAGTCACCCCCGGCTGGCTGTGCGCACCGACGGCGAGGCCCGGCCTGGCCCTGGCACCAAGGAAACAACTCAGCAGGGCACCATAGACTGGAGTGGGGGAGGACAAGAGTGTGTGTAACCCGAGGCGGCCCAGGCCCTCCCTCTCCCCACCCTCCGCCCATCTCCTGGAGGCTTGGGGGAGGAGGAGCCGAGCTCCTCTTGGCTGCCGGGCCTCCCTTCAATCCAGGCTTCCCCGGTGGCACGTGCAGACCAGAACCCCGCAGTCCTGCCCTGCCGTTGCTGGATGCGGAGGCAACAGACACCCTCCCTCAACTCTGCCCCGCTTATTTTTTTAAAAGTGAGACTACAAAGAGAATGGCGAGCACTTGGGGAATGGTTACAATGTTATTGTTTTCTCTTGTATTTCTTTGTTCTCTCTCCATTTACTTTCTCGTTCTTTCCATCTCTCCTTTCTGTGTCCTTCCACGTTTAAGCCCTGGAAGGACACAGGGAAAACTTCACCAGCCACTCTTCCTTGGGCGAGCCTGAGCCTGATCTCTGGGTAAACCACCGACCAGGAACAGCTTCTCCAAGGAAGCCGTCCCCGCAGGCTGTGCCTGGAGCGTTCCGTCTCTCCCCCGCTTATTCGAGGAAAAGCTTTCGAAAGCTTTCCCCAGCATAGCCAGCCTCCCCTTCCCATTCGGCGGCTGCCTCCTTTGTGAACTAATGACTGTAATTATTACCTCCCTGAGCTCTTTTGTTATCTCCAACACAGAGGCCCAGAGAGGGGGGAAAAGGGCTCTTTGTCGAAATGAAAGTCATTAAAAAGCAAATTGCCGTCTAGGGAGGGCCTGGGTTAAGGGAAGACAAATCAGATCCCGTCTGCATCTGAAGCAGGGTGCGTTTAAATAAAAATGTAAATACCACCATTAGATTCAAAGTACTCCAGAGCTGCGGGATTTAATGGAGTTTAAACAATAGCATTTGAAGTCATTGCTTTACCAAAAAAAAAAAAAAAAAAAGTGTTAAATTCAGGTGTTGAGATTTCTACCTTCCTCGTATTTTAATCCGTTTCTTCCTTGGGGATTTTGTGTGTATTTTAAAGGCTTGTTTTTAAGAACCTTTATGCTTTCGACACTCAAACATAGTTGGAAAGTTCTGCAAGCCCAGCCGGAGGTTTGAAGCAAAACCTTTGCAGATTTGGTGTGGATTTAAACAAAGAGCCTGTCTCTGCGCGGCTGGAGCGAGCGGCGAAGCTGCCCTAGCCTCGGTGCAGATGGCAAATCGAGTAGCCTGTGCATTCCTGGAGTTGTTACCTTTGTCAAAGGGAGCGTCGGAGCCGAGACAGCCAGGAAGAGGGGCCGAGCTGAGGCCTGGACTCGTGACCGCCGCGCTCGGCAACCTGGCCCGGGCTCCTCCAGGCAGCCGGCTCAGCGCCACGCCTTCGGCAGGACCCCGCCCGCGCCCTCCCCGGGGCCCAGGGCCACAGTAACCGTCTCACGACTCCTTCGGGACCCCCCGGACTCGGGCATGTGAGACGAAGACAACGCTTTGTGGAGAGAATTGACCAGTTGTACTCGGGGACACAGGACCTGGCCGCGCGTCCACCCTGAGCGCCACGACGCCCCGCCTGAGCGAGGGCGGATGAGTGGTAGCCCGGGCTGAGGACACACGGGTGTCTGCTTCGGCGGCAGCTTTGGTGACGGGTTCTGAAGGACAGAAGAAGAAGGGCTGTGGACACAATGGAAGTAACAGGCCCTAGTGCGAGGCGCGGGGAGGGCAGACGCTCCGGAACCCGCGCCCAGCTCTTTCCCGCCAGGGTCACCCTCTGCCTGTCGCCGCGAGCCCGGGGAGCGGCCAGGTGTGCTTGAAGTTGATCTCGACCTCCAAAGGAAAGCCACGCGAGTTCAAGGCACCCTGCTACCAGCTCTTTGGAGAGAGGAAATCAACAGAAAGATTCTGACTTTCTCGCCTTTTCTTTATTAGATAACGAGGAACCCTTGGCCACCAGGCCTTAGAGATGCCGACCTCGCGCTCCCCCGCCCACCCCCCACCGTGAAGATTCTTGGGGGTGGGTGTGTCATTGGTCTGAGGCCCCCTAAAACGAGGCCCCAGCAGGCGATGCCTTCTTTCCCACAGATTTGGAAAGCCGAGATTGCTTAGCTGGAATCCCCGTGCACCCCTCCCACGCACACGCGGGTTCCCGTCACACGCAAGCAGCGGGCCCTTCCACGCCTCCGCCCGCCAAGGTCACCGAATGACTTGATCCCGTCCCCCCAACCCCTATCAGCCGTCAATCCTGCTGGCTCTGGCCGCTCTCCCCGACTCCCTTCCAAGAAGTTTCCATCCTTTTATTTTTTTTTTCTCCAGCCCGAGGTCCTCGGTGATAGACTCCAGCGTGGATTTTAATTGCCTCAATCAGCGGTCTTTCTCCCCAGCCTCGGTCAGAACCTGGACGGTGGTCGCGCGATCGCGCCCGCGGCTGCGCAGCGAGGGTGCGCCCCCGGGGACGGCGCGGCCCAGCGGGCAGGCACGAGGCTCCACTACGGGGCTGAAATGAGCCCAGCAGCCGGCAGGCGCCCTTCCCCCACCGTCCCCTCCCCATCCTCGTGAAAGGCCCCCAATTCCCGCCTGGTGGCCTGAGCTCTCGAGGTCGCAGCGACCTCAGCCCCCGCTTGCAGGAAGGAGGCGCGGGAACTGCGCTTCCTTCCCCGCAGCCGGAGCCAGACCTCAAACAATACACCAATCAATGCAAACATAAAGCTCGTCTCGGCCACCCTTCCCGCCTCGCCGAGGTCACCCCAGTCTGCCCCTCGCTGAGGCCAGCGCGCAGCCGGCCGCGGCAGCACCCTGGACAGCGCTCCCGGAGGACGGGGACAGCCGACGCCTCACGCCTCCCGCTCCGCGGGGACGCGCCTGCACGCCTCCCGCCCCTCGCTGTGACTCCAGCTTGCGCACTGTCTGCCTGGCGCCTCACGACTCAGCTCCCTCCCTCTCCCAGTGTTTCCCGCCGCCGCCCCCTCAGCCACCACCCTGGGCTCGCTCTCCCCCAAAACCTCTCTGGCGCTCTGCGCTTTCCTGTCTCCCGGCTGTGAGGACCCTTCTGTCCCCTTCCCTATTTAAATTCCGCGGCTTCCAGACCGTTGCCACGTCCCTAAACCCTAACTCCAACACACACGCACGCACACGCTGGCACGCACGTTTTCTGTCCCTGTGTGACACCCACCCTCGCCGCGCGGCCCCGCAGGTCCCCCGCGCGGTGCCCTCCTCCCGCCACGCACAGGCGCGCGCGCGCGGGGCCGAACGGAGGCAGCTCGCCCGCAGCTCCGCACTCGGCGGCGACCTGCTCCAGTCTCGCAGCGCCGATGGCATCTCCCGGCTCCGGCTTTTGGTCCTTCGGGTCTGAAGATGGCTCCGGGGACCCCGAGAATCCCGGCACAGGTAGGAGAAGGGGGACCTGCGGCACAGGAGTTTTGCAGGCGGACTGGGGTTTGCGGGGCTGCCGGGAAGATGAAGGTTTTTCCACCTGCAGCAGGAAACTTCTTTGGGCGCTTCGCCCTGCTTTGGGGACAAGTCCTTGACGGCCCAAGAGCCCAAGACCTCTGCAGCCCCTTGTCCCCTGGGAAGGCCCCCAAAGAATCCCGGCCCCTTCCGCGGAAGGCCGGGGAGCCCCCCAAAGACAGCGACGTCTCTGGGACGCCGATTCCGTGGGCCTGGGGCGCTGCTACCACCGTGGTCTCTGGAGCCTGGGGAGGGACGGAGGGGCCGTGGAGACAGGAAAAATGGGGACAGGGAGAGAGCCGGTGGTCTGGAGAGACAGCCTGCGAGGAAATGGACAGAAGCCTCAGCGTCTGGGAAAACCCACCCAAGCGAGGCAGAGAGGGGACTTTGCCTGGACGGACGGGCACCTGGAAGGCGAGCGCGAAGAGCGCGGTGGGGCTTCTCCAGGGGGACAAACGAGCGGAGTGAGGGCGGGTCCGGGCGGCCAGGCTCCCCTGCCTCGCGCACCTGCGGCCGCACGGGGTCCCAGGCGGCCACGCGGGAGGAAGGCGACCCTGTCTGGGACCCGGGCCTGTTGGCGTTCACGTAGAACGAAATTTCACACGTCCGTCTGCTGTTCTCTTTCTGCCCCGGCGTCCGCCCGCCGGTCCCTCCTTGCAGCCAGAGCCTGGTGCCAAGTGGCTCAGAAGTTCACCGGCGGCATCGGAAACAAACTGTGCGGTGAGTGTCTGCGCCCAGGGACGCGGGACGGGCAAGGTCGGGCGCTCGCGGCCCGCGGGGTCTCCGCCGCCTTCTCACCTCCACACCCGCATCCGCGGGGTCGGGGTTCCTCGGCCGCGGATGGGCGAGGGTGAGGGCGCCGGGCCGGGCGGGCGGCTGACCGAGGCCCGGATCCCTGTCCCTGCGCAGCGCTGCTCTACGGGGACGCCGAGAAGCCGGCGGAGAGCGGCGGGAGCGGGCCCCCGCGGGCGGTCGCCCGGAAGGCCGCCTGCGCCTGCAGCCAGAAGCCCTGCAGCTGCCCCAAAGCGGACGTCAACTACGCGTTCCTGCACGCGACAGGTGAGAGCGCCTCGGGGGCCGGGCGCCCCTGCCCCTGTCTCTGCCCTGCCCAACGCGGCCCGGAGGGACCGGGCGCCGGGAGCCGGAGCGAGGCTTCGAGGTGGCGGGCGGAGGCGGGTCCTGCCACAGGCTCCAGATGACAGCGAGAAACGCTGGGCCCGCCAGCTGGATCCGAGCCCCCGGCCCGGCGTCTGCGACCCACGAGGGCCCCCGCTTCGCTGCGCTGTCCCCCGGCGCGGCCCTGCGGGTGGCGGTGACAGCGGCGTTCGCGCGCGCTGCGGCTCGATGTCCGCTTCCCTCGGCCGCTGGGGCCTCCGGTGGGTTCGGTTTCTAAATACCGGGCCAGGGAATTCCGAATTGCAGAGATCTCTTAGGTCTTCGGATCGCAAGAGGGGTTTGTAGCTGCCGTAGCACAGGAGAACGATCCTATTCACAGGAGACCCCCGCGCCAAGCTTTGTCCCCGTGTGTTTGCGCACCCGGTTTCCCAAACCTGCACACACATTCACACATGCACACGCACACACGCACACACGCATTGTGGAAACAGCGGCCTTCGTAACAAGCCGCACATCCTAAGGCTGCACGTCCCGTTTTCCTGGTTCGCCGGAGACATTCCTCAAACGTTTCTGACGGGAAGTGTTTCCATAAACGTTTAAAAGATGATTTACTGAGAAATAACATTTAGGAAATAATGAAATGCTGTGAGATAGATAAGTGGACTCTCTCACACTCTCTTCAAAAAAGAAAGCAAACAATAAGTTAGGGATTGAAGTGCAATAATTAATTTGGAGAGGAGAAATCGTAATTTCTCTCATTCATTCTCTTCGTCTTTGAAAAATGCCTCTCCTTTAAAGAAAATGGTTGGCGTTTCCAAAAGCTTTTTGTGTAAACGTGAAATTTCTTAGCTCAAAGAGAAACCGCCTGATCAAGATCTTGCCTGAATATTTTCATAGTAGAATTAAAATGTGGCATTTTAATTCCATTCTCCAGACCTGCTGCCTGCCTGTGACGGAGAAAGGCCCACTTTGGCATTTCTGCAAGAGGTCATGGACATTTTGCTTCAGTATGTGGTGAAAAGCTTCGATAGATCCACCAAAGTGATTGATTTCCATTACCCTAATGAGCTGCTTCAAGAGTATAATTGGGAATTGGCGGATCAACCACAAAATTTGGAGGAAATTTTGACGCATTGCCAAACAACTCTAAAGTATGCAATTAAAACAGGTATTGTCCAATCAGAGAGAATAAAGCCCTTTTTTCTTTTACTATTTTTTTCTATAAAAATGTTTTGTTTTATGGAGTTACTGGTATTTTCAAAATTGCGGTTATTTTCATCATTTTAAAAAATAGTCATTATTAGAATGCTTCCAATCAAAAGCAACTTCCATTATTGTTAATCGTTCTGAAGTTGATAATATCAGAAACAGTATCTAAGCATAAGTCATCAGATTTTGCATTGCAAGTATTTGGTTATGGAGATTGAACCGCTGGTGTAGAAGCAACCATTTGTCAGCAGAGGCCAGTAGAAGCAACCCAAAATGGAGAAAGAAAAGGAATATGGAAATTAAAGCTCAAAAGGCATGATTCAAACAAAAGCCCAAATACCAGTGTCGTGCTGGTAGTTTCTTTGGCATAGAACTGATCAGAAACTGGGGTAACCATTTTTATGTAATGATTGAACCGGAGGGGTGACATTTTGGCATTGCCTCAAATGGCCAAGACTTCAGATTTGAATTCCAGATTTTCTCCCATTTTTAAAGAAATGTACACACATAGACAAAAAAATACAACACAGACTAGCAATTCAGCCATGTTATATAAGGATGTGTGTCCTTCACAGCCACTGTGTGTGTAAGATAAAGAAAGGAGGAAGGACTGAATCAGACATCCTTAGGGGTAAATTTTTTCTAATGTTTTCTATTTTGTGATCTGACTATAGGTTTTTCACAGTATTCTTTGTATTCTATCCATTTTATAGCTCTAGTTGTGACATTTACTTGGGTGCACTCCAAGCTTTCCTTTTATCCACACAAAGTTAGCTATTCATCTGCCAGGTCATGATTACCCTTCCTCTGTACATGGTCTCTAATCATCGTGATGCATGATAGCATGGCACTTCATTAAAGCAATAAAAATAAATATGAATGAATTTCTGGGGGCAGAGAGGAGAGACTTTGTGAATCTAAATTGATTAGTAGCCTTAAAAAGGCTTGCTAGCAAGTAGAAAATGTAAACTATGAACAGTATTTATCATAGGAATGTCATCTTTTTTATATTGCAAATTTTTTGTTGGTGAATTATCAGTATTACTCTAATGGACTTTTAGCTCTTTTTTCCACATTCTTTATACCAACAGAGAGGAAAGGTATGCATAGAAGAAAAGAAGCCTTGGGAAATGGATTTATTACCGTACACTTTTGTGAGACTATAGACTTAGAACTAGATACATAGAGAAAGGAATTTAACTGGTTGATTTCTACCTAAGTCAATCTGTGGAGTATAATTTTTGAAGGCTCATTAGATATCACCTGCAATTAATGCTGGTGAGAACCCACGTGATGTCTATACTAGGCATTAAAAAATGTACCCACACAGCTTTTCACGTATGTCAGTGCAAACCTGAACAATGCTTTTAATTGCTTTTTTCTTTGATCCATTCCCCTTGCCTAATATTTAACTAAGTTAATAGTAAATTGCTACCTATTATTTTTATTGCTACCAAACCAAAAAGAATCTATGGAAATGTTTTACGTCTTCACCCTTAAAAGCTAGTTGTGTTTGAAATGCAATTTAAAGAGTTAAGATAATGGGAACTGCAAGTCAATGAAAGTAATAGTTCTGACTTCCAATGTTCCATTTAATATCAAAAAAAAAAAGATGGACCAATTCAATACTTAGATTTTGCCATCATGCTTGTGCAACTATTAGTCAAGTGTTGCTCTAATGCATTCTATTTCAAATTCCAATAAAAATATGGTGGGTTAAGTTGGATTTCTGAGCAAGGTGTATCAATACTAATTCAATATCTCAATATTATTCATAACATATTTAGTCTGCTGCCCTTCTCCCTCCAAATAGCATTTCAAAAAATTAACAGCAGTCATCCTCTCTCCTCAACTGGCAAGTTTATGGATTTTTATGCTATAACTGTCAAATTTGTCATCTAGTAGTATTTAGGATCTGTCAGAGTGGTACCATCCTGCTTCCATTAGACATTGTAATACTCCTGGGGAGATTATTTTATAAAATGCATGTTATCGCCTGGTTTCTACTATAAAACCTCCACCTGATTTCTACTTGGGCTCCAAGCTTAGAGAGGAGTGAGGGGTAACGGGGAAATACTTTAAAATGAAGTCTTTGTGGATTATTAAAATGACCTGTGTAAGAAATATTGGAATACATAACTGCAGGGAATGATAAAATTCTGGAACAGTTAGCATTTGTGGTAGTCGTTAGATTGGCTGGTGGAGGTGGTGGCCGAGGGAGAAAGAAAGGGTTAATGTAGTCTAGAATCTTTAACCCAACCATCAGACAAAGGGAATTGAAGCGTAAATAAATGAGTCCACCCCGGTGCCGGTGCAGAAAGGGTAGTTTGGATTGACTTTTGGTCCCTCCGGAAACGATGTGAGTTTCGGGTCACAATTGCCTGAGGTTCCAGAGTCTGAGCATCCTCCCCAGCTCATTTGCTAATCTGCGAGGAACACTGCGGAGTCTGGAGTGGCAGGAATGTCAGGTCTCAAATGCTCTGTCTCCCTGGCTGCCGCGCAGGCTGTGTGTGGCCACCAGCGTGGCAAGCCATCACCGGTGCTCCCATCACGGAGCCCGCCTGCAGCGACAGCGGTGGGAGGCTGGGGGCTGCGGGGACAGCTGACAGGCTCTCACACTGTCTCAGACAGCCCCGCCTGGATTCTCTGGGCAGCCCTGGAAGGCAGCCTGTCGGGGCCACAGGACAAGAGTAATTATAATTAGGGGAATATTTCTACCAGAAATCAACAGAGCCTGTTGTCCTGCCCTGTCAAACCACCTCCCTCCATAACTTCCACATAACCATGAATGAAAAGTGAGTGAATGAATGAAAATTTGGAGGCAGGAGGGATGCGGGGGAAATGGCTGACCAAGGTCAACAGCACGTCTAGAGAAAGGGCCACCCAGCAGCTGAAACATCGCGCAGTTCTCCCAGCTGCCCACAAGCAGTGGATCAGGGCGGACTGGCCTTCTGATGTCCAGGGCCACAGCACGTCCCTTGGAGTCTCAATTTTCTGCAGAGGTTTCCATGCCGACCTCTCCCCAGTGTTAAATACTGAGTGCTAATGGGTACCAGATTTATCCAGAAAATTCCTATGAATTGGGAGAGTAGATTAATGGATAGATTTGCTAATCCTTATTAATTTGCTAATCCTCACTTTTAAAAGAAAAAAGGCTTAGGGGAAGAGAAATGAAGGTACATCAGGGGGAAGAAGACGTGATTTCAGCTGTGATTTCAGCTGCCGGGGTAATGAAATGGGGAGTC
Source organism: Eulemur rufifrons (assembly GCF_041146395.1). NCBI lineage: Eukaryota > Metazoa > Chordata > Mammalia > Primates > Lemuridae > Eulemur > Eulemur rufifrons. The sequence continues at coordinate 18,078,373 of NC_091007.1, forward strand.
AATGAGGCAGAGAGGAGCACAGGGCTGTCCCAGACATCAGCAGCCGCAGCAGCAGCGAAGAAGGCCTTTTCACCTTTCGTGGATGGGTGGCCTGAGCGGGGTTAGCCTCAGAGGGCCTGGATAAGAGCACAAAGGTAGAAGGGTACCCTGGGAGGCCAGGAGGAGGCAAAATCATGCCGGAGAATGGACAAGAGCCGCACAAGTCCCAATCCCTCTAGAATGCGCTGTTTCCCAGCGCCTGTCTCCTCCCAGCGTCTCTCTGGCCACATGCCCGGGGCTGATAAGAGAGCTCTCCAGTCCAGGAGATAAGCTGTGTGTCGCCTTTGTCCCTGCTTCCCCCACTGCCTGCCTTTATCTTGTTTTGCTAGTGCTGGCGATGAGACTGTCACATCCCCAGGCTGCAGACAGGTGTCCAGTAAGTGGCAGATACCTTTTTATCAGATGCTATTTCCATAACTGTTAATCTGCCACCATTTTTGCTGCTATGCAAATCCCAGACTTATCCATAGGCTTTTATGGAGTGAGAGGAGGAAACGGAATGCTAATGAGATATTTGTAATCACATTTTAAAGAGAATGTGGACGTCAATCCATTTAGAGAGTTGTAGAGAAATCCAGAAGTTAATTAGATAAGCCTTGTTAATGGACTGATCAGTCCGTTGAATATCTCTTCACGTATCTTGTCCACAAGACAGCGATGTTGGCTGTATTCGGCTTTATTTTAAATTGCAACTATGAGGAAGCTCTGTTGTTTATAATCCAATATTCGATGGAAAAGAATTGACAAGAATGAGTTTTGTCCACACCATCGTTAGACAACCATCACCTTTTGAATCCAGGGCAAATCACTCAGCTGAGTGTCCTATTTTCTCATTTTTGCCCTGTCTTTTGCAATCATCAGTCATTTGTCACTGATATTATTATGAACGTTGGCATGCCTGGCGGATGTCACGGTATGACTGATTCTCAGAACGGCCACAACAAAAAAGGATTTTTAGCAGCGTGAGTGCAAACAAGAAGTAACCTGCCTTTGAATTGCTTTGGGTTGCCCGGAGCCTTTTAGTTTGCAAAAATATTGAAAGAATGTAGAAAATAAACTATTGTCCAGCTTGCAAACCACATTTGTAATTTTTTTATAGGATATGTTTAAAGGTAGGTTTTTAGAGTGTGTTTCTCAAAACCCAAAGTAGTCTCTGTGGTTACAGGAAATGGTTCTGGGGTGTGTATATGTGTGTGTCCTTGTGCATTGGCACACGCGTGTGAATATTGGCTTCCTGAATATGAATTTCCTGTTGCTGAAGGATCTTTCAAGGTTCTTTAGCTACAGAAATCATGTGTTTGAGAGGCATGTGTTTTCACTGGCGGCAATCCTGATTCTGGTATTCCATGTTATTCAGGGCATCCCAGATATTTCAATCAACTTTCCACAGGCTTGGACATGGTTGGATTAGCAGCAGACTGGCTGACATCAACAGCAAACACGAACATGTAAGTGGGAATGTATTTTTGTGTCATCCAGGATAATTATTAGTGAGATTCTATAGTCTTTACCTCTTATGTGAAAATATTTTTATTAAGAAGCCCCTAATATAGTGATTCGAAGTACACAAGTGTTCACTATAACTTAATAGAAAAATAGTCCTGCTATATCTTTCCTCAATCAAACTATACAAAAATTTTAAAACACAAAAAGGACTTTTTTGGCATTTTGGGTTTATAATTATGTGTAATATGAAAGAGAAATGGCACCAGATGTTGTCTTTTAAGTAAGTGTTACTCTGCAATGTTCTTTATTTATTCACTGTGCTAAACCATTCACGTGCATTGTGTCAATGATTGAAGCTCTTGACTTTAGGAATATAGAAAAATGAGCAAACCTTTTGGAAGACCTTTTTGAAATAATTTTCTCTGCACTTAATGTTATAGTTATAACATTTGTGAATATGTGGTTTAAAAAAGGAAATAATTGTACTTATAGCTTTTGTAACGGTGAATTAATTCTTTGAGTTACATACATAAAATGTGGCCATTACTACATTTCAGGTTCACCTATGAAATTGCTCCAGTATTTGTGCTCTTGGAATATGTCACGCTAAAGAAAATGAGAGAAATCATTGGCTGGCCAGGGGGCGCTGGCGATGGGATATTTTCTCCTGGTACATGATATTTCAGTCTTTCTCTGTGTGTTTTCTTCTGCTATGCAATGCCTTGTTATGAAGCTAGGAAGGATTAAATATCTAGCCCTTATTTCTGCTCAGGTTAAATAGACTGCATTCATCAAAAGAATGAGCGTGATTAAGTGCACATGACCATTGGACATGCCTCCAAGCTAACCGCACCATGCTTGAATGTGACTTGCTGTGTTCAAAAAGAGCATAATCAGAGACAGTGCTTACCCAGTACTTCCACTGTAATCCTACAGGCAGGATGTATGGATAATATGGAACAAAAGAATAAAGATTCCTATTAAGGGAATTCACTCTCTGATGCTCTTCCTAGAATTAGTGAAAGGAAAAGGGTTGACTCATTTAATAAAGCATTTGCTGTTCGAGGGCATGTAACAAGGCAGATCTATTCAACAGAGCATACGAACCACTCCAGTCTCTGAAATAATGGGCAGGGAGGCAGATTTACACTAATTTTGAGGAGGGCAGAGTACCTCGGGAGATAATTTCTTAGAGCTAAAAAAGCAGTGATGATTTTCTTCAAGAGGTTTCTCATCCCTTCTCTCCTGTATCATGCCATCCAATCTTTTCCATCCTGCCCTTCATGACTAGCTACTGCATTCTAAGCTCCATGATTTACAACTCTCCGAGCCAAGAGAATCAACCTGAATCAAAAAGCCATGCCCTTGGTGTACGGTTCTACGTGTGACCTTGGTTTGATGCAGAGAAGAAATAGCAATTAGGAAGGCAGTGGGAAGAGAGAGTCACTGACCCAGGGAAAAGAAACCCGGTGTGCAGCCCATCACCTAATTGGTGGCAGGAAGCGGTGTCACCAGTCCACCGAGAAGGACCCCGCTGGACAGGCCAGAGCCACACCTAACCGTAGTGACAGGCAGAGTGAAGGCCACATGTGAGCTCTCTTCAGCAAATCTACAAAGACAAGCAGATGATGAGAGAGGGGGGAAAAGGAAAAGAAAAAGTGGAAAGAAGAGGTTATAAATAAACAACAGTGACCTCAAGGCCAGGGCTTAAGGGAAGCATGTTTGTTTGCAAGCTCACGTCTGCTATTTTATTTTATGTTTTTAAACATACAGCACAATTTTTCAGGTGCTAAAGGAAAAACTATTAGTTAAATGGAAGGGGAAATTAATCTTAAAAAAAAAAAAAAGTCATTGAACACCAGCTGTCACGAATTTTAAGCCAGCCTTTATTTTGTAGGGAACTTAATACTTAGTTTTCCTTTGGAAAACCATCTCTGTTGAGGGAGCTTTGCCACCATCGCCTGAAAATGATGCTTTGAAGTCATTTTTCAAGAGGAATGAGGTAGGGTACAGAAGTAAACATCATTTCTGCCTTTATTTGTCCTCCCCTTATGTGGCTAGCTGTAGAACTGAGCTGTGCTTGAGTTGAACCGAGAGCGTGCTGGGCTCTATTTTAATGGTCCTCAAGGGTGGAGAGAGAACAGCTGCACCTGTTGACCCTGAAACTCTGGGGCTGGGCCTAATTTACCTGGCTGGTCTGGTAACCTACATGCCCCAGAAAACATACACCCAGACAAAGAATCCTATTTGGCAGTCCTGCTAGGCTAGCTATAGACTCAGGGCTTTCCACTCCACCCTTGTTGATGATGAGAAAGGACCAGGTGGAGAATACTTAAGCTCTATCATGAGGATTACAGGCTTTCTTGGAGCCCAAAGACTCATATGCTCTTACCCCAAGGTGCAAGCCACAGATGTCACTCTACAGTGTGATGCGGACATCGCAAAGCGGGGAGGGGGCAGCAGAGACAGCCCTTGGAAACCCATTTTTGCTCTACTTTCTACAAAGCATCACAGAAGAGAAATGGCCATAGCATCCTTACTTGCTAATGGATGCTTTTCCAGGTGGCACCCAGCCCTGTTCCTGGGGTAAAGGGTCTTACAATTTAAGGGTTGGGGATAGAGAAAATCATACATCTTATGTGTCTGGGGTCTAAAAGGCTCATTCTCTGGGACTCAACGTGAAGAATTAGGTCTGTGACTTGAATGCATAGCCCAGCTCATTTGCCTTGCACCTACCTCTGCCTATAACACCCACAGGCTTCAAGCTTCTGAGGCCCAGAAGCCCCTTCTCCCGCCTCAGGGCTGCTGGGTCTTTAGGCCCTGTGGGCAGCTGCACTCGAAGAGCACTTGCTTTGGGTACATCGTCCCCTTCCTCTTCTCTCTGCCCTTCTCCCCAGCCTCTTTGAGAAGGACAACTAGAACTTCAGTTCTCAAATGGGGCCATTTTGTCCCCCGCAAGGGACATTAGGCAATATCTGTAGACATTTTTCATTGTCTAGGGAATGGGATCTACTGGCATCTGATGGGTAGAAGCCAGGGATGCTGCTAAACACCCTACAATGCCCGGGACATCCCTCACCACAAAGAATTATGTGGCTCAAATGTCATAAGTGCAAGACTGAGAAACGATGAGCTAGAGTGGATGTCCCTGTAAAAGCTGACCCCGTGTCTGGCGTCCTACACTCAGTCTTTTAGACGGGGTGTGTGCCCAGAGCAGGCCTGACCTGGATTCTGCTTGTCCTGTGTCTCTGGGGTCCAGGAAGGTAGGAATTGCCCTCATTCTGACTGGTGACAGAGCCAGGATCTAGGTGATGACTGCCCTGTGCCAGGCAGCCTGCTTGGGTTGGAGCCCAGGACTCATGCGGCAAAAGTCATAGCCCTGCATGGGCCATTCAGCTTGGCACAGACCCGTCTGCTCCTTAGCCGCCAGGAGGGAAGAGCTCTCAAAGCACCCACATGAGGGCAGGCCCTTTGGGTGGGAGGGGGAGGTAGTACCTTCACTCTGCATCATGGTCTCATGCCTTCCGTGCCAGCATGTTCATTCGCATTCATCACAGTCTGTCTTTTCCCTGCATAGCAAAAATCCTAAGCTTCCCAACAACCCTGGGGAAATCTCACTTTGCTTTTCAAGTGAGACTCTTGTTATAAGGCATAAATTTATGGTATGGAATCCTTGACAATCTTAGGATGACACAGGGAAAATAATTCAGTGTGGACTTAAAATTCTCTTATTTATGTGTTTCCCTTATAATTATGAATTAAGTTTTGTTAACGAATACAATTCTATTTCAATGATGTCTTTGAGAGGGAAGGACCATGTTGAGGGAATGAACAGATGAGTATGATGAGATGGAGTTGGATGTTTATCCTGCATTCCGTAGGAATTTCTGGTTAACAGCCCACAACCTTAACAGCAGCTGATTTATCTTAATCCAAGTGCAAGGCATTGCATGCGTTGAAATGAAAAGAAGTAAGTGTTCTCCATCGGGGTACAAGTAGGATTTTATGGGCCTAATGCAGAATGACCACACTTACAAGCTGGGTAGGAAGGCAAATTTTCTCTTTTTAAAAACCTCTTCCAAGGGCTCCCAGCAAGAGCAGAATCAACTGCAGTCCCCCTTGGTGATGGAGAGGGGCGGGGTAAGGTGGCACCTGTGCAGTGATTGAGACCAAGGTGTCCTTAAGCCTGAGAACCCACTTCCAAGTATAGCCAACAGGGTTTCCTCCTGTGTCCAAGGAGGACTCTAGGTCAGCGGAAATAATGAACGTTGCTTGCATGTGAAATGATGTTGACAGTAAACAGGAAAAGTAACCGTGCTGCTCTGCACTGTAGGTGGCGCCATTTCCAACATGTACGCCATGATGATCGCGCGCTTCAAGATGTTCCCGGAAGTCAAGGAGAAAGGAATGGCTGCCGTTCCCAGGCTCATCGCCTTCACATCCGAGCACGTACGTGTTTCTGTTCCTTCCAGGTTTAAGATGATGTTCTGTAAAGCTCGAATTGAAGGAATGATCCCCAGAGGTTCTTTTTCCAGAAGGCACCTCTTGAGAGAGAATAAGGGTGAGAGAACAGCTGAGGGGTACAACAAGGTGTCCTCCTTGTCTCTTTGAAATTCAGGAAAACCCTCAGAGATAAAACAGAATGTTTTTGCTTCTAGTTCCCACCCTTCACCTCTCTGTGACAATGTCACAAGCTCAGGCTCCTGCCCACTGCCGGGGAGGGGCTGATGGCTCTGCTCTTCCTTATGGTATGGTATGTTCCTTCTCTGGCCTTCAAAGAGTTAACCCCATCTCTCCTATAGCCCCTAGGCATTGCAAAGAGTGGTCTATCCTGCTCATAAATTGACATAAACAGCGTTAGCCTGCCAGGCAGCCAGCTTTCTCTCGCATGCCAGGGTCAAGCAGCAGACAAGTGCAGACCACCTGCAGCTGTGTGAGCGACATCTTGGTTCCAAACCCTCATGCCATACAGGGTCTGAGATCAACCTGAGATCTCTCCCTGATAGGCATCAGATGCGCACTACCTGTGTGTATTTCATAACCCCGTTCCTTCATGACCTCTGCCTCAAAGGAGCCCAACATCTGGACCACGGCTGCCTCAGAGAAGACCAGAACATCCCCTGATGGCTAGGGAACAGGGAGACAGCGAGGGAAGGCAGGGTTCTATAGGGAGACTTGGGGCTCCTGTAAGGAGACGTCACTCGTGAGAAGTAGGGAACCACAGTGGGTCTCAGATTCACCATGGAATTTTTCTTTTTCCTATTTTGAATGGAGCACATGTATCTGTGTGTCTGTGTCTGTGTGTCTGTCTGTGTGGCTGTGTGTGTTCATAACAAGGAAAAACAGGGCAAGTACAGATTGGAAGGCAGTAGATACAGTTCACTCATAGCAGTAGCTGTGGAATTAAAGGAAACTAGTGATTATATATTAACAAATATCTTGAACATCTTGTTTTCAGTAATATTTTGGGGTTTTGTTATTTTTTAATGCCCTTCTTTGGTTTACAGGGGTCAAATTTAGCAAAGAAGACCATGGTCTGAAATGAAATAGTGTGTTACCTTTCTATTACTGCTAAAACAAATTGTCACAAACTTAGTGGCTTAAAACAATGTGAATCCATTATCTTATAGTTCTGGAGGTCAGAAATCTACAATGGGAAAAGCAGGGCTGTGTTTTTCCTGGAGGCTCTCAGGGAGAATGAATTTCCTTCCCTTTTTTAGATTCTTCCATTTCTTGGTTCATGGCCTCTTCCTCCATCTTCAAAACCAACAGTGTTGCATCTTCAAACCTCTACCCCCCTTTCTCTCTGGCCTCTGTTTCTACCACACATCTCCTCTGTCTCTGATCTGACCCTCCTGCCTCACTCTTTCACATGTAAGGACGCTGTTTGGATAATTCAGGATAATCTCCCATCTCAAGGTCCTTAATGAAATCACATCTTCAAAGTCCCTTTACCATATAAGGCAATAGATTCATAGCTTTCAAAGATAAGGATGTGGCCGGCTGTTGGGGGATCTTCATTATTCAGCGGACCACACCTAGTACCCCACCAGGAGATAACTTTTGCTTCTCAGCTTCTCCAAAGGTAGAAAAACATGTTATAATTTTTCTTCTCAATTACTTTTTCCCTGAAGTGGATTTGGACCCCTAAATAGTTAAATGTGACTACATTCTCAGCCTTGGAAAGCCCAGATGGCTGTATAGTGGGCATCTTTTTCTTTTGGCTTTCAAGGTGTTTCCATGAGCTAAGATGAGGAGGGCCTGGCGACAGGCTACCCTGTGCTCTCTGCCAGGCATCTCTGGTTTCTGAATGAGCTTCTCAGCCTCATGCTTGGTGTACATTGACTTGGCCTTTTCCAAAAAGCTCAGGCCATGTGGTTTGAGAATGATTTTGCTATACCGTCTTTTCCTGATATTGTAAACTTGGGATCTCCTTCTTTATTTCTGAGAGACTGAAATGTTATTCACCACACAAAAACCATTTGGTTCCCCCCCTTCCTGTATTTCTATCCATGCACATCATTATGAATGATTGTTTGAATTATGAACCTTTCCTAAAATATGAATTGGTTCTAACAATAAGCTTATTATTTTTGACAGATGAACTGTTTTTCTAATGCATACCTTATACCCAATTGCTATTTGACAGTTTCCAAAAACACTTCCAATATATATAAGCTTGTTTGATTCTCCCAACAACCTTGTGGGAAAAGTAGAACAGAGATTGTTATCAGCATTTTAAAAATGAAGAGACTAAAGTTAGCTAGATAGGTAGAGGATCAAACTGGATTTCCTGACTCCTAGACCAGTGAAGTCCCTGCCCCAACTACCACTGTAGAAATAAAATTAAAAGATTCAACAACAAAGTTTTGTACACAACAGCTCATCAATTGACTTAACATTTTATATCTTCCCTGTTAGGGTGTGAATTTGTATGTGGACTGAGAAATATTTCTCACACAAAGATTAGGATATAAAGATATAAAAAGTTTATAAAAAGTTTTTTGATTTTTCAGAGAAAGAGATAGAGAGGGAGAGAGAAGGGGAGGAAAGAGAGAGAGAGAAAGAAAGAAAGAAAAGAGAGAAGGGAAAAAGAAAGAAAGAGAAAGAGAGAGGAGGGAGAGGCCATTGCACACAAAAGTAGCTTGATATTTTAAAGGATTAAAAAAATGTTTTTCCCTTGCTGCAGACTGATAACAGAAGTGGCTGTGGAGCAGTTGAGTTTATGTTTCCCTTTTTTTTTTTTTTTTTTTTTTCTTCTTTTCTCAGTATGGCTGGGTTTATCAGAGTCTTGGCAAGAGCAGGAGAAGAAAGTTTGCACCCCTACTGTCTGCTTAAGACTCTTCAAGGCTGTGAAAATGAACTCTTAGAGATAACGAGTTAAGTCCCAGGTGTTTAATCAAACAAATCAAAGGGTAGTTGTGTTATGAGTTTCTTTTTCAGAGGGGCAATCATGTGCTGTGAGTTTATTTCTCTTACTTTCTGCTTGATAGTTTATTTTCCTCTGTTAGATAGGTTATTAGTAAGGCCACCTTTCATTCCTTAATCAAATTTCCACCATGTGCTTTTTTCTTAATGTGAAGGAGATGCTAAATTGTTACAGCCTCCCCCTGCCGCCCAAAAATCCTCCTCATTATCGCATACGGCTGGACTGTAGGGGGCTGAATTAAAAGTGAGTCCTGCCTTTGAAGCTCCAGGTTAAGAGGTAATGTGATCCCCATCTCTCGTTCCTTCTGGGCTCTACACCTCACGCGTTATATTCAATTCATCATTTACTGTGGCTCCTTCTGGCCTCAGTCCAGGCAGGCCACATATTCCCTTGGTTTTTTCAGATTTTACAATCACTTTGTCTCCACCAGCTCTAGAAATAGATCTGATGAAAGACAGTTACTAAGTCATTTCTCAAATGCTTTTGCTCCAGGCTAAACAATGTCAATCCTTGCATGGAGATTTCTTTCTTGGATTGCTTGGCCCACAGGGAGAAAGGGTAGTGTCAGGCAGGTATGTTGATGCAATGAGGAGAGGGGAGGCCAGTGGCAGAGGCAGAAGCTACATCAGGTGTTCTCTCTCCAAAGCCCAAGACTTCTGGATAATCAAATGATAGTCTTATAAAACTCTTGCCTCAGCGCCTGGGACATAGGAAGCTCTATGTAAACATTAGGTAACTTAAAAAACAATAACCTTGTTTTATAGATGAAGAAACCAAGACTCAGAGATGGCAGATGCTTTGCCCAAGGTTTCACCATGAGTCAATGGCAGAGCCAGATCTAGAGCCTCAGTTTCCCTACAATCCCTACATTGCTCTTTCAACTGCTGGGCTGGATGTCCTGAACGCCATTCTCTAGCTGGCTGCTCTAAATCCGCTTGGAGCATCTTTTCTCAAATCCCATTTTCCCCATGTTGATTCTTCTAGTGCTAATATTGATCTACTGAACCAGGTCAAGTTACTCTCCTTTCTTCTATTCTGAGCATTGAGTTTATAACTTGGCAGGTTTAGAGCCACAGAGGTGGAAATGATGTTGAAAGACTCTGTGGTCTTCTGCATCCAACCAGAAACTTCACACATTCAAGAAGACAAGACATTTCCCTGGACTTGTTCTGTGAGCATATGGTCGGCAAAGTCAACAAACATTTATCAACTATACACTGTGACAGAGCCTTTGCCCTCATGAACCCTCCTATGTTCTGGTAGGGGACAGATAGTGAACTGGTAAGTATTTACTATAAGGTCATGTGGTGACAAGATAGTAGGGGAGAGTGGGCTATTTTATAGAATGGTCATAAAAGATCTCTCTGTGGAGGTGATATATGTGGGCAAAGACCTATGTCAAATGAGGGAGGGAGTCATATAAATATCTGAAGGAAGGGTTTTTAGGAAAGTGGAACAGCAATTTAGAGGCAGGAGCAAGTTTAGCAAGCTCACAGAAGGCCAGGAAGGCCAATATTGCCAGGTAGGGACAGCAAGGGGAGGGGAGGTGGGGAAGGTGGCTGGGTACTAGGACCGTCTTCTGTGTGTCCCCCAAGCCTAGTACAGCCTTCCCCCTGAAACCCTGTGGTCCACTAGGCAGTTGAATCTGGGTCTTAAATATTTGGATATGACCAACAATGGCTCGAAAGAATCAATGTAGCCTTCCAGATTTTTTTATCTCAATTCTAATAGAGAAGGAGAAACCGGCCTGCCAACACTGGGAACTGGGTTGTCTCCGAGCTTTCTACCACTCGCCTTAGGCTCACACCATCCCTGAAAGAGGTAAGATTTATTGTCCCCATTAAAGAGTGAGCGAGCTCATGCCACACGCTGCAGTCAAGGGCTAGCTGGATGGCAGGGACCCGCCCGCCTCCAGCCTGGGGACTCTCACTGCTGCTTACGCTAGATAATCTCACCCCTCTCAAACCCAGAAAGCCTGCCTATTTTTTAATTACAAGTCTTTTATAACTATAAGACCCCTTATTTGTTTGCACATGTTTTAAAGCTAAGCGAAATCATGTGACCTGTCTGAACTTCCTTTGTATTTAAAAAAAATAGAGAAATGACTCTTCCATCAACCTTGAATTTTTCATTTAGTATAAAATAAAAATCATAGGGGGTTTTAATACATATTGCCCTTAAATAGAGATATGATTTAGTCCTAATTAAGCACAAAAGTCTATCAAGGGTCTATTGTTATTTTTTCCAAATCAGGGAAGGGGTGGCGGGCGGGGGCTCATTAGCTAATTTCCAGACATTCTGTTGATGCACAAGTGATCCTTGGGAGAGTCTTAGTAGTAGTATGTAGTAACTATAGTCTTATTATTTAGGGACAGATTTGAATCCTTGTAGCTCCTAATTTGTGTTCAGCATTTTGTCTGATGGATAGAGCAGTCTACCCCTGACACCACCGTGGCACAGTGTGTCACATCTGAAGGCCACCCATACCGTGGGTCCCCCTGGCCCTCTGCCCGTGGCCAGGCCTCCTGAGTTCTCTTCAGACACCTGCTTTCCTGGGTCCCCAGCAGATGGGAGCCTGTTCTGTCCTCCTGTTCATCAACAAGTGTCGCCATCCAATGCGGTGCTGAGGATTAAATGGGGGAGGTGGCCACTTGCGCCGTCTGCATCGCTGCTTCTTCCTCATTAGGCAGCGGTTTCTGTTTTTCCCTCTCAAGCTCCTTCCTCTCCACGGGCCCCTTGCTATTCGTGGGTAACGTTTAGCTATTTCGCGGCTCCCTCTCCTGCAAATACAAACAGACTCAATGTTCGCCACCTCATTTTCTTTTTCATGCCTCATCTCACCTTTGTTCCCCATCTTTAAGCTTTCCATTTGGGGATGCGTTTTTCTTTAAATCGCTAGCATTTGGTGCCGTGATCAATTATCCTGGCTGATTGCTCTTCCTTTAGGGATCCCTATTCTTTCTCATTAAGGACCAGACAAGAACGCGGCCTCTGTCGCTGACCAGGTGCCCCAGATCTCTTACTTATCCCCCATTTGCCATTTGGCAGTTTAGTGCTCAAGAGCTCGCTCATTCACAGAGGGGTGTAATTCGAGTGGCTTGTGTTCGCTCGGTGGGGGCAGCTGGCTCCCCTGTCTTGTGCCCCAACCCCCCGCCCCCGCAGGGCTCTGCTAAATACACAAGCAGGAACCCTTTTTTTGAGTCACGCATCTTTACACACCCGGCCTAATTAAGCTTTCTCCTCTGGTTCCCAGGTATCTTGGTAACGACCGTCCACTTTGTCATTCTCAGGTTGTAAAATGAAGCTAATGGCCCTTCCTCTTGCCATCTAGCGGCAATGAGCTTTTTCAGCTCCTCTGTTCGATGTCCCCTTGATTGGTTAACATTATTTGCTGCTGTTCTAAATGTGATTTCTTCTTGCTTATTAGACATACGCCCTAAAAACATGTGTGTTAAGAGTTCCTGTGCTGCATTTGCATATTTAAGAATTCAGAGGAGTCAGAAGTGGGCATTGGAAGAGAGAGTACCCCCTTTGGAACATAACTTAAAATTCCAGTCAGCAGCCCTTTGGAGATGTAAATTGAGGAAGCCGCTCTCCTTTTGGACAGCTTAATGATCTGTAGTTAATAGTAAGAGGCTGATGTGGGCTGCAACACAGCTGGGCTTGGGTTAGCCTTTCTCAGCCCTCCAAATGGCACAGTGATTACGACCATTGAGACACACAGTCCTACCCAGAATCAATAACCAAAAGCACAAACAAAGACTTGGCAATGGCTTGCCCGTGTGGCCTTTTCTCTGCACTCAGACAAGTCGCTCTGCCCCAGCCAAGAACTGCTGCCTCCTCCCGGAGTCTGCTTCGGGCTGGGCAGTTGCCTGCACAACAAACAGCTCCTCCAATGCTGGGATGCAGAGTGCTAAATTTAGGGCCAACTTCTCCTCCAACTTCCTGAGTGCACACAATTTCACTGAACTTGGGAAAAACTGAGTGTAATCTCTTGGTAGCAAAATGCAAGTCTGGAAACCATATACTATTCATACTTCGCTGCTGGAGGTGGCTGATTCCATGGGTTGGTTCCATATGACTTGATGGAAAATTGGCTCAGAGTTACTGTGTGTTGGGGTATCAGGTCCATTTACAATTTCCAACATCTTGTTACCTTCATTCAAAAAGCCCAGGTGAATTCAACAGCAATAACAAAAAAATAAACAACCCTATTCAAAAATGGGCAGAGGACTTGAATAGAATTTATCCAAAGAAGATATATAAATGTCCAATAAGCACATGAAAAGATGCTGAACATCTAATCATTAGGGAAATTCAAATCAAAAGCAAAATGAGTTATCATCTGACATCCACTAGGATGACGATTTTCAAAAAACAGAAAATTACAAATGTTGGTGAAGATGTGAAGAAATTGGAACCCTGTTGCACTGCAGGTAGGAATGTAAAATAGTGCAGCCACTACGGAACAAAGCACGGAGGTCCCTCAAAAAGTTAGAAATAGAAGTGCTATGTCATCCAGTAATTCCACCTCTAGGTATCTACTCAAAACAATTGAAAGCAGAGTCTTAAAGAGGCAGTTGCACACCCAGGGTTCATAGCAGCATGAGTCACAATAGCCAAGAGGTGGAAGCAACCCAAGCGTCCATCAACAGATGAATGGATAAACAAAATGTGGTCTGCACAGAGTGGAATATTAGTCGGCCTTGAAAAGGAAGGGAATTCTGACACATGCTACAACATGGAAGAACCTTGAGGAAATTATGCTAAGGGAAACACACCAGTTATAAGAGTCAAATACTGTCTGACTCCACTTATCCGAAGTACCCAGAGTAGTCAAATTCACAGAGACAGGAAGTAGAATGGGGGTTGCCAGGGCTGTGGAGGGAGGAATTAGGAGTTGTTTAATGGGTACAGAGTTTCAGTTTTGCAAGATGAAAAGAGTTCTGGAGATGGATGGGGGTCGTGGTTGTACAACAAAGTGAATGTACTTAAGGCCACTGAACTGTACACTTAAAAATGGTTAAGATGGTATTTATGTGTTTCAACACAACTAAAAAAAAAAAAAGGCACAAGTGAAGGATGCCATCTTCTCTCAGCAGCCCAGGCTTTGGAGGAACAGACTAGAAATAAAAGGAGAAAGAAAAAAGAAAAAGCCAAGGGAATGGATCTTGTCTTTATATGGAATTAATTTCAAATATGCGTTTTTTTTTTCTCTTACAGAGTCATTTTTCTCTCAAGAAGGGAGCTGCAGCCTTGGGGATTGGAACAGACAGCGTGATCCTGATTAAATGTGATGAGAGGTGAGCGTGCATCTGTGACCCTTGTTGGCTAGCAATTTGCAAGTTCCACCACAGATACCTGTTGGAGTGAAAATAGGAGATGAGCGTGGGGCAGCGAGCGGCTGCTGGCCACTGTTCCTTTTTAACATGGGCTCTTGCTCGGAGCCCTCGGAGTTGCTCCTCAATGCCATGGAGCCTCTCACAGCCCTAGACTCAATCGGAACCTTTGCTAAATCAATCAGAATAGTCTGCACCAAGAAGGTGCAGAAGGACATTCATCACCCGGGCGCTTTAGCAGCAGCGGGCAGTCTGAGCCCTGATTGATGCGGGTAGCATTGCTTTCGGCACCATGGGCTGCATAAACTTGCTGGGGTGATTGCAGGACGGGGTGCAGTTTAGTGAGCAGGAGTGAATGATGCACCAGTAATGCAACAACTCTGTGCTGGGACCAAGGGATTCCTGGGGAAAATCCCCGTCTTAATCGGCACCTGAATTTCATAGGCGCTCTGGGATCTGGGTGGCACTGCGTGGGGGGGATTTTAAAGTATTTTTTAGGATATCCATGTAAAGTATCACTGGCCTATGGGCCTGGAACCTAGCAAACACTAGACTCAGTCTTCAAAGGTTTGAGTAACCGCTTTCACTAAATTAAAAGGAAGCCACTCAATTAGCCATGTATTTGTTCATATGTATTTATTAGGCAGATGGGTATTGATTGGCCACCGTGTCACTAGGCTCTAGAGAAGCATAACACATGATCCGGGTTCCCTGACAACATGTGATCTCGGTGGGAAGATGCCGTAGTGCCAGAAGGTGACAGTCACATGGTTGGATTGCACGGCAATCCAGGGGACACGCGTGTACGTTGGAAGCCATGGAAAGTTTCCTGCAACAGGCGGGACTTCAGCTGGATTTTTTAAATTAGGAGTGAGCAGGATGGGTGCAGGGAGAGGCAGGGGCACTGACAGAAGGTTCAGGAGCAGCCGCAAAGCCACGGAAGTGTGAATAATCCCCTCGTGGGGCTGGAGGAGCCGGGTCTGACCAGATAGACATAGGAGGAGGGCATGGCCGTGGCAATGACGGTTGGTCACGTGGACCCCTGAAAGCTCTGAAAACCCAGCCGATTCATAACCATGCTCACCTCTGGGCGATGAGGTTAAAGATGATGTCACCTTTGTGTTCATACCTTTCGACAGTGCCTGCTTTTGTTTGCTTGTTTGCAAATGATACACGTTACTTTTACAGTCAGGAAAAAAAAAGTGTGTTATTCTCCCTTTGGGAGCAGTGGAGCTAAATTTAGGATTTGAGCTTGATAAGTCTGGGAACAAGATAATTTGAAAGCATTTTTATTCAAGAAGGACATGGATGAAGCCACCCTGCGGGAAGCAAGGGGAGCGGGTGGGCCAGGTGGGCCAGGTGCGAGGCTCTAGCAGTGAGACAGGACAGGCATGAAGTGACACCAGGACAGAAGCGAGGACCTGCCTTGTGTGTTTAAGGCCACCAGTGCGCCTCAGTAGCAGCTACTTAAGAACTGAGATTTGAGGAGAAACTGGCCCAAAAAAAAAAAAAAAAAAAAAAAAAAAAAAAAAAAGCTGCTAACTAGGAATAAAGGTTTAGATGACTTTAAATTTTTTCTTACTCTGTAGTTGATCTGTTTTAAGTAAGGAGTCCAGAATTCAGGGAAGAAAATCCCCCAGATGGGCCGTCCTTGTCCTCCTCCCTAGCCTAGGTAGAGCATTCTTGACTTGAATCCCAGTGGGCGGACAGGGGATGGCTGCTGCCTCCACTCGTAAAGGCATGAGCGTTGCCACTTCTGCTCCTGGGAACACCAGGTGTGACAGTGGAAGTGATCTCGGACAAGTCCACCAAGCCAGCCAGCCGAGCCTCACAGGAGCAAAAGGCCTGAGGACATGTGACCGTCTGCAGGCAGCGTCACGCTCGCAAGAGACGCGAGGCCTGGTGAAGAGGTGAAGAGGGAAGAGCTGAGGGAAAGGGTCAGGGACAGGCACGGGGCTTGTCACACACCAGCAGGGGGGCAGAGCAGGAGGCAGGAGGCAAGGAGTGCTGGGAAGCCGGGGGCGGGGGGGGGGGGGGGGTGAGAACCAGTGACTGGCCAGGTGGCCCCAAACTGGAAAGTCAAAGAATGTTATTTTTAATGATTTTAGAAGCCATTAGAAAAACTAAAATAATGCTACAAAGTATCGTTTTTTGCCTGATGAACCTCGTGGGATGGGGCAGGGGAGAGCTGTAAAGTAGAGGAAGGAAGGAAACAGGATGGAGCAAAGAGAATAAGAGATAAAAGGAAGGAAAACCAAGGCCTGGGAGAAGACAGTTCGTGGAGGAAGCGTGGAGCGAGGAGGAGGCGAAGAGGGGAACAAGAGGGGGCGCAGGAAGCACAGTGGGAGCTTTAGAAGGAATAAATCACAGTTTTGAACATCTAAAAAGCAAGACATGCTTACTCTTAAAAAAATAGAAAATAACAGGAAAAAATCATAGTTGCACCATCGAAAGATCATCACTGACACTGTATCAGTGTCTGAACCGTTGAATCTCTTTTTCTAAGCATAGAAGCATATCCTTTTTTCTCGCTTTGCATATTTGTGATCATTTTTTCCCTAAGTAGACAAGAGACCATGAGTATTTTTCTACATTATCACAAACAGAAAGACGCTTAACTATATAATATTTCAGGTGTGACTGTGTCAGAGAGCATTACGGTACTTTAGAGAGCCGGCTCTGGGACCGAGTTGTTCGAATTCAGATCTGTGTCAGCACGAGTGGGCACGTGCCTCTCTGGGCCTCGTTTTAGGTGAAAAAAAGAAAAGGTAGTGGCACTTACTTCATAGGATTATGAAGATTAAATGTGTTGACAAATGCAAAATGCTAAAAAATGATACCTAGAACAGGGTACGCACAAAATATTAGTCCGCTACTGGGCATTTTCCTGTTCCTGGTATTACTGTTACAAATAACCTTTCCATCCTTCTGTGGACATCCTTACATGGCTACAGTTCCTCCATTCATGTTTATCTCTTCGTGTACCTACTAACTAAAATTATATGAATGTTTTGAAGGAGCGAGATACATCAGGCCGACGTGCCTTGCAAACAGTTTCACCAGTTTGTCTCCTTAGTGGTATTCTATGAGCATATGTTGGGGAAAAAAAATTTAAAGCTGTGTTAGTAGCTACATGTAGTTTTTAACTTTATATTGGTAATTCGTATCATCTGTATAGCATGAGTTTAAGACTGAGAGCATGGCCTTAATGATTTAAAGTGTTCTCCAACGTTTTTGGCCCCAGGGACTGTTCCATGGAAGACAATTTCTCCATGGATGGGGAAGTGGGAGCACAGTGGGGGGGGGTGGTTTGGGGGTGATTCAAATCTGTTACATTTATTGTGCAGTCAAACCTCTCTGCTAATGATAATCTGTATTTGCAGCCGCTCCCCAGCACTAGCATCACCTCCTCAGCTCCACCTCAGATCATCAGGCATTAGATTCTCATAAGGAGCCGCAACCTAGATCCCTCACATGTATGGTTTACAGTAGGGATCGTGCTCCTGTGAGAATCTAATGCTGCTGCTGGCCTGACAGGAGGCGGAGCTCAGGCAGTGATGCGAGCTATGGGGAGCGGCTGTAAATACAGATGAAGCTTCACTCACTGGCCCATTGCTCACCTCCTGCTGTGCAGCCTGGTTCCTAACAGGCCACTGACTGGGGATTTGGGGACTTCAGATTTAAGCGAAATTGAAGTGTTTGGGATCAGAAGCCCAGGAGAAGGCCTTGGACAGTCATCTGTAGCCACCATTCCCGTCAGAATCAGCTTAAACACTCTCAGCCGCCAGTTTGTTTTAGTATCACGTCCTCGTGAAAGTCAGATGTGCAGTTCAGCAAATCACTTAAGGCCGACAGTGTGAGTCCCGCACGCTGGTTTCTCCTAAGTGCTTTGTGAAGTTTGTCCCGGCTTCCCCCAAACACGAGCCTGGACCTGCTCTCCAAGGCTTCCCTTTCCTGTGGTTACTCCTTCCTACCGCAGGTTGGTCTGTCGGCGGCTGGGGTGGTGGGTTTTATTGTGTTCTGCAGACAGTTGAATTTGTTGAAGGTTCATGATTGAAGGGAAATGTCTCAGTGAAAGAGACAATCTGTGCCTTTCTAGCTAAGAGCCCAAAGCCAGGCGTGGAGGAAGATCTCGATGAGGTACTTTCTTTTCATCAGCAGTCACGGGGCTTACTTCGGTGACCAGTTCAAAGTGAAACATGGTTCTCAGTCAAAAAAAAAAAAAAAGAGAGAGAAATGTATAGTAAATCTCTATTTGTTTCGATTAGGTTCCCTCAGAGTTGAAAATCAAAAAGCATTTTAATTTATTCTAGTAAGTAGAATATGATGAGGTAATGCAAAACTTGAGTTCACCATGGCTTACATTTTAATGTGAAGTATGGTGACCAAAAAGGAGTATTCTATTTTGTAAAAACAAGTTATTAAATTCACAAGAGGGAAATGTGTTGAATGAAGCCTGTATTTCATTTCTGGTTTAAGAGTTCCCTTTCCTCAATAACGAAAAATTGAATATTCACAGTGATGGGATTAATGAATTTTTATTCAAGTGTCATTGGGTCTAACATTTGCAAAATGTGAATTAGTGGGATCCAAATTAATGCTGTGTGGATGTGTCTAAGGATAGAGAAGAAAAGTGAATTAATACTTAGAAGACAATAAGTATTGGTGAAAGAAGACTGTGCCATATGTCAGAATTGGATTAGGCCACTGAGCAAAAAAGATGTTTCCCAAATATTCAGTCAAGAGAAGAGGAGAGGCCGGGCGCGGTGGCTCACGCCTGTAATCCTAGCACTCTGGGAGGCCGAGGCAGGCGGATTGTTTGAGCTCAGGAGTTCGAGACCAGCCTGAGCAAGAGTGAGACCTCGTCTCTACTAAAAATAGAAAGAAATTATATGGACAACTAAAAAATATATATACAAAAAATTAGCCGGGCATGGTGGCGCATGCCTGTAGTCCCAGCTACTCAGGAGGCTGAGGCAGTAGGATCGCTTAAGTCCAGGAGTTTGAGGTTGCTGTGAGCTAGACTGATGCCACGGCACTCACTCTAGCCTGGGCAACAGAGTGAGACTCTGTCTCAAAAAAAAAAAAAAAGAGAGAAGAGGAGAGAAAATTTCTATCGTACACATGATAATTTGGAAGCATATCAAGTTCCCATATGATGGAAGCAGCAGCCCTGCGAGCTACTCCGTTTGGCATGAGCAGTAGCCTTGATTGGTAACACTGTGGCAGATGAGGTGGACATTGTCACAGATGCTACAAAACTTAGTCTGGTGTGAAACAAGCAAAAACAGGTCAGGAGGATGAACATGATGACACAGTATGATGGAAGGACAGGCTGCCATTCTGCATCTAGAGGAAGGACGATGGGAGTTATCCAGATGAAGAGGAAGGGCACGATGTTCAGGCGCACTCCACAGCACTTTCTAGATCATGGATGAGAGCACTTGGCTTGGTCAGGGGAGGATGTGGTCAGAATACCATTGTCATGAAGGGCCTTGTGCGCCAGGTTAAGCTGTTTGAACTTGAGCTCCAAGGCGTGGGACTGCACTGTTGAGAGCAGGGAAGCAACATCCTAGTTTCACACTAGAAAGATTATTTTCAATGCAGAGTGGATGGGGTTCGAGACTGCAAGCTCGTGGCTGTTGTAGTGACAGGAATGGGGGATGATGCATGGTGGGCTGAGGGACGCAGAGCCGTGGAGAGGGACGGGGAACTAATGGAAATGCTGACTAGCTGGCGGGCAGGTGGAGGCGGGAGGCAACATGAGTGCTAAGCCCACGTGGGGCTCTTCACGAGATACAGCACCCGGATGCGGTGAGACGTTCCGGTGAGGAGATGCTGAGTTTGAAGAGCTTATGAGGCATCCGAGGGAGGGTGTCGGGTAGGCAGCTGGGAATCTGAGCCTGGAGCTCAGGGGATTTACGAGGGAAGCCACGCACAAGGGGGCCTGGGGACGAACTCTGCGGGGCACCCACACTTCAGGGACAGGCAAAGAGGGGCCTGCGGAGGAGACTGGGAAGGGGTGGCCAGAGCCGTGGGAGGAGAATTAATGGCCGCGAGGGTGCATCTAGGGGAAGGGCGGTCAACAGGACCAAGCCCTACGGTAGATGAGACGAGGCCACCACTGCCCCTTGCCTTTCCTTACAAGGAGGGGGCTGGTGAGCGTGGCAAGAGCAGTTTCCATGAGGGGTGAGGGCGGAAGGCGGTTAGCAGGGCCCGGTGAGTGGCGGACGAGAAAAGGGAGAAGCACTACAGGCAACTTCCGGTAGGTTGCGTGTGAAGGGAGGAAGTACGGCAGCCGGCGGGGAGCATTGCGTCCAGGACAGGGTGACTTCCGGTTTCGTTGTTCTATCGCGAGGGGCTTAAGGTCCGTGTCACCGCGAGGTGGAGGACCTCTGGAGAGGAAACGTGAATTATGTGGGGAAAAAGAAGGGACGAAGTAGACGGCAGAGGTTTCATTCCCCTTGTTGAGTTCCTTATTCCTTGGGCTGAAATGGTGTAGGATCCTTCTCTGAGGCGCGCGCCGGAATTCTGGAATGATCTCACGGCGCAAAATTGGAAGGAAGCGAGGAGAGCGAGCAGCAGGACGGTGCTGGAAGGCGGGGAGGTCTGGGGAGGGCAGGCCGGGCTGAGCCTCTGTCCACGAGCCGCCAAGGGTTTCACATCAGACGCCCTTGGAGTTGGCAAGGTGCTTAGATGTTAACTGGTTCAACGTTTTTTTGACATTGTATTTTTTAAAGAATTTCAAACTTAAAGAAAAATCGCAAGATTAGTAAAAAGAACTCTCATATACCCTAAACCTAAATTCACCAGTTGTGAACATTCTAACACATTTGCTTTCTCTTTCTTCCAGATATCAGTATACGTAAAGTATATATATAAAGTTCAATATTATATATTGAATGTAGTGAATAGTATATATATTAGTCATATGTATAGGTTTTTCTGAGCCATTTGAAAGTTCCTTACGAATCATCATGCTGCTTTTACCCCTCAATCCCTCAATGTGTGTTTCCTAAGAAGAAGGATATTCACAATCACAGAACAATTATCAAAATCAGGAAATCTGACACCGATACAATGCTATTATTAAATCTACATGCCTTATTCAAGTTGGGTCAACTGTCCCGATTGTATCCATTATAGCTATTTGTTTCCCAGTCCAGGCTCACACATGGCATTTCATGGTCATCACGTCTCTTTAGCCTGCCTTTGTCCATCATGACCTTGATCTTTGTGAAGCATGTAGATCATTTATTTTGTAGTGAATTTGGATTTGCCTGATATGCCCTTATGATTAGATTCCAGTGATGCGTTTGGAGCAGGACTTGGGGGAGGTGATGCTTACCCTTCTCAAGTGTATCTCATCCTGACATGAGTTTGCCAGTAATGTTAACTTTGACCATTTTTCCAGGTTTCTCCACTATAAAATGACTAGTTTTCACCTTTGTGGTTAATAAGTGTCTTGTAGGGGACGCTATGAGACTATATAAATATCCTGTTGCTCCTGAAATGTTCACCCACTAGTTTAGCATCCATTGATGAATTCTGCCTGAATTATCGTTATGATGGTTGCAGAATAGTGATTTTCTAACACCACCATTCCGTCTATATTTGTTAGTTCTTTCATTCTACTGCAGGGTAGAGCTCTCTTTATCTTTTTGTCTTTTTATTTCTTTTTGTCTTCTCTCTCTCTCTCTCTCTTATTGTCAGTATGGACTCAAGGGTTTTCAGAAATTAATACTGTCTAGCACTGTCTGTTTTTAGAAATTAATGCTCTCTTCTATCTTTCTCTTTCTGCTACCTTCGGGATTTCCTTTAAATTATCTAAATTAGCAGTAATTTGTTGTAAAACCTTACAGAAAATAAATCTGACCAAGACCCATGCTACCTGGTGGCAGAGGGCTAGAAGAATCACTGGCTTTTCTAACTCCCATGTAACACAAGAATTTTGTTAGCTATTTTGATTAATGCTTTTATACCGCAAATTAACTACTAGTGCCTTTGTATACATCTCAGCTTTCCTTTTAAACACATCACTCTGGCTTTATAAATTACAGTTAGACTACATTTCCCTGTGCTGCTTAAGTACCACACTTTATCATACAATTGATTTAAACAATTGAAAGTATAAATAATCTGGGGTCATTATAGTTTTTTATTAAATTAGCTGAGTTGCAGCCAGTGCCTGAAGGTGGTTAGGGATGCTAATTAACTCTTTCAGGTCCTTGGGGAGCTGTTCAGTGTACCCTAATAGGACAGACCTCACAGAGAAACCGAACCAATTACTATCAAGCAGGGGCTGTGGGAAGCCTCTGAATGCCTTATTTCCTATGGGTTTAGATGCAGAGAACTCAGGGGTGCTAGTGGTGTCTGTGCTTCATTATGTCCTATATCAGGAAGGATTAGAAAATAGTAACAGCTGACACTTGCTGAGTCTTTGTGACATGCCAGACACAGTCCTGGGCACTTTACACAATTGATCTAATTAATTCATTTAATTAGAGATACAAAAGAGTCTATTCCCTTATAGTTACACAACAATTTTAAACAGTATGGCAAGTTTTGCATTGTTTCTTTCTTTCTTTTTTTTTTTTTTCCATTTGATTCATAACACCTCACAGGTGACACATCCAAGGTCATGTTGCTAGTAAGTGAAGAGTCAGGGCTTGGACTCAGAAGAGAACTACTATTCACTAGTTAAACACAGCCCCTGTTCCCACCCCCCCAATTTTTTTATTGTGATAAAATATACATAAAATTTTCCATCTTAACCATTTTAAGTACTCATTTCAGTGGTATTAAATGCACTCAAATTGTTGTGCAACCATCACCACTATCCATCTCCACAACACTTTTCATCTTGCAAAACTGACACTCTGTGTCCATTAACCGCTAACCCCCCATCACCCCTTCCGTGCAGCCCCTGGCACCCACCGTTCTACTTTCTGTCTCTATGAATTTGACCACACTTAGGGACTTCACTCATATAAATGCAATCATGTAGCATTTGACTTTTTGTGACTGGTATATTTCACTTAGCATATGTCCTCAAGGTTTCTTCATTGTTGTAGCATATGTCAGAATTTCCTTCCTTTTGGGGGCTGAATAATATTCCATTATAAGTATATACCACATTTTGTTTATCCATTGATCCATTTGCAGACACTTGGGTTGATTCCACTTTTTGGCTATTGTGAATAATTCTCCTGGGAAACATAGGTGTACAACTACCTCTTCAAGACTGCTCTTTTAATTGTTTCAGGGAGATACCTACAAGTAGAATTGCTGGATCATATGGTTTTTCTATTTTTAATTTTTTGAGGAAACGCTATACTGTTTTCTGCAACTGCTGCACCATTTTACCTTCCCACCAGTGGTGCACAAGGGTTCCAGTATCTCAGCATCCTCACCAACACTTGTTATTGTTTTTTTTTTTAATAGTAGCCATCCTAATAGGTATGAGCTGGTATCTAATTGTGGTTTTGATTTGCATTTCCCTAGTGATTAGATTTTGAACATCTTTTCATGCACATATTGATCATTTAAACATCTTCTTTGGAGAAATGTCTATTCAAGTCCTTTACCAATTTTTGAATTGAGTTTGTTGTTGTTTTAGGAATTCTTTATATATTATGCATATTAATTTCTTATCAGTTATACAATTTGCAAATATTTTCTCCCATTTTATGAATTGCTTTCTTACTTGTTGATAATGTGTTTTGATGCACAAAAGTTTTTAGTTTTCGTGAAGTGCAGTTTGTCTAATTTTTTGTTGTTGTTGCCTGTACTTTTGGTATTATATCCAAAAAACCATTACCAAATTCAGTGTCGTGAAGGTTTTGCTCTATGTTGTTTTCTTTGAGTTTTGTAGTTTTGGCTCTTACCTTCAGGTATCTGTTTTGAGTTAATTTATATGGTGTTATGTAAGAAATGACTCCTTCTTTTTTTAAAAAAAAATAACATTCTTATTCCAGAAACTACACATATTCATTGTGGCAAAATAAGAAACTAACAGCTATAATCTCTCATAATGCTTTTTTGGTTCATATAGTTCCAAATATATTTTTTCTATATTTTAACATAAAAGGAAGTAGAAGTACTTATCGTTTAGAAATTTGTTTTTTTACTTTACAAATATTATAGACAACTTGCATGTCATTAGAAATTCTCTAATACAATTCTCGTGCACTACTTAATAATCCATTATTTAGTATTCATGTATTTTAGTATTCATAAAATCTGTTGTTAAACATTTAAATTGCTTTAAATTTTCACTATTTAAAAAACTGCTAATACAAATATCATTGTGGCTAAATATTTGCACATAGCTTGTAGTATCTTCTTAGAATAAATTCCTAGGGGTAGGATTTCGGAGCCCAGGACTGTGCCTGTGCTAAGAGTATGAAATTGCTGTTATGGTTCCCTTCGAAAAGACCTGGCCAATCTGCACTTCCCCCAAGTGGTAAAAAGGGGTGCTGGTCCTCACCAACCCATAAAACCTTAAGTGACTTGTGTCAGTTTGATGGATGGAGTTTTTTTATTATTCATGTTTTCATTTGCATTTTGATAAATAGCAAAGCTGAGTATTTTATGCTTACCAGTTATTTATAGTTCAAAGCAAAAGAGAAGACATTTTGTCATGTATGTTGCAAATGTTTTCTAAAATGTATCATCTGCATTTTCATTTCATTTGTGGTATTTTTTGATAGAGTGATAATCAATTACCCATTTTTCACCTTAAGCGTCTTTAGAAAGTGTTTCTCATTCTTAGTACGTGTTAAAATGCATCTTTTTTCCCTAGAAACCTTATATTATTATTTAAATAGTTGATCTAACTGAAATTTATTTTGATCTATGGTGGGAAATATGAAATCAATCCATTTCTTTCTTTCTTTCCCTTTCTTTCTTTCTTTCCCTTTCTCTTTCTTTCTTTCTTTTTCTTTCTTTTCTTTTCTTTTTCCTTTTCTTTTCTTTTCTTTTCTTTTCTTTTTCTTTTTCTTTCTGCTGAATCCTGTTCACCATTTAAGATCCAAAAAATCCCTCACACATGGTTACAGAGTAAATTCGTATTGGGCTTTTCTTGTCTTTTAGTTTTGTTCCACTGATACACGCCTATCTTGCTCCATTACCACACTTTTTAATCACTATAGTTTTACAATATGTTCTACTGGCTAATAGAAAAATGTCTGTCTGTCACCTGCCCATTCCTTTTTTTTTTTTTTTTTTCTTTTACTAATGTTTTTCATTCTGTACTTTAAAATTGCTTTCCCAGGTTCCTATTCTCTTAAAATTCCTACAGGGGATCCTGTTGGGAATTGTGTTAAGTTTTAGATATTAATAGTATGTGTTTGCAATGTAGAGTTTTTCTTATCAAAGAACATGATGTGTCTCTCCATTTATCCAGAACTTTTTTCTGTCCTTTGGTAAAGATCTGTTTTTCTCTTTTTATAGATTTTATAGTTTCTTATTAAGTTTATTTCCAGATATTTTAAAATTTTTGTTGCCATTGTTAAAGTTCTCTCTTTTTCATTGTATTTTCTACTGATCATTATTGGAATATAAGAAACCTTTTGACATTTGAATTTTTTTAGACTTATGATAGTTTCAGTTTACTCATTTATGGTTTCAGATACTGATTGTTATTTTTATATCCTTTCCAATATATAGTTATCATTTTCTTAGTTTATTGGTTAAAATTTTAAGAAAAATGTTCTTTTCTTCCCCAGCTTTATTGAGGTATAACTAACCAATTAAAATTGTATACATGTAAGGTATACAATATGATATTTTGATATACATGTACACTGTGAAATTATTACTGCAGTCAAACCAATTAACACATCCCTCACTCACAGTTACCCTTTGTTTTGTGAACATACTTCCGATCTACTTTCTCAGCAAATTTCAAGTATACATTATTATTAACTATAGTCATCATGTTGTACATTAGGTCTCATCTTATAACTGAGAGTTTGTACCATTTGACCAACATCTTCCCCTTTCCCCTGTCCCCAACCCCTGTTAACCAACTCTTCACTATTTCTATGAGTTTGGCTCTTTTAGATTCTACACATAAGAGAGATCATGCAGTATTTGTCCTTCTGTGCCTGGCTTATTTTACTTAGCACAATGTCCTCCAGGTTCATCCATGCCATCACAAATGGCAGAATTTCCTTCTCTTACAATGCTGAAGAAAATTTCATTGTATATATTTACCACATTTTCTTTATCCATTCATCTGTTGACAGACACTTAGGTTGTTTCCATATCTTGGCAATTGTGAATAGTGTTGCAATGAACATAGGAGTGCAGATATCTCTTGGGGATAGTGATTTTATTTCCTGTGGATATATACTGAGAAGTGAGATTGCTGGATCATATGGTAGTTCTATTTTTAATCTTTTTGAGGAACCCTCATACTGTTTTCCATAATGGATGTACCAAAGTACTAAGGGTTCTCTTTTCTCCATATCCTCCCCAATACTTGTTACCTTTTGACTTTTTGATAATAGTTATCCTAAGAAGGATGAAATGACAGCTTATTATGGTTTTGATTTGCATTTCTCTGATGATTAGTGATGTTGAGCACCTTTTCATATACCTGTTAGCCATTTGTGTGTCTTCTTTGGAAAAAGGTCTATTCAGGTCCTTTACCCATTGTCTAAACAGGTTACTTGGGGGGGTTTGCTATTGAGTTGGATGAGTTCCTTATATATTTGGGGTATTAACCCCTTATCTGATATAAGGTTACAAATATTTTCTCCCATTCCATGGGCTGTCTTTTCATTTTGTTGGTTATTTTCTTACTAAAAGCAGAAACTTTTTAGTTTGATGTAGTCACACTTGTTTATTTTTGTTTTTGTTGCCTGTACTTTTTGTATCACATCCATAAAGTCATTGCCAAGACCAGTGTTGTAGAGATTTCCCCTTATGTTTTCTTCTAGGAGTTTTACAGTTTCGAGTTTTATGTTTAAGTCTTCGATCTATTTTGAGTTGATTTTTGTGTATGATGTAAGATAAGGACCCAATTTCATTATTTTTCATGTAGATATCCAGTTTTCCTGGCATATTTATTGAAGAGAAGGTTCTTTCCACATTGTATATTCATAGCACCTTTGTTGATGATTAGTTGACCATATATGCATGTGTTTATTTTGGGGCCTTCTATTTTATTCCATTGGTCTATGTGTCTGTTTTTATTCCAGGACCACACTGTTTTGATTACTATAGCTTTATAATATAATTTGAAATCAGAAAGTGTGATGCCTCCAGCTTTGTTCTTCTTGCTCAACATTGGTTTAGCTTTGGAAACCAGTATTGTTGAAAGTATGGACTTTTTAACAATAGTAAGTGATCTACAGATTCAATGAAATTCCTATCAAAATTCCAATGGTGTTTTTCCAATAGAGAAAAAATTTTATAAATTAATATGGAGACACAGAAGACCAAATAGCTAAAGCAATCTTCCCATGAACACAGGATATCTTTCCATTTATTTGTGTCATCTTCAATTTCTTTCATCAGTGCATTATAGTTTTCAATGTACAGATCTTTCATCTCTGTGGTTAAATTTATTATCAAGTACTTTATTTTTTTCAATGCTATTATAAATGTTTTTTTAATTTCTTTTTTGAATAGTTTGTTTTTAGTGTACAGTAACACAACTGATTTTTTTTTGTATGTTGATTTTTGCATCCTGCAACTTTCCCAAATCATTTAGTAGTTCTAATAGCTTTTTGGTGGAGTCTGTAGGGTTTTCTCTATATAAAATCATGTCATGCAAAAACAGTGACAGTTTAACTTCTTTCTTTCCAACTTGGATACCTTTTATTTCTTTTTCTTACCTGATTACTCTAGCTAGGACTTCCAGTGCTATGTTGGGTAGAAGTGGCAGGAGTTGGTATCCTTACCTTCCTTTCCTGATCTTAGTTGAAAATCAACTTTGTACTGTTGAGTATGCATCAGCTGTGGGCTTGTCTTGTATGACCTTTGTTGTGTTGAGGCACATTCTTTCTACAGCTAATTTGTTGAGAGTTTTTATCATTAAAAGATATTGAATTTTTTTAAATGCATTTATTCAGATGATCATATGGTTTTTATCCTTCATTCTGTTAATTTATTGGTTTTCATATGTTTAACATTGCACCCCAGGTCTAAATCTCACTTGATCATGGTGTATGATCCTTTTAAAGTGCTGTTGAATTCAATTTGTTGTTAGTATCTTGTTGAGGATTTTTGCATCTATGTTCATCAGGAATATTGACCTGTAGTTTTCTTTTCTTGTAGTGTCCTTGGCTGGCTTTGGTATCAGGGTAAACCTTGCAGCCTTGTAAAATGAGTTTGGCAGTGTTTCTTCCTCTTCAATTATATGGAAGAATTTGAGGAGGATTGTTATTAATCCTCCTTTAAGCATGTGGTAAAACTCCCCAGTGAAGCCATTAGGTCTTGGGCTTTTCTTTGCTGGGAGATTTTTGATTACTGACTCAATCTCCTTACTTGTTATTGACCTGTTCAGATTTTCTATTTATTTAAGAAGAATGTTCTTGTTCCTAAATTTAATGGAAACGGTATTTAGGATTTTGCATTTAGATATGATTTAGACTCTTGGTTTGAAATGGATGTTCTTTATTGTGTTAAGGAAGTGTTCTCTTTTTCTTAATTTACCAAGAATTGTTTTTTCTTCTCCTCTTTCCACCTTCTTCTCTTCCTCATTCTTCCCCTCTTGCCCTTCCTTGTCATCTGGAATAAATGTTGACTTTCATAAAATGCCTTTAAAACATCAACTGAGATGACGCTATAATTTTCTAACTTCAATCTATTGGTAAGATGAGTTGTGCTAAAAAAGATCTCCTAATAATTCACACCTTTGCATTCTTGCAAAAAATCCTACATGGTCCTATGTTTAATTCTTCTGGATTGTATCTTCCAATATTATATGCAGGATTTTTGTAGCTATATTTCTATTACGTATGTAGAGGTTTTTCTGAGCTATCTTTGACAGATTTTGCTTTCAGAGTAAGCTAGTTAGAAAATAAATCCTGCAGCCTTCCATTGTTTTCTCTGTAAGAATTTAGAAGTATTGCCTACCAACAATAGACTTGCTAAAATTCACTATAGGTGCCTGGCATTGGGGGGGGGGCAGTTTTTTGGCTACATTCCTCTCGCTGATTTTTTGGTTATTAGGGGTTTTTTTCCCCCTCCAAATTTTTTATATATTCTCGGATCAATTTTTATAATTTACATTTTCCTAGAGAAAAAAAAATTTTTTCCTCAAGATTTTTAAGATTAGCATAAAGCTTGACATAGAATTCTATAATATTAAAATGTCTTTATCTGTAAGCTCCTTTCTCATTTCAAATATTACATTTTCTCGCTTTTCTTTATTGGACTAATCAGACATTTGTGTATCCATTGATCTTTTCAATGCCCCAGCTTTTGGATTTAGTGTTAAGTTTTTTTATTAAGTTTTCTAATTCACTGAAAAATTCATTCCTTCTTTCTGCCTATATTGTTTGTTATTGTTTCCCTAGCTTCTTGGATTAAATATTCAATCTAGTTCTTTTTATTCTCTGTTATTTAATTTCAACGGCATTTAGGGCTATATATTTTCCTCTGAGA
The DNA here is from genome assembly GCF_041146395.1 of Eulemur rufifrons. Taxonomy (NCBI): domain Eukaryota; kingdom Metazoa; phylum Chordata; class Mammalia; order Primates; family Lemuridae; genus Eulemur; species Eulemur rufifrons. The sequence goes on from NC_091007.1 coordinate 18,108,247, forward strand.
ATGATTTAGGATGATCCTCATATTTTTATATGTAGTATTCTCATGTCATTAATTTTTAATGTTCTATAATTGCTGTTTTGATTTCCTCCTGGACTCAAAGGTTATTTAGAATAGCCAAGCATGGTTTCTTACATGGTAAATTGGACCTCTTATTAGAATCTTTTTCTTCTGTCTGTAGACACATTCAGGGAGACGGTGTGGTAGTTTGGGGAGGAGTGATGTGAGTTACACACCACATACTTCCTTGTCAGCTCTAAGACTAGCCCTCAGTGGCAGCAATGAGGAGTGTCATATAAAAAAGAAAATAGCTCCTTCTCACCTCAAGTCCCCAGCTGCACATCACTTGGATTGTTGTTCAGTGAGAGGATGTGTGTTAGGGAAATGCTTTTGGAGAAAGTCAATGAAAAGAATAAATATTACAAGAATTATACACAAAAATCACTGCTCCCATAACCTGACCCTAATCTAAGGGATCTCATTATTGGAAAACAAATGTTAAAAGAATCCAACCTTTTTAAATAGGCTTCCTATATGTTTGGTCCTTTGAGTCCATTCTGGAAGGTTGGCATTTTATTTCTAGTTATAACCCGGCCTTTTCCCAGCATTTGACCTTGAGCAGTCACTTCTGCTCTCAGCCTATTACCTTGTTTGAAAAATGAGATGATTCGAGTAAAATCGGGTCTTGAGCCCCTTCTAATTCTAATGCACCTTAATCTCCAGCTCCACAGTGACATCTCACTGCCTTGCACCTAACAAAATGTCCTGATGTGATTAGATAAGTAAATAGTGGTTGTCAAGCTAGTCTACCCAAAATTCTCCAACGCAAAGTTGTTTAGCTTGTAGTAAATTTAGTTAAAATGTAAGATTTGCAAAACAATTTCTAAGAATTCTCTCAGTTTCCATCTTTACCTACAAAAACACTATGATGATTTTCATGTGCTTAAAAATTTATGTAAAGGATAAATATAATACCCAAATTTCCTCTGAAATTTGAATATTTTGTTGCTGTCGGGGCTGGAGCAAGGTGTTTTAGCACAACCTGATCTAGCAGAGGTTAAAAATCGCTGCTTTAAGGGATGCTCCAGGCGAAGCTGTTCAGTGCAGGGAGAAGCGTAAGGAGCGGGATGCTCTCCAGGGCTTTTCCCCAACCACACCACCCTCCCTCCCATGCCCTCCGTCTCACGGAAGTCCCCAGAGGTGGGCTGCTCTGAATCTGAGTCCAGACCCTTTGCACCAAAGGTACCTCTGATGCCTTGTTCCATTCCAGCCCAACCAACTAGTCACTAGTAACTTGTCCACACCGCTGCCCATGCAGTTGTCTTTCTTTGGGAAGCAGCTTCTCCTAAGTCAGTGATTCTCAGTGCTTTGAGGTCTAATATCTGCTTTACATTCCAACTACTTGTCACACCTCCTTCATTGACTGAAATGAAAATGATAGAAAATCTAACTTACCTTCTCACTATATAATGCTCACATTATTTTAAAAAATGAAGAAATGTTAGACAAGTAATTTGTAGTAAGAGAGCATTTCGATATGTAAAAGCTTAGGCAAGACAACAGTAGAAGTTGTAATGAAATAGTCTGATGCCTGCTATGGCTCTGGTCTCACAGGGAAGCCACAGATGAACTATTGTGCTAGCGACAAACACCAAAATCCCACTCGCTGTTCGCTAAATGCAGTAGCATCCCCCAACCACTTATTCTGATAATCATCTTTATCATAAGTTATTTTTTCAAATAGTCTTGTAAAAACCTAGATCAATGACTCTGGTGTGAAGTTGGCCATTGCAGCCACCTCCAGACAGCTATTTTGGTTTAAAGAATATTTCACTGCTGCCCATACCAGGCAACTACTTCGTCTGACTTTTTCCCAAAGTCTTGAAATAGGAATGTCACAATGCATAAAAAACAATCTCGACAATTAAAACTAACATTTATTGAATGCTTACCATATGTCAAGCCCTTTTAAAAATCATTTTGCGTTAATACCTTAGTTAATCCTCATAACTCTCTAAGTGATGTTATTTTCCAGGGATGTTTGGCACAGGAAATCAAGTGACATGACTGAGATCACACATCTAGCCACATCTAGCTTCTCGCAGAAATCAACTCCTCTATCGCAGTAGTAAACAAAGTATTAATACTATCAATTTTAATAAACAGACATTTCAGGATGAAAGGATGTTTCTTTCTCCAATGTCTGTCTCACTGTTTGCAATTTGAGCCCATGATTTCTTGACCTGCTTTGTATTTTTAGCACTTGGAATGTAACTAGGTAGGTTTTGACTTAATATTTTCATTCAACTGTTTCAGAATAGATTTTGCTCCTCCTGGTGTTTCATCTATATGTAAAATCGCAGGCTCATTCATTAGAAGATTTGGAGGAAAAATGTTTTCCTCAACTCTCCTTTCATTGCCAAATGTCTTGCTCTAAATCAGGCTTGTTTTAACCGCATTAAGAGAATTACTTAAAAAGAAGTCTCTGTGCAAGGTGGAGAGTCATTGTGGCCATTCTATAGAGAGTAACACATTGTGGTCAGGAGTCTCCAAAGAGTGCCAGAAAGTGTAGACATGCCTTATTCAAGGAGGCAAATCCATTTCTTCCTAGAAGCAGCCAAGGAGGTGTTCAAACATGATCAACAGTTGAGGGCTGGACTTTACCCTCATGTGACTGCTTACATTGTAAAAACAACAAAGTCAATTACTCAAAGCAAACCTTTAATACATTTATTTTTCCTTTCAGAGGGAAAATGATCCCATCTGATCTTGAAAGAAGGATCGTTGAAGCCAAACAGAAGGTAAGTTTCTACACAGAGCTTTATCCAGCCTATATTTCTACTTCCATCCAGTGAAGAATACACTTCGAGTTGTATTTTAAAGAGGATCGAAGCTTCAATGCCCAGCTTTAGTGAGAATATAGAATTCTGCATCAGTCACTATTTCTTTCTCTGAATGGTAGGCTCTGCTTTAGAAACGTTTAAAGTGCTGAGTAAATATTATACACAGAAATATTGTAAGAGTTTCCAAAGCATTTGTCTCCCTAGGAACTGAGGGTTGGCATTAAACAGGCACATTTGAAAGATCATTTTCACAAGCAGGAACTGTGCGCTTGTGCAAATGATGCTACTGTAGCATGTGAGTTACTGTTGCATGTTTATTTCAAATGGGCCAGTTTTTCCTGCCTAGGCTTGTGCTGATACGATTGGCTCTACAAACATCTTATTTTGTAGGAAGCAATTTAGAACCCTCTTTAAAAGTAACAAGTTCAGTAGACCTGCCAAAGACATACACAAAGCTCTAGAAAGTCATTTACATCCCTGCATGGTTCAACAGTCAGACAGCTTGTTTCTAGAATTCTCTGTTGAACTTTTAGTACATAGAATCTACAGTTCCTGGTTTAACGACGCACACATGCATTCCACCATTATGAAGTCGGGAATAATTATTTCCTTTCATACAGCCTTCTTTTTGTCTTTTCAAAGTGGTAGCAGGAGATTTCCCCAGTTCTTGTCTAGGTACTAGAACTGCTTCTAAGATCAACTGCAAGATTAAACCTTTGCTGCCACCTAAAGACAGACTCTGCAACACCACGTTTTATAAACCAACAAGACAGAGTCTTCATGGAATGAGTTTGACCCTATTTGTGGCATTCTAATGCCTTTGTCTAGCAGCGGCCTAGTATTTCAGTTAGTTTTCATTTAGCCATGGCCAGAGAGATGGAGGACTACTTAGATAGATAAAGGCCATGGCATAGCCCCATGTGAAGCCACCCTTCTGAAACTCTAAATAAATGAGCTGAGCATTTTCCAAGTAGGGATAATGGCTGGTGGGTTTCTTCTCTCCTGCCTGCTCGCTCTAGGGTATTAATTAAGTTCTTAGGCCCTTTGGTGAAGAAGAAAGACTAGAAGGTGAGACAAGTGGGTAAAGGGGGCCAGAAAGTCTACCTGGAATCTATATGTGGCTTGTGGCCATCACTGACAACCTCTGGGTTCAGTTCAGCCTCTTCTGCAAAGCGGAATGTCTATTACAAGGCACCCTCGGGCCCAACAGCATGACATGCAGAGCTCAGTTTCCAGAGAGGGAACATTAATCCGCACCAGGCCCCAGGGTGTTGATAACCCTCCTGACGGTTCCCAAAACACAGATGAGTATGGTAGGGGGAAGATTTCCATCGTTTTTAATCCAGTTTTTTCTTTATTTTTTTTTTTTTTTTTGTTGTTGTTTTTTTATTTCAGCCTATCATGGGAGTACAAATGTTTAAGTTACGTATATTGCCCTCCAGCTTTTTAAGACTCCTTGAACCCTCATTTTACATTATTCGGGACTTTCTCGTTTGCGTAGGGATTTGTCCCTTTCCTCGTGAGTGCCACGGCCGGAACCACCGTGTATGGCGCGTTCGATCCCCTCTTGGCTATCGCTGACATTTGCAAAAAGTACAAGATCTGGATGCATGTGGATGTAAGTATCCCTTGGGGACTGGCCTCCAAAATGTCCTTGCGTGGTTTTCATCCGGGCGCACAGAATGAAATTTAGTTTTCCTTTTTTTTTTTTTTTTTTTACTTTATCAGCTTATTTTTGGAATAGTGATATTTAAGCTTTTAAACATTGCAGAGACAAACTAGCACACAGCTCACACAGTACACAGCCTGTGGCTGATTACGCCTGACTGTTCCCAACATGGTAATATTTGTATTGCTATGACCAGCACCCAAGCTGAGCACTTAGTCCTCAGTTCACTGAGCTGTCATCTCCATGGAGGAATACAGCCGACAACAGTCGCACATGGAGGCCTTCCTCCCTTGCAGGATGAATCAGAAGAGTAAAAAGGAGTTGTGTTTATATAGGAAACCCAGAGGATACAAAACTTAAGCTCAAGTTAGGTATTTATGCATCTAGGGAGGAAAATGGGCTTGACGACTTACTGAGAAATACAGACCACCGAATTTCCAGTTTCTTAGCTTGGTCAGCTAAGAAGATAAATTATATTTGAGATATTTTGACCCCAGGCTAGTTACACCAAAAATAATGGTGATGATGATGATGATGATGATGGAGGTGTGGCCCACCAGAACATTTTCAAATGAAAAGTAGCCAGTTTTTAGAGGGATGAATCGAAATATTTAAGTTTAGGTCAGTATCACTTAAAGTGTGGTTTGCAGATCAGCTGCCATCTGCAAAGTGTTCACGATCCATGCTGAGATAAGGAATTTGTGCCAAACCATCACTCATCACAAACCATCCCAAACTAAGTACAATGTTTGGTGCTTAAGGTGATGTGCATTCTGGTGCAAGATCCCTGTGTCGCTGTGGGTAAGCTGTGTGCATTTCCATTCATTCCAGAGTTATCCTGCAGAGCAGGTACCAATCTTCTTTTCCTTCCCTGATTCACCATGTGAGTTGTTCATTAGGCTGCCAGAGACACTTCTTTGTATACGTGAAGACACTGATTGAACAGCTCAGGTACCTCCGCTGCTGGATCTCAGAACTGGAAAGCATGTTTGACCCTGCTGGCTGATTCAGGAAGACAATTACCTGACAACTTGAAAACTAAGAATATTTGTGTCTCCTGAAAGCAGCAGATGCTGTGGTCTTTGTTTCTACTGAAATTAGAACTAGGGGATCTTTTAACCAGTTGTATTAGCTTTTCTTTGAAACCCATCAAGTTTACCACTTATTCTTGTTAGCCTTAACATTCACACAGTCTATAATTAAACTAGAAAAAAATCTTAAAATAGTATACATTTGGAAAATCAAATAATTTTTCAAAGGGTAAGAGAACTGAAATTACAACAAAGAGGAAAAAAGTGATTATATCATAACAGGGTTTTTTTTTCTTTAAAATCATCCCAGAATTATTTTTACACACAGAATAAAGAATGTTAACGTTTTCAAATGAATCTCCATCTTGACATTCTATTTTTAAAGATGATTACTACACCAATTCAAATCTTCAAACTTGAGTACAAATTTTTAAGGGATGTGTTCCAATTGCTCAGCTAATTGACTGGTACGAATCTTTCCTGCTTGTGGATTTTTGGTGGTGGTTTTTTTTTTTTTTTTTTTTTTTGGACACAGAAATTATCCAAAATTACACATCAGTAAAATAAAATTGTGAAACTGCTTCCTTCCTCTGGAATCATCCAGAGTTGTCAAAAGAGTTTTCCTTGCAACTCAGAAGCTGTGTAATGGGTGCTCAGTCCATCTGCTCTACCTTGAACTCTGGAGACCACAGAGTTTCCCATGCTGAGAACGTGGGCTTCACTAGGACTCATAGTGGGGGTGGTGGGTTGCGGGGAGACTCTTTCTCCATCTCAAACAGAAGAAATATGCTGCTAATTTGGCTCCTTATGCCATATAAATGTAGGACAGAATCTGAGACCTTAGAATGGCCCTCCAGTTTAAACCTTGAAGGTCTAGGCCCAGAAGAAGGTGGCCCACTCCCTAAGTTGCCTGGAGTCGAAGAGATCATTTTCATCCTGTGAGACTCTCATTAGTCTGGAAGACAGCAAACTGTAGAAATCTAGGCGATGAAAACCCACTACCTCTTTCCTTGTATGATCTTCTTTTCCAGGCGGCTTGGGGTGGGGGATTACTGATGTCCCGGAAACACAAGTGGAAGCTGAGTGGCGTGGAGAGGTATGTGCGTTCTTCTTGTTAACAACGTAAAGTGTTGAAGGCTAGACGTGAAAAGCAAATGACACTCAATTTCCAGGAGCTCTGGGAATACAGGTGAGCCCAGGCTGGTCAGTGCTCGTACACCTTGCCCTGTCTGGCACTGCACTGGTGACGGTTATGTGTGAACAAGCAAAAAAGAAAATCAAATCCCACGTCAAGTGACCCAGGTAGAATATCTCTTAGACTAGAGATTCCTACCTGGGGTCTATTCTTGGGATCTCTGATCCAGCCACCAAAATTATTTAAAAGCTGCAGGAAGTCCACATTTTCTAGGAGAAGATTTGTGGCATTCATGTTCCATGAAAGAATAATATCCACTGCTTTAAAAACAAAAAACAATAATTTTACAAAGCAAAAAAGAGCCCCCTGAAATTTTTCAACGTTGACAGTTCAGGTTTGGGGTTTAACATGTCCAGTTCACTTACAGTGAGACAGACTCGTGATAACATCGTCTCGTGGTTTAAGTCCCATAATAACCTTTGTCTGACATAGCTCTGATTGGCGCTGCAAAGCGTCTTTTATTTAGAGCCTCTGCAGTAGACCATTGAGAAAAGCTGCAAAACACAAAAGGAGGTAATATTTGATTAGCATATTCAGATCCAAAGGAAAAAAAGACAGAATGCAAAATACAGCCTCAGGCTTTGGCTTGGGACCACGCGCAAAGGCAGCCCAGTTCTCCATCACAGCACGCAGGTCAGCTTCAGCGGTGAGCCCTGACACGCCAGGTGACTGAGAGAGCCTGAATTCATCCGAGGCTGCCAGATGCCCCCCAGCCCTGAGAAGCAGCCAGATGCTGCCCAGGAAGAGCTTCGCACTGGCGCTGCCCCTGGACATTGTGGCACAGTTTCTGCTGCAGGACGAGGTCAGGGTCTGGCTGGGCACCGAGAGTTGCCCCTGCTCTGACTGCAGGTGCCCACTCAGGTGCGGGAGGATGAGGGCAGGCTGTGCCCGCCCCCAGACTCAGCCAGGTCCAGCCTTCTGCTGCTGGTTCTCTGGGGCTTCTCCCAGTCCTAATCCCTTCGCATCATGAAGATCTGCAAGAAACCAGAAGCTCATGCAAGAGGCAGTGAAATAAACAGGGAGAGATGATGAGGGAAAAAAAGGGAAAACAACTTCTCAGACGATGAGAACAAGAACTAAATTCATGTGCTTTCAAGAGAGGTGGTCTATACACAGCACCTTCTCTTCTTGGAGTTTCTTTTTGACAGGCAGAAAAAGGGAGCGTCTCTTATTCTACCTTTGATACACGTGTCACTGCAAGCGCTGAAAGCCCTGGAACATCCTCTACTTGAAAGCTCACTAAATTTACCTCCCCTGAGCCTTAGAAAAAGAAACACCCACACGGGTTTGTGCTAAAGACTGTTATTTGAGAGCAAAGCTTAGAACGTTCATCACGGAACATGAAGTCCTCTCTCATTGCCATAATCTTGAAACTGTATTGTAAAGAAATCTTTCAAATAGAATAGCCAAGTACAACGTCCTGAAAATGAGGGGCCTGCTGGGGCTCCGCTCTGAGCCGCTCATTTTGCCTGAGGGCCCTCATCTTGCTGCCTTCCTAGCAACAGGCACGCTTGCTTCGGTGAGTAAAGTAGGACCAGGGGAAACCGCTGGTGGATAATGTGCATGAGCGTAAGTTTAGGAAAGACATTTGTCTCACTTGGGGAGTGACGTTTCTCCAAGCATTACAAACCAAAGCGAGGGGATGAAGGATGAAAACTCACCTGTGGGATGGAGTATAATCGATTCGGGTGATGGGTACACCAAAAGCCCAGACTTCACCGCTATACGCTGTATACGCGTAGCAGAATTCAACTTGTACCCCCTACATTTATTAATACTAAATTTTTAAATTTTTTTAAATAAATAAATAAAATATAGTCACAGTGCTCTCTAACTGCAAAATTAATTAATTAATTAATCTCTTAAAAAATGGAGGAAATCCATACTCAGTTCTGGTCCCCAGATTCAGAGGTTCTTCCGTGGTCACAGGGGGACCCAAATGACATTCTCACAGCAAAATGGCAAAAGCACCAGGAACTCTGCCTGGCATCCCCTTTGAGAACCAACCAAATTCTAAGGGAACAGCTGTCTTCCTTGCTAGCGCTGTCAAAATGGCTAGAGATGGTGACGCTTTTAGCCGGGCATGGTGGTACACGCCTAGGACTCAGGAGGCTGAGGTGGGAGGATTGCTTGAGCCCAGGAGGTTGCAGTGAGCCATGATCACACCACTGCACTCCAGCCTGGACAACAGAGCAAGACTCTGTCTCAAAAAAGAAAAAAAAAAAAAGGTGCCGCTGAGAGGGCACAGCAGGACCTGGCCGGCGCAGGCCTCTGTGCATTGTGTTAACACACCGACCCCCTCCACGCGGCTACTGCCTCCCTGGGGTAGTCATTGCTGTGTCCACTCGCAAGGCTCTAGGGCCCAGCTGAAGGTTCTAGTGCAGCTTCTGCTGCTTCCACAGTCGGCCTCCCCCTCACCCTGAGAGCCAGGGGTCAGAACTTCCTTCAGCCGTTCTGAGTCTGTGTCCTACGCAAGCCACAGCACAAGGTACCGCGTGGGCACAAAAATGAATGTGACCTGCAGCCTGTCCTCAAGGAGTTTAGCACCCAGCGGAGAAGACTGGCAGTTAACAATGGGTTAAAGTTCAAGGCAGAGAAGTAAAGCCGCGAGACACGGGCAAGTGAGCTGATGGGGAGACAGAGAAAGGAATGGGTTTAGGGCAGAGGAGCGACACGATCTTGCCTGTGTTTTGGAATGACTTTGAGTCAAAGAGCAGACGGAAGCCAGGACCTGACTAGAAGCTATGAAACGATGAGGAACGTCCAGTCGCGGGAGGGGAGAGACGCTGAGGGTTGAGCAGAGCTGTAGCAGCGGCAGGGACATGAGTGGGTGGACCCCGGAGGGGTGACATAGGGCAGCAAAGGAGGGGCAATGTCAGGAGAGGGCAAGGATGGAATGAAACCAACTCCGACACTGAGATTTGGGGGCTGGATGCCTGGAATGAAAATGATGCCGGACACACAGAATACAGAGGAGAAAGAATAAACTGAAAAGCATGAGCGGTGGCAGGTTGATTAGTTCATTCGGGGCCTGTGGATTTGGGTGCAAATGAGGGCACAAGGATGCGTCTTAAAACAGCCCGGGCGGACTCAGTTCTGCCCGACTTACTGAAATCTGCAGAAGCCACGTGACTGAATCCACAGCAAAACATTTTGAAATGAACCTGAGGCTGTTTTTTTCATAAATTGGCAGCATTTCTCAACGGAAGCGAGGCCGTGTCATCGAATCGGTCTGCGTGGCCTTTTGCCATCTCTGCGAGACATCTTCATGCCTCCCAGAGAGGCAGGGCAGGGACCTCGGTGACAGGTGGCCATGTGCCTTGACAGCTTCCCTTCTTGAAAGACAAATGGGCCAACAGCCACAGTCACAGAAGGGAGGACAGCGCTTTCTCCTCCCATCGGGCACCCCTGTTGACAGAGCTGAGTTCATCGGGGTTAGACGTCTAGCTGTAGAATATTACGGAATGTATAGGATGGTGATGTGTATGTGCCCAAAGTCACAAAGCTCATAAATGCTGCAGACAACCTTATTTAATGCTCACTGTGTGTTAGGCACAGTTACAAGCACTTTACCCAAATTACTTACTATTGTTCGCCTTTTACAAATGAGGCCATCTAGGCACAGAGAGGTTAAGTAACTTGTTCAAGGTCACACAGCTAGGTAGTGATGCAAACCCAAATTTTCCAGCTCCTGAGTCCTTCTCCCCTAACCACGATTACCTACTGTTCTCAAGCGTAGATTTCTTCATTCCAAGGTCATTCTACAGAGCAAGGAGATATTTTCTTGGAAGAAACTTTTCAATACTACAATTCTGTTATTGTTCATTTAGCCATTTAGTCCTCTCTCCAGGAGCAGTAATCTGACCCTGAACTGCCTTTGCCTCTGTTTCCCCAATCCCGGTCCTCAATGTGCATGTGAGCCAGCATCAGGGCCAGAGAGACACCAGCAGATGAGATGGACGATTCGTTGGCTCAGATAAGATCCCCAGGCCAGTAAGTGTCCTCTGACAGGCTGGCGACACCGTCCGCTCATCGCATGGATGGATGACCTCTTTCCTGGCCTCTGATTTCGCCCCGAGGCCTGTGAGCACGCGGAGCCCGAGTCTATTCATCAGCCCGAGCTGAGCCGGCTACCTGGGCTCTCTGCTGGCTCTCTGCGGGCAGCGACCGAGGATGGTTCTGCCACTTTGCTTCCTCCTGTGGTTCTGTCTGGGCCACGGTCACATCCGTAGCCTCGCCCTGAAGGACCCCTCGGTCCCTCAGAAGACAAGCACAGAGACTGGCCTTGCCTGGCAAATGAGCATGTGCCGTGCGCTGGGACGCACGCGGGGAGCAGTTGCTTTCCGGGGACCTCGAGGAGGAGCCCAGCGGGAGGGGGCAGAGACACGGGAGGCAGGTGAACAGGTCTGCAGAGATGACACTGAAGGACTCTGGGGACTTAAAGAGTAAGCAGGACTCGGCCAGGGGAAGCGAAGGGAGATGGCTGTCCAGCAGCGTGAGAACAGAATTGTCTGAGAACAAAAGATAATCTGGTGAGATGCACACGGAGAAAGGACAGTGAAGGGATGCGAGACTGAACTGTCCCCGGGGCTCGTCCTGGGGTGTCCTGGGCCACGCCCCACAGTCTGGAACCTGGGCTGGCGGCACACGGAGCTGTTGGCTGTTTTGGAAGAGGAGAGGGTTATACCCAGAGCTAGAAGAGAATTCTGGTACCAGGTGGAGGATGAAATGAAGACCGAGAGTCAGTTAAGGCAAAATGTCTGTATCCAGATTAAAATAATAATTATTATTATTAAAGGAATCTGAACCAGGACTGTGGTTCAGGCTTTTCAAATGACGTAAATCCCTGAGCTGGGAGTCTCTGCCGTGTGAGCCGCTGGTCCTGGGAGGGAGCACCACGTGCCTCCGGTGTGCGAGGCCAACAGGAGGGAAACCTCCGCCCTGGGGGCCGCAGGACATCTCCAGCTCTCAGGGCACTAGCTAGAAGTGACTACGAAAAGACACGTTGGAGAAATGTGGAGAAAAGCATACAATTCAGCCCCGGAGTGAGCTTGCTCTCTGAGCTCCTGGCGGGGACAGTTGGGGACGCAGGAGGCAGCTGCCTTCCCCTGCAGGGTGCTCTGATCCCCAGTGGCCAAAGCGGGGACCCTAGTTGGAATGAGCCTGGTCACTCGCAGGGACACCCACGCCCTCACCTGCTGTCTCTGTGTACAAAGAGAAGTTGCAGGTTTAAGATTCTGCTTTTTGTTTTGGAAATTCGGTGTCATCCTGGAGTCTGAGAAACAACGCCCAGGAACACAAGCTGTGCTGCTCCTGCTCTGGGCCTGTCGTGGGGTGTCATTCTCTTATTTGTGTATTTTAGGGCCAACTCTGTGACGTGGAATCCGCACAAGATGATGGGGGTCCCCTTGCAGTGCTCCGCTCTGCTGGTTAGAGAGGAGGTAAGTCTGTCCCGACTCTGCGTCCCAGGCCGTCGGTGGGATTTCGCTGTCATTGTACGGTTGACTTTCTCTTGAAATGACAAGATCACTAGGTCTTCTCTCCCGCATTGCTCGCGTTCCCCAGCGAGCCGTCTTCTGAGCACCTGTCCGGACGGTAAAGGTCTGCCTAGAGGGGAAAACAGGCTTAGGACGGCTCAACTTTCAGAATATAAACTTTGACCTAATCTCCATGTTTTCAATAAATACTTCTTTCCTCAACTCGCCCTAGTGTCCCCTAATCCAGAGTCCCTCTAGGTTTACTCTCTCAAAAAATTAAATATCCAGTCTTTTTCTGGAATCTGAGAAGGGATAGCTTTTACTATATTAAAAAAAAAAATGTGTGATATAGGATTAAGGTTAGCGTGAGGATTCAGACACATATATATATGTATGTGTGTGTGTGATATATCTCATAATTATAGTCTAGTCTATTTATAGCTACAGCCATGTTCAGAATGTAAGGAATCTGCATATGTGTTAACGAGCAAATAGAAGAATTAGCAATGGCACTTTCATTCATATGACTTCTGTTAACAAGGCCTAGGGCCGTTCTCTGCAGGTGTTCACTGTTGGTCTCTATGTCCTCTCTATGTCCCTGTGACCCCGGGTCAGAGCCGCCCACACACCCTCACTCCTGCATTGGTTTAGTTGATGAGACCCAAATAAAGACCTCCCGTTTATCTCTTTTAAATTTTATCTCCTTAACATTAATAAAGCAACCCCAGATCAAGGGGGACTTTTTAATATTTACTTTAAAAATATTTTGCTTTTTCCTAATTATAAAGGTAACACGTAATTATTTTAGAAAATTTGAGCAGAACAGAAGATATAAATAAATTTAGAGTCACCCCAAATTCTACCACTTAGAGATAAACGTTATTACTGATTTTTAATATTTTCTCCCACCTTTTTCTAGGAATATATAAAATACATAAATAAGTATATATTTAAAATAAAATTGCTATTGTCCATGTCATAGACACTTTTATTCTTTTTCACACTTAACATTATATTATGATCTTCGAAAACATGACTTTAATGGCCTTATATTATTCTGTCACATAATTTAATGAATCATACCCATATGGTTAAAATACTAACCAATATTTTACATAGTGGCCTGATAAAATTTTTAGATATGTATCTTTGATCACATTCCTGATTATTTTCTTAAAGTAGATACCGCAAAGTGGGATTGCTGGATCAAAGGTTATTATTATTTCTGTGGTGCTTAATATCTCCTGTTGTCAACTGCAGATTTAAACAGCATCTGTGCCTTCTGTGTCTTCATCAAAGTAATTAACGTAAGGATTAATGACAGGATTGAAGACAGAGATTGCCCTTCAAAATGAAATGAGTACTTTGAAAAATATCCTTTTGGACTGATTTTTCCATCACATAAAAATCCAGTTCAATGTATCATCATCTACCCTAGCTCATGCAAACCTCAGCTACACTGTGTGAAAGGAGAAAATAAATTTTCATCATGTAGATGTCGGCCAGATGTTAGACAGTGGCTCCCACTATGTCCTCACAGACCAAAAGAGAAAGGACAGTCAGATTTGGAACTGATTCGGTGACTGCATTTGAAGGACCTGCTGGTTGGTAATTTGATGTTACTTGGGATAGAGCCTGTGGCTGGGGCCTAACCTTGTATCATTCAAAATATGCATTGACAGTCTGAGTAAAACATAGAAGTTTATTGACACCTTAGATGAGAGGAAACTGGGAGGTAGAGTAAATGTGTCAGGACATAAACAGAATACAAGATGATGTTTGCAGACTGCACCAGTGAGCCACAGCCAAAGAAGGGGGCCTGTTAGTGAGGACCATGGTAAGGAGGTCCAAGTATAGCGTGGTTATATTTTGACTGAACAGGGCAGGCTTGTTTGACACATGGCTACTTCGTTGGACTTGTAAAAAGTGCAGAGGACGTGAGATTGTACTCTTCAGGGTCACCAATGAATGGAGAGAAAAACACCATTCATTCAAGAGATACAAGAAGTAGAGTTTGAGCCTGAGAAGGTGGTGGTCTCATTCTCTCCGTACCTGCGGTGTTTTGCTTCGCTTGGTGTCAGATCTTGCATGGGACCCTATCAGGCTAGAGCTCAAACGGTGGGGACTGATCGGTAAACATGTAAGAGGGATGGTTGAAAGGACTAAGGACGTTTAACGTAGGGAGAAGAGAGAGGGAAGAAAAAGAAATGTTAAGGACAGAGAGGAAGATAGTAGCCTTCACAGTTTAAAGGACTCTCAAGTGGAAGAGATTTGTTTTTTTCTTAAGGCTTTTGGGGGGCTGGGTTAGTGGCGCTGAGTTGTACCAATTTGATGGCAAAATCAGAACACACTGTGATTTTTAGGTATGACTTGGGTTCGATAAAATGCACACTTTTCTAAAAATTAAGCTGTTCAACAGTAGGAATAAATTGATCATAGGAAGTGATTGAATAGAGATTGGACAGCCACTTATTAGCAAGGATTTAGAAAGTATCCCTTTATTGGGTAGGAATAGAGTAAATGAGCTTTCAATTCCCTTCTGAATCCAAGACTTTATGATGCTCTGACAGCATTTCTTTTATTGGGGTCTAAGGAATAATACTGTTCCATAAGATGTTAATAAGTGTTCTGTGATAAGAGAGTTCTCAGCATTAAAAAGGTTGGGATATATTGGATTAGAGTTAAAAACAAGTTTCATTATTTCAGGGCTTATTGGAGGCTTTAATATGCTGATGTATACTGCGGTATCTAAAAAAAGGGGATTTTTGAGATAGTTTCCTAAATTTATTTAAGCATGAGAATCTTTCATTGTACAGCAACTATTAACAGGTCTTAAATAGTTTGGTGCATGATGGTCTATAACTTTTCCATGGCACAGAACCAGGACACTAACTCGCCAAGGCCTTCTGTATGAAAAACAACATCACTTCCACTTGTCCTTTAATACAATAGTGAGACTGGAGCTGTCCAACTTTTTAGAGGTCATGTGCTTGGTGTTGTCTTCCTATCCCAGTAGCAATTGGTCTGATCCACCCACCATTCCACACTCTCTGAGTCTCTGAAGTGGTCTCTTGTAGTGTTCATGGCTCCTCTTTGTGAACTTGCATGGCCAGGGGAAGAATGGAACAAAGTTTCTGTGACCATGAAACCAAATAGAAGCACCTGTTGCAATTTTCACATCTGATTGGTCTTCAGGTGAATTTTCTTTTTCAAGTTCATGGTCTTTCTACCGTTCTAATTCAAATACATTGTATTTAATTCTTCTTATTCTCAAAAATAACATACTAGACTCCAATGTCTCTGAAGCCTAAACTCCAAGGTAGACTCCAGTTCTGTCGCCTACCATCTGGGCACTCTGTCTTTCAAACCCTAGTTAAAACTGTAGTTGCATTGCATAGTGTTTTAGTTTGGATAATTTTCAAAAAGTGTTCTCATTTCTAACTTCAACGGAGTGATCACATTTTAGTCTTTTCTTCTCTTGTCACGCGTCACAAGAGAAACAAAAACCAAATGCCAAAGCTTTTGGAAAATCACAATTTATAGTAGCTGACAAAAGAGTCAAAGGCTTCCAGTGGTTCGGGACAAACTGAAACATGGTGGGGTTTCTAATGAGGAGACTGGCAACGCTGTTTTAGTCAGAAAGCGTGATTCATTCAGTGTTCTTTGGAATAGTTCAATCACGTTGCCTCCCATTCCCATGGTGAGGTTACAGTGCTAGCTAGGGCAAATTGGCGGTCATTGCCGATGAAACTTTCCACTGTAACTACCATGAGAAACTGAATATGAAAGTGCAGAACTGAGGCTCTGACCACTCTTGAGAGAGGAACATGACACTGGAAAGATCAGTTATTTAAATTCATCTCAGATTTGCAATGTCTTTTTTTTAAAGATTTCAGCATATATAAAGGATAGCAATGAATTGTCTTAAAAGCTATGATTTCCAAAGAGAGCTCACACTCTAACAGCTAAACCATAAAGTACTTGAACTAGCTATGGATGGAAATGCTAGAAGAACTGGACTAATGATATTTTACGGAACTACAGAGTTTCCAAAATATTTTAACTACAACAAAACCAGAATATCAGGATGTTCTCCCAAAGAAGGAACATCATACTGTGATTTGGACTTTTATTTATTGCTTGAATTTTTAATAAATGTCTTCTCTTAAAAGGGAGAGTAAAAGTATAAGTGTGTCCTTTGTTAACCTCTACGTTTGTCCCTGAGCCTTTGATCCCGCAGAGTTGACCTCCCACAGCAGCCTGGGCATTCCTGTCCAGGACTGGCCCACATTTTCTTTTGTCATTTGATTCTTACGGTTTTCTTTCTCCACGATATGCATTGTGACTTTTTGGGTTTGTGTGTTAGTATCAATAATTCCCACCACAATATAAAATCTAATGAATGGCCAGTAGACTTGCCTAAATTTTCTCTTCTCTCTTTCAGGGGTTGATGCAGAACTGCAACCAAATGCATGCCTCCTACCTCTTTCAGCAAGACAAACATTACGACCTGTCCTATGACACTGGAGACAAGGCCCTACAGTGTGGACGCCACGTGGATGTTTTTAAATTGTGGCTAATGTGGAGGGCAAAGGTGAGCGTGTGCAGAACAGATGAATGTCAACTAAAAACCAGAAACTTTATCTGGTGACACCTATTACAACATGTTAAACAATTGATTTCCAAATTGCAAATTAGTTACCCAACATTGTTTCTTTAATTCTATATTTAAATGCCTGCATTCAGCGTGGGCAAGAATATAATCAAATCCATTGTTTTTGTCCCTTTTAAGCTAAATTGCTTCTAATGCTCACTCATGTAGGAAACATCCATTTTGCCTTATATGGCAGAAATCTTGATTTTTAGTAAGTGGTTGTTGTTGTTGAGTTTTTTATCCCTTGACTCTTGGTTTTTATACCCAGTGATTGATCACCGGGGTAAGGTTAATGCAATCTGAAAGCATATATTTAGAAAATAAAAAAAGGAAAAGTAAATAGCCCACCATGATAGCTTATTTTTGACATTTTAATGGATAACTTTTAATTGTAAAGCTTTTTGCAAAACTCCAGCAGTACCTGACCACCTCCTTTTGCTGGGGCTCTCTGTTGACCTTGGAATTGGACTGTAGGTGATCCCTCCTCTCTCGGCAAGGTAACTCTGTAACTAACGGTGTGCAGCCTTGCCCGGACCTCAGTGTAGCCTTCCAAGGGCATATACATTTGTGTCTAAATGAAGCAGGCTGGAAAGGTCAAAGATTTTCATTTTAATCTTGACCAGATTTCTCATCTGAAGGTCACAAATTAGTGACTTCCCATCAGGTTTCATTTCTCTCCCACGGGAAGCAATGGACAGTCTGTTGTATACGCTATAGAAACCCAAATGCAGAGTGCATTCCAGGGAAACCGAACAAAGGAAAATGAGAAAGGGAGCGATCAAAGGTGTCAATCTAAACAACAGAGAGGGGCCCTCCACAAGAAAAGATGTTTATTTGGGAATAAAGCGTTGCAATGGGAATAGTATGCCGTAGTAAACTATGTGCTTATTCAGGGAGGTAAAAGAAGACAAAAGTTTTTAAAGAAAAAAATGGGAAGGGCCAGGCGAGGTGGCTCACGCCTGTAATCCTAGCACTCTGGGAGGCGAGGCGGAAGGATCGCTCAAGGTCAGGAGTTCAAGACCAGCCTGAGCAAGAGCGAGACCAGTCTCTACTAAAAAATAGAAAGAAATTAGCTGGACAACTGAAAATATACAGAAAAAATTAGCTGGGCATGGTGACGCATGCCTATAGTCCCAGCTACTTGGGAGGCTGAGGCAGGAGGATCGCTTGAGCCCAGGAGTTTGAGGTTGCTGTGAGCTAGGCTGATGCCACGGCACTCTAGCCTGGGCAACAGAGTGAGACTCGGTCTCAAAGAAAAAAAAAAAAAAAAAAAAAAACAGGGAGGATTGCATAATTGTTTTGAGATAATTATCCTTGGCTACAAAGATCAATAACAAGGATGACACCAGTCCAAGGTTGAACAGGCAGTTGCTGGGCAAATGTCCTTGCAGAAGTATTGTGTAAGCTTGTGATGGTCTTTGTGCAAGGCTGTGGCTTTTGAAGTCTCTTGTGATTGTTTTTGTTGTCAGCCATACAAGCATGAGAACCTTCTCTTCATGGCCTTCCCTTGCTCTATCTGTCGGGGTTTTCTTAACATTGGTGACTCCATTTTGATGCTGACAACTTTCCCAAAGGGAGCTGATATGCCCTGAGCTCCTGTATTGGTGGAGGGGCCACACATTTACCTCTCAGCTTTGCCTCTAAATGCACACAGAGGTAACAGACTCAGTCCCGTAAGAAAAAGCAAATAACTTGGTCAGCAGGAGTGAGGTTTGCCAGGATAAGACCAGGGAATGTGTTCTTCCTTGGGTCTGCGTAAAGAGGTAGGAACCGTGTCCACAGCGATGAATTTGACATGTTGTTGTTTATAAAATCTTGTAAAGTAAACTAAAGTACTTAAGCAGTGCAGATGGGGTAGGTGGCTAACAAGAAACAGAGAGGGCCTGGGAATGAAACAATACAATCTGCAAGTATTTTATGGAATCTTCTTTAAATCCATTCTGGGAAAAAAGAGGCAATTTAAATAGGAAGATGGTCTTGCTTAATGCAGAAATAACTCTTTGGTGGTTTCCAGGGATGACTGGACTATGTATCCTTCAGGGAAGCCTCTTTAATAGTATTTACCCCGGCTGAACTTTCTTGAAGGGTTGCTAAGTGTCAGGCAGCTACTGGAAGTGAGGCTCTACGGTGTCACCCAGTAAGGGTGGTGTGAGGGGCCCCCTTTCTCTTTTGAAAGTCGGGAGACTGAGAAAGACACGTAACTGGTCCCCACCACCCAACATGACTCATTCTGTTGGCAATGACACTTTCATCTGTCAAAAAAAGGAAAAGAAAAGAAAAAAATCAAAATGTAAATTATTGGCATACTCCCAAGCTGTTTTGAAACAGGCTGGTTTTTTCATTTCATTGGTTGGTGGGAATTACAAAATGATAAATGTAAACATCAGGCAATAAGTTGGGGAAACCTTGACCTTTAAATATTGTGCAAGTTCCCTCTGACTTCAAGCATCCTCCTTCTTGCCTGTTTCTCCTGAGGTGCTTTTATTATGACGATGATCACTAGCTATATTTGCAGAAAAATGTTTCTTGTGCTTCTTCAATGCCTGCTGCTCTTTCTCTACCTGAAGCGTCTTCTCCAGCTCCATGCAGCCCTTGGTTCTTAGAGAAATAACTTGCAGCACATCGGGTGGGAACCAAACAGCAGGACCAGATGAAGCCTGAAATAAAGGCGAGAGGTCGTTCTTACAGCGCTGAGATAAAGGCACTGGGAGAGGGAATGAAATGAGCGAGGAAAGAGAAAATCACCGCAGCTGTGTTACGCACGAGCACGTGATCTTTCAGTTCCTTGTGCAAAACCTCAAGTATCTAGACATCTAAATGGCAAAAAGCTTCCATTTGGTTTTCAACCTGAAGCTGCGTATTTTTTTGCACAATGAAATAACAATTATGAAAGTAATAAGCTCAGGCCTATAATCTAGATCAGAGGTAAAGATAATTATGCTCTCACATCAGAAGCCCCCATGGTGCCACCCAAGGCAGGAGAAGGCACCCTCTTCCCGCAGGAAGGACTGTGACAGGGCTGGCCGTGAGGCTGTGTCTCGCATCGCCACAGGGGTGGGGGACAGCGTGAAACATGACAATGAGGCGAGGAGCACAGCATTGACGCAGTGACCCTCTGGTATCAGAGATGCCTGGAGAAGGCGATTTTCTCCACGTCTTCCCCCCATTTTCTCCTAAGATGAAACCACATGAAAAATAATAACCTAAGTATAAATCATTATTCTTCACACTAATCTGTTAATGACTAATGAAGCTAAATGCACTAATGATGGCCATGGCATTGAGTCCAAGGGAACTCGATGAGAATAAATTCATGCAAAAAATGAAACTCCTGATTGGAGACGCTAAGAGGCCTTCTAGAAGGTACTAAGCCATGTAAGCCTGTCGTTAGCCAAGGCACCGTGCCTGCCCTCAACTCTGTCCTTACAGATGGAAGTGGGCCTTGCATTTCATCTCATTTCATTAATCCTAGGACTTCATGATCATTTTCCATTTTGACAGATTTCTACAGTGTCTAAAACTCAGTGACAGGCAAAAGTAAATAAATGAACCTTAAAATGACACCCCTGCTTTTTAGGCCTGCAGGGACGGCTTAGTATGTAGCAACCGAGGCTGCACAGTAAACCCCTGTTTTCATTTGTAGTTATACAAATTGGTGGGTTTCCGTGTGATTTTTTATGATTGGCCTCTCTAATTAAAAATGCGGATAACAGAGGGACGGGCAAATGGCTGAGGAAAAAAATAACAGGAAGAAATTATTAAAAGCAAATGGACGTTTGGCATCCTTTGCTGAGTGGCTTAACGTTTGCTTTCTCTCTCAAATACGAATTTATTTTGATAAGTACATTTGGAGCACCTGGTGCTCAGTGGGACAAGGGTGCTCTCATTTTTCCAGACAGACTAAGACAAGTGTACAGAGAGCCACCATGCAGTAATAAGATAGAACAGATCTGGGGCCTGGCGCGGTGGCTCACGCCTATAATCCTAGCACTCTGGGAGGCCGAGGTGGGCGGATCGTTTGAGCTCAGGAGTTCGAGACCAGCCTGAGCAAGAGCGAGACCCCATCTCTACTAAAAATAGAAAGAAATTATATGGACAGCTAAAAATATATATAGAAAAAATTAGCCGGGCATGGTGGTGCATGCCTGTAGTCCCAGCTACTCGGGAGGCTGAGACAGGAGGATCGCTTGAGCTCAGGAGTTTGAGGTTGCTGTGAGCTAGGCAGACACCACAGCACTCACTCTAGCCTGGGCAACAGAGTGAGACTCTGTCTCAAAAAAAAAAAAAAAAAAAAAAAAAAAGATAGAACAGATCTGATCATAAGAGAAACACAGAAGTCGAAGGACGGGGAGCTCATTACCAGTTTGAGAGACGAGAATGATGTATCAAGAGATGATCTCTGATACGCGGTTTGAAGAGAAGAGGTAGAAGGGGCAGGATTCCAGCCAGCAGCGCTGTGAGGAGGCCACCAGGAGGCGGTCAGGCAGGAACCGCAGTGATTCTCGGAGCCGAGAGCAGCGTCTCCACTGACTGAAGGATGATCTGGGAGCCACAGTCCAGAGCAGAAGACAGACGGCCTGAACCAAGGTGGTGGCAGCAGAAATGGAGACGGTAGCAAGGGATTTAGTGGTTATTCCAGAAGCAGCATCTCTGGGGCCTGGGAGCACTTATCAAAGGGTTGCAAGAAGCAGAAAAGGCTCACGACCAGCACCCAAGATGTCAAACTCCAAGACAACTCAAAGGCAGAGGCTAAGCCCTTGGTCGACGGGGAAAAGGATAACATAAGCATTGTCCGTCTTCCTGAAATTCTTGTTTGGGAGGCTGGGGTGGGTTCTGAGAAGCTACATTTTTCACACAATCTGGTTCTGATAGAACCAGAACATGATCTGTAAAAACATTGCCCCAGGGCTTAAAAGTTACATTTTCATTCACTCACTCATTCATTCAACAAATATACATTGAGCACCTAACATGTGCCCAGCACTGCTGGAGGTGTAGGGGATATAATAGTGAAAAAAGAACAAAAATCTGTGCCCTCATACAGTATGTGGTGTGGCCCGATCAGTCCAAACCAGTCCTATGTGCGTGAGCCATGAGAGGGGTAATAAAACCATCTTTCCCCATTAGGAGCCCCCATCTGAGCCTCCAGCATCCTTCACAGCAGTTCAGGTTATGGTGTCACGATGCCTGATAAAGTTTTTTTTCATGTGCCTTTGTCATTCTTAAAATAAAGCCCATGTGGCATAGGATGGCTATTCAACAAGTATTTGATGCATGAATGAATTTTGAAGAATTTCCTAAAAGCCTTCAAAACCTTGAAAATGAAATATGGGTCTTATTCTCATAAATATCCTGACCAGAGACATTGCCAAGGCCACACGGCTGGACAGGGTCAGAGTCAGGCTGCTCCTGCCACAGCCTAGACCAGATACGTGAAAGTTTAAACTCAACTCTAGACTGGTCCAACGGACCCAGTTTGGAGAAGAACAGTTAGCTTCCGTTTCTGCTCCTACAGTCCATCCCAAGTGGACCCAAACTGCCAGGTCACTTCAAACCGATTCTAACTTCCTTAGCGCCCACTGTCCCATGGAGCCCTGGTACTGGCCTGAGCACTGGGGCATCAGGACCCGCCAGCTGCCTGAGCCAGTCACCTAGGGCAGCAATCTCCAAAGAAACGAATTTCTGAACCCGTTAGATTTCTCCAGTGCAACTCGTTCTTAAACATGCTTCATTTGTCACACATCACTGGGCCATGCTGGACCCACCTACCTGAGCCGTGTGTGGACAGGCAGGTGGGCCCATCTCAGCCTCACTGCGGCCATGCCCTCTAGGTGCAGGTTGGCTGAGTTACTGGTAGGCCGGTTCAAAGTGCTGCTGGGATGAGCGTTGGCTGTTTCCTAAGCTTTCTGTTAGCACTCGGTAAACACTGATGGAGATAAGAGAAAAGCCATTTTGAGAAGTAGCCCCCTCGTGTGTCCTGACGTCAGTTAAACAGCTTCAGTCCAAGACTGCTGTGTTGATTTTCTTAAGTCCAGATCCAGGGCTTTCAGAGCTGGAAACTAAAAGACCTTTGTGATAATGTTCACCCATTACAGACACATGAGTCATTTATCTGTCACCAAAGGAGAACGCTACAGAGCCTGGCAGAACGCTAGGCTAATGAAGCCTCTGCGAGCTTCCTAAGATTCTTTCATCCATTTGTTCAATGAATTCATTGAGCACTACCCTATTTGTTCTGTGTCGGGTGCACTGACAAACAATGCTGGGGTCTGGGCAGGGGCTAAGAGGCCTCCTCAGGGTCTCTGATGATGCTTCTTGTCTTCAGGAAGAGAACAGCCTGGCCCTCTCACTATTAATGACTTCAGTGATTACTCCTGTGAACAGCAGAGACAAATTTTCCCCTTGAGTAATCAAAATAATTGCCTGGGGAATGGAGGCTCTGGAAGAAATGGAGTCTGCAGTAGAGAGCTGTAATAAAAGCGGACAAAACACCTGAGGGTGAGAGCACGAAGAGAAAATAAACACAGGACAATGAGTCTTGGGGCAGGGAAGTGCCAGAGCGGTGCAGAGACGGACTCCGCGGGAAGACCATCATCTCCAGAGGAATCACTCATCCCACGTTCCCAGCCTGTCTAATGAGCTTGTTCTTCTCTTTCTTAGGGTTCTACTGGGTTTGAAGTGCATGTTGATAAGTGTTTGGAGCTGGCAGAGTATTTATACAACATCATAAAAAACCGAGAAGGATATGAGATGGTGATTGACGGGAAGGTACGTACTCAGATTTCTACAATCCCCAAAAGCTTAGTCAATTCCAGTTCTTCTCACGGACGTTG
The DNA here is from genome assembly GCF_041146395.1 of Eulemur rufifrons. NCBI lineage: Eukaryota > Metazoa > Chordata > Mammalia > Primates > Lemuridae > Eulemur > Eulemur rufifrons. Next base: position 18,131,946 of record NC_091007.1, read on the forward strand.
TTTGATGTGAATGACGTGCTGTCCAGGAAAGTGGGACCATCACAGAGGGGAGCAGCGGGTGACGGGTAGCTCTTCTGAGCTGGACTAAAGATCAAATTGGCAAATGACTCCGTATCATGTTGGGATGGTCAGGCCCTCCAAAGGCAATTCCTGATTTAAAAGTGGGAATCGGGTTCCGAACCTGCCAAATAAATAGATTTGAAATGGAATCTCAAAATTGCCAGTTTGGGCTGGGTGTGAATCCTCCTTTCCTCTTTGTAGCCCCAGCACACAAACGTCTGCTTCTGGTACATACCTCCCAGTCTGCGTACCGTGGAAGACAATGAAGAGAGAATGAGTCGCCTCTCAAAGGTAAGTGCTCCAAGCTCCTCGGATATGTGTGTACATTGAGCCTTTCCAGTGTGTATCTTTATGACAGACGCACATGTCATTAGGAGGGATCTGATCCTGGTGCACGGGTCCACTCTCTTTGTGGGCTCCTGCAGAGCTGGGATGCACAGAGCCCCATGTAGCTGGACTTTTAACAATTCTATTTGCTTGTTTTCTGAGAGCGAGTTTATGAAGTCTTAAGAAATTAGGTGATAACCTTTGCTGGCATTCGCAAAGCAGCAAGAACCATGGCTGAGTTTGACTCATCTTCCAAGCCAAACCGGTGCTCAATTACAAGCACAAACAGGCTTCAGGTACCAGAAATGATTAGAAAACTGCACGGACCTTCTTGAGATGCCAAGATCAAGGCTGCCCTGTGGGGTCTTTAGAGCAGCGATGACCCCCAGAAGGTGACAGGACAAAGAGCAGTAAAAACAGCCACCATTTAGAGCGTGACCTGTGTCCCAGGCTCAACTTTTATCAGGCATGAGATCACTTAAAGCCTCATAGGAACCGGATGTGGGAAGGACTATTGTTGCCCCATTTTGCTGATGAGGAAACTGAGGCACAGGGAGAAAAAGTAACTTTCCCAGAGTCGTGCAGAAAGTCTGACTCCAGAGCCTGAGAGCTCGAGCCTTAAATTCTGCCGTGATCAGTAAGAGCATTTACCTTCTATCCCCTCCTGCGCCCAGGACGGACACTGGGGTGGCTGTGGTTCACGGTGCACAGCAGAGGGAGACCAATGCAGGGCCCGTCCCCCGTGGTGCTGCAGGAATGGGAAACTAAGGATGATCATGTCTATTTGGATCTCAGAGGGCTGGCTGATGGGTTGGTTTCTGGGTTGGTTTCATTTATAGTAAAAGAGGGAACCTCCTCCGGTCACTAGATCTTTCCCAACACTTTATTTCCTTCTATGTAAAATGAAGAACCGCATTTTGTGTGGATTTAAAACCTGCAGAAAAGCTTTTAAATGTTAACACCTGCCCTTAAGCAACCCTGGATTAAACTCTTCATCAGGAAGAAACCTAGGCATGGTTGAGGTCTTTAAACCAAGCCTGCCAATCAGAGCAGCGATTCGCAACCCTGGCTGTACCTTAGAATCATCCCAGAAGCTTTATAAAAAACACTGCTGACTAGGTCTTACCCCAAGAATTTAATCAGATTGCTCTTAGACGGGCCTGGGAATGGTTCTAAAAGTTAGGTAGGTGATTCCACTGTGTAGCCCAGCTTACCCCTGACATAGAGGAATGAATGGAAGGAAGTTTCTAGAACCAGCATCCATGATGCACGTGTCTGGAGTGGGAGGGGCTGTGGTTGTGTTTGAAGTTTTAGTGAAGGTGGTTCTTGCCAGGAAATCAAGCCCAAGAGGTGGAAAGGAGGGCGTGGAGGACACACTGGACAAGATGATAAGTGCAGTGCAGCAAAAAGACAGGGCCGCTGTCATTTGCTGTCATTTGCGAGAAAAAAAATTCCTGGAATTTTTATGGTGTAGCTTCTTCACAATGTACATTATCTTAACAATGACCAATTTTATTTAAGCAGTTAGTTAGAAATAGATGTTTCCATTCTTATTGTCTTTGACTTCTTCAATGAACCGACTGACCAGATGGAGGATCCAGGGAGTAGTTGAGCTGATTTCATTTGTTGGGTCGGTTCATTATCGCTGGGCCGAGGGATGGGGCAGGATGGGAATACAGGACAAAAAAAGGCGTTTTGTTTTCATTTTCTGAGCAAAAGTCAACTCTGAGGCTCCCCCATTTAAATACAACTCTACAAATGCCTCTAAGATTTTAGTGCATCACATAAACTGTGATGGGGATGGAGATTATTTCCTGGGGACAGCAATCAGGATATTAGTGAACTGTTTTTAGACTGTTGGCAATTCAAATTTGAAAGTCTCTGGGGATTGCAAAATGAATTATACTGATTTTTCTCTCTGTTCTCACTCCATTTTTATTACTGTAGTAGAAAGAATTCAAGAATTTGGATTTGGAAATGAAAAGTAGAACCACATGACATATCAAGGTTAACTTTTGTTCATCTATATCAATAATTCCTCAGAGTTTCAGAAAAGTTTCTTATTAAGTATGAAGCCCTTAAAGGATAATGTCCAGGAACCAGTAAAATCTTCACGCACACACACATGCACCCCCAGAGGGAAAGAGCGGAGGAGGAATAATCTGTACTGTCCACAATGATAGTAATAGCCATGTGACTATGTACATTTAAATTTAAATCAATCAAAATTAAATTCAACTAAAGATTCAGTTCTTCAGTCCCACTAGACACACTTCAGTTGCCCCACTTCTGACCAGTGGCTATTGTGTTGGGTGGTGCAGGTATAGAATGTCTCCATCATCGCCTGGAGTCACTTGGTCAGTGCTGATGTAGATCCAGAATGGGAGAGAAATGTGGAGTCTTCTGTGTAGCATGTGGGAAATGAGAAAAAAGTTAAATTATGGACAAGACAAGGCAGAGAATTACTCTTTCTACCCTCTTGCCTGGTACTTGGCTTTAGCATACAATAAGCACTCAAAATAAACCTTTCTGCAACTCTGAAAAATTACTGACATAGACGAACAAAAATCATTTGTTGAGTTAAAGTATAGCCTTAGTCTGTTCAGGCTCCCAAAACAAGCTACTATAGATTGGGTGGTTTATAAACAACAGGAATTTATTTTGCACAGTTCTGGAGGCTGAGAAGTCCAAGATCAAGGCATTACAGATTTCATGTCTAGTAAGGGCTCACTTCCTTGTTCATAGATGGCCTTTTTCTCACTGTTTCCTCACATGGCAAAAGGAGGCAAGGGAGTTCTCTGGGTCTTTTCTATAAGGGCACTAGTCCCATTCATGAAGGCTCTGCCTTCATGACCTAATCACCTACCAAAGGTCCCACCTCCTAATATCATCACATTGGGGCTTAAGATTTCAACATAAGAATTTTTGGAGGAGACAAATATTCAGTCTATAGCGAACACCTTTTGCAAATTCCAGAATAAGGAAGGGAAACAACATTTAGGAAACCTAATAGTGGCCATCGGCCTTTTGCCAGAGTCCACTAGTTGGGGACAGATATCTAGATCAGTCACGTCTTCACAAGGGAGGTACAGAGGAGAGCCCAGTTGGTGCATTTCCTGCTGCCCAGGCAGGACTGTGACTGTGCAGGTGGCGCCTTGTCACTGAGGCAGAGGGAGAATCCGTGGGGTGCTACGGGGGCATGACCCACACAAACACCTTAGACACAAGGAATGGGCAGCAAGCAGACTCCATGCTGATGTTTATCAAGCAAGAATCAAAAATTCTGGTCTGTCAACCACCTCTTGTGTTTCTGGTTCTTCTTCATCATCATCTTTTTCTTCTATTTTAATTTTCATTATTCTTGATCATTATCTGCATCTCTTCTGTCAGCTTTTACAGTCCTACACTGATGGATGGACTTTCAAAAAGTCAACAATGGGTGTAATACTAAATCACTACGGAAGTAGTCTGGGCTTATATTTAAGGTGACTTTTTGAAAGTGTGTTATCAAGTATCATGAGGAATTTAATTGGTGCGATTTTACATTTCAGAACATCTTCTTTATAGTTAGTCTGCTTTTTCCATTTTCAAAATTTTCTCTCAGGCTTCCAAAATTTAAAAACAAAGAGGTTTTCGAACACATAGTGAAAAATACCTTCCTGTGATAGCTTGTAAGTTGCTCTAATATGAGCCTTCTTTGGAGGAAACAAATGTGGATTGCAATCACGGGAGGGTCCCTTGGTTATTATTTTCTAAAAGACTGAAAAAGCTAATAGCACAAGAGAGAAAACAACACCGTAAAACCCTTTAAGGTGGCCCCAAAGAGCTCTTGCTGATGAGGCCTTTAGTGAGTTCTTCAACAGGCAGCTTCTCTGTTTCGCAACTGACTTTCTTTGTTCAGCAAAACCAAGGGTCCAACAACAACCCCAAAAAAGCCTGGAAATATGTGAAAACTCTATATATTCATCAGAATAGTTAGAATCTTGTTTTCCTTCTCAACTTACAATTAGTGAATGTACAATGAAGTAGATGTTCCATGTTCCAGCTAATTTTAGTTCATCGGCATTTTCTGGAAGCAACCAAAAGTCATATGTATTTGGACAGCTGCAATTTCTGCCCACTCGGCTTGCTTCAGGAACTGGGGGATTCAATCTCACTTTATGCCAAAATCTGTTTGGAATGTGGCTGTTGACATTATTCTTTTGACCTTTGATTTGCATTCATCTGAAAAGTTAGAGATAATTGTCCTTAATAATTACTGCCATTCTTACGTGTTTTTGCTTGGGTGGCCAAGAAAACTAAATAGGAATTTAATTCACTGAGTAAAGCATTGCCATTATTTTACCAGCTCTGAAGAGCAAACATCATTTATTATACAGATAGAACTAAGGAATATTTACGTGACTTTTCCTTAAATTCCTGCAGCCACGTGGATTCGGAATTACTTTTCTAATTTGGGATTTCTCTTCTCAGGAACCACATAGACATGAAGTGCCTCACAGCACAACGTGATCAAAGTCATGCCCCTCTGGCTAGAATATTCTAGTAGATTTATTTCCAGAACTTAATCCCAGACTTAAGATATTTAAATTCTTTTTTATATTTATCCCCTGGGATGAGCCTGATGGTCTGCATACGTTCTAATCCCTTAGACGAAAGAAGGACCAGCCCAACAGAAACATTCCTCGTCACATCACCTCTCCATGGGACAAGGAAGGGGCGGGAAGCACTTATTAATCTAGAATCAGAAAATCCCAGCACTGGCTGGAGTCATTACCCACATTCACTTTTAGATGAGGAAATTAAGTTCAGAATGCAAAGTGAAGGTGAAGGTGGTGTCCGTCTGTTGGCTTTCTCTTTGGTAACTAACAAATGATCGGGCCTGATGGGAACCCTGCTGATTTTGTGCATTGGGTACTTTGAAGATGAAAACCTCATTGTCAACCAATGGTTATTTAAGAGTTGATATTCAGAAGTCACATGTTCATAACAGCATTCCATCTGAATCTATCCTTCATTTAACACGAATCCGTCTGTGATGTAAGGCACGTCCCCATTTTGAACTGAGTTTCTGACCCTGTATATACCTCAAGGAAGTCTGAAGTTTCTCTGACATCTACCATTCTATGTATTTGCAGCACTGAACATAAAAGATTAAATGTTATATTTATAAACTCCAGTAGTAAATATATGTGGACAGATCATACCCACAGTTAGATGGAATTTAAATTTGTGCCTCTTCCTAAATTATGCTACTCTTTATAGTCAGCAAGAACTCAGAAAGTTTCCACATGTACCCAGCACTGTACTGGTAAACAGAAGAAGTGACAGACACCGTGTCCGCCCTCCAGAAATGTGTTTGCTCCTAAGTGAGGGGATGGTAGGAAATCAGCAGATAGTCAGAATCTATGGGGAAGAATCATGTATTTACAACTTAAAAGAAGAGAGATACTAGGGGACTGAGAAGTCAGCAAAGGCTTCCTTCCTAGCAGCTGCGAGACTGTGCCGGAGTCTTGGAGTCTGTGTAGGATGTGAACCAGAAAAGAAAGGCCATTCTAAGCAAAGAGAACAAGTGTGACATGGTACCACAGATGACAAGTGCGAAGGGATAAAGATACAAGTGGTAACTTCAAGGGATATTTTATAAAGGAGTCTTGTCAGTGTTGAAGATTCATTTTGGTGAGCAGTAGATGATGAGTCCTCAGAGCTGGGTGTTGAGCTAAAGAGTTTAAATTTAGTTTCACACATGGTAGAGAACTACTGCGGCTGTAATCAACAGGCCAGCTCAGATACAGTAACATCTTGTCTGTGATACAATATGTGATATGTAACACATGTATGTTAAGTCCCTGTGGGTTCAGCTTTTTGCCCAGATCATTTGTCATCGTTAAGGAAATACCTTTCAAAATACATTATAAACCAAGTCAATGCAAACTGAGAATGAGAAGAAACTAGAAAACTTTAAGGTCTTAAGAAAGTTGCAAGAAGTCTATTTATCTCCATATATCACTTGATATTGAAGGTGACCTTTTGGTGACAATTCTCTGAACTACATCTTATTTCAGTGTTTTATATTGGCTGGGGGAAAAAAAAAAACTCTCTCAAATGTTGTATTGCTAAACTGGTTAGCTTTGAGGCCACTACCAGGTTCTCCCAAAACTTAACTAGAAAGTCAAAGATAAGATGGCAAACACGTGATCGCCTGTCATTTATTACTGTTCTTATCCCTTTCGGGGTCTTGAATGTACTGAATTATTGTAGTCCTCTGGTCCCAAGAAAATACGAGGCAATTCCTCTAAGAGAAAATAAATATGATTCTGATTGTTTAGGTAAAAACTAAAAACGCTGCTTGCTATTAGCTTCTTTGACCAAGGGGAGAGTTCCAGGAGAAACAGTCACCATGCTGATGTGCTCTCTCCCATAGGTGGCACCAGTGATTAAAGCCAGAATGATGGAGTATGGCACCACCATGGTCAGCTACCAACCCTTGGGAGACAAGGTCAATTTCTTCCGCATGGTTATCTCAAACCCCGCAGCAACCCACCAAGACATTGACTTCCTGATTGAAGAAATAGAACGCCTTGGACAAGATTTATAATAACCTAGCTCACCAAGCTGTTTCACTTCTCTAGGTAGACAATTAAGTTGTCACAAACTGTGTGAATGTATTTGTAGTTTGTTCCAAAGTAAATCTATTTCTATATTGTGATGTCAGAGTAGAGTAGAGTTTAAAAGTCAAAAAAACATTGCTCCTTTTAAAAATCCTTTCTTAAGTTTAGAATACCCCTCTAACAATTAGTGACAGAAGGCTGTGTTCTAATCAATAAGGAAAAGCTTAACGTTGTTATAAATACTTCCCTTACTTTTAATATAGTGTGCAAATCAAACTTTATTTTCACTTCAGAGTAGTAGGATTGAATAGTGCCAAATTGCCCCTGAATCATAAAAGGTTCTTTGGGGTGCAGTGAAAAGGATATAGTAAATATAAAATGTATGTTGACAATAAAAACTCTTGCCTTTTTCATAGTATTAGAAAAAAAATTTCTAATTTACCTATAGCGACATTTCAAATGTATTTAAATACATATAATTTTACAAAAGGAAAATATATATATTAAAAAAGAAATCCTATTTTGTAACATATAGATTTTTATTTTATATGGGTTATACAAACTGCAGGGGCAGATATAAAAACTAAGCCAGATTTTTTTTTCTCTTTCTTTTAATGGAGGCACAAGAAAACACAGCAAAGTTATTTTGAAACATAGGCCCACAAAGATTCTTAAAAGGTAGGATTCCTTCTTTCTATACGTTATAGTTTATTACATCTCCAAAGTTAGTATCTCAAAACAAACACAAAAGAATACTGCAAGTTCTTTAAAATGATTGATTAGATTGGCAATAACATTCTCTTCCTGTTTAAGTTTTCCACCCAGCTGACCCTTAGTAGACACTGTCTGCCAAGCATGACAAACCAAGCTCCATCTTAGATTAAATTACAGCGGTTGTCTCTGTTGGGCTTTCCAATTCTGCCTGTCTGAACAGAAAGTTGATGCTGGTTCTTGAGGCGTCTTCCCAAACAGTATTCTTTTATTAGGTCATTGGATTAATTGGAGAAAAATAAAAATTAATTCTAATCAGCTTGAGCAAAGAGGAAAGAAGCACGCTCCCAGAATGTGGTGAGCCCAGAAAATTAAACTCGGCCTTGGGAGAAGAGATCTCTGTATGATGAGGACATCATCCTGGACTCCATATTGGGAGTGTCCAGGAAGGAGTAACTTACCTCCTGGGTGGTTGCTTATTTCTATTCCCTCCCCATTCCTACCCACAGAAGTCTCTCCTGCTAGACTCCCTATCACTAGATACCAAATAATTTATATTCCATGGGTGGTTATTTCCCTTTCATGAAATGAGCTCCTCACCCTAGATTTTGGGACATCATCTTAAGACCTTCTCTTATCTGTCTCCCATCAAGATCCCAAGTGACCAGTATATGCAAAGGTAATAAGATCCTCAGAATCCAAAATAATATTTTTACAATATCCTTCTTCCCCTGCAAACCTGATGGAGAGACATGAGCCAAAAAAAGCTTCCGTAGATAATTAGGGGGCCACAGATTGTCAGATTCCAAGTGCTGCAGGAGAACTCCAGACTTTTAAGCGCAGACTGCAAATAATAATTTAGAAACATTCACCCTTTGGTATGGACCAGGCAGTTCAATGGGCAGAAAGACTACCCAGGTGTACGAGTGAAGAGAGAGGGCGCTGTCCTACAACAGCCAGAAATGTCCTGTGAGTGACCACAGGAGCCAACCATCTGAAATCTTCACAAGCTCGCCCCTCCATTATTTCTCCCAGGTTATATACAAAAACACGGATGCTTGATATGAACATGGCTTCGGGCCCTTTCTGTCTAGAAAGCAAATGGATTCGCTGTGACAAGTAGAAGTAAACTCTTTACCTGTGCTGCAGGATTTCATGACGGAATCGCCTCCCATTCTAGGCTTTGTGCAGTGGCCCAGATCCCTTTCCTTTCTAGAAACTGGCTACTGAGAATAAGCACATAGCTGCCCATCTGTCTGGAGCCTCGGGCCCAAAGGTCCCATACCAGAGGCAGAGACACTCACTGATCCAACCCACCGTCCTGCTTGGAGAAGCCGGTGGGGCGACCCCTGTCTACTCCAGGATGCTTGTCCCTTGGGGTATAGATCCTAGATCATAAACTGCTGCTTTTCAGATTAATGAGATGCCAGAATTTGAGAGGACAATTTGTGCCTGTGTATGAAATTCCAGCAAAACAATTGTAACCAATACGTTAAATTTATTTTAACCACTCCCCTGCCACTTCCGAGTCCTTTCTGAAATTTGCCAAGAGCCTTGCTCAGACCTATGCAGGGACGTCCCTTCCAACCATAGCCCAGGGAAGGGTCAGATAAAAGCCTAGGGGGTCCCGGTAGTTTAATAAATACTCTTTAAAGTAGGTCTGTAATCTGCTCAGGGAGAGGGAAGGACGAAGAAGGAAGGAAGAAAGGAAGGGAGGGAGATTGTTTTAAATATTAGTCCAAATTCCCAGTGCCAGAGGTCTTTATGTGGGACCATCCTTTATAAGTTTTAGAAAAGTTTGGTTTTAGCTTTAATCTGAATTGACATGGCCATTTTCATTTATACAGCAATATGGCGTTTATTATTTAAGATACTTGAAAAAAAGTGTTGGTATGTCTTTATCTGAGACCTAAACATGGTATGGACTTCATGTACTGTCACAGGGTGTGAGGAAGGAAAAGGAAATCAATTGTGTGTGACTGTGTTGCCTTTATTATATTGATAGTACTGTCTTGTCACCTCAAATTGGGGTTGTGCACTTTAGATCTGAACTGTACAGCGTTGCAAATCAACATGTGTTTCTGTGAAAGCTTGTACAATGTATTATTGGTCTTTTTCCGTGTGGTAGCTGTATTGAACTTTGAGATTATGAAAACTACATTTGCATCTGTTGCTGTTCTCGCTCTCTCTTTTCTAAACTGATTGCCCTCCGTATCAGCTCTACTAGAGAACATCCCCAGCTAAGCCCCCTACTGAGAAACCCCCTCTGAGAATTGTATGATTTCACAAAATGCAAGGGGAACACCACTTTGTCTCTAGGAATAGAAGAAACCAATTATGGAGTGTCACAAACTGCCACAGTCGCAGGTGTTGACGCTGCTGGGCATCGGAGTAGGTGCTACTCCTCCACAGATGGACAAAGGAAGCGCAGTGTAAATATAGTAGCAAGACAAGGAATCAAGGAACCTCAAACTGGGTATCATCTTGCACGTGCTCTTCTGTTTTTAAGTGCTAAATGCAAACACTGTGTATTTACTAGTTACGTGTGCCAAAATACTGTTCCCAATTGGTGTTTCGGAATGACATTGACATTTCCCCAACATCACTCCATTACTAATGACAGAAAAAAATAAAAACATAAAATATACAAACATGTGGCAACCTGTTCTTCTTACCAAATATAAACTTGTGTATGATCAAAGTATTTTATCTGTGTCGTCTCTCTAAACCCAAATAAATGTGTAAATGTGGACACATCTCAGGCTGTGGATGCTTATTTCTGACTTTGTCGAGTGGTAGAGATGATTTTCGATGAATTGCCTGAATAAAAGGCCCTTCACCCTGTCATGGAGCTCAGGGTGCCTTTGGGTCTTGGTTGGGGATAAAAAAGCTCTTCTGCGCCCACCCCCACTGTGGCTTCTGAAGGGTATTGTAGCACTACTCTGGCTTCTCCTTCAATCAGATCCAATCTTTCTGTGAAACATTATTATGGAAGTTTTCACATACATTAAAAAATACAGAAAATGGTATAATAAACGCCTACGTAGTCTTCACCCAGCCTCAACATCCACTGAATCTTGCTTCATCCATTCCCTCCCTAATAACTTATTTTTGTGTGAATCTGTAAAAGATAAGGGTTCTTAAATGTCCTTAACACCATTATCACAGCTAAAACTATAATTATCTTGCTATCATAATATCCAATATCCAGGTGGTGTTCAATTCTCCATTTCCTAGCAAATCCCGTGGCCTGTGGCCCAGGAAACCCCGGGAGGCTACGTGTTTCGGGCTGCAGGGATGTTACAGTTCAGGCATGCAGTGCAATGCGACATGCACAGGGCTGTGCATACGCTGTTGTGTGTTTTCCGTTGTGTGGAGTTGATTTCTGGACTTCTGTGGGCCGCTGTGCTCAGGGGCTTTTCTCCCAGGCTCTCAGGAGCAGAGGCTACTAGGTGTGGGCAGGTTAAAAGCTAGGAAGCCGTAGGCATTTAGTAGGTGGAGTATATGTCCAGTCCAGGCTGCCCCAAAGGCTGGAGACGCTCTTACAGGTATTACACTGGGGTGGACAGAGACGATTTCAAACAGGTGCTGGGGGTGGAGAGACAAGGGACATTAGGTTCCCAGCTAATTTCAATATTTCTTGTAGGGGAACCAGCAGGCTACAGCCAAATGAAGAGGACGCTGCACATTCCTGCCTTTGCTCACATTATTCCCTCAGCCTAGAAGAGTTTCCCATTCCTCCTTGACTGGGGAGCAATCTCTCATGGGCGTCCAGAGCGCAGGGACCAAATCACAGCCCCACCACTGACCCACTGTGAGACCCGGAGCACATTGCCTGACATCCCTGACTCTGTTTCTCAGTTTGGCAACAGCAACCTTCTTCACAAGGTTTTTGTGTGGATTAAATAAAATGTATGTACAGGACTTAGCATGGCGCCTGGAACCCAATAAGCACTCAGCAAATCTCCTTCTTGTAGTGATGCTGTTAATTCTATATGAGTTCTGTAAGTCAGCTCATGTCACCTCCTTAAACACTCCCCCTCCTGGAAATTCTCCAACTACTCACTCTTGGTCAGTACAGCTCATTGGGCACCTACCTAGCAAGTTCAGACTAGCGACATTATCTCTGGCATAGTCTCCAGCATACCCAATGTAGATTATAAACAGAGTCAATTAACATCTATCAGCTTAGCGGGCTAAAAAAAACTGTTGCCTATTCCAATTAGGTGAACACACGTCACTCTAAATTTAAACCCCAAACAATGTTCAGTTTAACTCAATTTTTACTACCTCTGACAACTGTCCGAGGTTCCATTGTGTATTCCATTAACAGGACCAGGCAGAGCAGTCTTGCTCTTTTAATGTATTTGCCTATCAAAACACACATACATGAATATATGTCTATATGTAATGTCTATACATGTCATAAATGTCATACACTTACCTATGGCTATAATAAAAGTGCACAAATACAATAATGCACTATAATGCAAATAAAATCTTATTTCAATCATTGACACTAAACAGGAGCAACACTCACCAAACTGTTACCGAAAACTCAGCACTTGTCCTTGAGGCCGCATCAGAAGAATGAGAACAAGTAGTTTGAGAAAAAGGAAAGAGAAGTTTATTACTTTGCTGGCAAAGGAGGAAAAATGATAGACCTTCTCATCTCAAAATCCAAATTTTCCTGCCCATAAGCAGAAATGCAGAGGTTTTAAAGGGGCTGCCCTGAGTTGTAGGCAGTTGTGGTTAACTATTCTAATCCTCCCACCTCTGCCAAAGACAAAAGCCCCACCTGGGGATAAGAACAAAAGGCCCTCTCTCTGCTCCTTCCAACCACTGGCCTGAGCCAGAGATGCAGATTTTAGTTCTAAAAATGGAGCGGAAGATGTTTTAAAGAGACAGAAAATACTTTTGCCCCCTTTTCAGGCCATTCCCTGTGTTACATATTCCCCACTCTCAATTTTACCCGTCCATATCTGTGGGAGGAGGAGTGACTACTCTGCTACAAAATGATCAGTAGCTCCGATCTTAAATTTCAAGAGAAATGGGGGAATTGATTTCCCCCAGATTAAACCGTGGTGCTATAAAAGCGTACTGTATTTGGGTGGCTGACAGGCCTGACTCTGCCCGTGAATGGAGAGGCTGTGAAGAGCAGCAAAGCCCAGGTGGAGGAGCTGGGAGGGCAGCAGCTCTGGGAATAGGCTCATCCTTCACCCTTCACCCTTCACCCCTCTCCCATTCTCTGGCCCCTGAGCTACACCAGTGATCTCTGAGAAAAACGTAAAATAAAAATCACTTTTAAAGAGTAAAGTAACTGCAAATGGACACTTTTGCCAAGGGGAAAGCAGATGGCTGAGTGTGAGAGATGGAATAAAACTTTCGACGTGAGGGCTGGAGAGAGAGGGCAGACAGAAACAGGCCAAAGACCAGGTGAGTGAAAATATTCACCTTGGACCTGGCACTCTCCTTGGCTGCAGGACTCGGCAGCCGTTTCTGCAGCTCTGGGCTCTCTGAGTCCCCCCAGCAGCCCAGTCTGGAGGGCCCACTCCTATGTGCCGGATCTCTCAACACAAGAAGATACGATCAATTAGGAGGCCTGACTGCGCGTCACCTTCTACACAGGCCTTGCTCACTTACCCTCAAGCAAGCACGCTGTGTTTTCCTGTGCAGTCCTGTTACGCCTGCCTTCCAGGCTGTTCTCCGGCTGTTCGTCATCTGTCAATCTGAGCTTTCCAGTTTCCTTTGAGGTCAGGGACGAGGCTTCTAGTCACAAACTTCGAGACCTGGAAAGACCCTGAAAGATCCATCTAATCCAGAGTCTCCCAAACCCTGGGCTTCGGCCCCGGGCAGAATGAAGACGTCTCCAATCTGTGGCAAAATGAGCAGCTCAGGATAACCAAGAAAGCTGTTCGAAAAGCTAAATCGGTTCCAATTTGCAGGGCAATCTCTCGTCTCAGATTATGTCCTCGTTACATTTTTCTGTCAGTACTGTTCACAAAATGCCCTTCCATGCATAAAGCGGTAGTGATGCTATGTTGCTTGGCAAAAGAAACCGTCAGCAACTCTATTTGGGGGCCCTGCTGTTTAAAAATTATACTTGTCTATAAATCATGAATCTGAGAAGCACTAAGTTCATCAACTCTTTCAGATTGTCCCCACCCCCAACCTCCATTTCAGGGCACTTAATTAGCCCTTAATAAATGTTATTTAAGTTGATTTGAGTATTTACAAGCCAAACTGAAAGCTCTGAAAGACTGTGGGTTGTGATGAAATCTACATGTTACTAGAAGCTGAGGATCCAGCAATAAAGCTTTCATTTTCTAATTCTCACACATCCCAACGCTTCTCTGCCCTGGACTCCTCCTACCTGACTGTGTGCATTTTACTGCAATTTACCCAGGCAGGTGCTGTCTTGGGCTTCACTCTGACAACGCAAAATAATGAGACTTGCATCTTTTTTTTTTCCAGGTAGCCATTTAATAATCGAGTTCTTTCATGATGTTTCAAAGAAACAAAAACCTTCAAAATTAGCCTTCGATATTTGAATGAGAAGCTGTGACTATAAAATATCAAAACCATCTCTCTGTCTCACACTGTTTGCTTCAGAGGAGAGTGAGTTCTGGGGCTGCTTCGTGTCGGAGACCCTTCCCTGCCCCAGTGAGGGGAAAATTCTTTTTCTACTTCACGTTTGTTTCCTCGTCCACGATGGAAACAAATTCACACATTTGACAGCATTTGCTGCTGCACGGAAACTGACGATTCTCTCCAACATATATCAAAACTTCCCTTTAGGAAAAGCACCTGGTTTCACATCTGTCTTTGTTTATGCAAAGAAAGCTCTGATTTGGGATCACTTTATAAACACAGTGCTTTTCTTTATTCTGGCTGTGGAAGTAGGGGACGGGGACGGAGGTAGCATGAAGAGCGAGGAACAAAGCTGCTATTGTAGTTTTAACCTCTTCAGCCCAGAAGGGTTTTATATAGAAAGTTTCTTTTCTTCTGGCCTTTGATGAGCCGCAGTGACCAAATACATACATCAAATATACATCTGAGTATTTTAAGACTAAATAACCAAAGGGCTTTGTTTCCACTGTAAAAACAATATTGTTCCAATGCATGTGAGATGTTCAAAGATGCCCCATTCCCACAGCCCTCTCCTGATTTTTTTTCATGCATAATAGTAAAGAGATTCCAATTCTCGTGCTAACCCAAAGGGAATTTGAATGGCCTGCCCAGCTTTTATGATAAAACAACAAATTGGAGATGTTAATTCTGGAAGCCAAGGGTTCCCGGGGGACCCCAAGAAGAGGGTCTTGATGCCTACTAAGCCACCAAGCCCTGTTAACTTCCTTCCCAAGGACTTCCGTGGCCAAACAAATACACATCTGACTGAGTAGCTGATCTGAGTGCTGCGATTTCGTGGGAGGAGGTATTCCAAAGGGCTGTGTTTGCAACAGCTTGGAAACCCAGGCTGCCGCCAGGAGAGGCCGGATCTTCATGCTCACATTTTCATTCCTGTCATGTAGCGACTGCTGAAGCAGCAGCTGGAGTCCGCCTGCCTGGCCTCAGATGCTCGCTCTGCCATTTATTCGCTTTGTGGCCCTGAGCAAATCGCTTAACCTCTCTGAACCTCAGTTCTCTCATCTGTAAAATGAGGACAAAAATAGCACTTAGCTCACAGCGCCATAGTGAACATTCAAGTGAGAAAAAGCCCAGCGCCTGGAACACAGGGAATGTTCCACACGTGTTCATCTTATTTTTATTTTGTGCAGCTGCCTCTAAGAACCAGGTTCAGATGCAAACCCTTCGTACTACATAAACTCACCTGCAGGAGATCGTGTCTTGACACACAGAGGATCACGAACTGAACCGGCAGCCTCAGTCTCCCTGTGCAAAGCCACCTGACAAGTCATCCCTGAGGACAGCAGGCTGGTGACTGGGGCAGGCCCGGTCACATCCTCAGTCTCAGCCTTACTAGTGACTGGACAGAGACCGAGAGGGCAAGGCAGGAGAGCTGAGGAGAGAAGGAAGGGCAAGAGGAGATAAATTCTTTCGCTTGGAATGATTATCTAGTATTTGTTCCCCAGGTGTGAGCTTGCCTCAGACAGGCACCCATCAAACAGTTAGAGCAAAACCACTTGGAATAGAGGTTTTGGCTTCATTGGAGTTGCTAATATGGTCACTTACCTAATGGTCTAGCTTCCATTTACACGATGAGAATTAATCTTTGGTGCAAACTCATCATTGTGTCCCCCCAAGTTTCATATGTAGAAACCTATTCCCAGTGTGATGGTGTTAGGAGGTGGGGCCTTTGGGAGATGATGAGGTCATGAGGGTGCAGCCCCCATGATGGGGATTAGCGCCCTTTTGAAAGAGGTCCCAGAGGGCTCCTTCACCCACTCTACCGTGTGAGGACGCAGTGAGACGTCAGTGGTCTGCAACCTAAAGGAGTGTCCTCACCAGAACCCGACCATGGTGGCACTGTGATCGCAAACCTCCAGCCTCCAGAATGGTGAGAAATACATTTCTGTCGTGTATGAGCCTCCCAGTGTGTGGTATCCTGTTACAGCAGCCAGAGCTAATTACAAGAACTGGGGCTACATCACAAGAAGGAAGAGTGATATGTTTTCTCCCAAGCCATGAAAGAGTTTCTAACACCCCCAAAAACAAGTGCAAAGGAGCATAAAATGTTCTGAACGGAAGGGCAGCCCCGCTCCGGGATTAGCCCTTGCCATGTAGCACGTGCAGGATAAACGCAAACAAACCACAGACTCAAGCGGGCTGAACGGCCACTTCTCTGCTTGGAATCCTTTCTCTACTTCTGGAAAAATATGTTTGTGATCCCAATTAAAGCATCAGAACGGAGACTTCTGGCTGTGGAAAGTAATTAAAAGCTTAGTACTGTTGGCAAGAAAATGACTTTCAAGAGGGATTTCAATTTATTTAAGCACAGTAACTTTGTAAAATCCAAGAAAATTCAATTCATGCAAACTTGGAAAAAGGAGAGAATCAAAGAGTTTCCTTTCAATTCAGATTTTTGTCAGTCGGAAGGAAATCCTGCTAAGTCTTTCGCTTTCTCTTTATTTCCTTACAGTCTTGTCTGTTTTAGGATTGTGGACATTACGATAGTAAAGAACAGGGATTTTTGGCCGGGCGCGGTGGCTCACGCCTGTAATCCTAGCACTCTGGGAGGCCGAGGCGAGTGGATCATTTGAGCTCAGGAGTTCAGACTGCTGAAAGAGAAAACAGGATGCAGAGACTATGCAGAGAAAGTCTAGGCCACTTCATAATTCCTAGCTCCAGTTCCATACTGGGTTGTTTTTGTGGGTTTTTTTTTTTTAATTTCAGAATATTAGGGGGTACAGACATTTTGGTTGCATATATTGCCTTCACACCGCATGCTAGCTTTGACTGCTTTTCTGCCCCTGGGGTCCACGAGACACCCTGTGCCCGTATATTAAATTCTCCACCACTACCTGTTTACTTTTACTTTCACTCAGCCTGAATTGAATTCTGTTACTCAACAGAGTTGCAACTAATACAGTTGTTGGATGGTTCTGTAGATGCACCCTGATGCACCATAACATGTCGGAGAGGAGAATTTCAAACAAGGTTTCCAGCAGGGCCTGCCTTGTTTTAATTAAGGGTCAAGGTGTATTTCAGAAGAATGCCCTGCATGCTACCAAGAAGTGAAAGCAACTGGCTACTCCTTTCAGTGTTAAGGCCTATCGGTATATCAAGAACATAAAAACCAGTCAAATAGGATTGTCCTCTGGAGACTTCAGACACAAAATCAACACACGGTGGATCAGAATAGAAACACACCAAAGCATCGTTTACAAAAATCAGCATGATCCCCTCTGCCAAAAACTTGATTATAACGTGACTGAATGTATTTACTCTGTTGACATCGGAAGAGAAATTGTGACTATCAGAATTGAGAATTGGTTGGCCCTGGGAACTTAGAAATATGTAAATTACACCATCCCCACCCCCAACCGCCATTAATGGCAGAGATCTAGAAATCCATTCTATCCTTTCTCCAGATTCTGATCCCCTCCTCATGATAGGACTGGGAGGCTCCTTACAATTCGTAAGAATCTTAAGGAAGGGGCACAGGGTGTTGAGGCTGGCTCCGCCTTACCCCAGTGGATGAAGTGCAGCAGAGATACATTGGCAGCGTACGTGAGGCTGGCCTGGGGGAGTCATATCTGAACTGGAGAACCTGGGGTTGACCCCAGCTTTCAGCAGGGTGGCAGTGCTGGGGCAGCAGCCTCCTTGGCGACTGCCTATCTTTGAGTGGCCCCGTTCCCACACCTCACTTCAGGATGTGCCTAGGGAAGTCACCCCATCAACATGGCTGGGGAATTTGAGTTAAATTTTTTCCATTTCCTATCATCTCATGACTATAAAGAGGCAGAATGTAGTAGGCAGAAGAATGGTCCCCAAAGATGTCTACGTCTTTGTAGGCAGTTCTACCAGGAACCTGTGATTTTGTTAGGTTGCATGGCAAAAAAGAAGTAAGGTTGCAAATGGAATTAAGATTGCTAATCAACTGACTGCAAATTAGGAATATTGTCCTGGATTTTCTGAATGGGCCCATTATAATCACAAGGGATTTTCAATGGGGAGGAGGGGAGCAGAAGAAGGGGCAGAATCAGAGAGAGATTTGAAGATGCTAGGCTTCTGGCTTGGAAGGTAGAAGAAGGTTTCCTGAGTCAAGAAATGCAGCAGCTTCTAGAAGCTGGAAAAGTCAAGGAAATAGATTCTCCCCTAAAGCCTCCAGAAGGAAAGCAGCCATGCCAAGACCTTGATTCTAGCTCAGTGAGGCCAATTTTGAACTTCTGACCTCCAGAACTAAAAGTTAATAGATTTGTGTTGTTTTAAGCCACTAAGTTTGTGGTACTTTTAGTCCATTTGTGCTGCTATAACAGAAACCTGAGACTGAGTAAATTAGTATCCACCATCACGAACATGACAACTTTTAAAGACTTTTCTGATAATATCAGTGGTGATTTTAATGAAGGTGATTTTTTAATATTATGTAATATGATAGTTAATATCTAGAATATCTGCATAATTCAATCAACCAGTATTTGCCACATGACCAATACACAATTTTACAAAATCACATACAGCTAAGTGATGCATTCAAAGTACAAGATAGACAATGGAATTTAATGTAGCAGAGTACTAAAACTTGACTGATACAGTTTAAGATTCACCATTGCAACTAACTTATCTGAAAAGGCTACTAAAACACTCCATCCTTTGCCAACTGCATATCTGTGTGCGGACAGGTTTTCTAAATATACTCGAATCAAAGCAACTTATCGCAACAGATTGAAGGCTGGAGTGGGTATGCAAATCTACCTTGAGAATATGTATCTCATATGGATATGACATTGCATTCTCCTCATTTGATGAAAGAATAGTTATCTGACTTAAGATCTGATGTTATTCAGAGAAAAATCTATTTGGAGCATTCTTATGTGGAGCGATCCTATAGTTATGATTTCACTAAGCTTTACCAAGAGCCTATATTTGAGAAGAAGCAGAGCGTCCCTAAGG
Source organism: Eulemur rufifrons (assembly GCF_041146395.1). Classification (NCBI taxonomy): domain Eukaryota; kingdom Metazoa; phylum Chordata; class Mammalia; order Primates; family Lemuridae; genus Eulemur; species Eulemur rufifrons. Next base: position 18,151,232 of record NC_091007.1, read on the forward strand.
GAGTATATGTGGGGTGAGGAATAAGTGTTAGAATCCCACAGATGGATCCAAGAAGTCCCAGAGATGGAACAGATGTCTAGCTAGTAAAGAAAAGGGACTTTCCTCTAAGAAAAAAAAAAAGAAGAAGAAGAAGAAAGCATGTTATCAATGTTTGCTCTTGGATATCTTGCTCTGTTTTTTGGAAGGAAAAAGAGATGTCCTAAATCAAAGCTCTGTTAAGTGTAAATGTCTCTTTCAAAAGGATGGGGGCTGGGAGCGAGAATGTCTGGGGACAGGAGCTCTATGTTTAAGATGATGGCAAATGGCAAAAAAGGAGAGATCTTCAAGCAGTTGGTGAACAAATCTGAGAGAGTAAGTGCTATGCGTCCCTCAGCAAGGTGGTTTTGGGGAAAGGGTCTTATGATGAGGAATTTCTCCATCTTTCTTATCTGTGCTTTTCTAATTCACAGAATTCCTCTCCCAGACTTCTGCCTGGCTCTAGATGGAAGAGCATGTGCTTTAAAGCCATAAACATCAATTCTTTCTTTTTGGAAGATCTTAGGTAATAATAAGGCTCCAAGATATATATATACATATATATATACACACATACATATATATATGAGAGAGATAAAACTATTTTGTGTGATGAGGTAGGAAATGCTCCTGAAATGGACAAAAAAAAAAATGATCAATCTCACCATAATCAATGTCGAATATTGGGGAAATGATAAACATTTCTTGCCATTCTGCATTTTTATAAGCTCTCTCCTTGAGACAGATCTATCCAGGAGAAATATTTCTCAGAGAATTCATGAGCTGAAAGGTCTTAAAAAATATCCTCTACAATTTCTCTTTATCTTGCCCTTTGAAACGCTTGTAAACACTTATATGAGGTTTTCAGGAGACTTAAACCCCTGATTCAATTTGTCTTCAAGGTCTTGGAAGATAGTCATCAGTTTCTGCTTCCTTTAAAACTCCACATTACACCGGCACAGATTCTCCTGACATATGGCTATTGGTCTGATTTAAAACGTGCTCAATTATCCTAGCACTCTGGGAGGCCAAGGGGGTGGATCGCTCGAGGTCAGGAGTTCGAGAACAGCCTGAGCAAGAGCGAGACCCTGTCTCTAAAAAAAAATTAAAAAAATTAAAAAAGGTGCTCAATTAAACTTGGACCCTCAGTTTCATACCAGCCCAAATCCTAAATATAGCCCACTTTTCTTTAAGACATGAGTCCAGGCCGGGCGCGGTGGCTCACGCCTGTAATCCTAGCACTCTGGGAGGCCGAGGTGGGCGGATCGTTTGAGCTCAGGAGTTCGAGACCAGCCTGAGCAAGAGCGAGACCCCACCTCTACTAAAAATAGAAAGAAATTATATGGACAGCTAAAAATATATATAGAAAAAATTAGCCGGGCATGGTGGCGCATGCCTGTAGTCCCAGCTGCTCGGGAGGCTGAGACAGGAGGATCGCTTGAGCTCAGGAGTTTGAGGTTGCTGTGAGCTAGGCTGATGCCACAGCACTCACTCTAGCCTGGGCAACAGAGTGAGACTCTGTCTCAAAAAAAAAAAAAAAAAAAAAAAAAAAAGACATGAGTCCAATGGAGAGTGAAATTCCATACAGAATTTCACACAATTTTAAATATTCACATTGAGTTTACTGCCTTAGTCCTGAATTTCTTAAAATATGAATTTTTTAAAATTTTACAGTCTAGTTAATAGTTTACTCTTAACTGCTGATACATGGTCAGAGACAACTATTTTCAAATCTCATTTTAGTATTAAAAATTTTTCAAGGGACTCATTTTGATTGGGATCAATACTCAATTTCCAGGAGGAACACACTCAAGGGAAAACTGTCTGAATGTGCTCTGATGTCAGGACCTGTATTTCTCACCCCGTTAGCTGCTTTTGCCTGCAGGCTGGGCAGCCATGCCTTGGGTCTAGCTCCTGACTCCAGTGGACAGAGGAGTATATAAGAGGCTTCCTGGCTGGGGCAGAACTCTGTTTCCATGTTTTGTTTTGTTTTTTTCTTTCTTTCTTTCTTTCTTTTTTTCTTTTCTTTTTTCTTTTTTTTTTTTTTTTTTTTTTTTTAGAGACAAGGTCTTACTCTGTTGCCCAGGCTAGAGTATGGGACTACAGGCATGCACCACCATGCCTGGCTAATTTTTTAATTTTTTGTAGCGATGGGGTCTCACTATGTTGTCCAGGCTGATCTCGAACTCCCGGCCTCAAGCAGTCCTCCCCTCAGCCTCCCTAAGTTCTGTGATTAGAGGTGTGAGCCACTGCACCCAGCCTTTTTCTGTGTTTTCTCCATCCAAATTGTTCATCTTGTTCCAGGCCCCTCCAAACAAGGCCATTGCCTCCAAATATTATTCCGAGATTAACCCATTTCCCATCTGGCCTCTGTCCTTGCAGCTTTGACTTATCTCTCCTTCGGCCCAGCATCCTGTCCTGTGCTGTTGACCCCCAGAGTCTGCCACAACGAGACACAGGAGGCACAGCCTCCTTGCGAAGCCCCACCCATATTCCTCATGCCATTAACCTCTCACGGGCTCAGTTGCCCACTGAACTCACACTGCAGCGATCACTGTTATTCTCCTGCTTTCTTCCTAACCCTCCATTCTTTCATACTCTTCCTTTTAAAACAATGTCCGTGGCTGCTGTTCCCTCCTTTCATCCCTTCTCCACCTTCCCAATCTTCTGGTCTCTCTTCCTCTTGATCTATCTGTTTCTGTTTCCTCTTTGCATTTATGTTTTTCCAGTTTTCTCTTTCAGGTTTTTTTCCCCCCTCTTTTCCCTTTGCTTCTTTTTATGCTGCAAACCAAATCTTTTGCCTAAATACTTGCCAAGCAGTAAACACTGCCAAACATATGACTTTGGATCAGATAGCCCCCACATTTGAGCTCTTTGGGAAACCAATTGAGAAAACACGAGACATCCACAATGGTTTCAAATTAAGTAAGGTTCCCTACAACATGCTATGAAATGGGCTCGCACCAGCGTCCTGGGTCGTTCTCTAGGCCTCTACACAGCTCTGTTGATTCCCCAGGAAAACCTCACTGACCTTCCATGCTGGCACCTTCCATGAAGAGAGGCAGAGCGCCTGGCCTCACAGCTCTGAATTCACATCAGTAACATCTACCAGCCAGCAGTGTGACACTCAGTTATGCAGACTGTTTTTTTATATAAATTTACTGTTTGTGATGGTGCTACCCTGGGTCCATCTAGTGCTACATTTTGCCAAAGCTTGCAGAACTTTTAAAATGGAAATTCCATGCTTAATTGTGAAAAAAGGGGAGCAGCTGTATCTAAAATGAAAACATTTTAAGGCACATAATTCAGTTCTGAAAACCCTTGAGATAAAAGATTCGTGGTAATTTTTCTCAGTGTGAAAGTTATGGTGGCACTGCCACAGGGCTAGTCTCGGGTACCTGATGCATACTCGAGCACCCTGAGATATACAGAGAAATGATTCTGTAGTTTTTCCATGAAATTTGGCAAATCAAGATAAAGAAGAAATTCAGGAAGCAGCAAGTGGCTGTGACCCTCACTCCCTCGAAGGTGGCATCAGCTCTTCAGAAGGAGGAGGGTGTCATCCTGAAAAGTACCCACCACTCAAAATATGCATAAACTGTTCCATGTTCTGTTTCAATTTCTAGATTAAATCCAACGTGCAAAGAATTTATAGCATCATAGGAAGAAGTAATAATCAAAATATTTCATGTCTGGCAGGGTGTGGATACTGATTACTCAGAATGGAAGCCCACCCAATCAGAAGAGACAACACATTGGTTCTACTGTCATCTCTGGTTTTGGAAACCCATGGAATGATGAATCCAAGAGATTAGGAATATCAGTAGTTTGTATTTCATGCATTTTTAGTGTGCCCTTTGCTTGCATGGAAGAAGAAGATGGTTTGGGTAAGTGGAAATTGAGAATGCCTCATTTCTTAAGGTAACACTGAGCTGTAAGTTAAATTACCAAGCAAAAGTTTCCTGCTAGGTAGAAGGTGCCAGGTGCAGTGCCTGAATGCACAGGCAAAATAGGAAGTTAAAATGGTGCTGTTCATATATCTTATTTTGGCAACAATTGTTTCTCAAGAATTTATTGGAAATCTGTGACCAGCCTAGGATCTATCTCCATAATCTAGAGGTTTCACAACAATATCTGATTATGCCAAAAACACCAGTTGAGCACTCACAGAAAATGAAAATAAGGAAGAGAAACTGATGACTCTATAAAGTGGAAGATACCAGTGGACAGGAGACAAAGAAAAGGAAGTAAACATAGAAATGCTGAAATAAAAGAGGAAGTAAAAAAGGAGCTGAGAAAATGAAGTAGTCCAAAAATATACCATGTGAAAATGCGTAGCACTAGGAAGGGATGGTAGCCAACAGCTTGGGTACATGAAACTAAGAACTACAGTGATCCGGGCGATTTAGAATAGTGTTCAGAAAACCTTGGAGCATCTTATTGTGTTGCTCAGGATAAAAGGAGTCTTTTAAAAAGCCAATCAAGTAGGTCCTCTGCGAGCCTTGGTAAGCCCAGGAAAGAAGCCACAGATAACAAGATATGATATTATCTAAACTATTTTCCAAACAAGGCCCAAATTCTGAAAACTCGGTATCTAGAAAAAAGCGAGGCTATTAAAAATACAAATTAATCCAAAAAGTAGCACCATCAGATTTGATTTAAAATGAAAACAATGTATACTGAATACCAGAGTGTAAACACATTGCTTATATTTTATGTGAAATTGCTAAAACTTATGAACACAAAGAATATAAAAATATTAAAAGGACCAAGGACAACTTATAAAAGAGGTGAAATGAAGAAATGCAGAATTACTATGAAGAAGTTTATTTAATTGATGATTCATTAGTGATGTACTTACTTATGAAGTACCAGAAACCAATAAACAATCTTTTTCAAATAAAGAGTTAATAGTGTAGATCTTCCAACAGACTATCTCCCTGTGCTCTCTGGAATGAGAGGGTCACAGCGTGAGTAGGCAGTGGTGTTGTTCAAAATGATTAGCAATTAACAATAGCCAACCAGCCAGAAGCACATGTGCAAGACCTGGTCTGGAGTCTCCCCATTGACTAGGTATGACCCTTTATTCACTGACCAGGAAGAGGTCACAAGGTGGGGCTAAGGCAGCCAAAGTGCCAGCAGGAATCACTTAGGTGCTCAGGGTAACAGCTGTTAATGAAACAGGACAGAATTATTTTGACATTTTAATACCAGGAAGAGCCCAACCAGTTGCACTGGCTAAATACTATCTCTGTGGGTGGACATATTCATAACATAATCAAACCCAATATTCTTAAAGTGAGACAAAATTGTTTCTCACTCACAATGCTAGCTCACCTTCTGTGTGTAATTATGAGCACCTACTACCAGTTTCTGTGGCCAGCAGCCATTGGATCTTAAATCTATCTGTCTGTTTATCTTTGTATGTATATGTATCTTATATGTGTGGGTGTATATGTGTATGTTAAAGGCAAAAATCAAGATACATAACAGAAACTCATTCTCCTCTACCCAAAGTTACTACTGAACAGCTGAAATTTTAGACTCCATTGAGTTTGAGGTCCCATCAGAATGACCTGCCAGGCCCTTCTTATGAGTTCTATGTACAAGATCCTGTGTGATATGACTCCTAGCTACACCTTCACCTTTTTATCTTCCCATCATATTGTATGTTCTTGCTATGTCAAACTATGTGTGGATCCTTGAGCAAGTTCTCTCTCTTTTTTTTTTTTTTTTAATTAAAGACATTTTCTCTCCCTGGAATGCCTCTCAAGCCCCCTTCACTTAGAGGTTCATTTCAGGGCTCAATTCAGATTGTTAGCACGTACGGAAAGCTGCTACTGTTGTAAGTGCAGCACTGTAGAATGTACTAGAGAGCTTACTTCTCCAAAGAAGAAAACATTCTTCTTGGACATGAATTATTTGAAATCTCTACTCCCTAATCTCCCAAATTCCTATCCTCACCAAGGCAATAATTCAGTGGCTGCTTTTCCAAAAACCCCATTAGTCTGCCTATATTTGTGTTCCTCCATTCCTCCTTTTCCCATCTAGTTCAGAATTAGTGGGTTAGTGCAGAAATCACCAGAAACCAGATGTTGGAAAACTTCCTTACCCTGGCAGGTGAAGGGACGGTTCAGCACCAAGGACAGGGGCACCCCGTGCCTGACCGGGCTCCCTTCCCTGCCCTCTCCACCGCTGCATATTTCAGTCACACCATGAGTGTGTCCCTTAGATTAAGTGCCCCTCCTCATTGCTGAGTCTTACTTTATCGTAGTTTTTAACCTTATATTGAAATTACTTGTTTCTTATTTATCTCCCCTGTCACACCTCCTTGCCCTCACTTGGCACAATTCCTGGGGTGTGGTAGGCTAAATAAATTATAGATTAATAAATGAATCAATTACTTAATAAATCCACAAATGGATTTCAGGAAAAAAAAGAGTAAAATCCAAGGAGACACTTAGATAAAACAAGTATGGAAGGAAGTAAAAATAATATATTATATTTGGGGTGTTTTCTTTTTTTACTTCAGAATATTATGGGGGTACAAATGTTTGGGTTACATGGACTGCTTTTATACAGCTTGAGTACAAGGGTGCCCATCACCCAGATAGTGTACAATATATTTGTTTTTACTCCTGCAGACATCAGTACTCAACCCTGACTTTGCATCGGAATGAACTACAGAGATTATTTTAAAATGCAAATTCCACGGTGCTACCCTAGAAATGTAGAGTAAGAATCCTGAGGATGGGGACTTGGCATGTATATGAGGATGGGGGACAACTTGCACAGGTGATCTCCAAGGGCATGAAATAATTCTTCTACAGGTAGCTGTGAGTGCTGCTGTATCCCCAGGAGGAATGAAGCATCTGGACGTGGGAGAAAGCTCCAGCTGCTCTCATTCATATGAGCAACAGGACCCAGTCTTTTCATCTGGGTGGAATGGAAATCAGCAAGAATCGTGTCTTTATTCTGACACCTGCTGGTCTTCCACTCATGGTGTAATAATGCAATTAGAGTTATTCTTTCAGGTCCTCCGTTTCCCTTCTGCAACCTACCAGCATATATTCCTCAGAACCATTGCATTGCCCAGGTGGTGCAAGCAGCATGGGACAAGTCCACTCTGCTTCAACCAGGGGAGCAAAGAAATGCCAATAACAGCCCAGTGAACTCCAGAGAATCTGTTTCAGCTTGTAATTTCCTTTCTTTTAGCAAACTTCACATTTCAGGTTATCTTTGTAGTACTAAGTGCAACAATTTCTCATTGAAATATGAGTGCTAAGCCTGTTTCATTAAAACATGAAGGTGCCCATATTCATAAGTAACTTGAACTGCTGGGTACATTTATGCTGTTTCAATTAAGGCCATTTAATGTTTTTTCTTTTTATTCAGAAACATGTTATTTGAATTTTAAACACCTATATAGAGGGCTTTTTTGCCAGATTTTCCAAAGATCTGCAAACATTTATTATTAACTGGCTTTCTTCTTATTATTATTCAATTCCATTCTTCTTACTGCAAGAGCGGTGCATATAAGCAATGGAGTTTCTCTTGTATGAAGAAACGAGTCTATACTTATCAAAACTCAAAACTTTTTTGATAATTTGCTTCAAAATTTTTTCTACATCCCATAAACAGTCCTAATGTATTTTCCAACCAGCTGTTTTTCCTAACTGGGTCTGAGGCCATGTACTTTGCACCTCCATAGATTCCTTAGTACTTTGCCTCTTTAACACCTCTACGATGGAGATAAGTAAGTTCTTCTACACGTTTCTCAAAAAATGTCCCTCTCTGGGAAGGACAGAGGTTGTTAGAATCCTTTCCCAGAGATTCTCTTGAAGTAGTATTGTCTTGTACAAACAATAGCCTGGGGGTCAGGAAAACCACATTCTGAACAACTCACCTAACCTCTCTGGGCTTCAGGTATTTTTATCAGCTTCCTATTTAAAAAAAAAAAAATTGAAATTTAACATAGTTAAAATGCCTACATTGTTATCCAAAGTTTTTTGTGATTTATTCCAATTATCAATTTATTGCCTCTCAGTTCCAAAAATCCAATTCTTTTTTTAGTGAAAATTTTTGGTAACACTTTGTTAAGATGTAATTCACATACCATACAATTTACTCACTTAAACTGTACAATTCAGTGGTTTTTAATGTAGTCACAGAGTCATAATCATCACCACAATCAACTTTTGAACATTTTTAACACCCCAAGAAGAAACCCCATACTTTCCAGCCATCACCTCTCAATCCTTCATCCTTTCCCCTTGACAACTGCCAATCTACTTTCTGTCTCTATAGTTTAGCTTATTCTGGACATTTCATGTAAATAGAACCACACAATATTTCGTCTTTTGTGACTTACTTCTTTCACTTAGCATGATGGTTTCAATTTTCAGCCATGTTGTAGCATGTATCAGTACTTCATTACTTTTTATTGCCAAATACTAATAGCATTCTATTGTATGGACATATCACATTTTATTTATCCTTTTATCAGTTGTTGGGCATTTGGGTTGTTTCCACTTTGCGGCTGTCATGAATAATGCTGTGTAAACATTTGTGAACAAGTGTTTATGCGGACAGGAGTTTTCATTTCTCCTTTTTCTTCTCACTTTTATTTTCATTCCTAGGAGTGGAATTGCCAGATTGTCTAGTAACTCTATGTTTAACTGTTTGAGGAACTTCCAGATTGTTCTCCAAGGTGGCTCCTCCATTTTCCATCCCCTCTGGCAGTATATGAGAGCACCAATTGCTTCACACCTTCGCCAGCACTTGCTGTTATCTGTCCTTTTGGCATCTTTTTGACATTTACAGCCATCCTAGTGCATGAGAAGTGGCATCTCATTGTAGAATCCACCTTTCTTTGCAGTGCTTTGAGATAGTGGAGCTAGACCTTGTAAATGTTTTTCCTTTGTCTGCTAGCACAAGGTGAAGCTTTTCTGTGTGCTAGAAGAGGAAGGAGGCTCTCCTCCTGATTCTGGTGTGCTTTTCTTCTCTTTCCTAAGGTGACGCTACCAGATGCATGCGAGAGACCCACTGGTGGTCAACTTCCTGCAAGTTTGGCTGGCCCCTGGCAGGCAACTTCCTTCCCCCCAGCCCCAGTTCAACAGCTGCGGACCAGCTCTGGTCTGAGTTACTTCAGGAACCTCGTTGGCATAGACCACAGCAGTACCACCTCCAGTGAAGTCGTTTAGCTGTCTTTGGGGAGGTGGGGAAGGAGCCCTCTTCCAATTCTTTCCCTTAGCCTTAGAGGTAGTAACTGTTCCCTACCTTTGCTATTGCTGTCTTGCTTAGCGTTTTCTTATACTTCTTTTAGTAATTTCTAATTAATAATCATTGTACTAAATTTGCCTTCTTTAAATTACTGATGTGGTTTCTGTCACCTGACTGTGCCCTGATATTCACCTTCTTTTAATGTAACTAGATATAATGAACATTTTCTTTTTAATTAGTCACAATCAACGCCACTCTGAAATAGAGTTCAATTATTTTTAGAAACTTAAGTGTAGTACACCACCACTGCAGTGCTGTCAAAACGGCCTTCCGCAAATTTGCCACAGTATTACAATGTAAAAATCTCTAGTAAACCGTTTTAGAAAGAAAACCATAAAGGGAAATTCTAAAACTGCTGAATTCCTATCGTTTTAATGGAAGAACTGTAACTTTATGTGACACTACTTTCATATTTTAATTGGCTCTCATGTGAAATAAATGCAAACACGTGTGTCCAATTCAGCATGGAAACAAAGTTGGAATTGGGTTCTTCATACATTGGCAATGTGTGTGTCCCTTGGGCAGCTGCTTACTATATTTAGTCTAAAGGCTATGATCTGTCTTCAAATCGCAGGTGAAATGAGAGCACTAGCTGATGATACAAAAGAAAATGGACCATGGAGACCTTTCTCTGACCAAGTTGACTTTAACAGAAGCCAAGGAAGTGGCCTTGCACAGTCATCAGTTAGTTCTGCCAAATTCACAGAGAGCCAGTCTGGGGCACACATGGGCAAACACTGGATGGAACTCGCTCATCCTTCTCTAATTTATTTTTATCCTGCCACTTCCTTAAAGCTGTCCTAAATCAGGTCAGAAGTCTACATCCGTGCTTCGTGGACAGCATTGGCCCTGGCACCCGCTGTCCCCATGCTCTTATGGAGTTCATTTGACACTTTCTATTCAACAGATAACTGTTGGTAAATCCTGGTGTGAACCCCCATGCTACAGCATTGTGGCCCCGAAACACCACCAGATACCAGAAAGAACTGACTTAACTTTTTAAGAAGCCATTAACCTGGAGTGCACAAGGAAAATTTTACAATCAGGTCTATTTGAATATAGCTATTCAAATGTTCAGGCTAAGCTTCAGATTGCCCTGCAGAAATACAGCCCCACCCGAGTTACTCTGACACTGTCATTTAAGTTGCACACAGGCGACAGTTCTCAAGGTGGTGCCTTGAAAACATTTCTTTCTAAAACGTCTCTTGAATTTCAATGGATAGGGGTTTCCATACTGGGCTTCTGTTGAATAGAGCAGTCTTATGGCTATTGTGGCCAGTTAAGAGGAACAAGGCTAAACAGCTCAGACTCCCAAGGTAGGGGAATCCCAGTGCAGAGCCTCCTTTGGCTCCATTATATCCCTGGGCATGTGACACTTTCCTATAAGAAGCAGAAAAGGACACAAGCTTTGAGCTATCCAACCGAGGTTCAAATCAGGCCTCTGCCAGCACAAGCTTGTGAACTTGACGAGTCATTGCCTTTTCTAGACCACCATAAAGAGGATAAAATACTACCTACCTAAGACAGTTATCATACAGGTTAAACTAATATAAGGAACATAAAAATTTTAGCCAGTTCCTGGCATATACTAACTGTTCAGCAAAACGTTATCAAGAGTGTAGTAGAAAGAAATGATATAACAGCATTTTTAAAATTGATTAGCTCACCCACAATGAAAGAATGACATTGATACTGCTGCATTTGCTGTAAATGGCTAACAAAGAAAAAATATAAGCAACTTCATATTAATTCGTGGTATGTCTTGGCCTGTCATTCAAACGTCAATTATGACAATATCTCATAAATCAGTTTTCCCAGCTCTATGTGAAAGTTCCATCCATCTGCCATAAAGCAAACAGTAACTTCCCTTCTGTGTGTAGACCTGTGGGTTACCAATTGTGATGAACCGAATGTCAGTGCTTTCCTGCTCCCAAAAATTCGCACTTTGAAGCCCTAATCCCTAGTGTGACTATATTTGGAGATGGGGTTATGAATAAAATGAAGGTTAAATTAGGTCAAAAGGCTGGGGTCCTGATCCGATAGGATTAGCATCCTTCTAAGAAGAGACAGCAGAGAGCTTGCTCTCTCCCCTCCCCTTCCCAGTGTGCATACATCTGAGAAAAGTCCATCTGAGGATGTTGCAAGAAGGCAGCCAACAGCAAGCCAAGAAGGGATCCCTCACCAAATCAGCTGGGACCCTGATCTTGGACTTTCCAACCTCCAAAACTGGGAGGAAATAAATTTCTGTTGTTTCATCTACCTAGTCTGTGGTATTTTGTTATGGCAGTCAGAGCTAAGATACCAGTCAACTACTAAAGTGTACTTGAAATAACTATTAATATAAACCTCACAAAAAATCCTTCCTCGAGCACCTTTAATTCTAATATGTAGGGCTTGAGCTCACTTAAATGCACAATATACACAACTTAGCATCTCTGATGTTTCAACAAATAACTTACTGTATAATCAATTATAGTTCATAACCATAATAGATGCCTCTCAGTACTGAAAGGCCGGGACTATTGAAATACATTTAATCAATAACCACTTGATAGCAAACTAGCTTTTATAGGATTAAACATATGAATAGGAAATATTGCATCAAAATCACTAAGAAATATTTCAATGTCAGGATTTAAATGACCAATTTAAAGATGATGATCATATCTTTTGAATGGAAATTCTCTAGGGTAGACTACTTCAGTCACATCCTATATTCCTATCTTTGATACTTAAAAAATTCATAGATTTTTAGTGACTTGAATGTTCATGAGTTGAGTGTGCACCCACACTGCTAGCTGATATCAAATGTGACTGGCAGGCACATTATCACTTAATGCGGCTGAAAATAAACCACACATAGAGCCAAGTGCATCATCTGCAGTGGGCTTAAGAATCACAGCCTCACTGATCAGAGAATGACTTTTTATCAGCCCTTCAACTCCATCTCAAAGATTCATTTCACAGCCACACCAAGGACACAGGGCTCTCTTATATGTCCAGGTTGTTTAGCCCAGTGTCACTGAACAGTGTTGAGATTTTGTTTATTCATAGCTGAAACCAGGAAGAATTTTGAACTTGGCTTCGGTACTGAACATTTCTGTTGAGCATGTAAAGCTCCTTTGATTACTCTCTGGACATGAAGTCTGCCTTCATTTGCCTATTAGCTGAGTTGGAGGCTGGGGGCGGGGGAAGGCCCTTTGCTGATCTCCGAAGTATCAATATAACAATAAACAAATCAGAATCTGTAGATGCAAACAGGAATGCTCCCAAACGACTGCAAAGGACATCAATAATACGCAGCCACCATCTTTCAAACAATCTGATATATACATAGTTACGATGGATACTGCATTTTCTCTGTAGTCCTACCCTTATGATGACACATTTGTGATTTTTATGAATCTTTAAATAAGCAGTGCAATTTTACCAGAAAGCCTTAGTAGAAAGAAAAAAGCATGGAAATTATAACCACCTGTACATAGTGCCGGCTACAGACTGACTTTTGAAGAGGGTAGAATGCAAAGGAAACAAAGTAAAAGATAAAAGTAAGTGGCAAAAAGGCAGGAGTTCCTGAGGGTTCTAAGAATAAACAACTAACAAAAGTATAACCCAATGCTTGCAAAAAGCCCAAAGTACTCTTCAAAAGCAGAAAAAGATTGAGTATAAATAAATGTAAAGAAAAATATATCAAACTCAGCGTAACAAATATTGATAGTTTCAGCACCTAGATGTTGAATTTCATTGTTTAATCCAACTTTAATTCATAAAAAGCCTCTTAGTTACGTTAGTTAACCCAACAAGTGAGAAGTATCAAACCATTTGTCTTAAAGTGTTCTTACGAACTTTGCTTAAACCAAAACCAGTACGTGCTGACTTAACTTGAAGGTAGATGCACATAATTTCTGTGGCATTTATTTAGCAGCATGCTTTATTGTCCAATAAATGTCCTGAATATGCTACAATAACTAGTTAAAATTAGAGTTGATGTTTAACCCAAATCTTTTTAACTCCAGTCTACAGGAAATAAGACTATACATAAGACTACATTTCCTATAGATTAAAAAAGGAGAGACCGGGTATTCTTTTTATGAAACTGACTGCTTACAATGACTCAAATATATTTCAAATGCACAGTTCTATTAAATGTTGATTTCACAATATGCAAACACTGGACAGTGCTCTTCTAGGACAATTCAAAATGTGTCACAAAGGTTTTTCTATTCTCCAAGGACACTGGGAGACAACTCATAAAGTAGACATGCTGGTCCCGTGTCCCTGAGCAATCTGACTGATCCTTCCATGAACACCATCAGGGAAAACAGATCCTGGCGCAGTTGTGGGCCTCCAAGGAAGACAGGAAGCTTAACACGAACCCCACAGCTTCCCTTGGGCATCTGACCACATTTGCTGAGAAATTGTGACTGGTTACATATCGCCACGAGCCAACTGATTTAAAGTAATATTAACTATATTACATGAGTGGATCAGCTTTAGATGAAAAGCAACGTTAGCAATGCCCTTTGCAGGAAATCTAAAGTACTTCTGCACAAACCAACTGGAAGAAATCAGCTGTGTCTCTTCCTCATCTGATGTAAGTAGGATGAAACACAGTTTGTTTCCGACAGCTCCGGGAGGCAATCCCATCTTAGAAACAGTGGCAGAAAGAGCAGTAGAAATTGCTGATGGGATCCAGTGGAGGCTAAACATGCTTGCACCAAAGCTGTCTCCAAAATATCCAACAGGGCACTGAGCAGGGAAGACAATCTCAAAGTTCATCAGATCTGCATGCTGGCCCCTCGCTGCTCCCGAGGTGGAGAGTGATGAGGCTTGGTCATTTACACCTGATTGCATATGTTCCTCAGTTCCACGTTGGTACCATTCCTGCTGATGCAAGAGCTCAAGGAAGACCCTTCGTGGACACCAGTAGACCCCGTGGAATTCAAGGCTCAGTGGAACATGAACTTGATGGGCCGGCTTCAGTGAACCATAAGGCCCTTCCATCATGGGATAGACCAGTCACATGTGGGTCAGAAAGAGTTCATTTTAAACATAGGAGAGCTACTTTGCTAACGTATCGCTGTTGAAATCTGTGCATTCATGGCCACCGCCCCTTGTGTCATGAGACAACCAAAACGAACTGAGCAGGCACGTGAAGAGCACATAAATGGGAGTCTTTGCTTAGGTTGCAAAGCTGATTAGGACTCCCGAGGCATAATTCGAGGGCATGGCCAGGGTTCACTTGCGCAAGCTGCTGACACCAGGGCTCCAGAAGTGCCTCCTTTCCGGTGGCTCAGTGCCAGCTCCAGACCCCTCCTCGCTGTTCCTTAACCTTAAAGAGAGGTGATGAGAGTTTCTACAGTTGTGTTTTAATGGCAAAATTGGGGTCAATCCATAGTAAATGGTGTTGCCAGTATGGAACAGGGTGCCTCTCCTTTCATCTTGAGTTTTAGCCCAAGATAGGCTCATGCACAAGGCCCAGCTGAGGGTCACAGTATCTGCAGCCCAGGTCTTGGCAAGCTGGTTTCCACCAGGTTCTGAACAAGTCTTACCTGATAAGCCTGACGTTCCTGCATTTCTTTATTGAAAAAATAGCTGCCACTCATTTTCTAACGAGATAAGAATTTCACATTCCTGTCTCATTATAGAAAACACAACATTTGGAAGCACAGCTTGGCAGGAGAGACAGCAGATGTTTTTTTTAACCTTACCCTGACCCCAGTAATTGAGTACACTAGATGTCCACGTCCCTGTTTGCATTTCATTCATTACGTCTGGTCCTTTCTCATCAATGGGACGTAGGCTGGGGCTTAGCAGATGAATGAGAAAACTAGTCTTCTTAAAACTTAAGAATACTCTTCTCTAACTAACTAGCAAACAGTATCACTTCCAAGCAGATCAAGTCCTTGACTCCTCAAACTCTATTCTTTTTCAAACATTTGTTTATTACAAACATTTTGAACAAAACTTCTGAAGCACAAACACCACCTGTTTATGCAAAAATTTTTGAGATAACCATACTGTAAATTCTAGTGAACTCTTCCAAATCTGTCCTGATTCAAATTAAATATGCTTCCAAGTTCAGGCAAGACTCCAAAAACCTCAGACACAGCCCACTGGACAACTTAATCTAATCAGGCAACAGGCTAAAATGAGAACAGCTGTCGACTCCCAAAGAGGATCTGTATGGTCAGGTGATTCTCTGGTCTTTGGGTGATAAATGGGAAGAGAACCACAGGAACCTCCAGGCCATCCATCAGTCTAGAGTCACTTCAAGTCCTCCATCAGCCCTCTTGTTGCTAACGGAAATGCACTCCTCCCTCACATTTGCAGTTTTCTACCCTGACTCAGCTCCTGGCTTCCTAGCAACGAATGATGGAGAGAGATATGCAAAGGCAGCGGCCTTCTCTCTAGTCCCAGAAGGAGGAAGAGAGAGCAGAAGCTCCGAGACTCCTCCCTCATCTCAGTGAGCTCATCCCACAAAGGAGATGTAGACAAGGGAGAAAATAATATACAATTTAACCCTGTTAATGAATTCCTGCCATCTACCAAGAGGGAGCTCCTGCTTAATCAGAGAACTGGTCTTAACCTTTTTGAGCTGGATCAGTCACCTGCATTAATGAAAGGAAACCTCCAAGAAACCCAAATAATCTAACTGAAGTCTTTTTTGGCTTTCAAATGCATTGTTAAATTCTTTGCACCCAATTTACCTTCTGAACTGCGGTCTGCCTTGAAAACTATTCAAATAGTTTTGTGTTTCCTGAGAACTGTCAGGCAGATGATAGGGGAAATCCCAAAAGAATATTCAGAGGTTAAAGGAAGGCAATTTGGAACAAGGATTTTCCCCAGAAAGTCCAGAAATTTACTAATCCATATACAGTGGAGCAAGGATTAACTGCTTATACTTAGTGCATGCAAATGTGTGTGTTTGAAAAGACCTCAAGGGATCAAATCCAGTCTGTTATTATCCTTTCTCACATTTTTATAAAAAATAGACACTTCTTGAATATATTACATAGAGTATTCAGACATGTTATCCTTTCACCACATGTATTTGGAGATTCAGTGCATTCATCTCTATCCTGAAAAGTACGATAATCCCATTGTGAGTCACAAAAGCAGAAATTATATAACTACACCATAATGTTGACTTGGTCAGCTTATTTTGAGGAAATTGTGTACCTTTCTCACTCAACTATGGAAAGACAAAGAAACTTAGAACTAGAAACACCAATGGAGTTTAGCTACATTCTGTTTGTAAATAGGAACATAAGGAGTTAGTTAGGTTACACTAGATTTACCACTATATTTTCGGCAAATAAAAAAATTTCAGGTTGCTCGTTATATACCATTTAAACATTAGCTTGAAATATTTTACATTAGCTTTTTCTTTAAAAACCCATGTAAAATTGAACTTAGTCATAATTACTTCAACTTTAGGGAATGCAGCCTACTGCCTAATAGAGGCATTTTTAAATCCCGAATTATAAAAGACAAAGTTATTATATTTTACCTGACAAATCCAGTCCAACTTAGTAGGACATTCAGACATTTGTCGGGCGGGGGCGGGGGTGAAGCCCAGCAGGGGATAAAGTACATTTTTTGCACCGTGATGTTCTCTTTTGGAAATTGCAAAATTCATAATTTTCACAAGGGCCACAGTTAGGGAGCTTTCCCCAGCGTTAATCACTTTTGCATCATCTTCAACTTTCTGCACAGAGTATGACTTCTGGAGATGATTTCAGACTTAGTCTGGAGTCCCTAAAGAGGAATTTCAAAATAGCACTGGGCGTTCTCCTGCAAGCTATGGAAAGACATCTGCTTCACAGTCTCAAAGAGCACACCACGCTAGACTTTCTTCAGATTCATTTGCTCATACATTTTATTTTGCTGGTCTTGAGCGGCATGTTGCTGACTAATCAATATTTGCTGCTGTTTTGTGAATCTTTGCTGCAGATCAGCAATAACTGTGTACTGACTCTTCAGCATCTCAACAAAATTTTCTTATCCTTTTGCAAGGTCCAGTTGGAGGCCTAGTGCACATCCAAATGAGATTTCATTTTCTCCTGTAACGCAGGTACAGTCACCTGCGTAACTGCTCTTTGTTTTCCATTCCAGCTTCAGCACTGTAAAAAGATGTATGTTGAGTTAAAAATAGCCATTTTTAATAACATAATGTCCTATTTCAGAAGCTTTAAACTTGCAATCCTAAGTATTCCAAATAATTGTACCTATGCACCAACAGGAAGCTTTAGGCTCTTTGCTTATTTGCAGGTGCAAAAATCTTGGATTGCTTAAGGCATCAAAATTTAATACATGCTTCTTAAAATCAAAAGTAATAAACTTTTGACGTAAAAACTGTGATTTTTTTTTTTGGGCTGAGCACAGTGGGAGCACTTTGGGAGGCCGAGGAGGGAGGATCGCTTGAAGGTAGGAGCTCGAGATCAGCCTGGACAACAGAGTGAGACCTTGTCTCTACAAAAGAAATTTAAAAATTAGCTGGGTGTGGTGGCACAAGCCTGTCATCCTAGCTACCCAAGAGGCTGAGGCAGGAGGATCACTTAAGCCCAGGAGTTTGAAGTTACTGTGAGCTATGATCATGCCACTATGCTCCAACCTGGCTGATGGAGTGAGACCCTGTCTCTAAAAAATAAAATAAAATAAAATAAAATAAAATAACAAAATTAAAAAAAAAAAACTCTATGGTTTTTAAATTCCACACACAACCATAGCTCAATGCCACTTAGCCTGTGGTTCCCCAAAGCCACCCACAGAATTGAATTAACCGCAGGAGAGAGTACCATCATCACGCAGTTAATCATGGCCTTCAGAGGAGAAGGATAATGGGGTCATAGCTCTCCTCAGGTTTATTTGTGTGTTCATGAGTGGTCAGGGGTGTGTGCATTTGTGTGTGCATGTCTGTGTGCATGTTTGTTTTTTCACTTCGGCACTTTTCCAGAGAATAACCAATCTAAAAAGACACGGGCTCTGCTCATTTCTTATCCATAAAAAAATGACTTGTTTATGGAATAAAAAAAAAAACAACACCACATATAGCTAGTGGATGCTAAAAACAAACAACTTAGAAAGGAGTTAGGAAGTTAAATTGAGAAGACTAATTTAATAACCATATATGCCACCATTCCCTCTTTTTTTCCACTCTCACAAAATGTGTTTGTACAACTCTATGGCTAGACATTTGACTGCTCATGTTTCAGATAATTCCGGCCAAAAGAAATCACACTATTTCAGAAAAGAGAGTGAGAGATTCTAATACCTACAGGTGTAAAGTAATCAGTAACTACTTACCAATTTTACACAAAAATCAGTAAGTGGGCCTAAGAGCTGAACTAATGTTTATAGTTTTAAATAGGTCTTTCAGAGGAGGGAGGAAAACATCCCACCCATAGATGTTTTTCTAAAAAAAATAAAGAGGCTAACTTGAGGAGTTTTGTACAGAGATTTTCTATAAATCATTTCATGAAAGCACTTAGCCTGCCCTGAGATGCTCAAAGAAATTATATAATAACATTTGGGTTAACAAATCTTCAACCTCAAAGATTCCATTTTGATAGCATAAAAAGAGTATGGCTAGATAAGCAAAAATACCAAAGCTTCTACCAGCAATACTTTGAGATGTCCCTGGGGAAAATTTCTTTAAAGGCTTTTTTTTCACACTAAGAAGATGGTTATTTTTCCTGCAACTCAATGACTTTTTGCACACACAGTAGTCAGCCCTCTGCATCTGTGAATTGAACCAACCTCAAATCAAAAATGTGGTATTAAAAAAAAATGGATGGTTGTCTCCGTACTGAACTTGTACAGTCTTTTTTTCCTGAATATTATTTCCTATACAATGCAACAAGTATTTACGCTTAGAAAATATGTGAAAATGCTTAAATGAGAAATTGTCCATAAGTCACCTGCCCCTATACACATGGCCAACAGATATATGAAAAAATGCTCAACATCACTAATCATCAGGGAAATGCAAATCAAACTACACTGAGATATCATCTTACCCCAGTTAGAATGGCTATTATTAAATAAATAAATAAATTAGGACAGCCACTATGGAAACAGTATGGAGACTTCTCAAAAAACTAGAAATAGAACCATAAAATCCAGCAATTCCACTACTGGATATTTACCCAAAGGAAAGGTAATCGGTATATCAAAACGATACCTGCACGCCCATGTTTATTACAGCACTATTCACAGTAGCAAAGATAGAAGAGAATCAACCTATGTGTCCATCAATGGATGAACAAAGAAAATGTGGTATATATGCACAATGGAATACTATTTGGCCATAAAAAAGGATGAAATCATGTCATTTGCAGAAACATGATGGAACTGGAGGTCATTATGTTAAGCAAAATAAGACAAACACAGAAAGACAGATAGCGCATGTTCTCACTCCTATGTGGGAGCTAAAAAAGTTGATCTTACGGAGGTAGAGAGCAGAATGACAGATACCAGAGGCTGGACAGGTGTGTGGGGGTGGCAAGCCAGCATGTGGAGAGGTTAGTTAATGGGTATAAACATACAGTTAGGCCGGGCACAGTGGCTCATGCCTGTAATCCTAGCACTCTGGGAGGCCGAGGCAGGTGGATTGCTCGAGGTCAGGAGTTCAAGACCAGCCTGAGCAAGAGCAAGACCCCGTCTCTACTAAAAATAGAAAGAAATTATCTGGACAACTAAAAAATATATGTATATATAAAAAAAATAGCCAGGCATGGTGGTGCATGCCTGTAGTCCCAGCTACTCAGGAGGCTGAGGCAGGAGGATCGCTTGAGCCCAGGAGTTTGAGGTTGCTGTGAGCTAGGCTGATGCCACGGCACTCACTCTAGCCTGGGCAACGGAGTGAGACTCTGTCTGCAAAAAAAAACATACAGTTAGATCAAAGGAATAAATTCTCATGTTCAATAGCAGAGTAAGGTGACTAGTTAACAATGTGTTGCATATTTCAAAATAGCTAGAAGAGAGGACTTGAAATGTTCCCAACACATAGAAATAATAAATACTCAAGGTGATGGACACCTCAGATATCCTGACTTCATCATTACACATTCCATGCATGTAACAAAAGTTCACATGTACCCCACAAATATGTGCAAATATTATGTATCAATCAAAAATTTAAAATAAAAAAGCCAACTGTCCCTATAAATTAATCACTTAGACTACTTTCAACTCCTTAAAAATTGTCTATCTTGGGCATGCCCTTTGGTTAATTTCACACAAGCCACCTTGCCACAAGTGGCTGGATGTCATACTTGTAGCTTTTTTCTTTATTCTTAGGCTTATTGGTGGCATGACATAAAATTCTCCTTTGCTCAGAGAAACATAACTAAAACTTCCATACAAAAAGGCAGTCGACTCCCCAGAAGTCTCAAATAATCTAGAATTCATGGTAAAATACAGATTCCCAGGCCACATCAGGCCCGGGTGAAGGCTTCCAGACAATTTAGTATTGAACAGCTTTATTGAGCTGTAACTGACATATAAAAGAAACTGCACATGGTTGATGTGTACAATTTGATGGGTTTCCACCAGACAGTTATAGTCTCAACACGTTCCGCAGTTGCATGTGCTCCAGACTCTTAGGTCTGGGAACGACCAGGTGGCCTTCTCCAATCCCAGCCCACCTGTCCTACTGTCGCAGGGGCGCCTCCCCCAGGATCTGGGCGACCTGCTGGAAAGCTCACAGCAGGATCAGCTCCGGGTCGCCGGCAGGCCCAGCCTCGGCACAACGCTGAGGAGCGCTGCTGCCCGGCCACCTGCCCCTTCCAGACCCGGCCGCCGTGGGGTCCCTGGAAGCCTGGATCTGGCCGGGGTGGAGGGCGCGGCCGGCCGGGCTCCACTCGCTCGCACCGCTGGCTCTACCTGGGCAGCGACGCCCCCGGCTTGCGCGCACTGAGCCTGGGGCAGGGCAACTTCCACGTGGCACCGGGGTCTCAGAGCACCATGAAGCAGAGCCTGAGGCAGGCAAAGCCACCACCCCGGCGGCCCCGGCCCGTCTTGGCCTTGAGTCCAGCTTCGCGACCACACGAAGGAGGAGAGTGACAAGGAGCCACAGCAGTGCTGGCCACTGTGCGCCCGAGACCCGGGCGGTGCACCTGTCTCCAGACGTCACCCGCGAACCCCTTCCATCATTTGGTCCACACGCAAACACCTTCCATCATTTGGTTCGGCCGAGCAAGCTACAAAACCGCGTGGCTCCGGGGCAGAGCCCCGTGGGTCACACTCCGGGGACTTGGCCGGAGAAACTGAGTTCCAGGCACCTGGAGATGTCCCTAAAGCCCGACACACACACCCTTTCAGGGGTGCCATCTGGGGACGCCACCCTCCTGTATCTCTTCTTCCTACCTGTTCACCCACAGTCTGGAAACTTCTCTGGTTTCCTCGAGCTCAGCCCGAGGCTCTCTTGGCCGCTGGTTTGCACCTGGGGAAGGGAGCAGAGTCCGAGATGTGAGTTCCTCCCCTGCAATCCCAACTGCTCTGTCCAGAAGCCCCTGCCAAGGCTGGAAATCCAAGTCTGTGCAGCGGTGAGCGGCCTCCTCCGAAAGCCTAGCAAGGAGTGTGTAACTTGTGTGACATTCCTGAGACCTCTTCAGCATCAGATTCCCAAAGCACCTCCCTTTAAGCCTGGAGAGGCCCGGACCTGGTAGAAGGTTCGCAAGATGCCCAAAGAAGCGCAATGCCCTGAGGATGAAACAGGAAACAGGGCTGCACAGAGACCACCTCACATGAGATCCAGTGTGAATTCAGAGGCCAAATGTGTAGATCCATAAACGATGTCCCCCGCCCTGCTCACCACGCACATTCTTTTTCTTTTCTTTTTTCAATTCTGTTATGCTAAAATCAATCGAGTGATGCTATTACTCTCCAAGAGAGTAACGTTCTGCCCCATAGGAAATACTCATGTCAAAAAGACTAAACATATACTTTCCAACTGCCAAATCCATGGCACTCACTGTGCAGGTCACCTAAAACGAAACATCTTATACGTTGTGTGTCATGAAAATAGAATAATTTATAGGCAGAATGCTTTCTCTATGTATCAGGCAGTAACAATCCAACTGTTTTTAAAAATATTGCTTGCCAATTAAAAGTTTAAACCTTTGTGATCATAGCTGAGTGCATGCCCGCTCTCTCTCTCTCTCACACACATACACACACACACAATGAATCTCATTAAGCACTTTTTTCTCTATCCACTGGTACTGTGCAATTAGTAGCACCCAAGCTGAAAGCACCTTTGATATTTTACTTAGTGCGACGATCTTAATGTTTGTGTCCCACCCTCAAATTCATATGTTGAAACCTAATGCAAATGCAATAGCATTAAGAGGTGGGCCTTTGGGAGGTCATTAGGTCATGACGGCTCTGCCCTCATGAATGGGATTAGTGCCCTTATAAAAGAGATTGGAGGGAGCTTGTTAGTCTCTTCTGCCATACAAGGACACAGAAGGCACCATCTATAAGGAAGGAGCCCCCACCAGACATTGAATCAGCTGGCACTTTAATCTTGGACTTCCCAGCCCCCAGAACTGTGAGCAGTAAATTTCTGTTGCTGATACATTACCCAGTCTATGATATTTTGTTATAGCAGCTGAACAGACTAAGACAATTAGGACAAGGAAAAGAGTCACTATTTTCATTTTCTCCTGTTCTCCATTATACCTGTATAATAACCACCATTTATTAAATGCCAATTATGTACCAGGTATATTTCATAGGTTTCCTTTAAGTCAGACTGCAGCCTCATGATGTAGCTAATAATAGCTACATAGCATCTATTGAGGGCACTGTGCTAAGTAACTCACATGCAATATATCACCTGATTTTGTCCTCACAATAACTCTACCAGGCAGTTATTATAATCCCTACTTTATAAGAAATGAACTTCCAATTAATAACTCGCTGAAGGTCAAACACCTATTAAGGTAGAAGCTCTAGAATTTAAACCGTCATCTATCTGAATCTGAACTGAGTTCTATCAGGATCCAAAGTCTGAGCTTTTTCTAGAATATCATTCTGCCTCTCAATGTTGCCTGATTTTTAGTTGCTTAGTATGGTTATAAATAAATAGCAAGCTTATGCTACATTTTTTTAATCCCCTGAGGACAAATTTCTTGAACCTGCTATGTGACAAACAGGGTGCCTTGTCCCCTGAGGACAGATTGAAGGCATGCAGAGGCTATGTCATTCTGTAAGTTGGAAGCAGAGTAAACAGAGTGCTGTTCAATATGGAATTCACTTTTAATTATTCTCAGTGTCTCCATTTAATGTTATTGCTCTGCCAAGTTAAAAAAACCACTGTAATTTGGTTTGTCACACACCCTTGTAATGTGAGCATGAATTACCCATTTGAGGTTGCTGGAAACCTCAACAAGATCAAGTCACTTGAGCCAGTTTACAATTGGCGGAGCTGATTCCAAACAAGAGTTCAGGCTCCAAAGCCTGGGTCTTTTTATTTATTTATTTATTTATTTAGAGACAGAGTTTGGCTCTGTTGCCTGGGCTAGAGTGCCGTGGCATCAGCCTAGCTCACAGCAACCTCAAACTCCTGGGCTCAAGCAATCCTTCTGCCTCAGCCTCCTGAGTAGCTGGGACTACAGGCATGTGCCACCACGTCCGGCTAATTTTTTCTATGTATATTTTTAGCTGTCCATATAATTTATTTCTATTTTTAGTAAAGATGGGGTCTCGATCTTGCTCAGGCTGGTCTTGAACTCTTGACTTTGAGCAATCCTCCCACCTCGGCCTCCCAGAGTGCTAGGATTACAGGCGTGAGCCACCGTGCCCAGCCTATTGTTGATTATAGTCACTTTGTTGTGCTATCAAATATTGTGCATTTTATCTAAATTAGTTTATTCTCGCAAACTCCAGCTGCCTTAAGTTCAGAAGGTGAGTTTGCTTTTCTTCATGCCCCTTGTTGCTACTTATAGACCAAAAGTGGCTCATCTTTTTATTAAAAACAAAACAAAACAAAAAACAAAACAGCTTTCTCTTTTAAGGCTCACACCATTTGGCTAAACTACCCTGTCAACCTCACTATCATCTCCCAAAATCCCAGTCTCTTGTTCACTCATTTCAAAATCCTGACACCTGTCTCCTGGTCTTCAAGATGACCTTTAAATCCTGTCATCATTCTGTTTGCCTGAGAGAGTCATGAATTACAGCTGGTTCTTAGCTTCCCATCTAGTTAGCAGTCTGGCACTCTCAAAAGTGTCCCACTCTTGACAATAAATTATGTGGCCATGCTAACCCTGAGTGACTTAAACGACTACCTGGGACCATACCCATAACTCCTTGGACTCTTGCTTCCTTGATCACCACAGTCACCCAGGCCCACGGTCACATCTGGACAGAGTCAGCACCCAAAATCTCGCTACCTACATCCAGAAGCAAAATTCAATCTGCCTACCTTCAGACCATAACAACCCATCCTTCCAGCTGGTTTGCTCAGCCACTCCCATTGTGGCCAAACTTTCTCCAAACCTCACCCTGAAGGGCAGAGTCACAACTGAGCAAATCACTTCCACCATAATCCTTGGTCACCAGTTTAAAATTGACCTTCATGCTGACTGGAAATCCCAATGCATGTTTCTGACCAACCCAGCCCCCCATTCTCCTCAACGGCCTTATCAAACTTTCTCCTGCTCCCCAAATCTCCGTCCAGCCTACCTCCTAGTGCACACTCAGCAGATGACCCTACGTCTTGCCAGGAAAATAGAGGCTTTGGATTGGAATTTCCTTATCTTACAACTATAAAAGAAGAAAATCCTTATCTACTCTAAGCCCACCCTCCTTCCTTTGTCCTATCTAAGGTCCCATTCTTTTACCCCTGCTTGGAAACCTGTCCCCTTCCTCAGTCTGGAGGACTTTTCACCATCAATTATTTCTACTCTGTCTTCAATGTTCAACTCCTCACTTTCATCTGGATTCTTCTTATTTGAAAACCATTTTTTAAAAAATCAATAAAATCTTCCTCAATTCCATATCCCCCACTCACTGCCTCCTATCACTCTCCCTCTCTTCATAGGCAAACTACTCACAAGGGTTATTTTGATCACTGTCTTTGTTTCTTCACACCCTCTGCTCTCCGGCTGCCAAAATTAGTCTCTGAGGTCATTAACATTGCTAAAGCCAGTGAGCACATGTCAGTCTTATCTGCCTTGCCCTTTCAACATCTCTGGACATTGATGACCACTCCCTTCTGCTCTTGTGGCTTCCACAACACTATTTTACCCCAGTTTTCCTCCTACCCCTTTAAAGCTCTTCCTCTGTTGCCTTTGCAGGCTCTGCTTCCTCCACTTTGAATAGTGAAGTTCCTCAAGGAACTTTTTCATCCCACTCCATATTCTTCCTAAGCAATCTCATGAATCACCACTTATATGCTGATTACTCAAAATGTGTATCTCTAACTTTAAACCACACCCCTCCTCTGAGCAACAGAGCCGTACACACAACTCTACTTGAAGTCTCCACTTGGATGTCTCAAAGCCTTGTCAAATTCAACTTGCTCAAAATAAAACTCATAATCTTCCCTTTACCAAGTAGTCCTCTTCCAGAGGGTCTCATCTCTAGGACCAGCACAGTCAGCCATCATTATATATATAAGCCTGATTCTTAGGAGACAAGACTCTGCCTCACTCTGCCCATACCCAGTCATTACAGTCTCCTGCCAACTGCTCTCTAAATATCTCTCAGGTCCATTCATTTCTTTCCATTTCCACTGCTACCAACCTAGTCGAAACCATTACACAGTTGACCCTTAAACAACACAGGCTTGAACTGTGCAAGTTCACTTATACTTGAACTTCCTTCCGCTTCTGCCACCCCTGAGACAGCAAGATCAACCCCTCCTGTTCCTCTTCCTCCTCCTCCTCCTCAGCCTATTCAATGTGAAGATGATGAGGATGAAGACCTTCACGATGACCCACTTCCACTTAATGAATAGTAAATGTCTTTTGTCATGATTTTCTTAATATTTTCTTTTCTCTAGCTTACTTTATTGTAAGAATATAGTGTATAATACATGAAACATACGAAATATGTGATAATCAGCTGTTTATGTTATCAGTCAACAGTAGGCTATTAGTAGTTTAGCCTTGGGGGAGTTAAAAGTTATATATAGATTTTCAACTGCACTGGGGGTTTGTTCCCCTAAAACCCCATGTTATTTAAGGGTCAATTGTATTTTCTTGCCCAGCTTAGTTCAGAAGTCTTCCTGCATCTATTCTTTTCTTCTTCTGATCAATTCCCCAAATTACAGCCAGAATGATTTTTTCTAAAACACAAATCCCACCATCTGCCATCTGGAAATATTTACCACACTCTCATTGCTCTTAGGATGAGAAAACAGTCCATGACATGGTCCACATGACCCTACATGGTTTGTCCCCACTGACCTTTCTACACAGCCGTGCCTGGAACCATTCGCAGTGGTTTACTTTTGATTCCTAATCCTTTCTGCCACTCCTTCACCCCTGCCCATCAGCAAATGCTTTTGGTTCTACTTTGAAAACCATCTTGAATCCAAACTCTTCTCATTATCCCCACTGTTGGAATACTAGCCAAAGCTCCCATCATCTCTCAGCTGGGCTCTTCCCACAGCCTACTCAGTGATCTCTCTCTGTCTCTTCTCTTGCCCCATTCAATTGATTTTTCCAAACAATCACCAACCAGCGGATGGTTTATAGCATAAGTCAAATCATGCACTCAGTTGCTAAAACCCTTCCAATAGCTTCCCATTGCAATTAGAATAAACCCCAAAGTCCTCAACGCTGGCCACGGGCCCTGCTTGGTCTAGTCCCTGCTTACCTCTGTCCCCATCCCTACCCTCTACCATTGCCCTACTGTTCCAGGATGTTCCAGCCACACTGGCCTGCCTTCTTCCTAACCTCCTATGTTCCTATCTCAACACCTCTTCTTGCTCTTCTGTCTCTTGAAATGCTCTCCTAAGCCTCTGAGTGGCTGACCCTTCTCATTACTTTGGAAAGAGGTGATCCCTGACCATGTTTCCTCCCCCAAGAAAGTCACTCTCTATTCCACTGCTTGGTTTTACTTTCTATAATACATAGCACTGACGGCTCTGCTCAGAACCTCACATCTCATTCATAGCAAAGTCTCTTCCACAGCCTGCAGGGCCACCCGTGATCTGGCCATCTTTTCTTTTTTGATCTCATTTCCTATCTGTCCCCCTCACTCTGCTCAGCTGCACTACCACTCTCCTAACTTGGGGCCTTGGAATGTGCTATTCCTTCTGCCTGGAATATGCTCATCCAAACACACGACGCGGATTAATCTCTCATGTCATTCAGGTCTGGCTCAAGTGCCATTTATCAAATAGATCTTCCTCAGTGACCCTAATTCATAGGGCAACCCCATCCCCACGCCCATCGCTCTCCTTCCCTCACGTTTTAATTTCCCTCAAAGCACTTACATTACTTGACATGTTGAATATTAATTTTTTATCGTCTGTTTTCTGCCACCTGGAATGCACCTTGCACGAGAGCAGAAATTGTTTACTTCACTACTGTTTTCATTGTTCTTAAAAGAGTAGGTGCTTAATAAATAGTTTCTCATTTAATCAAGGACAGAACTACCTGAAATCGCCTAATAAACGTGTGACCCGTTTATGTCTTTACGTTTCCAGCACCTTCCCCCACACAGGCCCTTGAAGACACAGCTGTAGGGAAGAAAAGGAGGAAATGTGTAAATTCAACCACATTTACAAATGGTAACTGATTAACTTCTGTACTTTCGGCCTGCCCGGCCACTTTCTCTCAGGAGACTCCGCTCCCAACAGTCACACCGGATTTCCAGTCAGTCCTTTGCTCTCACACATCGTGAGGCCACACGTGGCTCTGTGCATATTGGCCTCACTTCTTTCATCAGCACCTGTCTGTAACACATTCCTGGAAGTGAGACGGCCCGTCGGAGAGTGAACCCATGCATAAATTAAACAGATGCTGCCGAGTGCCCCTCCCCGGGGTCGCCCCATTTTGCATTTCCACCAGCAAGGCGTGAGGGTGCCCACCCCTCCTCCACAGCCTCGCCCGCCCACTGCGGGCCGTGGAACTTGGAGGAGGAGGGGGGTTGAGAAATGGTCCCTGCTGAGGACGCCCTTCCTCCACCCCACCCGGGAAGAGACCGCCGGACACGCGCGCGTCACCTCCCCAGCCCCGCGTCGCGTCCCCCGCGGGCGGGCTGTGCGGCCGGGAAGCCTTGCACAACCGGCCGAAAGAGGAAGCGCCCACAGGGCTGAAGCAAACGCTTAGAGAAAGCCGTTGCAAAATCAATCGAGTGTCAGCCTGCGGCTCGGGCCCAGGCCCCTCAGTCCCCAATAACAGATCGAGGCTACAGAGACGGGGCGACTCGCCAGGGGACGCTCCTGAGAGAAGGGCGCGCGGCGCAGGTAGGGGACGGATGCGAGGGGCAGGCACAACCTTTCCCAGAATCAAAACACACACAAAAAACTTTTTTCTTCATGGTGGTGGTTTTGGGGGGGAGGGGAGGGGGGCAATAGAGAAAATCAGGCGCAGACCCGATGAGTTGGCAAAAGCAGCCGCCAACTTTAGGAGTCCTTTATCGGTGTTTTTGTCTGTCCCCTGTCTCCAGCCAGGGGCCCCGCTTGCACCTCGACGCGAAGCAGCCGGCGCGCGCCACACGTCTGCGCGGGAAGGGCAGGGCCGACGGCACTTCCTCCCGCCGCGCAGAGCTCGCCGGGGCAGCCCCTGCGCCGCGTCGCCTCCCGGCCCGCGCCCCGCCGCCGCCCCGCCAGCCGTCAAGGTAAGCGGTGCCCGCCCGCCCGGGAGCCCGGGAGCCGCAGCCCGGGGGCCTCGGCGCTGCCTCAGGCCCTGGCGCCGACCCGTCTGGTCCGAGGCCCCCGGCTCGGCCCCCGCTTGGCCCTCGAGGGCGGCGGGTCCCGGTCCCCTCAGCCGATCTCCGTCCGCACTTGACCCCGCTCGCGCGGGGGGCTGGGGGGGGCTGGGGCGGGGGTCGCCCTCCCCGCGTTGTTTCTTCACATTCCACCGATTTCCTGCCCGGGAATTGGCTACAAGGTCAAACGGGGAACCGGGCGGAACCCCGCGTGCCCCGGCCCGACCGAATCCGGAGGGATCCCGGGGGCGTTTCGCGCGCTGGTGATCGAATGCAGGTCGCGTGAGACTCCGAGTGTCAGTCACAGTCGGACGCGTGTGCGTGTTCACCTGCCTTCAAAACTTTCGGCCAACTGTTTCTTCTTCTGAAAAATAACTTTTTCTCCGAGGTAGTCTCCTTTTCATTTTAAAATGCGATAGAGGTAGATTTAAACACCGGGCGCGATTTCGTAATTTGGCCTGGAATGAATCCCGAGGCCTTTTACATGTCGCATGAGGGAAACTGCGGAGGGTGTTGTTGTAGCTCGGGGAACCCGGGCGCAGGGGTCCCGCCGAAGGCCCTGCCCGGCGAGCCGCCTTCCTGCCCCCGGGAAGGCATCTCCGGGCGTCCATGCCGCTGTGGTTCGGGAAACGTGCTCTTTTCTAGAGCCACGCAGGGTGCTGAGGGGCAAAAAGAGCTTTTAATGTGATCGTTGGAGAAGAGAGGGAGGAACGGAGGGAAATCACAGCACGAGTTTACGATTCCCCTGGTGTCATTTCTGGTGGTATAAGGTGGCTTGAACCAAGGCGAGCCTCTATTCGTTTTACAATCTGGGCCTCCAAACTGAAATTTCAAAAAGGGAACCTTTGTCATTTTGTGTCAACCTAGAGTGGCAGTTTCCCTCCGGCCCCGCTGAAATCCTGGCACCCTGGCACGGCACATGGGCCATTGGGGCAATCACGCTGGCTGCTGATCAGCAGGGATCCGTAGTGTCTTCCCGGTGGTACTTCCTGTCTGCTCAATGCGTTTTGAAAAGTCTAAGAAATTTAATGTCATCCTCGACTATTAATAATTTTTCCGCGCTTACTAAAATGTCTGTCTTTCCTGGGTATTTGGGAGAATTGGGTTCTAGCTCCATATCTGCCCCTAACTAGATGAGGATGACCTTGATCAAGTTGTTTTAACCTCTCTGGACCTCAGATGACTTATCAGTAAAGTGAGATTATTGGACTACATTATGCCCATCATTAACGTAGCAATTGAGGGATTGCTATAATTCTTTGAATTTGTCCCATCTGGAATACTGGCAACACTAGAATTGCTGATCACTAGTAAAAAGAATAGGGAAAATAATAATGCTAAAAGATTTTGTTAAATTCTGAAGTATGAACACTTTTGAGAACTTTTGTTTCTGAGAAGTTCCTGTACAAGCACAGTCAGTATCTGGCGCATATGTAAGAAGGCAAATTCCCCATTCTTTTAAAAAACTGAGATAAGGGATGGCCCAAGCTTGTCAATATTATATTTCAAAACTCTTCAATTGCTGTTTATCAAGAAATATAACTTTGCAATGTGGATTACTTTATGACTTCAGTTAATTGATTTTTGTATTTCTATATCTACGAATGTATACCGATTCTCTACTTTTTTGCCTTTTTTCACTTAAAAATAAAAAGTTCTAAATGTTTTCCTATTATTGGGTCAGGAAAGGAGGATGAATAGAAGGAAAACCAAGCAAAGCATTTGTCCAGTCTATAGTGGGAAGACAAGATATAATCAATTTTGAAGTTACTATATTTTTATATGTCTTTTGAAAAAATGATCTGCTTTGATAGCAATCATGTGTATTCATTTTTATCTATATTCTATTTCTAGTCCTGCATGGCAGCCTGCTAGGTTGATTAAATCAACAAAGCAGTGAGTCTGATATATTTTTCTAATTCTGCTGGGGATCTTTCTGATTTGGTATCATATCGCAGACTCATCAGCAAGATGGTTGTGAGTTGGAAGCAGGGGACAAATGCTAAATCACACAGCAGTTGTGTTTCCACACACTGGCTGGACAGTTTATTTACATCCAGAGAGCTACAGCATATCAAACTGGAGAGAAATAAAAAGTGGTCTTAGAACAAATGAACCACGACTAGATTTATTTTTTTCTGTCATTTTTTATTATGCAATATTTCATACATCCAAAGATGATGTATGACGTATATGTCAATTACAATGAATAATAGTAAAGCCAACATCTGGGTACCTATCACCTAGTTTAAGAAGTAGGATATTACCAATAAATCTGGCCTTCTTCCAGTGACATTCCCCTGTTTCCCCTCTAGAGGTAATCATTATTCTGAATGTGCTAGTTTTTTAAAAAGCATTTAGGAAGCAAATGCTTTTGTAAAGGATGATGTCAAACTGGGGATTAGAGGACATTTGCACTGGGAAACTGGGATTTGAATCCCCACCGACTGGAGGCCTGGTCATAAGTAGACTGTGCCGTTAAGTAAAGACAACTTACTTTAATTTAAGTAGCATAAAAACAATGCATGTTAAAAATGGTTAAGGGTAAGTACCACGAAATCATTAGTGTTATCTTAGTCATTAATGAAATTACCAGAATTCATCAGTAGAGAACTAGAATCTTTAAGTGCAATAAAGAACGTGTAACTTAGGAACTGCCCTTTTTTTTCATATTACTTAGATTTCCACTTCAAATACAATTCAGTCATTTTCAATCAAAAATATTTGCTAAGCACTATTCTAGTTGCAAGAGGTATTTCCGGGTGATCAGAAGAGACAAAGATCTCTGCATTTGTGGAGTTTATATTCTAGCAGAGAAGCACAAGTGATGAACAATAAGCATAATAAATAAGTAAATAATACCAGTATTAGTAAGTGAAAAGACTTAGTAGAAAGACAAAGTTGAGCAAGGTAAATTTGCAGTATTAAATATGGTGGACAGGCTTGGCCTCATTGAGAATGTAAGATTTTAGCAAAGGTTTGAAGGAGACGATGGAGTTAACCAAAAGCCCATCTGGAGGAACAGTGTTCCAAGCCAGTGCCAAGGCTATAAAGCAAGGGCATGCCAGTGTATTTGAGGAGCAGCAAGAAGGCCCGTGTGGTTAGAGGTGAGTGAGCAAGGGCAAGAGATACAGGAGATGTGGTTGGAGAGATAAGAAGAGGACAGGGAAGTGACAGTTCAGTGGGGTCTCATAGGACATTATAAAACTTTGGTTTTTATGCTGAGTGAAATCGAGGGGCCACTGCAGGACTCTGAGAAGAATGTGATCTGACTTACTTTTCTTTTTCTTTTTTTTTTTGCTAGTAGAAGAAGATGTTTATTTTTAGTTGATTTTTTTTTTTTTTTACAAAAATGGTAAAACTGGTTATTTGACTAAATTAACTTATTCAGAACCCTCATAGAGATCAGATATCCAGAGGACATGAACAAATCTTTTTCTTCAGTTTTGCATTTGGTACCTGAGTTCTGGTTTTCTTGTTTAGGCTCCCTCTGTCTGCTTGAGAATTACACAAGAAGCCCAGGAGGAAGTTTTGGGAGTCTGCATGATTTTGAAGGTAGAGCCAACAGGATTTCCCGACAGAGGGGATGGGATGTTTGGTGTTCGAGAAAGAAGAGTCAGGGATGACTCCAAATTTTTTGGCCTAAACAACTGGAAGAGGGGGAATGTCACCAACTGAAGTGGGGAAGTTAGAAGGGAGAAAACCAGAAGTTCAGTTTTGGATATGGGTATGAAGTCCCAATTGGGAATACTGATGTGCTTATTATATACAAGGCCAAGGTCAAGCTAGGCAACTGTTCAGGAAAGTACTATTATTATTATTCTCATTTTATGAATTACAAGTGACAGTTTAGAGAGTTTAAGAAATTTACCCAAGATTACACAGTTTAAGAAACGGGTCATAAAACAAGATCTTTGGCATCCTAAAGCCTTTAACCATTCTTTCCAAACTTGGTGAAAGGGTTGGCCAGCAACCTTTATTATGTGGTGTAATTAAGAATATAGTCAGCTAATCAGTAATATTCCACCTACACGGTAATCAAGACAATGAAAATTATTTTTAATAAATGGAAAGCAAGAAATGAATATTGAAAAGCCTCATATTTAAAGCCATGACATGGACCTTAAGCAATGCAAGGCTTCTACGACTGTGCACTTTAGAAACAAGATTCTGAGGGAGGAAGGACAAAGGCCTTTTCCACAAAAGAGCTTTTTGCACCCAGAGGTTAAAGATGTTTGTATTTCCGAACTCTGAGACCAGAGCCAGGCATGGTGGTGCCTATAGTCCCAGCTGCTTGGGAGGCTGAGGCAAGAGGATCCCTTGAGCCCAGGAGTTTGAGGCCAACCTGGGCAACATAGCAAGACCCCATCTCTATTTTTTTATTTTTATTTTTATTTTTATTTTATTATTTTTTTTTTTTGAGACAGAGTCTCACTCTGTTGCCCAGGCTAGAGTGAGTGCCGTGGCGTCAGCCTAGCTCACAGCAACCTCAAACTCCTGGGCTCAAGCGATCCTCCTGTCTCAGCCTCCCGAGTAGCTGGGACTACAGGCATGCACCACCATGCCCGGCTAATTTTTCTGTATATATTTTTAGCTGTCCATATAATTTCTTTCTATTTTTAGTAGAGATGGGGTCTCGCTCTTGCTCAGGCTGGTCTCGAACTCCTGAGCTCAAACAATCCGCCCACCTCGGCCTCCCAGAGAGCTAGGATTACAGGCGTGAGCCACCGCGCCCGGCCGAAGACCCCATCTCTAAAAAAAAAATTCTAAAACCAAATTTGGAAGAGAGAAGCTTACACAGCTAGATTTCAAATGGATTCAAGCGTTAGTGCAGGGATACAGATTCTTTAGAAGCTGTTGAGGAATGTTGGCTGACACTGTTAAGATATCTGGAAAACTGAAAGTATTTGAGAGGTAGCTACTAACAGAAATCGAGATAACTGACAATTCATTTATCTTAGTTATGAGTAGGTATCAAGGCAGCGCAATAATGAAAGTAATATTTACTAGAATGCTGCTAAAAGCCATTGACTGATCCCACAAAATCTTTTTCAGGGGATTTCACATCATATTACAGTGCATTATCACAATTGAGTTGTTGATTAAGTAAATTTGTCTAAGGCTACTGTGTTTGTAGTATTAATGAACGGATCATCTCTGCTTATAACAACATTTATGACTGACAGTTAAGTCAATAAACTGATTAGGTTTGGAGTGTAGTTTTGTTTTCTTTTTAAGATAATGACTTCCTTCTGGTTAAATTCCATAAATGGTATGGCTTAGCAAACCAAGATTATTTCTTAATATGTTTACTATTTCTGTGGCATTGTATTTCCCCTATTGTAAGCAACACACAGAAAGGAGGCTGCTTAGGCCACAAAGGTGGCTAATTACAGAGCAGTGCAGTGAAAGGACTGTCACCCCACTATATAGTGGAGGAGCTGAAACCCCAGGGCAGCTCACTGTACTCAGTCATTGTTCTTCAAGGCTGGCTTTACAGAATGATCTGCAGTACTTCAACATGCACTTTACTTGAAGCAAACTCTGTTCAACAGCCGGGTGCAGTGGCTCACGCCTGTAATCCCAACACTTTGAGAGGCTGAGGGGAGAGGATCGCTTGAGCCCAGGAGTTGGAGACCAGCCTTGGCAGCATAGCGAGACCCTATCTCAAAAATAAAT
This sequence comes from Eulemur rufifrons, assembly GCF_041146395.1. Taxonomy (NCBI): domain Eukaryota; kingdom Metazoa; phylum Chordata; class Mammalia; order Primates; family Lemuridae; genus Eulemur; species Eulemur rufifrons. The sequence continues at coordinate 18,186,104 of NC_091007.1, forward strand.
AAATAAATAAATAAAAATAATTAGCATGTGCCTGTAGTCCTAAGTACTCAGGAGGCTGAGGCAAGAGGATCTCTTGAGCCAGCAGTTCGAGGTTGCAAGTGAGCTGTGATCACACCCCTGCACTCCAGCCTGGGCAAAAGAGCAAGAGCTCATCGTCTCTAAACAAAAGAAACTAAAAAACTCTGCTCGACATAATACAATTGGAAATTTTTTTTTCCAGTTTCAACACGCATCTACTGAGAGCCAACCACGTCCAGTGTAGGGGGTATAAAATAGGATAGTGGTCTCATATAAATAAATTTGGCAAAAAAAAAAAAAAGTAGTATAGGATATGGCACCCAAGAGAGAGACAGACTTGTATATAAATACTCTACAGGGCAGAATGTGCCGTGACAGGTACAGAAATAATAAGGTGAAGACAGTGACTATGGGAAAGACAGTATGTGGGGGTGACCTAGAGGTGCTTTGAAAGATAAAGGTATTTCCAGGTGGCCCAGTGGAAGGAGGCTGCCCCAGGCAGCAGATGTATGAGACAGTTTGTCGGTGCTGGAGGGAACAGTGCAGTGGGAAAGGAAATAGGGCGAATCTGACTTCATACTTGGTGAGTAATATTCATATTACATTCACACGGTGCCATCCTCGCAACTGATCATCTTTGAGTCAGATGCTGAGGCTCTTGCAATAACAGAACTGCAGCACCCTGGCCCGGCGCCCTCAAATAGAAATACGATGCAAATTATGGGTACAACTTTAAATTCTCTGGGTGCCATGTTAGAAGCAGTAAAAAGAAACAAGTAACATTTTAATCCTACATTTTATTTAATGATATATACAAAAATGATTATTTAATGAATGTTCATGACTTGAAATTATATTAAATTTAAGTAATACTAAAATTATTAATGAGCTGTTTTCTTCCTTTTTTTCATACTAAGTCTTCCAAATCCAGTGTATTTTTGTACTATAGCACATCTTGATTAGATTAGATTAGAGCCAAATTCAGGAGCTGAATAGCTACATGCGGTGGTGGCTGCCAAACTGGACAGCACAGATTTATATAAATGCACAAATGTTTTGTCCTATACTATGTGTCGACTGTGCAGCTGAGTGGAGAACATGAGTTAAATTCTGAATACTTCAGAATTTTTCAGGGAAAAGGAAGGGAACAGCATTTGCTATTAGTATGGGGCCTGTGTCCACAACCTGATTTTATTTTATTTTATTTTATTTTATTTTTTGAGACAAGGCCTCACTCTGTCACCTTGGCTAGGGCTCAAGCGATCCTCCTGCCTCAGCCTCCCAAGTAGCTGGGACTACAGGCGCGCGCCACCTCGCCCTGCTAATTTTTCTATTTTTTTGCAGAAAAGGGGTCTCACTTTTGCTCAGGCTGGTCTCCTACTCCTGGCCTCAAGTGATCCTCCTGCCTCAGCCTCCCAAAGTGCTGGGATCACAGGCGTGAGCCACCACAACCTGATTTTAATTCATATTTAAACCTACACCCAGAATGGGTTATTAACCCTCTAGCAAAAAAAAAAAAAGAAGAAGAAGAAAAAAAAACAAACAAACAAAACACCTTAAATTGTCATTGCTTACTTATCTTTTCATCCTTTCTTTCCTTCCTACCCCCCAGCCCCACATCTTATATTTTATGGATTCTGCCTAAAAGTAACAGGGACTGAAAAAGAACTAGAAACAAAGTAGAAAGCCCTAAACCCACATCCGGAAAATGTGATCTGTTGCCCTAGGCAACCATGGTGACCAACTCTTGTTTTCTTTTTTACTCCCACCTGCTAGTTCACAAGCATAACACGCCATCATCAGCAGCCACTCTCTTTGCAGCGCTGCTTCACTCCAAAAACACACCTCGGTTTCCAGGGAGGGTGGTAATGGCAAGGTTGGGAAGAGGGAGTTGGAGGTGCCCAGGATATGGCTTGAAAGAGCCTCAGGGAGATTCCAGTGCAGTCCTCTCTTGTTCACAATGGTTAAGAGTCTCTGTCCTAGAAACTGTACTTACAGATGGCCTTTCCAGTGGACAGCTTTTAACGTCTTAAATGTGCCTGGCTTCCAAAAAATGGCAGGCCAACTTGGTCTCCAGGTGCATGAAAATGCAACAGACAGAGTGACCATCCCCTTGTGAACCTGGGAGTATGTGTGTGTGCCTGTGCATAAGTGACTGACACTTGTTTCCAGTGGTGGTTTTAGAGGGAGAACATAGTAATAAAAATGTTGTTGATGATGATAACAATAGCTGATATACAAAGCAAATTATATGCTTCATACATTACAATAGGCATTTACAGGCACAATCTAGTCCCTCAGATGTAGGAACTGTGTGTGTGTGTGTCTGTGTGTGTGTGTGTGTGTGTGTATGTGAACCTTTAGTTTCTTTCTAAATTCCAGAACAGAAATATTGGCATTTGTTTCAATGCGATATCATCTGCTTGCCATTTATAGAAGGGTTCGAGGTATCAAACCATTACTACAAACCATTACTACAAATGTGACTCCACTGTCACCAGTATAGTTGTCAAACTTTCTCATCAGTATTTGCTCAAAGGTGCTTGAAAACCGGCAATGTCCTGTTGGGAATGGTGCACATAGCAACATAGCAATAAGGAAAGGAAAAACATGGAGAATGATTTAGAGCATCTGAGAGAAGGGTACAGGAAGGCAAAGAAGGGTTTTGTTAAATTCTGGGCAGTTTTGCAGCCAATCAAATGGGGGCATTGGTTGAAGTCTTATAAATACTTCGCCGTTAAATGAGTCTGTGTACGCAAAGCACTTGGAATAATGCCTGGCAGGTAGAAAGTGCTCAAAAGATGTTGAAATATTTTGTTTCAAACCTTTGGAACAAAACAAAACAAAAATAAATTTCCCTAAGTTACCCTTGAAAATGAGTCGAGTATGATATTTCCTCCTTGTATTAATATCTCGACATTTGAAATAAGCCTGTCTTATTCACATGCCTTTAAGGGCATGAAACATTGTAGATTAAGCACAATTGTGCGGCCACTATCTTCTAGTCAAAAGACCCATAGGTAGATGGTAGGAGTACACAACAATATTTCTGTTCTTTCTCTTCGTTCTTCTCCTTCTCTGTGCTTGTAGTTTATGACAATCGCTGTTTGTGGGACACTCTGCCATGGCCGTGGGAGACTGGTAGATGTTGTCCCCTGCCCTCTGAGAGCCCAGACTCTGAAGCAATGAGATGCAGGTGTGTGAAGAGTGCTGACAGGATGGGCAAAATGTCATTAGGGACAAGGAGTAACAAAGCAATCGTTTTTAAAGAAAAAGAAATTGTAAGAAATGGGAGGGGTGTTTCATTTTAAGTGATTTTTCTCATATGCAATTAAAAGCTGACTTGGGAGATATGGAGGAAAGAAACCAGGTTGGGAGTGAGTTGCTTGCCTTCTAAATGGGAATGTAGTGGATGGAAGCATTGTTTTCAGCCCTCAGTAGGAACGCTGTGCTTTACCTAAGTGATTGATCTGACACCTTGATCAGAGGCACCTTGGACCTTGTGAAGAATGCATTCTCCTTTTGCCACTTGGACATCCAGAATCATGTTTGTGGCCAAATTCAGCTGCTGTTTAGATACTATCCTATGTGTTATTCTCTTGTGTTCTATTTGTAAATTACCTTAAATCCTTTTTCAGGAGATGTAGAATGAATAACTAACTAATCGAGACTATAAGAAAGTCATTTATCTTCCCTATCTCTCAGTTTGCTCAATTAGAAAATGAAAGGCTTGGATTAATTTAAACTGAGCTTATTTTTCTCTGGCTCTAATGCATTAAGATGACATGCATGAAGACAGGATTGTTCATGAAGGAAGACTAGCTTAATTCAGTCAATACTTATAAGTACGTGGAGACTTCCTATGTAAGAGCATAAATAACTTGACTTAAAACCACTAAGTAAAGTCAATATAGTAGAAGGTCTCAACTGTCAACACTTCCTCTCAAAACAAGGCATTTATTTGGTGTTAAGGATGATTAGGACATATAAAAGTATAAATAAATAAATGCCTTGTGTGTCATATATATGGTAGCACACATGATGTCTTATGGGACATCAAATTTATCAGTGATATATCTCAATTTGGAAACTTTTTTAAAATAACCAGCAATTTTTAAGGTTTTATTGACGATATCAAACATATATTCTTAGAAAAAAATAAGGAATATGTGTCTATTCGTTATTTAAAAACAAGTAAAACCCCAAAGGGTGTTCCAGTCTTGTACTATTATTTATGGGAGGAACTATTTTCATTGCCCTTTTTACAGATAGGGAAAGTACGCCAACAGAAAGGTTAAATCACTTGCCCAAGATCACCCAGAAACTAGGTACATTTGCTGAGTACATGGTGTGTGTCACACACTTGGAAGAAATGACAAGATTCCATGCCTAAAGTCACTATGTGGTATCAAAGACAGACATTCAATCAATTACATTAGAGCTGGATGCTGTAACAAAAGTATGAACAAGGTAGCTGCCGATTTCCACCTCATCATAGTCACAATCCATGTTTTCAGCAGGCAGCAGGGCATGGCGACTGTGAACATGAACTTCAGAGTTAGACGGGCACAGCCCAGCTCCCCCACTCGCTGGCTATGTGACCTCATGCAAATTATTTCATTTCTCTAGGGCTGCTTTTTATAACCTATAAAATTGGAATAATATCATTACCTCATAGGATTATTTTGAGAATTAAATAATATACTATATGTGCCCAACCAATAGTAATTGTTACATATTTGTAACAGTAGTAATTGTTACATATTTGTAACTCTTATTCTTATTTCAAAGTAGGTGCTAATATGTGTTAATACAAGCAGCATATATTGAGTTTTAAGGGTCAGTGCTGGTATTATCCCAGTATTAAGCCGCTACAACATTGATGAGGAGATAAAGATTAGATGAGATAGATAGATAGATAGATAGAGACAAACCATAGGCAGGTCATGAACTGCCAAATTTGTGATCCTGACTCTGCTAGGATGGAACTGTGACCTTGAGGTGGCCTTGCATAGTTGGTAGGACTTATCTGAGTGGAGAAAAACAGGAGAAGCAGCACAGAGGTAATGCAAATGGCACGGTTAGGGGAAGAGAAATGAACCCATTTCACTGCAAGTAAAGGTTTAATGAGAGGAAGGAGATGAATTTGGAGCAGTGGGTAGATTGTGGGTGAGCCCATCCTACAAGGTGTTTGCTCTGAACAGCTCTTCCAGCTGGCTGGAGAGACCAGAGGACCGTCTGCACACGCAGTGACAGTGAGGGCAGGGACAGGGCTCTGCTGCCAGGATGGATGGACTCTGTCTAAACCAGGTTTATTGGAGTCTAGTTCTTTGAAGAAGCAATCATAAATTGACCCTAAATTACTTGGGATTAGTCCTGGGCCATAGTACTATCATACTTAGTGCCATAGTCTCCTTTTATTTTATCATACGGACTGGTAAAAAAAAATACATATATTTGCACAAATGACTCCATAAGTATTTTTTGTTTGAATATGCAGAGAACCGTTAAGTATTACATCACAGAAAGAGAAATGCAGTGTTGGTACATATCACAGTCTGAATGAACTTTGAAAATATGCTAGGCAGACACAAAAGACCACATTTTGTATGATCCCATTGTTATGAAATGTCCAGAAGAGAAACATTTAGATACAGAGAAAGTAGACTGGTGGTTGCTTAGGGCTGGGCAGGTGAGGGGTGAATGGGTGTGGGGTTTCTTTTAGGGAAGAAGAAAATGTTCTAAAATTAGATTGCAGTGATGGTTGTACAACCCCGTGATTATACCAAAAACCGTTGAATCATACACTTTAAATGGCTAAATTGTTCCATTTCACCTGTGTCCAAGGAGCTTCTCTAACCACTGGGAAGATGAAAAGATGCATTAGGAGCAATTTGTGCTCTGGGTTCAGTACATTAAAGGAAAGCGTTTTGTGTGCCAGGGCATTATAAAGAAAATGGTAGTTACAGCAGCAGAGTAGGTTTTAGGGGAGAACGGGACGGATGTCTGAAAGATGAAGTTGGAGATGTTGATAGGGGTTGGACTGTGGAGGAATTTAAAAGCCACATTATGGAGTTTAGATTAAATCCTATGGACAACAGAGAGCCACTGAAAAGTTTTGCTAATTGAAAGGACAGGAACAGAACTGGGTCTTTGGAAACGCTGGTGGCACTACAGAGGCTGATTTAAGAGGGAGACACTGGAGGTAGGGAGATAAAAATAAGCTGAGGGACGAGTCCAGATAAGACATGTCGAGAACCTGCACTAGGGTGGGGGTTAGGGAAGGAGCAGCACAAGTTCAAGGGCGTTAGGAAGGCTGAATTGACCAGACTAACTGATCAGACCGGGGGCCTCAGGAACAGGTGAAGTTCCTGAGAAGAATGCCTTAGGGAAGATAATCAGACTACAGGTCAAGATAAATGTAGTCTGGCTTTTTGGTTTTTGTCTTTTGCAGGCGGGGAGGGATATCTGGGGAGAGGGGTGCTTGCGTCCGGGTGGCTCCTTTGAAACACTCGCAGCCCAGGAGCCGAGGTGGCACCTGGTCGTTGCAAATGTCCACAGCTATTGAGTCAACCCACCAGTGTTTCTTCTCTGAACCTTTCCTTCCCCTTGTCTTGTAGCTTTTTCACATCCTAACGTGAGCTTCTGTTTCAGTTCCCCAATTCTGGTAACCCTCGTATTTGATTTTGGTATCCTCTGCCCAGACGCCCCATCGCGGCCTCGCTTCACTGCACCGTTGCGCTCCGAACCCGGGATCTGATTTTCACGCAGGGCTCTCTGCTCTGAGCTTCTCCCTGCTCCCGAGATAACCTCTGGCTCGGATCTTACTGTACCACAACCTCCACTGTCGAGCCAGGGGCGCTCGGACGGAGTGGAGAACAGGAGGCTGGAAGGGGCCACGTGGCCTTTGAACCACTGGTGGGACGGCCTTGCAGAAACGCCCTGCGCGCAATGGGAAGTATAGCTGCAGGGCGTAAAAGTGAGCAGAGAGGTGGGGACACAGATACGCGACACTTTTCTGCTTCACTGTGAAGCAGTGTCTACAGAGATTAGGTAACAGGAATCGGTATAATATAAAACTGAGATCAAGCAGGATTTGCCCCAAAGCTAATCTGGATCACGGCTGAAATGACTAATCGTTTTTTCGGAAAGGGCAAACTTGCCACCTTTCCTTCGGAACGTGGTTAAAGCTGCATCTTTATTCCTATCTATGAAATCTGGATATTTTACTGTCTGACTGATAAATGCCTTTGTCAAGGCAACCCCCGAAGCAGCAGGGAGATGTATGAAACCAAAGTTCGAGGACTTGATAGATGGTTTCTTGAAAGTTTTACTGAGACCTTATCTGGAAAGATCCATCAACGCCTGACCAAAAAAATTAACCCGGAATATAAATTTCCCAGTGGCACATTTTGCTCTCGGTGTCCACATCAAAAACAACCTAAGCTGTATCTTAACGTATTATCTGTCTTCCATATCTAAGCATCATCCATGGACGGTGGTAAGGTTGAAATAAGTTATTAGTGATAAAGCAGCTTCAAAACACAGACTATAATATGCTACTCCCCAAGTTAAGACTGTATTTCATTTTATGTTTTAGATTCTAGTATGATTACAAAATACCAAATTCTCTGATATTCTTGAATGTATTTCTGCATTCCCTTATGTCCCATTATCTATTTTACTTCTATTTTCTGTTCTGCTTTAATTATTGTCTGCTTTCATTATTTTTTTCTACAAAATTTCCTCTGATTTTGACTCTGATAAAATTATGTATATTGTGTGTGTATATATTTTTCTGTTATTGTTATTTTCTAGATAGTTCGCAATTGTTCTTTTGAAATTTTCTTTGCTGTTCCCTAAGTTAAGGAAAATGCTTTTTACTTAAGGAGGTTTTTTCCTATTTGTTTAATCCTTTATTATTAATTTCTATTATTATTATATTTTGGTCAGAGAATATGGCTGTACAATTTCTCCTTTGGGGAATTTGTTGAGATTTTTCTGGTATAGGACTAGTTTCCAATAAATATTTTATGAGCTATCTCTAGTTTTTAGTCAAATCCTCTATAATATCTTTATATTTTTTGCCCCATTAATCAGTGAAATAGAAGAAATATATTACCATTGCTAAGCTCGTAATTTTGTAAGCCAAATCTTTAGTTTTATTTTCTACGAAACATTGACTTAGTCTTCAAAATAATTTGTATAAACAAAGTAATATATTTTTGGCTGGAAAATTCAATGATGAATCAGTTCTGAACCAAGACAAATAATGCCAAATTCTTAATTGCGGTTGTTGCCTCCAGAGAAATAAAGAAAATAATTAGCTGATGACACAAAAACACTCCCTGGAAAATTACTGAGCACAGTAACAAAAAATAAACAAATAAAACACCCTTCTTAAAAATAGTCATCATATGGCGTGGATGCGGAGAGATAGGAACACCCACACACTGCAGGTGGGACTGCAAACTAGGACAACCTCTATGGAAAGTAATATGGAGATACCTCAGAGAACTAAAAGTAAGAACTACCATTTGATCCAGCAATCCCACTACTGGGTATCTGCCCAAAGGGAAAAAGACATTCTATAAAAAAAAGACATCTGCACTCAAATGTTTATAGCAGCACAATTCACAATTGCAAAGACGTGGCAACAACCCAAGTACCCATCAATACATGAGTGGATTAATAAAATGTGGTGTATGTACACCATGGAGTTCTACTGAGCCACAAAAAAATGGTGAACTAATACCTCTTGTATTATCCTGGATGAAACTGGAGACCACTCTTGTAAGTGAAGTATTACAAATGGAAAAACAAACACCACCATGTACTCACCGTTAAATTGGAACTAATCTATCAACACTTGCGTGCACATATGGAAATAACATTCACTGGAAATCAAGCAGATGGGGGGAGGAGGGGATGGGTACAATGTACACTATATGGGGGATGGGCACACATAACTTTGACTCAAAGGTACAAAAGCAATTTATGTAACTAAAACATTAGTACCGCTGTAATATTCTGAAATTTAAAAAAAAATAGTCATCATAAAATTTGACTATCAGAAACAACATGTAAAGGATAGATGTTAGTTTGTATCTTCTCTTCACTAAGAATTTTAAGAGTTAGTTAGGATTTTTGGGTCTAGTCAAGAAAGACAAGGAACTGCTGTGATACACTTGCCCACCTCCACGTGTCCTGTTCAAATTGATTTCCTGGAGATGTTGTAGGAAAGTAAAGTCACAACAGGGTGAAGGGGAGAAGAATCTCTTTCCCCCTCTGGGTGAGTTGCCCTCAAAGTGGGATTTTATGTTTTATCCTCTGATTTTGCTAACATGGCCTTTAAGTTACTTCCTTAGACTTGAGACCAATTGTTTCTTGTTGTGTGGTAATTTGTGACTCTTAACTCTATTTTAAATTACAAAGTTAACATATTATAGAAAATTTGGAAAGTAGAAGAAAAGAGACCAGCACCCTGATACAAACACTATTTCACATGTTGATGTATTATCTTCTGGTATTTTTTCTATGTCCCTGGTTTTCTTACATTCTTGTAATATTAGAGTATAAATTATTTTGTATTTTATTTATTTTACTTAACATATATTGTTACAGTCTTCATAGTCATTATTTTTAACAGTAACAAAAGAAACATTGAGTGCATTAATTAACTCTTCCCATATTTGTCAGATACTTAGATTGTTTTAAATTTCCAGTAATGCTGCAGTTTCCATCCTCAGACATACAGAGTTCTTTCATAGTTTGTAAAATTTCTTTCAATTAAATTCCAATGGTTTAATTAGGGAACCAAAGAGAAATGAACATTTCCATGATGTTTAGATATTTAATAAATATCTATTGATGAAAGAATGAATATAATGAAGTCTGTCAACCTTTAGAGTTCTTGGATTTTATGTCATGCTTGGGAAATACCTCACAACATTAATGATCAGAAAACAGAATCCAATCTAGATTAAGCGGAAAAGCATTTATTACAAGGTATGCGGCTGCATACAAAAGTGGGAGGATCAGGACTGTTCCGGCTTAATGCTCACTGCTGCCTACACCCACTCTCCATCTAAGCTGTTAGGGACAGGACAAGCGCCTCTGAAAGACTCTGTTTCCCCACTCGTGGCTTTCACTTCCTGTTGCTCGTTTCCGTCTCCCACGTCTCCCATCAATGTGTCTGCCTGACCCATCACAGTCTGGGAAGCTGCAAGGGAGTCTGGGAAACATCATTTCCAAATTTCCAGCTTCAGTATCACGGGACACGTCATAAAAGGCACTTGGAGAGGGTGTTCACAGGGCCAGTCAGTAGCATTGATAGTGGCGCAGATCACCGCCTGTGGCGGCAGAGAGGGTTCCTGACCTCTGTGCAAGAAGGAATTCAAGTGCAACGCCACGCGCAAAGCAAAGACATTTATTAAACTGCAGACAGTATAGTACACTCTCAAAGATGGTAGACAGCAGAGTGCTCCAAAGGAGTCAGCTGCACCCATGGGTTTGGGTTTTCCCTTTTCATACTAATCCTTAATGATATACTAAGCTGGGGGCAGAATGTTCACGGTTTTCTGGAAAAGGGGTAGAGTTCCCGAAAGTGAGGGTCCTTCCCCCTTTCCATCTATATAGGGTAATTTCTGGGGGTTGCCATGGTATTTGCAAAGTGTCATGGAGCTGGTGGGTGTGTTTTTTATCATCCTAATGAGGCTAGGTCATTTAGGAACTTTGTCACCTCAACTGTGCTCCTGTTTCAATTAAAAGAATTCCCCTTCTGCTTCAGATAAAGGTGCTATAGTCAAAATAGACGAACTAAAGGGTCCCTATTGTCTACATTTGTGTTAGCTAAGCATATTCACAGTTTTGTGGCTTTCTTATTCTGGTGGACTTCTCCTTCTGACCCCTGCCCTAATTGCTTGTAGGATATCTGACTCCTAACTCAGTATCTGCCACAAAACTATTATAAAAGGAAGTAAGGGAGGGAGGGAGGAAAGAAGGGAAAAAAAAACTTCTATGACACATAATTTTGCTTTTACACTTAGAGTCATAATCTAATTTGCATTTCTTTTATATATGGTGATGAGGGTAGGGATTTGACTTTATTTTTTCCAATGCATAGCCACCTGTTTCAATACCATTCATTAAATACTCTATTATTTTTCTACTGATTATAAAATACCAACTTTTTTATACATTAACTTTAAATTCTGAAATATGTCCTTTTCCATTGGTTTATTTGTGTAAATCTTGAAGAACCAAATATTTTTCTTTTTGTCTAAAAATGCATTGTTGTTATTATTTAAGAATAGTCTTTTCTCTCGGAGTTAAGAATCAACTTGGTTTTCTTTCTCTCTCTCTCTCTCTTTTTTTTTTTTTTTGATACACTTGGGGGTTTAATTGGAATTGCAAGACGGAAGTGACATCTTTATCATATTGAAGGTTCACTTAATGTAAGAGTTCCCTCCGTTTTTTCAAGTCATCTTTTATGCCATTTAGTTTTATAACTTTTTCTATTTAGAACTGGAAATTTGCTTATTGTTTTTTCTATGTTTTTTGGTTTTTTGAAACAGGGTCTCTCTCTGTTACCAAGGCCAGAGTGCAGTGGCATCATCATAGCTCACTGCAACCTCCAGCTCCTGAGCTCAAGTGATCCTCCTGCCTCAGCCTTCCTAGTGGCTGGGACTATAGGTGCACCACCACACCCAGCTAATTTTTCTATTTTTTGTAGATACAGGGTCTCATTCTTGCTTAGGTTGGTCTCAAACTCCTGGTCTCAAGTGGTCTTCCTGCCTCAGTGTCCCAATATTTCTATGTTTTTCATTGTTTTTGTTGCTGTTATACTTGTAAATATGATCTTTTTGCCATCTCATTTTCTAATATTTATTGCTGTATATATAGGGTTGCTACTGATGTGTATGTATTTACCTCTTATCAGTCGCCTTATTAATTCAGCTTTTCACTTGATTCTCTTGAATTTGATATGTAGACAATCATGAAGATGATCGTATCACCTACATATTATGCTAATTTCATCTTTTCCCTCCTGCCAGTGGGCTACATCCCCTGTGGCTGCTTTTGTAAATAAAGTTTCATTGTCACCAGCCCGCCTGCTTGTTTACATATTGTTTATGGCAGCTGTTTCCCTACAACAGCAGACTTGACCTGCAAAACCTAAAATATTTACTATTTGGCCTTTTACAGAAAAAGTTTGTCAAATTCTGCCATAAAATAGTTATAAATTTAGATATTTTTCTGAACTTTTATTGTTTAAGACCACCAAAACAAAAGTAAGTAGTAGCGATAATGGTGGGACCCTTTTGCCTTGTGGCTGACACAGGAACACTTTTGATGTTTTACAATTAGAGTAATGGTTGCCATTGGCTTCTGGTAGATACCCTTTATCAAGTTAAGGAAAATACTGACCGTTTCAACCTTACTGAGAGGTTTTTATCAGGAATGAGTTTTGGATTTTACCAGCTTCCTGTCTACTATGCACTGCGATGATCATATAGTCTATCATTAATATTTTAATATAGTGGGTTACTCTACTGTAATTCCCACTGGTGAGCTCTTCTTGCATTCCTGGTTATTAAGAATTATTCTTTCAATATATTTCTGAAATCAATTTTCTAAAATTTTATTTGGGATTTTTGCATATAGATGTCTTTATCTTTCTTTCCCCCCTTCCTTCTTTCCTTGTAAGTGATATTGATTTGTTGTTTTCTTAATTTCTGATTGCTTTTTTAATGGCAATTTATTCTTGTTGCTATGTCATCTTAAACCTCTCTAAAGACATCAACTGGAATTTTTTAACAATCTCTCTTCTATACCTTTCATCAACTGTGTTTCCTCAGGGGTCAGTATTCTGGTCGTTAGTCTCGATGTTCCCATGCTCTTGTTTTTCCTCAAATATTTGATGACCCCTGGTTGTCAAGTCATAATTTTAATAAAAGGGTTAGAACAATAGAGAAGGGGGTGTGGATTCCCTTGGGAGCTGTAGCAAGCCAACCTCTGGACTAGAAGGCTGACCATGAGATTTTGCAAAATGTGGTATTCCTAGACCGGCAGCTCTCCCCTTTCGATTTCACTGGAATATGGAAATTATCTTTCCACTGTGTTCTGATTAATTAATTGATTGACTGAATGATTGGCTGGTCTTCCTGTCTGTTATGGGGTCCCAAGCGTTCTGCTCTAATATTTTGGGGGGCTCAAGACCCACTTTAGGAACCAATGAGACACTTCTCCTAGTGGTTCTTGCTGATTGTAGACTGGGAGCAATTGTGGAAACTCCTTGTTCCTTGCTACAGAAAAGTCAAATGGCCGACAGCGTTTTAAATAATTACTCCTCCAGTTGGGTGTCCCTTGATTCTCATCCTTGCTGACTCTGAGCTTTCGTGTTTTCCCCTTCTCAAAGAAGCTCTCCAGTGACGTTTAGTTTTTACTCATTTTTGCTAGGGTCAGCTTGTGGGCTTACCAACAGTGTGACTGATACAAGTGCACAGTGCGGGAAAGGCATGGGCGGAAGTAGTAAATAAAATAATGGTAGGGCCACGCGTGGACTAAAATAGGCATCAGATTCTGACTTAAAGCTGCCACCAGATGCAGCTGTACAATTGAAGTACATCAACTCACTTGCCACTATAAAGCCTGCCACCAGATGCAGCTTGTCACTTGCCACTCACAGATAGGGTTTGATATGCGTCTGCAAGCAATTGATTTATTATGGTCTCTGTGCAGTCAAACCTTTCTGCTAGTGATAATCTGTATTTGCAGCCGCTCCCCAGCGCTAGCATCACTGCCTCAGCTCCACCTCAGATCATCAGGCGTTAGAGTCTCATAAGGAGCCGTAACCTAGATCCCTCGCATACACAGTTTACTACAGGGTTCTTGCTCCTATGAGAATCTAAGGCCAATGCTGATCTGACAGGAGGCGGAGCTCAGGTGGTGATGTGAGCAATGGGGAGCGGCTGCAAATGCAGATGAAGCTTTGCTGCCTGGCCTGCTGCTCGCCTCCTGCTGTGCGGGCCCGGGGCAGGGGGGGGAGGGGCTGATTGGGGACTGCAGACCTAGAGAAACGGGATGCACAAACATGTACACAGGGATCACTTTTTTATTTCCATAGAAACTCATTTATCTAGGAAGCAATAAGTCAGGGTTTTTTACCACGATTTTTCACTTCTGATTTTATTCATTCATTCACTCAAGAAGCATTTATGGAATGAAAACTCTCTGCCAGGCAATTGCCAGAACCCACACCTTGAATATTTATTAAATGAATGAATAAAGTTCCAAGTCTGAAGAGGATGACAGACACGAAAATAACTTAGCGCTACATAACAGTAATATTAAAGGCATAAATAAAATAATAAGATACAAGAAAAGAGAGGCCATTGTCCTGGGCCGAGGAATTGTTCTCAGCAGCCTGAGAGGACAGGCAGAATGTTCGCTGTCAAGAGCATGAACATGGACTTTAAAATCTCAGAGACTTGGATTCAGCTCGGCATTGCCAGCGGGATTTGGGGAAACTTACCCAGCCTTAATATAGCCTCAGTTTCCTCTTCTATGAAATGGGTAACATTTCACTGGACTAGAGAAAATAGTGTGTGCAAAGTGCTGCCCATATGCCTAATAAGCTCAATGCTCAGGAAGCAGCGATCGTGGTTCTAGTTTCTATGATTGTTGCTGCAGAAGACCCTAAGACCACCAGCAAAATGAAAGCTGCATTTAAAAGAAAATACCAAGAGTCCTACTTAAATTACAGTGTCACTGCAACAGGTGATTCACATTCTCCAAGCCCACTTTGTATAATATGTGACAACCAGCTCTCCAACGAAGCCAAGAAACCTTCAAAACTTGCCCCATAGAGACCAAGCACCCTGCATCAAAAAACAAGCCTTTGGAGTTTTTCAAAAGAAAAAAACGTGAACACGAAGAACAGAAGCAATTATTGAAGGCCACCGCTTCATCAAATGTGTCAGAGCTGAGAGCATCGTTCCTAGTGGCTAACTGCATTGCTAAAGCTGAGAAGCCCTTTACTCTTGGTTAAGAGTTGATCCTGCCTGCTGCTAAGGACAGACATTTGCCATGAAATTTTAGGAGAGGCTGCAGGTCAAAAGGGGGCACGTGTTCCTCTTCCAGCTAGCACCGTAACTAGACGAATGGATGAAATAGCAGGGGATATTGAGGTGCACTTGTTAGATTAATGAGTCACCTGGGTACAGAATCCAGGTTGACGAGTCTACCGACATTGACAACAAGGCAACAATGCTTGTTTTTGTGCGATATATTTTTCAGGAGGATGTGCATGAGGATATGTTGTGTGCGCTTTTCTTGCCAAGCAACATCGCAGCTGCAGAACTATTTAAGTCTTTGAATGATGACATAGCAGGAAACCTGAATTGGTCATTTCATGTCAGTTTATGCACGGATGGAGTGGCTGCCATGACTGGTGGCTTTCTGATTTCACTTACTCGGGTCAAGGAGGTCACTTGTAAATGTGAGTCTACGCACTGTGTCATCCACAGAGAAATACCGGTTAGCCAAAAAAATGTTGCCTGAACTAAACAACACTTTGCAGGATGAAATTAAAATTCTCAACCACATTAAAGTACGTGCCTGCCACAACAGACCCCCAAACTGGGAGGGAATGGATCCGCCACCCATTTGTGAATAAGCCAGGTGAATCGACTTTGTGCTAGAAGAGGATCAACTGCTTGAGATTGCAAATGACGGTGGCCTTAAAAGTATGTTTGAGACAACTTCAAATCTCCATACATTCTGGATTCAAGTCAAGGTGGAATATTCTGAGATTGCCACAAAAGCACGGAAAAGCCTGCTTCCATTTCCAACGTCCTATCTTTGTGAAGCAGGGTTTTCTGCAGTGACAGCCACCAAATCGACATTACGGAGTAGACTGGACATAAGCAACACACTTCGGGTGTCACTGTCTCCCATCACCCCCAGATGGGACCGTCTAGTTGCAGGAAAACAAGCTCAGGGCTCCCACTGATTCTGCCTTATGGTGAGTTGTATAAGTATTTCATTATATATTACAATGTAGTAGTAATAGAAATAAAGTGCATAATAAATGTAATCGGCTTGAATCATCCCAAAACCATCCCCCCACCTCCTGCCCCGGTTTGTGGAAAAATTGTCTTCCTTGAAACTGGTCCCTGGTGCCAAAAAGTAGGGACCGCTGCTCTAGGTCACATCAACCTAAGGGACAGTTGGAAAATAGGGTTATTATAACAGTAACTGAGCAATAGTCCCTGGCTCAGCTACCTTCGATGGTGTCTCTGCAACCCCTGTTCACAGGCTGTCCCTGGCTTGTTGAGAGTCCTGGCTATGTGTGACGGGAGCTCTCAGAGTTGACTGTGTCGTGCAGAGGAGCTCGGTCATTCCTCCTGAACTGTCTGTGGCTCCCAGTGGCAGGACTAGTGCTGTCCCTGCAGGTTGCACATTGTTCCTGTGGCCGCCTGGCTCTGACCCCTCCTGAGACGGCAGCTCCCTCCTTCCTCTTCTGACCTCTGTGCAGCTGCCGTGGGCCCAGCCGTTACTCTAGGCAGTTCCAGCGTAAACCACAAAACAGAGTCCTGTGCTCTTGGCTTCCTTTAGGGTCTCAAAAAATATAATGTGTTTAAAAAAAAAAAAATCCTTTCCCTTTTCTTTCAACTCACGACCTCCCCACCCCCACCAACTCCAACAAGCAGGCCAGGTGGCTTCCGTGGTGGGGACAGGAGGAGGCACGAGAGAGGGTCCTGGTCAGGAGACTGTTGAATCCAATACAGATGGTCCCTGACTTGCAATTGTTCCACTTGTAATTTTTCAACTTCCCAGTAGCGTGAAAGCCATACACGTTTAGTAGCAACTGCACTTTGAGGACCCAGGTGGCCATGCTGTTTTCACTTTCAGTACAGTAGCCAATAAATTACATGACATTCAACACTTTATTGTCAAACAAGCTTTATGTTAGATGATTTTGCCCAGTTGGAGGCAAATGTGAGTGTTCTGAGCACGTTTCAGATGGGCGAGGTTAAGCGATGATGTTTGGTAGGAGGGTGTACTAAACGCACTTTTGACTGACGATATTTGCAACTGTTTAGGGCTTTGTCAGGGCGTGGCTTCACGATAAGTCGAGGAGCATCTGTAATATGCCACACTGTAGTCACCTTCCTCCTTCTCTCCAAAACTGTGGTCAGAGTCCCCAAGGTCACCCTACACGGTGACTGCAGTTCTAATTGCTTCGTGGTGTTAAGAGTGACATTTACTGAACTCTCAGTGCTAAGCCAGGCCCTGTTCTAAGCACTTCTCATGCATTCATTTATAGAATTCACACTTTGACCCCATGGGATAGCTTGAAATCACACCTTTTGTAAAGATAAGAAAACTAAAACACTGAGAGGTTAAGTAACTTGCCCAAGGGTACACAGCCAGTAAGTAGCAGCCTTGGGTTTTGAACTCTGTTCTCACCTCCGAAGGAAGGTCCTGTCTGCCTCATGCCCGGTGGTCCCCCACACTGACGCCCACCTGGATGGGCCCACAGGTCACCAGCGAAATGTGCACAAAATCGAAACCCCCACACTGCACCCAGGGCTACTTACGGAAGATACTTTTGGGAAAAAAAAATATTAGATATTATTTTTGTTTTATTTTAAGGAATGAATCACCCTGAATGTGGAGGAGTAAAGATTCAGTTCCTTTCTTGCTTCAAAATAGGAAAGTGAAAAGTATTATCAGTAGTATCTTTGAGGAAGAAGAGAGAATGTTTACTAAGAAACTCAGAAAAAAATTAAAGCTGGGTTGCCACTGAAAACTCACAAGTGGCATGTCAGATTTTTCTAATACAAATTTTTTCCATGGCATGTACCACCCTACTGTATGTTAGACACACAGTCACAGAAATGGTCTCTATTTCTCTTCCAAATAGAGAAAAATACATGTCGCAGCGGGACCCATACTGTTTGAGCTCATTAATGCAGAGTTTACTGTGCAATGTGTGATCTTCACCAAGAGTGCCAATCTTTGGGAGTTTTTGGTGCCAGGTGCAGAGCATTGACCAAGACAAAAAAAAAACAAAAAAAAACAGAAAATCGCTCACCCCACAGAAAGCCAAGAGTTGATTGATATTTCCAGTTTTATTCTTGAGCCACGCTGCATATAATTTTTCTGCACATGAAAACATTTAGCTCAGAGCTTGAAAAGAAGAGCAGCTGTACAAGTCCAACAGTTAAATTCTAGTGCAGGGCACCCACAGGAAAGATGCTGGGAGCCATGAGAGTGGCCTTACGATTGCTACGGACCCCCTGGACCCCATCTTCTCAGAAAAGTCGCCTGTGTGGCTATCTCCATTCCCCACTCGCTTCTGAAGGCGTTCCATTGCCTCCCGCCCTCAACGCATATCCACAGATAACCAGGGAGCTTATCTGTGTGGTTAAACCCAAGGCCATTTTTCAGGTCTCGTCTTGAGAACACTCAACATTGCCCTCATGCTTCATTCAGTACTTCATTAACACGGTCTTTTGCAGGTGGGAGGATGCCACATTAAATGTCCAGAAAGATTTTAAGAAAGAACAGCATACAGTTATTCATAGAGTTACGTATCATTTCTTCTTAGGTTTACAAATGAAGTATGTCTTCACTTCTTTACATTAAGAATATAAAGATTTTAAGGCATGTGGAACATGCCAGAACACTCTGTTCATGGCCCAAGCCCATAGTCTTGTTCCTTGTAGCCTTTAGAGTTCACAATATGATTTTTAGGTTTATCAAAGAATGTCATGGATTTTTCTAAATTTCCTGTTTGATTAAACACAAAGGTTTATTTTTCATTACTGGATTATGTATTGTGGGAAGTTTAATGACTTCTCTTGAATTCCAATGGGAGGCATTTGCTAGGTAGGCGTTTGGTACCAGACAGATGATCTTGCATGACAGATAAGTCTGCCACATCGATCTCACTTGACCTTGAGAATTGCAATCTAGGTTCTTCGGAAATTCCTGCAGTCATGATTGCCCGGCCTGGCCTGTGAACAGCGGTGTTCTCCAAGTGGGAACTTTGGGTTTCGGTGCTGCATCATTGTGAATCTTTTCGAAAGCTTTTAAAATGATGATTTGGGATCCAAAGTTAAATTAAGGGATGAACAGTGTATTCTACTATGAATGCAAATAACTCAACCCAATGATGGATTCTGCTCCACTCGCTTTGCACATAAGTAGTTGAGGAAAACTACATCATAGGCGACTCCTGCTGGTGGTAGCCAAATCTCTCAGTGTACTGTATCAACTGTCATGATTTCAGAAGCACAAAAATATAAAAACTTGCTTTTTTTTTTTTTTTGGAAACAGGGTCTCACCCTGCCACTCAGGCTGCACTTCGGTGGCATGATCATAGCTCACTGCAGCCTTGAACTCCTAGGCCCAAGCAATCTTCCTGCCTCAGCCTCCCAAGTAGCTAGGACTACAGGCACACACTATCATGCCTGGATGATATTTTTAAATTTTTTGGTAGAGACAAGGACTTTCTGTGTTGACCAGGCTGGTTTCAAACTCCTGGCCTCAGGTGATCCTCCCACCCCAGCCTCCCAAAGTGTTGGGATTACAGATGTGAGCCACCATGCCTGACCTAAAAACATTTTTTAATTCAAGAAATATGTTGTCTTTATTTTGCCTTTTGGTTTCAGTGCTTTTTGATGTTCTTCAGCAATCTATGGATTTATTTTGCAGTTAGAAAACAACTCGCAAAACTGACCATCAGCCATACTGTGGCAGATTCAGCCCTTCAGTGACTGTAGGTGGTAGTCTCAGCTCTTCAGTGGCTGTATCCTGCTTTCTAAGCAAGGCCTGGAATTTGCGGTCTGCCTGGTGTGGATTCCCAAGCCTCAGTGGACATGCCTGGTTTTCATACTCCAGTAATAGACGAGATCATGACTTTTAATTGTTAGGCCTTGTCCTCTGCACTCCTGGAAGTTACAAAGCCATTTGGCATTAATGTTCCCATGCTTAGCTACTTAAGAATTTTACTAATCACACAGGAAAATCTTCCTTGCACTGGAAAACATTTGTCTCCCAATCCAAAGCAAAATGAAAAAATGTTTAATCTCCTCCCCCTCCTTCCTTCTCCACTTTCAACTTGGAGTTAGAAGGAGAGAGATTAATTCTTTTAAACCATTGCTCAAAACCTTGCGATTACCTGAAGATTTCCACTTGAACCTGATTGTTAAGCAAGACGTCTAGACCCAGGGGTCTGTTTGCCTCTGCTTTTTCACCGAGCCTACTGGTGGATCTCAAGGCCATGACCAGATCTGGACCTCAGCTCAGTGTTGTCTGTTCTAGAGGGGAAATGCCATTGTGTTTATGAAGGCACAACCCAGTTTTAGAAGTTTCTAGAAGCAGTGATGTGAAAGACCCCTCCCCTTTCAAGATGGGAGTGTGACCCGATAAAACAGCAGTCCCCAACCTTTTTGGCACCAGGGACTAGTTTCATGGAAGACAATTCTTCCACGGACCAGGGGCTGGGAGGAGGGGGATGGTTTGGGGATGATTCAAGTGCATTACATTTATTGCAGTCAACCTCTCTGCTAATGATAATCTGTATTTGCGGTGATGCAAGCAATGGGGAGCGGCTGTAAATACAGATGAAGCTTCACTCTCTGGCCCACCTGCTGCTCACCTCCTGCTGTGCGGCCGGTTCCTAACAGGCCACGGACCAGTTCCACTCCACAGCCCGGGGCTTGGGAACCACAGCTATAAAAGCTCAATTGTATTTGACTCTCTGTGCTGGCCTGTGCCTGTGTCTTCCCTTACTGTTTCTTTTTATGTGTTTGAGTCCATGTTAGCCACACTCCGTGTGTCTGAGTGTTGTTCCACCTGTGTTTTTCCTTCACAGGCCTCTCTGGCTGTGACTCCTCGTCTACCTGGCTTATTTGCTGGGGAAGGCAGGAGCAGTGTAGGGAAAGACTGGACTTGGGTTTGAATCCCATCCTGCCACATCCGACCTGTGTGATCTTGGACATGTCACTCAAACTCCTGACCACAGGCTCCTCTTCTAAGAAAACAGGAGTGATATTATCTACCCCCGCATGCATGGTTTTTATAAGAATTAGATGAGATCATGCATCAACAGTTCATAGGACAGATTTTTTTTCTTTTACATTGTCTTTGCCTGCCCTCTTCCTCCTTCTTTTTTTGTTCTGTTTTTTTAATCCAGGTTTATTCAACTTAAAAAAAAAAAAAAAAAAAGACTGGTTCTGGCTCTTTTTTTCCCAACTTTTTATTTTGAAAAGTTTTAAACCTTCAAAAAGAATGTAAGAATGGGCCAGGCACGGTGGCTCATGCCTGTAATCCTAGCACTCTGAAAGGCCGAGGCGAGAGGATTGCTTGAGGTCAGGAGTTCAAGACCAACCTGAGCAAGAGCGAGAGCCTGTCTCTACTAAAAATAGAAAAAATTAGCTGAGCGTGGTGGCGCAGGTCTGTCGTCCCAGCTACTTGGGAGGCTGAGACAGAAACATCACTTGAGCTCAGGAGTTTGAGGTTGCAGTGAGCTAGGCTGATGCCACTGCATTCTAGCCTGGGCAACAGAGAGAGGCTCTGTTGCAAAAAAAAAAAAAAAGGTAAGAATGGTGCAATGGACACACATATACCCTTTGCCGAGATTCACTCATTGTTTATATTCTGCCACATTCACTCTCTATTTTTTTCACCATTGAGCTCTTAAGAACAAAGACTTTCTCTTACACAATGCCATTATCACAGTACAATGATCACAGTCAGGAAATTTAATTGATTTAATACTATTTTCTGGTATATAGTCCATATTTAAATTTTCCAAATTTTCCTAAAAATATAGATTTTTATTTGAAGAGGTAAAAATAAAAATAGTTGTTTGTTTTGCAGAGTGTCCCTCAATTTGGATTTAGCTGATGATTCCTTTTGATTTGGGCCGAAGTGTTATAGAGGTGAGACTGTGTCCTCAGAGTCTTGCATTGGGGGCATGTGATGTAAGATGGTCCCATCATGGGTGACCCTAAGTTCGATCATTTGGTTAAAGTTGTGTCCAACAGATTTTCTCACTTAAAAAAAAATATTCCCTTGATAAGTGTTAAGTGATAGGTTTCATAGAGTTTTACTTCTGAGTCCTATTGAGCATTTTGGGACCTGATCCAGCCTTCTCATTTTTTACCTGTCTTAGAGCTTGACTTCGCACAGTGGGATGATGCTCTGTGACTACCACGTTCTCCAATTGTCTTTCACCCAATGGTGTCACCACCCATTGTTGATTCTTGACACCCACCATGGTGGTTGTAGAATCGTTTTCCTTTCTTTAATGTATCTCCCCATCTCTTCATTCCTCCTGTACTACTCTCCTTTAAGTTCTTAGCTTATTCGACAGATGGTTTAGAAGGTCTTCCACAACCAAGATAGGCACTATGCTTAGCAATGGGAACACAAAGGTGCATACTGTCACCTCTAGCCCTGTCCTCATGGAGCTTAAATGGATGTAGCATACTTTTAATTTTTTAATTTATCCATTCATTTAACACATATTCACTCAGTGTCTATCGTGTATCTACATTGTTCTATTTACTGAGAATCCAACAGTAAACAAAACTAGTCAATCTCTGCCCTCGTGGGGCTTGCATTCTAGTTGGCAAGCAGGCAGAGAACATAATCAGGGAACGCCCGAGGTGGTGAAAAGGGTTGATTTTGATGTAGATCAGGGAAGGCCTTGGTAATGAGGGAACATTTAAGCAAAGACCTTATGTTGATGCTTCCAGTGTTCCAGGAACAGCTGGGAGGCCCTTGTAAGCAGAGTGCTAAGTAGATACAGTCCAAGAGGCAAAGAGCTGGGGGTGGGCTGGGGGCAGGGCTGAGCAGGTAGATGACTATATGCAATAGAAGGAGAAGTTTGGGAGTTGGCAGCTCGTGTATGGTATTTAAAGCCATGAGATAGCATGAGTCACCTAGCAGACAGAGGCCAGAAAAGAAACTAGGAAGTGAGGACGGATGAGGAGGAACCAACAGAGGAGGCCGAAGGGAGAGGCTGGTGAGGTGGGCAGGGATAGAGCCTGGATCTCTGGGGCCTGAATCATCTACAATGTTGGGAGGCTCCCTTTTAAAAAAAAGAATACAAAATTATGAATGAAAAATTACGAACAAAAGTGAATATTTATTTAGAGCCAGAAATGAAATCACAACAAATTATCAATTTTTAAAAACTGACAAATACCATACATATCTAAAAAGCAACATTCTTATGTATATGGTTATAACTAACTACCCAATTGATTTTTCCTACTTTTTTTTTGGCTACGTATTCTTTGATCGCCTCTTCCTATGAGGATGAATTTGAAATACAATTTTCTGTAGGGGTAGTAGATGATTTAGTCTTTCCTCCAGCATGGTTGGCTCACAATTGACTTTTATGACTGATAGTTTAGAAGAAGTTGACTTTAGCCTGACAGCTCTCCATGGCAAGGCCTCATCTGTAACTTCCTCTGTGGTTTCTTGCTCTGACAGTACTTCTTGCCCAGGAGCAAGACCTCAGAGAAGTGCAGATTTTGTTCTCACTAGGCATGGCAGGATGCCCTGTGGCTTCCAATGGCCCAGGCAGCAGCTGGCCAGGACCACACAGCCATCGGTTGCTGCCCACTCCCTCCTGCTAGGCTGGGCCAGGGAGTGATGTAAAGTAGTCATGAAGCCCGGATCAAAGTGACCCCATGCAAGGAGCAGAGGAGACCAGCATCTCCTTCAGATCTTTCTAGGATAGAAGATGGGGTCCAGTATCCGTGACAGTCACCATGGGAGGGTTCTTGTTAGACTCTGAGCGAAGCGGAGAAAGTTCTACAAGCCCTGGGACCCCTACCAGGGTGATCTCCCAGCAAGAGAACAGAGTCCCATGTTGCCACGGGGGTGCCAGAGAAACACAGTCTGCAAGTGAGGAGCCCTCAAGTTGAAGCTCGATTGGCTTCAAGGTCAATTGGCCTCTGTTCAGAGGAAAAGCAGGAAAGAAAACATCAGGAAATCCAAGAGAAGAAAATATTTCCAGGAAGGAATGATCAGCAATGCTGACTAGGAATCAACCACTGGATTCAGCAACGTGAAGGTCATTGGTCATCTTGTCACAGTTTGGTGACATGGTGGGAACAAAAGCCTCACGGGGGTAGATTCACGAGAAAATAGAGACAAGTAGGAGACAGTGAATATGCTAACCTTTCACAGGATTTTGCTTGTAAAACTTAATGTTTGTGGATTTTATTTAAAAAATGAGTGAATAGAATGTTTTCTATTTTTTTCTCTTCAAAAAACCCTAAATCGTGTTGTCACTTCGGTTTTATGTCACAGTGGATCCTAAATATAAAAACAGTTCCCCAGTTCCCCGTTCTTCTACACTCAAAGTAGAAGATAAAGAGAACTTAAGAAAATGTCAAGAATTAGCCCTCTCTTTCCAGCCCATAATAACCAAGCAAAACTCATCCACGACATGTGTCCCAGAACTGGAGAACAGCCGGGCAGATGGCAGTGAGAATGTCGGCTTCATAGGCATTGACCTCTGTTCCCTGTGTCATGTGCTCCTGTTCTTCTGAGTCCTGTTGAACATTTTGGGTTTTTTTTTTTTCCAATTTTTTTTTTTTATTTCAGATTGTTATGGGGGTATTAACGCTTTGGTTACATATATTGCCTTTGCACCATTTGAGTCAGAGCTACATCCCCCAGGTGTGCACCGCACTCATTAGGTGTGAATTTACCCGTCCATTTCTCCCCCCTCCAGCCTGCCAGACACCCAGTGAATATTATTACTGTATGTGCACATAAGTGTTGATCGGTTGGTACCAATTTGATGGTGAGTACCTGTGGTGCTTGCTTTTTCGTTCTTGCGATACTTCACTTAGGAGAATGGGCTCCAGCTCCATCCAGGATAATACAAGAGTGCTAGTGCACCACTGTGTATGCTGAGTAGTGGGTTTTATTCAGCTTTCCCACTTTTCACCCACCCTGAGGCTTGACGTAGCAGAGTCTCCCACTCTGTCTCACCTTACCCTGCATTCACTCAAAATCAAAGTAATTTGCAAATAAGTACATTTAAAAATCATATTTTAAAAAATGTAGTAGCCCATCTCCGTGTGTGTGTGTGTGTGTGTGTGTATGCACGGTGCCAAATCCTAAAGCTTTTGAAAGCACCCTCTTTGTGTTTTTTAAATTATTGAAATAAGTCGTGTCATTTCATGATGACTTTTTTATTTACAAATGTTATTTCCATCTAACTTTTGCTGTGACAATACTGCTGACAAAAGAACCCTATTGTCGGCCGGGAACGGTGGCTCACACCTGTAATCCTAGCACTTAGAAGGCCGAGGTGGGAGGATCACTTGAGGTCAGGAGTTCAAGACCAGCCTGAGCAAGATCGAGACCTCGTCTCTACAAAAAATAGAAAAATTAGCTGGGTGTGGTGGCATGCACCTGTAGTCCCACCTACTCGGGAGGCTGAGGCAGGGGGCTCGCTTGAGCCCAGGAGTTTGAGGTTGCAGCGAGCTGTGATGATGCCACTGCACTCTAGCCTGGGCAACAGAGTAAGACTCTGTCAAAAAAAAAAAAAAAAAAAGACCATTATATTTTTTACCCTATGGTGTTTTGAGTGTATAACTAGATTGCCAACACTAAAATATAACTGAATTTAGTGACAAATAAGTTCAAAAATCTGAGGATCTCTCAGTATCAGTTTACTTTGGTTTTTAAAATAATTTTAAACTAAAAGCTATCTAATAATGTTTATTTTTTTGAGAAAAAAGAATCAAACAACACATTATAACTACAGAATCAAAAGAGGAGAAAAATTTTAAAAATACGTTCCCGAGAGGGATTGCACTTTGCATGGAAC
Organism: Eulemur rufifrons; assembly: GCF_041146395.1. Taxonomy (NCBI): domain Eukaryota; kingdom Metazoa; phylum Chordata; class Mammalia; order Primates; family Lemuridae; genus Eulemur; species Eulemur rufifrons. The sequence continues at coordinate 18,212,001 of NC_091007.1, forward strand.
ATGTGCTGCAGAAGCCAGATGCACAAACGCGGCTGGGCACTAGGAAGCTGCCAGTGTACAGCGTGATCAGAAAATAACCAGCAATGTTGAATGTTACCTGATGCCTTCAGTGTAGTATTTTTTCAAAATGCAACGAAAGCACTTTGTCAAGAGGAAGTGGTTCACGGAATAACACAGAACATGGTTAAAGGTTCTTGCAGTGTTTAGGGGAGGAGAACGGGGGACGCCAAGGCTTCTGTGTAACATAAAACAGGAAACAGAAGCGCCTCTGCAGTTACACACAGTATGAAATAATCCGCTCAACAAAGAAACAGGACCGTGTTTCGCCTCTGGCACCCCGGCAGCAGCATGGAACCCTGTCGCTAGATCACCCTGGTAGGGGGTCTCAACAAAGAACTAAGATGGAGAACCCTCTTGGGCCAAGTTAACCGGCTTTGCACAGTCCACTGAGATCAGCGAGAGTCTTAAGAAACAGGCTAGCAAGTGGTCACTGAGTCAAAGGACAATCACTGTGTGCACATCATCAATTCACACTAACAACGGCCAGTCACAAACAAAATGTGTGTACGAGCATGTGTATATATCTGTATATATATATACATATATATATATGGTCAGATAGAAGGAAAATCTGAGACAATAAGGGTTACTTATTTATTTATTTAGAGACAGGGTCTTGCTCTGTTGCCCAGGCTAGAGTGCCGTGGCATCAGCCTAGCTCACAGCAACCTCAAACTCCTGGGCTCAAGCGATCCTCCTGCCTCAGCCTCTTGAGTAGCTGGGACTACAGGCACATACCACCACACCCAGTTAATGTTTTCTATTTTTTTTTTGTAGAGACAAGGTCTCGATCTTGCTCAGGCTGGACTCAAGCAATCCTCCTGCCTCGGCCTCCCAAAGTGCTAGGATTAGAGACGTGAGCCACCATGCCCGACCTATAATGGTCTTAATGCAAGGAGACAAACATTTTTCTTTAACTGTCTTCAAAACAGAAAGATGCACAGTATGTAGATAAATTCTAGATACTTAAGTCGTGTTACTTAATCTCTGGGTACCTCAGTTTTCTCATCTGTAAAATGGGGAAAATAAAAGTGTCCCACCTAGAGTGTGAAGATGGATTTAATCATCAATACATATAAAACACCAGGACAGCGCCTGGCACGGGATAAGAACACCTAGTAGTTACTAGCTGTTATTTTTATTATAATAGGCAGGTAGAGGAGAGATTCCTTCTCTGCCCCCACAGCCAGGCAATCCCGAGTGGGGAATTCTCTCCTTGGAAGTTCAGCAGCATTTGCTCTGGTGAAATATTGAAGACCAATCCGAACCTGCCTGAACTTAATTGACTGTGACTCACTTTGATGATTGGAAAGTTGTTTTTATACATCCTCTGTTGTTTCATTTTTAAAATTCTACTCACAAGTATTCTATCTTGTCTTGTCTTTTAATTCTCCCTGCTCTAAAATTTTCATTCTGTTATTGGTACTGGTACCTCAGTCCAAGTAAAGACTAAGCGTAAGTCAGAACACAACTGAAAAGATGAACCGTGCAGCCATTTAAATTAGCTTAGACCACCCGTGAGGTTGTAATATCTTAATCTGGTGCTACAAGAAAGCAGGCTTTGACAGATAGGCTCCTCATAAAAATATAAGTCACGTGAGTTTCTTCATCGTAGTGATGCTTACTGCCACTGAATACGTCAACTCTGTAAAGGCAAAATTTGACAATCACAAGAAGAGAAAAATCTTAACAATTTTTTGATTTTATGCAGAAGTTATTAGGCCCACTTTTTAAAAACCTATTTAAAATGTAGTCTATCTTTTTCTTTGTTTTCTGTTTTATAAAACATTCTTATTATATACTTTATTTAATATATAAAATGATATGTTTTTATGTATAAATCTTTTCATTTAAGTGCACCAAATAACTCTCTAATTTAATAATGTTAAATTGAAATTCAATTCATAACAAGAAATTATGACATATATGTTATAAAAAAGTATTTGAACATGTGCATATGTGTGTTCATTTTTTATTTTTATTTTATTTTTATTTTTTGCTGTTTATTTTGAGCATCTGGTTACAGATGGGTGGAGGCCGAAAAAGGTGTCCACCATGTGTGTTCATTGTTGTTACAGATTAAAGCAACTTTAAATAGAAACATGTGAAATTAAATTAATTAGATGTGTGATTAAATAAAGGAATCATTAAGATAGAAAACATAAGTTGTTATTTATTAAATAATGGTTGATTAACCTGGTACTTGAAATATTAACTGACTTCAGATCGAATTAGAAAAAAAGGAAAGTTATTGATAATGTTACTCAAGTTGCAGGATGGCTATTAGAGTTTTTCTCAAAGCAGCTAAAATTTTTTGTTTGAAAACTGATTCAGGCCTAACTATATGTGAGCCCCAGTGAAACCTTTGTGTTTAGCAACAAAATTCATGTGTGTAAATATCAGTATTTGGCAAGCACTGAAAAAAGGAAAACAGTGTCATTATGGTGAGTGAAGTTCCAGAAACCGATAGCTCTGACAACAGCTTAGAAGCAGACTTTCTGTTTAATTGCCTTGATAATTCTAGGCAACGTGGGATCTGGTGGCCTCTAAGGACGGTCCTGCCCTGGACATTCGCATTTCTGAGAGTGGTACAACAGGACCATGTCGAGAGTGGAGCCGGTGGAGGGACAGAGAACTTTCTATGCAGCCCTGAGACCTGGGCTCGAGCCCAGCTCTTCCCGTTAGTCTGGGAAGTTACTTAATCTCTGGGCATTCAGTGAAGCATTTTTGAACACAAAGATAAACAAGAACTGATTCTTGCTTAATAACAGCTCCCAGTCTTCTGAGAGATTCTAGCATGACAACAAAAGCATGATTCAGTGAAGTGAATGCTATGATCAAGTGCTTGTGCCAAGTACTGTGTGCTGTTTTGTTTAAATGTCACAACAGTCCTATGAATTATGAATTGTTATTCTCCCCATTTTACAGACCAGGAAGTAGAAAGCCAGGGAGGTTGAGTACCTTATCAGGGTGGTTCCTGGGGCGAGGATTCACTGATATGCTGACCAAGTGCAATGGACAGCAAAGCTCCCTGATGGGTATGAAGACACCCGCTGTTGAGGGGTTGCCATGAAAGCTGGATTTTGCATGATCAGTAGAATTTTATGAAGGAGATATGGACAGAGGAGGACGCTATTTAGCATATGCAAAGACAGAGAGTTCTAAAAAGCCTGCTCGGAGAACATCAAAGGCCTTAAATGGCAAGAGTTGAACCCTGAAAAGTAAGCTGGGGCAGACTGTGAAGGACTTTGAAAGACACACTGAGCTTTCCCCACGTCGTCATGATCAGCTGCAGGAGGTTTCCAAACAGCAGAGTGACTTGTTCACATTTGTATTTGGAATTTGCAGTGGCAGTGGCAGTGGTGATGAGAATTGAGGGGGAGTCCAGGAGACTGGGGGCTGGGTGAACTGATGAGGGTCTCAACTGTGGCTGGACAGTGAGAATGAAGGAAGGAGATGCCCTCCACAGGAAGAGCCAGCGGGATTTCCTGCCTGACTGCACGGAAAATGGGGAGGAGGGAAGAACTGCGCCAAGGTTTCTAAATTGCATTGAAAGTGACTGGTGGCCATTAGCCAGGCTAAGGGGACATTGAGTTGACTGTTCTTTTGTTTTTATTTAATTTATTTCAGCATATTATGGGGGTTACATATGTTGTCTTTACCTTGCCCAAGTCAGAGCTTCAAGCGTGTCCATCCCCCAGACAGTACGCACCACACCCATTAGGTGTGAATATACCCATCACCTCTTCCCCCCCACTACCTGCCCGACACCCGATGAATGTTACTACTATGTGTGCACTTAAGTGTTGGTCAGTTAATACCAATTTGATGGTGAGTACAAGTGGTGCTTGTTTTTCCATTCTTGTGATACTTCACTTAGTAGAATGGGTTCCAGCTCTATCCAAGATAATACAAGACGTGCTAGATCACCATTGTTTTTTGTGACTGAGTAGAACTCCATGGTGTACATATACCACATTTTATTAATCCACTCATGTATTGATGGGCACTTGGGTTGTTGCCACATCTTTGCAACTGTGAATTGTGCTGCTATAAACATTCTAGGGCAGATGTCTTTTTATAGAATGTCTTTTTTTCTTTTGGGTGATGTCCAGTAATGGGATTGCTGGATCAAATGGTAGTTCTACTTTTAGCTCTTTGAGGTATCTCCATATTGCTTTCCACAGAGGTTGTACTAGTTTGCAGTCCCACCAGCAGTGTATGAGTGTTCCTATCTCTCCGCATTCATGCCAACATTTATAGTTTTGGGACTTTTTAATAAAAGCCATTCTCACTGAAATTAAGTGGTATCTCATTGTGGTTATGATTTTCATTTCCCTGATGATTAGAGATGTTGAGCATTTTTTCATATGTTTATTGGCCATTAGTCTGCCTTCTTTTGAAAAGTTTCTGTTCATGTCTTTTGCCCACTTTTTAATGGGGTTGTTTGATTTTTTCTTGCTGATTTTCCTGAGTTCTAGATAGATTCTAGTTATCAGCCCTTATTGGATGCGTGACATGCTAATATTTTCTCCCATTCTGTAGGTTGTCTGTTTGCTCTCGTGATAGTTTCCTTGGCTGTGCAGAGCTTTTTAATCTGATCAGGTCTCTAGGGGAGCTACGCTGACAGATACAACAAGGGGTGCCCTGATCTGGATCCAGAATTATGACTGAATTCGCTCATCTTCAAGGCAATCCAAACTGCACCCAAACCGAGTTAAATATTTGAGATTAACTTTGCCATAGATGTGAATATATGTCCTGTTAAACATATGCGGCAGAATCCTTAGCATAGATGTTTAAAATGTATATTTTTGAGGTTTTTGTATATGGCAAAGAGAAACTATTTGAGGATAAAAACCAAGGTCTAGAAATTTGAGTCTTAGGGAAATACTGAGCACTAGGGAAAATTCTCTTGCTGTTCAGGAAATCTAACGCAGGGTTTTAGCCTGGGCTTCTCCCCACCTGGCCCTTCACCCATGCAAAAATAAGAATAACAACAAAATCTAGCTGATAAAGTATTATTGTGATTTTCTATTAGTCAACAATTTGTTATTCTTTCCAAGACCCAAAATGATCTCAGAAATGACACACTCCCAAAAAGATTTTTACCCCACCCAGTCATGATGTGAACAGGGCTCGTTCTGCAAAACGTTGCCTCACTCTGGCCCCCCTGCCCCTACTCTTTTGGGCTGCTAACTTGAATAACACTTTCAGCTCTCAGGGCTGGGTGTTTTCTCTTTGAATCTTTATTTTGACCTTTGGAAAATATCACACCTACAAATGAGCACAGCCCTATTTTCTCACACTTGTGTGTGTGTGTGTGTATTTGTATACTATATATATACACACACATATATATAGATAAATTAAAAAAATTCATTGAAAATAGGCCTTAAGTTAAATGTTTTATTATTTTCACCAAGGATGCACCTCTTTTAAACTGTGAGCTATTCATTAGCATGTTGACTTATGACTATAGGCTTATAGCACAATTTTGATGTCTAGTCTTTTTAATAATTCAGAAGGGAAGTGGGGGATGGGTACACAGGTACAATGTACACTGTCTGGGTGATGGGCACACTTAGAACTTTGTCTCAAGCAGTACAAAAGCAATCTATGTAACCAAAACATTTGTACCCCTATCATACTCTGAAATTAAAATAAATAAATAAATAAATAATTTGATAGCAGGCTCTGGGGGAAAGGAATGAAAGAGCAGGGGAAAGATTTTTACCAGATGAACACAATGAGAGTTTCAGGAGAGGTCACGAGAATATTCTGTTATTTTTGAGTTTTTTCCATCCTAGATGGATGATTCACTCCGGCATGTCCTTAACCCGTTGTTGGTTTGTACAGGCTGAGAAACTAAGGTCTTTGGGCTCTGTGGATTTTTCTGACTCATCGATGTCACATTTCCTTTCAAGACCTCATTCTTTGTCATTTTAGTGCTTTTCCAAATTGAACGGCTTATGGTTTAAGAGGACACATAATGGCAAGAGTCTTACTACTAGTGTCATCTTTGCATCTTATAAGTTTATAATAACACTGGTTGGCAGTTTTGAGGTCAGCAAATAAATGTACTTTTTCACTCTGAATGGATTACTCTTATTTAAAAAAATTGGAAATATGTTAACATTAGTACTCTTAAGTTTTTCTGTTAATAATAATTCATCTGAATTATTTTGTCATAAAATTGTACTCAAATGGAAATAAATTCACATGAGCAGTTCTGGAATTTTATTGTTTATTCTGCTAATTTCCCCTTATTAAAGTAATAAGTAAAACCCCATTACAGGATTTTGAATACCATGTTAATTATTTTAGGAGACAGTTGGTGAAACCATAGATATATCATCTACTTACTCTCCGCCATTTTGTAGGAAATCCGAAGAAGGGAGGGTATGATCAGATACTTAGTAAGCAATTGGCAGGGGATAAAACCACATGGGAATGAATCTTCATATTAACTCCCCTCTTCAACCAGAGTGGGGAGCTTTCTTCCCTTCCTCTGGCTGCCATAAGCACTTTTAAGCCCAACAATCCACACAAAAACAGGACGAACATCTTCCATCGCCCTTCACTGATGCTGTGTTGGATTCCTCCTTGACCTGTTAGACCTGCCCACATAGACCTAGACCTGCACTGTCTTTCTTTCTTATCTCTTCTGTCCCTGAGTGCTCACCTGGCTACCTTGTGTGGTCTCACCCTGAGCATTCACTGGGCAGCTACCTGAGTTTCAAACCTGCACCTCCCTGTCCTGTGTGCATGTACAGCTGATTCTTTGGGGTGTGTCTGCTGATAAGTGATGTGCTTGTTCTATGGTCTCTAGACCTCTTTTATCCCCTAAAGTCCCCTTCCTGGCCCTCCCTGGCCCGTCCTGGCCAGCCTAGTTTTGCAAATACCCATTCTCCGGCAAGATACCCCCTCTACTGGAAGCCAGATAGGATGCTTGGGAAAGTGAACACATTTCATAGCAATTCAAACATCTTTCCTCCAAAATAAAACATGCAAGACTTAAAACTTGAAATGACTATTGAATATACTCAGTAACCTGTAGCTCAGAGTACTTTTTGTGCTTTACAAGAAGGAGAGCTTAGAGGAGGGCAAAGAAAGAATTATTGTGTGAAGCAGGAAGTTTAGATGGAAAATATTCTCAACCCTGTTCAGTGAGGGTGGTGGGATTGTGTGGGAGGCAGGGATCATTTTTCCTTTTTAAAATTGGGAAAGGGGAAAAGGAAAATATGAAAAGATTAAGCAAGATGATCTCATTCTGTCGGACTTCCTAAGTGATACACCCAAGATAACTGCTGAGGATAATTTGGGAAGATGAAGTGCTAGCTTTGCAGGGTGGATATTTGGAAGATATACACCAGCTCACCCAAAATGGTTTTATAGCTTCATCCCTTCTGACTACTCAGCATCAATGCTAAATGTTTTGAATGTCAACTCTGGCTTAGAACAGCTCTTGGAACATGGTTAGTGCTAGATAAGTATTATTGTTCATATCATCATCATTACATCACTTTACTCTCAAGGATTGAGATATTTTAAAAATTATTTGAGTCATTTTTAAGAAAGCGGAATCAGTATGGCAAAGATATTTCATATACATATTTTATAAAGAGACAGAGAAACCCTGATTAGCTAAAGCTATTAAAAATGAAAATGTGTTACTGCTAAAGTGTTATTAATAGTTTGAAGTCACCTTAAAGGGTTAACTATAAGTTTTCAATATCACTTATTCAAGGAAAGATAGATCTGCCTTGATTTGGAATTAATTTCAAAGACATACACACAGACACGTGCAGAGATAATAGTGTTGTGGTTACGATTTTTAAAAAGTCTTTATCCTTTAGAGCTACATATGGAAATATTTATGGAAAAAATTATATTTGTCTCAAAATCTAATGGAGGAAGATATAGTTAGATATATTTAAATAAAAAAGATTGGTCATGAGTTGATAATTGTTAAAGCTAGACAATGTAATATGTACATGAAAATCATTATAATATTCTCTCTTTTAGATATATATTTAAAGGTTTCCATATAAAAAGATTAAAACACACACATTCAGGTAAATATTTTTTAGGTTAAAGAGTACATATTGATTGTCTATACTCACAAAACTTCTTAGTTTGAGCTATAATTGGGATTAATCTACAGTGTTTTAGAGCATTTTGGAATGCCCTTAGAAATTATCTGTGGCAAATTCCTCGTCGTACATATAACACAGTTGATTTCCTTTGCCAAACTCCACCCTGATAATTGGTGGCTGGAGGAGGACTAGTCATGTCTCGTAATTTCCCAGTCAAACCTTGCCAAAAATGTCAGGAAAGAGAGCAATAGTTATGCCTCACAGGACATCCTATTTTCTAGTGAATGTTTCCTCTCTTGGGCAATTGCTTCATTCCGTTTAGGCGAAGTTTATAATGTAAAAAATGTTTTAGTTCAATCTCTTTTCATTGGATTCTGTGGCCATTTTAGTGCTAAGTGTTCACCACCCAATACTTCCAAATAAATGTACCAAAAACTGATATCAAAGATATGGATGGGAGATGTGAAAAAATGAGTGGGTAGGGCAATGGCGTTAAAGGGTAGAATTTCTGTTAGGTTTCTCTTTGCTTATCTGTTTATTTATTTGTTTGTAAGCAGTGTTGTCATATGTTTAAAATAGGTGGTTATAAAATGTGTTTTGCAAGCCTCATGATAACCTTAAATCAGAGATATCTTTGGAAGGCAGGGACTCACTTGGTACATACACTTAATCACTCCTGGCGTATCATTTTCATGTAAGTTTTGAAGTGGAGGTGAAGTTCTACATGTCTCTGGCATAATCATCTATCGTAGGAGGTTTTTTTTTCTTTTCTAATAAGGTGTCCTATGGTGAGGTGACTTCCTGAATGACATCTACTTTGTGCACTTGGCCCCAAGGAGACTCGTTTAGTCTGGAAAAGTTCAATTGTGGCTCTAAGGCAGTTCCCAAGGTTTGGCTCAATCTTGGACCAAGCAGACCGGGGAGAGGTCAGGCATGGAATTTCAGGCTACAATGAGCATTCCTCTCCATGCAGTTCTCTTCCCAGCTCACCTATGCATGGATGGAGCTCTTGGGGAAAAGAAGGAGACAGGATGGTTTTCCCAGGATCGGGCTTTTATTAGACGGTTAATACCTGGATTCCTTCCTTTTCCAGATGGGTGAGTCAAGTGACGACATAGACCAAATGTTCAGCACTTTGCTGGGGGAGATGGATCTTCTGACCCAGGTAAACTTCCCTTCTTAACTTGCAAAGTAGAAAAAAACGTGGGGTTACAGAATTTGATGTTACTATGACAAGAGAACTGTCTCTAAGAAGGAATCCTGCAGATTAATGATATTATCTATTCCTGAGTACCTATGACAGTGACAGGGAAAAATAAAGCTTTTTCCTGGCTGTACCCTTCTGAGTGCAATTAATTTAATGCATTGGTCACACATACATCAGGCTCGTAGTGTCCAAATATTCAACGACAGAGGAATTTCCCTCAAGGGTACCCCCCACAACCACCACCACCGAGCAATTTCCCCTACTGTTACCTTTGTAAAGACTAGCTAAGAAAATGACATCATCTTTAGGAAAGTTTTTACCAACCTTTGAGAATATGCTACATTTTTAAAGGGCTAAGTAGGAATTATCGTGGCCTCCTGATCAGACTGTAAGAAGTTAGTCACCACAAGGGAGGGTAAAAGCCACCCAGTCATCGGCTGCAAGTCTGAGAAAAGCCACCGGCACCAAGACAGATGAACTCGGAGGTCACCCCCACTGTCAGGCCCACTGGAGCCCAGTGGCTTCTGACCCCCAGGGCCACTCAGCCAGGTGACAAAGTCAGGCGAGCTTTAGTGTGTCTCATGGTGCTCTCATAAATGCTGCTTTGATTCGGAGGCCCGTCAGCTCAGCCCTTTTCTGCATAAAATAGCAAAAGAAGAATAAGCCAGTATTTCTAAATAATATGGGGATTTTAAAAAGTTTTCTGCAAAATAAGTGGTCAATGTTTTGAAAGACTGTTTATTTTAGGCAAAATAAACCAATTTCAGTTAGCATCTACTTTATACTCCCAATAAAGTCCAAGGAAGTTGGATTCTATGAAAGAAGAGATAACATATGAGACAGTAGGCTTAGAGGAACGGGTGCTGGTTAAGGAAAAGTGAGCGTTGGGATGGCGACCACATTCCTCCAGATGGGAACTTTGTTTTTTCCTCCCATGATGCGGGAGAGTTTGAGTGAACATCTGTGGTCTCTCTCAGTCCTCTCACGCACTCCTGCAGCCCTCCGGAGAAGTGACTGTTCTCATTGGTTGGAGGGTGGGATTTTCATGGGACCGCATTTAAGCATCGTTGCTGTCACTCAAGAACTGGAAAGAGGACCCTTGGAGGGCCAAGGCTATTTTGGCTTTTGTCGTTTCTTTATTGTGCCCCAGGGGGTATGGTTATAGGGCTTGCTTGGCTACTAGAGCTCTCCGAACAGTTGGGTGCCAAGATTTCAGGGTAAGGAAAAGGCCCTACTTTGTCTAAAGACAAAGAGTCAAAGCATAATGTTTTACTGTGTAGTAGCAGGCTGCATCCTGAAACAGCTTTTCTCCTCCAAGTGACTAGATATTTCTTTCCTTGATGTCATTAGTTAAGACCATATAGAATTATATATATAGTATACGTGTTCATCATTACAAGACATTTTTTCTGTTCTTTATAAAAAATGAACTCAACTAGCTCAGTCTCATCATTCTCAATTGACATGTTCTGTTTCAAGATGTTCCTTCTAGAATAATGTTTTAAGTTGTAGTTTTCTGTAGGATAAAAAAGAAAACACAAAACATTTTCAAGTAAGAATATGGTTTTAGAGAACACATTTAAAGAGAAAATTAGTAAATAATAAATGGTTTTTGACTTGCTGATTAAAATGTGCTACAGAAATGTTTGTATTATGAATAACTTTTGTGGGGGTGGGATTTGTTTTCACAGAGTTTAGGAGTCGACACTCTTCCACCTCCTGACCCTAAACCACCCAGAGCTGAATTTAACTACAGTGTGGGTTTTAAAGATTTAAATGGTAAGCATAACAATTTGTTTTCTTAAGTAATTTGAAATCATAATGATGACTAAAATATCTATGGAACTATAATTTGAAAGCAAAATTAAAAGAACTTGGACATCATGATAAATGTCATTGTTAAAATCCCTGGATTTCAGATTGTGTTTTACTGTGTTTGGATTGAATTCAGAGTCAAGAAGATATTTTCGCCTATAATGAAAGGGAATACCATCCTACATTTGTGAAAAGTCTCAAAATGATCTTATTTTTTGAAGTAAGAGAGAGTTTCTTCTTACTTCTAAGCCCACAGAGTAACAAGGAGTAGTATAACAAAATGTTAATAAGGAAATGTCCCTCCAAGGATAAAAATGAACTGTCCATTTCATAATGATTAATGATTCAATATAGCATATAATATTTTAATTAAATTATGATATATTTTAATTTGTATGTAATAAATACGTATGTGTAATTTACTTGACATTTTTTAATTCCTCTTGAGCTTGTCACTTTATTTTATTAATAAAAATCTCTCTTTCTATTTAGTGGAGACACATCTTTAGCTCATGTGCTGTTCAAATTATAATACATCTTGAAACAATCACTTCCAAATTAATGAGAATTCACTGGAATTCTTAAAAAAATTTACCAAAGACCTAAAGTGCCTACCAAAAATATGAAAAGCAAAATAAAGGAGAAGCTCGGTTACAGGAATCCAGAGTTCTAAGTTTTATTTATATACTTCATTGGATTTTCTTGTTTCTATGATCTTCAGTAGTTTTTTGATAAACTATTAGGTGCCAATGACTGTTTCTTGATAGAATATAATATGCCTCTTCTGATTTTCTCTTTTTCCTGAACTGTTTTCTATTTGCCACATAAAAACCTATTATTCCTGCCAGGCATTTCCACCAAGATGGTAACATTCATCGAGTTTAAAAAAGCGACACACTTTTATAAAATTATGGCAGCGGCAGAGATAGCACCTACTTGCCCATGTGAATGAAGCAGGTTTAGCCTGACCACGCTCAGAACAGCTGAGTGCTTTGTAATTAGTTTACTTAAAATGAAGATTTAATCAATATTTCAGTTCAATTGTAGTCAGCTCAAAGTTTTGTAAGCACTACTTTAGTGCCTGGTATCAAAAAAGTGCTGAAAATGATAAAACAAAGAAACTCAGCAATATAGAAACATAATAATGTTACAGGACAGAATAAGAAACTCATCTCATTCAGGAGACAAGATGTACATATATAGCCTCACGTGGGTATGGGATAAGACCATTAAAAACTATTGATGTATACAGAAAATTAAATTTCTTGGGAATTAAATTAGGAAAAACATTTCTAAAATGAGTTCAAAATAGTTTGTCCAAAGTCATTCAGAGAGTCAGTAACAAACTTCAGAGTTTATTCTATCTCTTATTCATTTCTATCTCATTCTGCAATTCCATATTCATAAATTTAACTAATCTATATTAATACATTTAACCTATACTGATAATTTAGGGTCCTTTATTAATATATTAGTAATATATTAATGAATAATATAATAATTTAATATATTAAGCTTGCTTTGGAAATTGTTAATATAAGTATCATTATGGGTGTTTTATTCCTAAAATTTTTACACTGTAGTAAAAGGTTTATAGGTCAACAGGCACAATGTGAGCAGTTACATTAGAAAATTGAATATACTTCTTTAGCTCTACATGTATTTCCTCTGAAAACATTTTAAATTAATTCAACTTAATTTTATGAAGAAGTTCTATGTCAAAATGCCTTACAATAAAATAAGCCTTTTTTTACACATTTAGAAGATCTGAACTTTAGTCCAAGTTGGTGTACACTAGACCTATCAGCATTAATGCTGTGTGCTGTGCTGCGTTCATGGTAACGGTGGTTGACAATGAATTATTCCACAAAGCTTTCTGCATATTTGTTACTGAGTAGGCTTCATGTCCACTGCTCCCATTTCCTCGTCCCAGCTCGTCATCCACATACCAGGTGGATCACTTCCGTCCTGCCCATCCTGTGTTCGTAACACTCACCATGTAAGGTGTCATCAAAGTGCTCTGCTAACACCACGCCAGCACCTCTCCCACCACACCACACACTCTAATCCACTTTCAGGGTCGCACATCTGCTCTATGGCAGTAATCTCACGCCTGGAAGAAATTCTAAGGCAAACCCTCCTCTCTCCCCCTCACTCTGAAAATCCGTGTCTGCTCTTTCTTCTAAAAGTTAACTCCCAGCTCACTATCTTCATAAAGTCTTTACCATCTAATCCCATTAAAGATTTTTTTTTTTTACTCCTTGACACATTCCTGCTATTTATCCTTAATTGCTTTTTCTTTGAATGTGAGGTTTTCTACAGTTGAGTGGTGAACCCACAGAGAAGCTCTATCTTCACCCCAAAGTCTCAAGTTTATTAAACCCCAGTTGGTTGAAACTCCATTTCTTCCGAATAATTTATCAGCAGTACTATCTGTCTGCCCTCCAAATGCTTGGGGAGAACTACCCTTCCATCCATTCACAATATGCACCCCTCACACAAACACTTCTAAAACTCTAAGATCTTGCACTAGAATACTTAAGAATTCCCTACTTAGGCATCTACTCATGTGCCTGGATTTGACTTTATAGCTGCTATGTGAGGTGCCCCAGTGTAGGAACACATTTTCTCCCTTTCTTGGCGTCAGAAGCTCACTCACATTAAGCACTCAATAGATAGAGCAACAATCATGTTAGGAATTCCTATGCTTGTGCGTGTGCTATTAAATAGAAATATTCTCAACCTTTCTCATCATATCCTAAAAAAATCAAAATAGTGATACCCCCTACTCAAATATTACTCTTAAAAATGATCTTCTTTCAGTTTTTCCAGGTGCAAATGGTTATTTTTATCATTCATGTGACTTTCCCTATTAGAATCCTTAAATGCCCTGGAAGACCAAGATTTAGATGCTCTCATGGCAGACCTGGTCGCAGACATAAGTGAAGCCGAGCAGAGGACAATCCAGGCACAGAAAGAGTCTTCCCAGAACCAGCATCGCTCAGCATCTACGGAGGCATCAAATTTCAGTGGTGCAGGCTCTCTGGGTTATGGAGCAAATGCTGCTGCCACCCGTGTTAGCCAGTACGTGGATGACTTGCCACCTCCACCAGCTGACCCTGTGTTAGATCTTCCACTGCCACCGCCACCGCCACCTCCTGAACCCCTCTCTCAGGTACGTGTGTGGGGCCAGAGATGATGGCAGGACCACTGATCTCTGCTACCTTTCACCTTTGACTTTGTTTAACGTGATAATTGCATTCATAAGTTTGTATGCCCAAAGCTCAGAGATACTAAAAACCAAGGATCCTGAGCATGTTCATTGCAAAGCCAGAGCCCTCCCTAAACAAGATGCATGGGTGTGTTTAAAGAACATGCTAGGGCCATATTCATGATTTATTATAGTTTGGTTAAAAAGTACATTTGCATACAGACACTCTTTGATAACACTCAACCTTTTGGAGAAATGTTTTATTAACATCTTATGACCTGTGGAACTGATTTACATATTTCCATGTCCCTTGTCCTAGCCCAGTACACAGAGAATAGAAGACATTCATTACACATTTTTGGAATTGAGCTAAATTGAATTTTGTTGAATTCGGCAGCCCTGTGCAGTGGGATAAAGATATATCCAAGTGTCACTTGTGACATCGTAGTTGGGCAAGAGGTGTTATAAGGCAGACAGGTGATGGGTGCCTGATATTGAGAAATTTCTAAATATTGGACAACAAACAACTAGAAAGTTCAGATTGTCATTATTTGGGACATTAACTCATAATATGTCTCTCATAAAAGTAAAAATAGCACTTGTAAGGATTTTTCTTAGAGTGAGCCACTAAAAACATTTTAGAGGAGAACCCAGCTCCATGTCCTGTGGCTTCCACCTTTGTTGTCCATGATGATCACGACTCATAAATATGACCCCAGCAACCCTGACAGTTCCCACAATGTCTTCTGAATAACAAATATTAAATTTGAATTAAATATTAAGTCATACTCTATCACACTCATTGCTCTAGTGTATATTTATCTTGGAAAAAATTATTTGTCTTTTTCTTTTACCCCCCCAATGGAAAAATTATTTGAAAATTGGTGATTAATATAGAGCAGAGGCTCTTAATGAAGGGTCCATGAAGATTTCGAGGGGGCCACAAATCCCCCAAAAGTAAATACAAAGTTAAATGCGTTTGCGAAACTTGACACATATCCTTAGGGGTTTGGGGCTCAAAAATAGTTTAGGAATTGCTGATATAAGAAGATATATATATATATACTTTCAAGTAATTAGAGTGTAACCAGCTCATTTCTTCATCATTATAAATAGAGGAGTGTCTTAAAAATCTTATTCTTGGAATATTAGCTTGCAAAAATCAAAGGGCTTTGAGCTCATAAAATACTTCACTCTCTTTTTTGCTGGCTTTCAGTGCTGTTTTTGATTAATTATAAGTTTAAGTTTGAGTCTAAGTCTTAACCTTCAGAGGATATTGAATGTTCCCAACCCAAAGAAATGATAAATGTTTAAGATAATGATATGTTAATTACCCTGATCCAATCACTATACATTATATATATTAAAACCCCATAAATGTGTATAATCATGTGTCAATTAAAAATATAAAATAAAATAAATTAAGAGGAACATTACTATTAAATCAAATACTTAAATTTACTGTGGCAAAAAAGAGTCCTTCTGAGAATCCAATAAAAACTAGGAATCCCAAAAAAGACATTCTGATCCAAAAATATGCATATAATTTCAGGGAGTGCTCGCATCCCTTGCAATGGATCCCTCTATATAGATTCCTTAGGTTAGATCCCAGTTTGTGAGCCGAGCTGAGATTTTTGCGGTCTGAATATGTGAAGCACTGTTAAACTTACCATTTCATCTTTTTTGAGTTACCATCCCCAAGCTATCAAGAGTGACTGCTTTCTATCTCTGTGAGTCGAAGATTTTCGTTACAGTCATTTAAATTCTGAAACTGGAGCCACGTGAAATTTGGCACCTTTTGTTAATATAAAGTAACTAAGACACTAGCGATGACACGGGTAATTACTCACGGGTTATTATTGGATGGACTGTGTTGAATATCTTGCCCTTTTGCAGGAAGAAGAAGCAGCCCAAGCCAAGGCTGATAAAATTAAGCTGGCGTTGGAAAAACTTAAGGAGGCCAAGGTTAAGAAGGTAAACTATGAATCACTTTCACCTGGGGGGAGTTAAATTAATGACATCTGATTATACTTCATGATAAAAATACAATAAAACTGTTGAGTGGTACTTTCCAAACAGTGGTATTTTTTTTTTAATTTTAAGGACAAAGCTAAATTATATAATTATATAAATTATATAGATAAATGATATAATTATTCTTTCTATAACATTGGTTAGCTCACTTGTGATTGATAAATAGGAAACCTGTGTTAGTATAAGCATGGACGTTTCCTTGGCTTGGACATGATTTTTTTGATGGTTTACAAGTGATTTTTCCTGGGAGCTGAAATAGCGACAGTAGGATTCACCTTCAACAGGAAAGGAAAGGCCCTCGGCCTGGCTGCTGCACAGGCAGGGGCCCTTTCAGCTCTCATATAAGAAATTCAACAAGTTTGCACAAGCAAGGCCCCCTCCCCGGAGGGCCCTCCCCGGGCCTTTGCGCAGCTCTGGGCTTGTGACAGGTGGCGCCACCTTCGGGGGCTGCCTGAACTGGGTCAGAGCTCAGCTTCCGTTGGTCTGGTCTCCACATTCCCACAATCGCTTTTGTGCATTTTTCATTTCCCCTGGGGCAGCCTCCAGCCCTGCTGCCAGCCCTAGATACCCAGCTTGTCTCCTAGGGTACCAAATGCTGTTTCTGCCGGTGTTCTGGTTTCAAAGTTGCATAGGCTTTGAGCAATCTGCCCCAAATCTACTTTCCCAATAAGACTGTAACTTTATTGTGTACTTTTTTATTTTTGCAGAGCGTAGGTTTTTCAGGAACACATGTATTGTATTGTAACAGAAACACATGCCTTTGACCTCATTGGAAGCAGATACCTAACAATTAAATGTTCATAAGTGTTAAATTCAGGGAAAGATGAAACAGTCCCCATCTTATTTCAACTCCTGAAGCGTTTAACATCTCTGAGACTTGTTAAGAACTTTTTACTGGCTAGGCACAGTGGCTCACACCTGTAATACTACCTACCCCTTTGAAAGGCTGAGGTGGGAGGATCGCTTGAGGCCAGGAGTTTAAGACCAGCCTGGGCAACATAGTGAGACCCCCATCTCTACAAAGAAATAAAAATTAACTGGATGTGGTGGTGTGTGCTTATAGTCCCAGCTACTCAGGAGGCTGAGGCAGGAGGATCACTTGAGCCCAGGAGTTGGAGGTTACAGTGAGCTATGATTACACCACTGTACTACAGCCTGGGCAACAGAGTGAGAACCTGTCTCTAAAAAAAATTGGAGTGAATTGTCCTTTTCCTGTAGGGCTTTCTTTACGCTTTATATTCCCACTGCACCTATCACAGTTCTTTGAATGAATACATGTTGGTTGATATTCAGTAAATAGTCCTTGACTATCCTTAGATCCAGACTTTCAAGGTTCATCCAGGACAATCTTTCCAGATCAATCTGGTTCCATTCATTCCAGACACGCATGAGCTGCTTCACCATTCTTCTCCCCTATTCTCTGCATGTGATTCGACTTCACAGTCCATCACTGGAATGCTACATTCTCGCTCTCTGCTGCCCTACAGAGAACCCTGGTTCAATCCAACCCTCCCCCTGCTCAGTCCTGGGCCCTTGGTGCTCGGGAGCTTCCCTGGCCCAGTCGCTCTCCCAGTAACCTGGAAAACCATTTATACCTTGTCCTCTCTTATAAAACCTCCAAAACCTCTTTCCTCATCTGCATTCTCTCAGCTAATGATTTTTGCCACCCATTTCACAGAGGAAATGGAAGCAATCAAAAGAAAAGTTGCACCAGCTCCCACCAAGACATTTACCTGCCTTCCTCCTACCTGCACCTGTCCACATGCCTCCCACATTCTTTCCTGGCACTGTGGATGAACCATCATGTTTCCATCTAAGACCAGCCTCTCTTCTTGGGCTCCAGTTCCCATTGTCTCTTCTTGTCCTCCTCTGCTCAAAAGTCTCCCACGGCTGCCATCTTGCACAGTGAGGCCAGAACCCTCGCAATGGCCCCACCCCTGTATGATCTGGCCATTGGTCACCTCCCCCGGGTCACTCCCTCATCCACCCCGTTCTAGTTGCCTGGTCTCGTGGCCATCCTCGGGCACCCCAGGCCTGCCCTTGCCTCGGGACCTTGGCACTTGGCGGTTCCCCTGCCCCCTCCCCAGATCTGGGCAGGTTCCTGCCGTCCCTCCTGTAAGTCTTTGGTCACCTTCTCAGTGGGGCCTTCCCGACACTGCACACGCATCCCCAGTTCTCTGGAACCTTCCTTCCTCTGTTGTTCCCTCGGTGCTTAACACCATCCAAGGGACTGTCTGCTCTGCTCACTTACTGCCTGTGTTGCCTGTACCCTGTCCCCAGCCCCGGGGAGCTCCTCCAGGGACTTCCGTCTCTTCCCTTCGCCAGTGTGGTTCCATCTCCTAGAACAGGTGCAGGGGGGTACACAGAGGTGAACGCGTCAGGGGAGGTCGCACGGGGGAGACGAGTGCTCGGAAGGAAACAAACCAGGAAGAAGTGACAGAGGGGACCCAGGAGACCCTTTTAGCTGGATCTGGTGATGAGGAGGCCGTCTGAGGAGGTGGCTCTCGAGTGAAGCAGCCAGTACGGGTGGTGTGACGCTGGGAAAGGCGTCCCGGAACAAGGGAACGGACAGGGAAGGATGCTCAGGGAAGAATGGGTTTGGGGAGAAATAAAGGACCATGTGGCCGTTGCTCAATGAGCCATTGAGAAGAGCAAAGGAAGGAGTTGGGGTCAGAGAGGCAGGGGCCGCAGGGTCTCTCCCCGGCTGGAGGAGTGTGGGTGTGTTGTAAGTGCAAAGGGAAGACAAGTGAGGGCTGTAAACAGGGCGTATGAGACTAACACACGGTTTTTAAAGGTCGTACTGGCCGCTTCATGAAAGTGGATTGTAGGGGTGAGAGGTGAGAGCGGGGTTCTAGCACAGAACCTTACACACAGGTAACGTGTGTTGAATGGAGTCACACGTGGATGGCGGATGAGGACGGGCTGTGCCGAGTCACTGACGTTACCTCTGGAGGGAAAAAGACAAAAGAAAATGGGTAAAAGTAAAATTCACAATGAGACTATTTCAGACCCCTGGATTATTTATAAAATGAAGGCCACACTGTCTATATTTTCAGATGGGAAATGAAAAGAAGCTGTTTCTTAGATAAAAATGTAAAACTAGCAAATTCCATCTATTTGCTTCAGCTGGAGATTAAGAGAACAGGAGACGATAGCAAGTATTTCCTGCCATATGTCAGAAAGCAGGAGAGCTTTGTTTAGACGGGTTATAATGACAGACACAAAGCACTGCCTGCCTTATTCAACAACGGAGATGTAAAACAGAAGCCACTTGATCAGTGGGAAAGGAAAGAAAATTATGAAGACAAATTATGTATTTGTTCTGATTTCAGACACTCCGAATGTATTTCCATTCTATGTCCATGGCACAGAACATTAAAAATAACTGAGAAGTACTCAGACTTTAAGAAAGTAACTGCAATGTACTCACACATGATCTACAACGTGTTTTTAAGGGATGGAAGTCAAGTCTATCTGAAGTGCTTTGCCCTCAAGTATTTTGTGGGGTGTTGACATCATTTTGAATTACAAATGATGTACACAGGTTGTGGTATACAGATTTTGGCGCCAGAAATGGAATCAGACTCATGTGTTAGTTTTATGTGTTTGTTTGAAAGCCCTGTGACCCAGAAGAACAATTCTACTTGTAAATCTTATTACAGAAGCTATGTATCACATATATCATATCATGTCATATCATATAGATATCATATGTATAAATTAGGGCTAGGTTATTTTTGTATTTAACAGCTTTCAGAAGAAAAATAAGATGAAATTATAAAAACTATAAAATCTTTAATGGATTAGAAAAATTAGAATTTTTCTAATCTTTAATGGATTGGAAAAATGAAGTATTTTTGTTCTTGACTCATTTTGCCCCATATCATATAGTGTAAATATGAAAAGTAGTTAGTTGGCTAAATCACTTAACTCTAATTTAGCTTGCTAAGTCACATAACTGTGATTTGGTGGTGTTGTGTGTTGGTCTAGAGCTACTCTTCAGCTTGCTAATGTGAAGGAAGCTGTGGAGAATAGTAAATATGATTCCTTCCTGTTAAACGTCTCCAGCCTTCTCTTGCTTTTTGTTTTCTAAATTCTATAATTGTGGACATTCGTAAGTACATGTGGATTAAATCTAGTTTGCAATTTCTGCAAAAAATAAATTTTTAAAAAACTTTCATCATTGCCAAATTATGTGGTTTAGTATTTTTTTTTCCCTCTATAAAAACAAAAGAAAACACCAACATATGTTTTGTTTTCTCAAGAATTCCTAAGCAGGAATAAATGTGATCAAACATCATTAATTTTTCCATCAAGAAGATTAAATTTTCTAAGCCCTAATGTTGGTAGTGTTTCTTAGCACATGTAGCTACTTTACAGCAGTAATTCTCAGCAGAGAGCAGTAAACATGCCTTCTACAGAAATTAGATCGTAGTAAAGACCACTATTTGAGGAATTTCTACTTTTTCAAGCAACCCCCCAATACTTATTTCTAAGATCAGATGAATGTATCTTTGGCACTGTGGTACCTGGGCCTAGAATTTTAAATACATCAAAAGACAAACAGGAAAAAAGCAACTGTCCAACTACAGGTTTTCAAGGGAAAAAAAATATTCTTCAGGCAAGTCTGTGAGAAGGGTCTTACTGGCTGCTTCGTGGCTTTATCCTCAGCTTGTCGTCAAGGTGCACATGGATGACAACAGCACCAAGTCACTGATGGTGGATGAGCGGCAGTTGGCCCGAGATGTTCTGGACAACCTTTTTGAGAAAACTCACTGTGACTGCAATGTAGACTGGTGTCTCTATGAAATATACCCAGAACTACAAATTGGTAAGTCCCTTCTCCAGCAATGGGCTAGAGCTGAAGTTTCCTTCAATTGTGTGAGTCAAGGAAAGAGATGAAAGCCTTCCTTTATGTTTAAGTTAGTTCAGGTATCCATACGTTGTTTTTAGAGTTTTAAGGAGTGATGTTTTGGAGTATGCATTGTGGATTCCACAATTTCATTCAAACTGTTTAACCAGTCATTGATTGCCCTCCTCACAGATAGAATGGGGACTATTTAAAGGAAAAAATGCTAATATGAAAATAGTACATCGCCAGGTACAGTGGTGCACCTGTAGTCCCAGCTACTCAGGAGGCTGAGGCAGGAGGATTGCTTGAGCCCATGGGTTTGAGGCTGTAGTGCGCTATGGTCATGCCTGTGAATGGCCACTGCACTTCAGCCTGGGCAACCTAGCGAGACCCCATCTCTGGAAAAAAAGAAAAAAGTGTGATAGCTGATCATTGTCACTGTATTATTGGTTCTTCCACCTTGTTTTTTATGGAGGACAAACTCAAGACCTGACACTAGAAGATAAACATAATGGAAATGTTATAGTATGGCATCATGTGAGAATTCAGAATCTTAGAAACCTGTTGAAAACTATGAAGTATTGCATTTAACTCAACAATAGCTTGTTTCTAAGTTAGAACCCCTGATGTTTTGGGCCTGAAAGAATACCTTTTCTTATTTCATCAGAGAGGTTTTTTGAAGACCATGAAAATGTTGTTGAAGTCTTATCAGACTGGACAAGGGACACAGAAAATAAAGTACTATTTTTGGAAAAAGAGGAAAAGTATGCTGTATTTAAAAATCCCCAGGTAAGATGACCTGTATATTGTTAAACCATATAAAATATGGAGGATTTTTTTTATGTCACCTGTGTACAAACCACACCATTCATCATCTCACAAAATATCACAAGTATATTCTTTTCAGATAAAAGCAAACTCAACTCTTAGGCCATATATAAACTAAGAGCCCTTTGAAGGGTTCAGAAAGAAAAGAATCCACTTTGTTTCTTTTCATTCACAATCCAACACGTATCTATTAATACCTGTTATTGTGTAATCCTTCTCTTCTCTGTTTCTGTTTGGCTCCGTCCAATATACCTTGATGTGCTATTGGTTATCAATGCTTCCTTCCCGTTTGAAAGATGCTCTTTTCTTTGTTGTTTGTATTTGGATGTTATTGATCAATTATTATTGATCAAAACATAAAAATTATTGGGATTCCATCTTGCAAATAATCTATGCAAGTAAAAAGTATTGTGCTTCATTTTGAAAGTGATTCCTACAAGTCATGTGTACAGGGGTCTTGCTGAGCCATCAAGTAACTATAATTTCATGAGAGTCACTACATTTTTTTAAAGGAAAATCAAAGAATGTTAGAAATGGAAGAGAAGCTTTATCCGACACCTACATGGAAGGTGTTGGAGATATTTAGGAGGTAGATTTTATAGAATATGGTGATCAGTTGGCTGCTAGAATAATAGAGAGACGTAGGAGACAAGGGTGACACCCTGGTTTCCGGCAGGGAAATGGGTAGATTCTGGTGGCATTCATGGGGAGGAAGCACAAGAAGAGAAATAGGTTGGGAGAGGAACATGGTTGCCTTGGCCCTAAACATGCTGAGTTTCTTGCTCTCCTTCAAGAACAATCTCTTTTTACACACTACAGATTTAGCATGAAGTTTACACATTTCACTTAAGTATTTTCTATCAGATGGATGATATTTTATCCATAAATGTTAGATGTGTGCCCCTAAATTTCCCCTTGAGTCGCTTTCCTTTTCTTGTGAGGTCGTGGAAATCTTTCCATTGCTGAGATATCCCCCATCCAACCTGTTCTCAGACCACAAGGCATTTACAAAAGAAGGAAGTAATTGACTGGATTTTTTTCACTGTCCTCCTATTCCCCAGAAACTTTCCTTGTGTTAAGGGACTTCCCTCTGTGATTGCAAAGTGAAACTTCTGCAGATAAGGATACTGATAGGAACTGACACTTCAATTCTTAAGGTGTCAGATCTAGGAACTTATTTTCCTGAAAGTTTGTAACAGAGGCTACTTGTTATCAGATGCAGAGAGAATAAACTGATGATCCAGGGGAAGAGGGAAATTGCTAGAAACAATAATAAACTATTTCTGTTTACTTAATCCCTGCTATATGCTAAGCTAGATGCTGTGCATATATTATCTTTAATCTTTACAACTATGAGGGTTAAGAAAGACATATTTTCAAAAAACAATGGTGACCTAGCACCTCTTGTGTTATCCTGGACAGAACTGGAGCCCATTCTACTAAGTGAAGTATCCCAAGAATGGAAAAACAAGCACCACATGTACTCACCATCAAATTGGTATTAACTGATTAACATTTAAGTGCACATATAGTAGTAACATCCATCAGGTGTCAGGCAGGTGGGAGGGGGAGGACAGGATGGGTATATTCACAGCTAATGGGTGTGGTGCGCACCATCTGGGGGATGGACACGCTTGAAGCTCTGACTTGGGTGGGGCAAAGGCAATATATGTAACCTAAACATTTGTACCCCCATAATATGCTGAAATTTTTAAAAAAGCAAAAAAAAAAAAAAAAAAAAGATGTATTTTCATTCTTCCTTTACACATGAGAAAACAGAGATCAAACATAGGCCTTTGTTTGATCTTATGACTGTCATTGAGGATGTTGATGAGCAATTCTCACAGGTTAATTATTCTGCTCAGAGCTCTCCAGACTAAAGGAAATCCAGAATGAAATTGGTAGGCTTAGCAACTGTGGTAGTCCTCAGACAAGATAAATTGAATACAGCTATTAGGACAATACCACAAATGGAATCAGTGGACTCAGAAGTTACTCGAGTGGCTCAATTTTGCACAGTGAGAAAAGACTGATCCCAGGAGGTGCAGATCAGAACAAGCCCAAGCTTATTATTCTACTTTCTGCACAAAAGTGCATGCAAAGGCCTGGCCCAGCTCACCATTCCTTGAGAACCATGTGCTATCTAACAACCACATTCTCTTGCATGGTAAATGACATCCTCTATGGACCTAGGAAACAAGAATGCAGATTCTCATAGATCTGCATGAGTATATCCCTAGAATGCTTGAAAGTTCAAATTGTGTCGTTCTCCTTGGAATCTGCATTTATGATTTCAAAGTCAGTCTTTTTGTTCTTGGCCTACCCCTAGCCCTTTTGATGTATAAAAAATGGTGCTGGGGTTTCAATGTGTCCCCCAAAAGTTCTTGTGTTGGAAACTTAATTGCCAATGCAACAGTAGTAAGAAGTGGGGTCTTTAAGAAATGATTGGCATGAGTAGATTAATGCCCTTATCTCAGGAGTGACTTAGTGCTCTCCAGAGTAAATTAGTTCTCTCAGAAGCAAGTCAGTTGTCCCAAGAGCAGCTTGTTATAAACGCAAGCTCAGCTCACTCCTGAGGTCTTTTTTGTCCCTGCTCACTTGCCCTTCCGCTCTTCTGCCGTGTTATGACAAAATATGAAAGCCCTCACCAGAGGCTACCGCCATGCTCTTGGACTTCCCAGCCTCCAAAACCATGCGCCAAATAAACTTATTTTGTTTAAAAATTACCTGTCTCAGGTATTCTCTTATAGCAACAGAAAACAGACAAAGACAGATGGATTAACATTTATATGCAGCTTGACTAAGAAAGAGCTTATTTGGCCCAGATTATCCTCAGTTCCTCTGGAAAATTACTAAACAGTATAAAACTGCATAAAACTTCATACTTAAAATCTCGATACTGAAATCTTCGATACTTAACAGGAGTCTTTTAACAAATTACTTGTCTCTGGGGATAGGGCTGGGGAGAAGGCAATACAATGAATGCAAAGGAAGGCTTTGAGCCCAATTATCAGTAACAAAAGTAAGTAGGAATTTGGAGACATTAGTGATGTGCTTAAGCAGGCATAATTACAAGGCATCTCCTTCCACTGAAGCCTGGAAAATGACTTTGCACACCGGGGTTTCAAATGTCGCCCACTGTGTAACCTTGGTGTGCTCTTTGACGACACCTACATTCAGCTTCTCAGTTAGTAAGATGGTGGTGCTCTTATACTTCCCATCTCACGGGATCAAATCCAGCATGAAAACCACTTGATATGTTGTGAAGTTATGTATAAAGGTACAGTGGTGGGCTCTCAACTGATTTGAGCAGTCATCTACAATAAAGTTATCTATAATCAATTTACAAAGGGAAGCAGGGTTCTGCAAATTTGTGGACCAAAAGATGCTTAATTAGGAAGGAATTCCAAAAGGATGATTCATCTATACTGTGGAAGGTAATACCAGATCACCCCATTTTAAAATGAGGAAAAAAATGAGAGCAACTCCTAATGAATTCTCCCGTTGGTTGCTGTCTTGCACCATTCCACTTAAGAACAGCTTATCAGCTTTTGGAACAGTCATTGCTTTAGCTTCACTCCCAAGAGGCAGGAACCATGTGTGAGTCTAACTACTGAGCTTCGGTGAGGGCCCAAGACCATCACTGGCTCTTCCGAGCCATTGCTGAAGTCTGAATGCACAGACACTGTTAGCTCCGTGCCATCAACTGTCACTGGGATCACTGGGTCATGAGAACAGATACTGCTCTAACTAGGATTTTTTCAGAGTGATTATTGAAAGGATCCAGAGGCGCCTCATGGAGTGAAAGACGGGAGTACAGACAGGCCTCCCAGGGACTGGCCCTGAGGATGGAGCATCTTGGCCTGAGCCCTCCCCGGGCCTCCATCTCTCTCTGTCACTCTCTGTCCCTGTACACAGCTGTGTCATTCCCCTCCCTCTCAGTAGACCCCTTCCTCTGCTCGCTCATCTGTTCACACACAGCCCGTATGGCCAACCTCAGGTGGCAGCTGCATCTACGAATGCATCTCACACTTTCGTGCTTGCATGCCCCCTTGAAGATGTTTCAAAAACCATGTGCCACCTCGTACATTTGTTTGTAGACATGTAAACTTTTTCATCACAAGTTTAAATAGATGCCAAGAATGCGGTGTCCAACGTATTTTAAATTTTGACAGTTTAAAAAACTATCCCGTGGAATCTAAATACAGTTCAATGGCAACTTGATTCCCACAAGCGTCCATTTAAGAAGTGCATGAATAAGCTTTTTCTAAAAATAGTAGTCATGTTTCAGAGCAGATTCACAGTAAAATTGAAAAGCACAGAGAGTTCCCACATAGCCCTTGTCCCTACAGGGGGACATGCACAGCTTCCCCCACTATCAATGTCCCCCAACACAGTGGCATATTTGTCACAATCAATGAACCTACATTGACACATCATTGTCACCCACAGTCTATAGTCAACATTAGGTCTCACTCTTCGTCTTGTGCAGGAAGACTTTTTAACATTTGGGACTTTTTATATTGTTCCTTTTTTCCCCTTGAACTATTCCCATTCCATTTTCTCTACAAATATTTATCCTGCTGTAATATATTTATATGCTTGAAAGTCTCTTATTGATCTCTCTCTCACTTCTCTTCCACAAATTATGTTCATAAATTGATAGGTAAGCTTTTCTTTTCTTTCATGATAAAGCACTTAAGTGTTTTAAAAAAAAAAATCACAGTCAATTAAAACAACATAAAAACATTTTTAAAATAATAAATTTTGACATTAATTAAACTTAAAAAGTAAAAAGGGGGGGGCATCTCCTAATGTTATAAATAGATGGAGCCTTTTCCCCCTTCTGGTTAATTCTGGGATCAAGGATGACTGTTCCATATCCATTGTGTTTCTGGCTTCCATTTGCGTAGGTGTGAAGCACTTTTTACAGATGTAAGTACTGAGAAACCTTGTTCTCATAAATAAGCAGGTGGGCATAGAAGAATGCCACTCAGTCCTTTGAACTCTTTCCAAGGCTCTAGTCGAAAGTCAAAGGCGGGGCCGGGCGCGGTGGCTCACGTCTGTAATCCTACCACTCTGGGAGGCCGAGGCGGGTGGATTGCTCGAGGTCAGGAGTTCGAGACCAGCCTGAGCAAGAGCGAGACCCCGTCTCTACTAAAAATAGAAAGAAATTAGTGGACAACTAAAAATATATAGAGAAAAAATTAGCTGGACATGGTGGCACATGCCTGTAGTCCCAGCTACTCGGGAGGCTGAGGCAGGAGGATTGCTTAAGCCCAGGAGTCTGAGGTTGCTGTGAGCTAGGTTGACACCACGGTACTCTAGCCCGGGCAACAGAACAAGACTCTGTCTCAAAAAAAAAAAAATAGTGAAATGGTGTGAAGCCAGAAGCAATGGCCAGTGGTCCACGGGAGGAAGGTCCGAGCAGAGGACAGACGAGTGCAGGGACATGGGGGCTTTCTGCTCTGCTGGGGGCCTGGGGGCTTTCTGCTCTGCTGGGGGCCTGGGGGCATGGGCCCCGGCGAGCGAAATGGGCTGAGAAGGGTGTTCAGCTCTGTGTCCTCAGCACCAGGACGGAGCTGTCAGGGGTGGGGCTTGTTGAAAGAAGCTTTGGGCTGATGGGCAAGAAGCGCTGGGAAGAGGGAGGGGAGGAGTTGTATTCTGCCCATGAGCAACAGAGCTTTCTGGGCTTCAAATAGGAGTGAGGAAAAGGTATTACCTTTTCTCCCTACAGGGGCCCTCTTGCCCAGGTCGTACAGTCTCTTTTGGGGAAGGTAGGTCGTTGCGCTAGAAGGTTGCTATTCCAGTAAAGGCAGCTTTATTTAAAACGTCCACCATGCAAAGATCAGTGTCATTGCCTGTGTAGGGGAGAAAACATTTCTTTTCTCACCCGTGGCTAGGTTCATCGTGGCTGAGGCTCCTGTAACAAAAGACAGATTAACAAGAGAAAAAGCACACAAATGTATTTGCTATAAGTTTTATGTAACGCTGAAGCCTTCAGAAATGAAGACCTAAAGAAACAAGGAAAAGTGCACATATTTACGGACAGTCATGCAGAAATATGATTGGAGGGACAGAAGGGTGTGATCTAATGGTAATAAACTGGGGGGGGACTTAGCAAGGCCCGTTTGTTCAGATTCTTCCCTGAGTCCCTGTGTCTTCAAAGACATTGACATTCCTGTCCTCTGGGCGTAGGTCGGACACCTCTCTGATGAGGGTCTTGTGAGCTACTTTAAGGGAAGGTCAGAGGATTCTTTTATGACCTGCCCCAGGGGGGAAGGACGGGAGAAAGTCAGAGAGACCTTCCTGCTTCTGCTGTTTTCTCAAATGCCATATTTTGGACTGGTAAGTCTTGAACCCCGTTACCTGAAACCCAAAGAGAGGTCGGAGGACCTTGGACTGAAAAATCATTCCAGTACTAACACCAGCCAGTCCTGCTGCCAGGAGCCGTAAGAATCTGTTTTCAGAGAAGGTACTGGTGAAGTCAGTTGATGTAAGATTGTTTCCTTACTGTGCCCCTTTTTATTTCTTTTAGTAACTTTCTTTTGCTAATTTCAAAAATCATATCAATGTGTTATAAAAGGCAAGGTTGGAAAATTCAGAAAAATATAAGGAAGGAAATTTGAATCACCCATAATCTCACTCTCTAGCAATAATCACTACTGATACTTAGGCAGTGTTTATTCTGTAGGTGAAGGTTCTGTTTCTGAACTGAAGTTTGGTGGTGGCTGCAGGTTACTGTCGGCTGCAAGGGTGACGGGGAGAGAGAGAAACACAACTTCTTCTTCCCCACGGCCTGGCAGCCACTGGGAGAAAATGGCCTCGTGGCATCTCTCCTCCATTCCAACCTCCCTCTTCCTGCCGGGGCAATCTTTGACCAGCCAGGACCAGCTGGAAGGTCATCGCCTTTAAGGCCCTCAGTGCGGGCCGCTGTGTTGAAGGAAGGTCCACCGTGGCGTCCGTGCCCTGCATCCTCTTGTCACCCAGTGTGGGCGTGTGTCGTAGTCAGTGTCTGATGCATGAGAAAACAGCCCCAGAGTCCCAGCGGCTGACAGCAACAGACATGTGCTCTCTGCCGGATCTGCAGCTCATCCGTCCTGGGCTCAGAATGCGAGTCAGGTTCAGGGAATTCCACGTGTGTTTCATTGTCCCCAGACATCAGGCCTGTGACGTATCCTTCCCACGATGAATGGCAAGAGTGTAGGCAAGTGCGGGGACTCACACTATGCCCCTCAAGTCCTCTGCTCAGAATTGTTGCCTTGTCCCTTCCACGCCCAGGCTGTTGACCAAGGCAGGTCCCATGGCCGGACTCAGCGTCGGTGGGGCAAGGCAGAGGAAGTGACTGCCCGGGCACCCGGCGCCAGGCAGAGCACGAGGAGCCATGGTCTGGTCTCCATTCAGTGGACTGCGCTAATTTCACATCCCTGGCCAGACTGGCTGTTCCCTGGCACTGCAGAGACACCCCCCTACTTAGCGACCTCCGTGCCTATCTATATGCTGCTTCTCCTGCCTGGAACGCTGCCCTTACTCTTTTTGCCCTAGCTGAGTATTGAACATCTTGCAAGGCCTGACTCAGACTTTGATCTCCTCTGCAAAGTTTCCCTTGACCATCTCAGCCCATAGCAGTTTCTTCCTCTCTGATAATCTATAGAACGTGGCTCGTTCTGAATGTATGTGGCATCACATATCTGCCACATCTGTAGGTGTGCAGGCATCGTCCATCTGTCTCTCAATGTGACAGCAAGCTTCTGAAGAGCAGGGATGCTTTGCACCTGTCGGGTACTCACAGATATTTACGCGTGGACTGATCCCTGCTTGCTTGATTTGCTCTTTATTCCAAGAAGGTGATATTTTAAAAGTAACGTATTTGCTCTGTTTCTTTCTATACAGCTGTCCCCAAATCTTGCGCTCTCAGAAGCTGTGGGAAAAGACAGAAAGCTGAGACCAAAAGTCTCATTTCCTGTTTTATAGTTGCCTTATTATTCAATGCAGATGTGTCCAGTTTCTGTTTACAACCGATAGGGATTAAATGTTGAGTTCCACTGCCCGTGACAGGGCGCCACAGGTGAAAGTTGTGACTCGGGGGCCATCTGTCTGATTGCAAGGACTGCCCTCCTGCGGCACAGATTTACGTTGTGCTTTTGCTTTTTCATGAAAACAGAAACAAAAACGCAGCAAAGCACAGTCACCTTGAAGGTCAAACATTGTTCAGAAGCTGAAAAAGTAGGAGGTGTGTCCGGGAAAGTCACGACTACAGATCCTGACTCTTCAGGGCACCGTTGTGAAATGTGCCACTCCACAGTTTAGACGGGCTCTTCCCTTAACTGTCCCCGCAGAGGGTGACACGTGCTCTCCCTTTCTCAGACGATGATGAGAAACATGCTATGCAGCCTTCGTCGTGCTCTCTGTTTGTCCTTTCGTCATAGGTGATTCAAATATCTAACCCTCTAAATCAAGGTTTGCACATGACATAGAGTTTATCATTTTACCCATTTTTAAGTGTCCCCTTCAGTGGTGTTATGTACATTCACGTTGTTGTCTAGGTTGTCTCCTACGGTGCTTAAAGCATTTTTTTTTAAGATAGGGTCTCGCTATGTTGTCCAGGCTGGACTCCAACTCCTGGGCTCAAGCGATCCTCCCGCCTTGGCCTCTAAAGTAACTGGGACTACAGGTGTGCACTGCCACACCTGGCTCTGGACTTAGAGCATTTTAATGCTGAGAAAAAAAATTTTAAACTCAAAGCTTTGCCACTGATCAGCCTTGGGCAAATCACTTCTTCCTCTGTTTCCTTATCTGTAAAGTAGCAATAGCAACAGTGCCTACGTCATGGGGTTCCCATAAGGATGAATGAAAAGCACACCTGTAAAGCCCTGGCACAGAGTTCTGGCAGGCAGAATGTGTTATCCATCATAGTTAATTGTAGTCTTCAAGCCAAACAGGTAAAATTAAAATAGTTTTCTGCATCCTGTATTATAATCACACTCACAATATACTGTCCTTTCAAAGAACAAGTACAAAGGTCTTGAAAAAACATTAAAAGAAAACTTCTATTTAATAAGAATTATCAAAGACATTGTACTTGTTTCCCCTATTTAAATTAACAAATCACCATTTTTGTGCATTCTATGTCTAGTAGATACCATAAATCTACATTTTATTTGCCTACAGTTTGCTTCCTTTCTGTCTAGCACACTGAGTTCTCAAACTTCAGTGTGCATAAGGATCATCCAGGAAGCATATTGGAATGCAGATTTCCAGGCTTCGCCCCAGAGATTCCAGTTAACTAGGTTGGTAGCCCAGGAAAGTGCATTTTTCTGAGCACCAAGGATCATACTTGCAAAAATACTCCTATGGTATAAACAAACATTTGTGTCTAGGTTCAGGAGGGTCCTTAATTTACTCACTGTGTTCCTAAGATGTTATTTTCTACTTTTAATATATTTTTCATGCATTATTTTATAAAACCCGATGTTACATAAAAATCCTGAACACTATGACAGTGGTAACTCATAACATTCACTTTGTGTAAGGGTAGCTCAGCTGTGCTGATTATGTAAAAGTTAGTCCTGAGTGCTTGTGATTTTTTGGAAACTCACACACTGCTTATTTTTAGCTATCTCATTGATATTCAGTATTAAAGAGGCATGATATTAATGCCGGGTCACGTGATATTAATTAGGCAAACCACACTTAGGGATCATGTGTCCATTTTTGAGTGCTTTTAAACCACAATCTTCCCTGCCTTTGTTTGGGCATTTCTCTTTCTAGAAATGCCCTTTCTACTTCTGTCGGGCTCAGAAGTTGCCAAGTAGCAAACTTTGTGTTGTGATTGACCCACGCAGTTTTTAAAAAATAGAAGAAGTTGCCAACATTTATAAAAATCCAGATTTCAGGCTTTGCTTTTAGATTTCAGGTTAAGCCCGAATCTCTAGTCCACAAGGCCTTAGGCCCCCACCCCCCCACCCCACAAAATCCACCAGTGGGAGCAGTTCCCCTGGGACATGGGACATGGGACATGGGACATGGGACACGGGACATGGGTTCCACCTTCATTCCAGCCCCAGGCTCTTCCCAGCGCATGAGGGGTTCCGAGCCTCCAGGATTTGACACATATGTTATAGAACGTGGAATTTAACAGTCAAATGACATTGCATTTTTTGCTAGTGTTTTCTGTCTTACAGCTCCTCATTGATTGTGCACTATGGGAGGGAGGGGAGGTTTTACTCCGGCCTCAGTGATGCGGTAATCCGCACTCGAGAAGGTGATGGTGCGGTTTCATGTTCATGTCACACCTGTCCATCTCTCTCTCCAGCACGACCATGCGTTCCTTGCAGTGTCTAGCATGGTAATCAATGCTTACTGATCTGATCTTTTAACATTTTATTTAGAATTTCTACTTGAATAACAAAGGGAAAAAAGAAGGCAAGGAAACCAATGAGAAAATGAATGCTAAGAACAAGGAATCTTTACTTGAGGTAAGCTTAATTTTGCAGAGTGGAAGAAAAGAGAAGGATTTTTTTTGCTGTATCTATTTTTAAGTTACTTGCGTCCCAGAACAATGGGAAAGTCTGAGACATGCACTGCAACGTTAAGTTGGGGGTTTAAAATCAAATTATTACTAAATTACAGCTATTTAGATGATTCAGCTTGCTGTGATTTACTGTACAGCTGTCTGTGATGATCACTACTGGAGCGTGTTCCAGAAGTTTATTTGCAATTGATTTTTTGAAAACTCCTAATGAGTTTTCACATAATGACTGTGCTAAAAATCGAAGCTCTGTTCCCAGCACATAAGGCGAGTGAAATGAGTGCAGATCACAGACGGGCATGCTAGAGCCATACCCAGGTCTTACGTGCCTGCGACAGTGTGTGGACCTTCTCTTGAGTTAGTAGATTTTGGACTTTTCTTGAAAACCGGAAGACCTGCTGATGCCTGAGCCCGTGTTCCCACCTGGAGCCAATTGGCAGACGCCGAAGGGCGCCCTCTCGCGTTCACTAAGGTCCTGCCCCGACGCTGTCGGTCTCTATTCCGGGCCGGGATCTCAGCCCTGCACCGGATGAAGCGGGTGTCAGGACCTGCAGCTAGTCCCAAGACCCTGAGCTCAGGACACAGCTTCTGCTTCCTGGGACCATGAGCACAGTGGGCATTTCTGGGAGGCCCAACAGTGCAGTCCTTGTTACAGAACTTCAGCAGTGCTTTGAGGTTGGATGCCAAAGAAAATGCAAAGCATGTTATGCTTTAAAAAATCAGCATTACCCTTTTGTCTAATTTGGGCCAAGAATCTGCTTGAATTTAAGAGATTATTGCTAGGACAACCAATACTGGCTAATTGGGGCGGGGGGGGAATTGGGGGAAATTTGAACAAAAATGTTTTCCAGTTCTACTACGTATAAATTTACTTGGAAGATGCAAAATTCAGTTGTTTTGCATTTATGAGACTAAATGGGAGGATATTGAGAGTTATGAAAAGAAAGCAAAAAATAAGTTTGAGCATTTGAACTGTCACGTAGGATAATATGTAATTTTATTCTATTGCTTTTTAAAAGGAATTTATTAAGAAATCTAATTCTATGCAAGTTTTGCGATTTGAAAATCTGTATCTAGAAGATGTGCTTAGTCATTCTTTTCTGATACCATAGTATTAATAATTGCCTCTGTCACTCTTTGAAAAGAAAACTATGCCAATAAGATATTAACTTCTTTTATATATTACTATATATTATTTTTTTTCTATAATACCAGCAATGAAATAGTAATTATTTTTTACTTATCAGGAAAGGCTACTGTGCAGGTTTGTTTAAATGTGTGTGCTTTATGTCACCGAAATCTCAATTTCAGGAAAGTTTCTGTGGAACGTCTATCATTGTACCAGAACTCGAAGGAGCTCTTTATTTGAAAGAAGATGGAAAGAAATCCTGGAAAAGGCGCTATTTCCTTTTACGGGCTTCTGGAATTTATTATGTACCCAAAGGAAAGACTAAGGTCAGAGAGAAAAAGCAAACACAAAAATAAAAAAGCACTTTAGCAATAAAGCATTTCACGAAAGTGAAACTAAAGAAATACTGAGGGGGCAATTTCAATACACGCTGTCGCCCTAGGATCCGTAGAACTGGAACGTTTAGAGAAATACATACCCGAATTAATGAAACCCTTTTCCATTTTTTCCATAGTTCTCCCTTAAAAATAAAAGAATTTGGTCTATTTTAAAATGAGATTTCAAAAATTATGCCAAAAGCACTTTTCTTTTTTTTTTTTTTTTTGTTGAGACAGAGTCTCACTTTGTTGCCCAGGCTAGAGTGAGTGCCGTGGCGTCAGCTTAGCTCACAGCAACCTCAGACTCCTGGGCTTAAGCGATCCTACTGCCTCAGCCTCCCGAGTAGCTGGGACTACAGGCATGCGCCACTATGCCCGGCTAATTTTTTCTATATAGATTTTTAGGTGTCCATATAATGTCTTTCTATTTTTAGTAGAGACGGGGTCTCGCTCAGGCTGGTCTCGAACTCCTGACCTTGAGCAATCCACCCGCCTCGGCCTCCCAGAGTGCTAGGATTACAGGCGTGAGCCACCGCGCCCGGCCCAAAAGCACTTTTCTAGAGATTATTTTGTTACTTTACATATCCATTTCTGAGGATGTTTTTTTTTCCCCTGTATTTACACTCTTCTTCCATAATCATTGGAGTAAAAATTCTACCTGGAATCACAGAGGCATTAGAGGTCTTGATAACATCTTCATTGAGATTTCAGCCCTTATCCTCTGAACACGTGAATCGTTCTCCGAGGTGTACTATATGCATTGCCTGCCTAATTTAACAGACCATGTTAGACATCAGTTAACTTAGTGATTTGGGATCATTGCCTCAAATCTCCAAGCATATCTTAAATTCTTCTTCGAAATGTAATTTTAACTGTCATTCCGACCATTAGCTTTTTCTAAGACCTTTCTCGAACTCCTGACCCCCAGCCATCCTCCCATCTCGGCCTCCCAAGAGTGCTAGTATTACAGGCCTGAGCCACCGTGCTGGGCTCTAAGACTTTTCTTAGAGGG
This sequence comes from Eulemur rufifrons, assembly GCF_041146395.1. Lineage (NCBI taxonomy): Eukaryota > Metazoa > Chordata > Mammalia > Primates > Lemuridae > Eulemur > Eulemur rufifrons. The sequence continues at coordinate 18,247,156 of NC_091007.1, forward strand.
TTGCGACTTTTCCACCTTTTGTTCACCTTTAGAGAGCCTTAGGATGTATCTTTTGTCCATGTCTGGGGTGAGCCAAAGCGTTTTGCCTTTCCTTCAGAATGCAGGGCGCCACCAAACGGCGTATTTGTGGATTGCACGCTTCCTCGGATAGCGTAACCCACGTTTCCAAGCAGGCGAAGTCCTGGTGGGCATCCAGGTCGCCCCCTCTGGAAAGGAGACTCTGGCATCCCTGTGGGAAGGCAGGAGGGGCACTGTGGGAAGCTCTGGCCCAGGGCAGCAGCTGTTCTCCTGCTTCTCTTTGACTCTGGTCTCAGTCTCAGATCTGATACTTTCCCTCCTGTCACGTTGGGGACCTAACAAATGACCTACAGATCATTTGTTTTGTTTTAGAAATTTCGCTTGAAGCTCTGACTCCGGGGGCCGGAGGAGGAGGGCAAGGGCAACGTACATGACCTAAACTTTTGTACCCCTACAATATGCTGAAATAGTAATGATAATAAAAAGAAGCTTTAGCAAGTGAAAAAAAAAAAAGAAAAAAATTTTATGTCTTGGGCATTTAAATACAAGTGAGACATATAAATAAACCGATAACAAACAATCCACTGAATGATAAAAATTAAAAGTGTTCTCATCAGGGTTGGCAAGGAAACCGCTCACTGCTGCCACTAACATTGGGTTGGAGGCACTAGACAGTAAGTCAAGGAAAAGAGTAAGTATAGTTATTGGAAAAGAAGAGGCAAAAACTCTCATTTTTCACAGGTGGCATGATTATCTACCCAATACTCAACTGAAAACCTATTAGGACCAAATAAATTACCAAATAAGTTATTTTCCTTTATTCAAATTATGTGCAAATTAAAATATAATGCAAAAGATTTCATACAATAGTAAAAACAAAAAAAAATGTGAAACACCTAACAATGAACTTAAGAAATGTTCAAGACCTACATGGCATAAAATACAAAATTTAAGAAAAGAAATGAAGTAGAACTGGATAAATGGAAATGTACCCTGTTGTTAGTTGAAAGATACTGACTCTCCTCACATTTTTCTATAATATAAAGTCCAAATAAAAATTTCAGTAGTGGGCCGGGCGCGGTGGCTCACGCCTGTAATCCCAGCACTCTGGGAGGCCGAGGTGGGCGGATCGTTTGAGCTCAGGAGTTCGAGACCAGCCTGAGCAAGAGCGAGACCCCATCTCTACTAAAAATAGAAAGAAATTATATGGACAGCTAAAAATATATACAGAAAAAATTAGCCGGGCATGGTGGTGCATGCCTGTAGTCCCAGCTACTCGGGAGGCTGAGACAGGAGGATCCCTTGAGCTCAGGAGTTTGAGGTTGCTGTGAGCTAGGCTGACACCACGGTACTCACTCTAGCCTGGGCAACAGAGTGAGACTCTGTCTCAAAAAAAAAAAAAAAAAAAAATTTCAGTAGGATTCTTTTTACTTGAAGTTCACAAACTGAATCTAAAATTCATCAGAAATAGACACTTCCAGACTGGGCACAGTGGTTCATACCTGTAATCCCAGCACTTTGGTAGGCTGAGGAGGGAGAATCACTGGAGGCCAAGAGTTCAAGACCAGCCTGGACAACACAGCAAGACCCTGTTTCTATAAAAGAAAAAAAAAGAAAAGAAAAGACGCTTCCAAAATACCAAAATAGATCCCCCCAAAATTGTGAAGAACATTGAGATAGAACTCCTCCTCTCGGATGTCAAAACATTAGATAAAAACAGTACAACTAGAGGCAAACAGGTCAACAGAGAGCCATCTAACATAAGGGAAATTAAAGTCAGTATTTTACAGCAGTGGGGAAAAAATGTGCTGTTCAATGACTAGCATTGAAATAATGTATGTCCATTTGGAAAACAAAAGTTTCCTACCTCATTTCATGTACCAAATTAAATTCTACCTTGATTAAAATATCTTTAGGAAAAAAAGAGTATAAAACCCTAGAAGAGGCCGGGCGCAGTGGCTCACGCCTGTAATCCTAGCACTCTGGGAGGCTGAGGCGGGAGGATCAGCCTGAGCAAGAGTGAGACCCCATCTCTACTAAAAATAGAAAGAAATTAGTGGACAACTAAAAATATATAGAGAAAAAATTAGCTGGGCATGGTGGCACATGCCTGTAGTCCCAGCTACTCAGGAGGCTGAGGCAGAAGGATCGCTTGAGCCCGGGAGTTTGAGGTTGCTGTGAGCTAGGCTGACGCCACGGCACTCACTCTAGCCTGGGCAACAGAGCGAGACTCTGTCTCAAAAAAAAAAAAAAAAATCCTAGAAGAAAATATAGGTTAATAATTTCACAATTTGGAGGTGGGAAAAGCCTTCTTAAGCAAAAATAAAAACTCAAAATTATACAGGAGAAAATTGATAGATTTAACTATATAAAGTTGTTTTTAATTCCTTATGGCCAAAGCTACCAGACAAGAAGACTAACTAGAGAGTCAGGGTGTACATTTGGAACATGTATAACCAAGTATATCCATAAAATATAAAGACTTCAAATCAATGGGAAAAAGATAAATATACTTGTAGAAAACTGGCAAAGCTTTTAAAGTGAGAATTCACAGAAAAGGAAATACTAGCAGCTACTGACTAACTAAACGTTGCCCTATTTTACTAGAATCAGGGAAATGTAAATTAAACAGTGAGATATTTCCTCCTTTATTTTTTTTTTTTTTTTTGAGACAGAGTCTCGCTTTGTTGCCCGGGCTACAGTGAGTGCCGTGGCATCAGCCTAGCTCACAGCAACCTCAAACTCCTGGGCTTAAGCGATCCTCCTGCCTCAGCCTCCCGAGTAGCTGGGACTACAGGCATGCACCACCATGCCCGGCTAATTTTTTCTATATATATTTTAGTTGGCCAGATAATTTCTTTCTATTTTTAGTAGAGACGGGGTCTCGCTGTTGGTCAGCTGGTCTCGAACTCCTGACCTTGAGCGATCCACCCGCCTCGGCCTCCCAGAGTGCTAGGATTACAGGCGTGAGCCACCGCGCCCGGCCTGGTATTTCCTCCTTGAGATTGATAAAATAAACAATATTGATAAGCACATTTTGACAGGAATAGGTAAAAAAAAAGGGGGGGGCACTGTCATGCATAGGAGGTTGCAAGTTAAACTGGCACTGCCAATTGGGGGACAATTTAGCAAGACCTATGCATATGTAAAAAGAGAATTAAATACGCTTTCAAATGGGAACTGCACCCTTGGCAAATCTGTCCCGCTGAAATGTTTGCTCATATGCACAGCATTGTCTGTAATAGCAAAATACTGAAATAAGCTTGAATCATCTATAGAGGAATGGTTACATAAATTGTTGCATCCATACAGTGGTACACTGCAGCCATAGAATGAATGTCATATGTCCATCCACATGTCCTGACATAGAAAGACCCCAAGATACAATGTTAAGAAAAAGGGGCTGGGTGTGATAGCTCACACCTGTTATCCCAGCACATTGGGAGGTCACGGTGGGAGGATCGCTTGAGACCAGGACTTTGAGACCAGCCTGGGCAACATGGTGAGACTTAGTCTCTACAAAAGGTCTCAAAATTAGCCAGGCCTGGTGGCACATGCCGGTGGTCCCAGCTGCTCAGAAGGCTTAGGTGGGAGGATCCCTTGAGCCCAGGAGTTCGAGGCTACAGTGAGCTATGATGCCACTGCACTCCAGCCTGGGTGACAGAGTCAGACTCTGTCTCAGTGAACAAATAAGTAAATAAATAAGAAAAAGAATAAGTCACGGAACAGTGTAGTAAAATCTCATTCATGTTTTGAAAATTGTGTATTTGCATATAAGTGGGTATATCTACATGTACATATGTTCATAAATGCCTACCCAAAAACATCTGGAGGAATACTACCAAACTATTAACTAAGGTACCTCTGGAGAAAAGAGTGGAATAAGAAACAGGGATGATGAAGGAACATGTGCATTTATTTTACATGTATTTTTTAATTGTGACAAGTATGCATTATTTTTCTAATTGCAACTTAGAAAATCCAGAAGGAAACATCTTCTAAGATAAAAATGCACAACTACATATAAAAGAATAATTGTACACTAAGGTATGACAATTCTGCTCTTTATTCTCTAACTAGATAAAGAAGTATAGAATGTGAAAGAAAAAAAGAGCGTCATGGAACAAATTTGTAATTGAAGTGTAACCAAATATGTAGATTAGAGGTTGCAGTCTTCACAGCGCACATTATCCATGGAGGAGAGGTCTCTGTTTCCATGGCAACATGCCTGCAGTAAAAAGAAAGCAGGAAAGAAATCCATTTGCTCAGGAAGTGCATGAAGTGTGTGCTAATTTACTGAGCCTCGAATTTACCTCTCATTGTTCACCCTGCGGGGGGACTTTTTGTTTTAATGCCCAATCACAAAATCCATCACTGACTTAGGATGGCAAAAGCCAAATGAAATTTCTGCTGAGGTGGTCACCTTGTTCTGACTGCATCAGTGACATCTCCAGGGCAGCCAGTTCTGACTCTGGGAGTCCGGGCAGGTACTAGAACAGCAGTATAATTTCTCGCTGTGTTTCTGAGCCAGTGGCACCCTGTTTTGCCTTGGTTGCACGCTTTTTTTTAATTGACAAATAATTGTCATATACATGGGGTACATAGTGATTTTTTTTTTTTTTTTTTTTTTGAGACAGAGTCTTGCTCTGTTGCCTGGGCTAGAGTGCCGTGGCGTCAGCCCAGTTCACAGCAACCTCAAACTCCTGGGCTCAAGCAATCCTCCTGCCTCAGCCCCCCGAGTAGCTGGGATTACAGGCATGCGCCACCATGCCTGGCTAATTTTTCTATATATATTTTTAGTTGTCCAGATCATTTCTTTCTATTTTTAGTAGAGACAGGATCTCACTCTTGCTCAGGCTGGTCTCGAACTCCTGAGCTCAAACGATCTGCCCGCCTCGGCCTCCCAGAGTGCTAGCATTACAGGCGTGAGCCACCGTGCCCAGCCCATAGTGATTTTTGATATAACACATATAATATACAGTTATCAGATCAGGATAATTAGCATATCCATCATCTCACAGATGTATCATTACTTTGGGTTGGGAACGTTCAATATCTTTCACCTCTCAAAATGCAGGTCTGGCTTTTAGAAAATTATATGTGGTTATTGTTTATATAAATAACCTAAAAGTCAGTATTTTCTCTATTAGATTGTAGTCCTTACTTGCACCATCAGAAACAACCTTGGGACATTATTAACTGTCGTCTCAGTTGAGCTTGTGTCTTCCCTCTCTTGCAGACATCTCGAGATCTGGCGTGTTTTATACAGTTTGAAAATGTCAATATTTACTATGGGATTCAGTGTAAAATGAAATATAAAGCGCCCACTGACTACTGCTTTGTCTTAAAGGTATGTTGTAAGAAATCCTTCATTTAGATTTGTAAGCAATTCAAGGTAATATTTTTTTTTTTTAGGAAAAAAATGTTAAATGCTATAGAGTTATCCACAAGTGTACCATAGAAAAAATTTTTTAAACCAAAATATGAGCAGGGAAAACATTTCTATTAGTTTGGGTCATTTTTCCCCAGTGCCTGTATCTGAGCCTAAAACTTTAATCTGTTGGGGTCTTCATCAGTTCTGAAAATAAAAGTTCCACATTTGGAACACATTAATGTATAATTTTATTGATAAAACTGAGAAAAGTTCTCAGTTCTTTATTGATTGGACTCATTCCACTATAAGAAGTTTTTAGAAATTGGAAACTTGCCAAGATTTTGTAGGAAAAAAATATAGAAAATAGCAAAAAAACACTTTTTAAAAAAGGTACTGGATTATGAAACTTTTTAAGGCATGTATTGTCAAAAGGCAATATGCATTGTCGTGTGTTTGATATGATTTATATTTTTTAAGACCAGAATCTCAGATCAGTAGATGCGTTAGCAGAACCACAGATGTGATGTATTGAGGGTCTCTATGTCTACAGACTTCAGGGATTAGGACTATAAGTTTTTCTTGTGTTTGTTCTAAGTCAAATCAATAATTAGACCAAATCAATCATATTTAATAATTTTGACTCCTGCACAATTTTGTTACTTATTATAATTATCAAATAATGATTGGTTGAAATTATCAGCTTCATTGAGGCCTGGGGATATATTGTGTAGTTCTCATTCAGACATCCTAATCCTCTGCTTCATTACGAAGCATCCACGTTTAGCAGTTTACACTATATTAGCTCAGCCAGCCTGGCACTCCCCCCGTGGCTCTCTACCAAGGGCATTTTGCCCCCAGGGGACATATGGCAAATGTCTAGAGACATTTTTGATTGTCATATCTTGGGGGCACAGAGCAGTGCTACTCTCTGGCGGGTAGAGGCCAGAGAAGCTGCTCACTGCCAGCAGTGGACAAGACAAACCCAACACCAAAGAACTCTCTGGCCCCAGATGCCAACAGTGCTCCTGTTGAGAAAACTGCCCTCGACAGAAGAGCCCAGAATAATGGCCACCGAGGAAAGGAAGAGGGCTGGATCCCTTCACTCATTCATTCATTGAACATTCGTTGAATGACAACTGTCTTCTGGGCACCGTTCCAGGTGCTAGGAACATAGCAGCGAACAAAGCAGATGATGCTCCCCGTCCTCGGGGAGTTTACATTCAATGTGAGGGAAATGTGACAAATGTGTGACGTGACATTGGGCAATAATAAAGCCAGGGGTCAGTATGAAGTGGGATAGTGGACAGAGCATCCCAGGGGCCAGGCTTCTTTGGATGGGGTGGTCACAGAAAGGCTCTTCAAGGGAGTGACGTTTGACAAAATATGTGAATGAAGTGAGGAAGCAGGAATTAGCTGGGGAAAGAATCTTCCAGGAACAAGAACAGTAAGTGCAAAGGTCCTGGGGTAGGAGGTTTGTTTGGTGAGAAGGAAGAGAGAGGTGAGGAGGATGCCCTGGCTGCTTCTGGTTCTTGCACCTCCTTGTCTGTTCCTGGCATAAGAAAGATAATAAGAATAATGGCAAACATTTATACAACGTTTAGTTTATAGATGTGGAATGTGTGCACAGACTGCCCAGCCAATAAGTGGTTGACTCAGGATGAGAACACAGGCAGTGTGACTCAGAGGCCATTCTCGGACACTGTTCATTGGGCCACCATAGATCTGGACACGAAGCATCTTCTACCCGCTGCTCCTCCCACATTGCCCCCTGCCCTTGAACCATGTCCCCATCTGCCCCTGTGGCCCTTGTTTGAGACATTACCAAAATGGAAGTCCTAATTTCCATGCACATTCCAGCACACTTCATCCCTGAAGCACTGGCCACACTTCTTAAACTGGGAGAAGGTGGTTTTGGAGAGAGTTTCTGAAGTGCTGGTCTGTAAACTGGCTGAATCAGTGTCATTGGAGGCTTGTTAAAAATGCAGGTTCCCAGGCTCTGGACCACTGAATCAAAATGTTTAAGAAGGAGGCCCAGGAATCTTTATTTTTCCTGAACACAGTCAAGTTTTGCACTCAGAGTGTTAGAATGTATCCTCACTCTAACCACCAGTAGTCAGGGCTTAGGTGGTGTTGAAATGCCCTTCAGAGTGGGCAGATGGGACAAAAGTCTAGCAGAAGGGAGCAAAGGCCAAACCCCAGGGCTGGGGGCCGGGGGCCAGAGCAGGGATGTCTGTGAAGAGAAATACAAGGTCTCAGATTAGAGGATGGTGGTTTAGACAGAGTGAACAGGGCAGGGACTCAGTTTCTTGGACTGATGCACAAGTTTGGGACCAGGTTGTAGAATCATGGCAGGAGCTGAACTACCTGACCTGAGACACAAGGCGATCCTGGGCTGCACCAAGAACAGCAATGCTGGGCCCCAGGGTACTGAACTAGGACTTCTAAACTCCCTCCAATCCGAGGCCTGTGTCTTCAGGAGAGAGCTGAGGGCCTTCCCAAAGGGGAGAGAGGGCCCAGGGGTGGAGAAACCGGCAGGGCCGATGGCTCTGGAAACAAGACTCATGAGCAACTCTAGCAGAACATGCCTTTCCTTTTCCAAAACATTGGGAATTTTTATTAATTTGCTGAATAAAAGGGTCTGTTGTGGTTTGGAGAACCTAATTTGTTTATGAACCTTTCCGTCACTTATTTCCCTTTCTGCCCACTCTTTAAAAAAAAAAAAAACAAAAGCTCTTCATATTCAAATATTTCATTAGCGTGAGCCAATTTCCCGAATGCAAAGAGCGTGTGCGTAGATTACAGGAGGGATTCAGGATGCCCGGAGACGTGTGGAGAGACTGTGATTCCGTGGACACGCACTGACTGTTAGGTCCAGGCCAGACTTTCCCGTCAGTAGGAGGCTAATGAGTGCGACAGTCCCTGCGGGGTGCTGTCGGAAAGCCTGGAGTTGGAGTGCTGGCCTTGTCACCTACTAACTAGGTCACTCTGAGGCTCTAAGCCTCATTGCCTCATCGTCAAAGTGGAGATCAGAGTACCCAGCCCTTCCTGTGAGGATGAAATAAAATATGCTGATAAAATCATTAGTGCAATGGCTAGAAACATAACAGCACTCAATAAGTGGTAGCTATTATGACTGCACTCTAGTATTAAATATTTTTCTTATTAGCCAGTGGTTCTCAAACTTTAGTACGCATCAGAATCACTTAGGGGATTGCGAAGATACAGATTGCTGGGCTCCCAGAGTTTTAGACTCAGTAAATGAGAGCAGGCCCAGGAATTTTCTTTTCTTTTCCTTTTTCTGTAACTTTTTTAACTGACACACAGAAATTGTACACATTTATAGGGCAAAATGTGATATTTTGATACATGCATGGATTGTAAGTTGCTCAAATCATGGTAATGAGCACATCCATAACCTTCAGTATTTCTCATTTCTTTGTGTTGAGGACATTCAAAGTCCTCTCTTCTACCTATTTGAAATACAGAATGCCTTATTAATAACTGCAGTCACCCTACTGTGAAAAACTGTGGTCACCCTACTGTGCAACAGAGTACCAGAACTGACTCCTGACTGTAACATTGTACCCACTGGCCAACCTCTCCCCATCTCCGCCTCCCCCCTGCTCTTCCCAGCCTCTGGTAACCACTGTTCTCCTCTCAACTTCTAGATCAGTTTTTTCAGCTTTCACATTCGAGTGAGATCATGCGATATTTGTCTTCCCATGCCTGGCTTATTTCACTCAACACGATGTCCTCCAGGCTCATCCATATGGTCGCAAATGACAGGATTTCATCCTTTTTTATAGCTAAATAATATAATGTGTGTATCTATACCACATTTTCTCTATCCATTCATCCACGGAGGAGCATTTAGGTTGATTCCGTATCTCAGCTACTGTGAACAGTGCTGCACTAAACATGGGAGTGCAGGTGTCTCTTCAACATGCTGCTTTCATTTCCTTTGGTTATGTATCCAGTAGTGGGATTGCTGGGTCAGATGGGCCATCTGTCTTTAACTTTTTGAGGAACCTCCATTCTGTTTCCCATAATGGCTGTACCAATTTATATTTCCACCAACATGTAAGAGTTCCCCTTCCTCCACTTCCCCACCAGCATTTGTTAATTTTTGTCTTTTTGACAGTAGCGATTCTAACTGGGATGAGGTGGTATCTCGCTGTGGTTTTGATTCACATTTTCCTCGTGGTTAGTGATACTGAGCATTTTTTAATATTTCTATTGGCCATTTGTGTGTCTTCTTTGGAGAAATGTCTATTCATGCTTTTTGCCCATTTTCAAATCAGATTCTTTGTTTTTTTGTTTTGTAGTGTGTTTTGAAATCAAGTTCATATTGGTCTATAGTTGATCTTTTTTTTTCTTTTTTTTTTTTTGGAGATAGGATTTCACTCTGTCACCCAGGCTAGAGTGCAGTGGTGTCATCATAGCTCACTGCAACCTCAAACTCCTGGACTCAAGTGATACTCCTGCCTCAGCCTCCCAAGTAGCTGGGACTATAGGTGCATGCCACCATGCCCAGCTAATTTTTCTATTTTTTTTAGAGACGGGGTCTCGCTATGTTTTCCAGGCTAGTCTCAAACTCCAGGCCTCAAGCAATCCTCCCACCTTGCCCTCCCAAAGTGCTAGGATTACAGGTGTGAGCCACCACGCCTGGCCCATAGTTTTCTTTATTTGATGTGTCCTTGTCTGGTTTTGGAATCAGAGTAATATTGGCCTCATAAAGTGAGTTTGGAAGAATTCCCTCTTTTTCAATATTTTGGAATAATTTGTGAAAAATTGGTATTAGTTATTCTATAAATATTTTGTAGACTTTAGCAGTGAAGCTGTCAGGTTCTGGACTTTTCTTTTTATGGGAGACTTTTTATTACCGCTTCAATCTCATTTCTCATTACTGGTCTGCTCCAGTTTTTCTGTTTTTTCTTTATTTAATGGTAGGCTGTATGTGTCCAGGAATTTACCCATTTTTTCTAGGTTTTCCATTTTGTTAGCATGTAATTGTTCATAGTACTTTCTTATGATCCTTTGTATTTATTTCTGTGATATCAGTTGTAATGTCTCCTTTTCATCTCTGATCTCATTTGAGTCTTATTTCTTTTTTTCTTAGACTGGCTAAAGATGTGTCAAGTTTATTTTTTTAAAAAAACTCTTTTTTTCATTGATATTTGTAATTTTTGAGTCTCTGCTTTGTTTTTTTGTGCTTTTATCTTTATTATTTCTTTCCTTCTACTAATTTTGGGATTAGTTTGTTCTTATTTTTCTAGTTCCTTGAGATGCATCATTAGGTTGTTTATTGGAGATCTTCTTTGTCTGGGAAAGTGTTTATCTTCTTCATTTCTGAAGAATAGCTTTGCTAGGTAAAGTGTTCTTGGTTGTCAGTGTTTTTCCTTCAGCATTCTAGAATATATCATCCTACTCCCTCTTGGCCTGCAAGTTTTCTGCTGCCAGGCATATTGGAATTCCCTTATGTGATATTTGCTTCTATTCTCTTGCTGCTTTCAAGATCACCTCTTTGTCTTTGACCTTTCAGAGTTTCATTATAATCTGTCTTATTTGGGTTGAATCTCGTTGGTGACCTGTAACTTTCCTGTACCTGGATATTTGTATCTTTCTCCAGGTTTGGAAAGTTTTCTCTTACTATTTCTTTGAATAAGCTTTCTACCCCTTTTCATTCTCTAGTCTGTCTTCAATGCTAATGATATGTAGATTTGTTCTTTTGATGGTCTTATCATAGGTCTTATAATCTTTTCTTCATTCTTTTTCATCTTTTTCCTTTTTTCTCCTTTGACTATTCTTGAATAGCCTATCTTCAGGCTCACTGATTCTTTCTTCTGTTTGATCAATTCTGCTGTTGATATCTTCTATTACATTTTAACTTCATTTACTGTACTTTTCAGCTCCAGGATTTCTGGGGGTCAGGGGTTATTATTATTTCAATTTCTCTGTTGAATTTCTGATAGATTTCTGTATTGATTCTCTGTGCTTTCTTTAAGTTTGCTGAGTTTTCTTAAAACAGCTATTTTGAAGTCTTTGTCTGCCAGATTTTCCATCTGCATGTCTTTAGGGTCAGTCACTGGCATCTCTTTTTGTCTATGTGATGAGACTATGTTTCCTAGGCTATTCTTATTCCTTGTAGAAGTTCATCTCTGTCTTCAGATTGACAGATTAGGTATTTATTCTAGTCTTTGCTGTCTGGGTTTCCTTGTGACCTTTCTATTTCAGTGGACTTATTTAGAAATCCTGAGCACACTATTGTATTCCAATTCAGCACTAAAGGGTGCCCTAAGCACAGGTTAGACACAAGTCCTGCAATGACTCTGCCAATAATGCAATGTCCAAACTGGATGGGCCTGTGGGAGATCCACAGAGGGCCCCTGGGGCCATGTGGGAGAACCCACCAGGCCCTCAAGTCAGAGGATTTGTGGACCACAGGGATCACAAACAGCCTCTCTGGTACTGTGTCTTAGCTGGCAGGGTTGGGGAGCCATGGCCAAGTTCCACAGGCTGGCTGCCAGTAGCCTCATCCCCTTTCTTTGTCCCTAATTGGCCTCGGATGGTTGAGCACCATCGGTACTCGTGATGGTTCCCATGGGCCAATGCAGAAGCAAGTCTCACACAGAGGCACCTGGGATGGTGGGGAAGCCAAGTGCTTCCAGTTTTTCCAGTGTAGAAACCATGAGTCTAGGGGGACTTTCCACAGTGTGGTGCCACAATCGCCTGGGGGAGGGGCAGTGCAGTCACAGAGAACTGGTCTCTGTTCTGTTCAACCACAGTTTCACTCATCTTTGCAATCCAAGGGGCTTCACGGTCTCACTCATGTGTTCAGGTTCCCTTAGCTCTTGTGAGGGTAATTTTGTACATAGATAGTGTTTAAATTGATGTCCCTGCAAGGGTAAGACAGCCGGGGAGATGTACTCTGCCATCTTGCTCTGCTCCTTTCTCAAATTTGCTTTTCTAACAAGTTCCCAGGTGATGCTGATGCTGTTGGTCTGGGACCACACTCTGAGAAGACAATATAGACATCACCTGTCCCTAGAGAGATTTGCATACTCATGGGGACAAGTGTCAGAATCCAAAGAAAGTGCTTAATGCTCACGGATCATTTCTTTCCTTGCACCCTCTTTTCTTGATGCACATTCCCATTCTGAGCTTGGGGTGGAGCTGCTTCTTTGTGAATTCCCACGCCATGCTGCAGCTTGATGTGATGTGGCAGTGAAAGTAAATACCTTCCAGAAATTCTGTCTTTATGGAGACATGTTAAGGAGTATCATGGAAGGAGCACCGGAATCCTGCCCCATCACTCACCTACTCCCTACCCCGTACCCTGCTTTATTTTTTTTTCTTTTTTGTTCAAATTCCTGGCTTATGCAATCTGCTATATTTTCTTCATAGTATTTTTTGACAATGTAAAATTATATTACTTAGTGTTTGAACTTTTATTGGCTTTTTCCCTTAATAGAACATAAATGCCCTGAGAGCAGGGACTTTTTCTATTGTGTTCACTATTGTGTTCCAGAGACTGGATCAGTATCGGACACATTGTATGGATGGATGGATGCATGGATGGATAGAAATGCATGTCAAGCCCCTCCCCCACTGTGCTTTTCAAAACCTAGCTCATCATTAATAATATTTAATAGTAGTAGCTGCCCTGCCATGTTACATGCACCCTATTGGGTCCTTTTTATACACATTATTTCATTTAGTCTTTTCAACGCCCCCTCAAGGGAGGAGGCACTATCATCCCTATATTATAAGATGTGGAACCAGAGCTCCCAAACGTTCATGAACTTGGCTAAGGCCACTCGTGCTTATTAGATACATGAGTGTGTTCTCTTGTAAACAAACTCTCTTCACTTCCTGTCTGAAATTTCTTAGAGCTGGGGTTTAGAATCAACATTCTCTTATTACTAGACCTTTCTTCTAGCCTGCTCAAGATTTGACCGTTCCTGACCATAAAAACAGGGAAGCTCTCTTAGGACATGAGCACAGCACACAAAGGACATGTTGGTTTAGGGCCCACCCTGATCCAGGATGGCCTCATCTTAACTTGACTACATCTGCAAAGATCCTATTTCCAAATAAGGTCACATTCCCGGATACCAGGGGTTAGGGCTTCTACATATCTTTGCGGGGGGTGGGGGGGAAGACACAATTAAATCCATAACACCCACCTGCTCTACCAAGCTAGAAACAGAGAGATTGTCCTTTGAATTCCTTCGTCTTCCCATTTCTCATTCAATCTCCAAGCAGGTTCTTTGGGTTTCCATCCATGCCTCTCATTCAGCCCTCCTGCCGTCTGGTCCTAACCCTCTCGCCAGCTCCACCTCCCACGTAGCCACCAGTCACTTCCTGTGTCACTGTGCTCTTTAAAAATGTCTGATGCTCCCTACTGCCTAGAACTACAGTCCCCAACCCCAGGCCACAGACCGGTACTGGTCCATGGCCTGTTAGGAACCAGCTGCACAGCAGGAGGTGAGCAGTGGGCCAGCGAGTGAAGCTTCATCTGTATTTACAGCCGCTCCCCATTGCTCACATCACCACCTGAGGTCCGCCTCCTATCAGATCAGCAACATTAGATTCTCATAGGAGCACAGACCCTACTGTAAACTGTGCATGCAAGGGATCTAGGTTGCAGCTCCTTATGAGACTCTAATGCCTGATGATCTGAGGTGGAGCTGAGGTGCTGATGCTAGTGCTGGGGAGCAGCTGCAAATACAGATTATCATTAGCACAATGATTATCATGGAACATTAGGTTTGACTGCACAATAAATGTAATGCATTTGAATCATTTTGAAACCATTCCCTTCCCTCTGCCCCCAGTCCTGGTCCGTGGAAAAATTGTCTTCCATGAAACTGGTCCCTGGTGCCAAAAAGGCTGGGGACCACTGGCCTAGAGGACCATGTTGAGATTCTGGCTGGACACATGGCCTTTTACTCCAACCCCTCTCCGGCTCAATTTCCGCCTCTACGTCCCATGGTTCCCAGACTTCAGCCACACAGAATTTCTCCACAGTCCCAGAATGTATTACATCTGTCGCTTCTACGGAGCCTTTTTCAGCCCCTGTTTTCAAAGTTTTATTATGAAACTGACCACATCATGGGGAAATCACATATTTGTTTACATCTCCCCAGCAACACCCCCCAGCTGCCATTGCCCAGCGGTGGTGTGAGCTCTGTCTGACTCATCTTTACGTACCTAGGGACGAGTGTACTTCTTAGCACCCACTGGTATTTGTTGAACAAATGGGGCCTTAGTTCTGCCACTTCCTTTGGCCTTGGACGAATTGCTTAACCTCCCTGACACTTGGTTTCCTCATTTTGTAAGTTTAGAGGATCTGTGAGATTCTTTAAGCAGTGACATTCTGCAGTTGCCCTGACCTTTGTGCGCTGCGCTCATGTCCTAGGAGAGCTTCCCTGTTTTTACGGTCAGGAACAATCAAATCAATTGCGGAAGAGTCTGGCCAGTAACACTGAACTAGCATTTTCCTTAAACCTCTTTGCAAATAATTTTTCAGCAAAAGGCTTAGTTAGGGCTGGGCGCGGTGGCTCACACCCATAATCCTAGCACTCTGGGAGGCCGAGGTGGGCGGATCGTTTGAGCTCAGAAGTTTGAGACCAGCCTGAGCAAGAGTGAGACCCCTCATCTCTACTAAAAAATAGAAAGAAATTAGCTGGAAAACTAAAAATATACAGAAAAAAATAGCTGGGCATGGTGGCATATGCCTGTAGTCCCAGCTATTTGGGAGGCTGAGGCAGAAGGATTGCTTAAGCCCAGGAGTTTGAGGTTGCTGTGAGCTAGGCTAACGCCATGGCACTCTAGCCAGGGTAACAGAGCGGGACTCTGCCTCAAAAAAAAAAAAGGGGGGGCTTAGTTAGGGAAGCCGCAGGCAGGGTCTAAGACACAATGGAGAACAGGCCACAGCGACTTGCTGTGTGATGTCCTGGAAGCCTAAAGGATTTCTGCATTGCCAAGGGAACTGGAAAGGAGTGTTGTGCCCATTAGGTAGCTCATCTAAAGACCATAAAGTCTGAGGACTGCAAGAGACCTGAGGAGTCATCTGATGCTTAATTCCCCTGTATACCTTCATGGCACGCACCCAGTGTAAGGAGATCAGTGAGACTGGCCTATAGCAAGGTCTGTACATCTGCCTCATCATCAAGAGTTCCTGCCTCTGTTTCATATTCAAAAGTGTTTTATTTAAGGGGATGGCCATGTCTTACTATATTTGGATGAATAACATACTTAAGGAATTGTTTATTTTGCTGCTTAAAAGGACACCTCTATGCAAACGGTTGCTTTGTGCATCTCGTTGCAAGCACAGTGAGATTTATAGTTTACTCCTGGAAATTGGCCTCACACCTGACATGCATCAAAAACCATACCAAAAAAGGTTAATATGCTAAACTCACGGTAACAATGCCAACCTTCTAAATGTCTCAGGGTAGGAAAAACGCTGCTTTTTAAGAAGAATTGTAAACATTAAACAGCTGAACAGACTGACACTTGCCCCTCTTCCATGACAATGGGAACGAGAATGCCATGCAGGTTGGAGAGCTGTGTTTCTGGTGCTGAAAGACAAGGGCGTCGGTCTGGCTTTGCAGATTTTGTTGTCGAAGAGAATGCTGCCGGTATTGATGTCGCATCCCATCCCATAAGCTCTGCTGTGTGTATTTCTCGTCAATATGACCTTCAGGTTAATTGAGGCAACAAATCCTTTTTGCTATTGGGCCACATTACCTGAGTTGATAGATATTTCCAATTTTAAGGGCCTCCAAGGAGGATGATTATTGAAGTAACATTTGCAAGAGATAAATCTAACAGTGGGAATTAATGAGGAAGCGTTGAACCGCAGTGACGATGACGTGCGCGGCCGCCATTCGAAAGCGCCTCCTGCCACCTGCCGGCCGGATGGAAACCTGCAGCCGCGTTCCGAGGCCGGAGTCGGTTGTCGCCCTCGGAGAGAGGAAGCGGCCGCATCTACACAAACAGGAACTGACCCGGCTTCAAATGCAAATCCTGAGGGCTGACGGACCTAAATAAAGAAAACAGCCTATTTAAAGATAAAAGTTAAGAGTAGACTTTCCTCCAGTGCCTCAAAAGGCCACGAAGAGGAATTCTTTATCACTTCTGAATTTTTTTCAGTGGTATCCTTAAAATCTGGTATTTGGGCTTGGTGGCTTAAAATAAATACAGAAATTCTAGGTTAGAAGTCAAAAGACCCCCGAGCTTCTGGGGGGCCGTGGGGTAAGACGGATTGGAATCTCTCTGAGCCTCAGTTTTCTCGTTTGCAAAACCGAAAATCACCGAACTCTCATCAGGCTCCCAGAGACCGTGAGGGTCTCGTCGTCTTTCTGGGCAAAGACAGCGGCACAGGCTCCTGCTGGCCGGGTCGCAGACGGACCAGGAGGGGACCAGTGTCGACGCCGCCTCTCCGATTCCAACCGAAGTTTATAGACTCGAGGCCCTTGGAGGAGGTCAACCTTGGAAACAGCCACGTCCTGGAGGCCGGCGATCAGCAGTGGGGGGTTGGACGCCCGCCGAGGAGGGGGCAGATGCTTCCAGCTCTTTCGGGTCCCATGCGGCCTTCAGCACCGTCAGAAATTCATGCTTATCCTAGCGGGATTGACAGACCCCTCTGAAGAACAGAGGGACAGGAAGGAAGAGGTGGTCCCCCCGCACACAAACACAAGGATGGTGGGTGGTAATTATTTTTCTATGTAATAAAGTTTACTAAAAGTTACAGTGATCCACGAAAATCCACATGGCTCGTGTTGTAGCACCTGGGTGTGGCCGCCTGCCCCCCTTACCTGATGGCTGCGAGACTTCCGGTGGAACAGGAAATGTGCTTGTGTTATTTCCTTCCACAATTACTCTGACATCTGAACTGGAACACGTGCCGTGCTTCCGGGCCGTGTGCTGAGTAGTGAATAAGACGACATAGTTCCCAGCCTGATGGAGGACACAGTCTTTCAGAGATAGAAACAAAATGCAGGAATTATTAAGGGCAATGAGGGTTAAGAAAGAGGAGTGCAGGGTGTCTCTCTCTCTCCTTTGTGCCTGTCCCTATCATCGTTCTCTTCGACTGCGACCTCCCGGAAGGGCTGGGTAACCCTTGTTCAGCACCCAAAGCCACAGCTTAGTGCCACTTGTACTAAGTGCAATAGACAGAAATGTCCCTTCCCCAGGCTGTGCATCCGGAGGCCACTGACCCACTTGGGTAGGAGATAGTAGTTAAGAAAGTTGTCATTGCCAAGCCCTGAGTCCTCGGGAGCAGAAATAACCCTAGGACTAGATTGTGGAAGCTACAGAACCGCAATTCCTGTGGTCATTAATTCTGTCATGTAAGAATCAGCTCAGGTAAGCTCCCTTACCCTCTGACAAATGAAGAAACAGCTCAGATCCCTCTTGGGGACAGAGATGCAGACATGCAAATTATTGCTGATAATAGAATAAAAATTGCTTATGATAAAATATAGGACAAATTTCTTAAATCCTTTCAAAATTTAACCATTTTTAAAAGCTTCTCTCCTCCTGATAGTAAAATTTTTGCCACCAGCTCAGTAAATCGCATGTATTTAGTTTTTTTAAAAAAATTTTTCTGACAGGTGCTTTGAGCTCCTAATAAATGAACTATTTATAAATGATCTTTGAATCTGCTTCTTTCTAGCATCCCCAAATCCAGAAGGAGTCCCAGTATATCAAATATCTCTGCTGTGATGACGCAAGAACTCTCAACCAGTGGGTTATGGGAATTCGGATCGCCAAGGTGAGAGAGCGTCCCAACGTCCCCCTGCCTTGAGTGTGCCAGCCAGCCTCCTGACCTGGGTCCAGCTTTTGTGCCCCTGGGAAGCAGTTGACCCACTCTTGGGTACAGCCACAGACATCATCTTGTTCATCTGCCCAGTGGGGTTTTTCAACAGTGGGGAGTATAGAACAGGGACCTTTCTGGTGCTCTGAGAATCAAGGGTTGACCTTCATGTAAGACTTTTCAGATATTTACTCATGGAGATTATTGCAAGCTCAGAGTGCAGTTAAGAAACACAAGATCTTATCCGAGGGTGGTGGCACGCATCTATAGTCGCAGCTACTTGGGAGGCTGGGGCAGGAGGATCACTGGAGCCCAGGAGTTTGAGGCTGCTGTGAGCTATGAGGACCCCTTCACTCCAGCCTGGGAGACAGAGCAAGACCTGGTCTTGGGGGAAAAAAAAAAAAAAAAGAAACAGAAAATGGAAGGTACGATACAATTAGGTAAAGACGCATGTAATCAGAATTGTGTGGCTAAAGGTCTCTAATGTGTGGGTAAACAGATTAATGAACTCTGCTCATCTGGAAAATTATTGAACATGGGAAAAAACAATTTGTGGATATTTTTAATCAAAATACACCAAATAACCAACTTGGTAGTTATGGAATATTCTTTTTTCTGAATGCGTATATTGCAGTCAAGTGCAGAATTTGGGATAAATGGATTCCTTTCTCTCCCCCATTGTGTCCCCTCTCTAGTATGGGAAGACACTCTATGACAACTACCAGCGGGCCATGGCGAGGGCTGGCCTTGCCTCTCGGTGGACAAACCTGGGGACTGTCAACGCAGTGACACCAGCCCAGCCTGGCACAGGTACCGAGCAGGAGCAATTCCAACGCTCACTCAAAGCTCAGCACTCGGGTTCAAAACGCATCCAACACATTCTATAGAAACAGAACCTTGTAGACACCATTCAGAACATGTTCCTCTTCTGACGGTCGGGCTGATCCCTCCCCCAGCCCCGCTACACACACCCTGTACCTGTTTTCTTCTGAGTAACCTTTAACAAAGCATGGACCACTTTTTTCAGGATATGCTTGTGGCCAAGGTGCTGACCTCCAGTTTGGGGGGAGCTAAGGTGACTAGGGAGGTGTTTCTCATCAGAGCACAAATATCTTATTTGCCGAGGCTCCGCTAGTGCCCAGAAACCCTCCCACGCCAAGGGAGAGATCACACCCTGGTGTTTCGCCTTGGTGACATTGTGGCTAGAGCCCTGCACCCAGTCTTGGAGGCCACATTGTGAGGGTAGTGTAAGAGCAACTTGTCTGTGTTTTTACAAGGGGAACAGGACACCAAGGGATGCAGCGGGGACCATTTCTGGTTCTTACAGCAGCCCTGCAAAGTATAGATCATGATCCCCACTCCACAGCGGACAGCACCGCGGGTGGGAGACGCTGGTATCTAGTACCTTCTACGTGGCCCAGCTGGGAGTCAAACAGATCATGTTTATGACAAACAATGGTTGAAAGGACTGGAGCCATTTGTGGCAGAAGAGTTCTGATCATCGTTGTCCAGTGTTAAGGGACGGCCCTGTCAAGGCCAGTATATGTGTTCTTTGCTGTTTCAAAGGGTAAAACTGGCTTAAGAGTGTGGAAATTGCAGTAAGGTACATTTGACCCAACATGTGAAGATACTTTCATTAAAGTCGCTCTCCTTGGGCCTCCTGGCCGGGGGCGCAAGGGGGAGAGCCCTGGGGACAGCACCCCTTTCCTGGGGAGCAGCGGCGCCTGTGCCCTGCTGCCGGCTGAGGTGCTGGGCCTGGGTGAGGATGAGGACGACCTGGAGGTGTTCAGTGAGACAAAACACAACTAGGGAAGGTGACCGAGCAGATGGCCACTGTGGCCGGCTGAGATCGGGGCAGAGGAGGCATTCAACATGGCTGGGATGGAGAAGGCGGCGGCCTCGGCCTGTGTGGCCAGAGCTGCAGGGACAGCAGGGCACGGAAGCCCCAGCAATGGACATGAACTTCTTCAGCCCCATGATGCCAACGTCCCCGTTGTCAATGACAAACCAAATCAAGTTTGAAGATGAACTGGATTTAGAGGATCTCTTCATCACAGTTGATGAACCCGAAAGCCATGTGACTGCCATGGACACTTTCATCACTTACAGGATGATCACTAAGACATCTCGTGGGGAATTGGACTCCAGGGCATTTGAAGTTAGGGGACTTTATGAAGATTTCCTTTGGTCAAAGGGACAGCTTGAAGACGCACACCCCACTCTGACGACTCCCCCACCGCCAGGGAAGCTGACAGTAAGAGAAACGGTAGACGCTGTCATGGGGACTTCATTGGGACACGCAGGGAGGCATTACAGAAATTTCTGAACCGAACTGCTGATCATCCAGCTTCAACATTTAGTGACGACTTCACAGTCTTTGTCACTGCACAAGCTTGGGAACTGTGGTTTCACAAGACACAAGGGCGGGGACTGCCAAGCAGGGCGGGGCAAACAGAGCTGTGGCCTCCTCCACGAGAGGAGTTAAAACCGCCCAGAGTTGTCCATGGAAACGAATAACTTTATTGAAATATTTAGCCAGAAAGTAAATTTGATAGATGAAATATCTCAGACAATTTACAAGGAAGTCCACCATCTTGGGGGGAAATGCCACTTGAAGTTCCTGAACTGTCAGGTTTCCCCTTCCCAAGACGTGGCCACTCTTTGGGACAAGGCGTTCTGGTGTCATCTGTAGCAGGAGGACACCAGCCTCCTCTCCTGGGCTCCTTCTGGGGCAGATACTCAAGCTCAAGTCTCACTCACTGACAAGGGAAATGTGCCCAGTTTCTGCCTCTGGGCTGTTTCCAGAAATCAGCATATGCCAAATCTCTTCTAAATCCAGCATTCCTAGGAAGACCTGCTGAAGGTCGTTAAAGGAATTTAATGAAGGTCATTAAATGGTCTTGAACCAGTCTCTGTGTGCAGCCTCCACCCAGGACATCAAAATTACTTGTGATTCATACCTTACAATTGGGTGCTTACTTCTTAAATTCGGTGGGGAATGATCTGACATCCCCTTTCGTGTAGACATAGTCTCATGTCTAGAAAAGAAAAATTCAGAATCATATGTAAGTATGATTCATGTTTTGTTTTGTTTCCTTGGCAACCTATTTTTCATAGACATCTAATTTTTTTTAAGATTCTGGATTGATGTTGACAGACACAGTCTGACCCAGGGATAAACTGTAAGGTTCTAAGTACTTTGATTTTGGGGAACTCAAAATCCTAAGTATAGTGCTTTTTTAAGTTCTCTGAGTCATTCTAGCAAATAAACCTGACGGGGTCCTAGGAAGCCCTGATTTGAAGAGGGCTGATAAGAAGTGCGGGTGGCCAGGGACCCCGCTTGTGGCAGGCTTCAGAAGTGGAGGCCAACTTATAGAAGTTGAGCCCTGGAATCAGCGGAGTCTGACACTAACGACAGGTGGTTAACATCAGAATTGAATGACAGTCCACCCACGTGGCGTGGAAACAGAGCACCCTCCCAGCCAGGCCTTGGCTCTGCCATGTCGTTGTGGAGTTGGCCATTCTGTGAGACGCCACCACGACAGGACACCCACAGACCCCACATCCGGCCACGGGCAGCCCGCCTGTGAATTTCCCAAGAGAAGGAGATACAGAAACGAGGCACCATGACACATGAAATTCTAAGTGACGATTCGCTGGGCCGGTGGCCATAACTCCAACTCACGGCTCACTGGTAGGATGGCCTAGAGTAACATGGCTTGAACTCAAAGCATGAAGTGGACAGCTCTGTCCCCAAGTCTCAGTTCTAACACCAGCCCCAGCCAGATGTGGATATGACACCAGTGACTTCAAGAAAAGGAGGGAGGCAAGAAGGGAGAAGGGAGGGAAGCAGGAAGAAAGGAAAGGAAGGAACTGGTGGCTGTTAAACTAGTAAATCTGGAGGGTGGGAAAGAGAGAGGGTGGGAGGCTTCCCCGGGGTGAGCAGAGAGTTGGCGGGTCCCTTTCCCCCGGAGGGCTCTACGCAACAAGCCACCTTTTGTTTCTACCAAAGACCTGTGGACATCAACCATGACTGGGCCAGTAACACTGCCTGTTAACTCGTTTCTCTGGCTCCATGGTTCTCAACCAAGGGTGATTTTGACCCCCAGGGATATGTAGCAATGTCTGGAGACATGTTTGGTTGTCACACCTCAGGGGTGTCTAGTGTCACCTAGTGGGTAGAGGCTGGGAATGCTGCCTCTCCTACAAGGCACAGGACGGCCCCGCACAGCAAAGAATTTTCCAGGCCCAAATCTTAATAATATTGAGAAAACCTGTTCCAATCAAGGTGGTCTCCTAGTTTCAGATGTTCTTCACTCTCCTAAGACTTCCGATCCCTAACCCTATGCCTGCAGCAGAAACAGATGGAATCGTGAAACAAGGAACTCCTTTAAGTTCTCAGCACTAAACCAGCGACGTACCTGCACCTGCGCCCATCCGAACCTGTGTCCCTCCGTCACCTCTTAATGCTTCCACGCACGCTCCGGTCCCCTATCCTGACACCTGCTGGTGTCCCCCACCCAGGGTCAGCACAGGCTCCACAGGTGCAGGGCATAGTCCCCAACAAGGCTATCCTGACTCCAGATGCCAGCCACGCTTTGGGGGTCCCCAGGCCACCCCCACTTCTGACCTACTGACTATAAATTTGGGAGTTCCCTTACCAGACAATAAATTAACCCATGTTCTTGCTGCTACAGAGTCTTATTTAGCACGAATTCTTAGGTTCTGCCACTGCCGCAAGCCCTACAGAGAACACTGTGCTGAGATTTTAAAATAAACATGCTGGGAGGCCTCCCTGCTTATTAATAAAGTGCTTCAGTGGGCTGAAGGGGAAACAGACCCTCAATTCAAGCTTTCTTTTCATTTATGCCTTAGAATTTATCTCCACGAGTGCCTGCTGTGTGGGATTTGAAACTCTAAAGAGCTGCATCAGTGACTGGCTGGGAAGCAAGTACAGATGAGCTTGCAAGGGACCGACGTTTATTCTTCTCAGTTATACACATATATGGACACGTAGGATGGCCATCGTTGCATCTTAGTGGTGAAGAAATGATAGCATCTTTTAAAATCCAGTTCTTGGCCAGGCACGGTGGCTCACACCTGTAATCCTGGCACTTTGGGAGGCCAAGGTGGGAGGATCACTCAAGGTCAGGAGTTCGAGACCAGCCTGAGCAAGAGTGAGACCCCTCATCTCTACTAAAAATAGAAATAAATGATCTAGACAGCTAAAAAAATATATAGAAAAAAATTAGCCGGGCATGGTGGCGCATGCCTGTAGTCCCAGCTACGTAGGAGGCTGAGGCAGGAGGATCGCTTGAGCCCAGGAGTTTGAGGTTGCATTGAGCTATGATGGTGCCACTGCACTGTAGCCTGGGCAACAGAGCAAGACCTCATCTTGAAAAAAAAATTCAGTTCTTGCCAAATACTGTTATTGAAGCTTCCCTGTCTCCACCTGAATTCATGGCACAAAATCAGCAGGGCTCTTGGGAAGTGTTTAAGGGACTTACGTCCATCCAAGGAGCCCAGGACAAATCCAACCGTATGTCCTTCCAACACCCCCTCCCCTCAAAATACAGTTAAGGTGAACTTCAAGAATAGTCTTGGGGGGAAAACGTTCCTTGGGGTCAGAGGAGTTACTGGCTGACTGCACTTGAACCTCGAGCCGTTTGGGGCACTAGTCAGGGAGCCCCTTTTTCACCCCTAAGAACCGCTCCCCTGAGTCAGTGCCCAGCAAAGTGGACCTGAGGAACCTCACAGGATGGATCCCAACAAGAACTCAGCTGCGGGGTGCCATGGCGTTCACACTCCGTCCCTTCGGGACATGCTGTGAAATCATTTGGTAGGGACTAGAGGTCCCGTCTGATGCCTTCTTAGCGTTAGTTAGCAGCTGTTCTCAGGGACTCCAGAATCCCTCTCGGCCCACCTCCTCCCCTTCCTCTTCTCCTGCCTTCCCTTCTCTCCGAAGTTGAACCAGAGTCCTGGAGAAACGTGCAGAAGTAGGGAAGGTCGCCGGCTGTGGGGCCACAAATCACATGGGATTGGTGCATTCTGCCAGGATTCCCCAGACTGCAGAAGACACGAGGCGGCGTTGTTCTATTATGTATCCAAAGTGTATAACAAGAAGTCATTTGTTCTAGATAAATGGCGATTTTCTTTCTTCCCTAATAGGGAACAGCCATGGGGGCTTTTCCGGTACTCATAAAATGACTTTAGCAAATAGCTTTAGCCAAGACTCTTTCAAATTTATAAATGGACACAAGCATCTTTTTCTTTTTATTCTGAAATAATTTCAAACGTACAGAAAAGTTGCAAGAATAGTGCAAAGAACTCCCGTGTACCCTTAACCCAGGTCGCCAGTAATGACCATTTTGCCACATCTCTTTTGTCATTTTCTCTCTCCGCACTCCTTTCTACGTATGTGATCCATGTGCATATTTGTTTCTGGACTATTCGGGAGTAGATGGCATATGTCACTCTCCCTTGTCCCTTCAATCTCCAGTGTGTATTTATCGGAACTACAGTCTGTGTTCCAGTTCTGCCAATCGTCTCAATGTTGCCCTTGAACGCAATGAATTCTTATGGCACAGCTTCAGTCCAAGATCGTGTGTCGCATTTAGTCCTCTTGTTTCTGTAGTCTGCTGGCATCTCAGCCTTTGTCTGTCAAGACATTCGCCTTTTTTCACGAATAAGGGCCATTTATAGACTGTCCCTCAATTTGGATTCGTCTCATATTTCCTCCTAATTCTTCAGGTTATGCACTTTGGGCCAACATGAGTGCTGCTGTGTCCTTCTCAGGGTCTCAGAGAAGGAGACGGACCATGTCTGTCTGCCCCTTATGGAAACACAAAGGATCTCTTTGCTGTCAAAGAACTGTTCCGCCAGCCCCGGGGCCAATGTTCTCTTGCATTTCGACCACTTGGCTAAGAGGTTGTCCAGCTTCTCTCCTGTGTAGATTTTTCGTTTTATACTTAATCACTATTAAGTACTTGGAGATGGTGCAACTATCCTATTCCTCAACAAACTTTCCCTCTTCTTTCAAATCTCCTGAAGTCTTTCTCTGAGTTGAGTTGTTATGGAGATCAATGGGTCTTTTAAATTATTGGGAAACTATTTGAAGAACTAAACAGTCAGTTCACAAATATTTGACAGAATAGCTGGTACTGAGCCTGGCTAAAGCCATCTCTGCATCCACAGGGTTAGGGGTGGGAGACCTCATGGGCTGGGCTGGGTGGCAGTTCAGTCACAGGAGAAATGGCCCCAGTGCGTGGAGAGGTGACTGTCCTCTCTGGCACACTCCTCTAAGGAGCCAGAGACATCAATGTACAGCTTCTGCCATCTCATTCTCTCAAAACTGTAAACCCTCCAAGAATCACACTTTTGTAGAAAAAGGACAAATTAAAAAGGCAGGAAAATAACATAAATGCATATCAGAATTTGGAGGGGAAAGAACACATCTAATTCCAGGGCATACTGGGGTTGTGTGAATTTCTCCCAACTCTATTGTCCCTGTGTCCAGAGTACTTTTAGTTGAAGATTATGTTCAAAAGTTGTTCCTGTACTCAGCATGGTATGAAGCCAGATAAATACATTTCAGGTAAATCAATAACAAGAATTAAAAAAAAAAAATAGGTGTTGAAGGCTTATTCTCCAATTACCAAAAAGTTTTTAAAAGCAGAACATACTATTCTCTCTAGGGTCGCAGCTAATCCCTATCTTCCTCTGTAGGTTTTATCGAATACAGTAGTCACTTTCCTGAATCTTTTGCCGAATCTCATATAAAGTTTGGCCGTAGAACCTCAGATGTTTCATAACCTCTCCTGTACCACACCATGCCCGTGAATCCCTTTCTTTTGCTACAGAGACAGAAACTGCTTTGTATCAGCAGATTCATTTGCAAGAATGTTGAAAATGATTTGCTCACTCTTTTCTCTCTTCTTCCCTCTCAGGACTCAAAACGGGCGCCGCCCAGCCCAATGGGCAGGTCCCGCAGGCTGTCCCCTCTGCCAGTGCCACGCTCGAGGAGGCCCACAGACAGGCGGAAACCGCCAAGGTAAGGCCACAGAGTGGCTGACACTAACTCTATCAAACTGTCACCTATGAACTCGTGTTCTCAACCTTTAGCATCATTCCAACAACTGCCCTTTAAAAAAAAGAAAATATGGTTCCAAGTGATGAGAAATCACTGTAATTTTAGGTAGGAAACTGTTTTATGTTTTTATCTTAAAGTTACATACACTAGAATCAAAAGTTATCAAGGTTACATTTGTTATTTAAAAAAAAAAAAGAAAAGTTAAAACCAACTGTTATCACACGGCTTAGGGAAAACGGAAGGATTTCTTTTAAATGCTGGCGATATTTAGCTACTTTTACTTTCAGCGAAGTGATTTTCTCGGTTTAGTCGAGTGATTTCAGCCCCCTCTGAAAGCGGCACACCTGAGTTTTAAGCCCTGGGGAGTTTTTACAGGGTTTTGTTTTTTGGAGTTTTTTTTCCTGACTATATCAGAGCAACCAGTTAGTTGAAAGCGCAAACTGGGCCCCCAAAGCGGATTCGAAGCCGGCTAAAAGGCTGCACTCGAAAATGTGCATTTTAGGTTTCTCCATCATACGGTTCCCCAGGACTGGGACGGAGGGTCCGGGGGGCGGGGCTGGAGGGGCACACGGAGCGACCTCGCGTGTCAGTGGCGATGCCACGTCCACGGGGGCCGTCCCGTCCCGTGCAATGACCAACTTGTCGCCCCGCTGCAGGAGAAGAGGCCGGCCCCGGGGGCCCACCGCGAGCCGGGGGCGCCCCGGGCCCACCCGCTTCCCAAGGCCAGCCTGCCCCCGCCCCCGCCCGTGCGACGGTCCTCGGACACCGGCTGCGGCCCCGTCCCGCCCCGCCAGGCCCGGGGCGCGGGCGGAGGGGACTTCCCCGCCCCGCCCGACGACTTCCTGCCGCCGCCGCCACCGCCGCCGCCGCAGCTGGGGGACGCCGAGCTGCCGCCCCCGCCCCCCGAGCTGGCCGACTCGCCCCCCGACTTCGTGCCGCCGCCGCCGCCGCCCGTGTTCGCTGGGGACCCGGGCTCCGCGCTGCCGCCGCCCCCGCCGCCGCCGCCCTCGCTCTGCCCGGAGTCCCCACGGCCGTCCCCCGCGGTCGCCAAGAGGCCACCCATGCCCCCCAAGAGGCACGACAACCCGGGACTCCCCGCCGGGGGAGGAAGCGGGGAGCAAGATTTCATGTCAGACCTCATGAAAGCTCTGCAGAAGAAGAGGGGCAACGTGTCCTAAGGGGACGTCCGGGGACGTCCGTGTGGCATAGGGACAGTCACCTCTCACCCCAAGTGCATGTTCTGGTACATTACTGTCGTGACATCTTGTTCATTCTAGATAAACGTTGGAAGTTTTCGGACTAGAAATGATGTGACACTTTTCGCTGTTGTGCTCAGGTAGGACACATTCATGACCATTCACCTAACACAGAATTTAGACTATCCGCCTAAATGTACATATCTGTCCTATATTGTCCCCTCCACGTTTAGGTTCATTTATTTTATTATGTTCAGAAGCATCAAATTAATAAAAAAAAAATCTTTCCTGAAGCCAGTATTTCTAGAAATGTCATTGCATAAATCGAGTGCGACATCAAACCACTTTAAGAGGATTTTTGAGGAATTTTACAGTTAAAGGAGACAAAAGTCAAAGACAGAGCCATGAAAATAAAACTAAGAAAATCTAAAAGGCCTCTCCAAAGCCAGTTAGAAGTGATTTGAGTAACAAGAACCTAGGATAAATTGGGCATTGCGATTGTCTCTGAGCGAAAACATTACAGGTTAAAGAATATATATGCTTGCCTTTTCCTGTTCCTACGTTTTAATTTATGGGATATTTATAGCATTGTAATAATAGAGAATCCAAAAACTATCTCAATTAACTATTTTTTGGAATTACTATATTATTCAACCATTAAAAAAGCAAAATAAAACAGCCTGTGTGCAGGATCGCAGTCAGTCAAGCAAGGGACCTCAAAGGAACTGAATATACTCTGCCTGTCATGATTTCCGTTTTTCCTCTTTCAATTTTCTGAAAATTCTGAAGGTCACAGAGATAAGAGATGGAAAATATGTCTCAGATCAACAAGACTTAAGAAGGCACAGAATTTTGAAAACTAGTTTTAAAAGGTCAAGAACATTAGAAAGTTGTGTTTCTCTACTGTGCTCATTATTTTCTCAAGCCTGACAATCTCTTCATGTAAATGCACTTTCAGCTGTTAAATATTTTCATTATTTCTATAAATGTCCATTGAAGGGAAGCATTTCAAAATGCGGAAAGAAATAAAAGAATCCCAGAATAGAAATCACTTAGCTATGTGTGAGCACCGATTCCCAACTGCCTGTTCAGAAATAAAAAATTAAAAAAAAAAAAAAAACACCAGTTAATTAGCTTATCATGCTAAGTAAATAAACTAAATCAAATAGAAACTCAATCATAAGGCACTTTGTTAGGAAAAAAACTTCTAAATTTAATCTTCAGTGGTATGAGGTTAATTTATTAAGCAGAGGAAGAAATAAAATGGAAGCCTGATAAAATGAAAATTGGATGATAATTATCACTAGAAACAGAGAGATTCAATTCGGCTGCCTGAAATTTCTGGGGAAGTTGCATTATGGAAATATAAACCATTATTATCTATTCCAGTGAGGGCTGTGCCCCTGTTAGACATTGGCCAAATGTGTTCTGGTTTCTGCCAATAGTGCATGCATCATGATTTTAATTTTGAGAACTCAATTACATATTTATCTCATTAATCTCATCACAACCTGAGACCCAGATAATAATAGGGATTATGGGGCCCATTTTATACCTGATTAACTTTCACACAGTTAAGAAAAGGTAAACTAAGATTCCAGACCAGTTGTCCTGCACCCCACCCCCACCCCCCGCACCCCCACACTGCCTCCCCAGAGCCTGTTATGCCAGAGGGAACAAAACAAAAGGCACCTTTGTTCTCAGAACACCAACTCAAAGAAACTTTGACCCAAGAGCAGGCAGAAAGTTCTTTGGCAGAAAAGATAACCTTTGTGCCTAGACTTGCAAAGGTTACCTGTGGCTAGGAGAGAACAATTTCTGTTCACTTTCCCATTCCATCTCCTTGGTCCTAATCCAAGCAGGACATTTAAACCAGGAGATTTTGTGAAGGTTTAGAGAAGCCCCTGAAACACCTCTCTGCCTGCAAGGGTTTAGTACAGGAGCAAAATAATTTTACAGACACCTGCTTAATCCCGACACCTGAGCTTCACAACCAGCTCAACTCAGACCAAGGGAAAAAAAAAAAAAACGTATGCCTAAAACCCTGTTGGCTTGTCTTGGGAACCAAGGAGTGATCAGGAAGCCAGGGAAAGCCACTGGGCTTTCCATGTTGGGTTTGTCTTAATGTCCTGTGGTATCACAGGTCTGTGTGTGTTTTAAGTCACTGGTGTTTGGAGATGCATACACAAATACTTGTAGAGGAAATGAAACAATGTCTGAATTTTGCTAAAAATAATTGAGGATATGCAAATTATACCTCAATTGAAACAGTAACTAGGAATATGGGGGAAGCATGTGGAGGTGTAGATGAAGCAAGATTGGCCATGTATTGATAATTAATAAGCCCATTAAATAGTAAATTGGATTCATTAAACTACTAAAATTTTCCCTACTGTTTAAAAATTCACAGTAGAAAAAAAAAAACCTCTTGATGTACAATAAAACTAAATATTTATTGATAGACCCCAAAGTGCTGAGTACATGGTGTTAGATGAATATTTACAAGTCTGTTTTGATTACAAGTGTCATAAGATTTTCTTAGTCATTGAGAAAAACTGGTGATTTATTGAAAACACTTTATTATTTCATTAAAGTTATTGATTAGAACAAAAATGATCACAAAGATATTTCAAAGAATAAGTTCCAATTTATTTGGCTAAAATATATTTATGTTTATATATATTTATCAAATGTAAAATTGTCATCAAAATGTGGATGATCATTAAGAATGTATTAAATAGATTATTCTATGATGAGTTCAATGATAGAAGTATTCCTTAATTTATTTTTCCCAAATTAAGATGAGCAACTAACTCTGAGATCTTTAGCCCAAGAAGGGGTGGGTGAAGCGTAGCCTGCTTTCTCGGCTGCGGGATGCTTCTGGAAGGGATGCCGAAGAACTTGCTGTAGAAGATGGACCTAGTAAACAATTTAAATAGGTAAATGTAGGTTTTCTTACTTAGGACTCTCATTAATTTTTTTTTTTATGAGACAGAGTCTTGCTCTGTCGCCCTGGGTAGAGTGCCGTGGCGTCAGCCTAGCTCACAGCAACCTCAAACTCCTGGGCTCCGGCGATCCTCCTGCCTCAGCCTCCCGAGTAGCTGGGACTACAGGCACATACCACAATGCCCGGCTAATTTTCTATGTTCATTAGAGGCCAAGTCTCGCTCTTTCTCAGGCTGGTCTCCAACTCCTAACCTCGAGCCACCCTCCCGCCTCAGCCTCCCAGAGTGCTAGGATTATAGGTGTGAGCCACTGTCCCTGGCCTAATTTTTAAATTTCTAAAAAGGCAAGGTAAATTTTAAGTTTGTTTGAAAATGTTTCTATAGTTTGTCTTATTAAAACCTCAACTAGAGTTGTTACTTAGATTTCTATTGTTTCACAGAAAGTTCCTTAAGTACTACTTTTGTATTAAACTAAGGGAGTGTGTACAATGTCATGGAGACTACAAATGTATCCTAGTAATTTTAAGGTTTTCACAGCATTAAAAGAATGATAATTTTCTAAAATATTTACAAAATTAAAGGATGTTAATGACTTGCAGTCTTTCCAAATCAAGGGCATGAATTCTAGCTCATGCTGCTTCCTCATTTGGAATTTGACCCTATGGTAATGAACTGAGGCACCAAAGAACACACCTCTTTCAAGAATAAATTTAAGACCAAAATACATATTTTCAGTGGTTTTGTTATTGCTTCGGGTATGATGAAGGAAATGCTTAGTTGTGATAGAATAAAGTAGATGATTACTTATGCTAAGAAAGTAAAGCCAAGAGATGAAAAACAGTACTTTATTTTATCACTAATATTTTAAATATAGAGATTGCTTCATTATAGTGCTCTTAGAGCCCCTCTTGG
Source organism: Eulemur rufifrons (assembly GCF_041146395.1). Taxonomy (NCBI): domain Eukaryota; kingdom Metazoa; phylum Chordata; class Mammalia; order Primates; family Lemuridae; genus Eulemur; species Eulemur rufifrons. The sequence goes on from NC_091007.1 coordinate 18,278,516, forward strand.
AACATCTCCCAGGTGCTCTCTATACATATCCTTTTACTGAAGGTAGCTGTATACCCATCAGTCTCACCTGCCAGTTTAAGAGCTACTTGCACAGATTTTTACAGTTCTCCACAGCACCTTGCATTGAATGGATTCTCAAGAAATGTCTGATGAGAGAAGGGAAACACCAATTGTACGTGTAAAGAAATGCAAGCGTAAGGTTTGACAAAGTCTTTTTCCTCTCCCCCCTGAGCATGTGACCTTTAGTTAACTTGCTAGGCCTGTTCCCTGGTAGCCTGACAACGTGGTCCGGCCACCGTATCACCACACAGCGTTGCCTGTGACAAACAGCTCCTGGACCGGGAGGACTGTGGGACCTGACAGGAGGCTCCAGGCTGTCCTAAGCGTGGTGAGTCTTGGTACAAGGCACGTCTCTTTTGAGGCTGCTGGAAACTATGCCTGTGGAGTTGGTATGAGACACTGGTTTCTGCGGAGCAGGAAGCTGCTAAGCCAGGGCTGCCCCTGCAGCTTCCAGCGTGGCTGTCACATCCTTGCGCCTGAGCCGCGCGGCTGTGCCTTCCTGCTGGCGTGGACTGCTGCAGGAACTCCCGCGCTCGGGAACCTGGTGTCGCCCTGCTGGTAAGTACGTTCCAGTCCTGTGTCTCTCAGCTGAGTGAGGCCAAGTGCGTGTCTGTGACAGTCACGTGAATCTGAACGTTTACTTGAACCTAAGAAAACACCTCCCCCCACCCCTTCCCACCCTGCCCAGCGTGCACTGGCATCCTCACTCAAGTAGAATCTTGAGGATAGGAAGGGAACAGGGAAGGAACGAAAGATAGGGAAGGAAAGAGAACCAGGCCAACGAAACAACTTATTAAACACTGTTTAGTTTCCCCGGCTTAGACAAACTTACCTAACTATAAATGCTGAGTTACCGCCCTTCCCTTTGTTTCTCCTTTAATACCATAAAAAGACTGCATTTGAAAATATTTTATTTTCTGAAATGAAAACCTGGAATTGTCAGGCTAATGAAACTACTGATATAAAATGTTAATGCCAGTTGCAATTAAAAACGGCAGAAAGTTTCTGGCGCATGCCAACTCTGATCAATGGGCAGTGCCCACACGGCATGCTGGGATGAGAATGATCCTGAGGCTGAGGTTTTACAGAGAAAGAGGCCACGATCACCAGTAATGTCTGCTCCCGGCACGGGACGGGAGAGTGGCGGTGTGACAGCCAGGGCCATTCCTGTTCTAAAAATACATGACATGTGATACATTTTTAAACAATTTAATTATGAAATATTTGAGGCAGAGAAGGTATGCAGAATAATGTAATGAACCCCTGTGTATCCTCCATTCAACTTCAGAAACAAAACACTTCCAATATGGTGGACGCCATATTGCATGATATTGACAGGATTTTACATGGTTTTATACTATTCATATATTTAAGGGGTAACACACTGTATGAATTCCTTTGCCACCTGCTTGTTTTGCTTAACATTATATGTGAGCTTCATCCAAGCTCATGCATGTAGCTCTCATTTATTCATGTTCATTGCTGCCAAGATTAATTCAAAGCGGAGCCAGGTAGTGCCATGGATACTTGGTAGAAACAAATGCTTAATTCCGTCTGGAGAGATACACCCTCAAATCAGGTTTCGCTGGATTTTAGAGATTAATATCCAAAATTTCACAACACAAACAATAAACAACAGAATCAGGCCCTCAGAAGTTCAAATAATGTATATATGTGTGCATCGTAAAGTGAATATTTAAAAATTTAAATAAGTGAAAGAATATATAGAAAATATGATCAAATAATTCAGCTAATAAACAAAAGAAGGGAGACCAAGGAGGGAGAAATCTGTGAAGTTGGTGTGGGCCATGGTATAGTTTAGCACATCTGCAAACAAAATAAGTGTGTTTAAAATATGATAGATTTTAAATGAATAAAAAGAAACTCAGAAACGTCAGCCACCTCACCTCTGAGAAATCATTCTTTTCTGCCTTCCGCACTGCAGATTCTGCCATCCAGTTCTTCAGCACGTACCTTGGGTTAACGGCTTAGACAAGCGGGGAGAGCACATCTTGAACAATAAATCACCACGATAAATTAAGTCCACACAGGCCATATGAAATCACCACTGAATCTGATAACCTTTAAGAACTTGGCCAGAAGGCTCAAAAGAGAAGACATTATCAGTATCAATTTTAATTATTTATAAACAAGGTACAGCATTTATTATCTTACGGTACAGAAGAAAACTGGTTTTGAGCATTATGATCAATATTATATTTTGTTTTTCTTTTCAGTGTTTCATCACTAATTTGGTTTTTCCACCATTTTCAGTTCACTAGGCGTGGAGAAGTCAATGCATCTTAATTAGGCCCTGTAGTCACACGGTAGATTGAAAATTAATATGTAAAAGTGATTTATTTTTATAGCTATCATTTATTGGATGTGTATTATGGCCCAGGCACTATAACAAGATACTTCATATGCATTATTGCTAATCATTATAACATCCCTGCAAAATATTCCCCATTTGCCACAGCTAAGGACCTTGAAACTTGGAGAGTTAAGTTTCTTTCAGATCATACAGCCAAAATTAGCGGAGACAAGATTCGTCTGCCAGATTCCAAAACCCATATTTCCACCACACCCCAAACCACCTTCCTTGTCTCTCCACCATCTTTTAGGACAATATTATTTTAACATTAGTATGCAAACTTATTGAAAGTAAAACTATTAAATATCATATTTTATGTTAAGTCACCTGCTGAAGTTAAAGAAGCCCATACATGACACTTCAACTCAACTAATATATACTCACCTAGAATTATTCTAGATAAAAACAAAATAAAACAAGAAACTCAGTCCCCGTAAGTCATTGCTTTTATGTGATAATCCTTAACATAGAGAAAATCAAAAAGATTACTTACTTGTTATTCTTTTTCTTCTTTCAGAATCTGAGTCATTCATGTTGCTAAAAATGAATAAAACAAAGAACAAAATTAACCAGTGTCTCCCCAAACTATATCTTTGTTTCAAATAGGAGGGAATTATTTCATAAGGCAAATAATGAGAAAAAAATACCCAAATCACATTGAATCAGTGTTTGAAAGGAAGATAGAAAATACTGAGTTTGATTAAACAATGTATTAATATAAAATACTATCTTGTTTAGTCGTTTTAGGGAATACCAAGCCTTCTTTTATTTTAATCACTTAAAAAATATTTTTGTCTGAAAAGAAATCTAAACTTAATTTTCTGAAAATAATACTCAAGGTCCCCTTTATAAATAGCCCTCAGCAGCCATTAAACTGTGAAGGGCTATTTGTTCCTGTGCGTCCTGTGTTTTTCCTACCTCTTCCTTCTCTCTTCAGCTGCCACTACCTACAACTTCCATTGCTTTTTTGTTTAAGATACAGGGTCTGTCTCTATCACCCAGGCTGGAGTGCACAGCTCACTGCAGCCTCCAACTCCTGGGCTCAAGCAATCCTCCCACCTCAGCCTCCCAACTACCACTACAAGTAGTAGCTGTCCCAGCTACTTTGTTGTCCCAAGTAGCTGGGACAACAAACTGGACAACTTTGAACTTCACTTCTCTTTCATATTGGTTGCTTTTAACTCATTGTGAGTTATAGGACAAAGTGACTTCCTACAATTGCATAAGATGTGACAATAGACACTGGCGGAAAGCCTAAGGCGCTCTCCTCCAGAGTGTCAGGGCCTGGGCTCTAGAAACCGCCGAGCTGTGTTAGCAGAGTTGAGGTGAACACGAGTGCTCTCTGCACGGATGAGGTGTTACTGCAGACATCTCAGCCACAGCAAAGGGCCCAGGAGTGAAAAAGGAAATGCTACACAATGGAAAGGAAGAGAGGAACCTCATAGGTGGACAATGATAAAATAATACATCACACGCCTCTTTTGGAAGTGATTAGATGACTTTCCTTCTTCAGTCTCAAAAGGTACTGGGACACCCAGGCAGGAAAGAGTTTGTACTTTGAAACTGTCTTCAGTGCCCAGAATTGCTAAATGAAAATACAGTAATATATTACTTATCATGTTAATATTTGTTCAGTTTATTTTAACTTCATGTTCCTTTAAATTGTTTATGTTCTTTAATAGTAACTTCTTGAGATTTTTATAAAGAATGCTATTTTAAGTAGAAGTAGTACAAAAAGGAATATTTTTCTTCCTTATATATCATTCAACTCTAAAATTAGAATTCATAGAAATTCATAGAAATCCTATAATGGCATGATTAAAGTAAAATAATTAATATACACAAAATTCTCATAAACAGAGATTACATGATGAATACTTATATTATGAAAAGCCTTCTATTATATACAGAACTCCCTTAATGAACAATTTACTTTTTTTTTTTTTTTTTTTTTTTTTTTTTGTTGTTGAGACAGAGTCTCACTTTGTTGCCCAGGCTAGAGTGAGTGCCGTGGCGTCAGCTTAGCTCACAGCAACCTCAGACTCCTCGGCTTAAGCGATCCTACTGCCTCAGCCTCCCGAGTAGCTGGGACTACAGGCATGCGCCACTATGCCCGGCTAATTTTTTCTATATAGATTTTTAGTTGTCCATATAATGTCTTTCCATTTTTAGTAGAGACGGGGTCTCGCTCAGGCTGGTCTCGAACTCCTGACCTTGAGCAATCCACCCGCCTCGGCCTCCCAGAGTGCTAGGATTACAGGCGTGAGCCACCGCGCCCGGCCACAATTTACTTTTAAAAACTTAATTTGCCATTGTATTTTATTTAGTTACCTATTAATTCATTTAATAAATATTTATGAAATTTCAACTATGACCTGAGAACTATGTTCAAGAAAGGATATAAAAATTAATAAGAAACAGTCCATGGCCGGGCGCGGTGGCTCACACCTGTAATCTTAGCACTCTGGGAGGCCAAGGTGGGTGAATTGCTTGAGCTCAGGAGTTCGAGACCAGCCTGAGCAAGAGTGAGACTCTGTCTCTACTAAAAATAGAAAGAAATTATATGGACAGCTAAAAATATATAGAAAAAATTAGCCGGGCATGGTGGCACATGCCTGTAGTCCCAGCTACTCAGGAGGCTGAGGCAGGAGGATTGCTTGAGCCCAGGAGTTTGAGGTTGTTATGAGCTAGGTTGATGCCACGCCACTCTAGCCCAGGCAACAGAGGGAGACTCTGTCTCAAAAAAAAAGAAAGAAACAGTCCCTGACTTTAAGAAGGAAAGTGTATAAACAAAAAATTCAACGCCATTTTAGAAGCGTTATGAAAATATATATAAAAGGCTAAGGGAAAACAAAGGAAATAAGCAATTAGCTCTACCTAGGTAGTTAGGGAGGTGAAAAGATTTCATATTCAAAAGACACAGAAATTAACTATTAAAATGGTTAGAAATGTAATGATCTCTCCTCACTTAAATTTTCCCAACTTTTGGTAATTTTTTTGTTTGTTTGTTTGTTTTATTTATAAGCCATATTTAACCCTTTGTACTTTCTCTTGGGTCCATGGTGAATAAGTTAGCAGCATTCTAGGGAAATAAATGTCTAGTCAACCAAAAAACAAATGATTTCAACATTCACCGTGGAAAATCTGATAATATAATTAGCAGATACAACCATATATTTTCTTCTCTTCTAGGAGAGCCTCTGTGTGAAATTCACTAAATTATATAATTGATGCCCTCTCCTTTACGATGCTCTAACATTCGGGAGAGCACAAGCAGTATATGATATTCCATTAGTAGTTATGATTTTGTACTGACTGATGCACATTCTGCAAGATCAGGCAATACAAGGGATCACTGGCCGTGGGACAGAGAAAGGCTAATTGCTTCAGGGGTGTCCAACCCTCACTCTTGGGATGCTTTCACCCACTCATCAGTCATTGACTAAAAATCCCAGAGAGAATTCCAAACGCATATTGACCCTTTATCTTAACATGTCAGAAAAATCAGCAGTTGCAAAATTAAATTCTTTACAAAATCCACAAAAACCAAAAGACTTTCAGTGCAACTGTTTGAACCTTTTCTCTGAATAAACGTTCTTACCAGAGTTACTGGGGTAATCAATTGATCATTTATCTAATAACATCAGGATGTGATGTCTTACACAGTACTGTGAACCAAAACATAGTAATATATATACTATAATATTTATAATCTCTCCTTGGCTGTAAAACCTGGTCCTATTGCAGATAATACGGTTTTCTTTTTCTTTTTTTTTTTGAGGCAGAGTCTCGCTCTGTTGCCCAGGCTATAGTGCTGTGGCATCAGCTTAGCTCACAGCTACCTCAGACTCCTGGGCTCAAGGGATCCTCCTGCCTCAGCCTCCCAAGTAGCTGGGACTACAGGCACGTGCCACCAAGCCCAGCTAATTTTTTCTATTGTTAGTTGCCTGGCTAATTTCTTTAAATTTTTTTAGTGTGTGTGGTGGGGGGGGACTTGCTCTTGCTCAGGCTGGTCTCCAACTCCTGAGCTCAAGCAATCCACCCGCCTCGGCCTCCCAGAGTGCTAGGATTACAGGTGTGAGCCACCACGCCCAGCCAGATAATATGTTTTGAATAGTATCATCAATATGGCAAGAAAATGTCTTTGAGTGTACCCAATCCTCCATCATTGAAATGACAACTTTCAAAACGCTTTCAATTACACACATAGTCCATTTTGATCCGTCCATACTGGTTGTTTCATTTGCACAAGTGTAGCAGGAAAAACCAAAGTTGTTTTTTAGCCTACACAAGAGAAGCCTGTTCTGTAGCAGTTACCTGCACTGCTCAGATGTTTTTAACTTCATAAACTCATGCTTGACCTAGTTGGGTCAAAAGAACCACTTTTTTAAAAAAAAAACTTTTTTTTTTTTTTACTCTGATCCTGTGACAGATTAAAGAGCCACTTTTGAAGTTTGCACATCCTATCGGTAGGTTATTGTTGTTCCTTGAGTTTTGCCACAGAGTAATGTCAGAAGCCTTTAAGTAAATGCACCTGCCCTCCCCACCTGGCCTTGCCATACTACAGCATCTCTTTAAGAGCCAGGTTTTCTGTTTTAATCTGGCCAAGCAATCTCTAAATGCAAACGGCCTGCCAGAATTGTGTAGTGCTGTATTTGCCAACCATACAAGCTTGGGCATGCACTTAAGATATTTTTTTACAGTAAGATACTTCTTGTCTGTTTCCTCATCTGAATAAAAAGGGGCAAATGATAGTATCTTAGTCATGAGATTGCCAAGTAGAAAGTGTTTATTGCTACACTCTACTTTGGCAAATTCTACCTCTCGAATGTTTCTTAATACATAAACCTAATCTACGTCAAGATAAACCACAGGTGCATATTGACCTTTATCTGTAAAGCACTTAGCGTATGTTTCACATACTATCCTTCAAGATTGAAAAAACACCAAAAAGTTGGCTTAAGACTTTATACATTCCATGATGCTTTCATGTAATAAAAAAAAACTACACTTTTAAAATAAATATGAAAATAACGTGCACAGCTATAGGGCTACTGCATTCTTTAATTCAAGAAGTGTGGTTCAGAAGTACAAGAAAAAATGTATCAGACAATCGCAGTTACCTATTTTCTGCACTATTTCCTCACAACAGTGAATTTTGGGGGGACTGAGTAAGCTTATTTCTGTATCCCTAATGCTTACACCCTCTCACACTGGCTCCGTGTGTTTGAGTGCACGTGTTGAATGCTTAATTATATTACGGATTTCTGTTCAAATACGCTCTGAGAAGGCCAGATGCGGCTGTGGAGCTAAGGAAAGGTCTATCTGACCCACATCGGGTAGCAATCCTATACAGTGTCCAGCACCTCCGGGGCACATCAAACAATTCCATGCAGTTCAGGCCACCCAAGAGTGGGGCTCGCACAGCCAGGTATGAGCAAGATTGCCAAACTATACCTATGAGGTTATCAGAAGATAGAGTCCAAAAGTCGAGAGATGAGGCTAATTTAGCTTGTTTCACAATGGCCCTGAACGTAACTGGACTCGTTACTAGAAGGATGCAAAAGGTTGCCACTTCCGTCAAGCACAGGTTGCAACAGGCAGCAGACCATGGCGTGGCGGGTCATACCCAAGAAAAGCAGACGCGGAAACCGTAGCCTCTGGATCAGGCCGCAGAACGGGAACCCGATTCTTTGTGTCATATTTCTGCCTAAATACGCAGAACAAAAGAGTTAGTGGCCGCAGACGTGGCACACCGTGCTACTTCCTGCTAACAGCGGTCCCCTAAGGGTACATCTTTGCTGCACCAGCTGGTGTCAGCGGCTCCCCGGGAGCGGCTTCGGGGAAGGGCTGGTGTAGAAGGTCACGCTCAGTGTCCCCAGGCCGGCCTCCGCCTCCGCGACTCCTCCTCGGGACCGCCGGGCGTCGCGGCCACAGGGCCGGCGCGGAGGGGCTCGACTTCCGCGCTACCACCCGGAAGGCGCCAGCCGCCCGGCCGCGGGGAGGAGCCAACGCAGGGGGCCGGGCGGGCGGAAGCGCTTCCTGTGCCAGGTTTCCGGCTCCGGGTCCCGGGAGGAGGGCCGTGGGGCCAGAGGCGGAGCCGCCGCCCCGCCGCGACTTTCAGACTCGGGCCATGGCCTCGCGCTGGTGGCGGTGGCGGCGCGGCTGCTCCTGGAGGCCCGCGGCGCGCAGCTCCGGGCCGGGGTCCCACGGCGGTGCGGGGCCGCCCGGGCCGCGCGCCGCCGCCGACGCCCGCGCGCAGGTGAGTTCGGGAGGCGCGCGCCCGGCGGGGCGCAGAGGTCACGGCGCCATTGACTGCCGCGCGCGGAATGAATGAGAGCGAGGAGCACGTGCGCGGGGACCCGGGGCGCACCGGGTCGCCCCCGGCTGGGGCTCCGGGGTGGCGGGGCGCCAGCAGTGGGACGCAGCCCCGCGCTTGGCCGAAGTCGGGGCGCCCCGCGCGGGGGTGCAGAGCTGTGTGTCCTGGGGACCGAAGGAGTATTTGGGGCTGGGGGGAGAAAGCGGTGAGGAGCCTGTCCCGGGGGAAACGCAGGAGTAATCACATTGTCCACTGGGTGAGGACCAAAGGTAAAGCCTGGGGACCGTCTGCAGCTATTTCCTTTCGAGCTAGAGGAAGACAGATCTTACCTGGAATTTTAGAGGAAAAAATGCCCCGAGCTCTCCGAGGTGCGGAGGATGTAATTAACCTCGGAATAGTCGGAGAAGGGCTGTGGAGAATGCAGGGCTGATGCTAGGGTGCACCGGGCGTACCGCAGGTGCTGGGAGGGAGAACACACCTGGATGGAGCGGGAAGGGCACTGCAAGGGGAAAAGGCCACGGATGTCGGAAGGGAGGACTCTTGGCGTCATCTTTGATTTGACCTATGACTTTTTGAAGTAAAGTCTGAATCTCAGCAATAGCCACGATACCCTGGTGCCTTGGGATCCAGTCTCATTTTTCTCCCTTTGCAGTCAGTTTAGCCTCCGTAAATGGACGTGTTTTTACGGCTCTGAGTCCTTCTGCACTTTGGAGTGGTTAATTCTCGGTGCCACGGGGTAAGCCCATACTGTTAGCGTTAACTGCGCAAAATCTGTGGACTCGCTGTAGCGTAAGTTTCTTTGAATTTTGGAGGCTTCGGTTTCATTCAGATTTGGTACACTAATGTGTCTAGGTACTCGTCAAACGCCGTTTACCACTATGGAATATATGGCTTTTTTTCTTGTCTACTTTGTACCAAAGTGGATGCGTATAAAATTATCATCCAAAAGAGTCGTTTGGAGTGAGAATGGCACCTGGGCTAGTGGATAGACTAGACAGTAAAGAGAGGATAACAAGGGTGACAGAAGTACTGTCCTCGCTAGACTTCGGATATTTCGAATTCCACAGATGAGGACGTTATTTGAAGTGATGGATGCATCCACCCTCTGATGCCACTAGATACCTCTTTCCTTTGACGCTCCTCTTGGATTTCTTGCCCACCAAGCAACCCTAGCCACAGGAAGTGAGCTTTTCTGGAGAGACTGTGCTTCGTGGTTTCCATGTCTGCCTGAATGGCCACAAGGAGGGACTTGGCCGATGATGCCAATGTCATGTATTTCTGATTGATGTGTCAGTGACATATTTCACTTGACATTGATACATTAGCTTTCTGGTGTCCGCCTCAGGCGCGTGTGTTTTGGTTACTTTGAGTCTCTCAGGGCCTAATAGTCCTTGGGGACAAAGAGCGACAATAATTAAGCCACGTCTGACTCCCAGCACGGCTCTACTGCACCCCGATGTTTGCACATTCTCCCGACTTCTCCAGGAGTAGTGGGAACAAGTCTGATAACCAGATAAAGACCAGTGTGCCTTGACTGTGCCAAATGACTTGCCAGTATGTCTTGGGTTCTTGTAAGGTTTCTTTGAAGTAGCCGGCACCAGGGAAAGGAGCAGAGTTGAAAGGGATAAGTAAAGAGGCTTTACTGGGGCGCTCCCGGGTGGGGGTAACGAGTCCCCGAGAGAGGGACCCGGGCGAACCTCACAGTCCCACCAGTGGAACTAGAGAAGCCGCCCCGCGCAGAATTCTGAGTGGGTTTATTTGTTTTTAGGGATGGGGGATGGGAGCTTCTTTGGCCAGGAGATTTCGAGGCGAGGAGTGAGGATTTTCTTTGTTTCAGCTTTAGGGTGGGTATTCAGGAATAGGAGGGGCTTCTTTTTCATTAGGGAAGGGAGGGGTGCCTGCCACCAGCCTTACAGTTCTCACCCAGCATTTTCTCTTCTCTTAAAAAGCAAATTCCTGAGAAGCAAGGGTGACTTTCAGGGAGATGTGTGATGGGAAGGTAGGGGACAAAATTGGCATTGGAAAATGACTGTTGCCCCTGCCCGTAATGTGATTCAGCTGTAGTTTCACAGCTCTCTTAATACTTTACTACTGTGCTGGGAGCCTCTAGCCTCACTTTGGAAAACATTGCTGTAAGTCACTAAAGCAAAAAATAGCTTGATTGAATAGACACTGTATTAAATGCATACTGTGCACCAGGCTCTGAGCTAAAAGCTTTGTGTATACTCTCTAAATTAATCTCAGCGTCTTTCCATGAGTAGGTGTTATCAGAAAGATGTTACAAGGGAACACAGAAGTTGAGATTTCAGCCAAGATCTGTCTTCCAAAGGCCGTGCTACTAACAACTATTAGGCTACTTAGTGGTAAAAAGCCCCTGTATTAATTAGCTATGTAATTTGAACCCTTCACCCCAGAGAGACCTGACTATCATTAGGTCTCAAACTGAATACTTATAACTCTTCAATTAAGGTGCCCTTATATATAAGTGTTATAATAAAATACTGAATTCATATGAATTAATTACCCACGAAGACTGAAAAAAGTAGGTTATCATATAATGCCGAAAGCAAAAGGGAGGATTATCCCTTGTTTTCTGGGACATTATATGTTATAATGTCCTTATTGGTTTAATGAATATGTAATGCTGTGGTGAAAAGAGTGAAACTCAGACCTGACTTCTTGACTTTCCTGGCAAAGTCAACCTTTATTGTCTTTTTTTTTTTTTTTTTTTTTAATTAAGAGACAAGGTCTCACTCTGTCACCCAGTAGCACGAACTCCTAGAGTTCAAGGGATCCTTCTGCCTCAGCCTCCCCACTGGCTAGGACTACAGGCATGCACCATCGTGCCTCGCTAATTTTTTTTATTTTTTATTTTTATAGAAATGGGGACTGGCAGTATTGCCCAGGCTGCTCTTAAAGTCCTGGCCTCAAGCGATCCTCCCTTCTCTGCATCCCTTCTCTGCATGGCAGAGTCCTGGGATTACAGGCAGACACCCCACCCAGCCTATTGTCATTTTAGTATGGCTAGAGGAATACATGTTCCTTAGAGAAAAATCAGAGAATATATACCAAAAAAAGTAACAATAAAACACACCCACGATCCTATTTGTTTCAAAATAACTAGTTTTAACACCCTTGTTTCTGTGCTTTCAAATCCAATTCTCTGGTGTGTGTATATGTAAATTTTTAGTGGTATCCCATAATGCACCTAGTTCTGCAAGTGCTTTTCCCCTTTGATAAGTTTTAAACATATCTACATGTCAGTTTTTCAGACTTGACTTTTCTGAACCTCAAGTTCCCCGGCCGTGTAGAATCAAGTAGTTGTGAGGATCAAATGAAATACTGGTGTAAAACCATATTGTAAGACTTTGTTACAAATAGAGTGATTGGTTTCATTTTTATTGTGTGATAAATCCATCCTTTTTGTTAAAATCCTTTCTTTGCATACGCTATATAAGAGCCCTTTACCACATTAGATCAGTAAATTAGTATTCTTTTAAATTCCTGAATCCCTTCAATTCTGCAGTCTGTATTTTTGGGTCCCCAGGGCCTGTCACAATTCCTGGCCCATAATAGGTCTCAGTGATTAATATTCGTTGGAATCAATATTTGTTAGCACCTCTGAATCTTTTAGAAGTGGTCCACTGTTGTTCTTTGATCCCCAATTAAGTTAATATTATCAAAATGTACTGCTGAGGTTGGTAGGTTGGTTTTTAATGTTGTTTATCCTGAAGTACCACTTCCAAAGTATGTTTAGGGACAATAAGTTAAAATAGGCAGTGTTTGTGTAAATGTAAATTTCTTCCTTAGTACTGAAATCTTTTTTTTTTTTCCCCCACCATCTGGGATGATGCTTTTTGAGATCTTGATTATTTTGTTTTAAACTGATTTGAGAATTCAAAAGAATGTAAATAATACTAATCTTTACTGTCCTCTGACCAGTCTTAGTTAAATGGAAAGAAATTGTTTTAAAACTACTTTTCAGAGGCCGGGCACGGTGGCTCATGCCTGTAATCCTAGCACTCTGGGAGGCCGAGGCAGGAGGATCACTCGAGGTCAGCAGTTCGAGACCAGCCTGAGCAAGAGTGAGATCCCCGTCTCTACTAAAAATAGAAAGAAATTATCTGGACAACTAAAAATATATAGAAAAAAATTAGCCGGGCATGGTGGTGCATTCCTGTAGTCCCAGCTACTGGGGAGGCTGAGGCAGGAGGATTGCTTGAGCCCAGGAGTTTGAGGTTGCTATGAGCTAGGCTGACGCCAGGGCAAAAGAGCGAGACTCTGTCTCCAAAAAAAAAAAAAAAAAAAAAAAAACTACTTTTCAGGTCTGGAAAGATAGACATGGATATGGAAACCTTTGGGGGAAGGGATGGATTATAGATGGTTTTTATTTTCTGCTTTTTTCTTTTTTATGTTTTCTGTAATGACAAGTATTGTTTTGCAGTAAGGTACATTATCCTTTTTCCAAAGCTTGCAAAACATAAAGATTTCAAGTAAAAAAGAAAGAAAGCAAGCAAGCTAGCTTGCAGTCTCCCTGTTTGTGGGTGATTAAAAGATAATCATTATATTTATTATGAATTATAGAGATTTTTAATCATCTAATGGTATAAACAAGTTTTTCAGGAATATTCTTACAAGTTTCTTCATACTTTTATTTTGTAGATGCCCTGTTCTCATTTTGTGAAGCATTTAACATCTGCATTTCCAAATGTATATAGTATATCACGGTAAGTTTATAATCCATACTGCAGCTACTAAAATTATTAATCATATTGGCAATAAATTTATATTTTAAAGTGTAGTGAGATGGGCCAACAAATTTATTGTATTGTTTAACTAAGTGCCACAATATCTGCCCTATGTGATCTCTGCCTTTTCAAAAAAATAGGAATATAATAAAATATGAACTCATCCCAGAACACAATGAACATGGTTTAGTTTTTCTTTGATTTTGTGGGTTCTCAAGGTCCTATTTGTAAAAATTAAATATCGTTTTGCAAGAACAGAATTCTCTGTATTTTCCTAAGTTATAATGACGTTTTCAAGATTCATACTTAATTTCCAGCAAGTATTTGGGCTTAATTTTCCACCGTCTGAATCCACTGCATTTATGTTTATGTAGAGGTGTACAAAACTTAAGTCCTGTGCGTTCTGCTCATCTCAGGTTTCATCACACAACCCCGGCGGCGCGCTGTCACAGGAAAACACGGAGCGGTGAGAGATACACCGATCCTTTTAAACTGGGCTGGAGAGACTTGAGAGGTCTGTATGAGGACATAAGAAAGGTGAGGTGTTTTTTTTTTAATTCTGCCGTCTAGAAATGTTTTCGCTTACCAAAACTTAGCAAAGTGTTAGATTTATGAAAAAACAGCACAGTTTTCAGCTCTGTGCAATACCATGGCAAACTGGATTTGCATACGTCAAGTTCCAGATGTTTCTTGAGCAAGCACGTGCAGCCCGGGGCCGGGCAGTATGGAGAGTGGGATGTTCAGAAAGAGGCAATTGCAGAGTTGGGAAACTGAAAAAAATGATGCAGGTAGCACAGCCTTGTCCAGTGAGTCATCTCACCTTTCCTCTTCACATCCGTCACCTCCCTGTGACTCCTGCTACCGTCTTGTCTGACGTGAATGTCATGTACAGACTGCCACAAATGTGGCTTTCTTCAGCCCTTTCGCCCCGGAATTTCAGTGGCTCCTAACCTCACATGGATTCTGAATTGCTGCCCAAAAATGTCCACGTGCCCCTTGTCACCCCTTGTCAGCTTCCTCCCCCTTTCTGAGTTCCCCGCTCCCCTCTTCAAGCTCCCAGGGTGCTGGCTGTCATATTGTCACAGCAAAACCACTTCCCTGTTTCGCAGAGTGGAGGAAGAGCTCCCTGGCTTCTGCCTTGTCACCGTGTGCGAGCTTGCCTGTGCCCTCTTTCGGTGCCAGCCTCCTTTCCTCCCACCTCGGAGCAGTAATGTCCCCTTGCTCTAGGGACAGCCCCTTTGCTCCCTCCTCGGTCTCCTAGGAGGTCCTCAAGCAGTTGCCCGGCCTCCGTACTTGCTCCGCGAACTCCCTGGCACTGTCTCTTTCACATCCATTGGAGGTGCGCGGTGCCACTGCTTCATTTCTAAAAGGCCGCGCCCTGACCCGTGCCCCACCCCTTCCCTCTGTCACAGGCTCTCTGCCTCTGTCCTCTCTTGCCCTTTCGGGCTTCCTCCTCCAATGCGCCGCGGCTCCCTTTCTGGCCTCTCCACCGAAATTGCTTTTGCCCCAGTCGCCAGCAGCTTCCTTTTATTAAACCCAGCGGGCACTTCCTGGCTTTTCTCTTCCTTGATTCATGTGGACACTGGACACTGTTGACTGTCCCCTGCTTGGGTTCCCTTGGCTTCCACGCTCCCCTCCTCACCCCCAGGCCATTCTTTAGTTCACGGCCTCCATTCCACCCCCTTTAATGTTGCCATTCCCTGTGGTTCTGTCTGGCCTGCCTCTCTCTGTGCCCTCTTACCCTTCCCAGGTGATCTCTCTCCTCCCGATCGCATTGTCCCTCTTACGCCCGTACAGCTACCTGCCCACCTGGCAGCTCCATGGAGTGTCCGCAATGGTCTTGCCATAGCTGACACTCTACTTTCCCCCATGAACTGGTTTTTCCTACTGATTTCCCTGCTCCTTGGAGGTATCACTAGGAACATGAAAAGGATCCTGGACTCATCCCTGTCCTTCCCCTCCATGTCCTTCTAGTCTGTCACTTGCCTTCGGTCCCACCAGCCCTAGGCCGCTCCCAGGCCTCTTGTCCTCTCGTTCTTGCTCTTTTCCTCCCTGTCTCCCCCAGGCCAGAGGTGCCCCTTCGTGCTCCCAGGGTGACTGTGCTTACCTCGGTGACAGCACCACACCTGTCACCCTGCATGGCATTAACTGCAACAGTTGCCTTACTTCTCCCCTCTAGACCCTTGGCCCTTTGTAGGCGTGGGGTGTTCACTTACCTCTGTGGCCTCTGTGTGTTACGCCTGTGTGTTACACTGCTTGGCACTGACGGCGGTAATTCAGTGAATGAATGACGGGCCGCCTGTGCCTACCTGAGGGTTCATTCTTGGCTCCCACCGCTTCCAGGGGATCAGCTCTGATCCAGTCGAGCCTGTCCCGGAGCGGCAGGTAGGACAGACACACCCATCACCCGGAAGGCTCTCCTTCCTCTTCATGAATCACAGTCCTGCGTTTCCTTCTGCTCCCAGGTCAAAGATTATCTCCCCTATGAAACACTTGGCTTTTGTAGCCCCCATTATCTCTTCCTTCCCTGAACTTTCAATATATTGAACGTGCAGCATTGTTGAGGCTACCACTGTAGTAGTCGCACTTCATGTCTTTAAAAGTTCTGTCTCCCCAATTGTAAGCTCCTTGAAATCAAGCTAGGTATACCCTGCACCTCCTCTCTGAATCTTCAAAAGGTCTTTGGCTAAATAAAGGCCGAGCCAGACCAACTGATCCCTGCTGCTTCTCCACCGTCGTACCATTTTCCTACCCCTAATAAATAGCTTTCTGCCCTACCCGGGACACCCCCAACCTGCTTCCTGGGCAGCGACAGCCACTGGCTCCCACCGTCCCCATCTTCCCAGCTGCTACCAGCCCCTGTGCCTTTTTCTATCCAGCTGTCCTCGCCCGGAGTCCCTGGGGACCCCAGTGCATTCTTCTCCCTCCTGCTGTCTCCTGGACACGTACGGTGTCTGAGGCTGTGACGGTGCAGGCGGCTGCACCTGCTCCAGCACTCAGGCTGCTGGGGCCGAGCCTGGAACTGTTTGTGTCCCGGCCTCCGGGCAGCCAGCTGTGTGGCCTCACGGCGTTGGGGTTTTGTCCACCTGAGCGTTGAATTCCTCAGTTGAAATGAATAGGCTGCAATCAAACCAGAGTTGCGTAAAAGAAATCCCGTTGACTTTCTGTGCAGTTATGACGGCGTTTAAACACAGAGCAACTTTATTTCAGGAACTGCTCATATCTACGACAGAACTTAAGGAAATGTCTGAGTACTACTTTGACGGGAAAGGAAAAGCCTTTCGACCAATTATTGTGGTGCTAATGGCCCGAGCGTGTAATATTCACCACGGTGACTCCCGGTGAGTGCTTCCTTTCAGTCCTGTCGGTGTTGTATTTGGGAATTCTGTCTTCCCGGGGCTACTATTTCATTTCCCACTTCAGGAGTAGCACATATCTAAGAATTCACTTTGTGACCCGCAGATTGTGACTTTGAGTCACTAAAGGCACTCTGGACTCTAGCCCAGCCACCTTCCTTTTGCAGACTTTTTAATGTCCATTGAAGAACAACTTTAGCTGCAAATTAACATTTTAGAAAAAATGTTAAGAGCCAAATTTAACGTTCTTGTTAGGAAGTAAAGAGTACAAGGATGTGTGGATACATTTAACCATTGTATGCGTGGGGCAGTTAGGCCAAAGGTCGATTGTTCTAGAGAGCTTGGGTGCTCCTTTATCTTGGGCAACACACACCCTGGGGCGCCTGCTTCCCTGTGACCTTCTGATCATATAAAGAGAAATTTTCTTTAAAGAAGACATTGTAACTCTTAGCTTTTAAATATATATAAAAATTTAAAGTATTAAGAAGACAACCGCAACATTTGGATATTAAAGGAAATCTTAAAAGGGAAAAGGATTTTCCAAGTTACCTCATACAGCGAGCAATCTTCTCTTTCCTTCCTTCCCTCCATTCCGTTCTTTTAGTTACTATGGATACAGAGGAGTTGTACATATTTATGGGGTGCATGTGATATTTCCACCCAGGCTCACAATGTGTAATGATCAAATCAGGGTAATTGGGGTGTCCACCACCTCAGGCATTTATCATTCCTTTGGGATAGGAACATTCTATTCCACTCTTAGTTATTTTAAAGTATATAATAATTGGAAATATACAATGCATTATTGTTAACTGTAGTTGCCCTAGTGTGTCTCCAAACACTAGATCTTGTTCCTTCTATCTAACTGTATTTTTGTAACTACTAATCATATTCAGTCATTCAGTATATATATTATATTTACATATAATATATATAAAATGTTGTATTCTGCTTCGTTTTACTGTTGTTTTTTAAACTCTTTCCCATGTTGCTGAATTGTCTTCATACTTACATCATATAATCTATTGATGGAAATTCCAGTAGAGCATGAAGTACCAATACATTTCCCTAGTGTGGAACGTTTGCATCAAATTTCCTCTCAGCAGATAACACTTTAAAGAATGCCTAAGATTAGTCAGCACTGACTTAAGTGATGCTGTAAAGAAAGAGCATCAGATACGGCTGCTCAGCGGCTGCCCACCTCTGCCCACCGCCCGCCGTGCCTGCCCCCGTGCCCTCTGCGTCCAGCACGTCACACCGTGCTCAGGGTTGGCATCCACTTGCACTGGACCTTTCGAAGAGCTCACAGTATATTTTGAGCAAGTAGCGAAATCTCTGGCAGTGACCTTTTAACCATCATCAGGACCACTGTCACCTTACCTGGGAGGCGGAGCAGCAGAAATGCTCCCTCCGGACCAACCTTGAACTACATCTCACGTGGTCTGGGGCAGAGTTACCGAGGCTCGGCACTAGTGATACTTTGGGCCACGTCATTCTTTTTTGGGGACTGGGGGGCTGTCCTGTGCATTGCAGAATGTTCAGCAGCGTCCCTGGCCTGTACCCACTAGACGCCCCCCAGTTGTTATATGTTCCCAGACAGTGTCACATGCGCCATGCGGTGCACAGTCACCTCTGGTTGAGAACTGCTGGTCTAGAGTGAGTGTTGATGTTTTTGATTTCTTAGATTACTACATAATACAGTCCATTACCCTCAAGAGGTAATACAGGAAGGAAAATATTCTTCACTGCTTTAAATCCTCCATCAGTCCTTGTCCTTATAGTTGAAAGTTTTTCCAATTTGCTTTACTGAAACTTAATAAACTGTTGGTTGCAAAAAACATGAGAACATAGAATAGAAAAGGCAATACTGCCCTCTCCAGGGGATTTTGAGTGTAACTTAGTTCTCCCTGTAAGTGATTGGAGCAGGGCTTACTAGGGTGCAGAAGCAGCATCCCACACGGGGACGAGAGTCTCGTGGCATAGATTTGGGTCGTACAGAACCCTAACAGTATTACTCTCCCAGCCCCACCTTCTTGAGAACACTTGTTACTTCCTAAGGACCCTTTGGATCAGGCTCTTCCCGGGCCGTTACTTGGCTGTTACTTCCACACTGTGGAAGGAGGGGCAGGGGGTTCCAGAGGGCCGGGCCATGAGTGATTTGCGTGCTGAGAAAGGCGCAGAGCAATGGGGAAGAACAGTAGTTGGGGAGTCAGGAGCGGGACCACACACAGCCTGTTTCATCCGGTGCCACCAGAGGCTCCGCCAGCCCCTGTGGCACCAGAACCTGTACCTGAACATGACATGCTTGCTTGTTGTGATGGCGTGATTGAGAGATACCGCTTTATCACCTGGCAGTCAGCGTTTAACGGTTCCTGTGAGGCTTATCAGATACCTTCTTGCTTCCCAGGTGTGTCTTAAATAGGGAATTCTAGACACAGAACCTTGGAGGGGATTTTAGAAAACAGAATAGAACAGATATCTTAAGAAATAGAGAAAAGGGCAGAAACTACCTTTGATTGATTTTTCTCTTTTTCCTTAAGCTTTTCAGTTCCCTGCTAGATGACTGAGAGCTCTTAACCTGAGGTCCATGGGAGTTAATAGGGGTGTATCAACCCCTTGAAGTTGACTGCAAAAGTTTTTGCAAATTTGCATTTTTGGGGGAAAGAGTATCTATGGCTTATAATATAAATGTATTCTCAAAGGGTAATATGGCCCTGAAAAGCTTAAGAACCAATCTTGTTTCCTCTCTTTGCCCTGACAGCCACAGTCCTGGGTGGGTGAAGTGGGGGTGTATACACCAAATGACTCCGACGCAAAATGTCCAGAAAACAGAACTGTCCTGGATTCGGAGATGTGTCCCCAGATTCCCGCTTCAGTGCAGGGCTCTGCCCCAGCTGCTGTACCAGGTACTGTCGGTACCTCTTGGCCTATATTGTTCAGCCCCTTCAGGGATCACCTTGGACTGTGCCCTGCTAGAGGCAGCCCACATCCAGGGACTGATCCAGCTCCACGGTGCCCTGGCGGGTGCCAGGCTGTCAGTGGGCTGCATGGCAGACCAACGTCTTCCTCTGCCCAGTCCTCTTTCTTCCCTCCCTCCCTCCCCAGGTGTGGATCCCAGGGGCAGTCTTAAACTTCATCATTGCAGAGTCTGCTTCCTGGAGAACTTAACTTGCAATAGAGTTCAGCAAAAACCCGAACTAACTGTAGGTCAGGACTCACCAGAGAACCCAGCTCAAAAGAGAACTTTATAATAAATAGGTGTCTATAAAATTGCTCCATGGAATACAGCACAGGTATGCTAAGTAGCTAAACAAGCCAAACCTATCCTACTCTGCGACCTCATTAAAGGGACCTACTGTTAGCATTGGCACCTGGGTCTTGGCACCATCCATTCCTGCATGAAACACTTCTGGCACTGGAAAGTCACTCTCGTTGCCAACGATCAGGATCACGGGGCTGCCCAAGTTACATTGTACACAGATCTGTTGATCTTGATTGTGCAAATGGACAAGTGGCATTGAATCCCACCCACGAGCCTAGTTTTGAAAGCTGGACTGGATGATTAGATGGCTGGATTATAAGAGGCAGTTGTCACATTAGGTAATAGATCAAGGGTCCAGGTGTGATAAAAATCTTACATTGAGAGGAGGTAACTTTTACAGCTCTATAAAAACTCAGGGAATTACCAAAGCCCACCCTGGGAAGAGTGTAACAAAACTGTGACTAAGCACCGAGTCTCTTAAATGATTCCCAAGGTCAGGCCACTGACGATCCTAGAACTGTTCATGGGTTCTGTTTGTTCTCAATCATTTGAGCCGGGACAAATGCTGCTGTGGTTTATGGGATAGGCAAGAAGCTTGGTGCCAAAGGAAGTGGGTTTTTTTTGTTTGTTTGTTTCGGGTTTTTTTTTGTTTGTTTGTTTGTTTTTTTGAGACAGAATCTCGCTTTGTTGCCCGGGCTAGAGTGAGTGCCGTGGCGTCAGCCCAGCTCACAGCAACCTCAAACTCTTGGTCTTAAGCGATCCTTCTGCCTCAGCCTCCCGAGTGGCTGGGACTACAGGCATGTGCCACCATGCCTGGCTCATTTTTTCTATATATATTTTTAGTTGTCCAGATAATTTCTTTCTATTTTTAGTAGAGACAGGGTCTCGCTCTTGCTCAGGCTGGTCTCGAACTCCTGACCTCGAGCGATCCACCCGCCGCGGCTTTCCAAAGTGCTAGGATTACAGGCGTGAGCCACCGTGCCTGGCCAAGGAAGTGTTTTTGTCTTTAACCTAGGAGGCGCACTTTTGATGTGCCCATACTCACTATTAAAACCGATCTTTGAAATATAATCTGTTATATTAACAGCAAGGGGCACCCACCCACTAAGGTGGAGATTTAGATGAGCAGATGGTCTTCATTTCCCTGGTGAGTTCAAGGTCAAGCATAAGAAGCTCGCTGAGAGCAAGAGGGCTGTAGGGCCTGTCGATGTGGTGTGTGCACCCTTTTCAGCACCCACCTCGCCAGGAGAAGGCTGATTCTGTCTGCAAAGGAATCAGCTTCTACGCTTTTATTACCCATGCTCAGTTTGAAAACACCAGATGCGCATTATTCTGTGGTACCCCGGATGCCACGGAGAAAGCCCTGCACGGAGCAGCCTGGATCAGATGCAGATCCAGGCTGTCCTCATGGGGGGTCGCTCCCCACACATCCCAAGATACAGAAGCTTCTCTAGAAAATAAACAATATTGCGAGCCTTGTATCACTGATGATGCAACTTTGCAGGCATCCCTGTTACCTGCAGCTAAATCTGAAAATATGCAAGAGCTGCTGCTTTCGGATGTCAGTTCTTTTCTCTTCCTATTCGATTGCTAACATACCTATGACTTTTATGATCGAGCTTTTAACAAACCATCATTCTCACCAAAGACAGACTTCATTCTGGGCCTGGTGTGCTGCTTTAGGTTTACGAAGGTGAATGGGCAGGGACCAGGGGTGGTGGCCAGCGTGTTTGGGCTCACAGGCATCCCTCCTGCTTTGAGGGCCGGCGCCTTTGCTGTGGATTCCCACCCACGCTGGGGCCGTACTTGTCATGTTTAAAACTTCACATTATGTATTAGTATGAATGGGGTAAAACTCCTTTTTAAAGTAAGACGTAAGCTGAATTAAGGGTTTCGGGGGGGTTGATACTATTCCATCTATTTTTATGTATGTTTGAAATTCTTCGTTATTGAAAAAATGTTTTTAACCTAATGAAGGGGGGAGAGAAATGTCCTGCGTGGCTTGCTGAATCGTAGCACAGTCTTGCAGGTCTGAAGTACAGAGGACATAGCCAACTTCCGAGGCTAAAGGCCTCTTTTTCTGACGCTACCTTGCCTGTCACCTCTCCCAGAAGCCGGGAAAGGGTGGCAGCTATTTCACAGTGGGAAGTAGAAATGGTGCCCAGCTTTCTGAAGGCATGACTCACTTTGGCACTTTGGAAATTTCATCTTAAAGACGGTGTGAGGTTTTTCTGTACTCTGTAAATTTTGCTCACTTTCCCACTATTATGTTATGTGTAAGCAGTGGCAGAATTTTCCAGATATACGCAGACACACATTAAAGCCTAATTGCTCAGAAAAAAATATATCAGATAAAATTATGAAGCATCTAAAATATGACATCTATTGTATGTAGAGGCTGTGTCACAATGCCCAATTACACTCTAAGCAAGAATCCAGATTTTTTTTTTTTGGCCATGCAAAATGACATTTTTATATGCATGTAGAGTGGTCTATAAAATTTTTAAATATTTTAAGAAATCTTTGCTTTAATAGTTTGAGATTAAAAAAAAAAAAAACTAGTGTCTCAGTGAGCACTGCCATTTTGCTACAACTTCCCAGCAGGAACCCCTGTCTGCTGACATAATTTGTGCTAATGGAAGTGGTGCCCAGCTATGAATGCATGAGAAAGGCTAGAGGCCTTAACAGTTGTTTTAAGGTAAGTTCTACTACTAACTAGTAGGGAGTGTCTATTTTGTTAGATCGAAAATCACTTGAGAGGCCGGGCGCGGTGGCTCACGCCTGTAATCCTAGCACTCTGGGAGGCCGAGGCGGGAGGATTGATTGAGGTCAGGAGTTCAAGACCAGCCTGAGCAAGAGCGAGACCCCGTCTCTACAAAAAATAGGAAGAAATTAGCTGGACAACTAAAAACATATAGAAAAAATTAGCCAGGTATGGTGGCACATGCCTGTAGTCCCAGCTACTTGGGAGGCTGAGGCAGGAGGATTGCTTGAGCCCAGGAGTTTGAGGTTGCTGTGAGTTAGGCTGACACCACAGCACTCTAGCCTGGGCAACAGAGCCAGACTCTGTCTCAAAAAAAAAATCACTTGAGAAAATATTCCGAATAATGACCTTTATATAAAATAAAATGCAAAAGTCTACATCTTTTCCTGTGCATTCAACTTGAAGAAGATAATGACCTAGTAAATTTGCCTGAAAAATTTTTAAGCTTCCTTATGCAAGATCCGAATGTTTCACTGAGGGATTTAGGAGCCAGCTCTTAAAAGCCATGGGAACCTCTATTTTCTCATTTACTGAAGTGGTTTTGTGTGACAGTTTGTCTCTCCCATCCTCTGCTTTTGATTTAGTTTTTCCTTCTTAGAAGAATCTGTTGTGATCCGGAAGCATTACAAATGTTCTCACTGTGAAATATTAATAAAGAGTAGCACTTTATAAGTGATTTCCAGGCTGAAAGCAAAGCAGTCAGAAGGTTCTAGAGTTTAGTTCTGAGGCCTTAGGTTAGAGGATCTGCCAAGGTATCATGTTTTAAAACCTATATTTAAAGCAAAATCAGAAGATCGCATATGATTTAGTGTCTGTAGTTAAATTCCAGCGTCTTTTATGTACTTATACTTCATTTTTCATTACTTTCTGCTGGGTCTGAGGAATCAGAATGAGCATTATTTGGTATGGATATTCAAATTATTATTTTGGGGGGGCAGGTAGAGATGGGGGTCTTGCTATATTGCCCAGGCTGGTCTGGAACTCTTGGCTTCAAGGGATCCTGCTACCTCAGCCTCTCAAAGCGTTTGGGATTACAGGCATGAGCCACCGTGCCTGGCCTATATTAGATTTTTAAAGAAAAAGTCATATTTCAATATCCCTTGCACTTTTTTCCCCTCTAAGATATAACCCGATGGTAGTTGAAAAGTAGGCTATATGAATAAGGGAAACATTTGTTTTATGTGTGTTTAAGTTAGGCATATGTTTTGGGTTCCAAAAATTCAGTGCTTCTTTCCCCAGTTTGATTTTCTGGGAATTCAGTTTTTAAAAATTCCCATAATGATTATGGTGATAATGATTAAAAAGAAACTGGTAACATTCCCTTTTAACTGTCAAATTCATGTCTATGTACTGTATCTTAAGAGTACTTATCCTGTAGTTTGTGTTAAACTTGGGATATATTTAATAAAAGTTTAAATTTCTAATGCAAAGGTTAAATATGAATTGGAAGAAAGTTTTTGCAAACATTCTTAGTTATTGAGATTACCATATTAAACATTTAAGACAGGATTAAAAACTTTGAACATTGTGGCAGTGGGTTCTTTAATACACTTTAAAAGAAATCTCACTTGTCTTCCCTATTCACCCTGATATTTAATTGCAACCTAATTATAACCTTGAATAACTGACCAAGACCACTACTATAAAGATGATGCTTTAGCCCAATGGCCAGACTTCTGAGATGTTTACTTCTATTTCTTAATACAGAGTCCATATATAGTCTTAGCAGAGTTTCTCGTGCACTTTTTAAATGTTCTCCAAATGATAGAAATGGCTCTGTAGGGAAGCCAAAGTCTTTATACAATTTCTCTTAGAGAAATAAAATTCTTTGTCCTAGATCCGATGTCCAGTTTTCACAAGGTGATTGCTGAGAAGGTTCTAGGCGGCGTCTGTTAAAAAAGCATTACTTTCTGTTAACTAGAGACGTGCAAGCCAGCCAGCGCTCCATAGCCTTAATTGCAGAAATGATCCACACCGCTAGTCTGGTTCATGACGACGTCATCGACGATGCAAGTTCTCGAAGAGGAAGACACACAGTTAATAAGATCTGGGGTGAAAAGAAGGTATGGGGTTTTTTTTTTGGTTTTTTAAAAATCCTTGCCAAAACACATGCTTTTTGGATTGAATTTGTTTTTGAGATTTTTATCATTAAAATAAAGTAGGTATGCTCAAATGTGGTCTTCTAAATTCAAACAAAAGTATTTATGTCTTGTTGGTATACAGATGGTTAATAGATAATAGAAAATACCATAGAAAAATAAATTTAGTAATTCTGGTTCTTCACACTTTCATCTAGAATTCCTTTGGTTTTAAGGAAAGGTATTTGCATGGGTATCCACAAAATGTATTTCATGGGGAATCATACATTTTACTTTGGGGCTGAGATTACCCAGATTAGGTTTAGATTCTTAAATATTTGTTGATTGACTGCCACATGTAAGTGTTAAGGCAAGTAGTAATAAATAAAACTAAAAAAAGAAAAAGAAACTTCTGAGCGATACTTTTCTACCATGAAAATTTTACCTTCTGAAATAGCAGCTCTGTGATTGGGTTTGGTTTGTATGTGCATATTTTAAAGCATGTTTCCTTGTTATTTTACTAGCATTCATTGAAGGGAGTGTGTGA
The DNA here is from genome assembly GCF_041146395.1 of Eulemur rufifrons. Classification (NCBI taxonomy): domain Eukaryota; kingdom Metazoa; phylum Chordata; class Mammalia; order Primates; family Lemuridae; genus Eulemur; species Eulemur rufifrons. The sequence goes on from NC_091007.1 coordinate 18,304,024, forward strand.
AATAGGGACTTTTGTTTAAGGATGTATAAATCCTGGGAGTGGGAATAAAGTTGAACAAATAAAAATGAAGACATATAGGCCGTTTGAGCACAAGTGGCCGTGAGCACACGTTCCTCCACGGGCCGATTTGCCCAGCCGATGAGCAAACAAAAGGTTTATGCAAACATAACTCACCCTCCTCGCCCTCACATATTTATAGTGCCTGGTTCCTTCTTGTTTAATTATCCTTATTAAAAGAAATGCATATGTTCATTGTTACCTTCACATGCAGATTTATTTATTTATTTATTTATTTTGGGGCAGAGTCTCACTCTGTTGCCCAGGCTAGAGTGCCGTGGCATTAGCCTAGCTCACAGCAACCTCAAACTCCTGAGCTCAAGCAATCCTTCTGCCTCAGCCTTCCGAGTAGCTGGGACTACAGGCATGCGCCACCATGCCCAGCTAATTTTTTCTGTATATATTTTTAGTTGTCCATATAATTTCTTTCTATTTTTAGTTGAGAGGGAGTTTCGCTCTTGCTCAGGCTGGTCTCGAACTCCTGAGCTCAAACGAGCTACCCGCCTCGGCCTCCCAGAGTGCTAGGATTACAGGAGTAGCCACCTCGCCCGGCCAACATGGAGATTTTAACGTAAATGAGTTTGTTGTGAAAAATCAAATCCTACACTTCCATTTATGTGCAATTTTTTTCCAGTTTTAGTTGAAAAGGTTTTATGTCCTGTGGACAGAATTCTGTTCATCAGAATGTTGGCAAAAAGAGGGTGGAGTTTGATTCTGGAGAGGACGCGGGTGGCTTCGTCATTCATCCCTGCAATCAGCTGTGTCTGTTGTCGGGCAGGGCCAGACCTAAGCCTCATTTGGAGCCCCGGGCAGGGAAGGAGGATGGGAGAACCAATGATGGTCTCCGGGCGAGCCCCCTCCGTGTCTGCCACTGCTGTTGGGGCCTCTTTCTGGGGGCAGATGAAGGACAAGTGTGCCGCCCTCACCTGCCCCTGTCAAATGTGACAGGGCTGCCCGCCAGGCCCCCACGGTTTTCTGTCTCTGAACCACAACCGCTATGTCCCTGGTACAAAAATCTACTCACACCAGGCCCTGTCTCTGGGCCGTTGTCACCCCCGGCCTGGGTTTGCCGGCCCTTCCTTCCCTTAGCGCCTCACTCCCAGCCATGCACAGTTTGTGGCTTCAGTTTCATCTGCTGGGACGTTTTGGTGTCCAGCATCCCCGGGGTGGGGAGAAGAAAGGGGTGAAGGCCCAGGGGTCCGGGCCCTGAGCTGCTAACGATGTGGGGGACATGGGTGGACACACGCGTGTGCTGTGTATCATAACGTGCAGAACAGCGTTGTGAGTGTGTGCTTTCATCTGTGTATACAGTAGTCTGTAAGCAGTTGCTAATACAGTGGGGACATCCACTCACAATCTGAAGAAGACTGGAAACATATTGATTACCTAAGAGTTCAATGAAAAAATCGCTTTGTCCAGGAAGGAAGAGCAGTGAATACGGTGCAGAGAGCATTGAACTTGGAGCCAAAATTCCCTGGTTTAGTTCTCGTTAAACAAAAGTGTGCCACGCGCTGGGGTCTGCTCCGTACCAGCTGACGTGCTTCCTAGTCTGCGCCCCCGGGTCCCAAGTGTGGTGGCGGCAGCGTGCACGGCCTTGGCGCTCACACAGAACAGAGGCATCTGACCAGGCATGGGCATGTTGGGAGACTTCCTGGAGGTGGCGTCTGAGCTGGTGACGCAGATGGGTCTGCTCAGTGAAGAAGGGGAAGGAGGACTTTTGAGCTGAAGTCAGTAGAAAGGCACAAGGGCGTTCTTTGACACGAGAGCAAGTGACCCAGTGTAGCCAGGCTGACGGCAGCTGCGTTTTGGTGGGGGCTGTGGGGAAGCTGCACCGCCCCCCCCCCGCCCCCGGCATTCGTTTCTTCAGCTGTGAATCGGGGGATAGACACGGTCATCTCTGAAAGCCAGTGCAGTTCAAACATTGTCCCAAAGCTGTAGCTGATCGTGACGCAGTCCTGCTGGGTTAGGGGAAGATGAAAAAACTGACATCCTAGACGAGCCCTCCCTCCCGGCCTGCGTTTATCTTCTGACAGGTCAGCCTCATCGCTGCTGTTCTGCTGCTCTGATCCTTGTCTCTGAAAGTGCTTTTCCCCCTTCTCTTTTCTAGGCTGTTCTTGCTGGAGATTTAATCCTTTCTGCAGCGTCTATAGCTCTGGCACGAATCGGAAATACAACCGTCATCTCTATTTTAACCCAAGTTATTGAAGATTTGGTGCGTGGTAGGTTGCTTCTGATTTTTCCTCTGTTTTAATCAATCCTGGTATTTAGCCAGGCAATAAAACCACACCTCAAATGACCCTTTTCCTTGTTTACAGGTGAATTTCTTCAGCTAGGGTCAAAAGAAAATGAAAATGAAAGATTTGCACACTACCTTGAAAAGACCTTCAAGAAGACTGCGAGTCTGATAGCCAACAGTTGTAAAGCAGTATGTACGTTCTGTCTTTTTCTAAGTTAAAAAACTAAAACAAAACAAAACAAACAAGCAAACACCTTATTGCTCTTTCTTGGGAGCTAATTCTCCAAAAAAATATTTCACTGGAGAACCTTAAAATAGTATCCAAAATCCCCAGAGGTCAATGAGGAAAGAATTACAACTCCAGACAACAGAGAACTTCTGTTGTGGTTATCATTTTTGCTATCTTCTGATACGCAGACATTAACATTTCATCTTTCCCTCCCAAGAATTTTGAATCAAAACAAGTTTAAGATTTCCCCCAATCTAAGCACGACTACGAACAACTTACCATAAATCATTTCTCTCTTAAGATTGTTGTCACACTATTTCTGACATTTTAAAACATTATGAAGTGCTGCGTTCTTAAATATAATATTTACCCAGGAGAAAATATCTATTAGATTGTTCTACATATTTTTTTATGAGTAGTAGACCCTTCCAGTATTTTTACATGAAATATAAACAAGCCGTATTGCTTCAGAGTGTAAATTGAATGTGAACTATAACTTTTCCTCTGCTTCCTCCCTGGCCTGCCTTCTGTTCTCCGTATATGTGTGTATTTTTTTAAATCAGTGTTATCTTTAATGTGTAGACTAATGTGTGGTATCATTGTTAGCTCATGAATGAGAAACGATCTCTGCATAGAACTGTTCATCTGACCATCTCTTAGCCTAACAGGTGACAGAGACAAAACTTAGACAAGTGACGGTCCCGTGTAATTAGAGCCACAAGAAAGGAAGACCTCTGAGGGTCAAATGGAAATTGCTGTTGTGATATACTCCTAACAAAGTTAGAGTTAAAGAGCTTTTTCTCAGACCTGTCAGGTGGAAAAGTCCCTTGCTGATAGTGTCTGTTTTGAAAAGTGTCAGGAAATGTCTAATTGTGAGCAGAAAAGAACGAGGACAACATTTTCTTCCTAAAAAGACCTAATCGAAACCCTAAAGAATGTGAATTGTGTAGAACATGCCAGCTATAATCTCAGACATTTTTGTCTTTTTATTGAAAGGGCTATTATGTTTATATTTCTAAGAAATTACAAATGTGGTTTTTTTTAAAAAAGAGGTAGAAAATGCAGTAGACACTGGGTGCTCAATGAGAGAATGGCCTGTTCAGAGTGGGCGCCATAAGGCTGTTCATTGAGTATCGCAGCCTTGACGGCCCCAGTCTCCCTGAAGATCGGGATCCGCCCTCTTATGGCACGCTAGTGAGTTCGGGGAAGCTCGCTGATAATTTCACGAGTTTGGGACGGCCATTGAGAAATGCCAGCAGGTAGGGGCCTTTAGGAATTGGAAACAGTCACTGTTCACACAAAGCAGACATCCCCCAGGCACGGGAGGGCAGCACCGCATTGGAGCCAGAGCAGAAATTCACTCCGTAATGGAACCTCACCAAGGGTCCGAGGAGATGGACCTCATGCTCCAGGAAAGTCTTAATTGCGGCCACTGCCCTCTGCTTAAGAAGCCAAAGATAATGCACGTGTATTCTTTATAAAGAGCACCCTGGTGCTTCAAAGATTAGCAGCTACGCGGTGGACATGTAGATCAACATGGCTTAAATAACACGTTTTATGCCGTCCACTAGGAGGCATGCTGGCATCGTCCCAGAGCTGCCTACTTGGCATGGGATTTGTTCCCGAACTCCGCAGCAGTTAGAATAATAAAGCAAAATCATGGTGTGTGAGCTCTTTGAATACAAGTTTCTATATTTAAGTGCCCATGGGTGGAAATATTCCAGAGGTGTTATGTATTCAAAATTGCTATTTTTATGTACTCTTGGTGTTTAAAATGCAAAGCCATGCGAGCTCCGAAGGAATGCATGCAAAGCAATTAGACATACCAACAAGAGGGGATGAGGAGCATTTAAAGATCAGGATTATCATAGACCTCATGGGATTCTAAAATGTTTCGGAAATTTGAAGGAAACTTAAAAGCTTATAATTCATTCTACTAAGGACACCATTTCTTCGCACACTCCCCCTTTTCTAATGGTATTTTTAATGGAAATAATATCAAAATCTAAAAGAAGGCCATCTGGGAGGATTGTTGTAACTCATATTAAAATAGAATTGATTTTATTATCAAAAGATGATGGGCTGTTTATTTGCATATACAGTCATGCAAAATATATTCTGTAACTTACCAGCGAAGGCTGTGACTTGTTCCCTGGAAAATCTGATGGGATTGAGACCTGAGAAGTCGGGTGGCCTGTCCGGTGTTACTCAGCTAGACAGTGGCTAAGCTGGGACCTGAACCCAGAACTGGGTAAGGACCTCCTGCCTTGTTTTGCTCAGGATATTTCTCTGAATTTCTGTTTTCTCCGGGGCTACTTGTGGCCTGGAATCGGTGGACTGTCTTCCTGTTACTTTATTTTCAAAGCTCCAGGTTACACTACAGAACTTTGTTTCGTAGGTCATATTAGCAGAGAACACTGGTTTGGGGGGGGGGGTTTGTTTGTTTGTTTTTTAAATGATATTCCTATTTATCTACAGGCCTTATTCAAATTTTGTCAATTGTCCTAAAACTGGTCTAACAAAAGGGAAAAAAAATTTCTGGTCCAGGATCCCATCCAGGATCTCGTGTTGCATTTGGTTGTCATGAATCTTTAGTCTCTTTTGATGTGAACGGCTCCTTAGTCTGTCTTTGTCTTCTGCTACCTCGACACTGTGAAGAATGCAGCCCCGTTACGTCGTCGAGCCTCTCAAGTTGGATTTGTCGGGTATTTCTTTAAGATCGGATTCGGGCTACGAAGTTCTGGCAGGAGGAACACGACAGAGACTGCGCTGGCCTCTCAGTTATCACATCAGGAGGCAGGTGGCGTCTCTCCAGCCCAGCCCGGAGATGTGTGCTGTGATCGCTTGATTAGGGTGCCTTCTGCCAGGTTTCTTCCCTCTGAAATTACTATTTCTCCCTATTTCGGAGGAAGTATTTTCAGATTATGTAAATATGCGGTTTCTCATCAAACTCTCGCCCTCTGGTTTTAGCATCTCTTTGTGATTCTTTCCTGAGGCAGTTACTACTGTGATCGTTGCCAAACGGCACTTGTTCCAGTTCTGTCCTGCCTCCAAGTCCCTCTACAGTGGAGTCGATATTCTGTTGCAAGGAAGCTCTTATCTGTGTGTGCTCTTGGATTCTTACTTTAGTCTGTGGATTACAATTCATTATTATTTATTGTAATGCTCAGTTGTCCCATATTTGGCCAATGGGGAAGGCCCTGTGTGCTGGCTCCCGTGACCTTTCAACACGTCCCCGTCATTCTTCCAGCACTTTCTTCATGTCTGGCAGGAGATGCTCCAGGCTCGCTCTGTGCTTCCCAGCCCCTGGATCCAGCGTGTCTCCATGGAGTTCCTTGTGGTGGACAGTGGTGTCTAGAAACAAAATCTGGGCTGGGTGTCACTGTTTCTAGACCCTTGAGTGGACAGAGCTAGGAAATACATGTATGTGTTATATAATGTGTGCGCATGTGTGCATGTATCTTTCTGTGTCCACTCATGTTATTCAGAATCCTGAGGAATCACACTGACAGCTCCAAATGCATCTGACACCACGGTTTCAGTGTGGTTATGTTATTATTTGGTTCTATTCATTTTTATTGCATTTTAGGGGCTCCCTCCCATTCTTACTGATTCTGTGTTTTGGTTTTGAGGGGTTTGTTGTTGTTATTTTATTTATTTATTTATTTTTTGAGACAGAGTCTCACTCTGTTGCCCAGGCTAGAGTGAGTGCCGTGGCGTCAGCCTAGCTCACAGCAACCTCAGACTCCTGAGCTCAAGGGATCCTCCTGCCTCAGCCTCCCGAGTAGCTGGGACTACAGGCATGCGCCACTATGCCCGGCTAATTTTTTCTCTATATATTTTTAGTTGTCCAGATAATTTCTTTCTATTTTTTAGTAGAGACGGGGTCTCGCTCTTGCTCAGGCTGGTCTCCAACTCCTTAGCTCAAATGATCCACCCGCCTTGGCCTCCTAGAGTGCTAGGATTACAGGCGTGAGCCACTGCACCTGGCCTTGTTGTTGTTATTTTGAGTGTTCGAAAACATTAACGTGGCTCCCAAAGTCAGAACTGCACAAAACGCTAACCCCCTCTTCACCCTCTGCCCTGTTCCCACCTCCATCCTTCCCTCCACCCTGCAAGGAACAGTCTCATTGTCTGGTTCCTCCTCCCTCTGTTTCTTTTTGCACAAATGAGCACACACATGTATTAATATGTTATTTTCCCTTTTTTACTACAACAATAAGTGGGATACTGGCCTACTCGTTTGTTTTGCTTTTGCACCTTGCTTTCTGCAGATAACAATATATTGTGAAAATGATTCCATGTTGATTGGTAGAATCTTCCTCATTTTTAAAACAGCTGTATCGTATCTCATTGTATGGATGTAGCATGGTTTACTGAGCCACGGTTCTGTACACGAGCATTTAGGTTTTACAATTACAGATAATAGTACAACGGCTGACCTTGTGTTAATGTGTTTTTGTGTTGAGAGAAGTGTGCTTTCAGGGTAAATTTAGGGCATGTGTAGTTTTGTTGGACACTATCAAATTTCCCTCTCCTGGGGCTGTCCCCGTGTGCGTTTCCACCAGCAGTTTGAGTGTCCTGCCTGCCCCGCACCCTCACTAACTAAACGTGGCATTAGACTTTTGCATTTTTGCCAACCTAACAGATACCATATTGCAATGGAATTTTAATTTACGTCTCTCCTTTCTGAGTGAGGGTGAACATTTTTTCAGATGGTTCAGAGCTGTTTTTACTTACAGTTTTAATTTTTGTGAATTGTTTATATCCTTTGCCCAATTTTCTATTGGGTATTTTGTCTTTTCCCCCCTCAGTTTGTAAGAGCTCTTTATATATTAAGAATATTAGCTTTTTATCTGTGATATTATGTTGCACATATTTTCTGCCAATATTTTCAGTTGGTTTTTGACAACACTCTGTTTTAATGTTATTTTCTGTGGTGGTGGAGCTCAAATACTCTCCATGATTTTTCTTTTTCTTTTTTTTTTTTTTTTTTTGAGACGGGGTCTCGCTGTATTGCCCAGGCTGGTCTCAAACTCCTGGGCTCAAGAGATCCTCCCAAGTAGCTGGGACTACAGCGCCACCATGTCCAGCTAATTTTTCTATTTTTTGTAGAGATGAGATCTCACTCTTTCTCAGGTTGGTCCTGAACTCCTGACTTCAAGCAGTCCTCCCGCTTTGGCCTCCCAAAGTGCCAGGATTACAGGTGTCGGCCACTGCATCTGGCCTGCTTCACCATTTTTAGTAACTAATGTCACAATACATGTATGTATCAGAATATGCTTCCTAGGGTGGCACACACATAAGAGTTGCTTAGGCCGGGCATGGTGGCACACGCGTGTCGTCCCAGCTATCTGGGAGGCTGAGACAGGAAGGACGCACATACGCACGATGAAGCCCAGCTGTAGCAGCTGCTTTGAGCAGAACAATTAGTCGAGCTCCACTTTCTTTGACTTAATCATTTTTCATGCTCCACCCACTTGCGGAAAGATGTGAGCCATCTCTCTCCTGCTGGGCGCAAGCAAGCAGCGTTCCTGTCGAGTCCGCGCACGGCCGTGCCGGTTAGTGTGTTGTGCTGTGTCGCGTCTGATTTTCCTAGTTGTGGTAGCAGTTACTGGTCTTCTTGCCGTAGGTCCAGACAGTCCTTACCTGGGTTTGGGGGGACAGGACTCTGGGGTGGTCTTTATACTGTGGTAGTTGAAATCTGAGTAATTAGTTGTTCTTCCACCGTGTGTGAGGCAGAAGCTGCCCATTGAAAAGGAGCTCATTTCTCTGTTAGCAGATGTGAGTAGGGAGGGCAGGAATTGTTAGCTTTTGTCATCATCAACCATGTAAGAAGGTCTTGTTTGTTTGTTTGTTTGTTTGTTTTGAGACAGGGTCTCACTCTGTCCAGGCTGGAATGCATTTGTATGATCATAGCATCATTGCAGCTTTGAACTCCTGAGCTAAGTGATCCTCCTGCCTCAACCTCTGGAGTAGCTGGACTACAGGCATTCGCCACTGCACCTGGCCAAGTTTTTAGAAATTTTTTTTAGAGATAGGGTCTTGCTATGTTGCCCAGGCTGGTCTTGAACCCCTGACCTCAAGACCCTTCCACCTCAGCCTCCCAAAGTGCTGGGATTATAGGCATGAGCACCACCCCCAGCCACATAATAAATATTTATGGAATAGTGTGAGGTTTAACTAAAATAATACAAAGTGCTGATCATATGTGTTCCATAAATTTTAACTCATTAAGTTTAGAAATTTTTTTTTTTTAATCTTTTACTTTTCAGGAAGAAAGTTCATATTTCTGTTTGGCTTTGTGTTGAGGAAATGGCATTAATCTCGCTACAGGAGATTGCCTCATTATCAGTTATTTCTGCTTCGGAAAAGGAGTATCATTCTGTTCTGAGCTCAGCTTATCCCAGGCAGCCCAAACCTTGCTGTGCTCCGATCCTTCGAGCCAAGTTGATGCATCATGGGTATCTTGGCTTCTTTCGAAGTTTCTAGGTTGTCCTCCATGGTCTCCCAGACTCTTTAGTTGAAAAGAGGAGCTTAAGAGTAGGGGCCGCTAGTGGTAAAGGCTTTGCTGTTGACCGCAGTTACGAGCTTTTTATTCACTCAAGTAGCCACCTGAGCTTTTATGGCGTGTGCAGTTTTGTCATCACTTACAGCCAAGGGTTACACGGTCACAGACTTGATTAGTCATCAAAAAGCAGTCACAGGGCTGAGGAAGGACATTCTGTGATCTGGGTTGAATTAGCAGAGGTGCGTGGATACCGCCAAGGCTCCCGTTTCTGGATCCAGTGGAGGAGGAGGAGGAGGGGGAGGAAGATGATGATTATTAATAACAGCAGACGTACACTGAGTTCTAACCAGATGCCAGCACTATACATACTGAGGGCTTAAATGTAGCCCCACATTTATTTCTCCCAGCAACCCTAGGGGGCAGGTGTCTGTTAATTCTGCATGTTACGGATGAGGAAACTGAAGCACAGGATGATTAAGCAACGTGCCACGGTCACTTGGCAACTGTAAGGGGCGCGAATCCAACCCTGGCAGTTCACTGCAGGGCCGGCACCGCTGCGCCAGGCCGACGTCCGAGCAAAGTGCGGTCCTTGACCGGAGAACCACAGAGGGAGGGACTGAGGGTGAGCGGACAGGCTTGTCATCAGCCGTCCCTACTGCAGAGCCCCATCTGGCTTTCTCATTGGCAGTCAGCGTAGACACTTCCTGTCCGGTGCAGCAGAGACCGGCGCCCCCTCCCCCTCTGCTTTCTGCCCGGGCTTTGTTTCCTGCAAAGGCAGCCCGGCTGCTTAGCACGCTGGGCACAGCGGTGGGGAACGCAGCCAGCCAGTCTCTTTGGAGTTTAAAGGCGGCTTTTGGAAGTCCAGTTTCTCCCCCACTGAAAGCGGGCAGGGGGGCAGCTTTTATACAGTTACGTTAGTTCTTGCAAGAGAAATATGGAAATAGACCAGTGTGGATCCTTCTGATATGAAATGATGTCTGGGTCTGAAGCCCGAGGCTTAAGGCTGTTACAGACACGTCGAGAAATAACTGCATTCAGAAATCAGTGGACTCATCAAAGATTATTAAAAGAAAGGACTACAGATGGGGCAATCTGTGGCAGCGTCGTGTGCGATGACGTTAGCTCTCTAGCCCCAAGGTGAGGGATCAGTCCGTAGAGGTTAGTAAAGCCAACAACAATTGGGCCAGTTTGCTGGGTGCTGGAAGCCAGCATGTCACACGCCAGGGTCCATTTCTTCTGCATGTCAGAAAGGTTTACTCAGCCTGTTACCAGCAGAACTAGTCTAGTTGTAGCTCAGTTTTTCCTTAGCCACGCAAAGACTGTCTGAAAGGGGGGTTGAGAAAACAATCTGAGACTGAAATTCTTTCATGGAAAACACTATTTCGTCCATGCTCGGCCTCCCTCTGGCGTGGTAGCTCCTGGCTGTACGCAGTCTAGCCTCGCTACCTCGCATTTCAAGGAACGCACGTGTGACTCCTCCACCAAGCGGCCGGCTGCCTCGCCTCCACCCGGCAGCAGTTTCTCAGAACCCGCTCTGTGTTTCAGGTCTCCGTTCTAGGATGCCCTGACCCAGTGGTGCACGAGATCGCCTATCAGTACGGAAAGAACGTGGGCATAGCTTTTCAGGTGGGTGCGCTGCTTACTCGTAAGAATGGTGGTGTGTCGTACGGTTGGCATTTTCCCCCGGGCTGTCCATCTCAGCAGTGAGAATAGTGGCCATGATGTGGCGCGATGGTGCTTTTCACGTTGCCTTTTTCCTTTGCCAGCTAATAGATGACGTGCTGGACTTCACCTCGTGTTCTGACCAGATGGGCAAACCAACGTCAGCGGATCTGAAGCTTGGGTTGGCCACTGGCCCTGTCTTGTTTGCTTCTCAGCAGGTAGGTTCAGAGACCACGGGTCTCGATTCGCGCCTGGCTCTGTGCCCGAGGTCTCGGAACTAGTCATCTCACCTCTCTAAGCCTGTTTCCTTATCCATAAAATTGAAAAAATTATTACCTTCCTTCCGGAGTAGTGGTGAGGATTATCTGAGGTAATATTCCTTAACTTTATAAACTGTGAAGTGCTGGGTGCGTTTAAGGTAGCATTCTGATTATTTCCATACTTGGGGCACTGGCAGGGTGAATGGTGTCCACATCTTGATCACAGGACTGGACTCTGGTGTTCCTCGGAGCGCCCTGAGGCACCGAAGGGCAAGGGCCTCCAAACGTAGGAAATGCTGAGAAGGTCTCCAGTTCTGGAGGTTTAATGGGACTGTGCTGCTCTGAGAGAGGCCTCAGAGCCTCGGCCGTTGTCTCAGAATGCCAGGAAGTCAGTGGAAGGCACTGGGGCCACACGGTCCCTCCCTCTCCAGACTGAGGGACTGTCGGGGAAGGAAGGAAGTCAGGCTGTCTCCGGCATCTTGGTGGGGATGAAAGGCTTGGGAAGCTTCAAAGGCGCTGCAGCAACGTACAAAGCAGACATCTCACAGCCTGCTCTGGACCCTGGCACGTTGCCCTTGGCTGTGCCAATGTTATTTAAAGTGAGACAGTAGCTGGTGCTTGGACATCTTTTTAATAGATTTTCCTCTTAGTAGTATTTAATTTGTTATTTGGCAAAGCAATGAAGATGTTTATCACCATGTCATGAAATTAAAAACTAGCTCTTTGGTCTAAAAGAAATTATATGGACAGCTAAAAACATATATATAGAAAAATTAGCCGGGCATGGTGGCGCATGGCTGTAGTCCCAGCTACTCGGGAGGCTGAGGCAGGAGGATCGCTTGAGCCCAGGAGTTTGAGGTTGCTGTGAGCTAGGCTGACGCCACGGCACTCTAGCCCAGGCAACAGAGTGAGACTCTGTCTCAAAAAAAAAAAAAAAAGATAATTCATGCCCTCCATAGAACTTGGTAGTTCTGTTTTGATATAGAAACCAGTGACCTTGCTTTTGGTGAGTTTCTGATTTGAGAGAGGAAAGATCATCTTTTGTCCACAATGCAGCGAAGCCATTGCCGGGGGCATTCTTCCCAGGGGAGGCCAATGTCTTGGGTGTCTGGACCACGTTACCCTGGCCGACATACCAGTGGACAGCAGCCAAGCGAGGAATGCGGGTGTTGGGGCACTTTGTAGAAACATCTGGCCTCATTATTGCCAAGCTCCATCCTCGCAAACTTGAGGCCGAGGTGAGGAGTGAAAGGTGTTCTATAAGTGGGTCTCTCCTCCCAGTGAGACTAACTTGCCAGCCAGAACTCAGAGAGCGCATTAATACACGTGCCAAGTTCTGACAAAAATTCATGAAACTCCTTTTCGTACATTAAGGCAGCAGTGAGGAATATTTTGTTTTACCATAAACCCACAAAAAAAGTATGCATGAGCCATGTAAATGTAAAAGTATGCCTGAGATGAGAAAAATTAGTCACCGGCTACCATCTGTACAACTACAGACATCATCTACTCCTCAGATGCCGGTTAGTGAATGTAATGGGCTGAGTGTGCTGAAATCCAGCCAGCGCAGTGAAGACTCCATTGAGCTGGGTTCTGGGATCATCAAGATAATTAAGGAACCAGACCCTCCGTGAAGCAGCTTACAGTCTACTAAAGCTGTTAGACTTCTGGAATCTTAGCATCATGGGGCTCAGGACAAGATTTATAATTGCTAAGTTGAATCCTACTTAAACCTTAAGAGGACCGGGTGAGAACAGGCTGGCCTCTTCTGCCTGTCTTTCACAGTGAACGTATTTCAGAAGAAACTAATTTACTTCCCTTTACACAAAGGGGTAAGGGCTGATTCTGTCTTCACATACAATGCGGGGTGGGTGGGAAGTGGACCCCTCCTACATACTGATCTGAAAAATGCTGGGATTTTTTTTGTGTGTGTTTTTTAAAGCAAAAAGAGCAAATAAGGTTACAGTGCCGCAAACCACGGTTTTCTGTGTGCTTCACCGGGAAACCCCAGAGTCATGAGGTCCCCACTCACTCTCAGCAGACAGACTCTCCTCATCTGCCCAGAGGGCGAGGGGGAGAGGAGTTCAGACGGCGCATTGCAGCTTCAGAAAAGGGAACACAGCGCGTGTCCAAGCAGGAAGTGACTCGGGACAGGACTCATTGCAAAAGCAGACTGATTTTTCTGCCTGGTGGCGCATGGGCCAGAGTTAGTCAAATACGTATTTATGAATTGTTTTCTAATAAAACAGCAAGTTTAGACCCTACTGTGGGTTATGCTGTCACAAAGGATTCTTACTAAGAAATTCGTCAAAAGATTTATAGCACTAAAATTAATTGTGGGTAAAACAAGTTCCACAAAACTAGCATGAGATTGTGCAGTATCTTCTTTTCATGAAAATGCATTCTTAGTTTACAAAGGATTCTTTTAATCTGTTACCTCTAATCTCACAACTCGTCTTTGTGGCAGATATTATGATATCTATTCTACAAACAAACTGCCGCTTACACCTCACCAAAATGAAGCAGCCCGTAAATAACAGAGCAGTATTCACCTTCCTGTCCCCGTGTCACCATTGCCAACTGGTAATGTTGATAAAGTTAGTGCGGGACAAGCTTGTGCGACACCCAGCAGGTCTTCCCACAGAGCAGGTAACTGGTCCACCCTGGCACTGACGACACCCAAAAATTAGCCCCCACGTCACACCTTGATTATTGTGGTTAACATGCCTTTTAGCGGAGCAGTTAGTTCTAAGATGTTTGTAATCCTTTGCTATAGGCAGGTGATTTTATTTGCAGATTAGATCGTCTTTGAACTTCTCCATTTGGGAACACAGCCTGAGTCTCTCTGGACTAGGACAAGCAATCTTGGGAAACCGCTTTTGTCTTTTTAACTTGGCGTGATGGGTCGTCTTGGAACTGGAATTTGCTGAACCCAGCACTTGACAGAAATTCCCTCTCCTTTGGATTCCACTGTTTTTAACATCTCTCTGAAGGGTTCGGTACAGGGGATAACATTTGGTACAGAGGATTAAGTTTCAGGATTTCTAGAGAGATCCCAGGGATGACAGTATTATGTGTCGTACATATTTTCTTTAAGAACAGAAACATTATGTTGATTGGATTTTGAAATTCTCAGAAACAAAATGGAAATGTTTTTCCTTTCTTTAGTGAGACTACATTAATTCTCAAATATGTTTAAAAAAAAAAAAAAAAAACAAATTAAGACTTTCCTTCCTTCTGCTTTTCTTCCTTATTTGATAAGTCACCAGACCTAAATGTCAGGCTCTCGCCATATTTCCAGCTGCCACCACCAGCCCCTGCACCAGCTGCACGGGCTTCTGCTATTGTGGTAACTAGTTGGTGCCTTAGAGCTACCCACGCTTTATTTGGGTCAATTTAATCCAATTTACTTATCACATCGGTAGTTTAGATTATGGACAGATTTCACAGAGTTAGAACCTGATTTAAGCACAGGTGGTTTGCCTACTCTTAAAAACAGAGCCTGAGCAAACAAAGTCTTCCTTATTTCTCACTAAATCTGCAGGCAGGCAACTGTTCTTCCTGTTATGTTTCTCGTTTCTTCTCCGCATACACACTGAGGGGCTGGGGGAGTGCCTAGGGGCAGAGTCTGGTGTTTGCATATTAAAATTGCACACGCTACATGTTTTGAAGGAAGGATATAGTCACACTCAATGCAAATACTTTTTGTCAAATTTTGCTTTCTCAGTGCTTTTTATAGTAAAAAGCATCAGAGAAACCACCCAATCAGCACGTTTTACCACACTTGGTACTGCAGGAAAAGCTCATACACTGTAAACAAGGTAATTTTACCAGAAGCCCAGGAGAGGATCACATCGGTGTTGAGGATATGGCCGTCTAGATACCCAGTTTGGGGATGTGGTCTTAAAAAAACTACAACAGGCCGGGCGTGGTGGCTCACGCCTGTAATCCTAGCTCTCTGGGAGGCTGAGGTGGGCGGATCGTTTGAGCTCAGGAGTTCGAGACCAGCCTGAGCAAGAGCGAGACCCCACCTCTAAAAATAGAAAGAAATTATATGGACAGCTAAAAATATATATAGAAAAAAAAAAAAAAAATTAGCCGGGCATGGTGGTGCATGCCTGTAGTCCCAGCTACTCGGGAGGCTGAGACAGGAGGATCGCTTGAGCCCAGGAGTTTGAGGTTGCTGTGAGCTAGGCTGACGCCACGGCACTCACTCTAGCCTGGGCAACAGAGTGAGACTCTGTCTCAAAAAAAAAAAAAAAAAAAAAAAAAAAAAAAAAAAAAAAAACTACAACAAATGCCTACCTGATTTGGCTTTTTACCACAAAAATTGATTGATTCGGGCTTTCCTGATTGCTTTCTTGTGAAGCTTAAATTATCCTTGAAAGATCAGTAACTAAAGCAAATTACTGGTTTTCATTTAAGAACAAGGCAGTTGCTGGCTCTTTAAATTCTGTGAGCATCTTAGCAACCTCTACGTGTTTAGAACGTTGTATTAACACACACTTTGCTCTGAAAGGAACATGATTACTTCATCTGCCGTCATTCGGTTGAGGTTTTTCTATGTGTGGCCAGTTTTTTCTTCTAGCATTACTAATACCCTGTGATGGTTACGGGACGACAACTTATTTCATCCCTCAGGTTCATTGCCAGGGAAAAACTGGCAACTGTGTAAGCACGTGTCCAGGAGCAAAGACATCTTCCCTCTTATTCCATGGAACCATGAACTGTCAGAACTGAAGGATTTCAGATCCTGAGACAGATCAGGAGGCTAACACCTAAGAGGTTAAGAAACTCACTCAGAATGTGGCAGCTGGTGGTAGAAGCAAGACTAGAGCTGGGATCTGGGAAGTGAAGTGATCTGGTATCCTCACTCCTTGTGCTGTTCATGTTGGAAATGCTCCTAAATAGTTGCTAAGTATTGTAGGACATGGATTTTATCCTCACTGCCTTTTGTACCTGTTTTCTTTTTTCCACCTTATTGCCATCAGCTTAATTCTGGTCCTTTTTGTAACTTACTACAGTAACCTGATGGATAGATCTACCTCTGTCTCCTCTAATCATTTTCACCTTTGGCTGCACATTTAAAATATCTGGGGAGTTTTGAAAACCCTGCTGCTCAGGCTAAACCCCGAGCTGGTATAATCTAAATCTTTGGGAACAGGATCCAGGCAGTGGTGTTTAAACTGCCTCAAATGTCCCCAGTTTGCAGTCGGTGTCAAGCGCCATTGCTCAAATCCACACTCTAAGCTGCTTGGCAGAGCTGTGCGTGCTCATAAATACCCTCTGCTCAGAAACCTCAGTAGCTTTCAAGTGGCACTCAATTTAGTACGTAGAGTGAAATGCCTAATTCCCGCCACCATCCGAGGCCAGTCATTCTCAAAATGTCAGCAGAAACAGGAAGTATCAGCGTCACCTGGGGATTTGTTAGAAATGCATGCTCATCCCATCCCTGCTGAACCGGACCTCGGGCCGTACAGGTGACTGCTGCAGTGTAAAGGTTAAGAGCCACACCGTTTTAGAAGCGGCTTTATTCCTCCTGCCTCTTACTCAATATTGGGACTGAGGGCAGAACAGCAGAACGAACACAGACTGAGTGGCTGCTTTTCCTGCGCACCTCGCAGCGCCCGGGCATAAACGGCGGACGTCTCCCTTAGCTCAGCTTCTTTAGTTGCCAGTTTATTGCTCCCCACATCTAGACATTTGATCACCTTTTTGTTGTTTCTTACTATTATTTCCTGTCGTTACAAACGAATGTTAGAACATTTGATTCATTCTCTCAAGAGCAATAACTAGATTTTCTTTCTTTATGGTTAGTTTCCAGAAATGAATGCTATGATAATGAGACGGTTCAGTTTGCCGGGAGATGTGGACAGAGCTCGACAGTATGTATTACAGGTAAGATTATTTTTAAAAGGCACAATGTGGCAAAATCCCTTAACCAAACAAATAATGTAACATTAACTAAATTTTAGATGCAAGACTAAGTTTAGTCAACTCTTGACAAAAACTGAGAAGGAAGAAGTCATTTTTCTCAATTTTAATTAATTTTCATTTTTCTTCTAGACTGCTTCCGAAAGATTTTAGTCTAACTGGTCTTGGGTAACACCTGGACATTAATTTTGCTTAAAAAGTTACCCAGGTGATTCTAATGAGAAGGAAGGGTTGAGACCCACTGGTTTGGAACCAGCCTTCCCCATCTCCATCAGTAGCATCTTACGTTCCCAGTCACCCAGACTTGCCTGCAACCTGGCCCATGCCCTTGTCCTTCCTACAGGCAGACTATTACAGTAGTCTATCCTCACTGGCCTTTCCTAGTCCATCTTATATTAACTGTTATAAAAGTGACTAAAGAAATTATCAATTAAAAAAATCAAAACCAACATAGGCAAACTGTACTAAAATGTTTTCCTTTAAAAGAGAGAACTGTTTAAACTCGATGTTCAGGGGCTAGTGGCTTGTTTCAAATATATTGCCATATATATTCAGGCATTTTTCTGTAGAAGTCAGCTCTTTGCAAATTTTCAGTTTGGGTGACTGTCTTGAGAATGAGCTATCCCCAAGTTCAAAGTCATTTGGAACCAACAGATCTACTGAACGAGATGGAGTAAGCAAACAACTGTTACTAAACAGATCTGATCTGTACTTAGTGCATGACTTGAAATAATGCCAAATAATTACCTTTCATATTTTTAAAACATTTAAAAAGCAACCTCCTCCCTTCTTCCAAAAGGAATATATTTCTCTCTTAACTGACTGTTCCGTTAAGCATTATAATCTAATGTGGGTCACTGCCTTTTTGGAGGCTGGTTTGGCAGTACTATAAAAACTAAGGTGGGCGCTGTAGCTGACAAGGAAGTCAGCATCCTTGGGAGAGGTTCTGGCTTCAGAAATAACAGTATTACTAAAGGCTGGAGTGAGAAGTGGGACTGAAAAGAGGGAAATTAATTGTAGCTCTTATGAAAATAGTGAAGTTCCAGCCATCCCACCCAGAAGTGCACTTAGAAGAAAACCCACAGTAATGTTCTCTAAACAAATTCTCCAAAGTCTTCCAAATTCTAGCTCCCTGTTCACCTACAGAGCTTCTAAGTCTAGTCCCTAGTCCCTCACTAAATGTGAATGGACAACTCAGGATTACTAGTTAACTAACGTTTGCTCAACAAGAGAGACCAAAATAAACAGAAATAAAGACTCAGGAAAAATATAAGCACAGGATGGTTCAAGAAGATACTGCATTCATAAAATAAGGACAGGGTAGTATTTTAAAAATGAGTAAGAGCAAGCTCCAAGAAATTGAAAATGATTGTGAAAAACGAAGTCCAAAGGAGGGCTGCCATCTAAAATTGTAGAAATCTTCCAAAGGTATAAACAGAAAGGGAAGAAATGAAAAATGAGAAAAGCTAAGACGATCAGTACAGTCATGTAACAAATATTTCAGGAAGAAAATAAAAAAGTGGTCACCTACAAAAGGAAAAGGCATCAAAACTGGCTTGAGTGTACAGCAAAAACACTAGATGCTAGAAGGCAGTGGAGCAAGGGCTTCCAAACGAGGAGGAAGCATGTGAAACTTAAGAGTGCTCGACTCAGTTAAACCATCAAATCTGAAGGCAAAAGAAAGTCATCACACATAAGGACTAAAAAGCTGACTTCCCATGCACACTTTCGGGGTAGGTTATTTGCATATGTACTAAAGCAAAATGTGCAGAAAAAAGAAGGCAGGCTTCTGTACAAAAAGGCACAGCAAACTAAAACGTGTCATGTTTTAAGCAAATTGGTAGAGTATAGAAAATCAGAGGCTTTTCAAACCATAATGTTAAGAATGTTCTACTTTCAATGACAGGGATCATGAGCCAGAGAGAGGGAAATAAAGTTACAGTATATGACTTGATCCTGTAGTAAGTATTTTTACATCATAGAAATAATAAATACTTTATTAGTGTTCAGCTTTTAGAAAGAACCAATACTAAAAACCTGGTTACGTAATAGAATCTAAATCTATAGTGTGACGGTATAGTCTGAGGAAAGGACAGAAGCACTGGTACCCACATACATGGCAAAATCAGAAACCGATGCCACATGGTAACAGAGGTCATCTACGGGACTAAAGGTGGCGATACAATGATCCAACCAGGCCGCACAGTATGGGGAGGCTAAATCCTCATCTTAAAAAAAAGTAATAGATAATAAATTAGTAAGAAACAGAAATTAATGGATGCAGCTGGTGCCTTTGGGAGACATGAACTGTTGATTTTCATCATAAGCCCTCCCTCTCTGGACTTTCATTTTATGGTGTCTGTATTCTTTTTTATTTGAGGTAGATATTTTACATGTGTAGAACTTTTTAAAAACTCTGAAACTTAAGTAAAAAAATACAGCAAGACAGACTGTACTTGGTATCAATGAGTTAGCTGCTTTGAATGCTAATAGAATAAAAATTGCTTCAATCTTAGAAAAGGGCCTAAAAGCAGCCAGGGAAGCTACTAGCACTACGAGTTGGAAAGGGAACACTAGAAACACAGTTTGGCTATTAACTGTGTAGCTGACCCTTCAGCTCATCTGATCTCAAAAGTATGTTTTAATCCACTGTAGGAGGAATTTAAGCGCCGGTACAGCCAGTGACAGGCATCTGTTCTGTTTGTTCTGTCCCGTAGAGTGATGGTGTGCAGCAAACAACCTACCTCGCCCAGCGGTACTGCCACGAAGCAGTAAGAGAGATCAGTAAACTTCGACCATCCCCAGAAAGAGATGCCCTCATTCAACTTTCAGAAATCGTGCTCACAAGAGATAAATGATAATTCTTTCTGTTCTTTCTGGCAGCTATTTTACCAGACTGTGCCTAAAGAATTTTATGGAATATACTTTGCTTCATGTGCACATAACCAAAAATCATTTTAAAAAATACTATCAACCTTATTGATGGGCAATTTTTTTTATTGGCAGTGTTTTTTCAGAAAACTTTTTAAATGTAATTAAGCCATCTGAATCTGTCAGTCTAGTCCTATAAATTTGAATCGAGGTATCTTGATGGTTATATGTGGTATTGTTTACACTGTTAATATCCACATGTAAAGCCATTACACAAATAAATAATCAATGGTCAATGTTAAAATGCGAATGGTTTGTCTTATTTCACCACAGGAGTAAAGGTCAGAAAACTATGAAGTCTGCATTTAAGTCCACATTAGTTATATTTTGACAGTATCCAAAATTCCGTATAGGAGAATGGTTTATTATAAAAGACTGTACATAAAATTTAGACAACAGGTTATATACAAATTAAGAGAACATTCCACTTAAAAAACGAAAAGTAGAAGGTAGCTAGCTGATCACTAATGATACTTGGTTTAAAATTAACAAAGGCAAAATGCATATGAAACAGTCACATTGATTTGGTAGTAATAATGTTCTTTAATTTTCAGAAATAAATGTTTTGTACTAGTCTTACCATTCACTATGCTGTTATAAGTCTGTAACGTCCAGTACATAACTGTAATTTGAAATCCAAACAAATCCTCAATACACAGAAACCCACGCTTGAGTGCTCTACTTTAATATCCTAAGCAATACAGAATTATACACAAGAGAAAACATCCCGCTAACCTTCCCTTAAATTAAGAGGAGACACACAAAGTGCATGTATTGCATTTCAATTATGTCAAAAGATAATACAAATCTGTTGGATAGGTATATATCTCTGTTCACTGATTAATACATGACCCACCTTTTTCCCCAATTATTTTATTTTAAAATCTTAATGTTGCTAGTGCCAGGTAGCCTATTCACAAATCAATTGTATCCACTTTTACAATATGTAAAAGGTACTTATAATTTCATTGAACCAGTGTACAAAAGTCCACTGTAAAACTGAAGGACTGATACGGCAATCCTTAAGAATTTTACCTACAGAATGAAAGTGAACACTTTGACACATATTCGTAGCTTCAAAAGTTACTTTTAAAAAGGAATTCAGTAGATTGACTTGTAAATAACCGTCTTGGATTTTGAATCTGCAAAAATCCATCACATTGCTGTTGGGACAGACTGAGATAAGGCTAAAATTTTTTTCCAAGTTAATATACTGAGAAAATAGAACCATAATTCTGCAATAAATCATTATCTTTTATTATTTTTTTTTTAAAAGCAAACCAGTGAAGGAAAGGACAAAAACCTTTGGTTCACTTAAGTATTTATGAATGGAAAAAATCTATAATGCAAATTTCACTCATTAAAAAAAACTTAGGTACAAATTACACCATTACAGATAACCCCCTTTTTGTTTCTTTTGTTCTACGTGGAGACCTTGGAGACTCAATTCATTTCAAGAGACCTAAATATGAGTACTCCAGGTAAATATTACACAAATTGGAAGCATCTTGGAATTTTTAAGTATATTTCAATACATAAATTTTTATGCATGCTTTAAACAAACAGTATTTTTAAATGAATGAGAGAATCTAAACAAAAACTATGACCAGCACCAGCATTTAAGTTTTCTGATTTTAATATTAGTCTGACATAGCGTTAGTAACCATGCTGCACTGAAACATGTAATGGTACAATCTGAATCATGATTCGTTAAATATTATACCCCACTTCCCCAGAATATTTAGGCTGGTCATAAAGTTAAAAATGTGTAAGTACATAAGCATAATCAGTTATGGACAGCCACTTGTAGAAATTGCTATTTAGCAATACACAAACTGTCTCAAAGATATATGCTTATAGGTAGACATTCAATTATACCAATAAAACAGCATTTCCTGAAAATATGGGCACATTTTAAAACATATTAAGACAACTCTGTTAACCATAATAGTCCCACAATATGACTGAGTAATAACAAGAACCTACTTTAAAAGAAAAAAAATTAATCAGTATAGTGCATGATTGATTCAACATAGTTCCCAGGGAACAGACCAGTCACTCGATTGCAGACTCCTTCATACCAGCCATCATCATTCTTCTTTATAACATAGATGATTGCACCCTCCATAAATGACAGCTCATCATCCTTGTCTTTTGTGTAATCATATATTGCAACAACTATGGAGAAAACAGTTGAAATATCACATGAGTGTACTATATTCAACATTTACTTGAATTTTAAAATTTAATACCAATGAAATTTATAACAAAATCAACTATTTTTGTGAAGATTCTTAATTTTTGTATCTATCAGTATAGGTAGGTCAGTGGCCAACCATGTGCTTATTAAATCACTGGCTTGAACTTAGGGCCAAATTGACAATCTGATTACACTAGTCAACAGGTTCTACCAACTTCTTTAAGAAAGCTCTCTAAATTTTAGGATTTATTAGTTGTTTCAATTCATTCATTTAGTCCCTTACCATATGCAAAGCACCATTTTTCAAAATAATTATTGAGCAAAGCTGCATAGCCATTTGGTAAACCAAGTAACAACCCAAGCTATCTAATCTGAAAATACACAGTTAATGGGAAATCACATCCTACTCATTCAAGAATCTATGCTAATTTATGGGGGTATGCCTAGATTTTTTTGAGCAGAATTTTTTTTTTTTTTGGTGGAAATAAGTGAGTGAAGACTCATTAATTAACATTTAGAGAACTCTGCAATTCTGTGGTATCTGTGATTCTTTTCAGTTCAAAATACAGGTTAAATATTCCTTATCCAAAATGCCTGGGACCGGAAGTGTTTCAATTTCAGATTCTGAAATAGTCACATGTACATAATGAGTGAGACATCTTGGGGATGGGACCCAAGTCTAAGCACCAAATTCATTTGTTCTAATACACATATACCATATACACATAGCCTAAAGGTAATTTAATAAATTACCTTTATAAACTATTGTGCACCTGCATTTTGACTGCAACTCATCACATGAGTTCAGGCGTAGAATTTTCCTCCTGTAGTAGGCAAGCACTCAAAAAGTTTCAGATTTTGAAGCATTCCAGATTTCGAATTTTCAGATGAGGGATGCTCAACCTGTATTTGCTTTTTGGCAAGCAGTGTTGTAGAAAGGGAAGGCAATCTAAAAAGTACTAGTTTTCCATACTATTGATTTATGAATGTATTCCCTTAACTCCAACCTTTATAGCATAGTAATTCTGAAATTGTATGTAATTTTATAGTATGCGTGTAAAACGGTATGTTTTATCTGTTTTTTCAACTGATTTACTTCATTTATTCTAGGTTTTTTTTTCCTTAAAATAGGGAGTTTTAAGATATTTACAATATTCTGGAATTCATTTTTCCCCTAAGAAAAATGGCCTCTCTCCATAATTATTCTGAATTAGTGACTTATGATAAGGAGACCATCTAAAGTACTGATCCATAATCATCACTTGCTAAGACAGGCTGTCTTTTCTCCCTTTAAAGAACACTATTAAGTAGACTCAACAAATCCATTCCCCTCCATTGTCCTGCAACAACCTTGATATGCTTAATGGCAGATCAATTTTTAAAATATGCAGAATAAATATTAAATAATTATCCTAGAATTATTTTTGGCTAAATAACCACCCAAGAGGATCAGGTGATTGCTGGAGATAAACTATTAGTAAAGAAAATCATATAATACAATCAATTAATTATCAATTATTAATAATTGTTTAATTTGGGTAACATTAATTTGTACTCAGAGTCACAGTGGGTTACATTTTGAGTGGTACAGATGTCTTTAATACTGATTGTGACAAAAGCCTGATACCCTTAAGTCTTTCAGCAGAACAGAAATTTTATATTCTCATTTCAGTTCTACTTATGCAAAGAGCTGGTAAAAGTACTGAACCAAATTATGTTTCTATTTTCCAAGTCCCTCTTTGTAAAAGAAGCCTAGTCCCATCCAACCTCCTGCCTTATGCACATATTCCCCTCATACAATTTCTCTTATTGCTAAACATTTAACCCAGTAACAATCTGAGGTCCACTCTACTCTCCAGGATCCTAATCCATATAAAGAGCCAAACTCCCCCTGTATGTGCTATAGGATTCTTTCCAACTCAAAGTCTAATTCTGTAATCCTACTTCTACATGATAAATATTTGAAGACAGTTATTTACCTTCTATGTATCTATCTGAAATCTTCTTTTCCCCAACTTAGGAACAATGCTTTCAACTGTTTCTCACTATAGATGCACTTTCTAGATATTTCAGCCTCCTGATCAATTCCCCATTGAAGGCATTCCTGTTTGCAAGATCTTGAAATGTGGTACTCAAAAGTAGACATAATACTAGCCTTACAAAAATAATACGATCAGATTGGTACAGACCAGGCTAAAGTTAACATATCCTAAGAATATGGCTTTTGGAACAATCATGTCATAAACTTTTGACTTACATATTCAACTGAAATCTGATTAAACCAGGTTTCATTAATCTTGTGATTATAAAGATGACTATGAAAGGCTTTAAATATCCTACCTAAATCTCCATTTTTGATTTGGACTAGGGTTCAGCAAACAATGGCCCATAGACAAATCTCAGCCACCACTTTTTTTGTAAATAAAGTTTTACTGCAACACGCCCGCATCTGCTCATTCATGTATTGTCTGTGCTGCCTTTATGCTACAACAACAGAGCTGAGCAGCTGGGACAGAAACTAGATAGCCAGCAAAGTTTACAAGATTGACTATCTGGCCTTGTACAAAGAAAGTGTGTTGACCCCTAGTTTAGGATCGTTATTTCAACTTGTGAAGACATGTTTAAATCCTTTTAATCCTTAAGCTCTATAACTATTGGTTAATAATGAAGTGTATGAACATTAACATTATTAACATTATCATTCCAAATTTGTCAACTTAAATAAATACGATGGTCCCATTTTCATAAAGTTAAATTTGCTTTACCAAATAAGAAAATATGGGTAAAAACACAATTGAAGATTACTCAAGTTTTCATCTTCTCTATTTGAACGTACGTGGGAATCCAAATATAAAGTAGAATATTCAAGACTTCCTTAACAGCATGTAAATTATTTACTGATTACAAATATAAAAAAGGAAAACAAATTTACTTTTGCCACACATTCAAAACTTGAGCAGGAATGAATGCCACTTGTCTCAAGAGCTATAGCTACCTGTTTAACGTCAGTTAACCCAATAAAGGCAATATATTTCAAGGGCAACCAAAAGTGGTCAACTAAATCACAAGCATTTTTCAGAACTCTATAAAAATAGGGATTTAAAAACAGAAACTGATGGAAAAAAATCTATCAACACAATTTGTTTCTTCCTCACCCATATTTCTTAATAGATAATTATACTGAATATCAGGTACTATAGGTAAATTTGCACTTTAGAGTCGTATATAATTTCATGAAACAAAATCCTAGTGATTTGTTTCTCTTTTATAAAATCACGTAACTGAAAACCTTAGTTGAGGCTTTTCTCATGATAGTATCAATATATTTTTGAATATAAAAGCTCCTCTGCTTACAATGGGGTTATGTCCAGACAAAGGTAAGTTGAAAATATTGTAAATCAAAAGTGCATTTCTGACTTAGGTACATTTTCAACTTACTATGGGTTTATCCAGACATAAGGCCATCCTAAAGAGGAGCATAGTGAATGCATATCACTTTGTACCATCATCATTTTGAAAAATCCTGAACCATCCAAGACAGGGACCATCTAATACTTACATATGAAAGGTTTCTATTCTTTTTTTTTTTTTTTTTTGAGACAGAGTTTCGCTCTCTTGCCTGGGCTAGAGTGCCGTGGTATCAGCCTAGCTCACAGCAATCTCAAACTCCTGGGCTCAAGCAATCCTCCTGCCTCAGCCTCCAGGGTAACTGGGACTACAGGCACGCGCCACCATGCCCAGCTAATTTTTTCTATTTTTAGTTGTTTGGCTAATTTCTTTCTATTTTTAGTAGAGACAGGGTCTCACTCTTGCTCAGGCTGGTTTTGAACTCCTGAGCTCAAGCAATCCTCCCGCCTCAGCCTCCCAGAGTGCCAAGATTACAGGCGTGAGCCACCACGCCCGGCCAGGTTTCTATTCTAATTAAAAGAGCTTAACAAAATTTCTTAGATCTTTACTAATTACATTCATATATAATTCAGTAACTCAATTAACTCCTTTTTTGTGCCTTAGTTGTTTCATCTATAAAATGCAAACAGGTGTGTTAATCTCCAGTTGGAAGCATATGTAGAAAGCACATGTATCATAGTTTTAATTTAAAAAATAAAGGAAGACTCTTCCACTTACAGAGCTTAGGAAATAAGGTTTAGTCAAATCATTTTGGTTGATAAGGCACTTTAAAAGAAACACTAGACTAGATGTTCTTTATTGTTCTAAAATTCTATAATTAGGTTATTTTCCTTCACATTAATTCAGTGATTATTATTATTATTTTTTGGAGAAAGAGAGGAATAGGGTCTTGCTTTGTCATCTGGGTTGGAGTACAGTGGCATGATCATAGCTCAGTGCAATCTTGAACTCCTAGGTTCAAGCCATCCTCCTGCCTCAGCCTCCTCAGTAGCTAGGACTACAAGTCAGCCACCGTGCCTGGCTCATTATTTTTTCCTTTTTGGTAGAGACAGGGTTTCACTGTATTGCCTAGGCTGGTAATTCAATGACGACCGGACCTTACCTTTCTCAATATAATTCTTGGGGGCCCAAGAAGGATCCCCGTCTGCATATGGATCATTATACTGAACTACCGCAGCCTCCTCGTCTTCATAATCCACTGGAGGTGGTGGTGGTGGAGGTGGAGAATCATCAAACATGGGAATGTCATCTGGTGGAGGTGGTGGTGGAGGAGTTGGACTATCAGCAACTAAAAAGTGTCAAATAATTAATCTGAATCAGAAATTAATCTAAATGGAAATTTGTAAGTTAATAGAATTTAAGAAAGCTCTAACATATACAGCATGCACTATAATAAAACATGCAATGATTAGAAATAAAAGCTTGGTGTGTTAAAGGTTATGTTATTCTTAATAATTCTGTAATCGTAACATGAGCTAAAAATAAGGGCATCAGGAAGTACAATTAATGAATGCAGGAGGCTAGGAAACAATGTCTCTTTTTATAAAGATTATAGCAGTAGTTTCCTTATTACAAGGCTCAGGTCAGGACAAATGTCACTCTGTTTAGTAAGCCTATCTGCTTAAATAAACCTTATGTCATATTTGTCATTTGGACTGTAATAAATGATATGAATAACATTAATGGTTTGCTAACTTTTCATCATACTCATTCATGTCCCTGATTTTGGCTTTTAATAGTTTTGATTCCCTAGAAGTTAAGTTTCCCATGGACAGACTTTTATTTATTTGTGGATTACTGTTTGTTTTAATGGAAAGGATAGTAAAGGTGGTGGTATTAGGTCTGCTTCTGTGCGTACATTTCCTATTCTTTTGTTTAAATTTTAACAAGAAAAAATTAAATTAAAAAAGAATTCCTAACTAGTAGAAAATCTCATTGAATAGTTTCAAAAGTAGTCATAATCAAAATTTCATAATCAAATTTTCAATGTAGAAAGAAAGCTAAGATTTTGCATTATTGCTACTAAAACATAAGCACAGGATGAGGGAAACACTAGATCCTAAAGATTCAATTTTCTAAGAATAATACATCAACAATTAAGATTTAAACATAAAGTGCTGAGAGAAGATGTAAAAAAAACAAACAAAAAAGAACTTATATCAAACAAAACAATAAAAATGACTCATACCTCAAATTTGAGATGTCGTGGTATGTATATATGTGTAGCTTTAAATAATCAAAGGTGTAAACAGGGAAATGGAAAAATGTCAGGTAGAACTGTGTTCACTGAACTATTATGATACCAGATAACAAATGCTCCCAATATTAAGGAATTCAAAGCTGGAAATTTCTGATCCACAAATTTCTTTAAAAGTTCAAAAGACATATGAAAATGTTTTAATACATATTGATATAGGAATTATATAATACCTGCAGGGGGTAAGTTTGTAATAAAACCATCTTAAATCAAATGCCAATTTCTGGGGCTATTTATGTGATCAAAGAAAGCAGCCATAATCTATTTGTCACGTAGGTTTTTAAGGTTACTCTACCCTACTCAGAAGAAAGGGGTCCACATTTAAAACATTTGCAGACCTACTTCGATAACTACTTCAATTCTGTAATTTCTGTTTTATCCTCTTGGGGGTTGAATAAGGCTATTAGAAACAAATCCTGTGTGGTGATACTCTAATACCTATCAAACAGGTCTACAATTTATTTTTCTACCGCATGCCTGGATCCATTTTATCTTTGCCCGTATCTCCTCCATAAAGCTTTTTAGTATTATTGAGAGGAGAGTAAAACAGGTATGAACCCATCCTGATATCAGCCAGCCAGCCATAGTGCATATCTTTAATTTGACTTAATGTTAAATTATACATGCTTGCCTTAATCCCTAAATTGCATTTACTCTTGATTTACACACAATGTACTAGTTCAATGTTTTCACTCAATTGTCTTTATGTCCAACTGCTATAAATCTGCATTAGCTTATCTTCAAATTATGGCAGGAGTCTGGTAAACTAATTCTCTGCATAAAACTTTGTCTAGCACCATGCACATAATTAGTTCAAAAATGTTTTCTGGTGTTATTCATAAACAGATGTAAACACACTGCTGACTTTTTTAGAGGCTCAAATCTTAATAGGTTAACTGCTACATGCATTCACTGCCACCCACTTTGAGTGCCATAAGAAACCTGATATTTAAGAAAAGATCATAGAAAATTTGTACTTCACAGAACATAAAGTACTGATACACAGTTTATCACAAATCTTCCTAACATGCTTTCAAGGAAAATAGATGCCAAATAAATTTGGGGACCCTGTGGCACAAGAACAACTAACTGACTGACTCAAGTTCATACGTTTAGTAAAAAGAACTATCATAGCACCAAGGGCCTCTCTGAGTAAAGACCATGGGTGCCCAGAATAAGGTTCATTAATACTAGATTTATATCTAAAAAAAGTTACCAAAAAGCTAGTCAATAACCTTTAGACCCACAAAATTGATGTTCATTATGGTTATTTTATATTATTTCCTAATAATTCTTATCAATATCGCAGTTCAAAAAGCTAAACTGGCTTACTTTCTGAACCCTGCTGCATTAAGGAGCAGCAATTTATTCTTATTTACTTATTTTTTAAAATAAGAGTCACTTATTTTTAAATGTTTGGACACATTAGTTTTCAAACAAATGTTAATGGTAAGGATGGCTTACACTCAGAAATTTCAACATTTTGAAACTACAATGTCTTATAATAATCCATTAGATAACACATTTCTTGAAGCAGGAGACTTTGTCTTAAACTATCTGTATCCTTCCCAGAACCTAGCACGTAACACTGAATAAACAAATATTTGACTGGCAGAAGGGATGTAATGGGGAGAATAACACAACAGGGTCAGCAAAAGCTGAAGAATGGAATTTGCCACAATGTGTTCTCCCAGAAGACAGGCTGCTCAAATTGCGTTACTCGTTTGTTCAAACCATTCTGATACTTCATCTTCGTGGTAATGGTCCCGAATGAAGCACATTAGAACTAGGCCACATTACCATCTTAATCTCAATAGGTATTCTGCTGTAATATAATTCAGTAATAGTGGTATTTTTCTTTTTGCCATACAACATTCACTATGATCCTATATAGTTAGGACTATACATCTCGAGGAACTTCAGAAGAAATCAGACAAACTAGTCTATCCTGATAAAAGCCATATATTCAAAATAATTTCCAAAAATCAATAAACCTGATCTTCATTCAGAGAAGACCTTAAAAAGCTGACAGATTTACATATTTGGAAACAATACTCATGGACCTGCATGTAGCCAAAACACGAAGAGAGCTCTACATTGCTTACCACTTACCCCTAAATGGGAAGCACAGATATAATGTACTTGGACATTCACTCTTATCCTGACAGTGAACATTTATAAAGGTTCAATATCATTTATATATAAAAATTTGAAGTTACAAAGATTTCACTAAAATTTTTTTGTAATTAAAGGGAAAAAAAATCCTGTCTCAATTTCATAATAAATTTAATCTCACAATGTAACTACCTATACGCTGATAAATTTGTTAAAATACAAAATGCTAATTGTCCTAGTAACTATTAGAAGATAGAAGTTTCCATACAATTTGACTTTTTGTGTTTGATTACTCTTTCCTTAAGAACATGTGTGAGATCAGATCTCCTGTTTTAGGATCACTTAAAGACATAAGAAAATTGCAGTTTTGAAATTTATATGGGTCAGTAATCATGCACACGAGAAAAAACTGAAGACCGTGCTCTTCAGTTTCAATAACATATCTGCACCTATTTTGGAGGTAAGATTAGCTTCTCAATAAAAGTAAGGAAAATGATGACTCATCAGCCATGCATGCTAAAAGGAGACAGCCTCTACTCTTTGATAGCTCAATTTTTCCAAACTTACTGTTTTCCTGCACCCTGGCCACGAAGCCTGTGAGAGGTATCTGTGGAGTCAACTGAGGCATAGGGGGTGGGGGTGGAGCAATAGAAACTGGTAGCAACGACACAGTATGGGGGAAGTAAAACAGATAAAGGAAAGAAAAGGAAACAAACAAAAAGCAGAAGTCAGTTACAAGGACCACAAACATAAGTATGCAAAGAACAGTTTGCAAATGAAACAAAATGAAACAAAAAACAAAACAAAAACCTGTATAACCTTTTTCAAGTTCATTTCCCATAAGTAAGCCTAAAGCTAACTTGTGCTTAGCCAATTAATTGGTTAATTTTATAAAAGAACAAATACACTTAATTTAATCTTAATGTTATATTGTTTGGGAAAGATTTAAATTTACCATCACATTCACTTTAGTGCAATGATATTTTCAAATATTTAAGGAAAAATTTCTAAAATAGGTAACAATGAAATATCTATACAGGTTTCCAGAATATTGTGTCTTTGCCATAACTCTCTTACAGGTTTGTCTAACTTCAAGGTAATGTTGTAAATTAGAACTCAACTAAATAATACAAATGTGTAACAGCTGTTTCCTTAATGTATCAATAAATATATTAATCACAGGTTTCCTTTGAAAACAGATCTTACTATACATCTAAATTTACACACAGTTCTCCAGGAAAAACCCTTGTTTGTAAAACAAGGTTGTTGTTATTTTTTAAGCTGGCAATTTTAAAGACGGTCGTTCCTAAATTTATCAGGGAGTAAGAATGCTCCATATATCATGTTAATTATTCAGAGTTTCATGAGATATCTCAAAAGTGACCTTTTAATCACTGTTCTGAAAAAGGAAACCTGATTGTCAATAAGTTAAAATATGCAATTATTTGCATTAAAGTAATTTCTAATGAATCACCAGTTTGAAATATATCCAAATTTATTTCTGGAAAGGACATAACTTAGAGGAAATTGATAAACAAATGCTCATGTGAGCAGCAAATCTATTTTACTGGTTCCCAAGGATCTCTTAATCAAAAGGTTGTTTCAATTAATCCAATGTAGGAATTTGGTTGGTATGCATAAAAATTGGAAAGAGGTTCTGTGTTCAAAGTAGTAACAACTTAAACCAATTATGTGCATTAATGTCCATTGTACAGCTAAAAATAACATTCAATTCACTATGAAATTGGTCCTCTTTCATTTTGATACTCTGTATATATAAGGTTCTTAAATAAATAAAAGGTTAGAGGTTTTGATTTTAAAAAACAAAAAACTCCCACAAACCTAAGAAATTGTTTTAGAAACAACCCTTAGTAACCATGCTGGTTAGTATGTAAAGAAAAAGAAAAGCGATGCTGTGAAGATATTCATCATTACCACCACATTTAGACAAAAGGGAAAATATGCACATCAAAACACTAACAACATTTACATACTACTGCTGCTACAGTAACACCAACATTAACTCAGATGGAAGGATAATTGACAAAACATAATAATATATTTAAAATTTGAGGCCAAATTTGCTCTCCAATAGTCAAAAGAATGTAGACATTCAGTAATAAAAGTGTCTTATTTAAAAATAATCCATCCAAGTATTGCTAAACTAAAGCTACACAAATATGTATTATGTGAAGAGTCACTACAAATCCTAATAGCATTTAGTAAACTAAATGTCTAAGCAGGGAAAAGAAAAATAATGAACATAAAGATGAGATCTAAAAAATGCAGAATATGAAAAAAATTAAAGCTCATAAAACTAGTGAGGTGAATTATGAGATAATCTGTAGAATATTCAGACATTGGCTACCCTTCAATACCAAATGTGAGGCAAAATTCTAATTGGTAAAGTTTAATGCTTCTTAGCTTGAATATTTTTGTCTGGAAAAAAGTTGCATAAATTTTGGGATTACCTGTGAATTTTGACATTTCTGCTAAAGTGGTTTTCAGGTCTTAGGAGTTTTTTGCTTTAACATATTTAATCTTTAACTCTAAAACGTAACAAAGAACTAATAAGAGAACCTCCCTCTAGTTCTGCTTTAAAACATATATTCAGGAAATGCATTATAAATAAAACAACTCAAATTCCTACGTAAATATGGAGAATTCACAGAGTATCCAATATTTTTATGTAAACTAATATAACATGTAGCTCTGCAAAAAGCATGTCTCAGTCTCTGCCTGGTAAGCACAATTTCAAGCCAAAACCAAATAAATACTAGACAACAGGATCATTTCTTATTTTTTTTTCCCTTTTTGCATTAAGGATCTTAATATGGAAAGTGGTATTAATGACCCTAAGCTAGTCTAACTTCCTAACATTATATGCTAAAACTATTTTCTAATCTTAACAGCTTTTAAACATTAATTGCAATTAGTGTTAAGATGTGCAATTTGAGGTGAACAGAGAGAAATCAAAACAAAATCCCTCCCACTGTTAGAGTTATTCAGAGACAGAGTAAGCAGGCATCACAAATGTTTTTAAATGTTTTTTTCATTTCAGTATAGGTTAATAACCTTAAAAGTGATAGCCAGCAATTTCATTATATTATTATTATTTTATTTATTTATTTTTTGGAGACAGAGTCTCACTCTGTTGCCCTCAGTAGAGTGCCGTGGCATCAGCCTAGCTCACAGCAACCTCAAACTCCTGGGCTCAAGTGATCCTCATGCCTCAGCCTCCTGAGTAGCTGGCATGCACCGCACCCAGCTAATTTTTCTATTTTTAGTAGAGACGGGGTCTCACTCTTACTCAGGCTGGTCTGAAACTCCTGAGCTCAAATGATCCTCCCACCTTGGCCTCCCAGAGTGCTAGGATTACAGGCGTGAGCCACCACGCCCAGCCTTTCATTATATTATTTTAAAGGAAAATTTCACAATGTTTGTATCTTTAGTTATACTATTACTGAATTTTCTCAAACATGCCAATAAAAATAAATTCAGTTTATTTCAGTGATTTTTTTTGTTCTCTAGGTTCTTTATATAGTAATAAAAATAGCATATTAAAGCATGAGTTAAATTTTAGTTTATACTAAGTATACTGGATAAATCTGAATTTTGGAAGAGAAAGTAACAAGCAATTACTCTTATTAATAAAATGGTGTGATTCAAGGACTAATATCCTGAAACAAAAATAAACATGAAATAGCATGGTTTCAATTGTTGTCTATCACTGGCAAGAGTAACAGTTTCAAATGATTTCTTTCAAAAGGAGCTCCACTGTTGCTGTATGCCTGCAAAGCACAAGCTTACTTGAATTTTGAGAATAAAGTGGACCTCCATTAACATGAGGCTGAGCAGAAAACTGAGCAGTCACAGAGGGAGTTCGTCTGTATCCACCAGAAGATGTCGAAGAAGTGGTAGAGTTGTGTCGAGATATCTGCCTGGTCATTGTGCCATACTGGGAACCAGGAGCTGAGCCCGGGGCTGCTGAAAAGCATTAGTCAAAGGCAACCAACAAAGAGACTTGAGCATTGTAATCACCTCAGATGGCAGAACAAAGAAGGGGCCTCTCTCTAAGAAATACTTATTACTTTTTCAAGACTGAGGCATAAAATAAAGAGAAAAGTAAAGAGGAAAATCAAGTAACTCTACCTCTGAAGTTAAAAACAGAAGGAAAAACAGGGTACTGTGTGGAAAGCTGCAAAAGTAAATAAGTAACATTCTTAAGCCCTTTAAATAAGCATAATCCCAAATGGTATTTTGCTAATATTACAAATAAATTTTTTGTGCATTTTAGAATATGTAGTTTTTATATATAAACTGTAAATACCAAAAGACAGCACGAGGCGGAAAGCATTAGTCTTTAGTATGAAATGTATTCATAATCTGGTTTACTTCCTTTTCTTTGCCAAAATTGTCAGAATTTTGATTCACAGTATGAGACTCTATCTAGCCAAATCCAGGTTAAATGATTAAAAAAACTTTTAAACATATTTTCTACATCTACTACTATTTTTTAAAAAATTTTTTATTGCATTAGCAGTTACTAGTATCAATATATATTACACTAGAATGAGTTTCAAGACAAGTATGATTTCTACTTGCAAAGCACTTACTTATATATAATGTCAGATTTGTCATATAGCTCCAACTTTTAAGATTAATGTAATTTTCCCTATCACTTAAATTCTTATAACTGACAAAACTGGAAAAATTTTTTAGACTCTATAAAATATGGCATTTAAAGCACCTTTGTTTAGAAAAATCCATTATCTTTCTCCACACTTTGGAGGACTTTTCTTTCCTGTACTATACCCAAAGCAATCTGCTTTTTTGAAAATTATCAGGTTTATATGTAAAGCTTAGTACCTAAATTTACCAAAGTATTATTATTAATACTTAAAATTTTATTCATTGTCATCTTTACCATCAGTTCAAAAGTTAAATATTTAAAAGGTGAATAGAATTCAAAGCCTCTAAAGTTAACTATACTTTCCAAAGTTAACTTCAGGATTAATATGATTCTCCTTGCCCCCCCTAACATTGAACCATGACAGAGTAAGTAATAAGACAGTATCCTAGGTTTTCTTCATTCAGTTGTTTAACAATCTCTCTTAGAGATCATATAAGTGTTAGATAAAACCATGCAGCAGAGGCTGTTCGTTAAAAGAAGTGCTGATATTTAACATTTTGGAACTCCCAAGCCACAGGCAGTCACTAATTATTTGAATCTTCCACATTCTCATTTTCTAAATAGAAACATATTTTTAAAATAATACTCTGTTCGAAAGCCTTTGTGAATGAGTAATTTTGGACGGCAAGGTTTTCCAGAAAGCCTTTAATCATTTTCAAAACAAATACCTGTAAAATGACTGTTACATTTCCCTGGCTTGTACAAAAAGTGTATAGCACCCAAATTGTTTTTCTTGGTGATTCAAAACTGAAAACCAATTGTTTATTAATTCCAGACTATGACTATTTTAAAATTTAATATTTTATCACGAAATAAATCACAATGCCAAAGGGTATGTGACTGATATATAATTATGTCACATATATAAATTATATATTACATGTGTGTATATAAAAATTTTTTAAATAAGATAAATACCCAGCGTAAGAAACAGAATACTAACAATATCACTGAAGCTGCCTTTGTGCCCCCTCCTGGATTCTCAGCCCCACAAGGTATGTGTTAAACATTCTCTTCCTTCTCTATACAGTTTTTACCACAGATATATATATAAAGATATGTGTAATCTTAAACAATACACGTAGTCTTTACAAATTTATGAACTTTTATAATAGAATAAATCTGTATGGATTTTATTGAATTACTTTTTCTTGATATTACTTTTTAAAATGCACCCATGTGGGTAAGTAAATCGATGTCATTCATTTTTGCTGCTTTACTTGTATAATATATCAAATTTGTTTATCCATTCTACTGTTATTAGACATTTGGGTTGCATTGAGATTTGTGCTATTATCAACACTACTACTCTGAACACTCCTAAATAGGGTTCCTGAATTTCTCTAGGACAGCGGTTCTCAAACTTCAGCACTGATAAATATGTGAATTTCATCTTGAGGGCTCGTTATAATACAGATTGCTGAGCCCCATCCTCAGTTTCTGATTGAAATAGATCTAGAATGGGACCTGAGAATTTATGTTTCTAACTATAATAGTTCCAAGATGCTGATGGTCTCAGGATATCACTCTGAAAGCCACTGGTCTAGAATAGCAGTTTTCAAACTTTTTGGTCTTAGAGGCCATCTTAAAAATTAAAGAACCTCAAGAAACTTTTGTTTATGTGGGTTATAGCTATAGATAATTACCATATTAGAAATTAAACGGATATACCTTTAAAATACTACTAATACACAAGTACACACTGCATTAGCTGTCAAAGCAATGACTTTATCATACTTCATGTAGCTTCTGAAAAATTCCACTATGTAGTTAGAAGACAATGAGAATGAAAAAGGCAAATAATGAATATAGTTATGACCTCAAAAACTCCATGAAAGGATCTTGGCAATCCCCAGGAGTCCCTTAACTATATTTTGAGAACTAGTGCTCTGAGGTAAATATCTGAAAATGAAACTGATAAATCTAGGGTAGTTACATGTTCATCTTGACTAGGTAACAACAAATTGCTTTCCAAAGCAAGCGTATCAACTAATAAAATCCCATCAGCAATGTACTTTCCTGTTACTGCACATCCTCACCAACACTGGTACTAGTGGACTTCTACATTTTTATCTATCTGGTGGATATAAAGTAGTCTCTCATTGTGGGTTTAATTTTAATTTTCCTCATTATTAATTTAGGTTGAAGGTATTTTTTCCCATTTTTTTGTTGGACTTTCTGCCAACAATTTCTTCTTTTTAGTTTTATTTATTTATTTTTTTAAATAGAAATGGGGTCTCATTATGTTGCCCAGGCTGGTCTTGAACTCTTGGTCTCAAACGATCCTCCCACCTCAGGCTCCCAAGTAGGTGGGATTATAGGCCTGAGCCACCGCACCCAGTCTCCCAACAATTTCTATTATTAGGGTCTTCTTTTTTATTACCTCCTCTCCCCCTTTCCTTTTGTGTATATGTGCAAACGTTTTGAAAAGATGTTGTTATACAGCTTTACTTCACTTAGCTTGAAACTCAGTTCTCATTATTTAAAGCACCTAATTATCCATTTCTGTACAGATTACTGTTACTGTGTATTTCTAGGCTGAATGCTTTTTGTACTGGTATTTAAAATTCCTTACATGTTCCACCTAATCATCCCCAACTTGGGGATAATTTGAATACATTTTATTGAGAAAACAGTTTTATGGCATTCTCACACATAAAAACTGGGCTGTTATCAGAGTTCTTCAAACTGTGCTCCCCAGGAAAGCGTAAGAGCACCCCACAACACACATCATTTTCCTTTCCATTTTTCTCCTCCTAGCCCTACCTTCACCCTGATCCTTTGTTGTATATACCAGGGAGTTCCAAATCAAGCTTCACTTCAGAGGGGAAGAAAAAAATTACACTATTAATTAAAATTTATTTTTAACTATCACTGTCATAAATTATCCTAGAAAAATGAAAACAAACAACAAATAAAAACCACATTAAGTTGGTTATAAACCAAGCATAGAAACATTTTGTATTACAGAAAAAGTTATATTTGTTTACTGTGTAAGTTCAGAAGCCTTTCACCAAAAGAAATTAGTATATATTAGATTTAATACTTCAACCTCTGTATTACCACCTACAACCTAACAACTATAAAAGCTAGCAGTCTATTAGCTACACAGGAGTTTATTATGAATTGTGCAAAGTTCAACGGCTCCAAAGGTTATGCAATCTCACCTAGCACAGTGCTCACTGGGAGAAGTGGTGGCAGAGGTGGTGCTGGTGGAGCTCCAGAAGGAGGAGGGACAGAAATGTTTTCTAATAAAATAGTTTATAATTCAGGTCAGAGTGCAAGAAAGGAAAACTAAACATTCTGAAACAGCAAGAAAGCACAATGTATTGGAAAGAAGAAAAAAAGAGACACTCATATGTAAAGCATGTTCAAATGAGTAAAAATTCTAATATGATAGATAAAAAGGCCATTGAGTTCATACCTGCAATAACTATAAAATATACCTATTTTTATAAGTAGTTTCTTCTTTATCAAAAATATGCTTGAAAAGCTAAGAATTTCTTCCTAACATTTTTCATGATCATACTTACTTTTAAAGTACCCATTTTTAACACTGTGGTCTCCAGTTACAAAAATATCAAGGGATTAATTTCTTTCCAAAGGATTTCTTAAATTTTTATACTTTCTAAAAAGTAAATGAACTTTTCCTATTGCATTTCCCTAAAACATGTATTGAATATCATATATAAACGTAGATGATTTAATGTATACAGGAGGATATGCATATGAAAATACTACACCATTTTACATAAGGTACTTGAGTGTCCTCAGATTTTGGTATCCACTGGGGGCTCTAGAACCAATCCCCATGGGTACTGAGGGATGACTATATTTCTAAAGCAAAATAGCCAAAAAGTTATTTAATATGTAATATATATAAGGAGAAAGAGCTGGTAAAATCCTAAAGACTGTGAAAACCAATCTAACAATATTGCTAAATTTGTTATTAGCTTTCAAGCAATCACAAATTTAATAATTTTATCCAATATGACTAAATTATTTCAGCCTTCCATAACAAAGCTCATGAATATAACCACATATTAAACATAGATTAATAAAAACCATACCTGGCCCTATGGTGGGTGGTGAAGGTGTAGGCACAGCAATGGGAATGCCAATACTACTGCTTCCACTGTTTTCTCGACTTCCACTTCCTCCACTACTTCCACTGCAAAGAAAAGAAAAAACTGAAAAAAACAAGTCTAGAGACTTAAAAAATTTTCAATAATCAACCTAAGGCCACTAAATATTCCTCAGTCTTCACAGGGGATTGGTCCTAGGACCCAGACAGATACCAAAATCCATGGATGCTCAAGTCCTATAGTCGGCCCTGCAGAACCAACAGAAACAAAAAGTTGGTCCTCTGTATACACAGGTTCCACATTCTGGAAACACTGTATTTTTGACTCGCAGTTGGTTGAATCTGCAAATGTGGAATTTGCGGGTGTGGAAACCATGGACATGAAGGGCTACATATGTGGCAAGAAATTTTTTAAACTGTTCATTATAACTCTTAACCCTACTACTTGAAGTGGTTCTTGTGTTTCACTCTTCTTCTCAACCTATATGTATATATAAAACAGTACTCAGAACCATATCTATTGAGAAATTTATGACCAACAAAATCTTATAGTACAGCAAGTCAACAAGTGTTTATTCACAGGAGTTTGAGGTTGCTGTGAGCTAGACTGACGCCATGGCACTCACTCTAGCCCGGGCAACAGAGTGAGACTCTGTCTCAAAAAAAACAAGTGTTTATTCAAAACCTGATATGAAGAGCAGTGAACACTGCAGACAGGAACCACATGGTCAGGGAGCTCATAGTCATGCATGGGAAAACAGACATTAAAAAATAGTGTGATGGATACTACAAAAGAGAATGGACAAGATGCTATGGAAATAAATAAAAAGGGTAACAAATTAGTTTCTAGTCAGAAATTAATATGAAAATTTCTACTCATCTCAAAGAAAGGTGATAAAACAGGGAAATTTTCTGTACAATGAGCATAACAACAAAGACAGTAGTGAAGCTTCAGTGTGCGATTCTGAAATAGTTGCTACTAATAAACTCTAACCAACTCCCTAGTATTCTACTTCTCATTGGCTGTAAGGATCTACTGACTTTTAGCTGTAAGACCTGGCACTATCTAGTTGTTTTTAGAAAGGTGTATGATCTTGCACCATCCAATTGTTCTTAGTAATGTGTGCACACATGTACATGTGTGAAAACATATATATGTGCACGTGTGGCCTTAGGCTCCATATTATATTTTTAAATCAACATCGTTTGCTCAATAAGCCCAGAAACTCAATAGGGCAAAGATTTGCAATGCCTGGATAAGATTTTTTTCTTTGTCTCCAATATGACCTTCTATAGTTAGATTATCACGTTAATGAAAGAGAGAAAATCCATTTTGTATGACAAAAGTAGCTTAGATGTGAAGGCCTCCCTAATGCCCTTAAGCCAGGTAAATATTCAGCTATGTGTCATCATTGCATCATAGACATGAATATTTCAGCACTTATTCTTATCTACAATTTTGGCTTACATACCTTTTCACTACCATAGGGGTTGGCAAATTATGGCCTGTGGGCTAAAACTGATCCACTGCCTGATTTTTACGACCTGTGAGCTAAGACCATTTTTTAAATTTTTAAATAGAAAGAAAAAAAATCAAAAGAGTAATATTTTGTAACACATTAAAATTATTATATTATAAATAAAGTTTTACTGGAACACAGCCATGTTCATTGATTTACATATTGTCTACGGCTGCTTTTTATGCTACAATGACAGAATTGAGTTATTGCAACAGAAACCATATGGCCTGCAAATCCTAAAATGATGACAATCTGTCCCTTTATAGAAAAAGTTTGTTGATCCCTGCTCTAACAGAATGAGCTCCTGAAAAAAAGAATGACACCTTATTGGTATATGCCTAGTATCTAATGAAGTTAACTCTTAAGAACTGGTTGTTGAATATGATTAAACTATTACTACTTCCACTATAGAGGAAACCATACTTTGATCCAATAATTCAATAACAACAAACATAGAAAGAGAACAATATGGGTCCTCATTGAACTTGAGCTGATACAGTATCTGTAGATATCAACTATTTATTAATTAACAGTAGCAACAGCAATAAATACCAAGTACCTAGCATTTCACAGCTTGATAGACCCCATTTTAGTTGAATCCCCAAAAATAATTTTGCTAAGTTATCTTTAATTTACCAACCTAAAAGTTAAGGCAAAGAGAGGTTCCTTGTTCAAGTTAATAAGAAATAAAACTGAAGAATAAAACAAACTAATTTATATAATAAACTTACCTGACTTTATAATAAAGTGCTCAAAAACTAAACTGGCCACTTTTGGGTGGAAGAAGGTAGAGACAATAATTGAGGAACAGGATGAGGGGGGACTTCTGAGTTGCTAGTAACGTTCTGTTTTCTGACCCAGGAGATGGTTACCTGAGGGTATACTGTCCATCAAGCTGGATATACTCAACAAAGCATATACTTTTCTGAATACATGCTATGCTGCATATGAAGTTTTTTAAAAAACCCACTAGGTATTTGATTTTTAGAACATTTAAAAATAATATACATAACATATTCCAGTGTATCGACCTAAATTATTCCTTGGACTTAAGCTAAATCTTCTTTCCTCCAATCTCTTAGAGTTTGGAGGAAAGTTGTATAATTTTTGGAGGAAAGTTGTATAATCATGTTGTATAATTTTTATAATATTTAACCTTTTCTCCAAAAATATTTAAGAGTGGCTGTCTTACCGTTTTTTTAAACACTGTTTAAAAAAACATTCTTTCACTTTGAATTAAATAAATATATGTCTGCACCTCTGTCAAAAGGAGGAAATACTAACAATCTTAACAAAATCTTAAAAAACAGAAGTAATGACACAAATTTACAGAAACATATATAATACTATTACCTCAAACTTTTACATTAGATATTAGCATTAAAGTAGTACTTCACCTATACTCAGCACCTTTATAAGAGTTTGTCAACAGTCAATAACACCCATGCTCAGATATTCAAACGTTCAACCTGAAGGTTTACCTGTGTGTCCTTGGTCTCTGATTTAAAGAAGCTGTCCTGCCTGGACTATGCTGACTTCCAAGCCTAGCAGGACTCGTCATGTAGTCATTAGGAACTGTTGGGGGTTTAACAGGTTCCAGGGTTTTATACGGAGTATTCCGTCTACAGAAACATAGTAGAGAAAGGAATAATAAGAAAGATAAAATAGTATTTTCCCCCCAAATTTGTGATTGTCCCTTTGTGACCAAGTGTAATAATTTTTTTTAATTTTTAATAAGTTTGTAATTTTTTAAAATATTCTAAATTGGGTATATGAATTTAGTTACTTTAACACAAAAACTAAAATTTGTTACCTTTTCTTAGGAAAAACATAGGAAACGGTAATTTAAAGTTCTAACTTTATTTCTAAAAATAATGGCTATAATTTTTTAAATGCTCAGTGTCAAACTTTGAAATGTACATTATTATCAGCTCAGTTGCCCATAAGCCACTGTCCTTTACACAGGGAACTAAATTTATTTACGTATATAGCTGCAACTTTTTCCTACCTCAATACGGAAATAAATGGAGAAGTACATTCTGATCCTAGATGTAATGCCATTATATTCTCAATGATTATTACTGTTCTGTTTAATAATTTCATATTTTTCCAAAGGCAGGGGTTTTAAAGAATGAAAACAGAAGTTAAGATCCTCTGAAAAAGTTGATTGTTCTACAATCCCTCCACAAAAAACAAGAAATCTAACACAGTATTTCTTGTGTTAAGGTGAACAATCTTAAAGAAATGTAATGTCTTGCCAAGTATTCAATATATTTAGTGATTAAGAATTGGGAAGGAAGAGGCCACCAACCTTTCTACTTCTCTACTTGGCCTTCCCATTGAGCTACTCTAGTATGAAGGGACCTCAGACTGCCAGCAGAAGCACAGTCAGAAGTACTCAGGTAAAGAGCCTCTAAGTTTCAGGTGCCACATAATAGGAGAAACAGAAAAGCCGCAGGCAACTAAGCCAAACTACAAAAAGTAGACCACTTATTCAAAGTTCTGTAATATAAAATATTGTAAATACACGTGAAGGCACCATGCAGAATCCTCTGGTCATTCCATCTGAAACAAACTTAAGTCAGATTTATAGTTAAAAAAAATAATTAGATGACAAGAAGTAAATAATGCCATTAACACATATACAAATCTTTTCTAACACAGACTTCTACAGAGGCTATTACACAGCAGGCAGATTCATTTTGGATTCTGTTCAGGGAACTAAGAGTTAAAATGAATTTGTAGAAGGTAATGTCACATAGAGAGGATCCCATGGTCAGGATCCATACATTTCCTTAAGTCAAAGAAACACCTTTCCTTTAAGCATATGAATTCTTTTGTAAAATGTAGCTGAATTCTTACCCCAATGTTCCCCGGCCTGACATGGGAGGACTCGGTGGTTTCTGAGTAGGAGGATTTGTTCTCGACAGTGTGCCAGTTCTTGCAGGCTGGTTATTTCCATGCTAAAATGTGGAAAGAAATGCTCTTATTTTTACATCAAATTGTTCTCCTAGTGTTTTAGCACCATGTATTATTTTTTTTTAATATCAGAAATGTGAAGTAAGGATTCCCAGACAGTTTTAATAAGACTTTGGTACTATATTTTAAAAAGTCAAGGAACCACATGCACTTGTTTTTTCCTATTATTTTGTGCCATTCACGTCAATTTATGGCCACATATAGGTGAGATTACTGGATTTCATACATAATTTTATTGCTAAGCATATTCGTGGAGATCAAACTTATCTGCATCAAATACTGGGTTTCCTAACATTTTTGAAATGTATGCATAAATATAAACTATAGATTTCACTTTCAATTTGTTAAAATATCCATGTGAAAAATCATCCTAACAATTCAGTAACAAAGTCACATATGATGTCTGGGAAACCTCCTAATTGTAAGTCAATGAAAGCAAGGCAACTATCAAAAAATGAGCAAAGCAATAAATGTTAGCAAAATTAATGTTCCTATATAAATGCAGATGTCAATATATCTTTGATATATTAACACAGCCAAGCTAAATGTTGCTGATTCGAACTGAATTTGAGTATATTTAATCTACGTAAATCCTAAAGGGGAAAGCAGACAGACATAAGAAGAGTTTTCACATTTTAGTGGCTCTGCAGCCTCTATCGATATAGAGGGAATACTGTGGATCAAATAAGTAACGTCTCTTACCTTGGCTTTTAGCCACTTTACGTTGGCAAAAAAAGGGGGGGAAAAGGTAGAAATTAATGCTACATAAGTTATATCTGATAGGACAGGTTTATATTTACAGTTATTCAATTCATGTTAAGCTTTTATCCAGCCACATTTCAAATATTTTGTAAAGAAAAAGATATCCGTAAGTACTGGGCAAATATTCATGTTTTATGTATTTTTCAAAAGAAATATATTCATAAGGAAACCACCACTTAATTATGCAAATCTCATGCAGGCCCAATGATTTCTCACATCAGTATTTTATCCTATGTAACTAATCCAACTGAATCACAGTTGATAAAAAAAATACTTTGATTTAAACATAAACACCATAACACATTAGATATAAAGCTATTTTAACACATCAGTGTACAACACCTAGACTTTACTGGATAATGAATATTCAAGTATGAGTATTCATTACTTGAACGGTAGTATAGTATTTTAAAAAGTGATAAACTGCAAATGTTAAAACAAAATCACAGGTTGCTTTGAAACTAAAAAAAAGAACTTAGCACCTTGGTATTTAAAAAAAATATCATCATGCACAGTAATCGCTTAGCCAGATTCTAACTAAGGTATAAAAAAACAGGGTCCGGAAAACCCTCTCGTTTCTATTAATACCATATGAACCCAACTCTTGAACAGGCCAACAGTAGTAGGAATTTATAGGTAGCTTTAGTTCTA
Organism: Eulemur rufifrons; assembly: GCF_041146395.1. Classification (NCBI taxonomy): domain Eukaryota; kingdom Metazoa; phylum Chordata; class Mammalia; order Primates; family Lemuridae; genus Eulemur; species Eulemur rufifrons. Next base: position 18,348,513 of record NC_091007.1, read on the forward strand.
AGTTTTCTCCTGAACCAATTTAGTCAAAATTCAAAATTGAAAAAAGCTACTTTGATCCTAAAGGCTACTCCTACAAAAGATGACTAGCCTACACACATGAAACAGTGAGTACAGTCCCAAAGCATCACTACTTGTACTATGCCACTAAGAAAAAATATCTTCAGGTTTCAGTTTAAGTTTTTTCAGATTTTGTGAGTTTTAGGTTCTTTCCATAACATCTGCCATTCTCAGTAAGTATGTACTATTTTTGAGGCAATATTAAGGAAAATCATCCAAAGGAGGAATTTACATTTTCTTGAATATATTCTCATTTATAGAAATGGTGCCAGAAATTCAGTATTCTTTAATGTATGTTTAAAATGATATTGCTCACTTTTATTCAGAAACAACATCTGGAACTCCACCTCACCACTACATATCACCCTTGATTTAGAAAATTAAATTTTTTTTGAGACAGAGTCACACTCTATTGCCCAGGCTAGAGTGCTATGGCATCAGCCTAGCTCACAGCAACCTCAAACTCCTGGGCTTAAGCAATCCTCCTGCCTCAGCCTCCCGAGTAGCTGGGACCACAGGCATGCGCCACCATGCCCAGCTAAATTTTCTATATAGTTTTAGTTGTCCAGCTAATTTCTTTCTGTTTTTTTAGTAGAGAAGAGGTCTCGCTCTTGCTGAGGCTGGTCTTGAACTCCAGACCTTGAGCAATCCTCCGGCCTCGGCCTCCCAGAGTGCTAGGATTATAGGCGTGAGCCACTGCGCCCAGCCAGAAATTTAAATTTGACTAAAATTATTAGAATCCTTGAAGATAAAATATCCTAATGTATATATTACCATTTTATATTATAGTATATGTATATACTTATGCCAGTATATGCATATCCTAAAGTATATCTTATAATGTGTATACATTATAATAACACTAAATACTATCCTAAAATAATCGAGAAAATATTCTAAATATGCCCACACATCTTCCCTCATTTGTTGTTTAATATGAACAAGAAACAAAAAATTAGCATCCAAGCATAAGCTGGTGCCAAACGAAAGAATAAAAAGAGAATTAGCTTGGGAATGAAAATTCTAGTTGAACTCCGTGCTATTATGCAATGGTATAACCTTTAACTTCCTGTGGAGCTCAGCCTCCTCTATTAAGTGTGCTTATGGATGCAGATGTGTTGGGGTTGAGGAGTGTTAGCAGAAAATAATCTCTATATTTTACAGCTCAAAATATTATAACTGCTAGAAACCTATAAAACTTTTCCACTTAAATGTGCTCAAAATATATCTAAAATGAGACATTTTTATTTCCTTAAGAACTCACTTCATTTCCTTAACATTTATATTTATATTTATAAAAGAGTAATTTTGCCATTTGCCTGGAATCTTAGGTTAAAAACAACAGAACTCTTTGATTCTTCCCTATATTTTAAGTAGGGTAGGGTAGATAGTACCATAGGTATTGTAAGACCAATTCTTTCCTTGAAATGATTCTTACTCCTCTGCTTAATAAAGTTAAAACTTTAAAAAAAAAAAATCATTCCTATGTAAATATTATAAATTTTAGTGTCTATACTGTTAAAACAGATCAATTGGGAGACCATTAGGCTAATATGACTCTGATGTCCTGGGTATGAGTAAACCAAAATTAAACTCAGAGTAACTTAACCAATGAGAAACCAACAACCTACTAACCTAACTACGGACTTTACTAATCAGAAACCACCAATTAACATCTAACCAATCAAATATTTTCTCTGTCTGGCATCCTTGAACTTTCCCTAATGTCCCCTCTGGTATGGAACTGCCTGATTCATGAATCACTGTCTGCTCAAATAAAATCTAAAAAATTTTAATGTGCTTATCTTTTAACATCACTAATAAAATGTAACAACTCTTAGATCACTTGGTTTTGAAGCTGAAAAACAAGCACACAAACACATACTAATAAACACTTGTCCCTTGGTATCCATGAGGGATTGGTTCCAGGACACTTGTGGATAGCAAAATCCAAGGATGCTCAAGTCCCTTATATAAAATGGCATAGTATTTGCATATAACCTAGGCATATCCTCCTGCATATTTGAAATCATCTCTAAATTATTTCTAACACCTAATACAATGTAAATGCTATGTAAAAGCTGTTATACTATATTTTTACTTATTTTATATTGCTGTATTTGTCATTTTTAAATTTTTTTCCAAATATTTTTGATCCAAGGTTGGCTAAATCCACAGATGGGAAACCCAGAGCTCCAGAGGGCCAACTATATATGCCAAGTCCTTTGCAAATTATGAATCAGGCTATAAAGGTGTTATTGTTATTACTGTGCATCAAAAATAAACTTAAACTTCTCTGCTACATATTCAAGCCTTCCCTACTCTAGCTTACTCTAAAACATGTGCTCACTTATAAAGATCTTCTTGTCATTCTCCTTTATGAATATGTTCTGATATTAATAGTTTCTCTATGCTGGGATCTTATTCATAGCTTACACTGTTTCCAAAAATCAAACCAGACTTACCTTAGGATATTTTTTCCATATTTTTAATTCCTACTAAACTTACGTGTACCATACATTTCATAGTATAAAATGCATTAACACAGTAAATATTATTTAAATGAAACCTAGCTATATCAAATACAAATACCAAAACACTAAAATTTACATCGCACAATAAGAAAATATGATGGGCTATTAATCTTGGAGTGTGGAAACCTTAAGCATAAAACCTAATAGCTGGCCAGGCGCGGTGGCTCACGCCTGTAATCCTAGCACTCTGGGAGGCCGAGGGGGAGGATCACTCAAGGTCAGGAGTTCAAGACCAGCCTGAGCAAGAGCAAGACCCCATCCCTACTAAACATAGAAAGACATCAGCTAGACAACTGAAAATATATAGAAAGAAATTAGCTGGACAACTAAAAATATATAGAAAAAATTAGCCGGGCATGCTGGTGTATGCCTGTAGTCCCAGCTACTGGGGAGGCTGAGGCAGAAAGATTGCTTAAGCCCAGGAGTTTGAGGTTGCTGTGATCTAGGCTGACGCCACAGCACTCTAGCCCAGGCAACAGAGCTAGACTCTGTCTCCAAAAAAAAAAAAAAAAATCTAGTAGCTATAAGAAAAATATTAATATATTTACATGTAATTTTTAAAATTCTGTATGTATTTTTTAAGATACCAAAACATCAAAGCCAAACAGCAATATGAGGAAATAGTATCTGTCAATATATGAAGGGCTAATTTCCTTAAAAGAAGAAAGGACTCTCACAAGTCAGTAAGAGAAAACAAACTCCTAAATAGAAAAGTGGCCAAAGGATAAGAAAATAATTCTAAAGCTGTAATTAGTGTCTCCCTATACTTAAAATACCAAATTTTAAATAAAGTTAAACTTTTCCTTCTAATAATTTTGGCCCTGGCATTTGCTCATAACTGAAATTTCTATCTACATGCATCTCTACAATCCTCTATAAAGATTTAAGCCACCAATGATACTTTAGAGAAATCATAAAACTAAGGAAATAAAACAACAATAAGATTACTGGGGAAAAAATAATTGTGTGTTTGTGTGTCATGTGTATTTGTAAATCACAGAAACAAAATATAGACAAATATGCCACGTATTAGCTTCTAAAATATATTGTTCTCACAGACCACTTACTCTCCTACCCCTAGCCAAAAATATATTTTAAAATAGCCTACACAACAATGTGAAGGAACTTAATGTCAGAGAACTATACATTTAAAAATAATTAAATAGTATATTTTATTAAATGTTATATTTTATCACAATAAAAATTTAAAAACAAAACCAAAAAAAAAAAAAAAGACCCTTTGTCTAATGTATCCATATTATGGTTAGAAAGCAAATTACCAAAATTCACATCCATATACTTTCAGCATATATTATGTTCTGTGTATACTTCTCACTTATATATATATAATGAAATAGATAAATTTTTTCAACTAAAACTTCCCTATAAAATTTTGATTCATCTTATACTCAGCTAAGTACTACATCTTAAACTGTTATACACAATTAGGGGAACGATGATATAATAAAGGATGTTCACTTCTAAGGTAATGATAGAATTTTTAAAATGATTTTGTATTGCTTCAATAGGAAGAAAAATCAAGATGAGGCAAAAGGCGGAGACGTGAGCAAGTGAGTGTCTATGTGTGTTTGTGCATAGAGGTACATGTATATGCATGCACATATATATTTTTTTTTAACCCCAGGATAGGTAATAACAGAAAAGACACTTTTCCCAGACTCTCAAAACTCAAATCCCATGGATCAATCCAGTCTAAAATATCTTAAATTAACATTGAATTTAAACTCTTATACAACCCTAGCCATACCCCTGTATAAAATACAAGAAACAAACTAGTAGTCCCTGCTATATTTCCAGAGTCTTTCAACTTTACATATAGCTTCCAAGCATGAAAGTGAAGGCGAGGCTCCAATAGTCTCAGAGAAGAGTTGATAAAGGTCAGCGTTGTCGGCTATCCTCCTCTCTCGACCAGGAAGCCCAGAAAATCCAGAATCCAACAATACAGCCAAAGTATCAGTCAGATCACTCTGCTAGGAAAAGCTTCATGATTCCAGCTTACTCCTTTAAGATTATTATAAAATATTCTGAAGACCAGAAACAAAATTAAATAATGGTCCTCTTGGAAAGGGATAACCACATTTAAAAGGAACAGTTTATCCTGAACACAGATGGCTAAAGAATTTAGGTCATTCCAGATGCTTGCAAAATGGCCCAGGAATACCAAAAAATTTACAGAATACAGGTATCCTTCAAGATGAGCTAATTCTGCCATGCTTAGAAATGGACATGGGCAATTAACAATCTCTCTCCTAAAAGGGAGATTTTTTTTAATTGGGGGGGAGAGTATTTACACAGAAGAAAATTACATATAATTTTCATTTTTCATAAGTTGCAATTCCATCCATATACACACACAGGTATAAAAATACATGTACATATTTAGAAATAAAAAGATAAGGACATTCATAAATTATTTTCTAGACAAATTCTGGAAAGCACATAGATTATTATTTATAAATACTTATTCAGTAATGAAAGTGAGACATGGCATTCACAACACGAACTTACAAATAACAGTCTAGGATTTAAATGGGTTATTTAATGAGTAACTATTTCAAGTTTTAATAATTTTTTTTTTTTTTTGAGACATAGTCTCGCTGTGTTGCCCAGGCTAGAGTGCCATGGCGTCAGCCTAGCTCACAGCAACCTCAAACTCCTGGGCTCAAGCAATCCTTCTGCCTCAGCCTCCTGAGTAGCTGGGACTACAGGTGTGCAACACCATGCCTGGTTAATTTTTTTTTTTTATTTTTAGTTGTCCAGCTAATTTCTTTCTATTTTTAGTAGAGACAGGGTCTCGTTCTTGCTGAGGCTGGTCTCGAACTCCTGACTTCAAGCAATTCACCCACCTCAAGCCTCCCAGAGTGCTAGGATTACAGGCGAGAGCCACCGCGCCCAGCCAATAACTTTTTGAATATAGCCTATTCTGTAGGTAAAAGTCTGCCCCAAGCTTAGTAAATACATAACTAATATTAAACATTTTATGAAAATTATTATGCTAGTTATTAGCTAAAGAGAATCTATTAGGAAAATTATCATATTTCCTATCTAAAATATTTATTGGATATGCAAATTAGCTCGTTAATGTAATATAAAATGTTTACCTTGACACCATGGCCCACATCATCCAGAACTGTGTAGTCAATAGGTTTCCGAATATACCTTACAGGGCGTTCCATATTTGCAGGTGCTATTATTTTGTGAGTTCTTGATGTATTCTTATTTGTTGTCAAAATACCAATCTCTCTTCGAGCGACTTTCTCTTTATGAATATCCACAGTCTGTATTTTAAATTTGAACAAAACAAGAAATTATTTGACACAGTAAATCACATATATGAGGTCCACATATTTTGGACCATAGCACTGTACTAAATGTCTATTTTCTAGTGAATACCTTATCTTTCTCTTTAAAATTAAGCAAATTATATAAAGCTAAAAGCAGGAAATGTTTAAAGGTGATTAAAAGCACCAAATAATTTAATGGATTTGATTCTAAAACAATTCTTAGGAAAGCAATGGGTTTTTTCCCCTGAAGACTTGGTATGTGTAGAAAGGGAAAGGAGTCCTGTTCCAAGTAGCTTACACTTTATTTAACGGGGATGCAGACAAAGAAAAAATCAGTAATTTATAACACAATGAGGTCACTGCTGTAATGACACATGCACAGTTTACTTGAAATTACTATAAAGGTGCTGAGCAAGACACCTGACTAGGTTGAAAAGAGTTCACTTAAAGGATTTACAGAGTAGGTAGGTTTTAAAGGATGAATAGGAGTATGAGAGGCAGATATGGAAATTATTAAAGGCAGAAAGAACAATGTGCTACAGACAAAAGTATAGAATTATAAATTGTCAACTGTCAATAAGCAGCCTAGAAACTTGTTTGGTGCAGCCTACCTACCTGCTACCAGCCTACGAGGCTTTTTGTAAAAATATTTTTTATTTACTTGTCAACATTTAAAAACTGGATGGTAGTCAGCACATGAGAAATAATTACACAACTGTTCAACAACTTAAAACTCTGTCCTAATAGTAATGCAGAACCGATGACAAATTTAAATTAAGTGCAATGATCATACAAGCATTTTAAGAAGACTCCTCTAGCAGTTGTGTTGAGGATAGAAAGAACAAAACTACAGGCAGTGAAACAAGTTAGGAGGCAATTACGGTAGTCCAGGTGAGAGGCAATGATGGTAGCCCTGGTGAGAAAAGGCCAGGATCTAAACTGAACTGAAGCAGGAAAAAGAAAGGAAAAAAGGTGCTGTCAGAAAGAACACCTTAATATTATGCTTGAAACGGATCTATTAAAATTCTGTCTTATTTCACCAGGATTTTTAGATTGATTAGGAAAGAACCTGTAATCAAAAATACTGTCACAGCTGGGCACTGTGGCTCATACTTGTAATCCTAGCACTTTGGGAGGCCGAGGCAGGATGATCACTTGAGGCCAGGAGTTTGAAGTTGCAGTGAGCTATGATGATGCCACTGAACTCTAGACAGGGCGACAAAGCAACACTCTTTCTCAAAAATTTACAAATGCTATCACAATCCCAAAACAAGCTGGAAAGAGACACCTCTCTATATGCTTGTCTAAGCATTTCTGTACATTCTGAGAAAAGATGCACTAACTCCCTTTGTTCTGGATGTTTATATAAACAACCTTAGAAAATATAGCATCTCCCTGGAAAGCAAGGGGCAGGCTGTTTAGTGCCCAGTATAATAAAGATAACATAACCCTCCAAGACAAAGGTCAAAAAGGTTTTCTGCCCACTATAAAAGATCTGGTCCCCTAAGTTGGGAGTCTCCTTCCTCTAATACACCGAAGTGTGTGTGTGCAGGCATCACCTGGCTCTCTCTGCAGTACCCTGTGGAAACTGGGGCTCTGTTATCTGGCACAAATGCTGACACTCTGGGTACTGCTTTTGCCATGAGTAATCAAATCCTTTGTCTCTGACCCAGGAGTCTCATGTTTTCCAACAGAATGCAAGAAATTGCACTAGGCAAACTTGTTAGCTTGCAAGGGTAACTCAGGCCCTTCACAATTTTTGACAGTTTTGACAATAATAGAATGCCGACAGAGACAACACTTTCTATAAAGGTAAGGAAAGGCCAGTTAACAGGAACTGAGAAAAGTCTGATAATTGCTAGTGAACATGTTAACCCAATTGTATGGTCAACCAGGCAATGAATAGTCCTCCACTTTAGTACCTGTTAAGGAGCCTAAATTGAAGAGGAAGTTTCAGGCGGAGTACCAGGAAGTAGGCAGAAAAAGGACAACAGCCTGAATGATGCCTTGGTTATTGCCAACTCTCCTCCAGATGGGAGGACTTCCTCACCAAGCTGACAGTCAGCCTCACCAGGTGTGCCCCATGAACAACTAGTGCTGAGGTTTGCCTGGCAGAGGGAGAAGGGTTCTGTTCCCTTTTGGGCAAGAATTACAGAGATGCATCTACGCTGAGTGTGAAAAGACCAAAATCTGAAGCCATTGTGGGTAGAACCAGACAAATCTTTAGAACTTGGGCTAGTTTGCTTGGATGGTGAGGGGCATGTAATTAATTACATTGTCTGGGCATGTAATGCTTGTTAAAAAAGAATGGCAACAGCTGGCTGTCCTAGTGCTCAGCTCCTCCTGCAGTCTGTCTTGTCAATATTCAATCTTTTTGAGTGGGGTGGCTCATGCCTGTAATCCTAACACTCTGGGAGGCTGAGGCGGAGTAAGGGGCGGGGAGGATCCCTTGAGGTCATGAGTTCAAGACCCGCAAAAGCAAGAACCTGTCTCTACTAAAAATAGAAAAAAATTAGCTGGGTATTGTGGCATGTGCCTGTAGTCCTAGCTACTCGAGAGACTGAGGCAAGAAGGTTGTTTGAACCCAGGAGTTTGGGGTTGCAGTGAGCTATGATGACATCACTGCACTCTAGCTAGACAGAGCAACACCCTGTCTCAAAAAAAAAAAAAAAAAAATCAGTCCTTTCTAGATGACAGTAAAGGGCATCAGCATTTTTTAGTAATAGGTCCTGTCTGCTACAAGAGACCTTCAGCTCTCTTGGGGAAATTTCCCTAAGACAAACTCCCTTCAACACCAACCAGTCTACAGTACTGGACTGGATTTAAAATGCAGATGAAGGTAACTCACTGGAGAATCAGAAACTATAAAAGCTCAAAGGATCTAGATAATTCTTGCTGTCAACCCTGCAGCCTTAGAAGTCTCCCTTAGCCCTAGTATTGAAATCCAGAAAGAATTTAAGAGATGTTATCTTGACAAAGGAGCAGCAAATAGCCCACCTTCAAATGGACTCCTAAAAACAATGATGCCACCCTGTAGATTAAGCCCAAGTCAGCCAGTGGGTACAAAACCCATTGCCCCCACCAGAAAGCAACGTGGCTGTAGCTGTTGAATCAAGGTGTTCCCATACAGAAACAGATGCCCATAATGATAACATTGCCACAGAAAACAGGGTTTTGGGTGGACCAAAAACACTATGGGTTTATTTGGCTGATGAGCATGCATCTACACCACCACTCAAAACTGAAAGTACATGCTCGTTGTTTACTGGTGCAGAACTGCTCTCTCCCAACCCCCTCCTCACCCACCATACCTCAACCTCAGTTCCCTAAAGAGAAAGATTAGGGGTGGAGCCAAGTTCTCCAAGTTGCCAAGGAAGACTGAAGACCAAAGACACCTGGGTATGCTAGATAGCTGTGGGGCGGGGACTGACTCAAAATTTCATGGCTCTGTTGGATTCAAGAGCCCAAGTCACCTTCATACCAGTCTTGTGGAGGGAAAACTTACCTGCTTTCAACTGCTGAGGTTTGGGTAGGGTTCACAGTAGAGAAGGGAAGCTAATGTGTCCTTTGGGTGAGGCTCTCTGACCCAATGTACTACTTACTGTTGTGGCTTCTGTTGTGCCACTGATGAGTGTGTAATTGGTATTGATATTTTACATGCCTGTACTGTGAATGCTCATAAACTCCAGAGGAGATTATACCCATTGGTATAAGCCCACATACAAAAGCACTAGTAGCTTTAGGGCCCCACAATCCTATGACCCCCTTGAGTACAAGTCTCTGTGCACAGACGATTTTACTGACCGAAGCCTCTGGCAAGACAAGCAGCCTCTTCTGGAGGTGTCTGCTGGGTTTGGATTCAATGCCTCCCTGACACAGCTAACAGATACGCATCTTTTGAAAAGATTCCCATTTGGGGATGGGTCAACTCAAATGCAATGAGTAACAAGGTGGAAAGGGCCCAACAAGCCTCTCTCACCACACAGAATATAGACTCAGCTGGCTATATTCAAGAATGTAGCCAGCCTGGCCCCTTGGGCAGCTCAGCTCTACATGAAAGAGTAGCAGCTACGACTTCCAGGAAGTTTGATCTTCCATTCTGCCACCTAAACCAAAGCCACTGGCTCAATGTGGCCCTTGATTCACAGAGGTTCGCTAAATGCCTGGGGGCCTGGTTCACGGGTGATTCAACTAAGCTGAAACTCTGTGGTGTCCAGTGGGCTACCGTGCTGTTCAACCTCAGTGCCTGCTCCCCAGAACTGAAAATGGGTGTGGTTGCTTTGTTCTGTGGGCGGAACTCAAGGACATTCTCATAGATCAGGCCAATACTCCCCTTGAAAACCTTTTTATATTTTCACTGACTCTCAGACTGTTACCCATGGCCTGCCCAGCTGTTTGATCTGCCACGTGGAAAACTACAGAATGGTATACTAAAGACTGTCCATAAACTGTGGAAGTTAATTGTAGTTGCTGATCCAACCATCTAGATCACTAACATTGATGCCGCATGGGAAGGACGTGATAAGAACAACTGGAATCAAGCTACTGATCAAGCCTGCACTGCTCAGACTGCCACCACTGCTGCTGGATACATCATCATACCAGACACAGCGACATATCTACCATCATGATATTTAATAGATGACAAAGTAAAGGACCCTGTGTTCCTGATGCAAAGGCTAAACCTCATCCCAGACTTGTGAGTCCCGGGAAAAAAACCATTTGTCTCCTAGTGAGAGGGACGATATCACACACTACTGGTAGATTGGTTCCATCAGACCTTTGACACTCCTCTTCAGGCTATAAGTGGTGCCTCATTGTTGATGACACTTTTTCTGGATCTGGTATTGCTATCCCAGTCCAGTCAGCCGACTCCAGCCTTCACCGCTGTGGCCCTTGACACTAATCTGTGTCATGTTTTTGACTTTGCACACCATTTGTAATCTGACAATAGTGTGCTTTTTATCATAAAGTCACTCAACAATGGGCTGTTAGTCAAGGTATGTGATAGCCTTTGACACTTCCTAACATCCACAAGCATCTTGTATTGCTAAGTGCTGGAACAGCCCCCTTAAAATCAACTCAAAAAAACTCAACAACAAAAAAACCCAATTCAAAAATGGGCAAAGGACTTGGAGTAGACATTTCTCCAAAAAAGATATGCAAATGACTGATAAGCACATGAAAAGATGCTCAACATCACTTACCATTAGGGAAATGCAAATGAAAACTACAAGGAGATACAACCTCACATCCATTAAGATGGTTACCATAAAAAAAAAAAAAAAAAAAAACAAAAAACCCAGAAACTAACAAGTGTTTGTTGAGGATATGGAGAAACTGGAGCCCTCATGCACTGTTGGTGTGAATGTAAAATGGTGCAGCCACTGTGGAAAACAGTATGGTGGTTCCTCAAAAAATTAAAAATAAAATTACCAGATAATCCAACAATTCCAATGCTAGGCATATACCCGAAAGAACTGAAAGCAGGGTCTCCCTGGAGCATATTTCACAATAGCCAAAGAATCGACAGATGAAAGGATGATATGTGATGTATACATGCAATACAGTACTATTCAGCTTTAAAAAGGAGGAAATTCTGACACATGCTACAACATGGATGAAACTTGAGGACACTATGCAGAGTGAAATAAGCCAGTCACAAAAGGACAAATACTGCATGATTCCACTTATATGAGGTACCTAAAGTAGTCAAATTCATAGAGACAAAAAGTAAAGACAGTGGTTGCCAGGGGCGGGGGGTGGGGGGGGCGTGGGGCGACAGACAATGGTGACCTCTTGTTTAATGGGTATAGAGTTTTAGTTCTGCAAGATAAAAAGAATTCTGGAGATTGGTTGCCCAACATTGTGACTGTACTTAAAACTACTGAACTATACAATTAAAAATGGTAAAGATGGTAATGTTATATTACATGTACTTTACTATAATTTAAAAAAAAAATTTAATCAACTCAAAAGATTTCTGAGTTTACCTCCCTCACCTCCTCCTTATTCAGACACATTAATAAAACAGTTTGGTCACTGAATGTGGCTGTCAACAGGAAGAAGAGATCATCTCCACTTGGCCACTTGGGATTCTGCCCTGACCATTCCTGAGCATGTTTCTTTCTTTCCCCTAATGGAAACCCCAGGCTGGCCTAATTGGTATGCTTGCTCTCTGGGTGGCAGCCCAGCCAAAACAGGGCTTTGGGAATTCAAACTTAATTCAGGTTGAGCCACCTGGCTTTTCTTGTTGGATTTCCATGGACTTACACAATAAAGATAATGTTCACCAAGTCGCCCTATGGTGGCTCATGTGGACTAAAGTGGGAGATACAAGAGGGTCTCTTATTTAATAAAAATGCCCCTGTACCCCTTGAGCTTAACCTGTCCAGACAAAAGGTCAGGGTCGGAGTCAGGAATGATTGGAAAAAAGGTAAAGTTAGCTACTGGAATGGCACACACTGATTTTTGTAGCAGTGGAAAGGATACAACAACCCTGGCATTCTGTGAGAGAAACACCTTAGACTTTGGGAGGTAAGGAAAAAGGAGGGACATTAGTGATCTCTGTCTCTCAGAATCACCCCTCACAGAGGAAAATTCCCGGGTGCAGCTCCTGCACATTATGCAAAACCTAAAATTTAACTGCTGGGTCTGTCCACACCCTGTCAGACAGCTCTGATCATGACTTGATCACCACTCTCTTTAACCTCACAGAAAAGTCTCCCAGAAGCAGCAGAAGATGGTTCAAGTCCCCGCATCTCCCATACGAAACACCTGTCAATACCTCAAGGTGTCTTTTCTACCCCCATTCCTGTAGCTATCATTCAGTCATTCCAAGGGACAGGTGAATGCCATCTGGCTGATGGCACAGATGAGACAGACAGATTGGACTGATTGCCTTCAGGTAGTTTCTCCAAAAACAAGTACTGGACAATTATTCATACTGAACTGGGAACCCTAAGGTCTACCAGCCATCAGGGAGGCCACATTGAAGAAACTACCAGCCTATGCCCCCTGATGTAAGTAGATCCCACATAAAGGGAGGTGTGGAAACAACTGTAAACAACACATTCTTATAGAGGTGCAGGCCTTGGGAGTACTTCTTGTATGGAAGTCAGGCAATGCTTCCCTCTGGAAAATGTGGTGACCTGCATAGCGAGGCACTAATCCCTTGGGGTTCATCCAATTTTAAAAGGTTGTTTGAAAATCTGTTCCTGACTTTAGCTAAAGCAATCAATGACATCACCTTGGTCCTAGAGGCATTCAGGTCAGTCTCAACTCACTGGTCAGGAATGCTATGGATAATAAAATAGCCCTACATTTCCTCCTGGCAGGCCAAGGCAAATCTGTGCAATACATGCAATACATCCTGCAATATCTAGATGAATGCCTTGGGCCAAGTAAGTCAGTACAGAAACTTAAGGAGAAAGCCACCTGGCTCTCTAAAGTAGACCCTAAAGGTTTACTGCATTTGTTCAGCTGGCTGGCTCAGACCCTGGGGGGCACAGCTGAGGTCAATATTGCAGTTTTGGCCTCATCCTGCTACCTTGCTGATAGTAACCTTAATTAAATATCTCATAAAACAAACTGAATGGATCTGGTCCCAGCCTCTGTCAGAAAGATTGATCGGAGTGATCACTGAAGTTGTATAATCATGGGAAATCTTATCAGAAGTCCAGAAAATATATTATAGAATTGAGGGGTGAATGTTAAAAGGCAATTATACTGGCGTCTGTCATGTTTCTGTACTTATTGCCAATGGAGGCATTCATTCCCTTTGTTCCATACTAACTTGTTAAAGTATGTTTGCATAGGGAATAGTCTTGAAGGATAGAGAAACAGTCTCTTCCTAAGGAGCAAGGGGCAGATTTATTTGCTGTCTAGTATAATAAAGATGTCATCTCCCTCCAGGGCAAAGGTCGGGTAGGCTTACTGCCCAATAGAAAAGTTTGGGTTCCCTAACTGGGGGTTCCTCTCCTGTAATAGACTGTACTGCACTACAGGCATCACTCAGCCGCCTTCCCATTCCTCTACGGAGCTGCGGGCTTGGGAAACTGGCATAAATGCTAACACTCTTGCTCCTGCTATCCTCATAAGTAATAAAGTCCTGTGTCTCTGACCCAGAAGTCTTCTACCAGCAACTATGAATCTGTGGCAGGCTAACCTGTTAGCTTGCATGGAAGACAAAATCTCAGACCCTTCACAGTCTTGAAACAACTGTTTTTACAAGTGAAACAATTCACATCTTCTGACCACCACCCCACCCCCCAAAATTTTGAGGATGGCTTAGTATAGAGTAGTTGATGTTACAAAATGTACAGAGCCACATCTTTTCAGAATTCGTCTACACATCTTTTATTTTTTTATTTTATTTTTTTTTTTTTTTTGAGACAGAGTCTCACTCTGTTGCCCAGGCTAGAGTGAGTGCCGTGGCGTCAGCCTAGCTCACAGCAACCTCAAACTCCTGAGCTCAAGGGATCCTCCTGTCTCAGCCTCCCGAGTAGCTGGGACTACAGGCATGCACCACCATGCCTGGCTAATTTTTTCTATATATATTTTTAGCTGTCCATATAATTTCTTTCTATTTTTAGTAGAGATGGGGTCTCGCTCTTGCTCAGGCTGGTCTCGAACTCCTGAGCTCAAACGATCCGCCCACCTCGGCCTCCCAGAGTGCTAGGATTACAGGCGTGAGCCACCGCGCCCGGCCTACACATCTTTTAAACTCCTTCCTTTTCTAATAGGTCCATTGCAAGTTTAATTAGCACAAATTTCAGCCAAATTTTGCTTGACACATGATTAAGTTTAGGAATCCATAATTCTACAAGGGAAAATACTGAGATTTCATTGGAAGGTGAAAAAGATGGAACAATACTCACTTTGGTTTGCTTCAACCTCCCCTGAACACTCACTCTGTCTCTTTGCAAAATCATCTCATATTAATAGAAGCAGTGCCTCCAGGTTTAGTCCTAGGCACTTATCTCTTTATAAGCGCTCTCGGGCAAATTCATCGACATTTGGGCTTAAATTACCATTTATACACACACTAACTTTTCTATATCTATTCAATACCTCTCCTCTGAGCTGTAGATTCATACAGTAAACTGACATTCCTCTCAGATATGTCAATGGTACCTCAAAGTGAATTTGCCCCAAATCAAACACAGTCTACTCAATCCTAATTTCAATGTGCCTACTTCAGTTCTCTATTAAGTAAGTCAGACATGTAGCATTTATTTCATATCCAATATCACTGAATCTTGTCACATATACCTTTAAATGCCACCAGAAATCTGTTTTCAACGATTTAATCCTAATCAATCCACTATCATCTCTCACTTTGGCTATTGCAATAGCCTTCTAATTGGTCCACTTGCATCAAATCTGGCCTTTTCCCAATGTGTTCTTTATAGTGTAACCATGGTGATCTTTACAAAAAAGTAAACTTGAGAAAACAAAATGAAAAAAATATGTATATTTCACTGCTTAAATCCCATTAAAAGAGCATTCCACACGGTCCCTGGTCTTCAAGGGAAAAATAAATTCAAAATGGCTCAAGTTCTTTCCCTATGTTTCTCAAACATCATGGCGTCCACAACTCTACTTAAAATCATCTTTTGTTCACCTTTCCTACTTCCCTCACACATTGCAGAACTATTCAGCACACTATTTCTAATTACTTGAAAATTTCTACTTTAGGTCTCCTCTCCATTCTTAATTCTGAATTGTGAAAGTCCAAATCACAACCCGTCCAGCAATGCACAACCCTCCATATGGCAGGGTGAGCAAGTAAAGTGGGTAGGAGGACGGGAACAAAACCTGTTCTAAATCAGAACATTTGTATAACAGCAGTGTGCATATGCTCACCAAGTGAGAGTTAGCTTTTTCAGTTAGACTAATTCTTTCTCATAATCAATTTCCTTACTTTCACATTTTTTTTCTTCATTTTAGATAGGGAAAGATGCAGTTTCGTATAAAGAAAATTAGTTTTAGTCTTAATATACTAGAGGCAAAATCAGAGTTACCCCAGTTGAGAAGGACTAAAAGGCCCAGAAGACCTCCCTATAGAAATCTTTAGAACCACTGGGTTGGGGGTGGGGGCGGGGGCGGGGCGCAAACTTGAAATTAGGAAACCTAGGTTTGAATACTGGCTCTTTCACTTACTAGATATAAATTTTTTATTTTAGGGACGGAGACTCATTCTGTGGCTCAGGCTGGAGTGCAGTGCATCAAAGCTCACTGCAGTCTCAAACTCCTGGGCTCAAGCAATCTTCTCTCCTTAGCCTCCCAAATAGCTAGGACTATGAGTGTACACCACCACACCCAGCTAATTTTTTTCACCTTTTTTTTTTTTGAGACAGAGTCTTACTTTGTTGTCCAGGCCATGGCGTCAGCCTAGCTCACAGCAACCTCAAACTCCTGGGCTCAAGCAATCCTTCTGCCTCAGCCTCCCGAGTAGCTGGGACTACAGGCATGCGCCACCATGCCCGGCTAATTTTTTCTGTATATTTTTAGTTGTACAACTCATTTCTTTCTATTTTTAGTAGAGACAGGGTCTCACTCTTGCTCAGGTTGGTCTCGAACTCCTGAGCTCAAACAATCCACCGCCTTGGCCTCCCAGAGTGCGAGGATTACAGGCGTGGGCCACCATGCCCGGCCTTTTTTCATGTTTTTATTTTGGAGACAGGGTCGCGGGCTGGTCTCAAACTCCTGACCTCAAGTGATCCTCCTGCCTCAGTCTCCCAAATAGCTGGGATTACAGGTGTGAGACACCACACCTGCCTAGATGTAAAATTTGATATGTTTTAATTCACTAAGATTCCATTTTGCTTATATAAAATGTCAATAGGATAATATTAGAACCTATAACATTTGTAACATAAAAAAGTAAAAAAATATTAAATCTGAATCTTATTTATCAAACTACCCAATCTATAACCCTGCAATTAAGAAAAAGCATTTCTAAAATATTCATATGAAAATACGAAGGTATCATATTATATATTTAAAATATGGTGAATGTGAATTATGTTCCAATCTCCAGTTTTGCCACTAGCAATAGGATTTTGAAGGACTTCTCAGAGCAATTCTAATAAACACTTAGTTCCTGACAGGTTGAAAACTCAATGATTCCAGGGGTAAGCAAATTGTAATACAATTCATTTGAAAAAAGAAAGTGTATCTTACAGGTGTGGATATCAGAAGTATCAACCAAGGAAAAGATAGAAACCCAAAGACAAGTTCTCATAAATGAAGACCATGCTTGATGAGTCAGCACTTGAGGTGAAAGTGACAAAGTCAAAACAGAATATATATGAGACAAATTTAGAAGTGACAGAATGAACATGTACTGAGGGGATAACCTTTTAGAGGGTGAGTACATTCCTAAAGGCCTTATATAATTCACAGTTCACAAAATTCAAGAACTAAGTTTAGCAAAAGATGGTGTTTCTGTTTACCGGTTAAATATTGAATGAAAATAAAATAAACCATTTAGCAATTCCCTTGCCCAGTTTTGAAATTATGCAATGGTTCACAAAATTTTTTAATTTGAAGGAAGTCTTCATATTTTAAAAGTAATTTTCTGAATTTGATTAATATTTTATATTGTATTTTCAACACATAAAATGAAACTACACTACAATGGGCTGGTTACAAAGACATAGCTGCAGGAGTCTAATACAAAGCAAATAAGGCCTTTAAATTTAGGTCATGTAAGAGGCATAATCTAGAACTAATATAATACAGTGGAAAACTCTTCTGACAGACTAAATATGATAAGCAAAAAAAATATCAAGAGCTGTGAGAAAGAATAATGGCAATAGGGAACATAAGATAATCAGCAGAAATATCATATGATTAAAATTATTAGAACATTCAGTATAAGATTTTAAAAAACTCTCTCCCCTATATTTTATACATTGCACCTCTAGTTATAAATAAGGAAAGAAATAAGAAAACAGTAAAGGCCAGGCACTGTGGCTCACACCTGTAACCCTAGCACTTTCAGAGGACAAGGTGGGCAAATTACTTGAAGCCCGGAGTTTGGGACCAGCCTGAGCAACACTGCAAGCAAAACCCTATCTCTACAAAAACCAGAAAAATTAGCAGGGCATGGTGGCACACACAAGTAGTCCCAGCTACTTGGGAGGCTGAGCCAGGTGTATTGCTTTAGCCCAGGAATTTGACATTACAGTGAGCTATGATGATGTTACTGCACTCTAACCCAGGCAACACAGTGAGACCCTGTCTCAAAAAATAAAATAAAATTTAATTGAAAAAAATAGGCAGGGCGCGGTGGCTCACGCCTGTAATCCTAGCACTCTGGGAGGCTGAGGTGGGCGGATCGTTTGAGCTCAGGAGTTCGAGACCAGCCTGAGCAAGAGCGAGACCCCATCTCCACCAAAAATAGAAAGAAATTATATGGACAGCTAAAAATATATATAGAAAAAATTAGCCGGGCATGGTGGTGCATGCCTGTAGTCCCAACTACTCGGGAGGCTGAGACAGGAGGATCCCTTGAGCTCAGGAGTTTGAGGTTGCTATGAGCTAGGCTGACGCCACGGCACTCACTCTAGCCTGGGCAACAAAGTGAGACTCTGTCTCAAAAAAAAAAAAAGAAAAAAGAAAAAAATAAAATAGTGAAACAGAAGTTCAAAATACAAACCTGAAGTAAAAATTGGGTGGTCTTCAAAGGCAGGTACAACACACCCCCACCTACTCACAATCACACACAATCCTAGTTGCCTCACTTCCATCCAACGTAGTATTGATGTCAAATCTTCCCAAACTGATTTACAACTTCAATGCATCCCAATAAAAATCCCAATAGTGTTTTTCACAGTTTCAAATGTATATGGAAGAGCAAAAAGGAAAGAATGGTTAAGACATGGTTTTAAAAGAAAATCAGAAAGAAGGAGAGTAATTTGCCATATAGTAAGTTGAGATACGAAGCCATAGTAAATAAGACAGTAGGGTTCTTCAACAGAGTTAAATAACTGGACCAACACAGGACAAGGTTCTTCAACAGAGTTAAATAACTGGACCAACAGAGGACAAGAGAGAACTTATACAAACTCACGCTCATAAGGAAACTTGGTACCTTACAGTGATAGCACAGTGGGAAAGAATTCAAGCAGAACAACTAGTTTGCCATACAGAAACACTGAAAATGGATCCCTACGTCACTCACACCATGGGAAAAAATAACTCCAAATCCATTAAATGTAAGTGTAAATAAATGGCATATTTACACATTAATGAAAATGAACAAACTACTATGAATAAACTGCCTATATGCAATATAGATAAATCTTACAAATTAAAATGCTGACAAGAAAGTAGCAAACCACGCTAGACTACATACAGCACGAATCTATTTTTATAAAACACAAGCATACACAAGCAAAATTAAATAATAACTGTTTAGGGATACATATATATGTGATAAAAAATTTTTAAAGTAAAAGGGAATGATATACTGGCAGAAGAAACACTTAATCATTTTCTAGTTCTTAGTTTTGGTGGTAGATTGATAGATGGTTGTTTTATTATTACATGTTATAACACATATTACTATTGTTCTTTTGAATGTATTAAATGTAAGATAATTTTAATGTATTAATATTTAATTGCACACAAAGTACAAAAACTCAGAGAAAATAATGATTAATATTCCTGGAGCAGCATCAAAAGACTCCATAAAAGAAATCTCATTTTAGCCAGCCATATTTAGTAGGTCAAAGAGAGGAAAGAAGAGTGGGGAAGAGAGGAAAATCCGAGCACAAGGAACAGCCTAAACCACAGCAAAGAGACATGAAAATAAAACACCTACTCAGAGATTAGAGAAAAGCTAAAACAGTATGTATAAAAAAGACTATGGAAATTAGGAGACCAAACTTGAAACTTTCTTTTTAAAGGTTCAAGCAGGCCTTTTATAAATATATGAGCAGACAGGGAATTGAATAAATAAAATAAACTGCATGGTAAGCAAAAGTTCTAAAGGAAAGATTAAAATATTCCAAAAACAATACTATTTAGTGAAGAAAATGTTACTTTCTGAAACAGATGTGGAAATAAAAATGATAAATCCCATAAGTAGATAAGATTTTTTAATTATCTTTGAAGATACGATTATTTAAAAGTACTGTATAGCAACATGTTGTTTTTCCTTTCCCTTGTCACTTTGGGGGGAAAAAAAATACATGTGCTTCTTTTAAAGATCTCCCAGAAAAACCCTTCCTAATTATCAAAAGACAGAAAGGCAGGCAGGAATGAAGTATGACACAGCAACACTACATAAAGTTTCACATATTTTCTACAATATCAAATCAGAAGGCATACTATCCTCACAACTGTCACCACAAGGAAGGCATTATGGGTTTCAAGCAAAGAACCTTGTATATAAGTAAAAACATAATAAATGTTGGCTGCAAAAAATAACTACAGAATAAAACTTGAAATACTTTTGCCCTGAATAGAAAAAGGAGAGGGGTATAAAAAGGGTAGAAAAAGTGTAAGAGAGTCCTGAGACAAGCTTACAGAGAAAGCCTTCAGCCAAGAAAGAGACAATCTTTGTCTGTTACTGCTTATTTGGACCAGACTCTGGAAATGGCCATATGCCCAAAATTCTGTGTTACAGAGCTTTGTTCAATAAGCTTGAAACTAGGTCCTAATCAACTTCGAAGTTAACTTGATTCAGAATGACCTATATATACACACTATTAAATAGATCCATTTAGAAAAGATGAGCTACAAAATCTGACTCTGGTGGAAAAACATAAAACACTTGGATCAGAATTATTTTGAAATATTTTATCCTGGGAAAAACTGAATCTGTCACTAACACTTTGGCCCATGACTAATTTTTTAGTACCACCCAATGACATTTTTCTGTCTTCTCCCCAATTGCTTAAGAATATAAGACAAACTACAGAACACTCCACATGATAATTACACATACACCTGAAAAAAGAAAATTTTGTGTTTAATTTAGTGATAACCATTTTTGATCCAAACTAGGATCTAAGCTAAATATGAACAGTTTATCTTCTAATTTGTACTTACTCTTCAACCTACTGCTCCTTACCTAAGATTTAACATTTGTTTTAATATTTCATGAGTGTCTTTCCCTTCTTAAAAAGATAATATATTTAAAATTCTCTAGAAATGTCAAGAAGTATAGTCTAATGACTAAGAGTCAGGCTCAGGAACTAAATAAACTGCATGGATTTAACAACCGACTGTTCCATTTACTAACTGTGAACTTGGGTAAGTTACTCAATCACTCTATGTCTTCAGTTTCCTTATCATACAGATGAGATTTAAAAACAAACAAAAAACAGTATAAACCTCACACAGTTATTGTAAGGATTAAATGAAGTAATATATATAAAGGATTTTCAACAGTGTCTGACAAGTAGAAAAAACTCAATAAATGTTAGCTTTTATTATTATTCTCCGCTCTCCAATCCTTTTGCTTAAAGCCAATAACAAATACAACTCTTTTAGCAATCTTAGAAACTGTTGCATAGTTCATTTAAAATGCCCCACCTATATTAACATACATGACAAACAGTGCAAATTATCAAAAAAGATTAAAAGCCAATACTTTGTTTCTATGTCTTTATTTTTTTTTTAAGACAAGGCTTTGCTCTGTGGCCCAGGGTAGAGTGCAGTGGCATCATTCATAGCTCACTGCAGTCTTCAACTCCTGGGCTCAAGCGATCCTCTTGCTTCAGCCTCCCTGAGTATTTGGGACTACAGGTGCACATCACCACATCAAATCCAACACTTTGAAAGAATTTGGATTATACTCAACAGTAGCCCCTTCTAAGTCTCCGTATTTCTTTCTTCATCACAGGAGTATTTTTGGTCCTATAATTCTTACAAATAATGACCACATTCAGAAATCTTTATACTGACAGGCTATTTAAAAGTACAAGTTGGTACTTCAGTTTAAATTTTGAGGACTGATTACATATTAATGTCTCTCTCTCTCCGGAACTTCACGACTGCCAAAGCATTTATTTAGATATATACATACACACACACACACACACACATATAAGGGAATGACAAGAGATAAAAATTTCCAATAAATCTTTGAATATCAGAAAGCAAATGGAGGCAACATAGCTAAATGATCAAAATAGAAGCAACCAGAACCTAAAATACCTGCACACAGCAAGGCAATGTATCCTACAAGAAAAAATAAACCCTGGGAGGCTCAAAATCTGAAAGCACTAGGTTCTACAGACTACAAAAGTGAGGAACTACAATGAGATACCACTTCATACTTGCTAGGATGGCTATAATCAAAAACAATTGAGCCAGGTATGGTAGCTCATGTGTGTAATCCCAGCACTTTGGGAGGTTGAAGCAGGAAGATCACTTGAGGCCAAGTGTTCCAGACCAACCTGGGCAACACAGCAGGACCCTATCTATATAAAAATTTTTTTAAAAAATTAGCAGGGCGTGGTGGCACATGTCTGTAGTCCCTGATACTCAGGAAGCGAGGCAGGGGGATCACTTGAACCCAGGAGTTTGAAAATCCAGCCTGGACAACATAGCAAGACCTCATTTAAAAAAAAAAAAAGACAAAGCAAGTACTTGTAAGAATATGGAGAAACTGCAACCCTCAAACACTGCTAGCGGGAATATAAGATGAGATAGCCACTCTGGAGAACAGTTGATAGCTCCTCAAATGGTAAACACAGAGTTACCAAAGGACCCAGCAATTCTGCTAGGAGGTATATAACCAATATAACTGAAAACATACGTCCACGCAAAACTTGTACACAAATGTTGACAGGAACATTGTTCACTAATAGCAAAAAAGTGGAAAGAACCCAAATGCCTATCAACTGATGAACAGATAAAATGTGGTCTGGTCTATCCATACAATAAGAACATTATTTGGCAATAGAAAGGAATGAAGTCCTAATGCATGCTACAACATGGATGAACCTTGAGAACATCACGCTAAGGGAAAGAAGCAATCACAAAGAACCACATATTGCATGAACCCATTTACATGAAATGTCCACAACAATTAAAATATAATAGGAAAACAAAGGTAACAGACTTTGTTTTATTAAACTCATTATCACCTTGCTAACATAAGGAATGTTAACTGGGGCAATATAGCACATTAGATAACTTGAAAACTCTCCCACCATAAACTACCTAAAAATGCTTGATAAAAAAGGCAGTGACAGAATCTTTTCTTAATGCACAGTCCCATGCTCCAGAAAGTGAAGAAAATCCAGGGAGAGTAGGAAGAAGGAAGGACTAAAACTCAGAGCAGAAAACATGAACAAAGCTGCAGCTGTTCTGTCTGTAGTAGCTTGTTGGACACTAACAAAGGGGCTTCAACTTTTACAACGCATGAGGATAAAATAAAAATATCTTTGGGCTTGGTGAAGGTGGGAGGTTAGAACGAATATGGCAAAAGGGACTTTGCAGAGGAATTAAATTAAGGATCTTGTGATGGGGGGATTTATTGGGATTACTGGAGTGGGTCACATGAAATCACAAGGGTCCTTTTAAGTAAAAGAGGGAGGCAAGAGGGTCAGTACTGATCAGAGTGACACAACTCTGAAAAAGACTCAACTGGCCACTGCTGACTTAACAGAGGAAGGACCAGGAGCCACAATGCAGGAGGCCTCTAGAAGCTGAACAAAAAGGCAGGAGCACAGATTCTCCCCTAGTACTTCCAGAAAGAACACCGCCCCACCCATGTATTAATTTTAGCCCAGTGAAACCCATTTCAGATTCTGACCTCCAGAACTGTAAGATAATAAAGTTGTATTGTTTTAAGCCACTAAATTTGTAGTAATTTGTTATAGCAGCAATAGAAAACTAAGACACACACATTGGGGTGGCGATTGGAAGGCACAATTATCCTAGAAAGTGCAATACGTTTCCATGAAATTTTCAGGATAAAAACTATAAATAGTCCTGGACTGATGGTATCCCTAGAACATTCAGCAAAACAAGGAACATACCTTGAGCTTAGTTCAATAATAGTATATCCATTAGGCTACACAGAAATCTCAAAAGATGACATCTTAAAATAAGGTCACAACAAAAATTTACAAAACACATATAAAAAGAAACAATTCACCACAAGCAAGAGTGAGCACATATACACATGTGCACATGAGTGCATACACACACATAAGACCACCAAAGAATGTTAATCCAAAAGAAAAGAGGAAAGAAACAAAATTGATTACATGAGTAGAAAACACAAAACAATGGTTCATTTGAACTTCAATATATCAATAACTATTAATATATTACATGTAAATTCAATAAGTACTCCCATTAAAAGAAATGTCACAGTATATTTTGTGAATCCAGTTATATGCTTAGAATAGACAAATCTTTAAAAACAAAAAAGTTTCAAGTAAAAGATCAGAAAAGATATATTCTATATATTAATATACAGTAATATTTATACAGTATATTAATCAATAATTAATATAATGTTTAATATAATTAGTAATTAATTACTATAATAATATTAATTAATACAGTATATTAATAAAATAACATCAGGATAAATTATAATCAAAAAGGATTCCTAGAGGCAGAGGGGGTCCTGGGTTCTTTATTCCATAATAATGCTGTATTTTCTCAAAAATATTTTTAAGTGAATTTAAATATTCAATGAAGGCTTTATAATTTACATTTTGCTCTTCAAAAAAAACAAATCAAAAGCATTAGAGAAGCTACTTGCCAAGCTTCAGGGGAGGGGAGAAATTAGAAAAAAATGAACACGTGCAACTGCACATAAAACTGCAGGTGGCTAGAAAGGAAACCAACGAAAGGGGGAAAGAATCTAAAAATAGGTGTAGAACAGTGGTTTTGACTGCCTTCATATGGATTTTCAAATTATTTCAGAGCTAAAACTGAGAGATGAAATGTGTACAATTTGCTTTTAACCAACAGGGCTATTTTAAAAATAAGTTATGTCATAATTAAATATACTTATTTATGCTTAAAAGTTCTCAAGTACCACTTGCAACTCAAAAGCCAAAGAATTTCACAACCAGAAATTATTCTAATGACAAATTATAGCAAAATAAATTATTCTTGATTAGCTGAAAAAAATTCCTATGACATGGTGGCGCATGCCTGTAGCCCAGGAGTTTGAGGTTGCTGTGAGCTAGACGCCATGGCACTCTAGCCTGGGCCAACAGAGTGAGACTCTGTCTCAAAAAAAAAATTGTTTCCCCAAAAATGTTTTAAGTCATCTTTATTACTTGGTCATAAAAATGAGCATATGATATTTTGTTTTTAGTACACTGATTCAGGGGTATTTAGTGATCAATGTTCCATTAACCTAAGGAGAAATACAACCCAATAATTTGTCTAAAAAAAACGATGCACTGATTTTTTTTTCATCAACTGAAATTAAATGGGGATGGCTCCATTCAAAACTGTGAAGAACTTTAATGGCCCTAAATTCTGCATCATACTCTTCCAAAGACATGCTTGAGTCTTCCTTCCACTCTAACATTGTTCCCTTTTATTTGCAGAATAAATGTATACATGCTAGATGCCGAGAATATAACGATGGCCATAACAGATCCCTTACAGAAGGCAGATATTGAATAACTGGACAAATAACTATGTAAGTCAAGTAATAAATACTATGAAGGGAAAGCATAGGATGCTACAAAAATAGTTAACAGAGACTCTTAATAATATGTGTACAGGCAGGAGGCAATTCAGAAAAAAAACACTCAGGGAAAAATCACCCTTAAATAAAAGTTGGGTTAAGAACTAAAATATGCATGGGAGTTACCTAGGTGAACCATGTCTGTTACAATATATGCCAAGACACTGACATGGGAGAAAGCATTTATCATCCCTGGAAGGCAAAAGTCCAAGAAGGGTTAGGATGAGGCTGAATATAAAGCCAGGTGCCAGACTTCTAAATCAAAAATGACAAGAGGAAGGAAGAGATTACAAACTTGGAAGAGAAAATCACAGAGAAGGTTACCTTGAGGGGAGTAGTGACCTGTCTGGGGACACAGCCAGCCCAAAATAATCTCACAGAAAAGAAACCAGGGAAATAAATATTCTGAGCTTACCTTCCTCACTGCTTTTGATTGGCCTGTGGACCAATCCACTGGCTGGATGCAGAAGCCCAACTCACAGAAGCTTGTTGACATAACCCACACAAGTAAGCCTCTGAGGGCAAAGACCAGGGGAGGCAGTAGAAAGTAGATCAGGAAGATCAAACAGAAGTTATCTGTCATGTAGAGGTATGTACAGAAGTACTAGGAAAGATCAAACTTAGCCTTCTGGGACCAAGGAAAAGGTTTCCATGAGGCAGAGACAATCAAGCTGAAGCATTAAGAATAAGCAGGACTTAGAAGAAATAGAGGAGACAGACATTCCAAACAAAGGGACAAGCCACTACAAAGGTAGACTGCTGGAACAGTAAATAAATCAGGATGTTTGAAACACAGAGAATAAGGCAAAAAAAGGGAAAGGAATGAAGCTACAGAGGCCAGGGGAAATAAAATCAATCTCGCATCAATACTCTGCTTACTTTTACCTTTAGTCTGAAGGCAAAGTTTAAGAATTGACATAGGCCGGGCGTGGTGGCTCACGCCTGTAATCCTAGCACTCTGGGAGGCCGAGGCGGGTGGATCGCTCGAGGTCAGGAGTTCAAGACCAGCCTGAGCAAGAGTGAGACCCCGTCTCTACTAAAAATAGAAAGAAATTATATGGACAACTAAAATATATATATACAAAAAATTAGCCGGGCATGGTGGCGCATGCCTGTAGTCCCAGCTACTTGGGAGGCTGAGGCAGTAGGATCACTTAAGCCCAGGAGTTTGAGGTTGCTGTGAGCTAGGATGATGCCATGGCACTCACTCTAGCCCGGGCAACAGAGTGAGACTCTGTCTCAAAAAAAAAAAAAAAAAAAAAAAAGAATTGACATGACCTCCTCTGATAGGAGCAGGTGTGGGTTTTTAATAAGCGTAAAAGGCACAGATTTTTTTTTTTTTAAATAAATGAAGTCAATTCAATCTACTATGTCTTGGTTGAACAGCTCCTGCCTGACCGTTTCACAAGAACTGCAGAGTAGGAAGTAAGAGAACAATGCAAACACTGGTGATACTAGATTACAAATTCTAATCTACATCATCCTTTTTTTTGATTTCCCATACTTTGACTTTTCAGGGAACAGATAGGCAAAAGTACTTTTAGTGATCACATTAGTAATCTATTTAAGATTCTGAACCAAATAATTGATAATTCAAATTTTGCACTAGGGTGCATGCATTTTGCTTTGAAATGGAAAACCTTCTAAAAACAAAATTGACACCTATGCCCTATTTGTAAAGGACTATAGATTTTCTAAAATGCCATATTGATAATTCAAAGGCTTGAGGATTCCTAACAATGAAAGACTTAAAAGTGGGGGGAGGGGCTTGAGGGTCTACTCTTTGCTAGGCCCTATGGAAGACACTAGGGATATAGTGACACACAAAATAGATAACGCTCCTGTCATCATTAAACTTACCTTTAAAGAAA
Source organism: Eulemur rufifrons (assembly GCF_041146395.1). Lineage (NCBI taxonomy): Eukaryota > Metazoa > Chordata > Mammalia > Primates > Lemuridae > Eulemur > Eulemur rufifrons. The sequence goes on from NC_091007.1 coordinate 18,375,970, forward strand.
GAACAGCCAATAAATAGCATAAAAATAAACGTAATTACAAATTTCTTATGTACTAGAAATAAAAAGATGAGGTTAAAAAATATGCTATTAAATCTAGAACAAAGATATCATTGATGACTCTGCAAACGCAATGTTCAGGGAGTAAAAGGGAACAAAGTCTAATCAATGGGTTGAGGCATACGTATGTCTGGAGGAAGAGGATGTCATGAGATAGTAAGTAGATTTAAGAACTTGGGGTGTGAACTATCAAGAGAGAAAAAGTAGTATCACAAACAGCAGGGTTAGGAAAGCTTAGTTTAAGATAGGAAAATATAAATATACTAAAATGTTGATTGGAAATAGGAACACAAGAGAGGTTGAATGTAAGAGAAAAAACGGATGACAGATATGACTAATAACACCAACACTGTATATCCAGGTGCTATTCCTTATTTAACCTCTAAGGTCAGCACTGTTGTCTTAATTTTGCATACAAGAAAACTAAACCCAGTGGGTAAGGTGATTTGGACAAACCACATAGTGACAGTCTTTATGCTCCAAAGCACTGCTTACTACATTGCCTTACTCATTCAACAAATACTTACCTAACTACTTAAGTGTCAGTTACTATGTACTGAGGATACAGAAGTGAATAAACATGGTCCTTATCTTTAGTGAGTGAGATAGGAGAGACAGACTTGTATACAAAATCAATGACAGAAGTAAGAATCAGAGGTGATTACAGCACAAAGAAAGAGCCAGTAACTCTATCCTGAGCTGATGAGTAAGGCTTCAGATGGTACTTGTGTTAAGCAGAACGGAAAGAGGACAAACTGAATTCCACGTAAGACAGATTATGGAAAACAAAGAGGCACAAATTTACACATGCTATATTTGGAAAAATTCAAGAAGTTAAGCATGACAGAAGTAGGATGAGAATTGACCAGATCAAAGAACCTTTTATGCCATGCTAAGGAATCTGAACTTTAAACTATAGGAAGTAAAAAACTATTTCCAGACTTTGAAACAAAATTAGGTGATTGTGAAGACTCAGACTTAGAGGGTTTGCTCTATAGCCTGATGAACAGCTTACAGACAACCAAAAGAACATGAGATTTGGAAGACTCTCAAACTAGCTGATTATAATCAGGCTATAAGAAGAATGGTTCCAAAGTCCCTTTTTGAAAAAAGGTAGTGTTTACTCTGAGTGAGATGAGTGCAGTCCCTTGTTATAGTAATACCATTAAGTAAGACACCAAAGAATGGTTTGGTCCAAACTTCATAATCAACAGGGAGGGGACTGAAGGTTTGCTTCCTCAACCCCACAGATTATTTGAGGCAGACTGTGGGCTTGAGTGATTCATTTCTCCAAAAAGCATACTGAACAGAAGCAGGAGAGCCTGCTGTTTATCTTGAAAGGAAAGAACAGAGCCTCCAATTTCCAAAAGATACTGTCTTTCCTTTGATTCAGGGTTTAATCACATCAGTTGCCTTCTGATGGTTCAGGAAGACTGACATTTGCTTACTAAGCATGTTGGTCTGACTGAAGAGCTGTATAATTCCAGCACCAAGCAGATCTGAGAAGCAGAGAAACAGCAAAGGGATACCATCTACACCCCTGATACAACACAAGCTATCATTCAGCCTCATCAGTGAAACCATACCCAGGGGAAATAAATTATAATTCAGAATTATTTTTCCAAACTAACCTCCAGGTATATTCCTCATTCCAAACATTACACCCCACATCCTAGTCACCTTGTAAAGCTATCCATGTCTTTGACAAACGTTATTACTTCAGACTGAAATGCATTTGTACTTCATGTCAACAGGATAAATGTATAGGCTTCCTTAAAGACCCAACTGAAATGTCAGTCACTTCTATGTATGCTGTAAGACCAGCTCAATCAATCTTCATTCCACCCTCCCCACCCCACCCCAAGCGTACATTCTGGGGCTGCAGAAGCTAAAAAGTTAAAATCAACACTGTCCAACTGTTCTCACCACCATGCTTCTGGATACAATTTCTGGTCTATCAATGAAATACCTTCATAGGATTTCCCTTTACATTTTCTATTATCAAACAAGAAATAAGATAATTTCCCAAAGTGGTGCTCCAGTATACATTCTCAAATTCTTTGGATGTTGAAAGCTGTACTGGAGGCAACAGCTAGACTCTGTTTCAATGCCCAGTCACCAGCTTTGTGTGTGTCAAGAGGAAGTTCAGGCAGCAACAGTGGGAGAAGCTTTCTAAACCTTGGCCTGAAATCCCTGCCTCAGTTCTTTAACGATTCCAGTGGCACCATTAGTGGTTACAGCTTCCCCAGTGGATCAGTTCCTGAGGTCTGGGGCTTACTTGTGGGGACCTAATTTATATTTAAGATAGCTAGCATGGTTTCTGTTTCCTGGACCTTGGCTCATATATTATTACAACTAAACAAGTTAACACCTTACAGGGGAAGATGTACACCAAGGAGGAGAGAAAGTGAGTAAGATCTGTGTAAGAAACTAACAAACTGTTATGTGTAGCTTAGACTTTAGATACATGAGAAAAACACTGAAGAATGAGACTAGAATCAGTATCTTGAAATTCCCTTTGACCATAAAAAGTTCTAAGTCCCTGAATCCAGGAATGGACAAAGAAATAGTTATTTGTCCAACATGTATATTCTGTCAAGCTTGATCTCCATTGATTACCTTTTTTCTTGAGTTTTGGTCACATTTTCCTGTTTTTTCAAAGGTCTGGTAATTTTAGATTACATCCTGTACATGGTAAATGATACCTTATAGAAATTCTAGATCCTGTTATAGTCCTTTGAAAAGTGTGTCTTGTGAACTTAGCTTGACTTAAACTCCAAACTTTCTCCCCTAAGATAGGCAGCAGCTGAAATCTTTGTTTAGTCCTTGGCTGGGATGCAGGTAGTATGTTCCAAACATGGCTCAGCTTGTGATGTAGTAAATTTGTAATGCAAAATTTGGGGCTCTTTCCCTTCAGGTCTCTTTTTCCCCCTCACTTTCTAACTGTTGTGGTCACCATGAACCTTGAACTCTGCTCTGTGGGTCATCTACCTCTATGAAGTTTTCCATCAGAGTTTTAGCAGTCTTGCATAGTGCCAACTGGCTATCAATGCAGCAAACCCACCAGGGCCGTTTCATTTTTACAAGTGTAGACTAACATCCCCTTCTCCCCAGTTTCTGACTGCTATTAGTTGCTTTTCAGGTAGTCTTTGCCTCTTATATTTTGTTCAGAGTTAGGGTTATCTATGGGTAAACTATTCTGTCATTACCATAGGAAGATCATTTGGTTGGTTTACTGTGGAACAGAAAGTATTAATAAATTCATAGCTTTGCCCCTATTCTCTTTATCCTAAAAATAAATAATTTTCTGTTCCTCTAAGGTTGATGGTTCAAGTCTCTTTCATTCTTTGTTCATTATGAGGTGGATGGTGGGTTGCTGTGTATGCATGTGTTAGCAGGTAACTGGGATAGAGAACAGTTTGGGTTACTATAACTGTGGATTTCACAAATCAATAAATTATTTTAAAAGGACTTAAGAGAGAAGGAGGAGGGAAGGGAAGAGGGAAGGGGAAGGGAAGGGAAAAGAGGGGAGGGGAGGGGAGGAGGGGAGGGGAGGGGAGGAGGGGGGGAGGGGAGGGGAAGGAGAGAGGAGAGGGAGGGGGGAAGGAAAAGAGAGGGGGAGGGAGAGAGGGAGATGGAGAGAGTACTGGGAGGGGGGAAGAGAGAGAAGGAAGCAGAAAGTATTGCTGCCAATTTTATTGGCCAATAATATTTTAAAAACAAACAAAAATACTACCAGGGGTTCCTGGAGGGGAGGGGTTTCTGGGTTCCTGGAATGGAAGTGCTAACTGAATCAATGTTCTGGGTTCTCAGATGTTTTGTTCTTAAGATTGTTTTACATCTTAAATTCTTGAGGATCCAAAGAGCTATGGATTATGTAGGTAGATCTTCTAGTATTTGTCATATCAGAAATTAAAACAGAAATTTGAAAATATTTGTTAACTCATTGAACAGTAAAATAAACCCACTATAAGTTAACACAAATAACATTTTGATGAAAAAAAACTTATCCAAAACAAATAAGTTTGTGAGAAGAGTGACAATGTTTTACATTTCAGCAAATCTCTTTAATGTTTAATAGAAGGTAATGGATTCTCATGTCTCCTTCTGCATTCAATCTGTTGTGATTTGTTGTTTTGATTGAAGTATATGAGGAAAGTCTGGCTTCATACAATACATAGTTAGAAAAACCAGGATCCTGGGGATGTCAGTTGGAGAACCATTGCTTTATGTGGTTATATTACTGTTTAGTCCCTATGAATATGTGTTCCCAATATTATATATTTGCCATCATGCTTCCATTTTTAAACCTCTCCCAAATTGATAATATATCCCCACCTACTGTTTCTTTTGACTCTTTGTCATACAAGTCTTCGTTCATCCTTACTGACTTTAAGGATATTTTTGGTGCCCTTATCCATAATATCAAGGGATTTATGCTAATCCCTAATGGCTGTTGATATTTGAGGGTTTGTTATATAAGGTTTAGCTAGCCCACTATAAAAATAGACAGGGGATGGAACGATTCATCTAATTACTAAATTTTAGAGACCCCAATTTATAAATAGGAGTCATCGTGGTACAGAAGAGAAAACCAATGGATCATCTATGAGCCAAGATGCTCAGCTTTTGATTTCTAATGATGTCCTAGCTATCTACAACTTCAGGCAAATCATTTATTTCTCTGGGTTGATCAGTGTCATGAACTATAAAATCACAGGCTAAACAAAATAACCTCATGTCCCTTACAGTTCAAAATTCCATAATTTCAGGAAAATCCAAAATTAACAATGGAAGAGGAAATCATAATGGGCATTGTTAAGCACTCTACAAAGCAAAGATTTTAATCGTGAAAAAGTTAAGTCAGTGATTTGGAAGATTATTAACAGTTGGAGACTTTTTCCTAATATAACTTTCTATATTTTCCAGAAAAAGTGATTGGCACCTTTAGATGACTACTGTGTCACAAGAAATATCATGTAAGAACCTACCTTTTTAAAAAAAAAAACCCTATAAAATAAGAAGTAAATATTGGTTACAGAAATGACTTGTTGGTAAGTACTTTACCTAAGAAAGCTATTAGTATTTGCTAACTATTAATCCAAGACAGAAAAAAAAAACGGTAAGGTTGTTAAAGTAGAAAACTTCATAAATATAAAACATGCCAACATATAAACAAAAAGTTAAAAAACTCCACACTGAAAGGAAAGGAATTCTTCCTGGCAATAATTAAAGATTTATTTTATCCAAGTACTGACAGATTTGGAAATGATTTTTTTCTAGTTTAAAAATGTTTTGAAACTGAAAACTCAGAACAAGCTCTGAATTCTAAATTATGAGATTATGTCCTAATTGGCACATAATCTACGCTATATTAAGAGATTACAGAGCAGAATTGTAACTAAAAACATACCACCCAGTGGGCAAGACAAGACAGAAATACATCCCTCATAAAGCTCTGAGAGTTTCAAAAGAAATTTCTTTTACTACCTTAAGTTTACTCAAGTAATGTCTGAAGAACAATTTGAAATAGCAAGGAAATGTTCTTTTTACTTCCCTAATTAAGAATATGTGCCCCTCCCAAAAGTTTATTTCTAAGTCAATTTAGCAAAATATATTTTTAAAGTTAGGTTTAGGAATTCTAAATAATTCAGTATAATTTGCTGATGAAAAGCTTCATTCTGTTTGTCACCTTAAACTTGTTTTTCACGATAAGAGCTTTATTTTTAAATCTATTAAAATAACTCTGTATCTGTATGAATTGAAATATCTTCCATAGAACAAGAACTGAATTCGGTGAGCTTTAATAGACTCAGCAGAGCACAGGGAATCTTCATAAACAAAGAGGAAAAAATAATTTTGAAATATATTAAGGCAGTTTTGCTTTGCACAGTTTTGATATGCACGAATTTCAGTTACCACATTTTAGTTAAATAACACCAGTCCCCCCCAACATGATTTAACTTTCAGTTACCACAAGAACTATTAATAATTATGTAAAGTACAAACTCTGCTGCTAGCCCTTCAGTCCACAAATCACCACACAAATAAGAGATGAATATCGTAACTGGTGACCAATCATGTCAATGTTTCAAAGTTTATTGGTGAATGCTCACTGTACATATCTTATTCAGCTCATCCACAGACTGCAAAGTGTACAGTTGTCCTGCCTCCTTGTCCCCCAATGATAAATCATTGTGACATTTTACAAAAATGGATTAAAAAAGAACTGGCCAATAAAGACAAAAGTTCAGTAAAGATGTGAAAAGTGATAACACTAGATGTGAAAATCAAATCGAATATAAATGGGTTTACTGAAGAAATAACTGAATGTAGGAATGCTGACATTGCCACCATTCATGAAATAAAAGAGGAAGACTATATTACGGATAAAGTGATGTCCACAAGAGCCTCACATTAAGGAAGCTCTGGGAGATATTTCACAACATTGAAAACAGAAAAGGATAAAATGTTGAGAGCTGATTCACACTTAGAAAGGAGTATGGCAATTCACCAAGGCATAGAAAAGATATTTGCTTTTTAACAACTTATACAATAAGAAGGCAGCAAGCAAACTATTTTAACAAAAAAATGTTAAACCCTTTAATTCTCAATGCTTCTAACGTTTTATATTATGGTGTCTAAATATTAGCTTTAGTATTTTTCCATTTCTCCATTTATAACAAAAAGTAAATTTTTAATGTTTTTGACAAAAAATATTAAAGATCACAGAATAATTATAATTTTACCAATTAATCAGAAAGATTGCTTTGTGTATTTTCAGCTTGCACGGTTATTTTTTACATCTCCAACCACCACACAAAGTTAACAACTGCCCATACATTAAATTTACAGTGATCCTCTGGTTATAATCCATGTATAAGAACCAACTAAAACTAGGTTTTATTATACTTTTCCTAAAGTAACTTTTGCAGAAGAGATTTATTTTAATTCAGTAAACATTTATTGTAAAAGAATCATTTGCCAGGCATTATACAAGTCCTCAAGATTCAGGATAGATCATTTTTATACTAGATTCTGTTCTATAAGGAAAATTATTTTAGCAAAGCTCCAGTCTACATCAGTTTTGTTCTAAAATCTAAAATGGCAATAGGAAACCACAAAACATGAAAACAGTATGGTGATCACTCAAAGAATTAAACATAGAATTACCATATGATCCAGCAATTCCACTTCTGGGTATACACCCAAAGAATTAAAAGTTGGGTTTCCAAGAGATATTTGTATACCCCAGGTTCATAACAGCATTTTTCACAACAGCCAAAAAAGGTGAAAGCAACCCAAGTGTCCATCAACACATGAATGGATAAACAAAATGTGGTATGTACATGCAATGGAATATTATTCATGCTTTAAAAGGAAGGAAATTCTGTCACATGCTACATGGATGAACCTTAAGGACATTATGCTAAGTGAAATAAGCCAGTCACAAAAGGACAAATACTGCATGATCCCCCTTATGTGAAGTACCTAAAATAGTCAAATTCATACAGACGGAAAGTAGAATTGTGGTTACCCAGGGTGGGTGGGGAGCAGTGGTGGATAGAGAGTCAATGCTTAACAGATACAGAGTTCTAATCTGGCAAGATGAAAAAGTTCTGGAGATGGCTGGTGATGATGGTTGCACAACAGCGTGAATGTACTTAATGCCACTGAACTGTACACTTAAAATTAGTTAAAATGATAAATTTTATGTGATGTCTATTTTACCACAAATAATAACAAAGGAACAAAAGCCAAAAGTCTCTTTCAGACATACAAAAGCTAAAAGAACTCATCACCAGCAGACTAGCACAACACTTCATGTTAAAGGGTACCAGAAGAATAAAGACCACCAGACTCTAGGCTATAAAACAATTCCCAATAAATGTGAAAGGATAAATGGATATTTTCTGATCAGAAATGGTAACTATGGATAAATATAAAGGAATTATTTTCCTCATATTAAATCTCATTAAAAGCTCGTTCTTTTAAAAACAAAAATAAAAACAAAGCATTGTGGGGTTTAAAACATACACAGAAAGAAAACATATGACACCAACAGCACAAAATCAAGAGAGAAGTGGAATAAACTGTTGTAAGGTCTCGATGCACTCATGAAGTAATATCATAGTCTACCTTTAAGTGATAAGTTGTTTACCAGAAGCCCTAAGGAAAACACAAAGGAACAGAAGAAAGAAAGAGAGAAAGAAAGAAAGAAAAACAGAACAGAGTTTTAGCTAATCAGCCAAAAAAAGATAAGAAGGAATCACAAAAAAACCACTCAATCCAGGAGGCAGAAAAAGAGAATAAAGGGAAAGTTAGAATGGCTATATTCCTATTAGACAAAGTAGATTTCTGAAGAAAGAATATTACGCAAGATAGAAAGAGTCTTTTTACAAAGATGAAGGGGTCAACTCATCAAGAGGACTTAACAAGCCTAAGCATTTATGCACCTAATACTATCACTTCAAAATACAAAGATGAAAAAATGATAAAAATGCAAAGAAAAACAGACTACTACAAAATTGTATTTGGAGATTTCCATATACCTTCCTCAATAATTGATAAAACAAGTAGACAGAATCAGTAAAGACACAGATGAATTTAACAATATTATCAACCAACTTGATCTAATGAGATTTACAGACATTCCACCCAACCACAGCAAAATACACATTTTCTTCTCAAATGCACATAAAACATTTGCCAAGATAAAAAATATTCTGGGCTATACCACAATTCTTTATAAATTTGAAAGGATTCAAATCATATAAAGTATTATTGACAATTGCCAAGACACGGAATCAACCTAGATGTCCATCAACAGATAATTAAAGAAAATATGGGGGGGCGGTGTACACATGCACACACACACACACACACACACACACACATATTTTTTAATGGACTGTTAATTGAGCCTTAAAAAGGAGAGAAATCCCATTCTGCAACATAACACAATAGATGACCTGGAGGACATATGAGAAGTGAAATAAGCCAGGCATAAAAAGAAAAACACTGAATGATCTCACTTTTTTAAATGTGGAAACTAAAAAAGTTAAGCTTATAGAAGCAGAAAATAGAATGGTGGTTGTCAGGAACTAGGGGTGGGGTGTAGGGGAATATGGGGGCTGTTGATCAAAGGGTACAAAGTGTCAATTATGCAGAATGAATAAGTTCTGGAGGTCTAATGTACTATAGCATGGTGACTACGGTTAATAATATAGTGCTGTACACTTAAAAGTTGCTGAAAGAGTAGATCTTAAATGTTCTCGACACACAAAAAAGGTAGCTATGTGAGGTGACAGATATGTTAGCTTGATAGTGGTAATCATTTCCAACGTATATGTATATCAAAACATCACATTGTACATCTTAAATATATATATGATTTTTGTCAATTATACCTCAACATATCTGGAAAAAATAAAGCTATTATTCCATGTAAAAAATCATAGAAAGTATATTTTTCTGACTACTATGAAATTAGGAATTAGTAGCAGAAATATCCTTGCAAAACTCCAAAATATTTGGAAACTAAATAACACATTTCCAAATAAACCCTGGGTTAGAAAGAAATCAAAAAGCAGAATTAGAGATTATTTTGAGCTGAATGAAAATGAAAGCACAACATATCTAAATTTATGAGATACAGCTAACACACTATTTAGAGGGAAATTTATAGACCTAAACACTTATGTTAGAAAAGATGAAGGGTCTCAAGTCAATGACCTTGGCTTTCACCATAATAAAGTATAAAATAAGAGCAAATTAATCCCCAAGTAAGCAAAAGAAAAAGAAATAATGATCAAAATGGAAATCAATGCAACAGAAAAATACAGAAAATAAATAAAACCAAGAGCTGCTTTTAGAAAATCAATAAAATTGATAAACTAGCCATAATAATAAAAGAAGATACCAATAATCAATATCAAGAATGAGTAATGTGAAATCACCACAAATTCTACAAATATTTTAGAAATTTGGGGTTATGAATACGTTTATGCGAATAAACCTGACAACTTAGGTGAAATAGCTAAATTCCTGAGAAAACAAAAAGCTCGCTCAAGGCTGAGAACAGTGGCTCATGTCTGTAATTCCAGCACTTTGGGAGGCCAAGGCAGGAGGATTGTTTGAGCCCAGGAGTTCAAGACTAACCTGGGCAGTATAGTACGACCTTATCTCTCCCAAAACTAAAAAAAAAATTTTTTCAATTAGCCGAGCATGATAGCACGTGCCTGTGTGCCTGTACATACTAGCTACTCAGGAGGCTAAGGCAAGAGAAGGATTGCTTGGGCCTAGGAGTTAAAGGTTACGATGAGCTATGATCATGTCACTGTACTCCAGCCTGGGTGACAGAGCAAAACTCCATCTAGACCTGTATCTACTAAAGAAATTAAACATATGTAGTTAAATGCCTTTCCATCAATAAAAATGGAAAACTGTCCAATATATTCTATAAAACCACCATTACACTGGCACCAAAACCAGACAAAGACATTACCAGAAAAGAAAACTACAGACAACGCTCAAGAGCACAGAAGCAAAAATTCTTAAAGTTCTAGCAAAGTAAGTCTAACAATCTAGGAAACTGATAATAAAACACGGTTAAGTGGGGTTTATGCCAGGAAAGCAAGGTCAGTTTAACACTCAGAAAAAAAAAAAAAAAAAAAAGTAATTCATCATATTAACAGACTAAAAACAAACTATGATCATTTCAACAGATGCAGAAAAAACATTTGACAAAATCCATCATCCATTCCCAATAAGAACTCTCAGAAAACTAAAACTAGATGATATAACCACTTCGGAAAACAATTTGGCAATTTCTTATAAAGTTAAATACACACCTACCATGTTACTTATCCATTCCACTCAGAGGTATGTACCCAAATGAATTAGAAGCATATGACCATAAATGTTTGTATAAGTTTTATTTTATTTTATTTTTTTTAAGAATTTACTTTATTTTTTTAGAGGTGGGATCTCACTGTGTTGCCCAGGCTGGTCTTGAACTTCCTGGGCTCTAGAGATCCCCTCACCTCAGGCTCCCAAGTAGCCAGTACTGTACCCAGTCATAGAAGTTTTATTTGTAATAGCCAAAACTTGAAAACAATCTAGATTTCCATCAACATGTGAATGGATAAACAAAATGTGTAACAATGGAAACTACTCAGCAATAAAAAGGAGTAAACTATTTTTACATGCAACAACATGGATGAATCTCAAAATAATTATGCTGAGTGAAAGAAGCCACACCAAAAAAATATATACTGCCTTACTCCATTTGTGTAAAATTCTAGAAAATGTAAACTAATCTATAGGGACAGAAAGCCTGAGGGCAGGGGATAGGAGGGAGGGATTATAAAGGAATATGAAGATTTTGAATGACAGCTTCACTGAAGATAAATAAATTTTTAAAAGGAATTATGAAGAAATTTGGGGGGATGTTCATTATCTTGAATGGGTTGATGGTCTTATAGGTATACAAGTGTGTCAAAATTTATAAAAAACTGTATGCTTTAATTGTGTGCAATTAACTTTACCTCAAAAAAGCTCTTAGAAGAGCAGGGGAGTGGTGACAGTTGCAAAACAATAAGAATGTACTTAATGCCACTGAAATGTACACTTAAAAATGGTTAAGATGGTCAATTTTATGTTATGTTTATTTTATCACAATAAAAAAGACTAAAAGAAAAACAGTAGGTCTACTGAACTCCAAACTGAAGCTAAAAGTGATCATGACTACAGCCAGTCAGTAAGGAGTAAGAAATCCATATACCCAGTCTATTAATACTTCTTTGACATATGCTGCCATTTGATTAAATTGAATTTAAAGCTGTTTACAAGCTGTTACCTGTGAGATATGATTGATGGAAGACTCCATTCTCCGAAGTTGAGAGGCTTGGATGTCCAGCAATTGGAGTACATTGTTAGCCAATGCATTTATTTGATAAGCAACACTAGCTAGAGATTGGGTTGTGTAGGCTTTGGTCTCTTCTAAAGCTTTTCTCTTGTCTGTAGCCTGAAATAAAAACAAACACATAGTTATTTAGGTTAATGTTCATTAAAAATATATTCTACAGAAAGGCAAAGTTATAATTATATTTTTTAATAGAAAAGCTCGATTCAATGAAAAAGTTTATTGCACCCATCTGACAACAGTCCTGGGACACTGGATTAAGCCATGGCAGAAATCCCTACCTGCCAGCTGGAAAGCACACCCTCCTGAGTAGCCCATCCACCGAGATCCACTAAAGGAGCCATCAGGCAACTGTAATCACCGTATCAGAGACGCACTGTACCAGCTGGTTCTCCTCGCCCAAACCCTCTCCACTGCCGATTCACTGCATTACATCTTTAGGACCTTACTGTTAGCTCGAAGCTCCCAACCCATCAACAACTAAATCCATTCCACCTTATACTCCTGTTGCCACTAATCACCATCAGAAATCCAACAGATCATTACCTATTATGATCAAGCTTATCATCCCCACAAAAACTACCGTGAATCTTATTTCCCAGTCAGTCCCCACCCATCGCTCCTTCCCAAACTCCTGTACATAACTCAGTCAGGTGGTAAGAACTCCACAAAGAGCAAAGTTAAAAGAGAAATGATAAACTGATGTGGGTAAGAGGGGGAATCAGCAACTTGTATCACAAAGAGTAAATATCACTAATATATTATCTAAAAATGAAGAAAAAGGCCAAGAATACATGGAAAAATGGAATAGAGATCTAACAGACAGTTCACAAAAAAGTTATGCAACCACTCTTAACCACATGAAGAGATGTTCAACCTCACTGATCAGAAAAAGATGCAAATGCAAACCAATATGAGATAACTATTTCTCACCCACCCAGCTACCAAATATACAAAACAAAGTTGCAGGAAGACTCTCTGAAACACTGCTAGTGACAGCCAGCAAAATTACATATAGATTTACTTTCTGATCCAGTAAGCTCACTTTTAAGAATATATCTCAAAAAGAAAAACTCACCAGCAAAAATACAAAAAGATATGTACAAAATTATTCATTGCAGCACTATCTATAATAGCAGAAGACTACAAACAACCAATACGACCATCAATAGGAGAATGGTTGAATAAATTGTGGTATCTCCACAAAATGGAGTACTATATTGTCATAATAGGGAATATTCAAGAAATATTTCTATTAGCACCATTCCATGATCTCCAGAATATTGCTAAGGTAAAAAAACAATGTGGGAAAAATGTGTATAATATGCTATTTGACTAACAAAGGGAGTAATATGGAAATACATGCCTATACTTTTTTAAAAAGGAAGGAAATCAGGAAATTTTTTAAAAAATAATTACATACAATGGGAGAGGGCAAATAGGTTCGAGGAAGCATGGATAGAAAATGGAATTCTTGGCCGGGTGCAGTGGCTCACACCTGTAATCCTAGCACTCTGGGAGGCCAAGGCGGGAGGATCGCTCAAGGTCAGGAGTTCAAGACCAGCCCGAAAAGAGCAAGATCCCATCTCTACTAAAAATAGAAAGAAATTATCTGGACAGCTAAAATATATATATATGAAAAAAATTAGCCGGGCATGGTGGCACATGCCTGTAGTCCCAGCTACTTGGGAGGCTGAGGCAGGAGGATCGCTTAAGCCCAAGAGTTTGAGGTTGCTATGTTACTATGTGCTAGGCTGACGCCACAGCACTCTAGCCCGGGCAACAAAGTGAGACTCTGTTTCAAAAAAAAAAAAGAAAGAAAGAAAGAAAAAAGAAAATGGAATTCTTTAAACATATCTTGTTTCATAGATTTGCCTTTGGAACTATGTATAAGCATACCTCAGAAATATTACAGTTTTGACTTGAGACTACCATCATAAAGTAACACTGCAATAAAGCAAATCACGTGAGTTTTTTGGTTCCCCAATGCATAGAAAAGTTTTTTATACTATACTGTATTCTACTGAGCGTGTAATAGCATTACATTTTTGAAAACTATGTACATGTCTTAATTTTAATACTATATTGTTAAAAAATGCTAACAATCATCTGAGTCTTCAGTGAGTTGTAATCTTTTTGCTGTTAGTGGTCTTGCCTTCATGTTGATGGCTGCTGAAGGTGGAAGTGGCTGAATAAGACAACCAAGTTGGCTGGGCATGGTGGCTCACACCTGTAATCCTAGCACTCTGGGAGGCTGAGGCAGGAGGATTGCTTGAGGTCAAGAGTTCAAGACCAGCCTGAGCAAGAGTGAGACCCCATCTCTACAAAAATAGAAAACTTAGCTAGGCATGGTAGCGCATGCCTGTAGTCCCAGCTACCTGGGAAACTGAGGCAGGAGGATCACTGGAGCCCAGGAGTTTTGAGGTTGCAGTGAGCTATGATGACGTCACTGCACTCTAGCCAAGGCGACAGAGTAAGACTGTCTCAAAACAAAAAAAAAACAATGAAGTTTGCCGCATCAACTGACTCTTACTTTCACAAAAGTTCTTCTGTAGAATGCAACCAGTTTTTTGTTCACCCATAAGAAGTAACACCTCATCCGTTCAAGTTTTCTCATGAGATTACAGCAATCCAGCCATATCTTCAGGTTCCACTTCTAATTCTATTAATAGTTGTCTTGCTATTTCTATCACATCTGCAGTTACTTTCTCTAATGAAGTCTTAAGTAGCCCTCAAAGTCATCCATGAGGGTTGGAATCAAGTTCTTCCAAAATCCAGTTAATGTTAATATTTTTACCTCCTCCCACAAATTGTGAATGTTCTTAATGGCATCTGGAAGGGTGAATCCTTTCCAGGTTTTCAATTTATTTTTTCCAGCTCCATCAGAGGAATCATTATCTATAGCAGCTCTAGCCTTATGACTGTGTTTCTTAAATAATAAGACCAGAAAGCTGAAATTAATTCATGATCCATGGGATATGTTGTATTAGCAGGCATGAAAACAACATTAATCTCCTTGTACAATCTCTACCAGAGCTCTTGGGTGACTAGGTGCATTGTCAATGAATAGTAATCTTCTGAAAGGAATCTTTTTTTCTGAGCAACAGGTCTCAACAGTGGGCTTACAATATTCAGTTAGTCATGCTGTAAATAGAGGTGATGTCATTTGGGCTTTGTTTTTCTATTTTTATAGCACAAGCATCATTGACTTGGCATAATTCTTAAGTGCCATTGGATTTTTAGAATGGTAAATGAGCACTGGCTTCAACCTCAAGTCACCAGCTACATTAGCCCCTAAGGAGAGAGTCAGCCTGTCCTTTGAAGCCAGGCATTGACTTCTCCTCTGGAGCTATGAAAGTACTAGATGGCATCTTCTCCCAATATACAGGAGATGTTTCCATTGAAAATCTGTTGTTTAGTGTTGCCCCCTTCATCAATTGCCTCAGCTAGATAACTTGCTGCAGCTGCCACATCAACACTTACTGATTTACCTTGCAATTTTAGGTTATGGAGACAGTTTCTTTCCTTAGGCCTCATGAACTAACTTTTGCTAGCTTCCAACTTTTCTTCTGCAGCTTCCTCACCTCTCTCAGAATGCGCAGAATTGAGGAGAGTTAGACCCTTGTTCTGGATCAGGCTTCAGTTCAAGGGAATGTTGCGGCTGATTTGATCTTCTACCCACACCACTCAAACTTTCTCCACATCAACAAATAAGGCTCTTTCGCTTTCTTATCATTTGTGTGTTCAGTGGAGTAGCACTTATAATTTCCTTCAAGAATTTTTTCTTTGAGCCGTGCATGGTAGATCACATCTGTAATCCTAGCATGCTGGGAGGTGGACGCAGGAGGATCGCTTGAGCTCAGGAGTTTGAGACTAGCCTGAGCAACAGTGAGACCAAGTCTCTACTAAAAATACCAAAAAAAAAAAAAAAATAGCCAGCAGCATGCGCACACCTGTTGTCCCAGCTACTCAGGAGGCTGAGACAAGAGGATCACATGAGCCCAGGAGTTTGAGGTTGCAGTTACACTCCACAATAACACTCCACAGTTATTTCCAGGTTTTCTTCTCAGGATTTTCTTCCAAGTGGCCAATATCAATTCTGCAAATTTTGATGCTAGTAATTTCTTCATTTTATCAGAAGCTGTTAAAAAAAGAAAACCTTTTTTATACCCCAAACGAGGTTTCTATTCTTTCCTTAATGGTCCTTAAATAGTTTGTTGACCAAAGGCCCAGGGTAAAATAATCCAGTTAGGCCACCAAGAAAAACAACCAAATTTGCACAAGCACAAACAATGACAACTATACCATGACTGCTGCCTGGCTGACAGCTTTTTAAGGACATGATTAATTGTAAAATGCATTCCGATTTCAGTTAATAGAATTGATGAAATATGTAAGAAACACTTCTTGGTTTAAGGGTCTTTTTAAAAAAGAAGTATGTTAATGCAAATTAAAAGGATTAAAAATCTCACGTTTTAATACACCTGGTACAGGAAGAGTTTTATACACCATAAAGTACACAAAAATAAACATCTACCTTGCTAAAGGCCAATGTACATGTTGATTGGTTCGAGAACTGAGAAACTTTCCAGAAAGAATCCATAATCACTTTGTGGAAAAGGACGAGAGGATTAGGGAAAAAAGAGCACACAGGCCAAATGCTGGTTCACCACTGACAAATAAACCTATTTAGCACAGAGTCGGAGGGATTAGGGCATACATACACCCAATGCCTAGCTACCACTGAAAGGATCTAATTTTCTCCATCAGAATTCCCATTCCAATAAAAGTAAAAACTAAATAAAAAGAAATCCTACTAGGTAATGGTAAGTATCCAGCAAAAAGAATAAATTTTTTGCATAACAATTCAGGTTGAGACCTTTCACAGAAGCTTCAACACAGCTCTCCCTACCACCTCCCACTTCAGCACCTGCCAACAGGCCCAGGAGCCCTTTTTTATCCCAGCAGCGTCTGGGGCGAAGCCTCTGCTGCCTGCTGTGTTCCACAGTTCTGGTGGACAGAAATGCAAGTTGTGGCACACTCCCTTCTTTAATTGGAGAGCTAACACAAAATGACCAATTGCTAGTACACATACTTATTGTATAAAATTCCACGTTCAATCATAACGTAGAATGTTTTAGAACATTTACAAGTCAATTTATACCCCCAGGGCATTTCCAATAACTAGATAATTAGACTCAAATTTTAAGTTTTACTATAATTATAACCTAAGTCAATGACACTTTCCCAATTTCTTAATTCTTTTAACATCCTGTACCATACTATAGGACTTATATTTTAAAAATAGGCTAATGCAAAACTTGAAAAAACCCAGTTCTAGAAAGAGCAACTACATTTAAACACATAATTAGTTACATGATTAAGTACTATTAGAGAATATCTCATATTTATTCCAAGACATTTGCTTCCTTCCATTAACTCCTTCTATGTTAACAAATTATCTCCTTAATAATTTAATTTCTTCTTAAAAGGAATTATATAGCAAAAGCCATGATAATCAAGAATGTAGCCCAGAGCACGGAGCACGCCTGTAGTCTCAGCTACTCAGGAGGCTGAGGTGGGAGGATTGCTTGAGCTCAGGAGTTTGAGTTCAGCCTGGGCAACAGAGCAAAACCCTGTCTCTAGAAATAAAAAGAGTGTAGCTTGAGTTAACACTCTCACATACTACTGAAAAGTACAAACAGACAATATGCATCACAATGCTTTTAAATGTATATATTCTCCACTTCTAGGAATTTACCAAAAAGAAATAAAAAGCCAAGTGCAAAAAATCTGTATGCTCAAGGATGTTCATGCCATCTTTGTTTACAACAGCAAAACAACTAGAAAGAATCTACATGGCCAATTTTTTAAAATTCCTATATTGGAATACCATGTAGTCAATAAAATGATATAGATATTTATCAAGAAGGAAGGTATATTAAGTCAGGATTCAAACTGAGAAGCTAGAACCACTACAAGTTACGGTATAAAGAATGCATTACAGGCCGGGCGCGGTGGCTCACGCCTGTAATCCTAGCACTCTGGGAGGCCGAGGCGGGTGGATCGCTCGAGGTCAGGAGTTCGAGACCAGCCTGAGCAAGAGTGAGACCCCGTCTCTACTAAAAATAGAAAAGACGTTATATGGACAACTAAAAATCTATATAGAAAAAATTAGCCGGGCATGGTGGCGCATGCCTGTAGTCCCAGCTACTCGGGAGGCTGAGACAGGAGGATCGCTTGAGCTCAGGAGTCTGAGGTTGCTGTGAGCTAGGCTGATGCCACGGCACTCACTCTAGCCTGGGCAACAGAGTGAGACTCTGTCTCAAAAAAAAAAAAAAAAAAAAAGAATGCATTACAGAATTTTTTAACCTTACAATTATAGGAATAGTAATGAAGGTCAGAGAGGGACTTCAAACTGAAAGGTCTGAGAAACAATCATCAACCAGCCAATCTGAGAACCTAAACATCTGGCTGCAGAAACGGGACTACAAAGGAAAGGCTCATGGGAGATCTGGGAAGCTGTGCCTCTGTAGGTCCGCCAGCAGACCTGGAAGTATGCCAGGTGAATGAGCCTGATACCACTGTTGGCCAAATTCTCAGCCATCAGGAAAAAGAGCTGGACACAGAGCAAAGGAGAGCAAGGTCAAGCAGCAACCCACCAGCACCTCTCTGTCTCTCCCCTACATCTAACTACAAAAACGTTCAGGGGGTAGAGGGTGTTGCTTACACAAATTCCTCTTTGGCCAATTTTAACCCGTAACCGTACAGGGAAGAAGATTATGAGACATATAGTTCCAGCATACATAAACTGGCATAGTACAAACTACCACAGCATATTCTGTCAATACGGTATATATATTCACCTCTTTTTTTTTTTTTTTTTGAGACAGAGTCTTGCTTTGTTGCCCGGGCTAGAGTGAGTGCCGTGGCGTCAGCCTAGCTCACAGCAACCTCAAACTCCTGGGCTTAAACGATACTACTGCCTCAGCCTCCCGAGTAGCTGGGACTACAGGCATGCGCCACCATGCCCAGCTAATTTTTTCTATATATATATATTTTAGTTGGCCAGATAATTTCTTTCTATTTTTAGTAGAGATGGGGTCTTGCTCTTGCTCAAGCTGGTCTCGAACTCCTGACCTCGAGCGATCCACCCACCTCGGCCTCCCAGAGTGCTAGGATTACAGGCGTGAGCCATCGTGCCTGGCCGATATTCACCTCTTTTAATCATATCCAACTCCTGAATAAAGACAACAGCAAAATTGTGCTTCAGTCTAACATGATAGAACTATCCTTCATATGACCAAAAACATCCTAACTCCCCAAAAGAGAACAGAAAGTCTACTTTCTCTCTCTCTGGGTTATGTTCATTCCTTTTCTAGTTAGCTGAGTCACATCTCCCCTCTGATATCCTGTAACTTAAATACTAAAATACAAGTAACCACTACTAACGCATCCTAAATTAACCGACCTCATTTGGTCAAATGTTCTTTCCTAGTAGGGTAACCCAAATCTTCTCTGTCATTAGGAACTCTGCTTGTATTGGGTTGTCTTAGTTTTCCATTAACTTTTATCACAGAACATGAGGGTGATAAGAGATACTCCAGAAGAGCTCCTGTATTCCAGACATACCCCTCATTATCCCACTGTGTAGTAGCAACCCAATTTCCACCTGAGATCAGGATCAATCACCCTAACCAGCACAGTAATCCCCTGCTTTGCCCGTTAGTTCACTGGCATGAGGAAGCCAAAGTGGCCAAGTGCCCAACTTCCAGTTTAATAGAACCAATGCTGTGTTTCCTAGTAAAAGAATTCCCCTTTATGGAACTAAGAATAAGAACTCTAACCTAGGATAGCCCAGAGTTGTTTTGAAAAGCAGCAGAAATTTTGCTCATGGATTATTAGGGGTAACAGTGAGAGAAAATCACTCCATTTCCACCCCTGGATTGCCGGACTTGAGAATGCTGGCTACGAGAGAAAGGCCACCACATACTGGTTGCTGATTCGGAGAATAGACTACATTCTAGAGAACACAACTCCAGCACTGCAAAGAGCTGCCACCTAGCTAGTTCAGTAAGTCAGTCTTCGAAAGGACATTCCACTGTCAAGTCAATTCAGCTGCTTCAGGGTAACAGGGATTATGGGAAGATCAGGAATTCCATGAACATGAATGAGCTCAATGTCACATTTCATTTACTATACCATGAATTCCCCAGTCAGAATCAAAGTGGTATGAAATACCATGACATAAATAAGGCATTTTCTAAGTCACAAATAGTTTTGGCAGAAGCAATGGAGACAGGGAAGGCAAATCCATACCCAGAGTAGGCAGTTACTCCACTGAGAAGAAAGTACTCTCCTTTTCATTACAGCAAGTTCAATGCAAGCAGCCTGCCACCAGATGTCTGGCTGGTCCCTTCAGAGGAATGGCACTATCTCCGTGGGTCAGTGTTGTCTCTCTGCTATTGACGAGCTAGTCATTCAGCAGCTGCAGCAGCCAGGTCAGTCTTGGTAAGCAGAAATCCATGTTGCTAAACACATACAACCTCCATGCCTGTCACCACCACATCTTTTTCATAAACCCATGGAGCAAAGATGGGGTGGCTGGGGGAAAAGGCTGAAATCTACAGGTGACATTTTGTCCACCTGATTATTAAGATCCTCCTCTGCTAAGGAGACATTCACAAATAACACAAATATTACTCTGTGTCCATTCAGAAGTATAGTCACATATCTATTCCCCATACTTCTATCATATTCCTTCAAAGTCCGTAATGAATCAGCCAAACTATTAGTTACTGCCATGAATCAGAGTACATCCACATCTCTAACCATCTCTCCTTCTAAACAAAAGGAGCAACTAGGTGAACTGCTCAAAACTTTACCCACTGGGAGAATTTCCCTTCATCATTACTCATCAGGTTCACCCCTGAGTGTGCTATGATGTTACTCCAGTTGTCTACTTTCAGGTACCAACAAGTGATGCAGGACCATCAATAAATTAGGCCTAAGTTTTTCCTTGCTTGGTCAACTGGAACTCCTCATGAGGACACAGGTGTGGGTGGAGTGCAAAGATGCAAAGTAGCAGGAGTATGAACCACAAGAGGTAACAAATATTCAAACAAGTTACAGAAGTATTCAATACCTGATTTTAAAAAAAAAGTATGCATATACACAAACAAAAAGGTCTAAAAGGAAATATATCAATATATTAGTGGTTATCTCTGGGTGGTAAGATGTGGGTGATTTTTATTCATAATATTCTTTTTTTTTTTTTTTTTTTTTTGAGATAAGGTGTTGCTCTGTCGCCCCAGGCCAGAGTGCAGTGATGTCATCTTAGCTCACAGCAACCTCAAACTCTTGGGCTCAAGGTATCCTCCTGCCTCAGCCTCCCAAGTAGCTGGGACTATAGGTGCACACCACCACCTCTGCTAATTTTTCTACTTTTCAGTGGAGACTGGGTCTCACTCTTGCTCAGGCTGTTCTTGAACTTCTGGCCTCAAGCAATCCTCCCGCCTCAGCCCCCCAGAGTGCTAAGATTATAGGCGTGAGCCTCCATGCCTGGCCAGTTTTTAATATTCTTTATATTTTTCTGTATCCAACTTTTTCAATGACCATCACATCAATAATCAGAAAAAAAATTATTTTTACGAGGAATTTTTAATGACATGGAAAATTATCTTGGTATCTTAATGGGAAAAAAACAAAATGTATGTGTGACCTAATTTTTTTGGTATAATACCTATATAAACTAATACACCAGATAATGGGGAGATATATCAGCACGCTAATAGTTGGATTATGAGTGATTTGTGTTTTCATCCTCTTCCTTTTGTGACATTTCCAAATGTTCCACAATAACCATGTATCATTTTTACTGCAACCATCCTGCAGACATTAGGAGGCTATGAATAAGGCTAATACTACCTCTCACTACCACTCCACCAAAAATGAGGGGGAAGATGTAAAGAACTTGAATCCTAGATAACTGAGCTGAAGAATTAACCCATCTAGGGACAATCCTACCTTGGAATTTGTCATATGAAATAATAAATGTTCCTTACTGCTTAAGCTAATTGAGTTTTATTATCTACAGCCAAATGCATCCTAAATGATTTAACTCTTACATGGGGAGAGGGAGAGAATTAGGTTTCTCAAAAAGGGTCTTGGCTGAACTTAAAAGTAACAATTTATAGTACTCGTATTCACATAGACAAATTCCCAAATTACTGAGGCTATTTTCTAGTCCACTAATTTACAGCTGATTGTGTTACCATTAAAATGTTATCTGAGAAATCACTCCAGTTTGCCCTTCCCACAAGGCAATTACATTTTAATCTGTTATTAGTCCGCTCAGGCTGCCATTAACAAAATACCAGATACTGGGTGGCTTAAACAAAAATTTATTTTCTCACAGTTCTAGAGGCTGCAAAGCCCACAATCAAGGTCCCAACAGGGTTCTGTTTCCAGTAAGGGATCGCTTCCTGGTTTGTAGACAGCCACCTTCTTGCTGTGTCCTCACATGGCAGAAAGAGACCAATCTCTAGTGTCTCTTCCTCTATTATAAGGACATCAGTTCTGGCAGATCAGTGCTCCACCCTTATAACCTCATTTAATCTTAATCACCTCCTTAAGGGCCCCATCTCCAACACCTGGGAGGTTAGCGTTTCAACATATGAATGGAGAAGGGTTCAGTCCACAGTTCAGTGGACACAGTTCAGTCCACAGTACAATCTTTCTCTTTAAATATTAGGAAACGCTGCCTTCTTACAAATACCCAAAAAACTACTCAATAGTAATATTTTCACAGTTACATGTAATTAGTATTTAATTTTCAAAGCATTTTCACACAGTAAACTAAGCAGATATCCTGGTTTCACTGATGCAGACGCTAAATAAAGCCAAGATACTATCATAATTTGTCCAAGAATTCCATAACTAGTAAATCAAGGAGCTAGGGCTAGGGCCCAGGTCTGAATCCTAGTCCAGTGGTCTTTACACGCTCTTATTGTTGTCATACACACTTGAGGTATGGGAACTTTGTTTCTCCTAATGTTCTAAAATTCAGAAACAGCTTTGGGGTGGTGAAGGGCTAGGAGTAGAAGATAGCGTTCCAAACAGAATGAAATGAACAACAAGAACATGAGTTTGGAGGTGATTGAGCCGACAATAGCAGGCCCAGTGAGGGAATACACCACAAAGCTGGAGAAATCCGACAGGCCCTTCAGAGCATGCTAGGGAATTTGGACTTTATCCTGAGGCTAATGGGGAAACACTGAAGGATTTTCAGGAAGATACGACTAGTTTTCGTTTTAGAACAATCACGTCAGTAACTTGCCCAACGCAGCACTGCTGGGAAGGAACAGAGCCATTATGTCTCCCAAGGCCATGGTTGTCCACTATGCCACGCTGCCTCCATTTACAATTCTAAGAATGAACAAAATATAAGAGTTCTAACGTGGCAGAGTGAAATTACTGAAGTACTGCCTCTAAGATGAACCACTCCAAGTCATCATTAATTAATTTATACACCATATGAATTTTAATTCAGTGGAAGAGTGAAGAAAGGAGAGTGCAAAAGTTGACTTTCTCAGGATACTTGAGAATATTTTTGATCTATGAAACAGCTTATACTCTATAGAGAGAGGTCCTATAAATGGAGGAAACAAAATTAAACATTTAACAGTTTTTGGGTTATTCTTCACTGAAGTGATAAATTCACATCTTTAAATCATAAACAAGTGCAACTTTGCTAGGAAATTTACTTAAGCAACATATTGCATCTTTTTACAAACTACTGGGTAGGGTGGTAGTTATAATAATAATGTCACAATCAGCACCACTCTTAGTTAATTGACTTGAGAAAAACAAAGTACTTCTGCTTTAAAAAAAAAAAATTCAAGTTTCTATAAATATTAGTAAAAGTACCTTGTCCTACCACTAATTCTGCCTGTTTCCTCACTGCTATAGTTTGGATGTTTGTCCTCACTCAAACCTCATGTTGAAATTTAATCCCCACTGTTGGAAGTGGGGCCTAGTGTGAGGTGCTTGGGTTATGGGGGCAGGTATCTCATGAAAAGCTTGGTGTTGTCCTCAGGGTAGAGATCTCCCTCTTAGTTCTCATGAGAGCTAATCATTAAAGAAAGTCTGGCACCTTACCCCTTCTCCCTTCCTCTCTTGCCCTGTGATCTCTGCAAACACTGGCTCACCTGCCCCTTCTCCATGAGTGGAAGCAGCTTGAGGCCCTCATCAGAAGGAGATGTTGGCACCATGCTTCTCGTGCAGACTGCAGAACCATGAGCCAAATAAACCTCTTTTTTTTATAAATTACTCAGCCTCAGGTATTCCTTTATAGCAACCCAAACGGACTAAGACACTTAAACCAGCTTACAATACAGTTTCATAGAATTAGTCTCAGCTATCTTCAGCCTAGTTATCTATTAATCACATTTTCCAAACCAAAAATCAGGATCAGTATGACACTATCTCACAAATTATTTTTATCCTAATTTCTTAATCTGTGCTATACACGTATAATTACAAAACTATAAGAATCAATTAACAAATCTTTATTGTAACCAACTGAATTTTTCATTATATATTACAACTATTCCAAAAAACCTGAAATGCAAAGAGAGATATTCTGTTCACACAGGTACATTATAAAACAGAAAGAAGAGACGAAAAGAGAAAAATATTTACCAATGAATTATCACACATTAAATCCCAAGCAAATAGATAATTTAATCACTTAGAAATGTAAATGCCGGTTAAGGGAATACAATAGCATTTTTTTAAAAGCCATTCGTTTCTGTATGTTAGCTGCAGTACAGTTTTGGTTCATCACCAACCACTACTCATTATATTATAGCATAGTAATCAAAGTTTAGGCTGTATAACAAAGATCAACAGTATTTGACCCTCAGGCCAAATACTCTTCCTCCCCTACCCCCATTTTTTTTGCAAATAAAGTTTTACCAGAACTCAGCCACAAGCATTTCATTTATGTATCACCTGTGGCTTTCTTACTACAATGGCAGAGTTGACTAACTGTGACAGACCATATGTCATACAAAGCCTAAAATATTTACTATCTGACCCTTTACAGAAAACATCTGCCCACTCCTGCTCTAGAACAGTGATTCTTAACTCTAGGTGGACATGAGCACCAGCTGGTGAGCTTTTATTTTTTACATATCAACTATGTATTTTTTAAATAAATTGTACTGTATATATTTAAGGTATACAACATGCTGTTATGGGATACATATAGATAGTAAAATGGTTACTATAGTGAAGCAAATTAACGTATCTATCATCCCACACAGTTAAGCATTTTTTTTGGGAGGGGGGGATGTTTTTGTGGCAAGAGAAGTTAAAAATCTACTCATTAAGCAAAAATCCCCAATACAGTCCAATTTTATAAACCATAGCCCTCTTGTGGTACATTAGATCCCTAGACTTTTCATCCTACATATCTGCTACTTCGTAACCCCTGACCTACATCTCTCCATTTCCTCCCTATTCCCACCCACTCACCCCTGGTAACTACTTTATTTTCTACCTCTGTACGTTTGACTCTTTTTAAAAAAAATTTTTTTTTAGATTTCACATATAAGTGAGATCATGCAATATTTTTCTTTCTGTGTCTGGCTTATTTCATTTAGCGTAATGTCCTCCAGGTTTATCCATGTTGTGACAAATGACAGTATCTCCTTTTTTAAGTGTGAGTGTGTGAGTGTGTGTGTGTGTGTGTCTATATAAAACACGGTTTCTTTATCTGTTCATCCATCAACAGGTTGTTTCCATATCACAGCTATTGTGAATAATGATGCAATGAACAAGAGAGTGCAAAGGCAAATATCTTTACAAGGTGGTGATTTCACTTCCTTTGGGTATGTTCCCAGAAGAGAAATTCTGGGTCATACAGTAGGTCTATTTTTAACTTCTTTAGGAATCTCCATACTGTCTTCCATAACGGCTATACCAATCTACATTCCCACCAACAGCATACAAGGGTTCCCTTTTCTTCACACCTTCACCAACATTTGTTATCTCTTCACTTTTTGATAACAGCTATCCCAGTGGGTGTCCTGGTTTTGATTTGCATTTCTCTGATGATTAACATTGTTGGGCACCTTTTCATATACCTGTTGGTCATTCTTATATCTTCTTTGAAGAAATGTCCATTTAAGTCCTTAGCCCATTTTTTAATTGGGTTATTTGTTTTTCTACTATTGAGTTGTATGAGTTCTTTATAAATTTTGGATATTAACCCCTCATCAAATACGAGGTTTGCAAATATCTTTTCCCAATCTCTAGGTGGTTGTTTCATTTTCTTGACTGCTTCCTTTGCTGTCCAGAAGCTTTTTAATCTGACCTTGTTCCGTTTAATTTTGTTTTTGTAGCCTGAGCCTTTGGTTTGGCATCCAAAAAACAAATTTTAGGTGGACATCAGTACCACTGATGAGCTTTAAAAAAATTCCAGATCCTGGGACCCAATCTAACTTTCTCTCACTAAAAAGATGCCCATTTCATTGGTCTAAGGTAGGGTCATTAGCTATTACTATGCAAGTACAAAAATGTGTACATTTAAACAGGAAAACACAAAATATAAAAATCAGGATCTCCAATACTATAAAAAAATGAAAGCAAGAGGTTAATACACAGACCACAGAGTACTACATAATAAATAAGAGCCACAAGTTTGGCTCTGGTTTCTATGAATCCAAAAAGATAAAGAAACAAGATCACTATATGATTTATAGTATCCATGTGGTCAAACATCTTGGTGGAAGCAAATCTTTTCCTAAAGCTTCCATCTGACTGTAAAAGGAATGTTTTATTGCAATTCTCCTCGGTGATATATATCATATATTCTTCCCATCTTACAGCACTGTACCTCTTTACCCAAAACCAAAAAACAAAAACCCAAAAGTGGCAGGACTTTAATACAGATAGTACCATGCGCCTTTCTTCTGCTTTTTTCAGGGATGGGGACAGTTTGAGAAAGTAAGAATGGGTGGAAGAAATAAACAACTGAATTGGAAATAAGTGGTTTATATATGCCATGAGACATTAATAAACACCAACAATAAATCCACTAATGTAAACAGTCCCCAACTTATGACAATTAGCTCATATAAGAGTGATTTATTCACACCTATAACTCATTTCTCTTGTATTTATACACCCATCCAATGGTTTCTGTGGATTATGCCAAATGTGTCTAGACATAGGAACAGAATATGTCAGGACATAACAAAAGCATAATTTCATCTTACCAGTGTTAAATTTAAAACATGGTTTCTCTCTATTTTTAAATGTGGGGAACACTGATCTGGTTTTCTACAGTTACTGACAGGAGTTCAGGTGTATTTTTGACTGAGACCTCATCTCCTCCTCTACCCTCCCTTGCATCTGACACTACTCACAGTTCTCTCAAAAAGCCTTGTTGTCTTGCTGTTCCTACTACCTATATATCCCTGCCTCCCAACCTTCCCTTCCCCTCAACCCTTTAAAATATATGAGTAGGCTAAATTCATTCCTTATGAGAAGCTTTCCATGCGACCCACTCCCCGCCAAGACTGCGCTGTTCCTTAGAATTCTAAAACTTCCTTTCAAAGAGGAATAGTTTTCAATCCACATATAAGTCATATATATTTTGAAATCTATAAAAAGATTCTAAGTGTATAAAAATGCCAACCATCTATAACACAGAAAGTTATGACAGAACATCAAAATTAACATTAGAAGAAACTTGTACCTCATGCCACAAAAGCATATAGCCAGAGACCTTGGAGTCCCTTTCTTCTCCTTCCTCCTTCTCCCCCTCTTCTGCCCACACAGCCAGCTAGTAGTCAAGCCTTATTCCTATTCTCCAACCCACTGCTCTGCCAATCAATTCAATTGTGGAGGAGTAAAAGCTGGTAAGTGTCAGGAACCAACTGTGTACTAATGGCTGAAAAAGAGAGGGTATATAGATTCACTTCTGTGACTGCAAATTACTTTCCGTAGGCGTATTAGCTTTATGATGGAAGAGAATGGATACAGGTAAAATAAGTCACCTTTGAGTTCTCCATTTCCCCTCAACATCTTGGTATATCCTTCACCAAGGCTTCCTGATTCTTATCTTCCTTTTCTATATTACTACAGCTACCTCAATTCAAGAATTACTCTTTACATCTGGACAAATATAACAGTCCTCTAACTGGTCACTCTGCATCCAGTCTCTCCCTTCTCCCATCCATCTTGTACCAACGCAAGATGAAATCTTCCTAAACCACATTCTTTGTGCAAAAACTGGAAGGATATAAAATAAACTTACAGTCTGGAGAGAGGGGATGAATAGCAGTGTGGGGAGAAGAAGAAAGAGGCATTTTGGGTTTGGCTTTTAATATAACTGTATTTTTTTTTGAATCTTTTATAGGAACATATTAATTACTGAAATGCTCTTTAAAAAAGCTGCTTGACATTTTCTCTTTCCATAAGCAAAATTCTGACTGCCAAAACTAAAATTAAAAACCTTTCAAACATAACAATTATGTTTCTTCTATACAGAACATTTCCTGAATTAAATATAAATACTATATAGCAATTTTCTTTTTCTGAGATTTAAGGCTTTATACTCTATCATTCAATGATTTCTACATAGCTTTATTATATATAATATAGACATCACAACACATCACACTACCTAGCAGAGTCTTCCATAGCATAGATAATTAATAACTATTTGTTGAACAAATCTCCCTCTATTTCAGTTTAACTCATCCTGATAGCCTCAAACAGAGGCTAGAAAAAAAAAAAAAATAGTCACAGTCTACCATGATGATTCCACGTATTAGAGATTTGAAATAATCCACCACCACTTGGTACCATCGCCTCTAGACTAGCCTACCTCCAATCTCTTCTTGACCTCCTTCCAATCTGTACTCAATCCTCCTTTCAATCTTTTCTACACTCTAAACAAAATTAACCTTCATAAAAGGTAAAAATGATGTATTGCCTAAAACTTTAAATGCCTTCTCATCAGTATCAGGAAAAAACCCCCAAAATGCTTAACACAGCCTATAAAGCCTTGCTTCATCTGGTCCCTACCTACCTTCTCACAGATCACTCTACTCTGAAGTACAAAGGTCTATAACTTGTTCAAAATCACTGCTTTCACTCACTTGTGAGCCTGTATACATGCTGTTCCCCTAGGAGAGATACTGTTTTCCCTTCCCTCAGTTTTTTTTGGTTAACCCTTCAGATCTCAACTCCAACATTATGTCTTTGACACACCAAGCTAGATGGGGGTACCTGATACATACTCTCATGTCAACATGTACCTTCCCTAGATAAAATTTCTTATAGTTTGTGATTTATTTGATTAATGGGAAAGGCAGGCTCTAAATTCCTTTGAGGACAGAGATTACATCTGATTGACAAAACACAGTCTGGCAAATAATAGGCAGAAAAAGTTGCCAAATAACTGAATAGGTGACATACTGATATATTCTGTAATACTGTGAAGTGCACAGTACATGCAAAAAATATATATATTTATATTTCATTTTACTGAGCATTTCTTTTGGAACTCCTGTGGTTCCAACTCGGGAATCCTTTAAAATTTTGCCAGTTTTCTTTGGGATCTTTATGGCATTCTCTGATTATTCTAAAAGAATGAGAGTATCACCTGTTTGTCTTCCTACTATTCAAAGCAAAATTCTAATATTATTAGTTTAGGGGAACATGGAACTGAAAAAGAAAAAACAGGTTTCTCAGACCTTTTAAAAGAAATATGGTTTGAAAGAGAAATGGATAAATCCAAAGCCTTTTTTCATGGAAAACATTAAACATATATAATAAAGCGGGGAAAATGCCAGAGAAACAGCTAAAACAAAAGTGTGTCCCCCCTCATTTTTTGTCCTTTTCTCCCACTTTAGTTGGGTTGTTTTTATTTTTTTAGATGTAAATACTGAAAAGGAAGCTATGTTCCATGCATAACATCAACAACAGATTTCTTCAAATCTAATTTGGAACACACACAAATTAGAAATGAATGATTACTGTGTAATTTTAAAATTAAAATTAGAATTTCTCACTGCTTTCTAAAAATCATATAATATGAACATCTGCCTATGAATCAAATAAATTAATACAATTTACTAAATTTTTGGTATTGGTGAAATTTGTAAATGATATTTGAAACTTTTTAAACATATCAGTTTCAAAATTAGTACTATTGAGAAGCAAATTATACAGAGCAATAAGACCCAAAATATAAAAAAACTACCCAAAATAATTAGTATAACATATATACTATGCCAAGAGACTTCCTACATAAGGAACTTTAAACTTTTTAATAGTGACTACATTAGGGATGCTCAATACTCACAGTGATATACAATAATATTTAAAATTCAGACTCCCATTACCACAAAAGGAAGGTATTAAGTCTACTGAACCAATCATCTATACCAAAAGTTCTTTAGTGTGGTCTACAGACCCCTGAGTACCCCTAAGACCCTTTCAGAGGGTTTATAAGGTCAGAACTAATTTCATAATAACACTAATGTTATTTGCCTTCTTTTCTGTGTTGACATTTGCACTGATGATGCAAAAATAAAGGTGAGTAAAACTATTGTATCAGCCCCTTAGCATCAACCAAAACAATGTCACCAACTGTACTAGCTGTCATTATGTTTTTCACCGGAAAAAAAGGAAAAATGTAAAAAAATTAAAAAGCCAGTTTTTCACTTTAAAATGTTCTTCAGGAAGCAGGAAAAATCATTAATTTTATTAAATCTTGACCCTTTAAGAAATGCCTTTTAATATTTTGTGTGAATGGAAAGCACACATGAACTACTTCTGCTACATACTAAGAATTATGGTTGCTGTTAAGAAAAGGGACTTGTGCAGCTTATTTGCAAGCTGAATAAGCCAATTTTTCATAGAACACCATTATTACTTCCAAACTGACTGACAGACAAACTATGGTTATTCAGACTTGGGTATTTGGCAGGCATTTTCCTGAAAATGAATGAAGTGAGCCTATCTATCACTTCAAGGAAAATAACTGGCAATATTTGTTGCCAATAATTAAAATTTGAGCATTCAAGCAAAAACTAGAATTTTGGTAAACTTGTATCTATCAATGTGAACTTGAAAGCTTTCAATATTTAAAGATTATTCTAGTGAGATCTGTAGTAATATTAGTGAATATGATTTTTTTTTCATATTGTAAAATGAAATCTGTCAACACTCAGATCTGCACAACTCAGTGAACAAATATTTTCCAAATGACCTATGCAAAGAATTTTAATGTAATAGAATATAAAATGTTCACTGATACGGTTTCAGAGTCCACACTGCAATTTATCTGTAAGAAACTGCCATCTGCCAAGTTTTGATGGAGTATCAAATAAAATTATCCACAATTACATGCACAGACTATTAAAATACTCCTCTTTTTTCCAACTACATAATTATGTGAGGCCAGATTTTCTTCATATACTTCAGCCAAAATAAAATATCTCAACAGGTTAAACGCAGAAGCGGGTATGAGAATTTAGCTATCTTCTATTAGCCAGTCTCTGAGATTAGCAATAATATAAAATAATGCCACTCTTCTCATAAACTTTTTTATTTTGGAAAACTATGATTATCTTTTATAAAATGTATTATTTATGTTAATAATAAACCCATTAGATGTTATTTTAAATGAATTAATAAGTGATTTAAACTTCTCAGTTTTAGTTTTAATACAGTGAATACTGATAGATATAACCCACCTAAAGAAAGGTCTCTGGGGTCCTTAATTTCTAAGAGTTGTTTTTTTGTTTTTGTTTTTTTTTTTTTTTGAGACAGAGTCTCACTCTGTTGCTGAGGCTAGAGTGCCGTGGCATCAGCCTAGCTCACAGCAACCTCAAACTCCTGGGCTCAATCAAGCAATCCTCCTGCCTCAGCTTCCCGAGTAGCTGGGACTGCAGGCATGTGCCACCATGCCCGGCTAACTTTTTCTATATATTTTTAGTTGTCCGGTTAATTTCTTTCTATTTTTTAGTAGAGACGGGGTCTCGCTCTTGCCCAGGCTGATCTCGAACTCCTGACCTAGAGCGATCCTCCCGCCTCGGCCTCCCAGAGTGCTAGGATTAAAGGCGTGAGCCACCGCAGCAGGCCAATTTCTAAGAGTTTAAAGAGGTAGAGACCCATAAGTTTGAGAATTCCTGATCTATAATATTATAGAAAACTGCTCTTGCTCAAGGCATAAAGACAAAGATACTCTAACACATCCTCACCTATATTCTCTTTCTTCAGTAAGACTTAGAAAAACTGATTTTAATAAAAAAGATTTTAGAACATTTAAGAATTTAAAAGGAATCACAGCTCATAAACAATCTGAATTAACTCATTTCCTGAACAACCTACTTACTCAGTGTCTTGATATCTTAACTATAACAAAGGAAACATTTGAACATATTTGCTAACAACAAAATAGAAGGAATAGGTATAACTATTAAATAAAGCAAAGATATTTTTTAGAGGAAATCAAAGAACTAACTCAGAAAACAAACTCTATTGAAAAACATCAGAGTTGTAAACCTGTAAGTCACAGAAACAAACTCTACTAAAAACCATCAGAACTGTCACTTTGGACAAAATCTAGTTCAAACTCATTCTTTTACAGAAGATGAAACAAAGTTAAAGGATGGTTAAGACACAATTAATTCATAACAGAATAAGGACTAGAACCAAACCTCTAGACACTTGTAAAGTTCATGTAAACTTTTAAGAGCTTATGTGCCAGGCATTGGGCAGGCACTAGCAATATGAAAATAAGACAAACTTGGTCCTGCTTTCTTGGAGACCGGAATCAAGTGAGCGTCAAACAGGCGTAATGAGCACTGCAGAGGAAATATAGAGGAGTGTATGGAAGCATTTAACAGAGTATAAACTGGCCTGGTGGGACAGGGAAAAGGTCTCTAAGGAAGGAACCTCCTTTTCATTGTCATCTACCAAAATCCTCATCACTCCACTCCTTAAATGAAGACTGTAGCATCTTGCTCACTAACCACTACTACTGCTATCATTACTGTTAGCAATGTCAACATTCACTTCAGATAACTCACCCAAAACCCTTGCTCTTAGTCACTTTTTTCTTCCATTTTTATTTCACCACAGTCAAACTCTCCCAAGGTTGTTACACCATTGCCATTTCCAATCTAGGTTTCAAAAATCCCACAATTCTAAACACCCAACTTCTACCTGTACAGATTACTTTACCTTGGTTCCAACTATCCTTTGCTACTATAGAACTTCCCATCCATTAATCCTACCAGTTTTTCACTACCCATGTCTCAATTAAGATGTGCTGTAGATATAAAATACACATCAGATTCCAAGGAGTACAATGAAAAAAAAAGAATGTAAAATATCCCATTAATAAACTACAGTCATGTGCTGCATAATGTTTTAGTCAATGAAGGACTACATATACAATGGTGATCTCATAAAAATATAATACCATGTTTTTACTGTACTTTTTGTATATTTTGATACACAAATATCATTGTATGACAGTTGCCTACAGTATTCATTATAGTAAAATGCTGTACAGGTTTATAGCATAGGAGTAATACGCTATACCATCTAGGTTTGTTTAAGATGTTTGCACAATGAAATCACCTAATAATGTATTTCTTAGAACCTATCCTTGACATTAAGTGATGCACAAGTGTATTATGCTGATGGCTTATTAAAATAATTATATTTTAGATGTACTGTGTTAAATAAAATATATTATTAAAATTAATTTCAGCCAGGTGCAGACGCACACATCTGTAGTTACTAGTGAGGCTGAGGCAGGAGGACTGCTTGAGCCCAGGAGTTCAAAGCCAGCCTGAGCAACATAGAAAGACCTCATTTCTTTAAAAAAAAAAAAAAAAATTAATTTCAGCCTGTTTTTTTTTCCACTTTTTTCTTAATGTGGCTAAGAGAAAAATTTTTCATTATATTAATATGTGGCTCATATTATATTTCTATTGAACAGTACTGACCTATTCTGTGATGACTCCTAAATGTTGATCTCTAACTCTTGACTCTTCCCTGAGCTTCAGAATAGCTATCTGGACTATGTGTCCATCCAGTTGTCCAATTGGTATCTCATACTTAACATGTCCAAAACATAACTTTTGCTATCCTCCCCCCACCCCACCCCTGCCTGACCATCTGCCACCATCTCCCCACATGTTTAGGAAAAAAATTTAAACTAGGAGTCATCCTTAGATTCCTCTATCTCATACCCAACAAAAGCCACTAACATGGCTCATTCAGCTCTGCCTTAAAAATATCCCACTGATCTAATTCTTCCTTATGATACCCTCTACTTACTGCACATACCCTCCCTGCTGGTTGATTCTGCTCTTGCCTCCCCTTCATCTACTCCATTTCATCTATTTCCACTCAGTAGCCTGAGCGATTCTTTAAAAAGTAAATCAAGTACTCCAATGACAACTCCATTATACTTAGAATAAAATCTAACATATTTCCCTGGCCTACAATGCTTTAGGTAATCTGATCCCAGTAATCTCTCCAACTTCTCTCCTGCCAGTCTCCCACTAACCACCCTCCGGCCACTTTACCCTTAGAAAAATTTTTCCCATCTCAGAGCCTCTGTACTTTCTTATCCTTAGACATTTACATGGAAGACACCTCTCTAACCTGCCCATATCAACTCAAAAGTCACCTCCACAGAGTATCATTTCCTAACCTCCCTAGCTTAAGAAGTCCTCCTTCCCAATCCCACTTCTCTGTATCCCATCTCACTCCATTTAATTTTCTAAACGGAACTTCTCCGTATCTAAATATAGTCTTATTTTTTGGTGTTTATTGTCTGTCCCCACCTCTTTATAATGAAAACTCCCTATGGGTAAGGGATCGTGCTTTGTTCACTATTATCTCTCTGGGACCTAGAATAGTACCTCACACATAATAGGTAATCAAAGGATTTTTATCAAATGAAGAACGAACGTACAAATAAATACAGTAACCTTTCACATGAATTACAAGGATCTAACAAATACGTAATATTCAGACCGAGAGGAATGAGTTTTCTAATCAAGGAGAACAACATTTGCAAACACAGAAAAGAATGAGATTTCAAAAACCGAAAGAAGGCCAACATGACCAGCAAGATGAAGCCAATGGCACGAATGTGGCAAGACTAGAAAAACAGAAGCTATACTATATAGGGCTTCTTAGGCCTCACTGAAAGATTGTGTTATGTCTTAGTCCATTTATGCTACTATAGAGTGGGTAATTTACAAATGATAGAAATTTATTTGAGACCCTGTCTCAAAAAACAAAAAAAGACAGACAGGGTCTGACTCTGTCACCCAGGCTGGAACACGGTGACTCCATCATAGCTCACTGCAGCCTCGAACTCTTGGTCTGAAGTGATCCTCCCACCTCAGCCTCCCGAGTACCTGGGACTACAGGCACACACCACCATGTCTGGTTAATTTTTTAGAGAAGGGGCCTTGCCATGTTGCCCAGGCTATTCTCAAACTTCTGGCCTCAAGCGATCCTCCCACTTCAGCCTCCAGAATAGCTGGGACTACAGATACAAGCCACTATGCCTGGCTACTGAAGGATTTTTAAGCAGGGGACTGACATGAAGTACACAGGAGCTACAGTGTGGATAATGGATCAGAGGGGGATACGTGGTGATGAAAAGAGGGCAGTTAGGAAGCTACAGCAGTTGTCTAAGCAACAGATGATGCTCTGCAATGGGAAAGTATAATGGAGACAGACAAATTTAAGAGCCATTTAAGATGAATAATCAATAGGACCTGTTACAGATAAATTAGTAGTTTTGGGATAGGGGACATGGGCACAGATACAGGGAATAATGGAGGAGTCAGGATGGATGCCCAAGTTTCTATTGAGTGAATAGCAGTAAAGTTTTGGTGGGAGGCAATGAGTTCAGTTTCTAGCATCCTACGTCTGACATGCCTGTATTCCAAACAAGCAGAGGTGTCAAGCAGATTATTAGATGTATGGATCTAAACCTCAGTGGAAGAAAGATCTAATCTGAGACTCAGATGGGAATAAATCAAACAGCCTGAGGTGACATACGTAGAAAGGAGTCTATACAAAGTCACTTTAATACTTAATGGCAAAGGAAAATAAGGAGCAGAGAGTAATAGGAAAAGCAGGAAAGAAAGGAATCACAGAAGCCATAGGATTAACGTCTCAAAAAAAAGAGAGGATGATAAACTGTGAGAAATGATGCTGAGAAGACAAGCTAGATGAGAACTAAAAAGTGTTCAATGAATTTTGCAACATGGAGGTTATTAGCATAACTTCATGGAGCAGTGGAGATGACAAACTAGATAAAACAGGTTAAAGAGTGAATGCAAAATGAGAGATGGAGGAAGATGTCAACAATATTTTTAATAAAACTAGTTAAGTCATAAAGGAAAGATCAGTTACTAGATAGGTATATGAAGTTAAAAGAGAATTTTCTAATAGGGGAGACACTTGAAGTGTTTCGGTTCTGACTACACAAATTCAGTAAAGAGAGAAGGAATAAAGACATAAAAAGTATAAGGTTTCCGAAAAAGCAAGAGAGGATGAAAGCCAGAGCAAAGAAGAAAGGACTGACTTTAGCTAGGAGGAAGGATACTTCTCCATCATAAAAAAAGGAGAATATGATGAGCAAGGATGCCAGTAGGTTTGGAGATGTAGTGGTAAGAAATTATAGGTCTTACATGATGAAGTCTATTTTTCTCTGTGAAATAAAAGACAAGAAAGTAAAGAGTCAGATTTCAAAAGGGAAGAGAAAATTTAAAATAGTTTATGGTGAGTAGAAGAATAAACTGACAAGGAAAATACAGTGGGACTGCCAAGCTATGTTAAGGGCCACTTTTGAGTGATAACCACGATTTTAAAATGACACCCAGGTACTCCCTCCACTACACTGCCTTCTTAGAATAAGCATTTGTTATTAAAAGTCTTAGGTTGCTAGTATCTGAACTAAGAAGCACCTTTTCTACATAATGCAGAATGAGTTCTGAAAAAGTTCCACACTTGCCTTTCCACAGAAGGAAAAATAAAATTTACCAAACACGATTTTATCTCAGCATGTAGAAATTATTAACAGGAATTAATTACAAAGCATTCAGGAAACAAATGAATTAAAGCTAAGTTAAAGTTTTTCAATAACATTTCTTCACTGACATACTATTTTTGTTCCCTTTAAGTTTCAAGCAGATAAATAAAAATTGGCCCCAACTGAAGGCCCCTGAGAACATCCAACTATAAATCTTGCATACTGTTTCATCTAAATTCTTAGTAAGAATATAATGTCACACTTGATTTAATAATTAGATAATTTCATAGTACTAAAATTGTTTTTGGTTTTCAAAATATACTATGGCCAAAATACTTTCTGCCATAGTGTAAATAATATGACTTTATTAATTATAAAGCATAAAGAATAAGCATATTTTTTATGTATTTATCGTACAGCATGAAAAATAAATATATTCACTAAAGGCTGATCATAGGAGTGATACTACAAAGCACTTGTACTATCTAAGCCATATAGTTCTAAAAAGTTTAAAATCTGTACATTTAACATACCTAATATTACTTTGGTAATCAAGAGAAAAATTACACTTTTATATAAAGTGAAAAATTAGGTTCCAAGGCTTAATTTCTATCAATGCACAGTGAAATTCTAAGTATATGTTCATGCCTGGGATTCCTTCATACAATGCAGTACAGTGGTAGAAATTCAAAATTATCTAAGTACAAACTTAGATAATTATGTATTTCACAAAAATATCATCATGAACCACTCCTATGTATATACTCAAAAGATCTGAAAAGCCCTCAAACAAATATTTATAGATGAGTGATGTTCATAGCAATACTATTCGCAACAGCCAAAAGGTAGAAACAACCCAATGGTCCATCAATAGATGAATGGATAAACAAGATGTGTTATATACATACAATGAAATATTTTTTATCCGTAAAAAGGAATGAAGTACTGATACATGCTATGAAGATAATGAACCTCGAAAACATCATGCTTAATGTAAGTGAAAAGAAACCAGCCACAAAGGCCACATATACACTTATTAAAATGTATAGAATAGGTAAATCCAAAGACACAGAAAGCAAACTGGTGGATACCAAGTACCGGGGAGCAAGAGGAGAGGAAAATGAGGACTAACTGTAACAGATACAAGGTTTTCTTCGGGGGTGATGAAAATGTTTGGAACCAGACGGAGGTGGTAGTTGCACAACACAGTGAAGGCACTAAATACCACTGAATTGTAAACTTTAAAATGATTTACTTTATATCATATCAATTACACCTCAATTTTTTTTCCATTATGAAGCAAATGATATAGCTATATTCTAATCAACCTATGTCAGGAATCACTAACAAAATTAGCTGTAAATTAAAAATACATTATCTACTTTAAAACTCTCTAATCCTTTTTCTCACAAATACATTGGATTAATAGTCACTAACTTTCTTCCCCACATATAAAAGTTATAGAAGATAACTTACATCTTTTATCTTTTTTTAGAGATACATACTGAACTATCTATGAATGAAATGATCTGTCAAAGATGTGTTTCACACTAATGGTGAGGAGATACGAGAGGAATACAGATAAAAGACTAGCCATGAGTTGATAATTGTTAAAGCTAGGTAATGAACACACAGGGTTCATTATACTATTATTTCTATTTCTGAATATGCTTGAAATTTTCCAAAATGAGTTTTTTCAATTACTATGCTAATAATTAGTACAATGAGATTTAAATTAGTTTCCTTATACCCTAAGCTTTACTTGAGATGTTCCCACCCATATTCTTTAGTCAACATAAAAGTCAATTACACAAACATTTGCTGAACATCTACACGTAAGGAACTTGTTAAGTACAGATGCATATCAAAATTAGAATCCATTTGATCACAAATACAGGTTGAGTATTTCTTATCCGAAATCCTTGGGACCAAAAGTGTTTCTGATGCAGGTTTTTTCAGAGTTTGGATTATTTACACATATATAGTGAGATATCTTGGGGATGGGACCCAAGTCTAAACACAGAATGCATTTATGTTTCATATATACCTTATAAACATAGCCTGATGGAAATTTTTTGCAATATTTTTAATAATTTTGTGTATGAAACAAAGTTTTCACTGCAATCTATCATGTGAGGTCAGATGTGGAATTTTCCACTTGTGGCATCATGTTGGCACTCAAAAAATTTCAGATTTTGGAGATTTCAGATATCAGATTTGGGATGTTCAACCTATACACATAATCTTCCATAGGATGTTTTGTTTGTCTGGCTTTCAGATTTTCTTCACAAATACTGGTTCACTACCAACTATTTCTGAGAAAGTTTTATTTTGTAAATGGAGAAAATTAGTAGATCCAAGGTTAAGAGTACTTAACTTGGGCTCACACAGAGTGGTCAACATCAAGCACTAAAAAACAAACATTGAGTCTCTAAGGAATGGATGT
The DNA here is from genome assembly GCF_041146395.1 of Eulemur rufifrons. Classification (NCBI taxonomy): domain Eukaryota; kingdom Metazoa; phylum Chordata; class Mammalia; order Primates; family Lemuridae; genus Eulemur; species Eulemur rufifrons. Next base: position 18,415,498 of record NC_091007.1, read on the forward strand.
TTACTGTTGAGACGATCAAGTCAGCTATTTCCTTTAAAAACAAAATCCAATAATTGCTCTTTTCCCAGTGTCTTATCTTCTCAATGATGCACTGTTTTTAAAAAATCTCTTATTTTGTAGCATAGTGTCTTGTTAAATATTAAGATCTAAAAGGTATATAGTTGCAGAGTTTGACTATTATTTCTTGTAAAATCAAGCCATAACTTCAATAAATATTACAACAGAAGACATTAGAAAAACTATAACCCCCAATCAAAACTTTTTAAAAGCCTAAAAATTATCATTTAACTATTATTTTTTCCTTCCTCCTTTTACCCTTACCAACATTATTTTCATGGATTTTATAGAATTACATCTCCATTATCTCCTAATGTTTGATTCAACCCTTGTCCCTACATTAGCAGTCTTCCTTTCTGGCGAATATAATCTTGACTGTTAACTCACAAATGTTTAATTTTTTTTTAATTATTTTTATTTCAGCATATTACGGGGGGGGGTACAAATGTTTAGGTTACGTATATTGTCCTTGCCCCACCCGAGTCAGAGCTTCAAGCGTGTCCATCCCCCAGACGATGCTCACCGCACGCATTGGGGGGGGTGTGAATATACCCATCTCCTCCTGCCCCCCTCCCATCTGCCTGACACCAGATGAATGGTGTTACTATATATGCACTCAAGTGTTGATCAGTTAATACCAATTTGATGGTGAGTACATGTGGTGCTTGTTTTTCCATTCTTGTGATACTTCACTTATTGGTAGGATGGACTCCAGCTCTATCCAGGATAATACAAGAGGTGCTATATTACCATTACTTTTTGTGACTGAGTAGAACTCCATGGTATACATATACCACATTGTATTAATCCACTCATAAATGTTGAATTCTTAAGACATAATTTGACTGAAGAGAAATACGGTTACGGTAAATAGCCACATAGCAGATCCACAATTGCCCAAATATCTCTTTTCCACAGGACTATTAGCATTCCTCAGCTATCAGAATCAACTGGAGAAAGCAGAAGCTTAAAAGACGAATTAGAAAGTATCCTAAGGGATTATTACAACAATTTTCTAAAAAAAACCTCTCCAAAAGACAGAAGCATGCTAAAACTGAGGATCTAAACACACCAGGACCAGATGGAAATATGATATGTAAAGCTCTTATTAGTATTAAAGTTACAAAAGAAAAAAAAGAGAGGACAGTTTTAATACAAACGTTCAAATAATATATAGTCCTAAAAATATTCAGCATTTTCTTTTAAAGTACTAGCAAAAACTGCTATGACATTCTGTAATATGGACTTTCAGGAGAACTGATATGCTAGGTCAGATCCTGCTCTACCCAGCCCAGTATCATTCTTGACAACGTCATTAATAAACACGTTGCAACATGGTATGGGTCAATTTATCAAGTAACTGAGGATCTTCCATAAAATTATCTAAACTTGTTTAATTCTTTACGTTTCCAACCTGTATCTCTAACTTTGCTAGCCACCGCTTTACTCAAACTTCAAAGTGCAATTCTAAGAATTCTAACCATTCCAGCCTATCCTAAATATCCTCAATCGTTTTTTACTCTTTCCTCAAACCTGATTTGTACTGAAAATCAGACCTATCCAAAATATTTCAAGACATTTTTTGTTAACCTCTACTAATTCTACAAAATTACTTACCACAATTGTAACAATGAACCAGAATTAAAAAAAACAAAAACAGGCAATGATGCACAGAAAAGGATCCGGAGAGCTCAGTGAAAAACTAGCCCATGATTCCCATACATGTTCAGTATCCCTAATCCAAAATTCAAAATGTTCCAGAATTCAAAACTTTCTGAATGCCAATAAGACACTCAAAGGAAATGTTCACTGGAACATTTCCAATTTCAGATTTTCAGACTAGGGATGCTCAACTGGTAAGTATATAATGCAAATATTACAGAATCCAAAACAAATCTGAAATCCAAAACACTTCCGGTCCCTAGCATTTTGGATGAAGATACTCAAGTGCCAAAACTACTACTATAATCTGGGGTGATACAGTAAAGTTCCTAAATTATAACACACCTCTGCTTATAGTCACAACTTAAAACTCAGAATGCTTTTGAAAAGAAACAATGGTAAAAGAGTTATTAGGTTCCCAGACTTGCCCAACAAAAGCCTATTCTATTTATTCCATGACATTCCTAAACTAGTCTTGAGTTCCAGATTCATTCGTGTGGAAACAACATAATACGGAAAGAGAATAGCCTGTGGAGTCTGCCAGAGTAAGACAGAAATCCTCACCGCCAATTACTAGCTATAAGACAAAACAAAATTTATTTAACTTTTCTGAGTCCAAATGTCCTCATATATACAAGAGAGCACTGCCTATCATGGGGAGTTTGTACGTGTCAAAGATAATATAAAACAACCAGCAGAGACTGTGACAGCGAAGGTATTCAATAAACAGAGTCAATTATATTAATATTACCCTCTACCCCTCTCTATTACCCTCTTCACACATTCTTTTTATCCCCTGTGCTGCAGTTAAGCACCCCGTTCAGGATTTATTAAACAGAATTTAGGATTTGGAATCAGAAAACCCGGATTTGATTCCAGGCACTGTCTCACACAAGCTATTGAACTTTACAGTAGACATTTAACATCTCTGAACCTCAGACTGTTTATCTGTTACTAAAAAAAAAAAAAAAGGAAAAATCAGAGAATTATTATAATTGCGACACAGTTTATAAAAGGCATAAACTGTACAGTACCAGAAATGTTAGCTTTTACCTACTCCAACATACTCCTGCTCAAAAATTACCTGCCTTCCAAGATCAAATGTGTATAACTGAGCAAATGTCATGGGAGAAATAAAGCAAGCTAAACTACGTAGCTCACAGTATACAAACTGTGATGATGTCCTCTTTATACTCCCAGAGTGTAGAACATGCTTGATAACACAAATGAAGCTCTTGTTCGTGGAATTCGAGGAAGAAAAAGAAAAATTAAATTTAAAAGTTAATCTGTATGGAAGACTTTGCTGTCCTAGCAATCTGCATCCTGAGAAACCTTTCTTAAGCAGTTTCTACTCCTTTTCATTTAGCTTTCCTTCCTATTCCCCCAAACAGTTCCCATAACGAAGCCAGTGTGGACCCTAAGGTAGAGCAGAGAGAACTGACTAGATGAATAAGTGTGTTCAAATTAAGGAGTGACTGTCCTTGCCATAATCCACCAAACAATTCAATCTGGTCATATCAAACAAAAGTTGGAAGAAGCAAAAAGACCTTTTTTCCAAATGTCTACATAGATGTCTACATAAAAACACTTTCTATTTTTAATATTATTTACCTCACAACAACCTTTAAAACCTGTCCTTCTTAAGAATAGTGGAATCTTCTGAGAAGTTTTCTTGTGAATAATATAATTTAATAAAGTCAACAGGACCCAAAGAGCTAATAAACTGCTCCAAGGACTCAAATGCAGTACAGCCAAAAGAACTCAATTAAACACCTTAGCTAAACTAGACTGCACTTTCAAACTGTAGGAAAATAACAAAATGAAAATTGAATTCTCAGGATAAAAATCACCTAAGCAGTAACATAACTCACCTTCGGCATAAAGAAATTCTCAAAACACAAGTGACTGCATACTTTGCCTGAAAGGAGGTGTATTTATGGAGGGCATTAGTTATAACCCAATATAGTTCACAAAAAGGATATGGAAAGATCTCAGTAGACACTCAAGTGGCTATTTCTAGTACTATTCATTACCCATTCATAACAAAGTTAGTGGCACCACCTACCACATCAACCTCTACATCATTTTCTGAGCTTGTCTGAGCCTGACTCTGTCTGAGCTCCTTGGGAAGGCAACTCATGGCCCGGATCATGCAGCCCAAGCTTAAAGGTTACTAGCATATTGAGATAATCATGGCTAAGTGTGAATCTCATCTTTTTTTTTTTTTTTTCCAGTAAGATCAGAATATCTCACTGGTGGTCCCTTAGGACCACCAAAAAAAAAAAACTTGGGGCTGGGCACGGTGCCTCATGCCTGTAATGAAGGCACTCTGGGAGGTCAAGGTGGGAGGACAGAGGCCAAGCATTCAAAACCAGCCTGAGCAACATAGCGAGACACCATCTCTACAAAAAATTTAAAAGTAAGCCAGGCATGGTGGCGAACACCTGTAGTCCCACCTACTTGGGAGGCTGAGGCAGCATGATCACTTGAACCCAGGAGTTTGAGGCTGCAGCGAGCTATGATCATGCCACTGCACTCTAGCCTGGGCAACAGAGCTAGGCCCTGTCTCAAAAAAAAAAAAAAAAAAAACCAGAAAAAGAAAAAACTTGGGACCAGTAACAATGGTTCTTGGCACTATGGTGTTAATATTTTTTAAAATGAGAGACTACATGAGAAATAAGACTTATCTTAATACCCATATTAGCAATGAATTTTTGAAGTGCTTCAAAATTATATGACGGTGACAGGAGGGGGAAAGGATGGGGTCAGGGAGGGGGGAAAAAAGCATTACAGCATATAACTATCTGAAAAAGAAATAGTAAACACACAGGTTAAAACATGTTTACAGTTACTAACTGTTGCCAACACATAGCAGTTACCACACCATATACTTGTCAGATTTCTCAACATGCAAAACAAAAAGGAGCCACCCCCTTACTTATCTGCTGACTTCTAAAGAGAAGAAATGACTTTTCTGGAATGGGGGCAATTTAACTTCCTATGCTCTCCCTTTGACTTTCAAAATCTTGGTAAAACTTTCAGCAAATTAAGGTTCTCCTCAATTCCAAGGCTTTTCACGTTAAGTTGAGTAAAACTTGCATATTTTTAATATTGATAAACTACAAGATCAATTTTCTATTTGCAAACTATGTCCACATTTCTACTAGATTTTAAAATGCTTTTTAAAAGGCTAAATATAAAGTTTGCAAAGACAAGTAATACAGTAGACATGGCAGACATTCAACAAGTTTACTTATCAGAATTCCTAAAGAAAAAGTTTGAAAAAAATTATGAAGATAAATTCCTAGTAGTGCTACTGAAGATACAATGTTACTAATATGGAAATTGAGAAATATTCAAAATATTCTGAAAACAGTATCTCCCTCTAAAAATAAAGACGAAAAGCATTTACCAACACAGACACACTGGTTCTTAAAAATGATAATCACATGGGAGGCATTTCTATAAATAATTTTGTTCTGAATTGCAATAACCCTAACCTTTCAAAGCGAGTTTTAGTCTTGCCTTACCAATAACAAGCGCATTTTCGGTGTCATTATATTGACACAAAAGGCTCTGCTATTTTATTTGCTTCTACTGCAAACTGTTGGTTTACACAGTTAAAGATCTACAAAACTGCCACACACACTTCACTTCCAATCATTAAAACAAAAATACAAAAATGAGCAAAAAAGCATCTGACATAGATAAAGTCCCAAGAATTTTCTAATTTACAACAACAGATATTTTACGTTATAGTTCAAAGGCTACATACATGTTCATTAATCTATTTGGATTCATATTCTACACGTTTACTTCGGTTGGATAGAGAGAAACCTCAGAAAATAAGGAACGGCGATGACACCGTTCTATTTTAAGTTACTTATGAAGGCTACGGTTCAAGAACTTTTGGGGGAAGAGAGAGTGTTTAAGACAATTCTCCAAGTAGTTAATAATTCGTGTTTTATCATTAACCATAGCCCTAACAACCCCTGGAATACATTATGGTGGGGGAGGAAGTGAAAATGATGAGAGGGGGAAAAAACCCGACTTGAAAACGGACAGGCAGGCAAATTTACGAACCTTCAATTAAAGGAATTTTAAGATTAACTTCTCACAAACGCCCTCCCTCACTCCCCACACCCGCTTCCTCCTCTCCTCCGGGAGGTCTCCGTAATGTGACTCATGACAAATTTTTTTTAAAAAATAAATAAATAAAAGACACACCCTCTGGGTTGAACTGACATAATCGCCCCCACCCCACCCTCCGCCGACACACACCCCGGTTTTCCTCTCCCTTCTGCGGCTTCTCCCCGCGCCTCGTCCCTGCCCTTTCCTCTCCTCTCACTCTCCCGGTGCCAGACCCCTCTCTCGGGGCGCGGAGGCGGCGCGGCGGCAGCTGGGGGCTCCGGGACAGAAGCCCGGCGAACGGGAGCTGCCGGGGGGCAGCGCGACCCCGGGGGCCGAGCCCGCGGGGAAGCGGACGGCAGGGGGGCGCCGGCTGCGGCAGCGGCGGGCTCCCGGCTCCCTCGCCCATTTTCTCTCTCCTCTTCCATGGGTTCCAACCACCACAGCCACTTCCTGTATCGCAGCCCGACTCCCTCAGCCGGGCCACTTGCTCCCCGCTCGGCCGGGCCGGGGCAGCCGCGAGGTTAGGGCAGTTCCCCACCCCGCCCGGCGGGCTGGTCACTCGGGCGGCCGCGGCGGCTCCTCCGCCCAGCCAGCGCCCGCCGGCCGCCCGCGCGCCCGCGCTCCTCACCTGTATGTAGTTGTTTTCACAGTAGTCCGCCACCCGGGTCAGGTTCTGGTAACTCTCTATCAGCGCCCTCTTGCCAGACGGGATCTCCTCCTCTAGTAACATCTGCAGCTCTGCCATTTTCCACCCCTCTGCATCGCTTCCTCTCGCGTTAAAGAGACAGAGGCAGCAAGGTCCGCCGAGGCTCCGAGCACCTCACAGCCCGGATACAAACCGCCTACCCGCCCTCCCGCCTGGTATTGTGGGAGTGCACCTCCTCCTCTTCCTCCTCACTCTCTCCAGCCTCCCTCCACCCACTGCGCGCAGCCGCCTGAGCCTCGTTCTCTCGCGAGCCTTCAGGTCTCTCCTCGACCACGGGATTTCCCCTCCCCCCTCTGGCACGGTCTTCTGGGAATTGTAGTCTCTCATAGGCTCGAGTCCCGTCTAGGGCGCATGCGTCCAGAGAGCCTCCGAAAAGCTACGGGGAAGAGCGCCGTAAAGAACGGCGACGGAGGGTGCAGTGTTAGGACCGCGGTTTCCTCACAGCTCCGGAAGATGGCGCCACCGGGTGTCTGTGGGGAGTGAAATCGTTTCCGAGAAAGCTGTGTTAAGTTGGCAGAACTTGGTTAATTAGGAAGTAGTGAATCTGTGACATCCCTTCAGATATGGACGAAAAAGGGGTAGAATACAGAAAACTCCAAATCTTTACTTCCTCTGTCTTCTTGGACATAATGCGACTCAGGCTTTACTTTGTAAACTTCCGCCCCCATGAATGAATTTTAATTCATTTAAAATTTAGCGAACATTTGTTGATTGCCAGCTGTGTACCAAGCCTTGTACTACACATTGGGGTACAAGCTGAGTAAGGATACTCTGTACCCTTAAAGACTCACAGTTTTCACATAAACACTCAAAATTTTTAGTTCTTTCCTGTCCTATCTTCTCTGACTCTCCTTTGGATACATCTTACACTTTTTAAGTCATGTACACATTATTTCTCTTGTTTGTGCATGATCATTTTTGTTTTCGCTCTTTTTTTTTTATCATCACCTGCTTCGGAAGAGTCTGAAAAGGCCCTGTATTTCAAGCTTTTCACTTCAACAGGAACATAAAAATACGTTTCATAGTGAAAAGTGGTGTCCAAAGTCTGAAAAGGAAACTAAAGATCACTTTAAAGTCCATATTTTTATTTCTCTCCATGAAATCACTTGAAATCATAACTATAGGAATAACAACATTACTCAACCAAATTAAAAATTGCCACAAACAGGTACAGATTTCATATTGCCTTTGCTAGGGGCCATAAAATGTTCAACCTCTAAAAGGAAAACTTAAGTCTCTTAAATAAAAGAGGTAACTTCCTCTTGCCACCAGATTCTCCATCAAGGACTCTAGTGCTTATAAATCAATAAATGGATTACCTTCCATAATACCTAGAATAGGTATAATTGTCATCCTTTAATATTTAGCATTAATCCAAACGTGATTTAATACAAGTTAGTAAAATATAATATATTCTTGATCTTGGTCTCTCCATGAGCCAGGTTTAACTATGGAAATCACTCAGCTTGCATATATCCATATATTGACACATTTGAACAACATTTGGAGAGTGATTAGGGAGGTGATATGCTTTACTATTTGCAAAGTATTGTCAATTTCTTTAATGCTCATAACTCTGAGAGATAAATAATGTAAATATTATTTTCTTTCTTTACCAAATAAGGAAATTTAAGCTTGGACAGGTTAAGGGATTTACTTAAGGGCACTGCAAATAGCGGTCAAGTTTACTAGGTCAGCGATCTTGCCATTAACCAGAGAATAATGCAACTGTGTACAAATATTTGTGGTAGATACAAAGTCCACTTAAAGAGGTTATCCTTCAGACCTTTAAGGTGATTGAATTAAGTATGCTGCCGTGTGTATTTTTATCTTAAAAGAAACCTAGGTTCCAGTCTGGGGGCTGTAATCCCAGCTATTCAGGAGGCTGAGGTAGGAGGATTGCTTGAGGCCAGGAGTTCCAGGCCAGCCTGGGCAACAAAAGGCTGTTTTTATTTTAAAAATAAACACAAAAAACAGGAAAAAAAAAAACAAAAAAACTAGTTTCCCTGATAATTATGGTCTGTAATCAAGCAATACTTCTTTATTTAAAAATCAAATGGGGCCGGGCACGGTGGCTCATGCCTGTAATCCTAACACTCTGGGAGGCCAAGGCAGGTGGATCATTCGAGGTCAGGAGTTCGAGACCAGCCTGAGCAAGAGCGAGACCCCGTCTCTACTAAAAATAAAAAGAAATTATCTGGCCAACTAAAAATATATATAAAAATAATTAGCTGGGCATGGTGGCACATGCCTGCAGTCTCAGCTACTCGGGAGGCTGAGGCAGTAGGATCGCTTGAGCCCAGGAGTTTGAGGTTGCTGTGAGCTAGGCTGACGCCACGGCACTCACTCTAGCCTGGGCAACAGAGTGAGACTCTGTCTCAAAAAAAAAAAAAAGATACTTGTTTTGCAGATTTCTGTACTTCCTTCAGTTTAACTGGTTAAGAGGGAAGGGGTAGAGACAAATTATGTGTCTACACAAATCTGTGCAATGATGTGGGTTTCTTTTTTTGTTTCTTTTTTTTTTTTTCAACTTCTATGTCCAGTGGCAGCAAGCAGGTTTCAAATTATCTTCTAAAAAGAAATCTTAATTTGAGAGTCAAAAAACCCTTACCACACCACATTGAAATGGGTCATAAACCTAAATGAAAGAAATAAAACTATAAAATTTCTGAAATAAAAAAAGGAGAAAATCTTAGTGCAGTTTGGTTAAGCAAAGATTAAATAGGACATAAAAACATGAAATGAGAAATAAAAAAGGATGAATTGGGTCTCAGTAAAATTTGAAACATTTTTTTTTCGAAAAACACTGGTAAGAAAATGAAAGGGCACCATGAGCAGCAAAGTCTCCCGCAACACTTGCACAAGGTCCAGAGATTTTGCAAATGGTGGAGCTGCAGATCTCATTGAAGAACCATGACCCTAAGTAAGACAGTCGGTTCTTGGATACCATCAGGCATAAGTCCACTCTCTGCCCCAACTTCTCCCGTGTGTGTCCTGGGGTACCAACAGCACTGTGACAAGGCCACGTCTATGGATATCCCCAACATGGACATTCAGGCGCTGAAGAAACTCAACAAAATAAGAAGCTAGTTGAGAAGCTGAATGAGAAGTATGATGATTTTTTGGCCTCAGAGTCTCTGATCAAGCAGAGGTAAAGTCCACAATCAAGTTCCAGATGAAGATGCTGTGTCTGTCAGTGGCTGTTGGCCATGTGACAATGACAGATGATGAGCTTGTGTACAACATCCACTTGGCCATCAACTTCCTTGTGTCATTGCTCAAGCTTTACACATCAAGAGCACAACAGACAAGCCCCAGTGCCTGCACTAAGACACATCCTAATCCTAGTGACAAAAGAAAAAAAGAGAGAGAGAGGAGGAAGAGGTGGAGGAGAAGTAGTAGTAGTGGCAGCAAAACACAACCTGGGAGAAAATATCTGCAAAAGCAATATTTTGATAAAGGACTTGTATAAAGAACTCTTAAATTCAATAACAAGATGCCAAACCAGTTTTTTAAAACAAGCAAAAACAGTTGAACAGATACTTCACCAAAGAAGACAGGCATTGGCAAATAAACACAAAAAAGATGCTTAACACCATTAGTCATTAAGTAAATACAAATTAAAACCACAATGAGATACCACTACACACCCTGTAGAATGACTAAAATTTAAAAGATTAATAATACCAGCATCGTGAAGGATGGGGAGTAACTGTAGCTCTCACACACCGCTAATGAGAGCTTGAAATGTTAAGGCCACTGTGGTTATATAGTTTCTCATAAAGGTAAACACACACTTACGATCCTGCAGTTTCACTCCTAGGTATTTACCCAAGAAAAATGAAAACATATGTCTACATGGAGACTTATAAACAAATGTTCATAGCAGCATTATTGAAAATAGACAAAACCTGAAAAGAATCTTATGTCTGTTTACATATACTAATTGTCATACATTTATACAGTGGAATATCGTTGAGCACTAAAAAGCAAGAAACTGATACACCAAACAATATGGATGGATCTGAAGAGCCTTATTCTAAGTGAAAGAAGCCAGAGATGTAAAAGATTACATACTGTATGATTCCACTTACAGGAAATTTTAGAAAAAGCAAAATTACAGTAATAGAAATCAGATCAGACTTTGCCAGAGGCCAGAATGGTGGTGGTGGGGTAACTCCAAAGGGACACAAGTGAACGCTTAGAGGTGATCATGACTATACATAACCATATACATTTGTCAAACTGAATTGCCCACTTAAAATCTGCGAGTTTTATTAAAACTAAATCATACCACAATGAAGCTGACCAAAGTGCAGGCAGAAGAAAAATCCTTTGCTTCAAATAAATATTAAAGAAAAGGAAAAAAATTACATATCTTTGTTGCCTTTGACATATGAAGAAAAGTCACATCATCCTAAAGGATAGGGCACAACTTGTGTTTCCAAGTAATAAAGGTGACTAAATGGTCAAGAGTTAACATTAAGAATTACGGGATACCCCCACAATATGCTGAAATAATAATAAAAAAAAAAGAACCACAAAAAAATACATACAAAAAAAAAGAATTACAGGTATATGACTGAAACAAATACTTTGCGGAAAAAAGCAGAATTACAGGTAAACGTTGTAAAAATAAATTAACAGTGTTATGCTAATGTTTTAAAGTCCAACGTCTCTCCTATAACGTACATTTTATACTCCTTATTTAGTATTTTTCTGTGGATCTTGTTCAAATAAATTATAATGAAATCCCTTTCAAAGAAATCCCAACAGAATAAAGAATCACAGTATTGGTATTACACTTAGTGATGTATTCCTAGGGTTAAAATTGTAAATCAGCCATTTCATTTCATGGATGTCTAGTTAGGCTAATCAATTTTGTCAAGAAAAACAGTTTGTAACTGCAAATTCTGCACATATGCATGATTACAAATAGAAATTTCATGTATTTCATTTGAAATAGCAGATTTCTGACAATCATAAAGACCTTACTTCTGAGGGATTAAGAGATGTGCCAGGCAAAATCATAATTTGGACTATTTTGGTACATAATTGCTGCTCTTGTTGTCTGGCACACAAAGAGTGAGACTGCATACTTAGAAAACTTCAGACTTTCACAACATTAATTCCCAACATGGCATCCCAGGACACTAAATTGAAAGTGGGTGGTCAACAAACCAGAATGTAGAGTAGCAAAGTGATACAGTGGAAAGCAACCAGGGTCTCACACCTCCCTGCACGCCATAGCAACACCACTATGTGACATGCTCACCCTCTCTACACAAAAAAGGGGAGGGAGAAATGTATTAATATTACTCTGCTAGAACTGCTAGAACAAAATATCACAGACTGGGTGGCTTAAATAACAGAATTTTTTTCTTTTCTTTCTTTCTTTCTTTCTTTTTTTTTTTTTAGAAAGATGGGGCCTCTCTATGTTGCCCAGGCTGGACTTGAACTCCTGGGCTCAGAGGATCCTCCTGCCTCAGCCTCCTGAGTAGCTGGAACTACAGGTGTGTGTTACCACACCCAGCTAAATAACAGAAGTTTATTTCTCACAATTCTGGAGGCTGGAAGTTCATATTCCTACCAACAGTCTCTTCAAAGCGGGCTAGGCTTTTTCTAGCATGTCCTCAAAACTCCACCTTCTACCCATTAGTCAGTTCCAAAGCCACTTCCACAATTGTAGTATTTGTTACAACAGCTCCTTACCTCACAGTACCAAAATCTGCATCAGTCTGCCAGGGCTGCCTATAACAAAACACCTCAGACTGAGTGGCTTAAACAACAAATATTTATTTCTCACAGTTGTGGAAGCTGGAAGTCCAAGATCAAGGTGTTGGCAGGTTTGGTTTCTCCTGAGGCCTCTCCTTGGTTTGTCGATGGCTGTCTTCCTGCTGTCTTCACAGGGCCCGTCCTCTGTGCACCCACATCCCTGATATCTCTTCTACTTATAAGGACACCAGTCACATTGGATTAGAGCCCCAATCTAAGGGCCTCATTTTAACTTACCTCTTTAAAAGTACTGGGGGCTAGGGCTTCAACACATGAATTTTGGGGGACACAATTCAGTCCATAGAAAGGACTGACATTCTAGGATTCTACAACCCTCAATTTCCTCTTTGCTTCTTTTCGAGTTAATGTTACCATCCAGGAATCCCCCAGAAGGAGAAGGAAGATTAATGGAGCACTCTGATCTGTTTAGCAAAGCCCACACAAGGCTGGAGGATTTCAGGAGACAGGTAAATTATGACGCCTCCTTCAAATTTCATTATAATTGATGGTAGAAATCCTTTTATGCGTAGTCATATTTGTAACAGAAAAGACTCACAAACCAGTTTTCAAGCTGATCTGATTATTAATTTAGCATAGGGGAAAGATCTTTTTTAGACACCTTAAGCCAAACCACTGCAGAATGCCAGGGTTATTTTAGTGTGGAGCAAGCTGTTATCACGAAATAATTAAAAATTAGCAATGTCTAAAAATGCAAGGTGCCTGGGTGGGGTCCTGGGAGAAAAATAAAGCCTTTCAGTGAAATTTTATATTGGTTTTTCTTCTTTTCCAGAAACTGCAATATTTGCAGTATGGTTTGGATGAGTTATTCTCTTGTTAATTTTGGAAGCTGCTGAATCAACATCTCCTCCTCCACCTCCCTTTCTCAACTTCAGTAAGATACTGCAAGCATTTGTAACAATCAGAGCAGATTCTGGAGCAGTTAACCTGGCCAGCGGTAACAAGTACCTCATTCTCTGAACCTAGTAATGAACTGGGAGCTGGTAATGCCTTCTCTGAATTTTGTCCCTCCAAACCTTCCAAAAGTTTTATAAATCCCTTACTGTTTGAAATATCTGGAGTAATTTCCCTTTTCCTGACTGCACTCTGACAAATACAACTAAACAAAACACATTTAAAAGTTCTATGTAGGCCAGGAGCTGTAGCTCACGCCTGTAATCCTAGCACTCTGGGAGGCCGAGGCAGGAGGATTGCTCAAGCTCAAAAATTGGAGACCAGCCTGAGCAAGAGCAAGACCCCGTCTCTACAAAAAACAGAAAAATTAGCTGTGCTTAGTCGCGTGTGCCTGTAGTCCCAGCTACTCAGGAGGCTGATGCAGGAGGATCACTTGAAGCCAGGAGTTTGATGTTGCTGTGAGCTATGATGATGCCACTGCACTCTAGCTGGGGTGACAGAGTGAGATTGTGTCTCACACAAACAAACAAAATTCTACATAGTCCTAGCTACTCCAGAGGCTGAGGCAGGAGGACTGCCAGAGCCAAGGAGTTCAGGGCTGTAGTGTTCTTGACCGTGCCTGTGAATAGCCACTGCACTCCCACCCGGGCCACATAGTGAGATGCCATCTCAAAAAAAAAAAAGTTCCAAAGACAAATAACAACAAAGACAAATGACAATACATGTAAAGTTAGTATTTCTTTAGTTGGAAGTCACAGCAAACAACTCAAGCTAGTAATAATGAGGGACAAGGGAGAAAAAAAGAAAAAGATTTATTTTATTAAAATTCAGACTTTAAATCACAGAACCCCAAAATAGAAATGCAATCAATCCTAAGAAAGTACTGGAACAATCCTTGGTAAGGCCAGCAGGAACCCAGGCAGTGTTGTCAATTAATGTCTTGTTTGTTTGCCAGAAGACTTTCTTTGCTGCCCTTTCTAAATGGTGGCGAGCAGGGCAAACTTAGCTCCCAGGTTTTTCCTCTACTTCATTCAAGAAGCCCAATCTGAGATTGAAATCCCTCAGTTCCAAACCCATATTCCTCAAAAAGAAAATATGATTAGTCCAACTTGAATTTCTTTTTTTTCCCACTCATTGCCTTTGGCAGTCGAGGCAAGTGCAAGCAGCAGTGGCAGAACTGTTTGAACCAAATTCAGGTTGGCGTGGGAAGTTTCTGGAGAGAGTAGATTAAAAAAGAAAAAAAAAAAAGTGTCAGGTGTCCACTACAGCTGGGGAAAATTTTGCAATACGTATACATGATACCTGGGTCCTATCCAGGATGAGTGTGTATAATTATGCCGGTTACTCACACACAGCGCACCGAGTTGAAAGTCCTGGTGTGGGCTGCACTCACTCAGAGGAAGAGCTGCCTTTTTAAAATTAGCAAAATAGTGTTTCATGGGCTTTCGTGAGGCAGCTCTAGTAATCCTTTCAAAACTATGTTAATGTGCTTTCCTTTTTCCTGCTCCATCAGATGTGATTTAATCTTTGGGGGGTTTTGTTTTGTTTTGTTTTTTCTTAATTCTGAAGCATCAGTTTGCTCTGGAGAGAATGGAAGAGAGGAAGAGTCAATTTTCAGATTTTACATAGCAAAATAGGATTTAAAAACCTATAGTGAGAAAATAGTCCGGAAAGTCAGACTTTATTGTGAGAAAAGAATGTTGGAATTTTAAAACCATCCTTTCATATATTAAAAGCAGAGCTTAGATGTTGGAAAATTGAGTTTTATAGTAAGCCAGTGTATAGAGAAGATCCAAGTCGTGAGAAGGAACTACAGAGCAATTCCAAGACTCAGGGAAAGACAAGCAAGAGAGGAAAAAGGGCCAGACTTGAGGGTTCAGGTTCATGCTCTAGGAAGAAACATCCTTAGGATTTGGGGACTCTCAGGCTACTGTTGCTTTCTCCTGACTTCTCAGTGCATAAAACAAGAAATTGAAAGCCCCTTAGGAAACACTTTCCATTCAGCAAAGGGCAGAAAACATGACTACACCCAAGCGCTAGTTTAGAAAAATGGTTGAGGAGGTTTCTAGGCAAATAGGCCCAAGGTAGTGCCTTCTTCCCTAATATTAATAACTGCAGATGTTTGTAAAAAATCCAAAGTTTACACAAGCCTCGGTGAGCATGTGGAAATGCTAAGAGAACTGAAATTCCAAAGGAGGCCTAGGGTTAAAATGTAAAAGGTGCATGTTACAGGGACCTTACAACCAGCAACCCAGGCAGGAACAGGAACCAAGAATTTAGCCCCTGATGTTGACAGAGCGCCTGAAGCAATCATGCTGGACAAGGCACACATCTGTGGCCTCCAGGACTGATGTCAAGGCCCAGAATAGCCAGGCCACATTGTGCTGCAGTCTTTTCCTTGACACAGCAGACAGCACAAGAACTAAAGCTTCTCTCTCACCCTCCTTTGAGGATGCATGAACTTCCCCTCAACCAATGCCACTTGGGAAGGAGGATTGGGAGGGGAGGCATTTTCAAGTAGAAAGGCAGCCTGGTAGAAGTTTAGACTTTGAATAGATTGATTATCTACCAAAAAGAAAATTGGCATGGACTGAAAGAGACTGTGTTTAAACAGAAGACTGACTGACTTTTCCCTGGCAATATAAATTTTTTCTTATACTCTCACCCAGACCTGGGGCTTGAGAACAAGTTGAGTTATAAATATAATATTTTTTTTTTTTGCATCTGAAACATAGTTTATAAATTTTGATCTCACTGCATATGGAGAAAGGATTATTATTCCTTTGGGAAAGCTGTATATTATAATGATTTGGCCAGGCGCAGTGGCTCACACCTGTAATCCTAACACTTTGGTAGGCTGAGGCACTGCACCCAGCCATAAATCATATATAGTCAGCTGCCTTCTTGCTTTTTTGTTCATTTAACCATATATCCTGGAGATAATTCCATATTAAACATTAAAACTTCCCCATTATTCTTTATGGTATCCCGCTGAATGCATGGGTCACAATTACACAGTCAAGTCCTACATGGAAGGACATTTAAATTGTTTTCACTCTTTGGCTATCACCACAATGCTGCAATGAATAGTTTTTATTTTACATGAGGAAATCTAACCCCCATGTGTTATTAAAACATATTTAAATGTTTCTGTAATTGGAACGGCTTGGTAGCATATAAATAAAGAGATAGAAAAATAATAGAAAGTCTAGAAATAGGCCCCCAAATATAGGGGAACTAGTGTTTTCTTTTTCTGAGGTCAATTCCATTTACTCTGTTTGGAACACACTAGCCTATTGCAGGCAAGAAAAACATTCAGTCTCTGAAGGAAAACAGTCCAGCCTTTTAGTTCTGACTAATCTCTGGATGAAAATAGTTTACTGAATTTGGCTTTATTGAAATAAACGTGAAGGCTCGAGTTATCAAAAAAATATGATTTGCATTGCAAAATTAATTTTTATGCATTAGAATTTCTCCCTTTTCCTGCTGTTTCCAGACTTTACAAAAGCATGTAACTTTATAAAGCTGATTCTTGCTATTATGGAAAAATATACATAACATGAAATTTACCATTTTAACCATTTTTAAGTATGCAGTTCAGTGGCATTGAGCATATGCACATTGTTAGGCAACCATCACCACCATCAAGCTCCAGAACTTTTTCATCTTCCCAAAGTGCAAGTCAGTACCCATTTTAAAATAACCCACATTCTCTTCTCCCTGCAGTTCCTGACAACCACCATTCTACTTCTGTCTCTGTTATTGATAATTTGACTACTCTACCTCATGTAAGTGGAATCATACAACATTTGTGCCTTCGTGACTGGCTTATTTCACTTAGCATAATTTCTTCAAGGTTCATTAATGTTGTAGCATGGGTCTTTGGAAAAATGTCTATTCAAGTCCTTTGCCCATTTTTTCATCTCTTTTTTTCTTCATTGTTTGTCGTGGAAATCAGGATTTTTAAGGTGGCATTTCAAACCAGTGGAGAAAAGATGGATTATTCAGTAAGCAATGTGGGGCAATCGGGTAACAACCTACAAAAAGTTTAAAAATTATTACATTTTCATATTTACATTTTAAAGATAAATAAAATATTCAGATAAAAATAAAGGCCTTTCATCCACTATAATTAGTCTCTCCATTCATCAAGGCAATCATAAGTAAATTTAGTGTTTATCTTTCTATCTATTGAAAAATAGTTTTATGTATTAAGTTTGTGTAAGTAAACAATTTATACAAACCACAAATTCATTTTTTTCATTTAACATTATATTCTTAAGATTCAAATATCTAGTTTAGCTCCTTATTTTTAATTGCTGTATATTATTTCATTGTTCAGATATTCTACATTTTATTTATCCATTGAAGATAGTTTGGTTGTTTCAAACTGTTTACTATTACAAACAACACTCTGATGACCATCCTTCTTTTTTTTTTTTTTTTTTTTTTTTGAGACAGAGTCTTGCTCTGTTGCCCAGGCTAGAGTGCCATGGAGTCAGCCTAGCTCACAGAAACCTCAAACTCCTGGGCTCAAGCAATCCTCCTGCCTCAGCCTCCCGAGTAGCTGGGACTATAGGCATGCGCCACCATGCCTGGCTAATTTTTTCTGTATATGTTTTTAGTTGTCCATATAATTTCTTTCTATTTTTAGTAGAGACGCGGTCTTGCTCTTGCTCAGGCTGGTCTCGAACTCCTGAGCTGGAACAATCTGCCCTCTTTGGCCTCCCAGAGTGCTAGCATTACAGGTGTGAGCCACCCGGCCCGGCCTGGATCTTAATTGAAGTTGTATTTATGGATTAATTTGGGAAGAATTGGGACCTTTATAATACTGGATAAAATTATTATAAAATATCTGCATTTATTTAGGTCTTTTATGTCCATTAATAATATTTTATAATTTTTCCTCCACAAAGATCATAAATGTCTTTTTTTGTTTGTTTGTTTGTTTCTAGTACTTTGGAATTTACTGCTACTGTGAATGCAATTTTTTTCTATTACATTTTCTAATTGATTACTGTTGGTTTAAAGCATCACTATTAACATTTAATTGATCTTATATTCAGCAACCTTGCTAAACTCTTTAATTAGTTATAATAATTGTAGCTTCCCTTGGATTTTCTATGTGGACAACACATCATTTACAAATAATGAAATGGTTAGCTTTTCTTTCCTGCTTCTTATATCTCATTCATTTTCTTTCGTCTTAGTGCGTTGGCTAAGACTATACGCCCTTTAAAAGTTTGTAGTTTTGCTTTTTATGTTTAAATCTTTAATCTATATGGAGTTGATTTTTGGATTCCAGTATTCAAATAGGAAACCATAGATTCTGTATATTTATCTTAAATTCTTCACCTTCTTGAACTCTTCACTTTAGTTCATTCACTGTTATTTTACAATTACATTAATTACAATAATTGTGGTGAATTTGATTCTTAGCTAAGCTAGAACTACATCTCCCTGAATTCTCTTCCTTCTATTGTTCTCACTTAGGGTTGGCCATAAGAATTTTTGTGAGATTTGGCAAGCAGAAGAGAAGCAGCCCTGAAGGGTACCAGGTATGGAGTAGCAGCGTGGCCCAGAGCTTCTCCGAGTCCTAGGTCAGGCATATGTTCCGCTCCATGGGAATTAGCACTATCTTACTCTGAGGGTCATCCATGTCATTGAGTTTAGAGGTGGTGAGGGATAATGCAAGATTCAATTTGTCTTCATTGGTTCCGGTTTTCCCTTAGGGGGTTCAGTTTGTCCTCCCTCTTTCCGGCTTTAGACCAATTCCTGACTAGTGTATCTGCTGACCTATAGCAACTTGAGGCCCACCCACAGACACAGAGGCAACAGGCCTCTTCATCAGCTCCCGCGATTATATAAAGTCCAATGCCTGTAATAGACCTCTGATACCATATTAATCATATTGGTTCTGTTTTCCTGATCAAACCCTACCTCATGCAAAAATACATAGCTTTTATGGATTTATAAACAACATCCTAACTCCTTTGCATGGCATATGTGACCTTGAAGTCTTCATCCAGCTTTTCATCCCGTGCCTTGTCCTACCTTCTCTTGTGTCTATGGTCCCATCACATGAATGAACTTTCTGTTTATCACATGTGGTATGATCTTTTAGCTTTTATACCTCTCCCTAGAATGGCTCTTGTCCCATGTTCTCTACTTGTAAATAACATCCAGGAAGAATCTGCTCAAATGTTGCTTCATCTGTGATATTTTCCCCATCTGTGTCAAGTATATTTAATCACTCTTTCTTGTTCCCATGGCACTTTTTTTTTTTGAAAAAAAATTTAATGTAAATTTTAATTGAAGTATAACGTACATAAAGAAAAGTAAACCAATCTTATATAGTTCAATAGAGTTTCACAAGGTATACACAGTCATGTAACAGACATCTAATTCAAGAAATAGAGCATTACCAGAACCCCAAAAGTTACCTTATCCCATTTCCAGACACTACACCTCCCGCCTCAGTTCAAACATAGTATGTTGTTTTTGCCTGTTTTGAACTTCATATAAATGGAATCATATAGTATGTTCTCTTTTGAATCTGGGTTCTTTTTTTCAACATTGTGTCTACGAGACTCATAGATGTTGAATGGTTGGAATTCTTTTGTTCTCCTTGCTTTTCAGTAGCCAATATTTATCTGTTCTACTGGTGGTGGTTACTGGGTTGTTTCCAGGTTTGGGCTGTTAGCAAATAGTGCTGTTATGAACATTTCTGTACATGTCTTTCAGTACATATATTGTAGGACTTTTTATATCTTCCAAGTTTAACACTTTTGCATTTTGTTAATAATAATTAATTATTACTTTAAATGTCTGTTTACCACAGTAGACTGTAAGTTCCTTGAGGGGATTTGTAACCTCATAGTCAAGTACATCACTTAGTATATAGAAAGAGTTTAAGAACAAGCTTATAGGCCGGGTGAGGTGACTCATGCCTGTAATCCTAGCACTCTGGGAAGTTGAGGTGACAGGATCATTTGAGGGCAGGAGTTTGAGCAACAGCGAGATCCATCTCTAATAAAAATAGAAAAAATTAGCTGGGCAACTAAAAATAGAAACAAAAAATTAGCTGGGCGTAGTGGCAAGTGCCTGTAGTCCCAGCTACTCAGGAGGCTGAGGCAGGAGGATTGTTTGAGCTCAGGAGTTTGAGGTTACTGTGAGCAAGGCTGGTGCCACGGCACTCTAGCCTGGGCAACAGAGTGAGACTCTGTCTCAACAAAATAAATAAATAAAAAATAAAAAAAATAAAAAGAACAGTTTGTAAAGAAAGGAGCATCTAAAAGAATCCACTTTTAGTTATTTTAATGTTTATTCCTTTACGTTTCTTAAAATCCATAAATATATTACTTTTTTATGGTAATGTGTAAGAAGTGAATCAATTTTTAATTAAAACATCTCCAGAAATATTAATATATGATCAAGTATATGCTTCATATTAGGCATTGTACTCAAAGTGCTAAAAGATGTTGACTAGAGTCTTATGAAATAGCATATTTTAGGTAAAATTACAGGTTCACACAATTGGAAGACACCTTGGGAACTGATTCAATCCATCATAACCATTAATATCCATCAATTCCATCAGGAGTAACCATATCTAAACCAACATAGCTATATGAAAAGGTCCTTTTTAAATGCCTTTACCAGAATAACCTCAATTTCCTTTATCCTTATACTAGTCCCCTTCATTGGAAATCCATACAACCAGTGAATGGAAATTCAACAGCAATCACTGGCAGAAATTCTTATTCATCATTACCTAAGACCACATGCTCTGTTAGCTTATTGCATAAGCTTAATGAACAGCTGTGAAAATGAAGTCCTAGATTAGAAATAAACATCCCAAATCTTTTTATAAGTATGCATGTCTGCATGAATTGGAAATGAAAAGTACATAATAAAAAGAGCAAGAGCAGAGGAAGCAATATACATTAAACACCTAGTCTCCCTAGTTTGAGTAAACTGGAAACATTATTAGTATCTTCCTTTGGTGTTCTGGGAAAAGTCCATGATTTAATTAAAGCAAGAGTTTTTTGGATCAACTGACTCTTGGCTCGGGCAAGTCAGAAAATGTGAGTCTCAATTTCCTCAGTAAACACCCTACGAATACACGTCATATGCTTGGCAAATACCAGGCGCTCAGGAACTGGCAGTCTTCAATACCCGCAAGGCGCTCTGCATCCCTACGTGACATCAAAGGGAGTAAGCATCAGGGGCAAGAAATGGGACCTCGGGTCTCTGATATAAGTCCAGTCACACCGGGATACCTCTCAAACGACACACCACCTAGTATCCCTTTTGCTGGAAGCGGATGTAGTATTTCGACAAGGAGCCCAAAGTGCGACCCCGCAGGAAGGTGGGATTTCCGCCGCACAGCAGGAGCGTCAGCCGGCCTGCGAAGCCGAACCGGAACAGGTGGCAGGAACGCGGGGCGCCCCGGAGGGGGAACTACATTTCCCACAAGCCCGCGGGGCAGGGCGAGGGGCGGGCGTCGGGGACCTTACCGGACGGGCCTTGCCCGGCAATACCAAGGTAAAATGCCGGCACCGCGGCTCCGAGGGAAGAGTAACTTACGGTCCGCGTCTAGATTTGTGCTAGTAACCCTCCTAACCCATCCCGAGCCGACAAAAACGACTTTCCCGACTAGGCGATTTTGAAGTTTCCAGGCCGCAGGACCCCTCCGTCACAACCTATATCACCCCTCTTCCTCCCACCCCACCATGGGCCTGGGGCGCTTCCCAAATGCCTAAGGACTCTAGGGGTTGCGCAAGGAAGGTGAAGGCCCAGGGCTCCGCTTTCTAGGTTGATAATCCATAATGGTTCCTCGTCGGCCCCTCCCCCACGCCCGTTCTTCTATTAAATCCAGCCGGAGGGGGGCTGTGCCCGGCTCCCCGGGGCTCGATGGACCGGGTGGTGGAGGAGAAGGCGCCCTCCTCCCCGCACCCGGGCCTGGCCTAGTAGTGGCGACCTCCCCTCGCCTTTGGTTGCTGCTCCGACGTCCTTGGCTCGGAGCGGGAAAAGCTGCCAAAGATCTGCGGGCCAAGGACTACTAAGCACCTCCATCCGACATCCCTAATCCTTTCCTTTGCCCCTCGGAGTGGTTTAACGATTGCCACCCTAAAGGAGAGACTAAGTGACTTGCCCTAGGGCACAGAACATAAATGGCAGAACTGAAGGTTCGCCCCTGTCCGATCTAAAGCCCTTTGCTTAAGCCCCATTGCCTTCTTCAGGCCTTAACCTAAGAGAGGGCAGGCGCTGGGGACCGCGGAGTCACTTTCTTGCCCAAAGGTGCTTAAGACCCAGGCGCAGAGCCCAACCCTACGGTCCCCAGGGCGCTCCGCCTGTGCGGACGTAGCCTTCTGGCCTCGGTTTCCCCTGTCTGCACAAAAGGGAGCACAAGGTCCTTCCCGGACCGATCTGAGGAAGAGGCCCCTTGGACGGCCATCTCTTTTTTCCCCCCCTTTCCAGGGTCCTTCTCTGGGGACCGACGGCCCGCGCGCGTCATCACAGTGGCCGCGGGGCCGATGGGTGGGGTTTGCTGCGCGGCGGCGGCGGTGCTGGTGGGTCCTCCGGTGACTCTGGGGCGGGGCTGTGGGGAGGGCGCCGGCTGACAGACGGACTCCGCCGGAATGGGGGGTGTGGCTGCCCAGCCAGGGTCCTCGGGGTGGGAGAGCGGCTCCGCGGCCACCGGCGGCCGGACCCGCTTTGCCCTCTGCTAGAGATGCTCTTCCTCTCGGTGAGTTGTTTTCCGTCGTTGCGGGTTCTCGGCCTTAGTCACGCCCAGGGGAGGAGGAAGAAGCTGGGCCACCTAGATCTGTGTGGCCTGGATAGGGCAGGGCAAAGGGAAACTGACCAGCCGCGCTCCTGATCCTCCTCCTTCTGGGGCTTGTTGATCCGCGGCTGCGCTGCATGTTCCAGTTTCATGCAGGCTCCTGGGAAAGCTGGTGCTGCTGCTGCCTGATTCCCGCCGACAGACCTGGGGACCGGGGCCGGCGCTGGCAGCTGGAGATGGCGGACACGAGATCCGTGCACGAAACCAGGTTCGAGGCGGCCGTGAAGGTGATCCAGAGTTTGCCGAAAAATGGTACGTGCACCGGGCCCCCGCTGAAGAAACCCGGCAGAGGCTTGAAGCCCCAGTTTCTAAATCTTACCTTTTTTAACCTTCTTTCTAGTTCTAGTCTTGCTTAGTTAGCCTACTTTTCTGTGTGTTCAAAAGAGATGTAGTAGAAGGGAAGGTATCAAATATGAATTAATTGCCTTCTAATCTTATAAGCCCGAGACAATATATTATCTGAATTTTAAGTAGTTTATATTGTTGAAAACAAAAGTCTTGTCACTTAATGACTGCAGATTTGGGTGTGTTAAAAAAAATCTGGGGTAGGGATGCCTAGTGCTGCATACTTGTAAACTCTACTATTTAAGCCTTTTGAAAACTTTTGATACGGAGGGAAAGAAAAGAAAAAACTATGATCATTTGAAAAATGATTTCTTTTTATTTAAATAAATATATTTACTACTTTTTCTTTGCTGTTACATTGTATAATGTTCCCTTTTTTATGCTAATATTGGACCTTCTTTGCAGCTGGGGAGAAAAGTCATTCGACTTGTTCTCTTGTATTTAATGAGTCATTTCTCTGGCTGCTTTCAAGGTTTTTCTCTTTATCTTTGGTTTTCAGCAATTTGACTACCAGGTGTGCTTTTCTTGATATTTATCCTGTTCATGGTTTGCAGAGCTTTTTGAGTTTGCAATTTTATGTCTTTGATCAACGTTGACAAATTTTTGGCCATTGTTTAAATATATTTTTCTGTTCTAAATGGAAAGGCTTAGGGAGGGAGACTTAAACTTTTCAATCCATATCCTTCTGCATTATTTGAATTATTTTTCACAATAAACATCTTTATAAAAATAATTTCAAGTGCCATTATGCCAGAGTGGTAGTATTAAAACTAACTGAATAGAACATTGATATTTTGCTATAGTATTTAAAATCATGGTCTCTGTTTTCATTAATCATCATTTGGCTAAATAATGATTATTCAACACAAGTCTTTCAATAAAAACTCATTAAGTGCAGATTCCAAAAAGTTATCAAAACAAATGTACACAAAATAGTGTTCCTTTTGTAATTTCAGACATTCCATTGGTAGACGTCATATTGGGAATTGAAAGATAAGAAAATAAACAAAAGGTAGAGAAATATTATAGGAACTTTATTTTGTAAGGTTTTTTTGAAGTAGTCCGTGCCAGAGAAAGAAAGATGAGCAGAGTTGAAAGGGATAAGTAAAGAGGCTTTATTGGAGCGCTCCCAGGTGGGGGTAACGAGTCCCCGAGAGAGGGACCCTGGCGAGCCTCACAGTCCCACGAGTGGAACTAGAGAAGCTGCCCCGCCCAGAAGTCTGAGTGGGTTTATATACGTTTTTAGGGATGGGGGATGGGAGCTTCTTTGGCCAGGAGATGTCTGCGCCAGGAGTGAGGAATTTCTTTGTTTCAGCTTTAGGGTGGGTATTCAGGAATAGGAGGGGCTTCTTTTTCATTAGGGAAGGGAGGGGTGCCTGCCACCAGCCTTACATTCTGGCCCTTTAGTGATAATAGGGCGTAGTGGTCTTTCTGGCTACTCCCTGCTTTTGAGGGGCGTAGTGGGGGCTATGGGCCGGAGTCGGCTGGTGGAGGGGTGACTGGAAGGGGAGAGTAGGGGTAAAGAAGCATCTGGTTTACTGGTGCTCTGGATAATTCCTGCAGGCAGCGTTGGAGAAACTGAGCCAGAGAAGTCAGTTGTCTCTGCAGGGAAGTTAGTGATGCAGACATGGTTTCCAGGGATAGCTGTAGGCGATCTGCAAAGTCTTGGGCAGAAATGACACGGTGGCCCAGGGTGCCTCCTGGAAGTCCTGAGGCGTATAGAGTTAATTGAGGGATGACCGTGACAGGGAAACAAGGACCCGGGGATGTATTGACGCAGCGGGTAAGTGTTCCGTTGTACCAGAAGAACTGTCCCAGAGCAGAAGAGGTGGTCGTGATCACAGTATGGTTAGTAAGACAGCGTCTATAGGCTGGGGCGGTGGCTCAAGCCTGTAATCCTAGCACTCTGGGAGGCCGAGGTGGGTGGATTGTTTGAGCCCAGGAGTTCGAGACCAGCCTGAGCAAGAGGGAGACCCCGTCTCTACTAAAAATAGAAAGAAATTATCTGGCCAACTAAAATATATATATAGAAAAAATTAGCCAGGCATGGTGGCGCATGCCTGTAGTCCCAACTACTCGGGAGGCTGAAGCAGAAGGATCACTTGAGCCCAGGAGTTTGAGGTTGCTGTGATCTAGGCTGATGCCACGGCACTCTAGCCCGGGCAACAGAGTGAGACTCTGTCTCAAAAAAAAAAAAAAAAGAAAAGAAAAGACAGCGTCTTTGAAGTTGTAGGTTGGGATCAGTGAGGGTGGTGAGAAAGTATACACGATCTGCATAAGGTTGGCCTGTGGGCTCAGGTTCCCATAGGGGAACTCGAGTGAGTGGAGTGGAGCATGAGGGACCCGATGAGGGAGTCTTTTAGGGGTTAGAAAAGTTTAGGGGAACAGCGGCCAGTAGGGGGTCGCTGAAGGGAGGCACAGAGGAAACAGTGGGAGACATTAGAGATTATTTTAGAGGAGTTTAGGAAGGAGAGGGTATGTTGAATAATATTTAGCCAGGAGGTAAGAGGGGGATGTTTAGGGTGGGAGTAAAATTGTCCTGCTAGAGTTTGTTCTGCTTAGCTTCCCAGATCGGAGGAGATCAAGCGCCTTCAGGGCCATGTGGCCTTAGCCTAGAGTTTGTTCTGTTTCGAGAATATTGATAGATATTTGAACCTGTGTCTGGTGGGCCAGGACGTATTCACGGCTGAAGGGTAATAGTCGTGTATTTTTCAGTATACTTTGCCTGTGACTTTAATTTTTTAACGCTGGTCTCAAGGGTCGAGGATATCTGTGTGAGAGATATCTGAGTGGGTCTCTGGAGGCTGAGGCAGATATCTGTCTATGTGGGCCCAGAGAAGTTGCCTGGCGAGGGGGAGATATGGGAGATAGGAGGCCAAAGGTCGGGGCTGGGCTGGAAGATGGTGGTTAATGAGAAAAGGCCAGCCATACATGAGTTCGAAAGGGCTAAGGTAGGTAGGATATCGAGGGGCTGTCCTGATCCAGGTGAGAGCTAAGGGTAAAAGGTCAAGCCATGGTTGGCGGGTCTCAATAATGAGTTTGGTGAGGTGGTCTTTGATTAATCTGTTAGCCCTTTCAACCTTTTCTGAGGACTGAGGCCTGCAGGGAACATTAAGTTTTCACTCGACATCGAGAGCCTCACAGACCTGATGAACAACCTTAGAAACAAAAGCAGGGCCATTGTCAGACTGAATGGAGGCAGGAAGGCCGAAGCGTGGGATAATTTCAGTAATGAGAGTGGAGGCAACAACAGCAGCAGTTTCATTGGCAGTGGGAAAGGCTTTAACCCATCCCATAAAGGTATTTACCAGTGTTAGAAGATATTTGAAACGCCTGTGAGGTGGCATATGGGTGAAATCGACCTGCCAGTCTTGTCCAGGGAGGTGACCAGGCCATCTGTTGGGTGGATACAGGGGGTTTGAAGCCCCCGTGAGGGTTAACAGAGGCACAGATGTCACAGTTCGAGCAAATAGTTTTGATGAGAGAATATAGGGCAGGGTGGGAAAATACAGGCTGTAAGAGATGGAAGAGGCCCTTAGTGCCTATATGAAGTGAAGAGTGGACCTGGCCAACGAGTTCTAAGGCCTGTGCCTTGGGGAGAGCCAGCTTGCCATCCTTAAGAAGGACCCACCCTTTGGTGGTGGTTGATCCCCCGTGGGTGAGAAGGCTGTCGTGCTCCTCTGGAGTGTAGTGAGGGTGGAGGGAAGGAATGGAAAGGAAAGGAAGAGGAGCCGGACTAGGGTGTTTTGGGGATGTTAGGCTGTGGACGATAGTATTAGCATAGTTGTTTTTCTTAGTGACAAGGGACCAGTCCGACTGGTGCCCCTCGCAGTGTATGATAGCTAATTGGGTGGGTAACTGAAGGGCCTCGAGGAGACGGGAGATAAGGGTGGCGTTAATAAAAGGGGAGCCCTTGGTGGAGAGAAAGCCCCGTTCTCTCCATATGGCAGCGTGGCAGTGAGCTATCATAAACACATATTTGGAGTCCGTGTAAATATTTACACTCCTGCCTTGGGCTAGGTGTAAGGCTCGGGTGAGAGCAATGAGTTTTGTCTTTTGGGAGGCTTCTATTACCTGAGAGGCAGAGACAATGGCATAGGCCGCCCAACAAAGAAAGTTAAGTCCACTGTAGGAAGTGGCTTGTCTGACAGATTGGGTCTAAGGGTAGTGGAGGCTTTAACCATTTCTGAGTAGGAGAGTGAGGACAGGGTTAGAGAGGGAATGGGGAGTAGAGTAGCATGGTTTAGAGTCGGGGACTGAGATAAAGTAATGGTGGGATTTTTCTATAAACAAGAGATGGAATTCCTGTAGCCTAGACGGAGTGAGGAGGGCTAAAGAGTGGTGAGTTAGAAGGTCCTGTAAACGGTGGGTGGAGAAGACATGTAAGTTCTGTCCCAGGGAGAGTTTTAGGGCCTCCCTGGTGAGAGTAGCGGCTGTGGCTAAGGTGCGGAGACAGGGGGTCCAGCCACGGACCGTGGTGTCCAGCTGTTTGGATAAGTAGGCCACTGGGGTGGAAATGGGAGTAGGTCCCAGAGATTGGGTGAGGATGCCAAGAGCCAGGCCCTGGTGCTCATCCATGTAGAGATAAAAGGGTTTTTTTAGGATGAGGGAGTCTTAGAGGGGGGTGTTTGTAGGAGAGAGTTGTGAAGTTTTAGGAATGTGTGGCAGACAGCCTGAGGGTTTAACAGAGGGCCAGCAGAGGCATTATGTGCTGCCTTATAGAGGGGTTTGGCAAGGAGAGAAAAGTTGGGGACCTAATGTTGGAAGAAATTAATAAACCCAAGGAAGGATAGAATTTTTTCTGCAGTGGTGGGAGGCTGGAGGTCGCAGAGGGCCTGCCGGCGATCAACAGTGAGATGACGGGAAGTGGGGGTGAGACTAAGTCCAAGGTAAGTGACAGTAGGCTTAGACAGCTGAACTTTGGAGGGGGACATCCGGTAGCCCTTAGAGGCAGGGAAGTTGAGTAGAGAGGCAGTTTGTGTGCGGCTGTCAGAGTATGAGGGGCTGCAGAGTAATAAATCGTCCACATATTGGAGGACAGTGCTTGGTTGTAAGGGGCATTGAAGAAGATCTTGGGCGAGAGCCTGACCAAAGAGGTGGGGGTTGTCCCTGAACCCCTGGGGCAGGACAGTCTAAGTGAGTTGTCGAGACATGTTTGTGTCAGGATCTTCCCACGTAAAGGCAAAGAGATTGTGGCAGGCTGGGTCTAAAGGAATGGTAAAGAAAGCGTCTTTGAGGTCCAGGACAGAAAAGTGGGTGGTGGAGGGTGGAATATGAGAGAGTAAAGTGTAGGGATTAGGCACCATAGGGTGTATGGGGACAACTGCCTCATTAATGAGTCTGAGGTCCTGGTCTAGCCTGTAGTAGTCATTTGGCTTTTTTATTGGGAGAATGGGTGTATTAAAGGGAGAGTCGGTTGGAATTAAGACTTTTTGTGCAGAAGACGTTTTATGAGGGGTTTTAGACCTCTGCAGTGGGTTGATGAAATAGGGAACTGTGGCCGGGAAGGGAAGAATGAGGGGTCTTTGAGTCGAATGAGGACGGGGGTGTGGTGTGTGGCCACCACTGGGGTGGAGGTGTCCCAAACCTGCGGGTCTACGAGTTCTGGTGGGAGGGGGTATGTAGGACTCCGTAAAGCGAGAGAGGCTGTGGGTGGAGCTGAGGAATCTGGAGAGAGAGAGAGAAGGAGGGCGGAAGTTCCGGAGGAAAAGTGGAGGGTTGTGTCCAGCTTGGTTAATAAGTCCCTTCCCAATAGTGGAGCAGGACAGGAGGGGATGAGAAGGAAGGAATGGGTGATGGGACAGTCATCTATTAGACAAGTTAGGGGACCAGTGGTGGGGGGTCGAGAGGGATTGCCGTCAATACCCATGACTGACACCTGGGAAGGACAAGTAGGGCCTGAAAAGGAAGGCAGGACAGAGTAGGTAGTCCTCGTGTCAACCAGAAAGGACACTGCCTTACCCGCTACCTTGATTGTTACCCTGGGCTCAGCGGGGGTGATGGGGTCATTGAGTCGGGGCCTCTTCAGTCTTCGGCAGCCAGACCCAAAACTGCCATGGGCAGGTCTAGAGATGGAAGGACTGGCCCTCCGGACTTCTATCCCAAGGGACAGTCACTTTTCCAGTGTCCCTCTTGACCACATGCAGGGCAAGGCATGGTGGGTGGACGTGGCTGCGGGCACTGCTTGGCCCAGTGGCCTTCCTTACCGCACTTGAAGTAGGTGCCTGGTGGAGCACAGCTCGTCGCCTTAGACGAGGTTGATGGTTTCGCGGGTCCCGCCAGCCTCAGGGCTGCAACCAAGGCTTGGGCCTGCAGGTGTGTCTTTTGGTGGACATGGGCCTCTTCTTTGGGCCTCTGCCTGTTCGTCTCAGGAATTGAAGACTTTAAATGTCATATTTACCAGGTCTCAGATAAGGGTCTGAGGGCCTTCCTCTACCTTTTTGAGTTTCTTTCTGGTGTCAGGGGAGGACTGAGTAAGAAAGTGAGTTGCAAGGACAGTAGTCCCCGCGGGGGAGGTAGGCTCTAGGCGGGTATATTGGGTAAGGGCGTCTGTAAGGCAGCTGAGAAAGGCCATGGGGTCTTTATCTGTCCTTTGAGTGATTTCCCTGAGTTTGTCATAATTTACAGCATGGTGGGCAGCGGCCTGGAGGCCGGCAAGGACACACTGTAATATGTGGTCCCGCTGTTTCCTGCCCTCCTGGCCGGCCGGGGTGTCAGGTTGGTATTCCCACTCCGGCTCTTTGCGAGGGACAGCCTCGGTCCCCACTGGCATAGAGCGGTCCGTGAGGTGGACATTGTCAGCATATTCCTTAGCTGCTGTCTAGACATGCTCCTTTTTATCAGTAGTAAGGGTAGAGGACAGTATAATAAAAATATCATGCCAGGTAAGGTCATATGCCTGTGTCAAATAACGGAATTTTTTGGTGTGGGCTGTAGGATCATTAGAAAATGAACCTAGGTGTTTTTCAATCTGAGAAAGGTCAGAAAGGGAGAAGGGAGCATGTACGCATACAACCATTTTGGCGCCTGCCACCTCCCATAACGGACAGAGGAGGGGCTGGTCCGAGGGGTTTGTGTGGGAGCGAGTGTGCTGGCCGACTGGAGACGTGGGCAGCAAACGGCTGGGAGATGTGGGAGGATGGGCGGGCACCTGTGGGTATGGTGGAGGTCGAGTGGAGGGGGAGGGCTGAGGGAGTCGGGTGGATCAGAGAAAGCAGAAGGGGCGTCTGAAGAGACGTCCGGTGGAGAGTTAGAGGCAGAGGGGGGTCCAGCGCAAGGAGGACCTGTGCGGGGTGGCAGGTCAGACAGAGAGAAGGACGGGAGCGCAAACAGAAAAAGGCTTGGACATATGGGATCTCCGACTATTTGCCATTCCTGTGACAAAAGTTATCAAGGTCTTGCAGAATATTGAAATTGAAAGTCCCATTTTCAGGCCACTGGGAGTCATTGTCCAATTTATACATTGGCCAGGCAGTGTTGCAGTAAAGAATGAGGCGCTTGGGCCGGATGCCTAAATCCAGGGCCTTCAGATTGGCCAGCAGACACCCCAGGGGCATCTCACGGGGAATTTTGGTCACCCATGTCACCTCAATCCGGATGGGAAACAGCCAGGAACAGCTTCCTGGCTATGGAGGCAGCAAAAGTCTGGGGGGACATCTCTGCCCGAGACTAGAGTGCCGGTACGGAAAGGGGTGAGAGGAATTCAGGCCCCCCGATTAGCCTCAGCCCCTGGAACGGGGGAGCCTCCAACGTGGGCCCATGGTTTAACGGATAAGGAACAGCTTCCCGGAAGGAATGGAGGCTCCTGGGGGATCCAGGTTGGGATAGCACGGGGTGACTCATCCAGGCCGAGGTCGTCAATCAGGGACTCCTTGAAGGCAGTCAGCGGAGGTCTCGGTCTGGAATGTGAGAGTTCGCGGAAGGGGGTGGTGTAGCCAAACCCCAGAGTGGGCCAGCTTATTCCTTGAAGCTTAATCTTAATTTAAAGCCTAAAATGATAATGAGTCCTGTGGCATCCAGGTCTGGTATAACCTTGGCCTAAACTTAAATTCTTAAGTAATATTTCAAACATATATATCAGATATATCATGGGTGAGTACCTTGAGGACAGACATCTTACTTTATCTAGTACTTTACATGTAGAATACATTCAATAAATGTTTGTAGTTTCTGTTTTTGATCTATTATAATGTGTATATCATTCACCTAAGCCAATACACTTTCAAATCTTATTTGGTTGACTTCATCTCATATTTTGAGATGAAACTTTTGATGTTTTAAATTTAGATTTGTATCATTTAACAAGTAACCATTTTTAAATTAATTATCATTTTTTTAAGCTACGGGTGTGGTAGGCAGGTAAACATTTTTAACTGTGGTTTCTCCATTTTTTTCCCCTCTGCTGTATAAAGGACTACATCATTAAAACACAGTATCTGATAGATACTTCTGAATGTGCATATATTATATAGATAATTATTATTGTGATTTTGGAATTAATTATACACTCTTGGCCAAACCTGGAACACCAGCTCTCAGCTTGTCTGTATGGTAATTTCCATAGCTTTTATAAACTGATAGCTTTTGATTACTATATGTTATCTGCTTATTATGCAATTTACAAACTTTTAAAAATATCTTCTTACAATTTTAACTTTACTTTTTATAATGATTTTTGTTATAAAAGTAATACACACTGCTGTTAAAATATTTTTAAAACAAATAAGCCAAAAGGAAAATAAAATAATTTGTATACCTATTATCCAGAGATATCATCTTTTAACATTTTGATATTTATCCTTCTATTGTACTTTTAATGTATATAAATACTTATTTTGCAAAAGTGCATCATACATGCTGTTTTTAACTGCTTTGTTTCTCATTTAGTAGATCTTGAAACTTCTCATGCCATTATTTATATTCTTCTACAAGTTTTCATAGCTACACTGTAAATAACTTTTTTATGGGTATATCGTAATTATTTAGCTATTTATTATAAAACATTAACATATCAATTTTTCACCATTATTAATGTACTGCAACTTATAGGACTTGTTCATACAGTTTGAAAATTTTAAACATGAAAAAAGTTATAGATATGCTAGAAATATATATGAAGACTCCAAAGAAATGGCTGTCTTCAAAATTACAGAGGTAGGAAGTGAGAAATCTCTTTTTTATCTTAGATGAATTCTTTTTCTACTATCTGGCTTTAGCCCAAAGTTGCTTATCTACTGAGAAATTGAAATTTGGCAGAATATACCTGTAATTTTTTTCATTTATGCTAGTCAGTTTTGATTTGTCACAAACTTTGAATAAAAATACCTTATTACAGTTGTATAATAAGTTAATCTGCATTTTAACATATTTGTTTTTAAAGTGACATTTGCCAGTTATTTTGGTTATACCTACGGCATGTTTATTCATTTGTTCTTTTATTTATTGAACTGTCTTAGGCATTGTTATTAAAGTTGAGAATCTCAGAGTTTTTTTAAATCAAAGGAACAAGCAACAGAGCCATGACTTTGGTTTCTATAAGGTAGAAATAAATTATTATCTGAACTTTTAATGAAATATAAAAGCATTATTAGTATAGCTAGGTTAATTTATAACCTTAGATTATCAATTGTATTCCCTAAGTGATGTGTATTTAATGTATGTTCCCAATAGGTTCGTTCCAGCCAACAAATGAAATGATGCTTAAGTTCTATAGCTTCTATAAACAGGCAACTGAAGGACCCTGTAAACTTTCAAGGCCTGCATTCTGGGATCCTATTGGAAGATATAAGTGGTAATTTTATATATACAACTATGAAATATTTTTAATTTTGATGACAATACATATGGCTGTCACGTGGTTATAGATTATTCTGTGCATAAAGTGTCGTAGGTACTGGGTACAATTTTTATCCTCCAGGTACTCTTAACAAAATTCTACACAAATAAGAAAGTCTCAGGGAAGAGAGGAAAACAATAAAACCAAAAGGGGTAGGGGCATCTAAGATAAAAAGCATTTTCAGTTAATCTTTCCTTTTATGGAGTTTTTGGTTTTTTTTTGATCCAAGAGCAACTTCCAAACTAAGTTAAAGAAGCAAACTTTAACTGCCTCTTTTACTTGTGAAGAAAAATAATGACTTTTGCTCATCAGGTGACATTGTTTGCTCTGAGCCTTTAGATAATGAATAACTAAGAATATGACTCAGGTACTGCCACGCTAACTTATCTAAGCTTTCACTCCTGACCCACTGTACTCACATAGAAATTTGATTTTTAAATATCCTTAAAAGAATTATAAGCTATTGAGGTATACCATTTTCCCAATTGACTATGACTAACATTTGATATTCTTTTTTTTTTTTTTTTTTTTTGAGACAGAGTTTTGTTCTGTTGCCCAGGCTGGCTTGCAGTGGCATCGTCATAGCCGCACTGCAGCCTCAAACTCCTGGGCTCAAGAGTTCCTCCTGCATCAACCTCCCAAGTAGCTGGGTCTACCGGTGTATGCCGCCATGCCCAGCTAATGTTTCTTATTTTTTGTAGAGACGGTGTTTCACTATGTTGCCCAGGCTAGTCTCGAACTCCTGGCCTCAAGCAATCCTCCTGCTTCAGCCTCCCAAAGTGCTGGAATTATAGGCATGAGCCACCACGCCTAGCCTAATATTCTTACATGCTATTAAAGACTTCACAAATGTCTGGCAAAAGTCAATTTTACACTGTGCCTTAAGAACAAAGTATGCTGATTGCTGAAGCATGGTTTAAGGGCCACACTTTTTTTGGTTTTGTTTTTGCTCAGATAGAACCCAGTTCATGAACACCAAGCATTTTGATACTCATTTTCTTCACCCTGAACTGCAAGTGCTATAAGCTTCTTTGAAGCTTCTTAATATTGTGCTTTCTTCTAAGATCTTTATGAATAATCATAAAATAATAGGTTAAATGAAATAGCAATATGTTATTTAATTTCTCCATTTCAAGAAAATTTACTTATTTGTTTCACATTTTTTTCCCCCTGAAATTGACCTTTGGTGGAGTTAAACTCCTTTTCGGAAAACTGTATAAAAAGGGAGGTTTTTGTATCAGGCAAAAGTTTAAAAGGACTATTCTTATTATCTAGGGATTTAAAAAGTTCCTGTCACTCACATTTTCATTCTTTTAGAAGTAAGAAGCCATTTTCACTTTTAGTTAAAGTGTTTAAGTTAGACTTTTATTAAATTGTTTTTTTAATTTTTAAGTTCTAAAAAATTTTTGCCCATGGAAGTTTGTCCTGTGTAATCTTATTTAAATGAATGGAAACTTGGCCGAGCACAGTGGCTAATGCTTGTAATCCCAGCACTCTGGGAGGCTGAGGCAGGAGGATCACTTGAGGTCAGGAGTTTGAGACCAGCCTGAGGAAGAACAAGACCCTGTCTCTACTAAAAGTAGAAAAAATTAGCTGGGCATAGTGATGCATGCCTGCAGTCCCAGCTACTAGGGAGACTGAGGCAGGAGGATTGCTTGAGCCCTGGAATTTGAGGTTGTTATGAGCTAGGCTGATAGGTTGTTATGAGCCAGGCTAGGCACTCTAGCCTGGGCAACAGAGTGAGACTCTGTCTAAAAAAAAAAAAGTGAAAATAAATAAATAAATTCATGGAAACTTTTAACCAAAACTTCTGTTCATTTTAAACATGCTTGTGACAATTCATATAGTCTTCTAAGCTGTTCATTTCTGTTACTGTTCTTTATAATGATGTAAAAACTTTTAAAGAGTTCTTAGCAAATATTTATGAATAGTCTATGGTCTCTGTGGCTTATTAATATATAGATGGGTTGTGTACTTATTTAAGTACTGTTTAATTTGCCAGTTTCTTTGTTATAGTTTTCTTCAAGGTGGTGCATTTAAAGGGATTCTTTGGAAATATAACATGGCTTTAAGGAGAGCCTGTTTTGAATAAATGACGCTGTCTAGCATCAACTATAAATTGTATTCTGAGCAATTGAACATCAGGTGTCTTTCTGTTGTTATTTGGATATTTTCATTTCCAGGGATGCTTGGAATTCATTGGGTGATATGACCAAAGAGGAAGCCATGATTGCGTATGTTGAAGAAATGAAAAAGGTAGGAAACATAGTTCGTAGAAGAAAATAAAAATATTCAGAGCAGCTCTAATTTACTTTTGTGGTCAGACAAATTAGCTGCATTGTTTTAAGGAACAAGATTGTAGTATGTTATACTATCGAATCTAGATTATTGAATTTATTAGGGCTTTATTTGTTCATGTTAAGGTGGTTTTTCCTTAAGATGTATCACACTGTGGTGATGATATGATGTTTTATTTTGTTTGTTTTTTTCATTTTCCCCATCTTTCTCTATAGTCAGCTTCTGGAGGATGTGTGGGAATAAGAATCTTTGAAAATATTGGTGTCCCCTACTCTGGAGTCTGGGAAATACCTAGATGGTCTTGAAGACATTTCTGCTTTGGAACTTTTTATTTAGGAAAAGTAGTCAACGTGACTGCCCAACAATATTCTCATATAAGTTTTGACTCATAAATTGAGATAATCCCATCACTGGACTTAGTACCAAGGATTTTTCTGTGAATGCATAGATCCTTCAGAAGCAGAATAAGATAAGGATGCTTTTAGGTTCTCTGCTAATTACCCAAGAAGGGCATTTATTCCTTATTAACTAGCTCGTTCAAGTGTGTCCAAGGTATTGTTTTGAGGAACAGATTTATGAAGAAATCAAAGATTTAGAAATTGATCTTACCTTTAAGATGGAATAGAAAACCAAGGAAAAAAAGGGGAAAAAAGCAATTAAAAACAATCATAGAGCCTTTTTATAGAGGACCACTTTTATGTTGGACATGGATCAGAAGTTGTGAAATCTATATTTGATAATCTTAAATAAATTATCTTTGAACATAAAGAAAATATATAAAAAGGACTAGTTTTTTGCCAGATGGTTTGATGGTATTCATCTCTGTAGTAATTTCTATTTAGTAGATTTATACGAGTTTTTTTTTTTAATCTCTTCTACACTGCTAAAAGTTGTGCCCTTTGTTATATTTTCACAATTTTTATTTAGTGAGACTTTATTTGTAACAGAGGACAGAGTTCAGTTCTTTTGGCTCTTAATTATATCAATAACACAATAACAAACGAGCCTTTTAAAAGTGGAAAATGAAAGATAATCTAAAACCTTTTTGGTTTGATAACTATTTCTTTTTCTTTACCTTAAATGTTATTATAATTTTTAGAACATACTTATATAACATAAAGTTGAATTGACACATTAAGTAAAACTTACCCACTTTTTTCTAATTTTATTAATTAATGGTAGAGACACAGTTTATGTTTTTTTTCTTTAATTTATTTTTTTTTTTTGCCACAATTTAAAGTGAGAGGGGGATGAAACAATGTGTATTCTACTTTTGTCCCCAAGAAAGATTAAAACTATACTGCTGCTTTTAGCTATCTTAAAATGCTTCTACTGCCTATGGATTTCTATAACTACCTCTCTAATTTAAAGAATACACTATTTTCATTCAAACTTTTAAAATTTCATTTCATATTGTGAATATAATACAGTTTATAGTAAACTTTTAGAGGTAAATCTAAAAATATTAGGATATCCATAAACTGGAAATTTGATTACTCTTTTGAATTATTTTTAGAGGTTAGCTTTATGGATATCAGTAGATAAAATTGCATGTGTCTAAATAATCTTGTGGGGTAGTACATTATCCCAAAGATTTTATTATTGAATTTGGGACTTTTTCTTTCTTTTTTTTTTTTTCCCCTGTAGCTGCTAACTAACCGACGGGACTTTTTCTGATTGCAATAATTTACTAACTGAAGCAGTCAGTAGTCATTAAATTATATTTTTAAATATAGTTCACAACAAAAATATAGTTCACAAATCACTGTACTATTGCTCTTTAGCATTACTCATTGGAGTATAAATCTCATTCCATGTCTTTGCATTCAAAGATTTCAGAAACTTTATGAATTTATATTTTATAATGGATAACATATTACAGAAAATTGCTTTTCATAATTTAGAAATTATCCAGTAAAATATCACTGAAAAAGTTGCTGGGGTAAAAAATTCTTTTAACATAATTTAGTTGGATATTAGCTTTGAGGAATAAAGTAAGCAATGTGGCTCAGGGGGAAAATCCATGTTTCTTTAAATAAAGTTTATTTTGATTCATAATCGGAAATATAAAATTCTATTTTTTAAATAAATTTTTTAGGCTATGTTATGGAGATTTCCAGAGTACTCAGCTATTCTAGTACTTGAATAATGTGCATTATGTGTGTGGAATTTCAAGAGAGATCAGTGTATTCACCCTCGCTACACACTAGTGTCACTAGGGGATCTTGTGAAAAAATACAAATGCCCCAGGATGACCCCAGACTAATTATTTCAGGATTTCGAAGAGACTGGGATAATCACTGGAATAGAGGGAGGATTAGGGCAGGGTTTTGTGAAGTACGAAACCCAAAAGCTACCATCGCTGAGGGTCTAGTTCATAGCTCAACAAGTGTAGAACATTGGCTTTCTCTGAGTACTGAGAGTTGACTTTTGTTTTTAGGATTGACTCATGATAACCATCTGTTGCAGATTGAGGGAAAAACCAGAGTTCCAATTTCATAACTTACAGTGGGTGATAGACTTTTCTAGTGATCAGCATACTCAGGACTGATATGTAGGACACTTCTCAAAAGGTCAGAAGCACTTGGGAGACCCAGTTAGTGATTACCGTTATAATATTGCCTGTTGAACAGAGAGTAGAGCATTGGGATTTGATGGCTTTCATGTATGTGTTCATCTTGGACAAAAGAAGTCTGAGGAAGTTAGTCTTTGTTTTAATAGAATTTATCTGCACCTTTCCAGTATATTTTCATCATCTAAAACTGATGTCTCTCACCAAGGAAAAGTGCCAGATAAACCTAGAAAAATCATTGTGCTCTGATGTAACTCTGGATTCCAGAGTCCATGCAGCTTATTTCTGTTAAGACATTTTTTGTTTGGATAGGTTACTGGATATTGAATTAGCTTGATTAGCTTATAACTTTACATAAAACCTTCTATGAGGATAGATAGTGGTTACCTAGACTGAGATTTGCTTGTCTGTCTGCATGTCTTTTTTTCTGTCTCTATCTCATGTATGTGTGTGTGCTTGCCATTTCTTGTATTCTAGCATTGGTATCAGGGAGGAAATTTTGTGAATGGCTAAGATCATCCTCCTTGGTTTTAAAGTTTGTTCTGCAGAGAGTAACCTCTTAAATTCTGTCACTTGCTTTTGTCACTTGTGTTCTCACTATATTGACTACTGAAATTCTATTAATAGCTTATTGAAAAAATAAATATGCAGTTTGTATTTGCTTAGTGCTAGCATATACTTCTTTTCTCTAATTCTGACATTTAGAGTCCACAATTCATTCCCTTTTCTTATGGGGCATGAGAAACTCACGTACTGAATCGAGTAGCTTTCCTTAAGGACAAATTTGAGAAAGAGATTTTTTGTAAACTTTAATTGAGAGATAACTAAAAGAGGAGGATTAAAGGAGATGTTGGGGGGTTGCGGGGGCGGGGGGGGGTGTCAGGATGGGATGTGGTTGGCTAACCGGATTCTGCTAAATCAAGTCTTTATATTACGGCAGTGTGGGCTAGTGTAAAGCCTTCTGATTTATGTTTGAATTATTTCTTTGCCATGCTGTGACTTTGGTCACATCAAAGCAAACATTACCCTGTGGTTTCAATTTTGGGTTTCAATCTAATTGTCAGAATTATTATAATCCAAATATATTACAAATATATTTATATTTATTTACTTTATTAATATAAAGTTGTATGTAAAACTCTTTTAAAATAGATAATAAGTCACATGAATATTTAGATTCTAGCAATGCTCTATTTTCTGGCTTCCTTGTTTTTCTGCCAGTCAAAAGCATAACTTTTTGCAAATTTATTCTGTGACATGTTTGAAACTATATTTATTTCTTGTCATAAAAATAATTTTTCAATGATAGCCGTACTTCTGTTCAGACTCCTGTGGAGCAGAACTTGTGTTTAGAATGTCTACTTCTTTTGTCACTCCTCAGAATTGCACCTGGGAGGCAGTTTTGCCCCAGATGACTTAAAGTGGTCTTGAGCAACCAGTCAGGGATCTTGAGAAGTCCCTGTGTCCCAATCACATATTTTGTGATTAAAGCATTCTTTTCAGTTCTATCCATTAGATAATTTACAAGCTATAAAAATAAATTATAATCATTAAAACCGGTAATTGTGAACAGTTTATTCTGCATGATTTCTCCCAACAACCTCCCCCCACACCCATACACGTGGTGGGTGGTGATGTTGATGGACCTATCTCAGCTCAGAATCTCATTAGAGCTGCTGGTGACCACAGATTGAGAGTTCATCCCGTATCAGTTTTAGAAATAAAAGCGTGTTGTTTGAACAAGAATTTTAGTGCTTTAAACGAGGTTGTTTATTAAATACCTTCTATGTGCTGGAAACTAGAAATACGGGAGTGGGCAAAAACAAAAAGATGAAGGCCCTTTTTCATTGAGCTGACATTCTATTGTGGAAGATGGGTGATAAATAAACAGTAAAGCAGTCTTCAAGACAGTAAAAGCTGTCTTAAAATAAAAAGCAAAGCAAAGAAAGAAAACTTACAGATACTTTTCTGATCATCACACACAGAGCTAGTTTTATTCTTTTCAATATCTGCATAATAGTCCATATATAGAAGAACTTTAATTTCTTTGATCAGTCACCAATTGATAGTTATTTAGTTGGATGCCTTTTCAGTTAATTTATTGTGCATTTTAAATTTGATGATTGTAAAACAAAAAGTCCCTTGTTTTTAATGTACAGTTTATACATTATTGGCCAGGCATGGTGGTTCACGCCTATAATCCTAGCACTTTGGGAAGTGAGACAGGAGGATTGCTTGAGGTCAGGAGTTCGAGACCAGCCTGAGTAAGAGCAAGACCCCATCTTTACTAAAAATAGAAAAATTATCTCTTATACAATTGGTCCAGTGGCCTAAAAGAAAAGAAAAGAAAAAGAAAAATTAGCCGGGCATGGTGGCGCATGCCTGTAGTCCCAGCTACTCGAGAGGCTGAGGCAGGAGGATCACTTGAGCCCAGGAGTTTGAGCTTGCTGTGAGCTAAGCTGATGCCACGACACTCTAGCCCAGGTGACAGAGCGAGACTCTGTCTCAAAAAAAAAGTAAATAAAGTTTATAAATTATTGTATAACATTTTATATGAAGCTTATGTAAAATAGTCTTCAAAATGAGAATGCCTTTGGATCTTTTTACTATATTTGAAACTTTTGTGGGAGTGTATGTAGAATAGTATGTAATTAATGTAGATCCTTTAGGGAGTCTATTAATGACTCTCAAATCTCAAGATTATCAATAAATTGGAAATAGATTATTTGATACTAGTGTAGATCAAATTAAGTTTGTGATTTCACAATATTTGTTGCTTTTGATTACAGATTCTTGAGACTATGCCAATGACTGAGAAAGTTGAAGAATTGCTGCATGTCATAGGTCCATTTTATGAAATTGTAGAGGACAAAAAGAGTGGCAGGAGTTCTGATGTAACCTCAGGTTGGACTATTTTACCTATTTGGCAAAATAATGCATGCATTAATATTTATATGTCTAATTTTTTTTTTTTTACTTTCACATGCTAGTCCGACTGGAGAAAATCTCTAAATACTTAGAAGGTAGGAATAATGAAATCCATGTAAAAATTTTGTCCAAAATTGACATGTCAGAAGAAATCTACACAAATTTATAGAATTTATAATCTTGTCACCCAGGAGTTTTCATTCTAAGCAAACACATTGTATGACGTTCCAAAATACTATAAACCCTATACATTTTAACCATTAAGTGTACGTTATTAATAAAACATGCCAGCTGATTCACTTAGTTATACAAAATTATAACAGAATTCATGGTTTAATTTTGATAGATTATATTTTCTGGTTTGCCTTAGGAATTAATATTACCATGGATTAAATTATTTTCTAGCTAATTTTAAAATAGATATGTTTACAGTATAGTTTAACTATAACCTAGCAAGCTAAAACAAGACATCAGCGTGGTTTTTATTTTTTAGAGTATTGTATTCATGTTCTCAGTG
Source organism: Eulemur rufifrons (assembly GCF_041146395.1). Lineage (NCBI taxonomy): Eukaryota > Metazoa > Chordata > Mammalia > Primates > Lemuridae > Eulemur > Eulemur rufifrons. The sequence continues at coordinate 18,457,083 of NC_091007.1, forward strand.
AAAGATTAAAACAGTTATGTTTTGCATCCTAGTAAGAGTTGAATAAAATGCACGCTTTGCTGGTATTAACTGTAAATATTTTTTCCTTAAATTTTTTTTTTAGAGAGCAGAGTGAAATGACACCCTAAGAGTAAATTTAAATGAAAATTATATGCACTTTAAATAAAAATCAGCCTGGCATCTTTTTTTTTTTTCCTGGCATCCCAGTTTACAAGGCATCTTTTAATAATTGACAGAAATTGTAACGTTTTAGAACAGTAATCTTCCTGTAGTGTAGTATGGCCTCGTGCAGTTTGCACAAGGTTATAGACCATGTGCAACTGATAGTGACTGCTTACAGGGCATGACTCTGTACCACACCATTCTGTATCCTATTTGCTTAGAGGAGTCAAATAGTAACAAGTAGTTCTTATAGTTCACACTTACTCAATTCAGAAAAAAAAATGAAATGTTTTCTCTTTGTCAAGCATGTTGTCAAGATGCAGAGGGGAATACATTGGACCTGCTTTTGCAGTGTCCAGTCTACTGGCCAGAGGCAGTTATTTAAACAATTATAAAACAAAGAAGAATAAACAATGGTAATAAAGGCACAGGTCCACAGTTACTTAGCTATAACTTAAACATCTCAAAAGCTTTGAAAACCAGAATTTTTTGGTAACTCATTTGGCAGCAAAAACCTGTCTGACATGAGCTAATTGAGGAACAAAACCTGACCTGAAATGACATGAGGCTATTTTGAATCTTTATCCTATTTAGTGTAACTATTCATATATTTTGCTGCAAAAAAATCTTATTTTCTTTTTTTAGTGAGAGCTGCCTTAGGCTCTTTTGGAGATGTTACACAATATACCAAATGGCATATGTACCATACAACCTTTGCAAAATTAGAAAACTTGAGGCCGGGCATGGTGGCTCATGCCTGTAATCCTAGCACTCTGGGAGGCCGAGGCGGGCGGATCATTTGAGCTCAGGAGTTTGAGACCAGCCTGAGCAAGAGCGAGACCTCGTCTCTACTGAAAAAATAAAAAGAAATTAGCTGGACAACTAAAAATATATAGAAAAAATTAGCCGGGTATGGTGGTGCATGCCTGTAGTCCCAGCTACTTGGGAGGCTGAGGCAGAAGGATTGCTTGAGCCCAGGAGTTTGAGGTTTCTGTGAGCTAGGCTGAGGCCACAGCACTCTAGCCAGGGTGAGAGAGCGGGACTCTGCCTCCAAAAAAGAAAAAAAGAAAACTTGATATTTCAAAACAGATCTGGGTCCAAGGTTGTAAGTAAAGGATTGTGGACCTGCACTATAAATTTAACCCAAACCATTCTGATGGACATTTAAATTGTTTCCTCTTTTGCTCATCAAAAAATGCTCCTGAGAAATTATACATATGTGAAAGTACTATCTATAAGAAATAATAGATACTGACTTAAATATCCTTAAAAAAATAGAAATGGAATTAGAAGTGTTTGATGGGTGTTTGTAATTTTGTAAGATATTGCCAAATTGCAAGGCAGTTTGCAGTCTTCACTTTTTTTTTTTTAAAGGAAGCATCTTATTAAAAGTAGCCATTTAGGCCCTATTGGGCCTAAATGTATCAGTTTCACATCTGAAAATGGGCATTTTTCAGAATACACATCTTTAGTACGTTTTGAAATTAGAAAGTATGAGTCCTCCAGTTTTGTTCTTTTACAAGATTGTTTTGGCTATTCTTGATCCCTCACGTTTTCATATGAATTTTAGAATCTGCTTGTTCTTTTTTGCAATAAGGCCAGCGGGGATTTTGATAGAGATTGCAATGAATTGGTAGATCATTTGCGGGGGTGTTGCTATCTCAAAAATATCATCATCCAATCTGTGTTCTCAAACCATGGTCCAGTAGCCAACCAACAGCATTGACAACACGTGGGAGCTTTATGGAAATGCAGAATCTTAGGTCACCCAGACCTTTCAGAATCTACAGCCTAAATAGATCTCAGGTGATTCGTGTGCATGTTAAAGTTGAGAAGCTCTGTGTATTTCCCTTCAGGGTGTAACTTTGGCCAGTAGGACAATTTGCTTCTGTAAGTGATCACATTAACTGATACTTTAAGAAAAAACTTAAGTATCATAAAGACGTAATAATGTAAGTCATATACCCGAAGCCCTAAAGGTAAGAAAGGAATAACATTTTTTAAGTGGCGTCCAACTGTAATATTGATGAGATTGTTGGTAGGACCAAAAATATTATATTTATGTTTTCGGCATGCTAGCATATAGGAAGTATCTCTTCATTTACATGTATGAAGGAGAGCATTCATCTCTAACTTTACTATTTTGATTGATGTTAACTTAAAAATAATTTATCCTGGTCGCCACCTGTAATCTCTGGGAGGCTGAGGCAGAAGGATCTCTTGAGCTTAGGAGTTTGAGACCAGCCTGAGCAAGACCCACACCCCGTCTCTTACTATAAGTAGAAAAATTAGCCAGGTTTTGTGGCTCATGACCGTAGTCCCAGCTACTCAGGAGGCTGAGGCAGGAGGATCACTTGAATTTGAGGTTGCTGTAAGCGAGGCTGACACCATGGGACTCCAGCCTGGGCAATGGAGCAAGACTCTGTCTCAAAAAAAAAAAAAAAAATTTATCCTCTGCCTTGTTCAGAAAGGATCTAAGATAAGATAGCTTTATCATTTTTGTTGTAAACTGATAGTTGGAGAAATTTGTCTATGTAATATATATATATATTTATAGTCAAAGAAAAGAATACTATTAATTATGTATAAAATGCTAACATTTTAATTTAAAATGATTTTATTAGTTATTTGTTAATTACGGTATATTTTGGAAGTTATGGCATTACCATGTATGACCGCATTAGCAATTAAGTGGTAGTTTCATGTTTCAGATCTTGGTAGTGTTCTGACGACTTCTCCAAATGCCAAAACGGTTAATGGCAAAGCCGAGAGCAGCGACAGTGGGGCTGAGTCTGAGGAAGAGGAGGCCCAAGAAGAAGGGAAAGGAGCAGAACAAAGTGACAATGGTAATTTTTGGATAATGGGTTAATACTTTTACATTAAATAAGATAAAAGGGTATGAAGACATTTGGGCTGATTTGGTATGGTGTTGGCATGTGGGCTTTTGACCCTTTAGCCAGGATCGCTGTGGACCAAACGGCTGAACTATAGAATACAGGGCCAGCCAGCCTAATGCATAAACGGAACAGGTGTTAATTGAAGGCTGCCAAGAATAGGCCACTCCTCCAAATATGCTGCCTTAGGCATATATTATTTTAAGACACTATTTCCAACATGAATATGCATATGTTAGCAAGGACAGGAGACAAGGTAAAGTCTCAATATCTTATCAAAAGTAGAAGGGAATCCAGAGAATAGAATACAGGCATATGTTTTGATGAGGAAGGAACACTGGAATCATGAGGTATAGTGCATTAGGGGTCTTGTTAGTAAGAGTACCAGTGATTCATGGGAAGACTGTTTTAGAAAGGGGAGACGGAAAGACACAAACAAACCACACAGTTTAGTTTTGCCTTCCCTTTCCAGTAAGGTCTGATGAATAATACCTTCCTTAAGGATTTATTTTTTTATTTTTAACTACTGCACTCCCAAAGGATTTGAGGATCTTTTTATCAGCTACATGGACCCCTTTGAGCTGCTAGAGGTCATAGAGCAATTTGCCTATGCTTAAGAGAGTGTAAAGACCTTTAGAGATTATTTTTTAAAAGGGATTCTAGAAGATTTCCCGGGAACTGAAGCAGTTTTGAAGCCAGCAGTTTGTGTGAGCTCTCAGCATATGTTAAACCCCCTTTCAAGGAGCAGCCCATGTCTCTAATCCGTGTAGGAAATTCTTCAGAGGGATTATGGTAGATTGGAGAAATGACTACTGGATATTAGAGCGTAGTGTGCAGAAGTTGGCCTCCGGTGAACTTTTATGAATCTCTCCATTGTCTCATAAAAGATAAGAAAATGATGAAGAAATCAGCAGATCATAAGAATTTGGAAATCATTGTCACTAATGGCTATGATAAAGATGGCTTTGTTCAGGATATACAGAATGACATTCATGCCAGTTCTTCCCTGAATGGCACAAGCCCTGAAGAAGTAAAACCTATAGATCAACACTTGGAGCAAACTGGAAAAACTGCTGTCTGCATTCACCAAGGTAGCGTCCCCAAATACTTCTTTGTCCAGCCTCTTTCCTATGAAGAAAATATTCTTGTAATAATTGTAGGATATTTAGGAGCAGTTTAGAATTTTAAAATCTCTTACTAATATCTTAGGGATTATTAATATTATAAGGGTTTATAGCTTGGAAAGATACTGTGTTAGGGCCAGGGCTTTTATATTTTTATAATATAAAGTTGAGTTATTATAGGACATTTTAAAATAAAATCTTTGGAATTTTTACCTTTATTCCTGATATTTCTTTTAAACTTTGGTTATATGATGCCTTTGTTCTCCAATCAGCAAGATAAGTTATAGTCTTTATATTCTAGGGCCCTAGGGGTGATCCCACAGTGTCTATATGATGAATTCTTAACATTGCTGGGGTTGTGTTGAGAAACCAAGAAACATCATTTGTTTTTTGTTTTATTTATTTTTATTTAAAAATTTTTAGTGATACATGGTAGTGGTACAAATGAAAAATATCATTTCTTAATGTAACAACCAAAGGTGCATAGTTGCTTTTTACATTTAGGCCTCCTACTTGGTAGGTAGTTTTCTCTTATAAGGTTATTAGGTTTTGAAAGATTTCATCTGGACAGTATCTTCATAGAATTCAATGAGAAAATACTTTGTAATCTTTTTAAACAAAAATTATCAACTAATTTTAAAGTTTTATCAAGTTAAAAAAAAAGTGTGGCTCAGTAAATCAAATTTGTCTCTCAGTATGAAAATAATATAGGGCTGATAAATTTTGAAAATAGAATAAATATGCTTTTCTTCTATTAGAGTTTAATTATTCTATCTGGACATTTGTTCATATTTAGATATAAATGATGATCATGTTGAAGATGTTACAGGAATTCAGCATTTGACAAGTGATTCAGACAGTGAAGTTTACTGTGATTCTATGGAGCAGTTTGGACAAGAAGAGGTAAACAAGACATTTTCTGATGGGTAATTTTCACAATGATACATCAGAATTCAGTGTATTACTTCTGTTGATAGCAAATGTACATGCTGTTTTTCACTTTGAAAACATACCTCTAAAATGTTTAAACATTTATATTTTTAATTATTTTTTATGAATGAAAAAGTATATAAAATTCTGGAATATTCTGAGAATATTAAGAACAATTAAATATTATAATTTATAATATGTATTAATATATTTATAAATATTTGGGGATAGATGGGATGGGTATTCAGAGGAAAAACTTTATGCCAATCCCCATGTTTGAAACATTGATTAGTGTTCAAAAAACTTGAATAATTTTCAAACAAATTTGTTCTTCACATTGACTATAATCCATTGGACCAGAATTTTTAGTGGAAATAATTTTCAAATTTCAGTTAAGATTCGGTATTAGGCCGGGCGCGGTGGCTCACGCCTGTAATCCTAGCACTCTGGGAGGCCGAGGCGGGTGGATTGCTCAAGGTCAGGAGTTCGAGACCAGCCTGAGCGAGACCCCGTCTCTACTAAAAATAGAAAGACATTATATGGACAACTAAAAATCTATATAGAAAAAATTAGCCGGGCATAGTGGCGCATGCCTGTAGTCCCAGCTACTCGGGAGGCTGAGGCAGTAGGATCGCTTAAGCCGAGGAGTCTGAGGTTGCTGTGAGCTAAGCTGACGCCACGGCACTCACTCTAGCCTGGGCAACAAAGTGAGACTCTGTCTCAACAAAAAAAAAAAAAAAAAAAAAGATTCGGTATTAGAAGAGAAAATTTGAAAAAAATTATGAAAAGTCGATGAATTTTTTTTTCTCTCGAACTTTTCTGATAATGATGAGGGTGGTTTTGACAGCTGCATTTCTGTTTGGTGTTTTTACATCCTCTCCCCAAAACGCAAGGTACTTTTCAAGTTCTTTTTCTGGGCCACTGATACTGCATTTATTGTTTGCCAGTTGTGATTTGAACAGTTTCCTTTTCTCAATGATTTCCACTTATAAAGGTATTTTCTAAAATCTGTTCTGGCCTCTTGAATGTGTCAGTAAAGCATACCCTACCCCTGTTCTAGTACAGTTCAGTGTGTCTTATAGAAAATCATTTACCTTTTGCTTCTCTGAAATGAGAATTGTAAATTTGCTCTGGTTTTCTCTTTTTTTGCTGATTTCATAATCCAATTAAATTCACCTCTTAGTTTTCTCAAATTTTAAAAACACATGAATAATGTATCTTTTAACTAAGGTCAAACACAAATGAGTAGCATAAGTGGGAAGAATAATGATAAAGGGTCCAAACTGAGAATAAGCTGAAATCAGTGAAATGAAATGAAAAGGATACAAACCCAGATTCCCTTTTATTTTCTCTCTCTCTTTTTTTTTTTTTTTTTAGACAGAGTCTTGCTTTGTTGCCCGGGCTAGAGTGAGTGCCGTGGCATCAGTCTAGCTCACAGCAACCTCAAACTCCTGGGCTTAAGCGATCTTTCTATTTTTAGTAGAGACGGAGGTCTCGCTCTTGCTCAGGCTGGTCTCGAACTCCTGACCTTGAGCGATCCACCCGCCTCGGCCTCCCAGAGTGCTAGGATTACAGGCGTGAGCCACCGTGCCCGGCCTATTTTCTCTTTTTAAAAAAGATTTGTTTGGGGAAGGTTGGTGAAAGGGACTAAATAAGGATTAATCTCAGCAAACATCTGTCTGCGAATCTCGGTTTGCTCCTGTTTTCTGTCTAAATCAGTTAATGGACTGATATCCTTCCTGGGGCGCTGTCTGATCTGGCTCCTGTTTACCTCGCTGGCCCCTGTCACCTCCACTCTGGTGTTTGGCCTTTGCTCGCAGCCCACCCTGGGCGCCTCCCTGTTCCTCCAGTGCATCGAGCCCCTCCCCTCTCTCTCCTCCAGTGCCAGCACCTTCGCACTCATGTGGCCCGATGTGTCCCCCTACCCCGTTCACTGAGAGCTCTCGCACGTCCTGTAGACCCGAACGCAGATGGCCCTTCCTGAAGGAAACCTTCGCAGATAAGATACAGCCCCCCCTCGTAACCACCGTCACGAATCCGGGTTAATTATGGGTTATCATCCGCAAATGTCTTCGGTGGGCTCTTTAAAAAACAGATTTAAATAATCTCTATTATCAATTTTGGAGTCTTTGAAATGCAAAGTGCTTTTCAAATTCTTTTTCTGGGCCACTAATATCACATTCACTATTTGCCAGTTCTGATTTGAACATTTTCGTTTTCTCATTGATTTCTACTTATAAAAGTATTTTTTAAAATCTATAATAGCCTCTATATAGCCTCTTTTTTTTTTTTTTTCTCAGTCTTGCTCTGTCGCCCCAGGTAGGGTGCAAGTGGCGTCATCATAGCTCACTGCAGCCTCAAACTCCTGGGCTCAAGTGACCCTCCTGCTTCAGTCTCTCCAGTAGCTGGGACTACAGGCATGTGCCACCTTGCCCGGCTAAGTTTTCTATTTTTCGTAGACACGGGGTCTCGCTCTTGCTCAGGCTGATCTCAAACTCCTGAGCTTAAGCAATCCTCCCGCCTCAGCCTCCCAGAGTGCTAGGATTACAGGCCAACTTCACGCCTTGACACTGAATTCTTTCTTTACCTTACTAACTCAATTATTCAGTCCTAGCCCCCTCTCCTCCCACCTCGGTTGATGACATGTTCTTCCCATTTAAAGCCAATTTCTCTAATTTGCTTTGTGTCAGATTTCCTCCCATTTCCTTGGGGACCTTCCTCTTTTATACCCTTTCTATGCTGTTTTCTACCATTGTCTCTCTTCTGATTCTTTCTTCCCAAGCTGTACACATATTCATATCCCTTCTATCTTTAAAAGAAAATGCTCCCTTAACCTTGTGGCACCATCTAACCATTGTCTTATCTCCCTTCTTCACTTCATGACCGGGCTTTTTGTTGGTTGTGTTCATTTATTATATTTATTTATGTCAGTCAGATTTGGCCATATGTGCCAATATGCCTTCATTACTTACCTGAATGTCATTAAACAATATTAGCTACTCTTTCCTTGAAAATATTCCCTTGGCTTCCATTACGCCACTCTTTTGACGGTTTCTTTCTTTTTTTCTTTTGCTTCTTAGGCCCTTTGTAGGCTTCCTCTTTGAGTGTTTCTTCCTCTGTTGGGCCATTAAATTTTGTGTTTGTCAGGTATATAACCCTAGTTACTACTCCCTTGGTTTCAACCATCACTCACATGCTCATGTCTCTCAAAGCGATAATGCCAGTGTGTATCTCTCTTCTGAATTCCAACTGCCCTCCTAGACATCTTGCCCAGGGACCTCAGTTTTTACTTATCTATAACTGAACCGTTATCTTTTTGTGTTCCCCTGAAACCTCCTCATCCTCAGTATTTCTTAGCTTGGTGAGTAGCACCAAGCCATCCAGTCCCTGGAGTCGTCCCCTTCCCTCACTCCCCATAGTCAGTCTTCAAGTCCTGTGGATTCTGTAATCCTAAAAGTTCTCGAATCATCCCTTGTCCCACTACAGCTTTATTGGTACATCCTGTCATTATGATCACACCTTTGACTTGGCTGATGCTCGTTTGTTCTTCAAGTCTCAGTTCAGATCATTCCTTCCAGGAAGCCTGTCCTGAATAAGCCCCTACTCAACCCCAGGATGGGCTCGGCCCCCTCCAATGAGCTCCTGTAGCATCCTTCGTCCATCTTTTTCATAACACTTGTCAAACTATAATGTGGTGTATCATTTGTTTATAGCTTTTAGCTAAGTGTCATTTTACATTTGCAGTCTTTGGACAGCTTTGCATCAAACAATGGACCATTTCAGTGTTACTTGGGAGGTGATCTCAGTCAGCCCATGGAAAATTCTGGTTTTCCTGAAGATGTTCAAGTACCTCCTGGAAATGGCGACGTTGGGAGTATGCCGGTGGGAGCAGTGGAAGGAAAAGGTGAAGTTAAGCATGGAGGAGAGGATGGCAGGAACAACAGTGGGGCACCTCACCGAGAGAAACGAGGCGGAGAAAGTGAGGAATTCTCCAACGTCAGAAGGGGGAGAGGTGTGTCTTATCTTTTTGGTTCTTACTGTCTTTATAAACTAATTGGCAAATTTTCCTTTATGTCCAGTTCTCTCCTTTGACTCTATAGGCACAGTAGTGTGTTCCCTGCAAGTACTGGGGGAAACATTCTTTTTCTTTTTTGAGACAGGGTCTTGCTCTGTTGACTGGGCGAGAGTGCAGTGATATCATCATAGCTCACTACAACTTCAAACTTCTGGGCTCAAGCAATTCTCCTGCCTCGCCCTCCCCAAGTGGCTGGGACTACAGCCATGCACCACCACACCTGGCTAATTAAAAAAATTTTTTTTTGTAGAGACAAGGTCTCAATATGTTGCCCAGGCTGGTCTCAAACTCCTGGCCTCAAGTGATCCTCCTGCCTCGGCCTCCCAAAGTGCTAGGATTACAGGTGTGAGTCACTGTGCATTTCTAAATCTTTTGTGCAACTTTTTGAGGTAGCCAAATTTATGTTCTGTAAGCCCCCTGAGCAGTGACCGATTGTTCCAACTGTGCTATTGCGTTTTTCCCCTATGTAGATAAAAATCTGAATTGTTTTATCTTTTTCACATTTTCCCATTCAAAAGAGATCATTTAAAGCTGACAAATCAAGTAATAGTGATAAAAGAACATTTAACAGTACAAAGATGAACATTAAGAATGGCCGGGCTGGGCGCGGTGGCTCACGCCTGTAATCCTAGCACTCTGGGAGGCTGAGGTGGGCGGATCGTTTGAGCTCAGGAGTTCGAGACCAGCCTGAGCAAGAGCGAGACCCCGTCTTTACTAAAAATAGAAAGAAATTATATAGACAGCTAAAAATATATATAGAAAAAATTAGCCGGGCATGGTGGCACATGCCTGTAGTCCCAGCTACTCGGGAGGCTGAGACAGGAGGATCCCTTGAGCTCAGGAGTCTGAGGTTGCTGTGAGCTAGGCTGACGCCACGGCACTCACTCTAGCCTGGGCAACAGAGTGAGACTCTGTCTCAAAAAAAAAAAAAAAAGAATGGTGATGCTGGGGATAAATGTATAAAAGAAAGTCAGAAGAGCCTAACTTCTAAACAGCATGCATTAATATCAAGCGTTCAAGCTCAGTCTGGGGGATGTGCCACTAGGGCAATGTAAATGTGGCACGAAACACAGTAGATTTAAGTATATTGATAGAGCTGCCATTGTCACAGAGAAATAAGCTAACAAAAACAGACCTAGGAAGTGTGCAGAAATTTTATAGCCAAGGAAAAAGTAAGAAGCGGGTGGAGGGGGCGGGGATACAGAGCATCACATGCAAACAGAAGATCTGTTTCGGGAGAACATACGTCCCAAAACACAGAGGAACATTTTAGATAACCAGTATTTCTCATTCAAAGAAGAAGAACATATACTCTTACAAATAGAAGATCAAAGCAGAAATGATAAAGCCTATAAAAAGGAAGTTGCATGGCTAAGGGGAAAATTTGGGACATAAGAAATCTTTACAGATGGGCTGGGTGCGGTGGCTCATGCCTGTAATCCCAGCACACTGGGAGGCTGAGGCTGTAGGATCATTTGAGGTCAGGAGTTCGAGACCAGCCTGAGCAAGAGCGAGACCCCGTCTCTACTAAAAAATAGAAAGAAATTAGCTGGACAACTAAAAATATATAGAAAAAATTAGCCGGGCACAGTGGTGTATGCCTATAGTCCCAGCTAGTGGGGAGGCTGAGGCAGGATTGCGTGAGCCCAGGAGTTTGAGGTTGCTGTGAGCTAGGCTGGTGCCATGGCCCTCTACTTGGGGCAACAGAATGAGACTCTGTCTCAAAACAGAAAAAAAAAAAAAAGAGCCGTAACACAGTTGTTATCCATTGATCCAATAATTCTCCTTGGAATTTGTCCCAAAGAAATCAGGGGAAATTTGGACAAGAATTTATATACAAAGACATTCATTGCAATGTTATTAGTAACAGCAAAAATTTGGAGTCATCCTAACTATCCCAAAGCGGAGAATGGGTGAGTGAATTACTTCGTGGCCTAACTAGGGAATTTACATAACCATCTAAGTGTTTTTGGAATAAAATTTAATGCTGCAGACAAATGTTTGTAATATGATTTTAAAAGTGGGACACAAGATCATGTATAAGGGGTAATAACCAATTTTGTAAATATACTTAGAGAAAAGAATGGGTGGATATAAAACAAAATCTTAATAATACTGAGATTTTAATATCTGTAAAGAACATACAAGTTAGACTTAGAAAAACACATTAAAAAACCTTTTGGAAGGCTTACAATGTAATGAAACCAAAACCAAACAGAAAGGAAAACATAGCTACTTAGTGTAACTTTTCATACTCTAAAATACCTAAAATTGAATTAAAAATTCAATTTTTTTCAATCGTATTACTTTATTAGTAAAGAATTTTTAGCATGCATCCTGAGTGTGTATATTATGAATTATAAAGACATAGTCATGTACTAGTATATTATGGATATTATAAAACCTTAGCAAAAAAAATTAAGAATCTATCAATATATATATAGAAGTTTATATATATATTTCTTTGATCCCAACAATTTTTTTTATGTACTTCCTGATTGGTTCTACTCTGGAGATTTAGAGCTCAAAGAAATAACAGAGGAAAATAAATAAAACATACCATTTCTACTTTTATAAGAGTTATTCAAAACTAACTTATTTTGCTCTTTTAAACCAGGGCACCGGATGCAACACTTCAGCGAAGGAGCCAAGGGTCGGCAGGTGGGGAGCGGAGGGGACGGGGAGCGCTGGGGCTCAGACCGAGGGTCCAGAGGGAGCCTCAACGAGCAGATCGCCCTGGTGCTCCTGCGACTGCAGGAGGACATGCAGAGCGTCCTCCAGAGACTCCACAAACTGGAAACACTGACCGCTGCGCAGGTAAGCGCGAGTCTGTCTCATGGTCGTCTTCCGCCCGGCGATCCCGTAACGCGGAGCATCACCTGTGTTGGTCACGTTCACACAAATCAATGTCTTTTAGCGATTTTTGTAAAAAAGTAAAAGGACCTAGTTTTGAAAATATTGTTTAAGAAAAGACTGACCCAGGAGCTCAAGATGGCTTAAAATATTTATAATTGAAAATTTTCAGAGTGTAAAATTAGTAACCCCCATGCTGGAGGTAGGAGGTAGGTGCTTGGTATCAGGAGAGTACTTGCTGCTAACCAGTGCAGTTTGAGGAAGTCACAGAGCGACCTTTACGAATGACCTGCAGTCCCTCATTGGAGAATCATTCTTTTGTAGTAAGCATTGTCTTGTATCTTGATTTCTTTCTAAAATGCTGGTAGAGTTAATATCGTAAGTTACTAATTTGTTAGTGTAAATTAGTTTTAGGATCAAAACTTTAAAGCCGGAGAGGAATGTAGGTATACTTTGACCTCCACTGTCTTTTGACCCCTGTAAGAGCTAAAGGTGCTAAACCTCTGACAAGGCAGCACAGCTTGTCAGTTGCAGAAAATCCAGCAGAATCCAGACGTCCCGTATCCTGGGCCAGTGGGCTCTGTGTGGTGGCAGATTGCTAACCTGTGCCAGATAAACCCAGACAGCTGTCGCTGGAGGAAGTACTTAAAAGAAGGGAAAGCGTTCACGGGAAGGGACACTTCGGCTTGGGTCGTAGCTTTGACTGGGCTGTGAGAATCCCGGAGTCAGCTGCAGAGGTTTCACATGCCTGCTGGTGACCTTCCCCATTGGTTTCCTGACTTGTCCTCGTTTGCATGACGTTGGCTGGAGAAAATAAAGAGGCAGTCAGCCTGACCATCTGACATAGCGTCAGACATCGTACAGCATCGAAGCATCACGCTGTAACAGATGCTAGGATGCATTTGTAGCAGTTAATCAAAGATGATGTGCTTCCATACCAAGGTGAATTAATATGTAAAGAAACCAGGGCTGCTGGCTTTCTAAACGGCCATTGTGAGTATCTTTCCGCTTCCCTCCTAAGCAACTTGATCAAGTTCTGATAAGGTTTCTCAGTTACATGTATTTCCAGGTTTTTCAATTATATTTTATTATCAAGTAGACTGTGAATCCTTAGACTTTGAGGACTCCCAGAGCGCTGGGATTATAGGTGTGAACCACTGCGCCCGGCCCCATTTTGCATTTTTGAGAGGAGAGGGTTTATTGTCTTCATCAGATTCTCAACAGGGTCTATAATGAAAAAGAGGTTAAAATAGTGCCTCATAGGTACGATCCAGTGTTTCAGAATCTCCTTCACATAAAAAAAAAAATAGATTTTAGATGAGAAAGTTAAACCCAGATTGTTTTTTTTAAGTACAAGAAATTAAAGGAAAATTGAATCAGAAAAAGAAAAGAGATTGATGCCTTAAGTAAATGACATTGTGTTGTTTATACAGGCAAGTATAGGTTGTTGATATCAAATAAACTGTTTTATTTGTATCTTTCATTAATAAGAAAATTCTATTTTATATGTGCTTGAGAAACAAAACATGAGGGCCCACTATCCCCTCATACTATCCCTAGATTAATACAGAATTATCTTGAAGCAAAAAAGAACTACCTATGCAGGAAACCTCTTTTGTTTAGTTATTATTGAACATTATTGTTCCTGGTAGTTTGTTTTTCTTGTTCTGTGATTTTTTTTTAAAAAAAGAATATTTTATATATATTCCCTGTATTTAATGGTATTGATTGAAACATTGACTATATTTCAATTCATTGTACGTATTGTAATAATGGTATTCAAATTCGTTTGATACATATTTTTAGAAGTTTACTTTTTCGCTGTTTTTTTTTTTTCTTTTTGATACGGAGTCTTGCTCTGTCACCTGGGCTAGAGTGCTGTGGCGTCAGCCTAGCTCACAGCAACCTTACAGTCCTGGGCTCAAGCGATCCTCCTGCCTCAGCCTCCTGAGTGGCTGGGACTACAGGTGCGCACCACCACACCTGGCTAATTTTTCTATTTTTAGTAGAGACCAGGTCTCACTCTTGCTCAGGCTGGTCTCGAACTACTGACATCAAGTGATCCTCACACGTTGGCCTCCCAAGAGTGCTAGATTACAGGCGTGAGCCACCAAGCCGGCCGCACTGTTTCCTTGTATAAAACTTTTTAAAAAAGATTTTGACATCATAAGGACTTTCTTCCTTAAAATTTGCATAATTCACTTGGATGACTCATAAAAGAAATGAATGGATAGAATAGTAGTTTATGGAACTGAGGGAAACTTAGTTCAACACCCTTGTTTAGCTGATGAAGATGCAAAGATACTGAGAAGATACATTAATTAGTGGCAGAGCAAGTTCTGTAAGTAAAGACTCCTGATTTCTCTTGTAATACATTTTCTACTGCAGGAAGGTGACTGAGGTGTATTTTTTTTTTTTTTGTAAAATAATACCCTTAGACTCATTCACTCAGTAAATATTTGTTGCGTGGCCACATACCAAATAATTTTTTTTAGGCAAAGGATGTGATGATAAAAAGGGAGCTAGCATAGTGTAGCTGACCTTGGAGTAAACCACGTGGTTCAAATCCTGGCTCTGCCACTTACTGTGTGTGATCTCAGGTCAGGTTGTTTAACTTCTTTATGCCTCAGTTTCCTTATCAATAAAATGGGAACATTAATAGTGCCCACCTTATATATGCTTGATCAGAGAGAGGATGAAATCCAATGCTTAGCATAGTGCCTGGAACATAGTGAGCACTTAAGTCCTATCAACATGAGATGATGATGATGATGTCAACAGTGATGATAAAACAGGTTGCTTCCTTCTCTCAGGAAGCTCCCAGCCTTAGAGAGGGTCTAATTTAAATAAGTTTCTGTCTTCATATTCCCTTTGCAGTGATTACTATTGTATGAAATTTTTCCTTTCAAAGTGAATTTCAAAAAAATTCAGTAATCCTTTATTTTAATCTAGCAATAGAATCATAAAATGATTAGACTTTGGTTTTTCTTAATATATAAAGATATATGTGGTTGTATGTGGATATATATCTTTGAAGCACAAAAAGCCGGATAGTACGGGTTATATCTTAGCTGTAAGCAGTGGTGTGTAGGAATCTTCATTTGCCATTCCAGACCATTTATTACTTAGGAAAAAATCCACTTGTAGTTCCATTTAATAGTTCTGATTCGACTCTAGCATTTGTTAGTTGCTGCTTTAATGAAGAGTAGTTGTGTCTGTCACATTGGAGTTTGGTCACCTTGAAGTCCAGTCTAAACCACACTGACTGTGACCTTGGGTAAGTCATTGGATACCTAGGAGCTCAGTGTTGTAAATCTGCCCTTAATTCCATTTAGTCTGGAGAAGTGCCAAAGGGTAAATTTCTTGGTTGAAGATTAGTATGCCTACAAAGCAAGATTACAACTAACAGCATAAGAATCATTACCTTGTCTTGGTTCTTTCGGCACTTGGCCTGTTCAGCTTGAGTATACGAGAACTGTAATTTATCGTTTAACACCTTCCTGGTCTGGAACGACTAATGCAACATCCACTGGCAACTAATTTAGTTTCACCTGGAAGCTGTAGTCATACTGAGCGCCTTGAAATCATACAACCTATAAGCAAGAAATTGAAAAGCCTGCTCGTCCCCATTTTCCTGCTGTTCTCCCTCACTCTCCTTCAGCACACTGGCCTCCTAGCTGTTCCTTGAACCTGCCAGCGGGCTCCCTCCCACTCTGGGTCTTTGAGCTTCTTATTCCCTCTGTACTGAAAGCTGTTCCTCCAGTTAGCCACAATTTTAAGTCTTCCCTGACCACTATACTTAATAATTGTTTGCAAACCTCCCCTCCTCTGACATGTCCCATCTCCCTTCCTTGTTTTTATCTTTCTTTATAGCATTTATCACCACCTGATACACCATATATTTTACTGCTTTATTTGTTATTTTTTATGTCACTCCATCAGAGTATAAACTTCATCAGGGCAGAGATTTTTGTCCTTTTGCTCCCTCCTGTATCTCTAGTGCCCAGAATATTGACGGGTACATAAAAGATGCTCAGTAAACATTTATTGAATGAGTGAACGAATGATCTTACTGATGTTCATACCGTTCATCTAAAGTTATAATAAATGGAGAAATTAGAACAATAAGTTTCTAATAACAACTCTAAGGAAACTTGTCTTTGGAATGAGCCAAATTGAAATGTAAATTTCCTAAATTAATCTGAAAATTTTCTGCTTAATTTATGCTACTTATTTAAAAACCTACAACACTAGCAGTCTCATATCTCCCGTATCTGTATAACTCTATAATTTGTCATGAATTTCCAGATCTTTGCATATTGTTTACAGTCTTTTTATTTTAATTAATAATCAAGACTACCGTTTTCAAATGCGTGTGTAAATTGGTAGTTTGTATGGAAACTAAGGAATTAATTAAGAAAATTGAATAGGTGATTTAATAAGACTATAAAATAAGGGTTTAGATTGATTTGATATTTTGATAATTTTATATAATTTGAACTGTAAAATATAAAGTATCCAAGGTATTTGTTTGGCTCACAATTTTGGGGAACTTGTCCTTTGTCAGTATGAGTTTTAGGATAATCAAAACATAGCAGAAAAATAGAGACTAGACTAATATTTCTGCCTTTTTAAAAAAAGTAAGATAGGAAATAGAAAAATTACTGGTTTTTTTTTCATTTTGTCAAAGGTAAATCACTTTCATTTATATTTATAGGCAAAGTCATCAACATTGCAGACCAGTAATCAGCCCTCCTCACAGGTGAGAAAATTTTTCTTTTTTTTTTTTTTTTTTTTGAGACAGAGTCTCACTCTGTTGCCCAGGCTAGAGTGAGTGCCGTGGCATCAGCCTAGCTCACAGCAACCTCAAACTCCTGGGCTCAAGCGATCCTCCTGTCTCAGCCTCCCAATTAGCTGGGACTACAGGCATGCACCACCATGCCCGGCTAATTTTTCCTATATATATATTTTAGCTGTCCATATAATTTCTTTCTATTTTTAGTAGAGATGGGGTCTCGCTCTTGCTCAGGCTGGTCTCGAACTCCTGAGCTCAAACGATCCGCCCACCTCGGCCTCCCAGAGTGCTAGGATTACAGGCGTGAGCCACCGCGCCCGGCCGAAAATTTTTCTTAAATCTAAGTGCCAGGATGTCAAATAAGTTATAATACATTTAGAATATATGAGATTCTTAGAGTATTCCAAATGAGACCTACCCTATAGAGCTTTGAAGTTAAAAAGTGTTTGTTTTGTGTTTATTTAAGTCTGATGTACTCCTGAAAGTCTGCTTACTGAATTACACTGTGAATTTAGCAGGAGTGAGATTTGTTAATAGTTTCATATTTTCAAAATTTTTCTCAGTATGTGTTTAAATTTATACATGCAATCTCTAATAGATTGGTGACAAGCTTATTGTGTTTTTTCAGAGACCATCTTGGTGGCCCTTTGAGATATCTCCTGGTGCACTAACTTTTGCTATCGTATGGCCTTTTATTGCCCAGTGGCTGGTGCATTTATATTATCAAAGAAGGAGAAGGTAATTCTACAGTTTTATAATTTGAAATGATGTGTAAACTCTTGTGACCTATAGTAGACAGAGCTTTTAGCCGGAATTAAGGAGATAGGTCCATTTTGTAGATGTTTTATCCTACTGAACATTCTATGCTGATCCTGAGGCTGAAATTACCTTGGAAATGATATCTTGTGGATTTCTAGGTACTTGTTAGACAAAAAATTTTTCACTTGAGAGCATCCGATGGATTTGTACAGCTTTGATTTAGGCAACAACATGACAATGACTACGTGCTGCTTACGTTTTATGGCTTATGAGGAAATAATGCTCTTATAGTCTGATGTTGATTTCGGGTCCTTTGCATAAAAGATCACAGAAAGGTAAATAAATAATGCCTGTTTGCTCTCTGTACCTTTGAAATATATTCTGAAGCTGAGATGACCTAAAAAAGGGGAAAAAAATTAAAATTAAATAAATTAATGAAAAGTATACCTTTGAAATATAGACATTGACATTTCAGAAAATTTTCAGCCTGGTGGTTGACTATCTCTAGAATTAGGGATTACTTCAATTTGAGGGTCAGAATTCCAGTTTGGGATAACAAGAGATACCTCTGAGAATAATAAATTGGAATCTGTGGAAGTACCCTGAGTCTGTCTATGTTAGGAATAAGCTGAGGCCAAAACCCTTAGGTTCAAGGAAATCCTAAAATCTTTAAAAAGTGTCCTTTTTTGGACACTGTGTAAACTGACGAATGAGTGGGCAAATAGACCATTATTTACCTCACTGCTCACACTGATTAGGTTTTCAGTGTTTCGTCACTGTTTGCTGTTAAGTAACCACAGGTGGAGAACGGATATAGGACATTTGATCATAATGTGCACACATTTTCAAAAATTTACAAGTTTAAGTATTTATGGTATGTTTTTCCTTTACCAAAGAACCCAAGTTTCTAGTTATTATGCTTGATAACAAAAAGCATTTATCCTTCTGTTACGTAAAAGGGACAGGCGGTACTGTGAGTGCCCCGGTGATAATACTTTATAGCGGACAGACTGAAACGCGTATGACATTGGGTGAAGCATTTCAGTTTTCCTTGTTCTCCACTTACGTTAAGACAGTTTTGATTTATGTTCATTAATGAGCTGAATACATTTTCCGATACATGAATATTCTTAGAATATCCTTGCTCACTTGAAAAAAACTTTAGTAAAATTTCAGAAGCATAAATTTCTTTCTTAGTTTTGTTTTTCCCTTTTCCAATCCATTTGTGGGTGTGTCATTTTCGTTGCTAAGATACACACCTTAATTTATACCCTTTCTTTTCTTCTTTGACACATTTTAAATTTGGCCTGTAATGGCTGGATTTAGTGTTTTATATTCTCATATCCCTGGTCATAGAAGGAAAAAAGAACCAAACCTTTTTTTGATGTGTAGTAATGCTGGATTTAAGCTGCAGGGCACAATGACACTAAAGGTAGGTGTTTACACATTTTGCAATGCATTTCAAAGTTCCTTTTCATGTTTCCTTTGTAGAAAGTTGGGAGCTGGAGAGTAGAGAAATTTGGCATGGGACAAAAACACCTAAAGCTTACTTTGGTTAATAATTTATTTTATGCTTAAGGAGGAAGCAGCTTATCACTTCATTAAAGAAGGAAAAAAACAAACTGTATTCTGCTTTAGCAGTCACAGAAAATTGGAGTTTTTCTGAAATTAACTTTTTGAATGTTTCTTACTTATGGAAGTATAGTAAAAAATTGTTCACCATTTCCCCTAAACACCTCTTTCAGTTCACAGATGTCTCTGAATGAAGAAACTCTTTCCTATTAATTTTCTACTTTGTTATTGTTGAATGTTTATCAAGTTTTTTTTTTTTTATTGTAAAGTGTTTGTTCCTTCCAAATTGCAATTTAGCACTGTGGAACTAACTTCATTTTGATGAGTTAGAGTGATTTTCTTGTATTCTTTTTTTTATATATGTAACAGATTAACCGGGATTGGATAAGTAGGGCCTTATTTGATATGGAAACAAGTTTTAGCCTTGAGGAGATTTAAGTATCTTTTAATTCGGCTGTGTTTAGCAATTTTTAATCTGACAGTTAAAGGAATGAAGGCTGGAGAGCAGTGTGTATGGTTTAGAAGAGATAGGTTCTGTGTTAGAGATTAAGAGAAAGATCTAGAAATCTGTTAGGAATGAGAAAAGTGTGGGCAGGAGAGGGTGCCTTAACCCATAATAGGGATCATGCCGTGGCTCATCCCCTAGTGCAGAGGCTGGCACGGAGCAGGTGTCAATAACTGTGTGTCGAATGCATGACCGGATGCCCCCTGTGGGCAAGATGACAAACTGAAGTACCCTATGACATGGAAAAGCTTTCATTTTATTTAATAAATATGCATGTGGACACAGACAGACACTGGGATAGTCCTATAGTATGTAAAACTAGCTACCTATTTGTGATAAGCTTTTACATATATATGCATTTTTGCCTTTTAACGTTAAAAGTAATACTTAAGGTCTGCTGTTTGGTGTTTTCCTAGTATAGAATATAAATTTAAAAGTAAAAGAGATTTCTTACCCTATCACTCTGCAGTAGATCAGAAAAACATTCTTTATTGTGATGGGAAGAGCAACACGTGCCCTGATCAGCCTTCTGTGTCCCTCTTGTCCCAGTTACCTAGCCTGGTGACGCTTCTATTCAAATTATCCATGAGTAAATACTGACTGCAGACCTCTTAAATCTACAAGATTACTCTTTCTATTACCTTGGAGGAAGGGATGTTTCTAACCACTGTTCTTTATCAACCTGCCTGGATTCATAAATTCACTGTTGTGTCGTTTCCTTGGGGACGCTGAGCCTTCAGTAGAGAGGTAACAAATACAAACTGTCTGGGAGTGAGGAGGAACATTCTTCAAGTGGAGCCTGGGGCAGAAGGTGCTGGCACAGGAAGTCGGGCCCAGGGTTGGGGGGCAGGGGAGAATCTCAGCCGCGTGTTCCGCTGCTGGGGGCAAAGGCAGGGTCTATGCCCGCTCCCCGATCTGCTGTTTTCTGTGACTTTTCTTCTCTAATCACACTATACCTCCATTTTGCAAGTTAATTTTTAAAAAAATACAAAACTGAAGATGGTGGTACTTTAAGATGGGAGTCTGTCAACCTCATTTTCCAGCAAATTGATAAACTTAAAAAAAATACAAAACAGAGAAAGTTCTCATTAAGAGCCTGAAAAAAGCTCCGAAGGTAGTGATTTATATCTATTGTATTACATTGGACGATTGAGGGTCCAGAGACCAAGGTGACTGCCCTTTTGTAAGTCACCAAAGGGCTGTGCTTAGTATCTGCATCACACAGGTTCTGGCACCCACAGCTGACATTCCTGCTAAAACCTCACTCAGGCAGTTTGTCAGCCACCCACCTACATCTTGTCTTTCTCAGCCCTTTCAATTCTCTGCCTCCAGGGGGTCTTTTTTCTTCTTGCTACTGGGCATTTCCTTCTATCATGTGCAAATCGATCTGATTATTTAAAATGTCACTCCTGCCAAGGAGGTGTACATAAGAGGATTTCTACAGAGGATAAGGAACGATCTGCTTATTTCAAATGTCACTCCTGCCAAGAGGTTACATAAGAGGATTTCTACAGAGAGGAGAGAATCCGCAATGGGAGGGTTGCAGGCGTTTTGGCATCTCGAGTGCTGGGAAGGGTTTGGAGACTTCACAGCAGTGGGACCTCTCAGAGCTCAGAGCTCAGGTGATTGTTGTGTCTGGTGCTAACAAGCCCACCCTTTTCTGATAGCTCATTCGTGCTGCTGTCATTAAAATCACCGCATTTTATATGTATATTTTAATATATTTCTATCTATCTATGTATCTCCACGTTTGGGGTTTACATGGCTCCACCTCCCCCAACTAAACTGAGAGCTCTCTTGAGGGCTGCCTCATTTATCCTTCAATCCCCAGTGCCTGAAAAATAATAGAAACAGAATTATGTGTTGAGTAAATGAATAGTCCATTTGTACATCGGTCAACCTATTATAGTTTGTTAAGCTTTTTTGTTGCACAATTTTTCCATTTTGATTCAATTATGAAATAATTTCCCCCAAATCTTAATTGTATAACAGCCAATTAGAAAAGGATGAGAATCTACAAGTTAAGGGAGGAGAAATGTAAATTTAAATTATTTTTTAAAAACCGTTTGGTAATTTCAGCACTTGCAATTGGATCTTTCCTATCCTAGCAGGCTATAAGTCACTGTGAAGCAGTTTCATAAGGACCATTTGTGATTTTGCGGTTTTATTTTGAATTTGACTGTTAAGTCATAACATTGTATTATCACTCAGAGAATTCTTAGGTATGGAAGTGTTGCATATTCAGGTTACGTTTATTTATACTCACAAGAAATTGGTTTTCACTTTCTTTTTAAAGAAAACTGAACTGAAGAAAACGGTGTTTTACTCAAGAAGAGTGCTGGGCCCGGATGACCTCAGAATGAATTGGATTGTGGCGTTCACAAGAAAATCTTAGTTTGTGATGATTACATTGCTTTTTCTTGTCCAGTAGTTTGGTTTGTGTACATAAATACATACATATTTTGCACTACACAAATGATAACATTTTAAGGACTAATATCACTGATACTTGAATAATCAATTTCAACTAGGTTATAAGTCGCATACATAGATTTACCCTACCCTTGAACTTGAAGGACATTAAATTATTAATTATCGTTTGGTAACACGTTTACCTGATTATCACCCATAGAGAAATATAAGCTGCTTTTCCAAGGCACAGTTGTGATAATGAGATCAGATTTATAAGTGGGTATTTTTAATTTTCTAAATTAAATACAAGAAAGAATGCAAACCAGGAGTGTATTTCAAATGACATTAAATCAACTTTATATCTTATTCACTCAATTGCCATGCCAAGTAGTAGAAAACTGCTGGAAGAATCTTCTTCATTTTGTGGGATGCCCAAGACCTTTTTTGGGCATTCGCAGCCCTGAGTTTGGTGTTCGGGCATCGTTACTAACAAGCAGAGCCCTCTGTAGTAGGCTTAGTTTTTACAAATGATTCACGGAAGTCACATAACCTGCTGATGGAAATGTTGAAGACTGGGCGTTATGTAGGTTTAAAAGTATATTCTGAGCCTGCAAATGATTGATATGATTTTTATTCAAACATGTACATTTATTCCTTTGTAATCATTTTTCTTTAACTGAGGATCTCTAGTGTCTGCTTCCTAGGGTGCTTTGAAATATAAAATGAAAACCTATTTATACTGTTTTTACAAAGGTCAAAAAAGAAACAGAAGAAAATCACTTTTCTGCAACTGGTGAACTATATAGACTGGACTCTTAACCTCTTAGTGCCTCAGTTTCTCCTTCGGGTTACAATATTTTAGATATACCTACTTTGCAGGGGTATTGGAAGGATTCGCAAGCTCGTAGGCCACGTGCTTCCACATGAATAAGGCCTGACCAACTGATGGAAGTGTAAGTCCCTCTACCCCACCTCTCACATTTAAACCAAAAGGAAGGCTATAATTTAGATCCTTGAAGACTTTGTTTGGAAAATCATTCTTGTATATCTTCTAAAACTCCCTGCTCACTTAGATAGATGTACCTTGTGCTTCGAAGATTTCTTTGATTCAGATGCTTGTAACAAATAATTTTTAAGCAGTCTTGGTATGTATGATGTTGGGTTTAGCATCATGTATTCAGAGTGTTTTAAATAAGAGGGAAAGAATTACCCGTCTCTAATATTACGGGATGGTTCTTTGTTTGCCTGAAAAAAAAAGTATAAGAATATAATTTGCTTTTCCCAGACTTTTTTCCTTTTTTTTCTTTCATGTAACTTGGTGGTTTTTACTTTTGCATCCCATATTGATTAAAATTAGTCTGTCTAAAGGGATCTCCCAATATTTGTTTTTAAGTAACGGTCCTCTATTTAGAAAAAAAATGAAGGAAGTAACTGACTTATGTAAAAATAAAGTTTAGACCTGTGGATCACAGATATTTTCAAAAATTAGATATAAATCTGCTGTCAGAAAAGCTGGCTTTTCTCTTAATGTATAAATACATCAAATGCAAATTAAGAATGTAAGCAGTTGTGAATCATTACGAGCAGGAAGAGGTAACTAAATCCTAGGGATAACCATTTGGAACCATCCTGTTCCAAAGTCTTATTTTGCAGTTTGAAAAGCACTTTGCACACAGTTCTTGTATATAAAAGTAAAGATGTAATTATAGGGTATAGTGTTCTGCTTTGTTTAACAAGAACCTCATTTTAAATTTTAAAGTGACAGCTATGGTATTTTTTTAATGATCGACTTATTTTCTGTTTCTTTATTGTAAAACTAAGTTAAAAATAAAAGGTTAATGAGAAATGATATGGTTTTTATTACTTGTTGCTGTTAGTGCATTGATTATGTACTAAGGATCAAATGAGAATAAGTAGTAGGGATTCATAGAAAGTAATCATGACTGTTTCAAGATAGAGCCATGCTATTATATATAATTTGATAAAAATCAGAAACTAGGATGAAATTTAACTCATTTAATCTTCTGGTTGAGAATATTAGTGATCCAGTCAAAAATCTTAAGTTTCAGTTCTACCAAACAAGTAAGTTTTCCCCAGCCACTCAATGAACCCATCTTGACTCAGCCATCTTGAATACATGTTATTGGTCTTAGGTGGAAACTGGTGAGTTTTGTGTTTTTAATATACATCTATAACTTGCAACTTCTACAGCTAGTGATAAAAGTGATAGAAACTACTTCTATCATGTAAGATATCGGTGTTCTGTTGCATGTAACAGAAATCCAACTGCGGGGGCTCATGCAAATGTAAGTGGGTTTTTTCCTCCATGACAAGAAGTCTGGGGCCGCCACAGTGCCAACAGGAAGAGAGGCTCCTGTCTTTCTGTTCTACCATCGTTAGTGTGTGGCTCTTGTCTTCGTTCTTGCAAGGTGGCTGAGGCACATGCAGATGGCATGTGTGCAGTATAGGCGGGCAGAGTGCAGGGCAGAAGGCAATCCTAGTCGTATTGTGCCAGGTGATAAGGAGACAGTCACTTTCTTGACAGTCTCACACAGGAGACACCTTACATCTCACTGGCTAGAACTGGGTCTGATAATTATATCTTTGTCTACAAAAATATTATTTATTTAAAGAATAAAATCATTATATAGATACAATTTTATAAATATAATTTTGTCCATGTGTGGTAGGAAAGGCCATGTCTTTTGGCTTTTAATGCCTCCCTTTAAAAATTTTTTTGAAACAAGATCTTGGCCGGGCGTGGTGGCTCACGCCTGTAATCCTAGCATTCTGGGAGGCCGAGGTGGGTGGATCGTTTGAGCTCAGGAGTTCGAGACCAGCCTGAGCAAGAGTGAGACCCCATCTCTACTAAAAATAGAAAGAAATTATATGGACAGCTAAAAATATATATAGAAAAAATTAGACAGGAGGATCCCTTGAGCTCAGGAGTTTGAGGTTGCTGTGAGGTAGGCTGACGCCACGGCACTCACTCTAGCCTGGGCAACAGAGTGAGACTCTGTCTCAAAAAAAAAAAAAAGAAAAAGAAAAGAAACAAGATCTTGCTGTGTTGTCCAGGCTGGAGTATAGTGGTGTGATCACAGCTCACTGCAGCCTCAAACTCCTGGGCTCAAGCGATCCTCCTGCCTCAGCCTCCCAAGTAGTTGGGACTACAGGCATGCACCACCACAGCCAGCTAATTTTTCCTATTTTCAGTAGAGACGGGGTCTCACTCTTGGCTCAGGCTGGTCTCAAACTCCTGACCTCGAGAGATCCTCCCGCCTCGGCCTCCCAGAGCACCAGGATGACAGGTGTGAACCACCACGCCTGGCCTTTAGGGAACTCGAATCTTTTATAATGGGCCGTAAGCAAGCCTATACTTTACTCTGGAAAGAGACATTATTATATCAGACAGCAAGCATCCTGCCATTTACTCCAAAGGACGACACTCTCTTTGTCTTCCAAAGCTTTTCACTACACTCACATCCTTGAAACGATGGTCCAAAACAAAGGTCAGTCGCACTTCACCTGCATGACGTGTAGAAATGCACGAGAGCCATGGAGAATTGTCTCCCGTTACAGTCGTATGAGATCAGTGTTGCAGGATCCACATTATTAGGACACGTATAAACACTATTCACACCTGAGCAAGGTATTAAACTACGATCATTTTCTTTCCTGCACAGCTTTTTATTATTGCTGGAGTTAACGATCTTACTTTTTCATTTGCTTAGTTTTCCCTATACTTAACAATATTCAATCCCTAATTCTTTCCTGTTATCAAAAAAGAATCTGAATCTACAACATCTAAATTTAGACAATAAATCCCTTGTTCACAATGACTACCATTACAGCATGCCTTACTTGGTGGCTGAATGTCAGGTGACTATAGCTGCACTTGCTAGGTCTACAATAGTAAAGCGTGTTTGTAATTTTCCACTCAAGGGCACCGTCTTGTGTATTGGGAATAGGCTTATAGTTCATTTCTCCAAGTATTCAATCATCTTTCAAGGCCCTCTTAAGATTGATATCCTAGGTAGCCACTAAACAGCCTTGTTCCTTAAGCTGGCTCTGCTCATTCCAACTCTCCAAAGTCATCAATGTTAATCCCCGATACACAGGTGAGTCATCAGCAGCTCAGAGTTAAACCTGCCCAAGGCCTTTTAATGTGGCAGAGCAATGGTTTGAATAATTCGTATTTGATTCCAAAGCCTTTTTTCTTCCTACCACTTGAAAATATCATAAAACGACGATAGAGCATTCTTTGCTTTCACCTAATTTAGGGGAAAGATGTAATTCATATTAAATGAAGTTTTAACAACTGTATTTAAGATTTTATTAGAAGTGGTAACCATTAGAAGCATTAAATCTAAGTAGTTATTACTAAAACAAACTCAGTAAAACCATTAACTCATGGATTCAATTATATAGGACCAATTATAATGGTGTAACTAACTGCAACAGTTTTAAACTTGTACGTTTGTCAGCTACATTATACCAGGGCTCTTACTGGGATGGTAGTGGAAAGCAAAAACACTAAAGTCAATGTGCAGAAGGAACAATTATTTACTAGAATACTCACTCTATTGGCAGAAAACTTACAAATGGTGCATTTAAATTTGAACTTTGCTCTTTTAGGCGTTAAGTATGCTGAAAGCCTCAATGCATTTAAGATAAAACCTGTGAAGCTGAATCTTAGTGTGTGTGTATATATATATATATTTAAAAGAATGATGATGACAGATAATCTACTCGTTATATTTATTAAGCAATAATAAATTATTTTTTGGTTTTTTTAAGGATTAGTCTACATCTGATAACATTGCATTTTTAAAATAAATGACTATAAGATGCAAAGCATCACATTTTGTATTAAAATTGAACAAGCTATTCAAATTGCAAGATTATATTATACCTAACCCTTCCAGTACTACTTTAGACAAATGCACATCGTGCAGCAAACACCAATAGCAGTCAGGGAAAACCTTGACTTACTAAGTAAGCGAAAACAGTCCTTTTGTTTATTCTTTGTTCCCCAAAGGAGTTACACGACTGAGCAAAGGAATTTTCCGGCTGCATTTTTGCGGTCACAAAAGTGGCTTTAAATGACTGCCCTTGAGACAGCTGCTTTGGCAGGCGATCCTGTGCAAATAAATTACATGTGAATGAAACTGGATGATTATTTCGTTATTTTGACACCACACCGAACGGTGCACTGAAATCAACAGATAAGGAGAGAGAAAATCAAGGTCATGGCTCACTCTCTGGGTGGTGTTAGTGTCATTCTATTTTATTGATGCTTTAGTTTTCATAAAGTGCAGTGAACAAAATAAATAAGATGAAAATAAGCTTGGAAGATTTATAGACAGTTCTGAGATTAAGATAAATTACTGATTATATTCCTTATTGCCTTTTAACTCTGAAAGCTGTAACATGCATTAAAAGCACATTAACCCCAGTAAAATAATGATTTTCCCCCCTTAGATCAATCTAGTATGAAGGAGTATATAATTATGCAAGCTTATCCTATAATACAAGGTCCAACTAAAGGGAAGATTTACGTGCTATAGACTAAATCCAGATACGGTCAGGTGCTGGGCGTTATTCCTGGCTTCAAAGTAGGATGTATCGGTTTCCCCATCTGGCTGGGGTATGAAAGGCATGGTTTGGTGCTGCAGGTTTTCCCAGTCCACATCGCAGAAGAGAGGATGATGTTTCAGCTCTTAGGAAAAATACGAAACCAAACAATATTATGACACCACTCCCTAAGTAAGTACTGCTTTACAGGAATTAAAGAGAATGTCTCACCTACATCTTGCCGTACTTTATTATGCCAGTTTCACAGATGTTTCATGTCTGCGTCCCTAATGGTCACATATTTCACAAAGGCACACACTGTACCATTTTGCATATCACTTGGCTTATGACAGGAGCCTGCTTTGTCCTTGTCAAATGAGTGAACGAATGATTTGCCTTCACAGCAGCCTGTCTGTCTTCTCCCATGATCCCTGACTCCAGAGAAAAGAGTGTGGCCAAGTTGTTGTTCCCTGATAAACCTTCCATACCGCTGATCTTCCATGATTTATGCTCCAATTCTCCTTCCGAGGCCTTGCTGCCTGTTTATGCCCTGCACGCTTGGCACTGTCTACTGCCCTAGATAACCTGAGCCTGCAGCTCACCCTCCACCCATGACTTCACTCCCTACACTCCACCCTTGTCCTTCATGGTGATTTCAACATACACACTGATGACACTTCTGACACCTTCTCTTCCTTGGTTTCACTGACTTGCGTCTGTACAACAGTGATGTCTAGACTACATCTGGAAGCTTTATTTTTTTATTTTTTATTTTTTTTTTTTTTTGAGACAGAGTCTCGCTGTGTTCCCTGGGCTAGAGTGCCATGGCGTCAGCCTAGCTCACAGCAACCTCAAACTCCCGGGCTCAAGCAATCCTTCTGCCTCAGCCTCCCGAGTAGCTGGGACTACAGGCATGCGCCACCATGCCCGGCTAATTTTTTTCTATATATATAATTTTAGCTGTCCAGATCATTTCTTTCTATTTTTTGTAGAGATGGGGTCTCGCTCTTGCTCAGGCTGGTCTGGAAGCTTTAAATCACAGACCTGCTCTGCTTTTAAGAGCTGAAACTTCGCTCACTTCTTTACCATTCTGTTACCTGTCCTCGTTCCTATTTCCTTCTACCTACTAAAATAAAAATATACTGTTGACGACACTGTGATATTTAGTTGCTAGACACAGGCTCCCCCCGCCTCAACCCCTCGCTTCATAAGGCAACAATAAAAATATTGGCAAACAAGAAGTGACACTTATGGTAGTAAATGGTTCCCCCCACACAAAGGACCCAAATCTAAGGAAAATACTGGAAGAAGACTACACAGACAGGAAAGAATTGTGTATCTGTATTGGGAGTGACGTGTTGGAAGATCAATATGTCTACAAGTGGGTTTTCCCCTAAACTAAAAGACTGGTAGAAAAAGGGATAAAATAGCAAAAACAATTCACATATAGAGAATTTGTCTCTTAATGTTCTAAATAAATAACTGAGCATGGGTTACTTTAAAAACTATAATACGATAGAAGAGCAGTTCGCATCTGGGTGATTTCTGCCCCCCAAAGGATATTTGGCAGCGTTGGGAGACATCCTTGGTTGCACCACTGTCGGGGCACGTAGTGGGTAGAGACAGGGATCCTGTTAAACACCCTAAATGCACAGGACAGTCCCCATAGCAAAGAATTATGTGGCCTCAAATGCCAATTTTGCCAGAGTTGAGAAACCCTTCTTTAGAACATGGCTATTATATACTGTAATTTGCTCAAAATAAATGATGATAGAAGAAAGATGTTCTTATCAAAGACATTGCAGATTTTTGTTTCTTTAATGAAATAATTTACACAGTGAAGGAGATGATAGGTGATTCTTCAGTTAAAAAACTGCTGCTTCAACACTTAGACTAAATTAGAATTCCCTTGTGGATTCAGTTGTTCTAAAAATTTTTGTTTTCTTTATTTTTTTGAGACAAGGTCTCGCTCTGTCACCCAGGCTAGAGTACAGTGGCATCATCATAGCTCACTGCAATCTCAAACTGTGCTCCAGTGATCCTCCTGCTCATGTAAGTGTCTTGAGAAAGCTAGAGCTCAGTTCTCAAATGTCTGCTCCTTCCCTTTACACGGGTTTCTGCTCAAATCACCCTCTCCACAGAGGTCTTCCTGACCACCCTACCCCCCAAAAATCTCCTGCCATCACTTTGCGTCCTCTCACCCTGCTTTATTTTCCTTCCAAGTATTTACCACTACATGACATCATGTTATGGCTGCAATTTGTTTACTGTCTTTCTTTCCACTAGAATGTAAGTTCCAAATGGATAGGGGTTTTAGTCTAGTTCATTCCCAGTACCTGAACATTGCTTAGTACCTAGAAGCTACTCAATAGGATCCGTTAAATCAATCAACAAACTTATTGATCTTGTTAGAGGGAATACCTAGAAGCTGATGCAAATGGCATATTTCTAAAGCCCATTTTCCTAAGTACACCCTACTTTCCATGGAAATGCATTTTGAGACATAATGCTTATTTCTCTCTATATTATCACACTATGTCACAGACGGGACTTTAAGGCAGTTGCTAATGAGTTTACTAGAGTTTCACAATAGGGTTTAACATGCTCCTGCATTGAGAAAAGCATCAAATGGTTTATAATGTACCAAATTTGTCTTATCTGACAACCTGGGACCTGGTACATTTGTCAATGAATAACAGTATCAAAAATGAAGCAGTAAGAAATTACAGAACAATAGGTTTTCATAAAAAGATTTCCTGTATTTGTAGATGGTTAACTTTGTCAGGTTTGAAAAACCCAAGACGCTGACATGATAAGATCGTTTTAGGCAACTGCTTGAGATTAATAAAATTCAATGTGTGAATATAGTATTGCAAATTGACCACATTTAATTTTGTTCCCTAACATGTGACACATTGACTTTTATTGTAGAATAAAGACAAATATATCAACGCATACCTAGAGGGCAGAAATAAACTAAATTATCTTTTTACCAAGTTAGCAGTCAGACTATCTGTAGTATTACATTGGAATACTACATACCTGATATTATACTTTTATTAATATTCACCACTTGGAACAAATCAAGGGTAAAAGAGTTTAGTAACCCAAAGTCTCACCTTTCATTCCAGCTCTCTTTGTATCATCAATGGTTAAAAGTATTTCTACTGCACTTTGAGCATTATCAGATAACTTTTCTTCACCTTCTGGCCAAGGGATATCTATATAAATAGAAATATACAAATAAGCTTGTTAATCGCTGCTCAAAATAATAATACTTAGAGATAAATGACTCTATCTTTTTTTTTTTTTTTTGAGACAGAGTCTCGCTCTGTTGCCTGGGCTAGAGTGCCGTGGCATCAGCCTAGCTCACAGCAACTTCAAACTCCTGGGCTCAAGCGATCCTCCTGCCTCAGCCTCCCAAGTAGCTGGGACTACAGGCATGTGCCACCATACCTGGCTAATTTTTTCTATATAATTTTAGTTATCCAGTTAATTTCTTACTATTTTTTTTAATAGAGACGGGGTCTCGCTCTTGCTCAGGTTGGACTCGAACTCCAGACCTCGAGCGATCCTCCCACCTCGGCCTCCCAGAGTGCTAGGATTGCAGGCGTGAGCCACCGAGCCCGGCCGACTCTATCTTAATAGAAGAAAAAGAATCACCTCTTTTCAAAATATTCTGGAATACTTGCTGTGGTGTTTCATCATTGAAAGGGGGAATTCCTGTTAGAAATTCAAACAAGCAAACTCCAAGTGCCCACCAGTCCACTGCAGGACCTGTAATTTAAGAGAAAATAGCGAAACTTACATTTTCTACGAATGTTGGATCAACTGAAACCTTCATATGTAGATATTTGGGCATAATCAAGGCAGTCATTGCCTGTGGCTTTCTTCTTAAGTACAAAAACCCAAATTATCTCCATTTAGGGAATGTGATAAATCTTTTCCTCTATATTTTCCAGGAAGTTTAGATTAGCAATTATACAGCTAATTAAAAAAAAAGATAAAGCCATCTTTTTCATTTATTAATAACTGCTGATATTCTGGATACCTTATGTGTTCTAAATCTGAAAACATAACCAGGGAGCGCATTTAACCTGAGAATATTCTCTAAAATTGTCAGACTACTTCTCAATTTCACATCAGGAAACAGTAATATTTCCATGGTTATTCTGTATCCTAGACAAGGTATGAGATGAAGCAGCAACATTTATATGAATTGGAGATAATCTGGTAACTGGGGAAAGCCTTAATTACAGAGCATTTTTTTTTTGTGTGTGTGGTTCCTTTTTGTTTTGTTTTTTTAGAGACAGGGTCTCACTCTGTTGCCTGGGCTGGAGTGCTGTGGTGTGATCACATCTCACTGTAGGCTCAAACTCCTGTGTTCAAGAGATCCTCCTGCCTCAGCATCCCAGATAGCTAGGATTACAAGCACCCATCACCACACCTGGCTAATTTTTAATTTTTTTG
Organism: Eulemur rufifrons; assembly: GCF_041146395.1. Classification (NCBI taxonomy): domain Eukaryota; kingdom Metazoa; phylum Chordata; class Mammalia; order Primates; family Lemuridae; genus Eulemur; species Eulemur rufifrons. The sequence goes on from NC_091007.1 coordinate 18,489,208, forward strand.
TAGCTGGGGGTCTTGCTATGTTGCCCAGGCTGGTCTAGAGCTCCTGGGCTCAAGCGATCCTCCAGCCTCAGCCTCCGAAAGTGCTAGGATTACAGGCATGAGCCACTGCACCTGGCCTACACAGTGTTTTAATGTGGCTTTATTCCTTTTAAGAACATAGAGGGATAAATTATTTTAACAAAGAATATTGACTTAAACTATGGCTTGAAGAGATAATTAGGAGATAAGTCTCAATAAACAGGTAAAACTGATTTCTAAATAACATCTTTATTGGATGTGATATTTATATACAAAGATGTTTTGAATGATTATATTATTTTTTTAAAATATATGCCATGGAATACAAAGATGATTATTTTAAATATGACTTTATAAACTGGTTTATACTTTTGTTTACTTCGGTCTACAAATAAAGTATTTCCTAAACAAAGGTCAATTTTAGTTCAGACACGGTTAACTTCAATAGAAATTAAGATCAGGAATTCTACTTTGGTGCTAAATTTGCCTATAAATTACTCTTTAGTTTCACCAAAAATTCATTGCTGTGGTTAAGCAACTGCCACCATTCCATTTTAAAACAGGTAGGAAAGCACTGTGGAATCTGGCGTTAGGAAAAATGCTGCATGCGTTCAGAGCACCCTTTCACCTGCAAGCCACATAAGCCCGTTTCCCCTTTAAGGAGCATAAGGTGCCGATAGTCTATAGGCTTCTATTTCTATCAGAATCACCATAAAAACATACAGACCGCTTCAGTTAGTAGGCCTTTTAAGCAGTACTGAGAAAGAATTATGCCTTTCCAGTGGATTAGATAACATAACCAAATAACAGAAAAGTAGAGGAAAATCAGGAAAAAACACCTTTTTATTTATTTTACTTAGGTTAGAAATTAGGACCCTTTTCCCAGCTCAGCCCACATATACTCGTGTTAAAAAAAATCCATGATTTCTCCATGGATATGTCACACATACCCATATTCTTAAGTCAAAGTCTAATGAGATCACGTACTGTGATAAATCTTAATAATTATAATATATTTTCTTAGCCAGAGAAAAAGAACAGATTTGTTTTACATTACTGGCTTTTAATTCAAAACTCATTCCTATAATTTATAGGGATATATTAATATTGTTATTATTTTCTAATGATAATGAAATTAAAATATTAGAAAATCCAAGCCCTTTTGTAGTTGCTAATTTTAATATTTTTATCAAGACTATTTCCTCTTATAATAAAAAATACTGGATCTTCACTCTATGCTACCATTATAAAAATGTCACATGCCTACATTTCTTTGTACAGAAGAACCATCTCTCTCGATGTCTTCCTGCTCAGAAGACAAAAGACAGTTCACTTTTGTATCTTATAAGTGAGCCAATGGAAAAATAGGTTTTTTATGCAATGTGATCTAGTTATACTTTGACTGTTTAGTTTAATGTGCTTTGCCATATCACTTTATAGAGAGACTCACTCACCGGAAGTCAGAAATCCTGCATGTAAGAAAACAGTAGTTAAATACATTGTATTAAAATTATGAGTTCATTTTCTCATCATTCATTGAACTAGGCACTAGGTATCTGTGTCAGATATAAAGAATATCAAGACGATTAAGAAAAAGCTTTTCCCAAGAAGAAAATAGCCTATTCTGGGAGAGACAATACAGATACAGATAATTTTAACACAATGTTAAAAAAATGCTGAAACAAAAATATGCACAGGAAGTTATGGAAACTCAGGAGAAAACCATGAAGGGCATCAGGGAAGTCAGGGTCAAGCCTCAGCAGGTTGTTTGGCTGAGGTAGCCAGATGTCCCACTACAACAGCAGCAAGACCCTGTAAAATCTTTAAATTTGAAGTCTACTTTCAAACTGTACCCTAAGTTAGAGATATGCAAATTATAATATAGGAAATGAGCTAGCAAATCTGTGGCTTAGCAAAAGAGGCATTATATAAAAATCAGTTAAGTGCTCATAGGAACTTACTTTGGCTAATTGAGAAAGGGGAATTTTTTTTTTTTTTTAATAGGGTCTTGCTCTGTCACCGGGGCTAGAGTGCAGTGGCGTCATCATAGCTCACTGCAACCTCAAACTCCTGGGTTCAAGCAGTCCTCCAACCTTAGCCTCCCAAGTAGCTGGGACTATAGGTGCACGCCATCACGCCTGGCTAATTTTTCTTTTTCTTTTCTTTTTTTTTTGTAGAGATGGGGTCTCACTCTTTCTCAGGCTGGTCTGGAACTCCTAGCCTCAAGCAACACTCCCCCTCAGCCTCCCGGAGTGCTAGGATTATAGGTGTGACCCACCACGCCAGCCAAAAGAGGGAATATTAAATGTGTTCAATTCCAATATTGTACAGATTATTAACAATAGTTACTCAGGGCTTCCAAGGAATTTGCGAGTGCTATGTAGAAGGCAAAAAACACACTGTGCTCTTCAGAAATTTTCTTAATCTTTTGTAGTGGAGATAAATACAACAATAATTATAACACAGTCAGAATGGCGTTAAGTTTTAAACAATTTCTAATAAGATATAGACGGGAATAATTCTTAGCAGTTGATCAAGGGATGTTTTATAGAAGAGGTGACATTTGAACTGATGAGGAGAGGAGAAGAAATTTGACTGGAGGATGCTTGAAGACTGGCTTTGCTCCACTAAGGCAAAACACATGTACAAAATAAAGACCTGAAAATTAAATGTATTTCATTAATAAATGGAATGGAAACATAAGACATATAAAGAGATTGTTGGCCAGGCATGGTGGCTGACACCTGTAATCCCAGCACTTTGGGAGGCTGAGGTGGGAGGATCGCTTGAGGTCAGGACTTTGGGATAAGCCTGGGCAACATAAGGAGACCCCATCCCTACAAAAATAAATAAATAAAGAGATTCTTTGAGAGATGAGGCTGGTGTGAGAACTGATAGCCAAAAATGTCATGATCAGTAATTTGGATTTCAGTTAGCAGCTACGAGGGAGTAGCCACTGTCATATTTTGAAGAGGGAGGCAGAATGAAACATGTTACCGTTTAGGAAGAAAAATCTGGTGGCAATGATTATTGAAAATAGAATGGAGGCCGGGCGCGGTGGCTCACGCCTGTAATCCTAGCACTCTGGGAGGCCGAGGTGGGCGGATCGTTTGAGCTCAGGAGTTCGAGACCAGCCTGAGCAAGAGCGAGACCCCATCTCTACTAAAAATAGAAAGAAATTATATGGACAGCTAAAAATATATATAGAAAAAATTAGCCGGGCATGGTGGTGCATGCCTGTAGTCCCAGCTACTCGGGAGGCTGAGGCAGTAGGATCGCTTGAGCCCAGGAGTTTGAGGTTGCTGTGAGCTAGGCTGATGCCACGGCACTCACTCTAGCCCGGGCAACAGAGTGAGACTCTGTCTCAAAAAAAAAAAAAGAAAATAGAATGGAGTTGAAGAGACCAGATAGAAGGCCATTAAAATAATGAAAGAGAAAGATGAGGTCTTACAGAGACCAGAGACAAGAAAAGGAGGGGGGCAATGCTGCAGGGATCTTATTAGCTGGATGTAGGGACAACTGTGTCACCATGAAGATGGTGGAACTGAGATAGGGAACAGAGGAAGAGCAAGCTGGACAACAAGTCCAGTTTTGATACAAAACATCTGAAATGCTAAGTAGAATACTGAGAAAACTCACTAATATTAACAGAATACTGGGTAGGCAGATTGGCCGTGTATCTGCTGCCTAGAGGAAGTCAGGATTAGAAACAGAGATTTTGGGAATCCTCAACTTGGAGGTGACAACCGAAGTCATGGGAGTGATGACATGAACAGAGAGCATGTGTAGGAAAGAGGGTCAAGGGCAGAATCTCGAAGAACTATATTTAGAAGAGACAAGGAAGGAACTGAGGAGCAGCAAAAGAAGTCAGAGGAATAGACTTAGATTTGACAATAAGGACGTCCTTGGTGCCCATTAAGAACTATTTCAGTCAAAGAGTAGAGGTAACGGTCAGATTGCCAGAGCAAAAATAATCAGGCAAAGAAAAGAGGCAACCTTTGAGAAGTTTGGCATGGGGGGAAGACAAGGGTGGAAACTTATTTTCGGGTTGAGGATAAAAGCCAGCAAAGAAAGAAAAACAGAAGAAGGGGTGTGAGAGGTAGGATGGGCAGGATGAAACTGATGATCATGAAAAAAGCCCAGAGAAAAAGGAGTGAGTAACGTCCGTATGTAGGAGGGGTTCATATCATGAATTGAATTGTGCCCCCTCCCAACAAAAAGGTATGTTGAAGTCCACAACCCCCATACCTCAGAAGGTGACTTAGTTGGAAGTAGGGTTGTTGCAAATGTAATTAATTAGGTTAAGATGAAGACACACTGGAGTAGGGCGGGTCCCTAATCCAATATGACTGGTGTCCCTATAAGAAGTCAGTCACGTAACGGTGGAGACACAGGGAGAACAACAGCAAGTCGAGAACAAGAAAGACAGCAGCAAACCAACAGCGAGACCAGGCAAGGAAGGATTCCCCCCCAGGTTTCAGAGGGAGCGTGGCCCTGCCCACCCTTGACTTTGGACTTCTGCCTTCCACAACTATGAGGTAATGAAGTTTTGTTTTGAGCCACCTAATTTGTGGCTCTTAGTTATGGCATCCACAGGAAATGAATGCAGTTCATTTCAGAATGTGGGAAGGGAAAATTTTTCAGAGACAGAAAGGGAACAAAAGAAGATAGGTGAAAATGCCATCTTGTAATTCTTTCCTTACATTCCGTTTCGAAGGATGGTTCATTTCGAGTTTGACCCTTCTGGTGGGAAGATAAGTGAGAATAAGTTCGAAACAGCAATAGGCTTCTGCAAACTGAACGGAAGTTTAGGCCCAACAGTGTAGTGCTGAACCCAAACTATTACAGACCTGAAGAAACAATTAGAACAAAGATAATACACGGGGTACGGGGCAGGGGGCTTCTCTGGATCATTGAGGCTGAACCAGACAGCAAAGGACAAGTGGCTGCATGTCCTTCAGTCTTTTATATTCAGAGACTAGATAGCCCCGGCCATTTCTATTTTCTTTTCCTACCATGAATGCTATACACATGAGAAAAGAATACTGCATGAGTTGATTTTCTTTTCCCTTAGGTAATGTTCATACCAAAGAAACGTAAGACGTTTTACCTCAAAAGATAATGTAGCCACACATAACACTGTAAAAACTCCAGACGCGCTGCCTTACCGTGGGCCCTGCCTAGTAACAGCTCAGGAGCGAGGTAGTCGGGGGTTCCCAGGATTCGCCCATCATCAGCGGGGGCTGCCCCTCTTCTCACGCTCTTTGGAGTTCGGTATGGAGTGCCTGGCTTGATCTGACCTGGGGTGTGCTAATTCAAGAAGAGTTTAAGAGACAACGAATACTTTAATTCCTTTACAATGAACAGCAATGCTAAAACAAGCAAACAAAGCTAGATCACAGGCTGGTAGGCATAAAAGGTGTACTCAAATCCTTGATCAGTTTTGAAAATGGACTCATAACTAGTTATAACTATGAAAAAGTCCTTATGGCCAATGAAGTTTAATAGCTTAGATAGCATTGATTATTTCAATAAGATCTGGGTATGTACGAAACAATGAACAAATGTGCAAGTAAAATGTCTCGATAGCATGGATTAATATAAGCTTAAGAACAGCCACTCGGCAGGCTATGTCTGATAAATGATTGATTAGCATAATATGTAAGATAGAACTAAATAACAATAACCCCTTAAACTAAATGGTATTTAAAAGTTTTTAGGATTATCTGTTGTTTCACAACAGGGGGACGGGTACCATTATCCCCTATAGACAGCTGGAAAAACAGGGTCTGAGGTTAGGGGACTTCCAAGTCCCTTAGTAAGTCCTTGATAGAAAACCCAAGTCTCATAACCTAAATCCAGGGTTTACACTTTACATATTATAAGGTCTCTCCAAAGGAAGAAAAAAAATGAAACTTTGGGTTGGTAAAGGTTTAGAAAATAAAAACAAGAGTTGAAATGTATATTTTTCAACTTTTTTTTCTTTTTTGAGATAGTCTCGCTACGTCACCCTGGGTAGAGTGCAATAGTGTCATCATAGCTCACTGCAACCCCACGCTCCTGGGCTCAAGCCATCCTCCTGCCTCAGCCTCCCCGAGTAGCTGGGACTACAGGCGTGTGCCATGACACCCAGCTAATTTTACTATTTTTTTTTTTTTTTTTTTTTAGTAGAGACAAGGGTTTCGCCCAGCCTCAACTTTTTTTCTAAAAAGAAAAGAGATTATCTAAACATGTCCTTAAAAGGCAGTAAGGTAGAGTGGACTTTAATTTTGTATCTCATCGTATCGCTAGATCAAGTGACAATATGTGACTGTATTTTCTTCAAAAAGTATATAGAGCTACACAAATATTATAGAAGGCAGCATTGTAGTTAAAAATAATAAATATAATTACTATCAGCTTTACCTTTCTGCACGAAAACTTCCAACAATCCACAGATTCTCAACAAAGAGAACAAAACTATATGATTACTACCACATAGTCTAGGTGAGAGGCAAATGTCTGTCTTCATAGTTCACTTCCCAGAATCCAAAGAACAAGGTATTAGAAAGTTACGATATACCTGATACAGCATATAGGATCTTCTTTTCTGAGTAGGGGTGATGGCCATGGGATACGAGCCACTGTAAGCACATGAAATCTCCATTGCATCTAAAGAAGTAATGTTCATTTTGGATGGTTCTGAGTTATGGGATGCATTAATATGACTGTTGAAACTTCGAAAAGCTACAGCATTTCTTTTAGAGCTTAACGTTTTCAATACCACCAAAGAAGGAGCTAACATTTTTTGGTTACTGTCCTGAACAGAAGGGTTCTCAACACCTTTTGGCAAGGTATTTTCTTGGCAGCCTGCTGATACGATAATGAGATCTTCAATATTTGATTCTTCAAAGGAGAACTCTTTGATGTTTTTATCTGGATCTAAGGACTGCCTTTCTAATGGACTTTCCATTATAGAAATTCCAGGTAAAGATGAATCAGAGTTCATATGAACACTTGGAGCTCTATCATCGTCAGAACATAGAAAGCTGGAACTTAAGTAGTCCTTATTATTTTTTTCACAATCTTCATCCAGTTCACACATAAGGTTTTTTGCTATCATTAGTATAGGTAATTTTTCTGGTGTTTGCTGTTTATCAGTAAAAGAAGTGACAATGTTTTCCTTATTAGCACAGTCATTTTGTTGACTTCTATGTACTGACAGCTTAAGGTCCTGGACTTCCGCTGTTAAACCTGTACCTGGATCTTCATAACAAACCATCATTTCATTACTGTGTTTATACTCTACACAATGTTTTTTATTCTGTATAATTTTCTGACAAGGACTGGAGTCAACCAACTCAAAATTTCTTTTTAAACTTCTTTTCCCAAGGAGCTCTTCAGACATACCATCAGAATCTACAGCCCACTGATGTGACTGTCTTGTGTCAGTGGCTGTATTTATATTATTTACATCCAGTTCTCTTGCTTCCCAAGAAGCATCTCCAGAGAAGCACTTTTTAGCAAGGTTTACACAAGAGCTTCCAGCGGCAGGAATGGTGCTGCAGTCATGAATGGGAGAAAGGGCTAACTCAAGATCCTTTCTGTAGAAACTTTTGGTTTCGATGGCATTTGTAGATGTTGCACATAAATTTTCAACTGTATTCGAACTCACTGTAGAGCCCAGTGCCTCGTCACTTTCCTAAGAGGGGAAAAAATACTTTTTTCAGTTATATAAACCTGAGACTCTTTGACCTTTTAACCATCGTCCACTAAGGTAGGATGAATGACCCCATAAACTAGCATGCTACCTATTTCCACTTGCAAATGGAACAAATAGACAATAACAGAGAACTAAAAAGCAATATAAACAATTATAGTATAAGCTCATATACATTATTTTGAATGAAACACTGGTCTGAAATTTAAATCAATTATCTATAATATTTATTTTTGCACATATAGGAATAACATCCACCGGGTGTCGGGCAGATGGGACAGGGGGCGGGGGATGGGTGTATACATACATAATGAGTGTGATGTGCACCATCTGGGGGATGGATACACTTGAAGCTCTGACTAGGGGGGAGGGGCAAGGGCAATATATGTAACCTAAACATTTGTACCCCCATCATATGCTGAAATAAAAAATAAAAATAAAAAAATTTACCTATAATATTTATTTTGATAGAGTAGTACATGTTACTCAAACAGGACAAATTAATAGGCAACCTACTTAGGCAAATTTGGGGGTAAGACTACATTATGTATATATCTGCTTTGCAATAAGGGTGTACATGATTCTGTTTTGAATAGTAAAATGCACAGGGCTTGAAGTCTAGTCAATGAAAAATTATAGACCAAAAATATTGTTATTGTAAACATGCTACACTTCACACAAGTATAATAAAACCAAGCTGATAAGGATTCAGTTTAACTAATGGTAATTTATAATTATGAACCCAAAATAGTAGGAATTAAAATCCATTGTCAATAAGATGAACTGATGATGCATTAATAACAAAATGCTTTTATCGGAAACTGAATTCCAACTATCTGCAGGAGCTCACGTGCATTAACAGCTTTGTATGTAATATTGCAAACCGGTACATGGTGACCAGGATTTTTACAATCTTTCTCAAGTAGAGTGGGTCTTCAGTAAACTCTCATAGTGCCTATTTTTGATGTGTGAATATCGAACTTTCTTAACTATCATTAACTTAGGAATATACATAACAGCAAAAAGGAAATTCTTGACTTACAACTCACTGATCTGCAAGCACAGAAAATGATGCATTTGGGGATCAGTATAAGGCTTATCAGAGAGCCCCTCATGGTCAGTTATCACTCCTCTGATCGTAACTTGAGGAGCACTGGGATAATCCCACCATTGACTTGCTCAGGGGTGTAGAAGTGGGAAGAAGTAAAGCTGTATATAAAATGAAATAGTATACAATATGCTTTCTTCAATAGGAAAGAGGTGTAATAATAGTACTAGTGAAAATCTCTTTATCCTGCTGCATGTATTACCTATACTACAGACTACAAAGGGAAAAGGAAAAAAGAGTGAGAAACTCTGCCTTAACTAAAAGTTAATTTGGGCCAGGCACAGTGGCTCACGCCTGAAATCCTAGCACTCTGGGAGGCCGAGGCGGGCGGATCATTTGAGCTTGGGAGTTTGAGACCAGCCTGAACAAGAGCAAGAGCGAGACCCTGCCTCTACTAAAAATAGAAAGAAATTATATGGACAACTAAAACTATATATATATATATATATATATATAAAAATTAGCTGGGCATGGTGGTGCATGCCTGTAGTCCCAGCTACTCGGGAGGCTGAGGCAGGAGGATTGCTAGAGCCCAGGAGTTTGAGGTTGCTGTGAGCTAGGCTGACACCACAGCACTCTAGCCGGGGCAACAGAGTGAGACTCTGTCTCAAAAAAAAAAAAAAGTTAATTTGACCTTGCTCATAAAATACAAATAAATCCTATTACTAAAATTGAGAAGCAAATAGAATCCAAATTATTTTATCAAATAGAAGATTTATTCTTATTTATTTACTTTTCTGAAGAGACAGGGATCTTACTATCTTGCCCAGGCTAGATTTCAATTCCTGAGCTCAAATGATCCTCCTGCCTAAGCCTCCTGAGTAGCTGGGACTACAGGCATGCACCACTGTGCCTGGCTAAAAATGGCAGATTTATTTTTTGTGTATTAACATTATTCTAATCTTACATTATTTTATCAGTATTCTATGAAGAAGACCTTATTATAATTTTAAATTTTAGTTCCTAAAGCCTTTAATATCTATTACCTCTAATAATTTTTTAAAAAGCAAAAGCAAAATATGTAAGTTAAGTGAAATAACTTTAAGTAAATCCATTCATCTGGCAAGCAATCTCCTCAGAATAGATATTTTTAAAAGCACACTCACATTACCTTTGTGGCCTAAAAGTAATTTCTGATCTAAAAGTTACCAATCCATTAAATAAGAAACTGGTAGAAAACAGTATAGAAGGAGGTAGTATGAGTTTTAAAGTGATATAGGTTAAAAACAAAACAAAACAAAATCAACAAGCTAATGTCTATAACATGTAGGAAATTTAGATGCCTAGAAGCCAAACATTTACTATCAATTTACTACAAGAATTTCAATCAGGCAAGAACAATTTCACAACTGAATGAGAAATGAAATGTTTCAAAAGAATTTAAGAGAATGCATAGGAAAATGAGAAATTTTTGAAAATACCTTGACTGCCATACATGTAACGATTTCATTTCCTTATGGAATTTATATGAAAAGGTGTAATATTTCTATCGTTCACTTTACATACATAATTGGTTTTGGGTAAGATAAATTTCCATCGAACCTGGCAATCCTTTTCCCATTTGGGACTGCTGTGGCACTCTGATTCCACACTGGATATGAAGGTGTGGGACTGACTGCTGGCACTGGACGTGGCCAGCCTTTTCCTAGACTGGAGTAGATTAGAAGTTAGACACTTCACAGGTATTCCTGGGTTAGAGGCGAGTGTTTCAAGACCTGTTAGGAAGACAAAATGTTGAAGCTTATGTCACAGCTTTCTTAGTTCTTTGTTGACCTTGAATCTTTACAGATAATTAGGTAGAGTATTAGGTATTGCATAACAGAACTATTTCTACATAGTAAACACTATTCAGTCCTCAAGGATGGCTGCAGGTGCTTCTGGCATGTTTACCGTTATGTTTAGATACATAAAATTACAAACATAAATGCTGCTATGAAAGTTAGAACAAAATAAAATCCCATTAATATTTGTACAGTAAAAATGAGGACAAGTTGGGTGCGGTGGCTCACCCTTATAATTCTAGCACTCTGGAAGGCCAAGGCCAGAGGATGACTTGAGCTCAGGAGTTTGTGACCAGCCTGAGCAAGAGTGAAACCCCATTTCTACAAAAAAACAGAAAAATTAGCCAGGCGTGGCAGCATGCATCTGTGGTCCCAGCTACTCAGGAGGCTGAGGCAGGAGGATCGCTTGAGCCCAGGAGTTTGAGGTTGCTGTGAGCTACGCTGATGCCATGGCACTCTAGCCTGGGCAACAGAAGTGAGACTCTGTCTCAAAAAAAAAAAAAAAAAAGAATGACTAAGGAAGGTGCAATTATTTTTCCTGAAGAAAATAACATCTTCATATTTCATATTTTATCAGTCTTGTTTATCAAAGCTATGTATTTTTTTCAGCCATAGAATTTGACAGAAGAAATAGGACATTGAATTTGGAGGAAAAGGCTCACTAGACAGAGAATTATATTTGCAGTCAGGTCTTGCCTTACCCACTTACTAGTGTATAATTAAATATTGTTAAATATTAGTTTTCTCATTTGTGAAAAGGAGGCAATACTACATGTACATCCTAGGTATGCACAGATGTGTTGAGAACCGAAATCAAAATGAGGTAACATCTATGAAAACAACAAACAATGATCACCCTTCAAAGCATTATTCACATTCCTCAGATGAAGAACATGAGTTCAGAAAACTAAATTGCTGACTGTCGCTGAGTTAAAAAGGGTGAAGTCAAGTGTTGTACAAATCTAAGTCTGTCCCACTCATCTCCATTATTTGACATTTGTCTTTTGTTATATGCAAAAATATCTTTACTTCGAGTTTTAAATTTAAGCTACATCAGAAGATTTTGGAAATAAGTTTATAAAGACACACAATACTGCAGATACTACATCTTCCTTATGTAAGATTTCTATAGACCCAGTACAGTGAAATATACCCAATGATCATTCATTCTATATTATAGATAATTGGAGGATACCTCATTACCTAGACCAGGGGTGGGAAACCTTGGTGCGGCCTTCTGAGTGAATCCAAATTTTACAGAACAAATCTTTTATTTTTATTAATAGATTTTTGTTCATCTTTTATATTTTTATTTTTAAAATGAACATATATAAAATACGTTTCAATGAAATAGTCCTCCCTGATTGACTGGCACAATTAGAACATTAGTAGCCATAAGGCCTAAATTGATGGCTGCTACACTTATATTTAGTTCTAACTTCCTCAGCCTGACTGGTACCACGACCACATGAGGCTGGCTGGCGAGAGTTTAAGAGGGTTGAGTATGCCAGGGTGTTATCACCTTTTGACAACAGTGCACTGTGTATCTGTTTGAAATGGAATTTGTGAATAGCTGGACAGCTCAACAGTATTTTTTAAATCTGTCTGCCTAACAGCCCATGTCAAAGAAGACCAAGAGAATGCTGAAGGAAGAAAACAGATTTTTTAGTGAGCATTGGGAATCGCATTATTATCTTCTTCCTGCTAAAGAAAAGATGATTTTCTTGCTTTGTGATACTGTAATATCAATATTAAAGAAATTCAATGCTCATCAGCATTACAACACTCATAAGGACCACAAATATTTTAAATTAGAGGGAGAAGCGCAAAAGGTTGTATTGCAGAAATTCAAAGATGAAAAGCAAAAGCAAAGACATTTCTTTGAGGCAGCACTAAGACCTAGAAATAATGTCACTGAAGCAACTTATAAAGTAGCTTATATACGGGGAAAAAAGAGAAGCCACTCAGTGATGTAGAAATAGTACAAATAACTGCCTCTTTCAAGGAGAACCATAACTGATTAGCAGGATGGATTTGGCTTCAACTCAACAGAACAACTTCATGTAACGCTTCCAAAGGAAAATATTTATCATTCATTCCCTTTGGATGAATCAATTGATACTACTAACTAGGTACGGTTTTATACTTCATTTGGGTCATTACAGAAGACTTTCTTTCCTACAAAGAGTTACTCACTTTGGGCACTCTTGCTAACAGAACACGGGTAATAGATATCTTCAACAACTTTCAAGATAAATGTCATGAAGTTGGACTGAATTTGGTAAATTTAGTGAGCATACAGACAGGGCCCCTTCCATAACAGGAAAACATGAAGGGTTTATTGCACAGGTGAAGAAAGTATTAACAGATACAGATGCTCTCATTTCTTTTCATTGTCTCTTGCATCAGCAAAATCTCTGTGCTAAAGCTACTATTTTAAGTGACACTTTGCAATAAGTTATAAGTATTGTTAACTATATTCCTTCAAATGCAACACCGGCATCATCAATTTTGTAACATGCTAAAGTTGAACTATGAGGTATCAGTGTGGATTTGCTGTATCATTCTAAAGTGCATTGGCTATTGCAGGGACAGGTGTTAGCCAAAATTTTATCTCTGGGAGAACAAATAGTTAAATTTTATGAAGAACAGAATCAGCAATGTGAATTATTAAAAGATTTCTATAGGAATGCAGCATTTCTGTGTGATAGCCTGTCAAATCAAAATGACTTGACTATCTCTTTGCAGGATAAAATTAAGTTTATATATGATATATGGCAAAAAATCCAAGCATTTTTTAAAAAAGCTATCTTTGTTCAAAACATTTTTTCTTCAAAAGGAAATTGTGGATGAACATTTTCCCCAACTAGCAGAGGTCATTGATGAGCAGCATGATATATGTGAATCATTTGAAGAATACACAGATGTTATAAACCTAATAATTGGAGAATACAATGAAAGTTTCACTGACTTTGAGAATCATGACACCACACTCAAATTAGCATTTCAGCTTCATCTAGTTGATATCACCAGGCCTCCTAAAGAACTACAGATGGAATTGATTGCGCTCTCAGTAGATGACATTTTAAAGTCATTGTTTGATCCTAAGAAAGATGCAATGGAAATATGGAAAAATGCAGTAGAATACCCATGCCTTTCGCAACATGCCCGAAAAATGGTTTCTTGCTTTTCAACCACTTACTGCTGTGAATCTACATTCTCCTACCTAACCCAAATCAAGATACTCTTAAGGTCACAAATGACTAATACCCATTTAGAGGATCAACTGAAACTGCGGACCTCCATGCTGTAACCAAATATTCAAGAGTTTTCTAACAAAAAGCAGATAAAACAAAGTCATTAAAAACTTAGTTAACTTTAAAATTAACAAATAGTTTTCATTTTGTGAAATCATTAAGTACATAGTAGTTAGATTTTTACAAAATAATGTATATTTTAAAGTATATCTAATTGAAGTTTCTTGCATGTGGTCTTATTTGATTACAGCTAAATTACTGCAGCCTTCCAACATGAAAATTTCCCCACCCCTGACCTAGATAGACATTTCATTCTATTGACTTAAAAATCTGCTACAGTCTTATCTGAAATGCTTGGGACCAGAAGTGTTTTGGACTTCAGATTTTGAAATATTTACTTTATACTGGTTGAGAATTCCAAATCTGAAATCCAAAATGCTCCAATGAGCATTTCCTTTGAGTGTCATATTGGCACTCAAAAAGTTTTGGATTTTGGAGGATTTTGGATTTCGGATTTGGGATGCTCAACCTGCATTTGCATTTTTAAATTGTTAAATTGATGCTAGAATTTAAAATTTTGCAAAATATTTTGTTCCTCAAAGGATACACTTAATGGAATAAACTATCTTTTTTTTATATACTCACATGATTTTAGTAGTTTGCTAGAATAAGGAGTAGTGTCCTTTTCATCTATAGACATAGGACAAACAAGTCCTTGAGAAAACTGTGATGTTTCAGATAGAAGGGTTGAAAGGACGTCTGCAGAGTCTTGATTGTTTTCTGTGACTGGTGTGTTCTATTAAAAAGAGAAAAATTTTAAAAAATGCTAAAAGATTTACCTTCACAATAATACAACCTAAGTATAACATATAGACTATTATACTACCTAAGTGACAAACTGTTAAAGTAACTCCACGTGCTTGATATTTAAATCCATTTTGAACTTTTTTTTAAAGGGGATTTTAAATTTTAAGTGATAATCATGAAAAGGGCACATTATGTGAAGTTCTTCTTATCAAGTACTTACAAATCCCAAAGAGCTGATGAGAGATAACACTTGTCCTGGGGTTCTTGAGTAATCTTGTCTAGGTTTTGCCATTGATGGTGTTGTAAGGATATCCATCATATTAATATCTATGTATGCAAAAAAAGGATGTAAGTTTCTTTAAAACCTTCAAAACTGTCACTGAATAAAAATGAGTGTTATTTAACTAGCAATAAAATAATTTTTGGTAAATCAAATATTGGAAAAGCAGATGGTAAGGAATTAATAAAAACTAATATTAACTATTATTAACTCATGTTAACTAATATGCTTAAGCCTAGGTCAAAATAGCAATTTACCCAGATTATTAGCATGTTTCAGTGATATTTTAAAATAATTCAACATTGACACATAATACCGTACTATTCTACTTAGATGTCAAAAATGGTAAGACAAGTAAAATGTTATATGACATAGGACTTAAGTATACTGAAGCTGGGCACAGTGGCTCATGCCTATAAATCCCAGCACTTTTCGGGGTCCAAGGCAAAAGAATTGCTTGAGGCCAGGAGTTTGAGACCAGCCTGGGCAACATAGTGAGAACCTGTCTCTACAAAAAATTTTTAAAAACTAGCCAGGGATAGCGGCACACGCCTATACTCCCAGCTACTCAGGAGGCTGGGGCAGGAGGTCACTTGAGCCTGGAAGTTCATGGCTGCGGTGAGCTATGATCAGGCCACTGCATTCCAGCCTATGTGACAGAGCAAAACCTTGACTCTAAAAAAAAAAAAAAAGTATACTGAAAGTTTGAACTTAAATTTCATTTATCCCTCACATTGATGAAGTAATAAGAACTAATGTGCTGGGCAGGCACAGTGGCTCACATCTGTAATCCTAGTACTCTGGGAGGCTGAGGCAGTAGGATCACTTGAGGTCAGGAGTTCGAGACCAGCCTGAGAAAGAGGAAGACCCCATCTGTACCAAAAATACAAAAAATTAGGCGGGCTTGATGGCAGGCCCCTGTAGTTCCAGCTACTTGAAAGGCTGAGGCAGGAGGATCACTTGAGCCCAGAAGTTTGAGGTTGCTGTGAGCTAGGCTGATGCCACGGCAGTCTACTCAGAGCAACAGAGTGAGATGCTGTCTCAAAAAAAAAAAAATAAATAAATAAATAAAAATTAACAAAAATAAAAAAAAATTAGACCCATATGATATAAAAATGATTTAAAATCATCAATTTTATCTTAATATAAAATTTTCCTTATCGGTGATATTTTCAAATAACTTATTTGAAATCCTTTTAGTCAGACTTGTTTCATAATTCAAAAATGTTTCGATGTTAGAAAGCTGATGTGGCAAATACACTGTATATTATGGAACATCCTTAGTGGTATCTCACATAGCATCTGTAATCAGATATTACTATTTTTGCAGCAAAATGTATGAATAATCACATGAAGTAGAATTAATAAAGACTATAAATAGCCCCATATCAGCTCAGTCAGATTTCACTAAACTTAGGAAAAATCTTCAGGTATTTACAACTGTTTAAATTTTGTATTTCCAAATAAGGAATTGTAGATGTGCATATATTTTCAAATGATTATAATTCCAGAGTTTATAATTTATAAGCCCAATTTTAGGTTACTGTTCATTTATTTAAAAAATACATTTCCATCCATCTACTGTTTTTAATAGAGAATACAATATGCTTCCAAGTTGATACTCTTTATCATTTATCCATGTTTGTGTGATAAACTTAAGTAATTTCTAGTTTCTCCCTATTAGAAACAATGCTGCTACAAATCATTTTATTTATGTACATCTTGTTCCTTTTTTTTTTTTTTTTGAGACAGAGTCTCGCTTTGTTGCCCGGGCTAGAGTGAGTGCCGTGGCGTCAGCCTAGCTCACAGCAACCTCAAACTCCTGGGCTTAAGCGATCCTCCTGCCTCAGCCTCCCGAGTAGCTGGGACTACAGGCATGCGCCACCATGCCCAGCTAATTTTTTCTATATATATTTTAGTTGGCCAGATAATTTCTTTCTATTTTTTTTAGTAGAGACGGAGTCTCACTCTTGCTCAGGCTGGTCTCGAACTCCTGAGCTCAAACAATCCACCCGCCTCGGCCTCCCAGAGTGCTAGGATTACAGGCGTGAGCCACCGTGCCCGGCCATCTTGTTCTTTTGAACCACTTCCTTAGAATAAATTCTAAAACATAAGTCACTAGAAAAAAGGGAACTATAACCTTTTGTGTTTAAAAACACATTGGCAGATTTCCTCCAGGAAGCACTATGCTAATTTATAATAACCATAGAAAAACATTGTGGTTTCTTTGTAATCTTGTAACTGGATCATCAGTATTCCTTTTTTATGCCTGTTTAATAGTGTAAAATGGTTTATGTATTCTTTTTTATATTAGTATTTCTTTAATTACAGTAATAGTAGTAAAAGGAACATATTCCCACATATATGTATGTGTGAATTATGTGTTCATTTTCTTTTTACCTTTGTCGTCTTAGTGATGGCGATGTAAGTATCTGAGTAGGTTTTGAGCTATTAACCCTTCATCATGTTACATTTCATACATTTTACTGACGCTTAATTGTTAAGAACCAGTTTCAGCAGGGATAAAAGTCAGAAGAACAGAAATTATAAGTTCCTTTTTGATGATCCCAAGATCTTCAAAGACCTTTGATGATCCAAGAATAATAATTCCCGTTCATCTTTAATAGGCAAATGATACCATTATATATTTCTAGCATAATTTGGAATAACCATCAAATTTCATGTAGTGCAAACTAACAAAGAAAACAGTGTAAGTTAATGAAACGTAGCCTCTAAAATTTGTCAGACTTTTAAAAAGACACTTACCTGCTATTTTTCTTACCTCTATTCAAAGTAACTTTGGAAAGGCCAAAATCTGTCAGTTTAATATGACCCTCATTAGAAATAAGCATGTTGTCCGGTTTCAAGTCCCTGGACATACAAAAGACAAATAGTAGATAACTAAAAAAGGGCTCGTTTTGGTGTTAGAACATCCAGAAAAGAAAAAAGAGAGAGGGAAAGACTGTTAAGAGGCAAACCTTAATTATTTCCTCTAAAATAAACGGACTCACTCGTTAGTGGCTTTGAAAAATGTAGAAAACAACTCTCAAAAGGAAAACATCTTTTGTGCTGTATATTTGAATCTACAAAAAAGCTAAATGATTTAATACTAGGTTACCTTTGGCACCATTCGTTAGGTATTTTGGTAAAATAGATAAACCTCATTAGAGGCCAGGCACGGTGGCTCATGCCTGTAATCCTAGTACTCTGGGAGGCTGAGGCGGCCAGGCCAGATTGTTTGAGCTCAGGAGTTCGAGACCAGCCTGAGCAAGAGCGAGACCCTGTCTCTACTAAAAAAATAGAAAGAAATTATATGGACAGCTAAAAATATATATAGAAAAATTAGCCGGACATGGTGGTGCATGGCTGTAGTCCCAGCTACTCGGGAGGCTGAGGCAGGAGGATTGCTTGAGCCCAAGAGTTCGAGGTTGCTGTGAGCTAGGCTGACCCCACAGCACTCTAGCCGGGGAAACAGAGTGAGACTCTGTCTCAGAAAAACAAACAAACAAACAAAAAAAACCCCTCATTAGATAAAATCAACTTCAAGCCAGTTCAAAATCACATTTACCTCTAAGGAAGGTAAGATTAAGCTTGTCTTATTTTTTTTTTAGACAGAGTCTTACTCGGTCGCCCAGGGTAGAGTGCAGTGGCATCATCATAGCTCACTGAAACCTCAAATTCCTGGGCTCAAGTGATCCTCTTGTCTCAGCCTCATGAGTAACTGGGACTACAGGCATTCACTACAAAGCCTGGCTAATTTTTCTATTTTTAGTAGAGACAGGGTCTCACTCTTGCTCAGGCTGGTCTCGAGAGATTAAGCTTTAATAGAGCAGTCACTTGACTTTCTTTGCACAGAGAAAAACATTGCAAATCAGCCATGACTGCAAAATACAGTACTTTTTTGTGTGATGGTAGAAGAGTGGAAAAGGATTCAATATTCTTCACATTAAAATGCTATATTCATGTTCAAAGCAACATATTTAAAAAACACAGGGAGATGTAAGAAGTGTTAAAAGAATTTCTAGGCCGGGCGCGGTGGCTCACGCCTGTAATCCTAGCACTCTGGGAGGCCGAGGTGGGCGGATCGTTTGAGCTCAGGAGTTCGAGACCAGCCTGAGCAAGAGCGAGACCCTATCTCTACTAAAAATAGAAAGAAATTATATGGACAGCTAAAAATATATATAGAAAAAATTAGCCGGGCATGGTGGCGCATGCCTGTAGTCCCAGCTACTCGGGAGGCTGAGACAGGAGGATCGCTTGAGCTCAGCAGTTTGAGGTTGCTGTGAGCTAGGCTAACGCCACGGCATTCACTCTAGCCTGGGCAACAGAGTGAGACTCTGTCTCAAAAAAAAAAAAAAAAAAGAATTTCTAAATTCACACAAGTTACTGTTAAACTTCAGATACCCTGGAAATATGAGCATGTGGTTACTGCAAATATTTGAGACTCAAATATTTAATACATAATTTGACTACTTGTATTTTTAAGTAATAGTTTGGAGAAAAGTCAATCTTTACCTGTGAATGATTCCATGTCGATGAAGATAGTCTAGAGCCAATGCTACTTCAGAAATATATTTCACTGCCATCTCTTCATCAAAATAACCATATATATGTAGGAGAGACTTGACATCTCCACCAATAAGGTATTCCATTATCTATCAAAAAAGGAATTAAATGTCGTAAAATAAAAACAATATGATTGCTTTAAAAATACAGTATTTGGGCATTATATATTTTTAGCATGATTCTCTTAACAGAACACCTTTTCTTGCTGTCATTAGACATTATTAGGTTCAATTCATTAGACATTAATTAGGTTTGCTCATGTTGCTTTATAGTTTTTAGTTAAAAATTAAACTGGTTAGTCTTAACAAAACTTGAGACTTACAGAAAAATTAGAAGAATATCAGAATGATTTCCCATATATTCTTTATCTAGATTTGCCCATTTTTAGCATTTTAGCCACATATGGTATCTTCCTCTCCCCATATATGCATACACAATAAATTTTAATATTTATGTATGAGTATGTATATACTATAAATTATTAACATAATCAATATAAATATTATATATTTTATAGGCATGTATTTTTATTGTTTTTATTTAGACCAAACCACTTATGTTTTTAAAAAAACAATACGGAAGTGTTAGCAAACCTGTTATTACTGTGTAATTTTTAAATTTTTGCTGAATAATTTGAGAGTAAAGTTGGAAAAGTCATGACCTGTCACCACGAAATTCTCCATCATGTATCTCCAAACAAGACATTGTTATGTAACTACAGCACAATAAAATTCAGTGAACTTAACACCAAATTGGAAAGTAGCCTTACTAATAACCTAACAGAAGAAAATAAACTATTAAACAGAAATTAAGAGAAATAATCTAACAATACATAATTTTCCCTTTGAAGAGAAAACTCACAGCACAACTGTCCTTTGTTTTGTTTAATTAAACGCCTGTGGCCTAACTTGTTATCTGTGAGAGTTGTTTTAAAGTCTCCAATATCCCTAAGCAGACAGTAGGGGTGTGAGCTTTCTGCTCCTGTTCTCTGTCTCAGTTTCTGCTAGAAACACATTTCTAAGGGCTCTGAAAAGTCATCCTCACAGAAAAAAGAAAAATAAAAACACCTGCAACAGCTTCACAGCTACTTCTGTTATCAGTACTGCTGAAGCAGAAAAAAAAAAAATAGCCATTTTTACCCTTTCAAAACATGGAGCCAGTACTCCTTGGTGGCCCAACACTTCTACTCCTTATTTTGTGTGCGTGGCCACTCCCTCCCTTTTCTTTCTCTCTCTCTCTCTTTCTTTCTTGGAAAAATAAAATAAACTTTTTTTTTACTACTTACTATTCTACTCTTGGTGTGAGACTTCTTTCTCCAAGCCCTGCTGTGAACTCAAAAAAGAGTCGACAGCTCTGGCGACAGTCTACCACTCTCAGAAAGGCTCCTGGGGAGGGACGCTTCCTAGCCACCTCTTCTCAGACTTCACCCAGACCCAGGGGTGCCTGGCTTTGGGGAAACTCCTCTGTAGATTTCGTTCAGGACCAGGACTTGGGGACAAATGCCTTCTGGCTATCACTCTAAATTGCAGTTCAAGTCTGGATCAAAACTCAGTGATGCCCGATGTCTAATCAGCACCTCAAAGGTTGTGTCTTGATGTGTGACCATCCCTTAAAGTCCTTCCCCTTTTTCTTTCTATAGACAGCATTCAGGAAATTTGGCCCCAAAATGGATCTCTCAATCATTCTACAACTTGACTTTTGTTACTGCTGACTCGACTAGGAGTCTGAAATTTTCTATGTTCAGGCTTTCTTTAAACTTGCTAGACATCCTCATCTTCACTCTGCCTGCCCCATATTACTTCTTACTCCAACATCTCTCTAACTGTCTTCACTTCCCAGATAATGTTTCTCTTTCGACTCCCCGTTTCCCCTCCTTCTTCTTCTCCATCTCCACCACTCTCACCCAGCCATGCTCACTCCAGTGGCCATTCCAAACTGTACACCAGCTCCCTCTCCGAGAGGTTGCTGGGTCAGAAGGCATCATAAATTACTCAGAGCCAGAAAAAAAATCCAGTCTTTTTTCTTTTACGGCAGTCTGAAGCCATTCTCCTCGTTACCAACGTTGATCTTGACACCAGGGAGGGGCACTCTTTCTTCATCTCCCAATCGGCCCCCAATATTTGCCGTAAACTCCAAAAGCTTAAAAAAGGGGGCCTCAGACTCCACAAGAAAAACTTTTAAACCCGGCCTTCAAAGTCTTTAACAACTGATACAAAGAGGGGAGGCAGAAGGAAAGTGAGTTCGGCAGCAGGCCCCGGAAACAAAAAGAAAAGTTTTCCAAATGGTGGCTAGCACTATGAGAGAAACTTTTCAGAGAAAGAGTTACCTGGAGGCTGAGACAAAAAGACACCAGGACCACACCCCGCTCCAGAAACTACACCCTGTTTTCACTACAACCAACTGGGGCATTGAAACAAGAACTGCCCCAGGAGACCCTTGCTGGACCGTGCCCTCCCTGAAAAAAGGAGAGACAGTGAAAGCGACATTGCCATCTCCTTTAGGGATCGCACTTGTCTTCCAGAACAAGTGGGGCCCCCGGAGCCAACACCCTCCAAACCCACGGATCCTCTAAAACTACTTCAGTCTGACAGACAGGCCCTGGCTTCAAAACAGACTCAACGTCGCCACACTGGGATGGCTGAGCCTCAGGTAACTCTCTTTACAGATAAACAAATCAATTTTTTTTTAAATAGACACCGGAGCTTTTCATTCATTCCACTCTTCCTAAATTTTCAAGACCTCTGTTTCCCTCCCCTATCTCCATTGTCAGAACAAAAAGCAAAATACAAATCCTCTGTGAACTCCACAGTTCATCCGTGAACTGTTCTTTGATCCTTTGCTTATTTTTCTATAGTGGTATTTACTATTTCCTATTGACTTGTAAAATCTGTTTACTTAGTATTAAAATTACCCCTTTATCTGTCTTCTGGACCACAAATATTTTTCCTAAAGTAGTCATTTGAGTCTGCAAATGATATCTTGTATAACATATTTTAAAATTCTAGATAGGTTTTATGTTATACTTGGTAAAACCTCTCCTACTCTACAGTTATAAAACAGAATCTTGACAGTGCATCCCAAGAACAAAAAGAACTGCAAAGAAATCAGAAATCTTAAATCAAATAGCTTTAGTGTTAGGGAACAATATTAGTGTTGTTATTTTGAAAATATTAGGTATATATCTGTAAGTTAAAGTAAGTAATTATGTTAATGTTCTTAGGAACTAGGATTCTCTCAGTAAGAACACAAATTTTTTAAAAACATTTTTATTACAGTACAGAGTTCCCTCGTATCCATGGGGAATAAGTTCCAAGACCCCCCTAGTGGATGCCTAAAACCTCAGATAGTACCGAACCTTATATACATGTTTTTTCTTTACATCATACCTATGGTAAAGATTAATTTATAAATTAGGCACAGTAAGAGATTAACAACAATAATTAATGATACAATAAAACAATTATAATAATAAACTGTTCACAATTTCATGGATGGAAGAGTCATTCTTACAATAGATCTTAGCACCATCAGCCTATGACTTTTTTTCTTTCCTTACAAAGTCAAGAACTTTCATGTTTTCACTTAAAGGAAGCACTTTATGGCTTCTCTTTGGGACATCTAAATTGCCAGCACTACTACTCTTGCACTTGCTCGCCCCCACAACTGTGTGAACTGACTCCTTAAAATTTTCTCTTTCTGTCTCTCTACGTACGTGTCCCTACACACAACACACAGACACATCCTGCTGATTCTTTTTCTTTGGAGAACTCTAATTAGTATAACAAGTAAATTGGCCCAGGTCATAAAGCTAGTGAGTGCCAGAGCTGGAATTCAAATGCAGGTACTCTCAACCCAGGTATGGTGCTCTGAAATCACTGGGTTCAGTGACTGCTAAATGAATGAAGAAAAAATGTCAAATTATTTACTCACCAAGTAGACATTGCTTGCCGACTGCAGTGAATAATACAAGTGAACAACGAAAGGGCTTTTGCTTAGCGCCAGTGCATCTCTCTCAGCTTGTACCTGATGAGTCATATTTTTGTTGATCATGTCTGCTTTCTTGACAACCTAAAACAGACAACATGACAACGGACTCTTTATTTTATTTTTTATTACAAAGTGTTCTCAGGTTTCAAAGTTGCCATCACACAAACACCAAGAGAGGGAACACATATAGATGTCATTGGGACCTCACACTGCCATCAGGAAACTGTGTCAGAAAAATAGTTAAGGTTAAAAAAAATCCTTCAAGATAGAGCTGCTTATTTTGGTAGTAAGTGGCAAACGTATCACATCCCTTTTGAGGAGGAAAAAGAATTAGATACTCCCTGACTGCCCTGCATGTTAGTAGAAAACAAAATTCTGTTTTGCTATTCTGATAACAAAGTCAAAAGATACTATAGTAATGTTCCTTATAAGCCCTGAGATAATCAGGAACCTGGGCACAGCATAATAGTACCTAAAATTTGTTTTTACTTCTGATACTTTGATGGATGGGAGTAGAATCAAAAAGAGGAAGAATGTTGGAAGTTTGTTTGCCTAGAAAAAAAATCTTAAGCAAAAATGATTAGAACTACTGAAACTTAATAGTCCCAAATGCTGTCTTACAGAAAACTAATCAATTACTCTTCAAGTTTCAAGGTAATTGGTACAGAAATAAAACTATAATCTACAGTTGGAGCACTAAACTGAATAGTCAGAAATATTGGGATCAATTCTCAGGACTACTACAAGAAAAAATAGGCACATTTCTTTCAAAGACTCAATAGACTATTGACAGAGCAAGCCGATATAATATGTTTCACCACCTATCATCCCACTGGCCATTGTGGGCATATTTTGTTCACCACTGTTCCTCAGATCCTATGCACAAAGGGGAAGCTCATGAAATATTTACTGAACAAATGAATTGGTGCTTTCATTTCAACAACTGATGATGACTGATTACTAAGTACCATAGAAGAACTAACAAAAGTCTTGGGAACATATAAAGCGAGTAACAGTTAATTTCAATGGGATGGATCTGAAAGATCAGGGAATGTTTGAAGGAGAGCTAAGATTAATCATAATCCATGAATAAGATAGGAGAAGGAAAAAAATAGGGTAGAGAAAAGCACTTAAGGAGGAACCAGCATAAATATAAGCTCAGTGGCAAGAAAATACACAACATTGAAGGACTAGTTAATTGTCTGGTGTGGCTGAAACATAGGGTATATGGAAGATACAGTGGAAATCTAGAGCCAGAATGTGGAGTATGACTGCTTTTCTAAGGACTTTGAACTTTAGCTTGCATGTCATGGCCTAAGGAATGAATGAAAAAAAGAAAGATAATGATTCCAGTTAGGAGGTTATTCCAATAGACTAGGTATGGAAATGAAAGCCTGATAAACCTCAAAAATACCATGTCAAGTGAGAAAAGCCAGATGCAAAAGAACACATATTGTATGATCCCATTTACATGAAATGTCCAGAAAAGGCAAACCTATAGAGATAGAAAGTAGATTAGTGGTTATCTGGGGCTATGGGTGTCCATGTGGAGGTACTGCAGATGGGCTGGAGAGATCTTTTCTGGGCTATGGTAATACTCTAAAATTGGATTATGGTGATGATTACACAACTATTTAATTTACTAAAAACCACTGAATTGTACTTTTATAAATACATAAGTAGAGGGAAAAATGAAAATCTGTAGTTGGACAGAGACTTGAGAATGGAAAGGAAGGGGTAAAAAGAATGACTGTAAGAGACAGAATTAACAGAAATGATTGAGATATGATTGATACAGAGATGAAGTAAAGTTAAAATGACTCAGGTTTCTGATCAGGCATGGTGACTCACACCTGTAATCCTAGCACTCTGAGAGGCCAAAGCAGGAGGATTGCTTGAGGCCAGGAGTTCAAGGCCTGCCTGAGCAAGAGCAAGACCCTGTCTCTACAAAAAAATAGAAAAATTAGCCAGGCGTGGTGGCGTAAGCCTGTAGTTCCAGCTATTTGAGAGGCTGAGGCAGGAGGATCATTTGAGCCCAGGAGTTTGAGGTTGCAATGAGCTATGATAACACCACTGCACTCAAGCTGGGGTGACAGCAAAACTTTGTCTCAAAAAAAAAAAAAAAGAAAAGAAAAGAAAAGAAAAGAAAAGAAAACAACAGACTCAGGTTTCTAGCCTGAAGGACAGAGATGATGGTGGTGCTTTTAAATGGAGAGAGAGAAGACAGGAGGTTCACAGTTTAGGTGGTTAGGTGGAGAGGATTGCTTAAGGTTAGGCAACTACAATTTGGAGGTGTGTGCTATTAATAGATATCCAGTTGACAGTGTCCAATGGGAAGAAATGAAACCGTATGGACAGACTGATGGTTTCTCCTTTCCTTTATCACCGCCAACTCAGCGCTGAAATATGAGCAATCTGAAACCATGGGAGTACACGAGAACCAACAATGGACAGAATAGCTTCAAATATATGTAGAATGTTTTCAGAATGATATATACTGCTACATGAATAAAGGATTGATTTAGGACATATTTCAGCTCACTCTTTAAATAAAAGTACATTCTAGATTTCACAATGGAAGCTATGAAGAGAAAAAATATGAGGTTCATTTAATGAAATCTGTTGGTTATATAGCAGATCAGAAATTAACCTATATCAAAACTGACAAAGCTATTAATGAAAGTTCCAAACTTAATCCTTGTAAAGACCAAATTAGTGAAAAGGATCCAGAAGATACATAAAAACGAATAGATAATGCTAACACTTAAAAATGTCACAACAGACTCATCAGAAAAAGTGGAACAGCTTCCTCATAGTTAGAGTCAAACTTCAAAGGTCAGTAGTTACAAAGTAATCAGACTTCTGTGGTACAAAAATTACAGGTATTCTGTATGTCAAAGCAAACAAACAAGGAAAACAAAACTACCAATTATTTAAAACTTTTTGGATTTAGAAACCTGCCTCAAGTCTGGTTACACTATGAATCAGGGCTTTGGCTTTCCCTCCCAGTTGTATTAAGGCCGATGTGATCACCTCGTCAAGTCCCTTTCCCTTTGGTCCCAGTTTCCTCATTTGCTAACACTGGTCAGGACAAAGGGTCAATCTTTGCTCCTCTCACTCTGGGCAGTGACTCCTAAGCATCCGAGATAAGGACAGAAGGTGGAGCAGAGGCGAGATACCCGACCCCACCGCTCATGTCACCCCAAACGAAGAATTCAGCTCGCAAGCCAGCAGGCCACCCAAACTAGTCGCTCCAGGAGCCCTGGAGCCTGCCCAAGTTAGAGGACAGCAAGGAGGGCCGAGGGCCCAGACTTTTTCTTTCCTCCTTCTTGACTTCCTACCTTCACTGCATACAACTTGCTGCCTTTCTGCCCCAGGTACACTTTCCCGAAGGCGCCCCGGCTAATGGGCTTCACTATAGTGAATTCCTCAATGGAGGGCGGTCTTGGCACCAGGATCCTATTCACGCACTCCCCTGTCGCCACGCGTCCTCCACTCTCCTTCTCGCTCTCCGTGGTGAGCTCCATCGCTGGACAGCGCGGATGGGAACCTGCAGCAGGCCAGCGGCCCAAGCCCCTGGGCCAGCCGCCACTCCCGCCAACCCCGTTCAAAGTGAGGCTCCGCCCACGCCGCGCGCGCCGGCCGTGACGTCACCGCGCCGCCGCGCCGAGCCCAGCCAGCCCCGTTTCCCGCCCCCCCCCCCCGCCCAGCCTAGACGCCGGCGGGCTGGGGCGGCGGCAACGCCCCAAAGTTGCCCCACGCTCTTCGAGGTCCACGACCACCGCCCACTGACATCATTTGGAATGAGGGAGGAGGCAATAACAGTTCTCGGCCGACAGGAAAGGGGACGTCCGTGACGTGACTGGGAATCGCGGGATTTGAAGAGATTTCTCTCGGTCTCCAAACAAGGCTGGGAAGCTGTGCTCTTCCGTCAATACCGGCCGTTCCCCCCGCCCCCCACCTCGTGACCTCCCACCGCCGGGAGAAATCAAAACCTGTTCGGACTGTCCCGTAAAGCGATGGCTAGGGATGACGTTTGGAAGCTAGTAAAGTCACAGAATGTGGAGAAACTGGATGAGCAGGAAGCGGATGGCTGGCCCTGTAACCTGACATTTTCACAGGATGTAATTTGCCTGATTGAAACAGCTTAAGACCAACAGGAAGAATTTTCGATTTACTGTGAGCAAGATAAAGAGCACTAAGCTGTAGTTAAAGACCTTATGGCTCGAGGCTCAGTCAGATTTAATAAGTTGTAGAAAGCCTGAGAGGTTCGATAGGGTGAAGGCCGTTCCCCCCTTTAAAAACATCTACAGCCAGAGAGCTTTGGGGTTTCTATTCTTTGTTAACATCAACTACTTTCGGGGCTGGCAGCGAGGTAGAAACGCCTGCGGGGGAAAAGGCAGAGCGTTGGTACACAGCGGGGTGGGGGGGGGGGGGTGCTCACTTGCCCCGGAAGTGCTGTTGTGTTAGAGCTTTGTCTTCCGGGTCAGATTGTCTGTCGTTGCAGCAGCTGTAGGGAGGGGAGGCCATTTTCCGTTTCTGGGAGAAGAGAGGGGCAGGGGTGGGAGAAAAAGAAGGAAAAGGGCTCAGCGCCTCCCCGCCGGGCCCAGGACAGAGGGGCAGTTTCGGCAGGCGGGTGAGGTCGCTGAGAGCCCGAAGGAGATGTTTTCCCTGTCGAGCACGGTGCAACCTCAGGTGAGCCCAGCCTTCAGCTCTTTTTTTTTTCGGCCATGCCCGCGGCTTTTTGCCAGTTTCGTCCGTAGAAGCGGTTTCCCAGAAGGTACCCTTAGGAGGGAAACGATTAATCCTTCGCTAGCCCGAGGGTTGAGAAGTGGGTCTGGGGACAACGCTGCGAGTCGGACCCGAGACTTAAAGGGCTGACGATGAAGCTGTTGGGGGCAGAAGCGTGATACGAGCGTGATGGAGACCTTGGCTGATCGAACTGATTGCGTGGAATTTCTGCTAGAGAATCTATTAGGCATTGTTCAGTGTCGGGAATTCTGGGGTGGGGGTGGGGAAATGTCTTCGCAGTAGATGTAAAGGGAGCAGGTAGAGTTTCCCTCCCATCCTGCCGACTCTCCGGAGGCTTTGTTATTCACAGTCTCGATCCCCTGCTCTTTCTTTCTTTTTAAGTAGAATTTAAATTTAACCTAGACATGAATTTTTTTTTACTTTTTGATCAGAAATGATTACTATATGTATTTTAGAGTCTAAATGCTTGTAGTTAGAATTTTGAGTCAGTCTCATCCCCATCTTTTTGTAAAGCGGAAGATGGGGGAGAGAAAAATGACTTGAAGGGTTTTTATTATCTTCTTTCATGGGTAATGACTTGTGACAATGTTTTGTTCTTCATTCACAATCTTTTTTTGATGGTAACATTTTGATAGGTTTTTGAGACTTCTCACAGTTGTGCAAATAAACGGTTTCTAAGAACATTCAGATTTTTAAAATGATTGTGTTCCTTTGTGTAATCCTTATCTCCCTTCGTTTAAATTTTCAATATTTTTCTGCTAGTAGTGGTTGAATAATAGAAATTGAAGTGGTTAGTTATTTATTGGGCATCAGATATGTACCAGGTGAACAAAGCAAATGTGGAATCTTGTCTTAATTTTTTTTAAACATACTTAATGGTGACAAACTAGAATCCTATCTTAATGGTGATATGAAGTAAATATGAGTAGGAGTTAGCCAGGTGGAGAGGGAACAAGTATCACAGGCACTCTGAAAAACATCTTGAGGTCTTGAGATAGGCAAGAATTTAGCTGCTGGGAGGAACAAAAATAACGCCAGTGTGGCCAGAGTGTAATGATTAAAGGGAGCAATGACACAGATGAGGTTGGAGAGAAGCCTTGAGACAGATCATACAGTGAGTTAAGGTTGTTATGTCTGATTTCATTTTTTAAATTTCATTTTAAGTTTGTTGAAAACCATTGAAGGTTTTAAAACATTCAGGTTTTCATTTTGTTTTTGTTTTTTTACTTTGAGACAGTGTCTTACTCTGTTGCCTGGGGCCAGAGTGCTGGGGCATCATTTTAGCTTGCTGCAACCTCAAAACTCCTGGACTCAAATGATCCCGCCTCTGCCACCCAGAGAAGCTACAGGCACGTGAAACCATGCCAAACTAATTTTTTGTTCTTTTTTCTTTTTTCTTTTTTTTTGTAAAGACTGGGGTCTAGTTTTGTTGCTCCGGCTGGTCTTGAACTTCTGGCCTCAAGCAATACTCCTGCCTTGCCCCACCTCCCCCAAGGGTAGGGATTATAGGAGTGAGCCACCATGCTAGGCCCAGATTTTCATTTTTAAGAGATCACTCCAGTTTCTTGCTTTGTGGAGAATGAAGGTGCTGTTTACTAAGATGACCAATGTCTGAGGAGTCCTAGCAATAGTTTGAAAAAGAAGTCTGACATGGCCTATTGATTAAAGTATTAAACCTTTCAAAACTAAACTACTTACCATAGTTCACATAAAGAAGGTCTGATTTTAAAAGAATTTGCCATTAACTGGATGGACAGTTAGAGGTATGTGATGTTGGTAGAGATGGTAAAAGGATTTTGCGTACTATAGGCAGTCTTAACGGGGACCAAAAATAGGAGGACCTTTATGCATTTTATGCTGTAAAAAAGGTAAACTCATTTGGAATTCCTAGTTGCTTAATTCGTTGAATACACTTGAATTTATTTTATTTATTTATTTATTTATTTATTTTGAGACAGAGTCTCACTTCTGTTGCCCAGGCTAGAGTGCCGTGGCATCAGCCTAGCTCACAGCAACCTCAAACTCCTGGGCTCAAGCAATCCTCCTGCCTCAGTCTCCCTAGTAGCTGGGACTACAGGCATGCGCCACCATGCGGGGCTAATTTTTTCTATATATTTTTAGCTGTCCAGATCATTTCTTTCTATTTTTAGTAGAGACGGGGTCTTGCTCTTGCTCAGGCTGGTCTCGAACTCCTGACCTCCAGCGATCCTCCCACCTCGGCCTCCGGAGTGCTAGGATTACAGGCATGAGCCACCCCACCTGGCCTACACTTGAATTTAAATGGTAAAAGTAAGGAATACACAGAAAATTAACTTTTTCATTGAGAAGAGATCAATCTTAAATCCTTTTTTTGAATGAGAAGAGATAACTAATTAAACCTTTTCAAAGAAATAGGCAAAAAAGTATCTTCAAATAATCTGACTATCTTTAAATAATTTTAAAGGACTTACTGTTTCTTTCTGACTTTAAAAATACACAAACATGGGCCAGGCGCAGTGGCTCATGCCTGTAATACTAGCACTCTGGGAGGCCGAGGCGGGAGGATCGCTGGAGTTCAGGAGTTCGAGACCAGCCTGAGCAAGAGCAAGACCCCGTCTCTACTAAAAATAAAAAGAAATGATCTGGACAGCTAAAAATATATAGAAAAAATTAGCCGGGCATGGTGGCGCATACCTGTAGTCCCAGCTACTTGGGAGGCTGAGACAGAAGGACTGCTTGAGCCCAGGAGTTTGAGGTTGCTGTGAGCTAGGCTGATGCCACAGCACTCTAGCCTGGGTAACAGAGCGAGACTCTGTCTCAAAAAAAAAAAAATACACAAACATGGATGTGGGCCGGGCGCGGTGGCTCACGCCTGTAATCCTAGCACTCTGGGAGGCCGAGGCGGGTGGATCGCTCAAAGTCAGGAGTTCGAGACCAGCCTGAGCAAGAGCGAGACCCCGTCTCTACTAAAAATAGAAAGAAATTATATGGACAACTAAAATATATATAGAAAAAAAAAATTAGCCGGGCATGGTGGTGCATGCCTGTAGTCCCAGCTACTCGGGAGGCTGAGGCAGTAGGATCGCTTAAGCCCGGGAGTTTGAGGTTGCTGTGAGCTAGGCTGATGCCACGGCACTCACTCTAGCCCGGGCAACAAAGTGAGACTCTGTCTCAAAAAAAAAAAAAAAAACAAACATGGATGTGAATATCTAAGGTAGTTTTATACTCTGCTTTTATTCATGTAACATGTTGTGAATTTACTATATCAATATCAGTGGGACAAGAAGTCTTTAAATGTGGAAATTTGAGTCAGATTTTCTGGGATAGAGTCCTTGCTCCTATACTTTTACCTATGTGACCTTGTACATGCCACTGAACCTATCTAAATCCTTGTTTTCTTCATCTATTAAATGGGAAGTGTCCCTCGATAATGGCATTAGTCCATTCCTGAGGGGAAAGCCCTCATGACCTAAACTCCTCTTACCGCTGCTTAATACTGCTACAGTGACAACTTAATTTCAACATCAGTTTTAGAGGGGACAAACATTCAAACCATAATTGTTAACTAATTATGGCTGTTATGAGGTTTAAATGACATACTATAAATAAAGCATATAGTGCAAAATCTGGTATATAATAACCCATTTAATTTATTCATTTACTCAAATATTTATTTAACACCTACTATGTACACTGTTGTTATACTGTGATATACCAGTGTTGATATACTGGGATACAGTATTGAGTAAAATAGAGAAAATAGGAAATGAAATAGAGAAAAAAATTCCTTGCCACTTGGAGCTTACTTACATCCCAATGGGAGAGTGTGGTCTAATGAAAAATGTTCATTTTTGGAGCAGGTGTGGTGGCGCACACCTGTAATCGTAGCACTCTGGGAGTGAAGTGGGAGACTTGCTTGAGTCCAGGAGTTTGAGGTTGCAGTGAG
Source organism: Eulemur rufifrons (assembly GCF_041146395.1). Classification (NCBI taxonomy): domain Eukaryota; kingdom Metazoa; phylum Chordata; class Mammalia; order Primates; family Lemuridae; genus Eulemur; species Eulemur rufifrons. The sequence continues at coordinate 18,521,388 of NC_091007.1, forward strand.
CTATGATGACCCCACTGCACTCTAGCTGGTGACAGCGAGACTCTGTCTCAAAAGAAAAAAAAAAAAAAAGATTTGAGTTGTTGTATACCCAGCTGGTGTTGGAGAATTGGTTGGTGTCAGAAAACACCCTAGAGAGACAGATAATAGACTATATAAAGTGTCCTATTGTGAAAAGTGCCAGGAAAGGAAATCAGCAGAGAACATGGATAAGAAATATTTTTAGGGGCGAGTTACTGATATATTAGGGTAGCTAGGGAGAGGACTCACGAAAAGATGACTTATGAGCAAAGAACTAAAGGGAATGTAAGAGCAAGTTATGTTGCCAACTGGACAACAGCAAATAAATAGCAAGGCAAAGGTTTTGAGGAGAGAACCTGCCAGGTGTGCTCGAGGAACACCAGGAAGGCTGGTGCGACTGGAGCAGAGAGAATGAAGTGGGGAGCATCGTGCGAGATAAATTCAGATAGGCAATAAAGAGCCAACCATGGAGGGCTTTATAGGTCACGGTTGTTAGGACTTTGGCTTTTATTCTTACTCTGAGAAGAGAAGCCATTGGCAGGTTTTGAGTGGAGGAGTGACATGCACTGACTTTGGTTTTAATATGTTCACTTACCCTGTGTTAGAAATACCCTGCGGCTGGATAAGGCAGAGCAGGGAGAGTAGCTAGGAGGCGATTGGAAAAATTCATATAGATGATGGTGACTTAGCACAGGGTGGTGGCAGAGGGGAAGTTGAGAGGAATAGAATAGTATCCCGAAAGAATATACCAGATTTCTTCACACTAGCAGTAAATCTGAGTACTTACAGTTTTCAGTATATAGTGTTGATAGCTGATATACAGTATATGTTTAACTTTTATCTTTTTCTAGGTTACAGTACCTCTGAGTCATCTCATCAATGCCTTCCATTCACCAAAAAATACATCTATTTTTGTCAGTGGAGCATCAGTTTCTCAAAACCAGCATCGAGATATAGTTCCCGAGCATGAGGCTCCCAGCAATGAGGTAATAGTTTTTACCTTGGTAGTGTGAGAAAGCCCTTTTGATATACAGTTGATACTGAACATCTTGGGGATTTAGGGGCACTGACCCCCATCCCCCATGCAATTGAAAATCTGGGTATGATTTTTGACTCCCCCAAAACTTAAGTAGTAGTATCCTGTTGACTAGAAGCCTTACTGATAACATAAACAGTTGATTATCACGTATTTTGCATATGTATTATATCCTGTATTCTTATAGAAAAGTAAGCTAGAGAAAAGAGTTTTTAAGAAAATCATAAGGAAGAGAAAATATATTTACTAATCATTAAGTGGAAATGGATCATCATAAAGGTCTTCATCCTCATCAGAGGAGGAGGATGAGAAAGAGGACGGGTTCGTCTTACTAGCTGAGGGACGGCAGAGCCAGAAGAAAATCTGTGTAATTTCTGCCTGCAGCTTAATCTGCTTTGTAAATAAAGGTATTTAACTCTGGCTTTTATTGTATATATAAAAAAGCTGCCTTATAGGAGCTTTTAGTGTAATTAAACAATTACAATATAGATACTTGAAAGCGAAGTGTATAAGCTGGGAAACAGTACTTTGTATTCATATAATTATAAAATCAATGTTGCCTAGGATATGAGGAATTATGAACGTAAGAACCTTTGTATTACAAGGATCATTAATTAGGTAGTTGCTTATAAGCTCAGAATGCATTTTTCGTAGAAAAGATATAATCTGTAGTCAAGTTTCCAAAGCCTCTTTAACTCATAAATAGCTTATGTTCTTAGTTGTGATATCAGGAGCTATGGCAAAGGACAGTAAGGAGGAAATGGAAAGAGTTTGCTTTTGAGGGGTGGTGTAGGGTCAGTCTTAGGATAAAATTTTAATTAGATGAAAAGTTTGTCTTTGTCACTTTTATGGTTTCCTTTTGTACTATTTGTCCAGTTCCTATTATGTCTTTCTATAGGCAGTCTATTGTCTTTCTGCTGTCCTGACATTCTTCTCCCAACTTATAGTCAAAGAGAGCCTTACTACTGAGCATACTATATGTATCAAAATTGCTACATGTAACAAAATTATGTTCATTTTAGAAAGTTTGGATATTAATGTAGAAGACGTAAAATTCATCTGTGATCTTGTTCTTCAGAGATAATGTTGTTAACATTTTGTATTTATATTTCATGTCTCTTTTTCTCATGTACTTTTTATACTTTGTAACAATTGGATTATACTGTACATAGTGATTTAGATTTTTTTGTTCATTTAATAGCCTTATAAACTTGTTATGCCATACATTTTCTATATTTCTGATGACTTCAGAGTATTCATTGTGTGATTTTCCTTGCTGAATATTTTCTAATTTTTTTGTTGTCGTAAACAGCAACATTTTTACTAGTAACCCTTGTTGCTAAATCTTTGTTTCATTAAGTGAAATTGCTGAGTCAGTTGTGAAATACATTTTGGGGGCTTGAAAAACACCTAAACTCTAGAAGCCGATGTTCAAGACTAATGGTGTCATATATAGAGTTCTTAATCTCTTATACATCCTTATTAGTCCTTCTGTTTGTCTTTAGTGAGTGTTCTTTATGGTATCACAAAACTTTCTCATTTTCCTGAAGCCTCCTACCTCATCTCTCCTCTCCTTTGCTTTCATCAAGTCTTGCTCATCCAAACATCCAGTCCAAAACACAAGCAAAATTTCCAGCTTTCTTCAAGCTACTGACTTCTTTTCGCTTTGCTCTCAGACTTCTTGAAAGAGTAGTCTGAACTTATATCTGTACTTGAAAAGGTACCACCATGATACATGTTAGGATATGTAGATGAGTAAGGCATGATCTCTGCCTTTGATTCTTACTTTTGTGAAATAGGATATATTTTACAGTCATTTAGTATTGAAAAAATGTATTCTAGGAATATGAGTGACTTGTCACATACTAGTTAATAAAATATACCCAAACATCATTCCAGAGCTGTATAATCCATGGATCCTTCTTTACATCAGTCATAAGAGCTTGACTGTTAATTTTTCCTCTCCTTTTTATGATTTAGCTGTTTTGGGCTTGAATAACATGTATGTGTGTATTTATATTTGTTTTTAAGACAGAGTCTCGCTCTGTCAGCCTGTATAGAGTGCAGTGGCGTCATCGTAGCTCACTGCAAGCTCAAACTTCTGGGCTTAAGTGGTCCTCTTGCCTCAGCCTCCCAAGTAGCAGGGACTATAGGCACGCACCACGACTTCCAGCTAATTTTTCTATTTTTAGTAGAAATGGGGTCTCAGTCTTGCTCAGGCTGATCTGAACTCCTGAGCTCTAGCAGTCCTCCCACTTTGGCCTTCTAGAGTGCTAGGATTACAGGCATGAGCCACTATGCCTGGCCAATAGCATGTAATTGTTACTTGTCTTTAGTGCCTTCCTATAAGCTCATGTGGACAAGAAAATAACTAATCCCTATATTGTTTGTAGTTACTTCAGAAATGTTTAAAGGTGGGTGTATTTTCACACATTTTTGTGGTTTTTAGATATTTTTGCCTGATTTTCACACATTTTTGACCTTGTTCAATTTCCTTTCTTTTTAGAAGCTATGTATGGGTAACTTTAGAACCTCTCAGTTTAAGGAAGGATCTCAGGAATGAGGCCAGAGAAGTGAGATGTCCTGTTTATGGTTATGACTGTAATGTTTATGGACATTTAGGGACTGGAGGAAGCTTAAAAGTTCCATAGACTGCTGAGGATTATCATTTGAATGGAATTTTTCCAGTTCAAGAACCTTACTGTTGTCTTCAAATCAGTTTTGCACTGTTGAGGACAGTCCCCCTGACCTTATATAACATACTTTTTAGCCCAGCAAGTAGTTGCTCTTGCACTGTTGTTATAAATGTTTGACTTATGGTTACTAGGCTAGCTCTTGATCAGAGTACCTTGTAGGAAGAGAAGGAAAAAACATCAAACATTTCACCTGATTCTGTGGACCATACTGCTTAATACAATGGTGGTTTTGCTTTGAATGAAAAATTTTTTCTCTCATATTGAAATGTCATCTCTTTATTTAGGGATGCCATTGAGAGTATAATTTTTTTAACCTTTTTTAAACCTCATATGACTGACCTCAGTAAAAATAGAACTATACAAAATTTGCATCAGTTTATTTTTTTAAATATTAAAAAGCAATCAGTGTATTTGTTAGATTTTAAAAATTCATATTGTTTCAACTGATAATAAGTACCATTTAAATTAAATATCTTGATAATATTAATGCTTACTTGGGTTGACTTAATCTTTTACAGCCTACACTTAACTTAAGGGACCTTGGATTATCTGAATTAAAAATTGGACAGATTGATCAACTGGTAGAAAATCTACTTCCCGGATTTTGTAAAGGCAAAAACATTTCTTCCCATTGGCGTACATCTCACGTTTCTGCACAGTCCTTCTTTGAAAATAAATATGGTATGTTAATATATTTTTGGTTCCAATTAAAATACACCACTTTTGTACAGTTAATTATTGTAATAGATACCATTTGTTAGCATCTGCTATGGGTTAGATTCTTTCCTAAGTTGTTTTCTTTCTTTTTCATTTAAAAAAAATTTTTCATAGTAGAATAATATTAGATTTACAGAAAAGTTGCAAACATAGTACAGAGTTTTCATATACTCTTCACCTTGCTTCCCCTAATGTTGATACCTTATATAACTATGGTACATTGTCAAAACTAGGAGATTAACATCAGTATGATATTTTTATTTATTTACTTATTTTTGTAGAGACAGGGTCTTGCTATTGCTCAGGCTGGTCTTGAACTCCTGAGCTCAAGTGATCCTTCTGTCTCAGCCTTCCATAGTGCTAGGATTACAGGTGTAAGCCACCGTGCCCGGCCAGTACAATATTAATATTTTTAACTAAATTACAGACCATTTGGATTTCAGTAAAATTTAATTTCCCCAAATAACTAGGTTTTTTACTAGTCCCTTTTCTTTTCCAGTATCTAATATAGCATGCCACATTGCATTTAGAAGAATGTGAGGTTTTTTGTTTGTTTTAATTTTAGGTGATGCATGTTTATTGAATTCTAGGTAACATACTTAATCTCTAAATCACAGTGTTGTCTTTTGTGACATCTCTATATATTTTGTTATTTGAATGTTGTAACAATCTGGTGTTACTATAAGCGGGCTTACACTGCAGTCTGTCGAAAGGGATGTTAGCTTCATGAGTTTCTCTTTGGATGTCACTTAAGGCTATGAAAGTCCAGGAACAAAAAGAGCAGGTTTGAATAGTTTATGATGAAGATTTGATTTGAAGCTGTACTTTGCATTAACTTAATTCATTTACTAATTATTTGCCCTTCCTTTGTCTTTATTACATATAAAGGCATAAGAATATAAGAGTGACAAAATGAAACGGTTTTGAGCTTGGAGAATTAGACTAAAAATCGGCTTGTATTTTATTGTCTTTATACCTTCTTCTAAAGAGCTTGGCCCATAGAGTAACATTTTTGGTTTTATACTATTATTATTATTATTCCTACTGCTCTTCTAGTCTGCATATTTACATTTACTTTTAAGGTTATTCCTCATGCCACCAGCTGCTTGTTAAGTTTAGGCAGACAGAGTTTTTAGGAATGGGTTCTTTGACTTGACTCTGAGGCCTGAATTTTAAGGAGGACACACAGACAGATGATAACGGCTCATTGCTTCTGTTGTTACTGATGCTGACCTTTTTCCCCTAGGATCTTATGTGTAAAATATGATGGGACACATAAGTCAAGAGAAAGAGTTAGGAGGGATCACTTAAGTTTTCATGGCTCACAGCTGTGGAAGAAACTTTCTTTATACCCAATGACTATGGAAGCTTTAAGAGGAAAGATAACAGTAGCTGTGGTTTGCAATGTTTTATCACATCATTAGAGCTTTAGGATTTGTCTCTCAGAAATAGCAGTGCTTTCTCTCTTTATGCTCTTAACTAAAAGTAATTTTAACCTGCACATATATATCTTTTACCTCTACTGATTGGAATTTGCTTTCCTTAGCACCTCTATTCATAATACCAGGTAAAAAAGATAAGCTAACCAACAAGTGATAGTAAACTGAAGAACTGTACCCTGAGATTTAAAGTAATTAGATTAGCAGTGCTTTAGATATTTTCAGAAAAGCAGAGTCATTTCATGGACAAATAAAAGTTGAAATTCATTATATTGTTATTTTCCTGATATTTGATAACATTATTGATATTTCATATGACTTTTGGTTTTTTTTGTTTGGCAGTTAGAAAATTTACTTTTTGCAATTTCCCTCCAGGTTACTTAGATATATTTAGTACTTTACGTTCCTCTTGCTTATACAGACATCATTCAAGAGCTCTTCAAAGCATTTGTTCAGATCTTCGGTACTGGCCAGGTATGAAGCAACAACTATTTATTTTGAAAAATAATTAATCTGTTCTGATTTGTCTTTATTAATGGTATTAGTGATTATAAATATTTGCACTTCACAGCAGGACTTAGAGTATTTGGAATTGATTAGTTTGGGTGCCTCTGTATAATTTTTAATCTGGAAAAATTATAGTAGCTAAATTTAAAGTGTGATAAGTGCCACAGAAAATCAAACTCCAGGGAACTTAATCTATACCGGCTTCAAAATAATTGAGTGAACACATTTGCTTACTTGTCCTCACTTTCAAAGCCCATTGAAGTGACAGAAAAAGATATATAAAAATGAGGAAAAAGTTAGGACAACACCAGAGGGCTTTTATTAGTGGACAAGAAATTTAAGGACTTTCAGTAAGTTATAAAATAGGTGACAGTAAATTGATAGCAAAATCAAATTTGCACTCATTCATATGTTTATTGAATACCAGGCACTAGTGATAGTTAGGTGATAGTGATCATTGTAAATGAAAAAGACATTTTCATGTTTCGTACTTTCATGGAACTGTGGTAGTGTCATAAAAGAGGTGAATACTTCTAGTAGAACTCAGGAAGAACCCTAAGCTCAGAGTCAGTAAAAGTGGGCTCTGGGATGGGGCGTAATAAACAGTTGAAAGATTGCCAAAAATGGGCCAATCACAGAGCTTTTAACTTTTGGGTAAATAAGCAAAAAATACCTTTCTAATAAGATGTGTGTGTTTGTTTATATGTTTTGAGGGGATTCTGTCTCCAGAGACTCCTGGTTTGAGCTTTGATGACAAAAAAAGAAACAAGACAGTACCCCAGCTTACTTTGGTTTTCAATCATACATACACTAAAGGTATCCTGCTCATTCACCATAGTCCGTGCTTGCTTTTTTTTTTTTTTTTTTTTTTTTGAGACAGAGTCTCAGTCTGTTGCCCAGGCTACAGTGCGTGGCGTCAGCCTAGCTCCCAGCAACTTCAAACTCCTGGGCCCAAGCAATTCTTCTGCCTCAGCCTCCTGACTAGCTGGGACTAAAGGCATGTGCTACCATGCCCGACTAATTTTTTCTATATATTTTTCATTGTGCAGCTCGTTTCTTTCTATTTTTAGTAGAGACGGAGTCTCACTCTTGCTCAGGCTGGTCTCGAACACCTGAGCTCAAGCAATCCTCCTGCCTTGGCCTCCCAGAGTGCTAGGATTACAGGTGTGAGCCACCGTGCCCAGGCCAGAGTCTGAATATATTTCCTGCCTTGGTGGTGTCGAGGAAACCCATTGGCAGTCAGTACTGATCTCTGTATTCTTTACAAATACAAATGAATTACCAACAATCTCCACATATTTGAGGAAAATTTTTAGCATGAAAAAGAGGCACCAGATTTATCAAAGAGGTCAGTAATCCTGAAGAAATAGTTAATGCAGAAGACAGAAGAATAAGACAGATGATATATTTTTATTAATAGATATTCTTGCAAGATTTATAAAAACTGAGCATGTATTAGGGTATGAAAGATGTTAATAAATGTTCATAATATAACTGAGGTCAGGTTCTCTCATCATCAGATGATAAAACTAATGTTTAATAACAGAAAGGGTAGGTTTAAAAAAAAAACACCTAAATACTTGAAATTTAAAAGCCCTTTCCTAAATATCTCATGGCTGAAAGGAAGTCGAAACTGAAATTACAGACACAGTAATGAACCACAGTGAAAATCTGCATATCAAAATCTTTTTGTTGAGGGAGAGGTGATGTTGAGGGCATTATATAATGTATTAGTAGGAAATAAGAAAAAATAGAAAATGAATTTTTAAAAAAGTAAGAAGTTAATTTAGATAAAATAGACATTACAAAAATAACAGCGAGAAATTACTTGATGAAACCAAAAACAAGTTTAATTTGAATAAACAATAGAACAACCTAACAGGTCTGATTAAAAAACAACAGGAAAGAAATCAAACAACAGGAAAATACAATGTTAGAAGTGCTAAGCTATAAATTAACAAAATTGAAGAAGAGATAGGATAATAATCATAAAGATAGTATTTTAAAAATATAATTTCTTTGCCCCAAAGGCACTAGGGTTCAGATGGTTTTATGGCTGCATTCTGTTTTTCCAGAATTTTAAATGTCCTGTTTTTTAAAATTTATTAAAAAGATAGAATAGGCTTTGCTGTTCCGTGAGGTTGCTGTTAATAAAACTGGTATTAGCATTACCACAAAAAGGGAATAAAATAGATCAATTTCACTTAATAAAAATATGGAAATCATAACATCCAGAGAATGTTCTGAAGTAGACAGGAAAATGGCAAGCAAAAAAAAAATTGAAGAAGGAAAATTGAGAAGTGTTCTTAAAATACTATGTCATGATTAAGAAGTATACAAATGATTTCACATTATTGGTAAGTCTATTAATTCATCATATTAAATAGAAAAATGTTATTTCAATGTGTGATAAAAAGGCATGTGATATATTTTAATTGACATGCTTTCTAAAAACTCTTAAACTAGAAATAGAAGGAAACTTTTCAAATTTCGTAAAGCGTCTGTTATGTTCCTGTTCATTTGAGAAACAAGATGTTTAGTATCCTGGGTGTTTTTTTTTTCAGCATTTATTTGGAGGTCCTGAACAATGTGATTAAAAAGAAAAATGAGTCATATATAAATTAAAGGAATAGGCAAAATTGTAATTTGCAGGTGATAAGATTGCTTACCAGAAACTTAACAAAAATCATCCAAAAGGCTGTTCAAGTAGTAAAAGTTCACTATACTGGTAACAATATAAAGGCATACAAATCAATAGCTTTCTTTTATATTCTAACAGTAGGTTTTATTTACATTTTCTTCAAAACCCACTAAATGCTTTATCCTGACAAGAAATATATCACATATATATAAATATAACTACCTACACATATGTGTGTGTAAGGAAATAAGAGTTGTGTAAAGTAAAATGAGAGAATGCCATAATCCTGTTTGAAAGAACTAGGATATTGTAACAGTATCAAATTATGCTCAAATTTATAAATTCAGTACAACTCCAGTCAAAACTCTAACGACCTGTTTTGGGAATTGAGATGTTTGTTGATTGATTGACTGATTGATTTGACAGGGTCTCACTTTGTTACCCTGGCTGGAGTGCAGTGGTATCATCATAGCTCACTGCAACGTCAAACTCCTGGGGGGCTCAGCCTCCCAAGTAGTTGGGAATATAGGTGTGCACCGCTACACCTGGCTGATTTTTCTATTTTTGGTAGAGGCAGGGTCTCATTTTGTCACTCAGGCCAGTCTTGAACTCTTGTGCTCAAGTAATCTCCTGCCTCAGCCTCCCAGAGTGGTAAGATTACAGGCATGAGCCCACTGCACCAGTCCAAAAAGTTGATTTTAAACTTAATTTGGAATAACTAAGAACATGTTGAAAAAGAATGCTAATGGGGGGGATTTTGCTCTACTTAAGTGTATCAACATACAGATATTTAGCAATGGAAATCAGTAGTTTAGTATTAAAAATAACTATACAGTTAAGAATTTAAACTGGTACTGTCATACATTAATGCAACAAAATTAAGAATTTTAAATCAATGAGGAAATCATGGATTATCAAAAAATGTTATTAGGCTAATTGGCTATCCATTTTGGAAAAGAGGGAATCAGGTTCATTTATATCATACCAAACAGAAAAAGTTCCAAATACTTTAAAGATCTGAAAACAAAATGTAAAACTGAAAATATTAGAAGTAGACTACCTTTAAAATCCTAGTTTAGCAATGGGACTCTAATCAAATCATAATGCAGAAAACAACAGATGAAAAGATATGGGCAGGGTGCAGTGGCTCACGCTTATAATTCTAGCCCTTTGGGAGGCCAAAGGATTGCTTGAGCCCAGGAGTTCCAGGCCAGCCTCAGCAATATAGCGAGACCCTATATGTACAAGTGGAAAAATCAGCTGGGTGTGGTGGCGCATGCCTGTAGCCCCAGGAGGCTGAGGCAGGCAGATCCCTTGAGCCCAGGAGTTTGAGGCTGCAGTAAGCTATGATGAAGCCACTGCACTCTAGCCCAGGCAACAGAGTGAGACCCTATCTTAAAAAAAAAAAAAAAGAGCTACATTAACCTTATAAATTACTGTATCACGTAATTGAAAGACAAAGACATATTAAAGTTATCATCCAATATATATAACTAAAGATTCCTATCCGTAATATACATATTCTATAAATAAGTAAAAATGTGCAAAGTATGTGAATGGTCAATTCACTAAAGAAATAAAAATGCAAAAGAATCTTTCTAAATTTTCCCACACTTGTAACCTGGGAAATACAAAGTAGAACAAGATATGTTTCTTTTTGTTGTTGTTGTTGGCCCATCAAATTTGTGCAAATTTAAAAGATTTATATTATCCAGTGTTGGCAAGGATATGAAGAAAAGGATACTCACATTCATTGGTGGGCACATAAATTGCCTTTTTAGAAGACAGTTTGTTAGTGTCAAACAAAATTCAAACCTTAAAACCGTTTTCTCACTCTAAATTTGGTCTAAATTTGCTGAAGGATGTATGTACAAGAATGTTCACTGCAGTACTATTTCTAGTAATAGAAAACAGGAAACAAAAGTCCATAGAAGGGAAATGGTTGAATAAATTGTTGTATTCTGATAAGTTGGAAAACCATAAATGACCATTCAACTGAATGCACTGTCCTGTTCTGAAAAATATGCATGATATAGCTCAAGTGAGAGAAGGTGATTGCAAAACATTATGCTATTTCTAGGTTAATATCTAGAGTAATTTTTCTAGAAAGCACACGTGTGTGCATGCATGGAAGAGTAGTTGTGGAATTAACAGTAGTTACTACTGGTAAGTCGGACCGGGGCTTCAGGAATTAAAAGACACTGATTTGTATTTGATACTTTCACCTCTTTTTTTTGAAAAATATTTTGTATTTACCAAGAAAATGTAAAAGTTAATTGTATAGATTCAGTCTATTTTATTTACTTGGCTTTTTCTTGGAAATATGTCACAGTTTATCAGAGTTGCTATCGTGTTTTCTAAATTATATTGTAAAATCCCTGACTTCTCTGATTGTTTTTTCCTTTATCAACATGAAATAAATAGAATGTTTAAAGTTTTTTTTGAAAAAAGGATGATAGAAAAAATATAAAGCACGTTGAGGTGCCAGGCAAAAGAATTGTGTCAGAAAATAAGATGAACTAGGATATACAGGGATGGTGTCAGACTTTAGAATCTTAGGCATTTTTCTTGTTAACAGTTTGCAGTAAATGATACTGTTTTATTCAGGTTTTATACAGTCTCGAGGTTTTAAAACTTTGAAATCAAGGACACGACGTCTACAGTCCACCTCTGAAAGATTAGCCGAAACACAGAATGTAGCACCATCATTCGTGAAGGTAATTAGACTTTTTTGATATGTTCCAAAAAGCAAATATTTTCAAGTTATAGAAACAGCGAGGACCTTCAATATGTGATTTTTGTTGGCAGATAGATTTTCTGCCTGCATTCCACTTATGATGAGGAATTAATGGCCTGTGTAATCACTATAACTCTTCTGGACAGTAGACTTGTCTCTCCACTTGTTAGGCATTTCCCTCCTATTCTTTTCCCCCACCAACCTATACCTGTTTAGGTGTTCTCTATGTTAATGACCAACATCTACCCAAGCTAGAAACCTGGGGATCAATCTAGATTTGTCCATCTTTCCTCACCTCCCACATCCATTAATCACCAAAGTCCTGTTGCTCCAACTTCCTAAGTATTTCTTAAATCAGGTTCACTGCCATAGACAGGCTATAACCATTTCTTGCCTGCATTACACTAATAAATACTCATTGAGTCTCCTTGCCTCTTGTCTTGCTGCCTTGAGTCTGGTGTGTAGACTGCCACCCAGTGGATCTTTCTCAAATGATGATCTGATTACTCTGCTTTATTGTGAACTTCATTCTGGTACATAGGGCATTTAATCATTTCGCCTCTACCTACCCTTTTTCTATCTTCATTTGTCAATATTCCAGTCTGTTCCTCTGTTCTCCTCTCTTGGCATTTAAGTCTTGTCATGTAAGATTGCTGTCCTCGGTTCTTAAGCATCGAGGGCTATTGTTTCATGCCTTTGTCAGAATGTTCATAGTGTTAGTTCCTTATGGTTTAGGTGTCCCCTTCTGTATAAGGCCTTTCTTATCTTCCTTAGGTAACATTCATTTTACCACCATACATCGTATTTCTAATATAATATCAAAATGATTTAAGAAACTTAGTTATTTACGTATCTTTCCTCAGTAGCCTGAAAACTTTTGGATCAGTTGCTTATTTATCTTTACACCTTCAGAACTTACACAAGGCCAGTATGAAGGGTGCTTAGTAAACATTTACTAAATTAATGAGGTTTTTTCCTCTGGCAGAGGTAAAGGGGTATGAACATTCAGCCATTAGAGCCCTAAGATAACACATGGCCTATTAACTGTTTTAAGTATTAGTGTTCTTACAGAGAATAATCTACTTTATAGTATCGATTAATTGATACAGGTATAGGATCTAGTGTTAGCTTCTTAGTTATTGGTTAAGTAATTCATTGTAGAGTATTAATCTGTTTCTTCACATTGACAATAAAAATTAAATTCTAGAATTTTAATGAATATTTTTTGAGTGGTTGCAATATTGCTGGGGAGAGTAACTATCTATGTAGTCAACCAATACCATTGTGTTGTTTGTATATTTAGGGGTTTCTTTTGCGGGACAGAGGATCAGATGTTGAGAGCTTGGACAAACTCATGAAAACCAAAAATATACCTGAAGCTCATCAAGATGCATTTAAAACTGGTTTTGCAGAAGGTTTTCTGAAAGCTCAAGCACTAACACAAAAAACCAATGGTAAGTTGATTTGACACTCTCCGTGTTTGAGGAAAATAAAAAGAAGGTCATAGTCCTACGTGACTATATGTAAGTAAAAAATAACTTCTGAAAGCATCCATCTATTCACTGGTTATATTCCACTATATTTGTAACTTAACCTGTATGGAAATGGAAATACTGCTGACAGTTTCACCTTCTCAAGAGAAATACCAAATTAAAGGACAGAAGCATGTGACTTCATGAAGGTTTTCCACCCTGAAAGCAAATTATAGCAATTGTGCAAAAGAATGCCATATTCCAAGATTGCATGTGGATGAAATATGATTATCAACAATAAACTAATATTTCTATTGCATTGAGCTGTCATATTTCATTAATGTTCTTTGATTTAAGGCTTTTACTTTCTCTTCTAGATTCCCTAAGACGAACCCGTCTGATTCTCTTTGTTCTGCTCCTATTTGGCATATATGGACTTCTAAAAAATCCATTTTTATCTGGTAAAATATATTTTTATCTGACTTGTTAATTTTTTATGCTTTAAATATCTGTTTCCATTTCATGGTTAGTCTAAGATAAAGAAAACATTAATGTTTATAGTTATACTATGTAGGCTTTCATTCCTACTCATTTCCCAGCATTTTAAGAAAATGATACGTGTCTAATTACAAAATTTAAAAGTTATATAGAAGAATTTTATAATAGCAATACAAAGTAATGGTCTTCTGTGTCAAATATTAATAAATTGAAATTTTTCTTAAAATTACATTAAATGACTCCCCCCCCCCCTTTTTTTTTTCAGTTTGTTCATCTGAAGTAAAGTAAAAATGTCAGGCTTAAATGGTTCCAGTTACTTTTTCAACTACTATTCAGTTTTTACCCTGTGATCTCTTTGTGATTAAGGATCTAAATGAATCTTTAAAAAATGCTTTGGTGGGCTATAACTGTCAGTGTCCACTTTAGAATAGAGTTTTAAATTTGGTCTCTGAACTTAACGTTCTTAATGTGTTAAGCATTTCTTTTTCACCCTGTATTTTTGCCCACTTATTTTTTATTCTACATTTCAGTCTATCTTAATAACAGTATTTTGGGCTTCTTCTGAGGAAATTGGAAATTACTGTTTCCTCACTTACGTACAACTGCCTCTAGTTTGGAAGTTTTTACTCCAGTGGGAGAGACTTGTAATAGTTTGCCAAAGGTGGTTTCAAATATTTTACTCTCTTACCAAACTTGTCCTCTCTTATACTTAATGATGTCATTACTAATATATTGTTTGAGGACAAGTAATGACAGTTGTCAGAGAAAGACGACTACATGAAAGGTGACATCTTTTAAGCCTCACTTGTTTTTAAATGAGTGTGCCAGTTTTTTGAGGGAGTATAGTTCCAAGTGTAGGTCTGTGACCAGTTGTATCAGAATCATCAAGGGTGCTTGTTAAAAATGCAAACTCTCCTGGGCCTTTTCTTAAGTCTACACACCATAAATCTGCACCATGACTGGGGGACCTGCATTTTAACACATTTCTCAAAGTGATTTTTATTCACACCAGAGTTTGAGAACCATTGATTTAAGATTTCTATCATTCAATATTACAAGGAGAAGAGGAAAATAATTCTTGATTTTAACTGGAAAGTACAGACATGTCTTTTTAATTTGAATCATTTACTCCTTGAATGTGATTTAGAAATCCAAAGACCTAGTTTCGGCTCCTCGCTCTGATTTAAGATGGGAACTTAGGATTCTCAGATATTTCAGTTTTCTAGGTTTTGCTTTCTTGCCTCTGAAAAATCGGATGGTTGGCATGTTATTACTCTGTCAAGTATAAACATTTCTTTTCTTCCCTTTAGTCCGCTTCCGGACGACAACCGGGCTTGATTCTGCAGTAGATCCTGTGCAGATGAAAAATGTCACCTTTGAACACGTAAAAGGAGTAAGTTAAAATAATTTGCTTGCCTTCATCATACACTATCTAACTGGTATTCTATGAAAGGTCAATACTTGATTCTGAAGGTTATTCTGGAATTGGTAAAATTGCATTCCAAAGTATTTGAAACTTTGATATTTTGGGGTAAATGATCATAGCAGAGGATCAAATCTTGTTTCATGACAGGGATTAGTATTGATTTATGGAGGAGCAGCATGGTATAGTAGAATGAATGTGGATGTAAGAATCAAGCAGACTAAGGTTTCAATTTCATTTTTATATTTATTGCCTGTGACCTTGAACAAATTACTTTAGATTCACACAGATAACGTATGTGGTTGGCACATAATAGACAGTTAATACATCTGGCCAATGCACGGTGGTTCATGCCTATAATCCCAGTATTTTGGGAGGCCGATGCAGGAGGTTATATAAGCATACTTTTATATACGGCCTTAAAAATATCCCTAAGGGCTTCTAGTAATTTCACGACTTGATCCCCTTAATCCTATTTTTCTGAATTGATCTTATATTCCTCAATTTGGAATTGTCTTGCCACAGAAGTTGGGGAGAGAATATAGTTTATATGTGTAGTAAATGATCTTTAATTTCTTTTTTCATTCTTAACAGTTTAAAGTTGGCATTTTATCCATTATTTTGACTAAAAGTATTTTAGTCTTAGTACATGTACATCTTTTAATACTTTGTAAAAATGTGTTCTTTTAGTAAACCAGCCAAATCTGTTTTAGCTATAAGTTTTATTGAAGTTTAACATAGTCACAAAATGCACAAATCATAAATGTATAGCTCAATAAATTTTTGCATAGTGAGCATGTTTATAGTATTAGTACCTACCTCAAGAAACAGAATATGGCCAGGCACAGTGGCTCACGCCTGTAATCCTAGCACTCTGGGAGGCCAGGGCGGGAGGATCCCTTGAGATCAGGAGTTAGAGACCAGCCTGACTGAGTGAGACCCCATCTCTACTGAAAATAGACAAATTAGCCAGGCATCCTGGCATGCGCAGGAGGATAACATCACCCAGGAGTTTTGAGGTTGCTGTGAGCTAGGCTGACACCACTGTATTCTACCTAGGGCGACAAGAGTGAGACTGTCTCACCAAAATAAATAAATTAATTAATTCTGATATTTCCAGGAAACATTTCTGGAAAATTTCGAGAACTATAAAGCAATCCTGACTTTAATTTTAGATTTTTGAATGCCCTTTGACCTAAAGATGGGTTCCATGTTTTAGTATGCTCCTCCTCTTCAGGTAGTTTCTTTTTAACCCTGTACAATATACTTGACTTCTGTCTTCTCAGTGAGAAAATGGAAGAAGTTTAGGATGATTTTTGTTGGGATAGTAAGGAGACTGCATTATTGGAAATAATGGTCAGGAGAAAACCCTGTGTATGTTTGAGGGGGCAATTTTGTGTACTTCTGTCACTGAAACAAAGAGAAGGCCAAGTTAATTCCATACCCAAGTTAACTTTATGATTTTCAAACAAGAAGCCAGAATTATGTAACAAAATCTAACCATCATTTTCAATTGTTTTGTAAATTGGGTTATTTTAGGTGGAGGAAGCTAAACAAGAATTACAGGAAGTTGTTGAATTCTTGAAAAATCCACAAAAGTTTACTGTGCTGGGAGGTAAACTTCCAAAAGGTAAGGTATCTTCCCTTTACCATGGTTTGATGTCAAAAAATACTGTAATATACTACTAATTTAATTTTATTAGATTTTAACTGATTAAAGTTTAGTTCTCAATTGCTGTTTTACATAGTAGATGCTCATTCTGCACATACAGTTCTACAACCTTTTCTGGTACTTAAAATTTTTACATAATTACAAACTTCAAGTAAAGTTATAAGAATAGTACAAAGAGTGCTCTTCATACCCTTAACCCCTCAGTCTAACCAATTTTTAATGATCTGTTCCATCTTAACATTTGCTCCATTCATTTTATCTCTCTATTACTTACATTTTTATAACCATTTGAGAGTAAATTCTAGATATAATCACTCCCAAGTATGTATTTCCTAAGAATAAAGATATTCTTGTACATAAAACTCCAGGAATAGGCGAGGCGTGGTGGCTCATGCCTGTAATCCTAGCACTCTGGGAGACCGAGGCGGGTGGATCGCTTGAGGTCAGGAGTTCGAGACCAGCTTGTGTAAGAGCGAGACCCCATCTCTACTAAAATATAGAAACAAATAATCTGGCCAACTAAAAATATATATAGAAAAAATTAGCCAGGCATGGTGGCGCATGCCTGTAGTCCCAGCTACTCGGGAGGCTGAGGCAGGAGGATTGCTAAGCCCAGGAGTTTGAGGTTGCTGTGAGCTAGGCTGACGCCACGGCACTCGCTCTAGCCCAGCCAACAGAGCGAGACTCTGTCTCAAAAAAAAAAAAAAAAAAAACTCCAGGAGTAATTGTTAATATTAAAATCAGGAAGTTCAACATATATACAAAACCATTACCAAATTCCCAGCCATATTAAAATGTCAGCATTTGTTCCCATCCAGTATGCTTTGTAGTGTCTCCCTCACTGCCAGTGCCTGCCCCTGTTCAGCACCCAATCTGGGTTCACACTTAACATGGAGTTTTTTCTTTAATATGGAACAGCTCCTCTAGAAGAAAGTCTTTCATGATCTTTACAACAGCAAAAAGTTAGACAATTTATAGCATGTTCCCCAGTTTGGCTTTGTCTGATGTTTTCTCACAGTTACTAAACATGATTTTTCATGACTTCATGGTGTCTTTCTAATTTATGCTTGTATTATAATTTATCTAACCATGTATGTTGACTTTTTTATGGTTTCTAGGTTTATGCTATTAAAAATAGCACTGTAGTGATCATTTTAACTCAAGGCTTTGCCCATATGCTTAATTATTTCCTTAGAAAAAAATTCTTGAAGTAGAATTGCTGAGTTAAAGAATGACACTCCTTGGCCAGGTGCGATGGCTCACGCCTGTAATCCCAGCACTCTGGGAGGCCAAGGCGGGAGAATCTCTCGGGGTCAGGAGTTTGAGACCAGCCTGAGCAAGAGCAAGACCCTGTCTCTGCTAAAAATAGAAAGAAATTATCTGGACAGCTAAAAATATATATAGAAAAAAATTAGCCAGACATGGTGGCACATGCCTGTAGTCCCAGCTACTTGGGAGGCTGAGGCAGAAGGATTGCTTAAGGCCAGGAGTTTGAGGTTGCTGGGAGCTAGGCTGACGCCACGGCACTCACTCTAGCCCGGGCAACAGAGTGAAACTCTGTCTCAAAAAAAAAAAAAGACACTCCTTTTTAAGGCTTATTTTGTACTGTCAAATATCTTTACTGAGAGGTCAGCAGTATGTGAGATGGGTTGCACGACTCTTTACTACTTGAGGGCACATTTATTAAATCAATGCTATAATATCATACAGCGAGTGTTGAAGACCATAGAAGTAGTTACACTCTTCCTCTTTCTAATCACAAGGAATATTTGATAAATTTATAGTAAAATCCTGAGGTACCTAGATATAATCTACAGAAATTTATGTTATTTCAACCTGTTAGGTATCACTAAAACATGGAAGTACTAGGGTGGTCTTTAGGCTATTTTTTGAGCTTTCCTTCAAAAAATTTTTTTATGTTAAAATACAGCTTTATTGCTTTTTTATGTTTGTACATTTATAAAGAGTTATATAAATTAAGGATTTCTATTTTTCAAACTAATATGAAAACCTTACTGGTATTATGGAAATTTTCGAACATGGAAAACCTTCAAGAGTAGTATAATTAACATCCATGTACTATCCACTTGGACTCAGCACTTGTTAACATTTTGTCATATTTGCTTTCTCCCCTAAACATTTGTGTATTTTTCTCCCCTGAACATTTGAAAGAAAACTGTAAACATCAACTACTTTACATCCAAATACTTCGTTATTACATCACTTCAGAATATGGACATTATCCTAAGTAAACACAATAATCTTATCCCACCAAAGAATATTAATGCCATTTCCTTAACATCATGTCCTCTCTGGTCTTTTATTTGAATTTTCACCAAATGTCCTTAGAATTTCTTTATGTTTTTAATGAAAAAGCATCAAATCAAGTTTCATGCATTACATGTTTGTTTGGTCTTTCAGTCTCTTTCTCTTGAATTTTTCCTACTTATTTAGTAATAAATGGGTTTATATTCCTTTGACTCAAGAATTTGTCCTGTCTTTTATGTTGTTGATATGTAAGCAATATTTAATTGATATAGAAAAATTAGTTTGGAGAAGATTCTAAAGTGAATCATTAGCAGAGATAAATATGTTCTGCTTTGTTTTTAAATATTGGTTATTGGTGTGCCTTCAACTTCCAAATTATATAATTTTTTATAGGTTCATATCAAAGGATTTTTTTTACAAAACAATTTTAATCATTCTTGCTTTCTTTTTCTTTTAGGCATTCTTTTAGTTGGACCACCAGGGACAGGAAAGACACTTCTTGCCCGAGCTGTGGCAGGAGAAGCTGATGTTCCTTTTTATTATGCTTCTGGATCAGAATTTGATGAGATGTTCGTGGGTGTGGGAGCCAGCCGCATCAGAAATCTTTTTAGTACGTTTTGCTGTATCTTTTATAAAATGCTGAATTTTTCTAATTTTAGGGGAAGAGTGTATCTTACCCTTTTTGCTAATTGCTTTTGATTGACAGTCAGCTGAAGTAGACATTGTGGGGTCCTGGTTTTAGGTAACTTCATATATGAGCTAAGAGAGAGCTGTCTTCCTTTTTTAAAAGTTGGAATTATAAGAGCCTAGTGGAAGGTGCAAGATGACATTGAGAACTGCAAACAACTCCTAGCTTTTTTTCATTTTATTCATGGATTCTTTAGTATGTAATTAAAGGGTAATTAGCCTCAGACCTGATTGTATGTGATACTTGTACAGTTGGAAAAATGAATACTGAATTGTTTTTATTTTATATCATTCTTTTCAGTATGGTCCCCCCCACACCCCAGAACTAATATTCTTAAATCAGTAAAAATCAGTCTTACAGGTTAATATTTATCTGGTTTTGTTTGAAAAGTGATGATTTCTTTTAACTTACTGGGATCTTTTTTGTTTTCTTAGGGGAAGCGAAAGCAAATGCTCCTTGTGTTATATTTATTGATGAATTAGATTCTGTTGGTGGGAAGAGAATTGAATCTCCAATGCATCCATATTCAAGGCAGACTATAAATCAGCTTCTTGCTGAAATGGATGGGTAATTGAGTTTTCCTTTCTTCATAGAATATGGTGATGCCTTGTAGCATTTGATACCCTGTTATAGTTGATCTTATGCAAATAGTTCCCGTAAAGCCTTTGACAACATTCTAGAGTTATGAGACACATTACGTGTATAGGCAATAGGATAGTCCCTCATGTAAGAAGTCAAGACAGGCTTTTCTCTTAGTAGTGTATTGTTTTTATTACTAATTGGGTATTTGAATATAAACTCCTCTAATTTAATTTGTAATATTTATACCTTTATTCACTTGCTATACTTGTGATAGAAAATCAATGATTTAGCTGAGCCTGGTATTCTATTTGAAGAAGTAAAGGGCCTGTATGCTGGTTTCTACACAATTTATGAGTAGTTTTGAGTGTTGTGGTAGATTTAAAACTTACATCAGTGTTCATAATATAAGAAGCAAGAGGTAGCATTGCTTTGAACGAAGTATCTTCAAGTTGATGTAAGACATTTTGAAACGAAATGAAAAGTCTGGGAGTGAATAAATTGAATTGATGTACTTGAAAGTCATTTTTCAAAAATTAGTCAGGCCCCCAAGCTTTTCATGTCAAGGTATCTTTTCCCTAGTAGACCAGATATTGTGAAGATATGTAATTAGAGATGATTAGTGGTTTATTATCAGTGCCTTTTCTTGGCTGTTATTAAGATTGATAATAAACAGTATTATGTCAAGCATTGCTATATGTATGCTATGCTTCTATTTTCAGTGAAAAGGTACTCCTTTTTTTCCCTAAATAGTTTTAAACCCAATGAAGGTGTTATCATCATTGGAGCCACAAACTTCCCAGAGGCATTAGATAAGTAAGTATTAAAATAAAACTTGTGAAGTAGTGTTACATGCTATAAGATCATGCTAAATGAATCCCATTATAAAAGATCACATTGTATGATTTAATTTATTACAGAATGTCCAGAAACTGAAAATTTATGTTCAAAACTGTCTGTTCTCTGTCTGCCATTGTCTTCCCCTCATGTCTTTAGTGTGTCAGTCTTACTGAATTTGAATTTTAGCATAGTCAATTTATTAATGTATGTTCTCCCCTTGCATTCTTCCTTTAGTGCCTTAATTCGTCCTGGTCGTTTTGACATGCAAGTTACAGTTCCAAGGCCAGATGTAAGAGGTCGAACAGAAATTTTAAAATGGTATCTCAATAAAATAAAGTTTGATCAGTGTAAGTTGAGTTCTTTAGTACAAACATTATTACCTCTATAAAATGGTAATATATCCATCTGCCCCATTCGTGTTCCTTACATGATAAATATATTAAAAGACCAGTTCATTTTTACGTCCTTTTTTCTCTTCGTTTATATGTCCTTGCCTAAGCCATGGCACAGTGGCTTATGCCTGTAATTCCAATTACTCAGTTTGGTGAGCAGGGGGATCACTTGAGCCCAGGAGTTGGAGGCTGCAGTGAGCAATCTTATGCCACCGTACTACAGCATGGGTGACAGAGCGAGACCCAGTATCTACAGAAAATAAAAATAAGAAAACTCATTCCTTAATTAGTGTGTACCCAAAAGATTGTATTGCTTTGGATCCTGTTTCCAAACGAAGGGTTTTTTTAGAGTATTCAGACAGATAATATTTGAAGATTAATATATGTACACACTTTTTTGAGTTGAATGTGAAATACATAGTAATAGAAAAAGCTCTATAAACAGTAGATGATGATGTAGTCAGTTTGGGGCCAAAAGGGAGGAAAGCCAACTATAAAACAAAACACATAGAGATATTCTGGACACGCTTGAGCAATAAATAAAGCTGTTAAAGCTGTAGTATTTTGAGAAATAGCTGCATTAGTTCATAAAACTAAATATGTTTCTTGTAATATGGGGAGCTTTTATGTCCAACTTATTTCAAGTTGAAATTCGTAGAACCGAATGTTGTCTCTGAGTATGGTTTTTTAGTTTGTGTTTAGGGTAGTAACAATATAGGTCATATTTGAAGTTTCTAATTTATATAAGGCAGCTCCACATTGCATTGTTTTTCACAAAGTTATTTAAATTTAAGACCTTTTGTGATTTGTCCCAATGCCAATCTCAGTGATATGTTTGGGCTTTTTTCCCTAGGAATTTTCTTTTCTTTTTTTTTTTTTTTATTTCTATTATTCTCCTCCCCGCTTCCCTAGGAATTTTCATGAATTAAGTTTATTTAAGTTTTATGGTAAATAAATTATGGCTGAGAATAGCTGTCTTTTTCTTTGGACCCTGAATTGTTTGTGATGAGCTTTCTTTTAGCTGTTCTGGACTGTTAACTTTTTACTTTGTGTTTTCTTTGTACATTAGCGGTTGATCCAGAAATCATAGCTCGGGGTACTGTTGGCTTTTCTGGAGCAGAGTTGGAGAATCTTGTGAACCAAGCTGCATTAAAGGCAGCTGTTGATGGAAAAGAAATGGTAACAATGAAGGAACTAGAGTTTTCAAAAGACAAAATTCTAATGGGTAGGTTTTTATGTTTTTTTCAGTTTTTTACCTTTCATTATGTTACATAATAAATTCTTTGGTTTTGTGTTGTTGTTGTTTTTTGTTTTTTTTTTTTTTTTTAGCAGGTATTGTATTCAGACAGCTAAAACCATGGCATTGTTGAATCTAATCTTACTCTAACACTTCAGTGTCTGTGTATTCAAGATTTGTAATGAATAATTTCACAAATTCCCAGTTTGAGAGTCAAATTCCAATAAACAGTAACATTTTCTTAGCAAGACCCATCTTGTCAATGATATAGAACTGATTTTATAGCCTGGCACATTCATTAGTTTTATCTTTTTCTGAGAAGACCTTTTATACTCACTGAAAAGAGAAAAGGTTAAAAAAAGGAACAGTTTTGGGAACATGAAAATATATACTTGAAAATAACACAATTTGGCCTCTTAACAGAACAAATGTATTCCAGTATCTTATATAATTACCCTTACATTTCCTCTTGAACAATATTACTGATAAAAAGGATGGTTAATTTCAATTATATTGTGTTTAATTTTAATTTTAAATCTTGGATTGACTTAAAAACAGTTAGTTGTGACATTCCTATAAGGTTCTCCCTTTTGATGGAAGTATTAAGATGATAGTTTTGACCATTTTTGTTTGCAGATAACAAATTGTTTTAGTTTGTGTTGTACAGTGAATTCTCATTTTTTTAAACTTTTTACTGTGTTTAAAATATTTGTTAATATTAAATTATGCTACTCTAAGAATGGCTTCAAGGAAAATTTTTTTTTTTTACATTACTTTTTTATCAGATACATTCATCCCTCTGGTGTCCCTTTGGAATGCATGAGGTCATTGGTTCCAGGAACTCCATGGATACCAGAAATCAAGGATGCTCAAGTCTCTCATATAAAATGGCCTACTGTTTGCATATAACTTATGCATATCCTCCCAGATACTTTAAATCGTTGCTAGATTACTAGTAATACCTAATACAATATCAATGCTATGTAAATAGTTGTTATACTGTATTGGTTTTTATTTGTATTATTTTTATCATTTTCCGCTCCCCAAATATCTTTGATCCCCAGCTGGCTGAATCCATATACATGGAACATGTGGATAGGGAGGGCAACTGTGTTTGATTTGGAAATGAAAATGGGTGCCATTGATTTAAATACACCTTTCTAATGGAGTATTTTTTACTTCATTACATTTTTATCTTAGGGCCTGAAAGAAGAAGTGTGGAAATTGATAACAAAAACAAAACCATCACAGCGTATCACGAATCTGGTCATGCTATTATTGCATATTATACAAAAGATGCAATGCCTATCAACAAAGCTACAATCATGCCTCGAGGGCCAACACTTGGACATGTAAGTTTTTTTGTTGTTTTTTTCCTTTGTTTTCACGTAGCGCTTCCCAGAAGCTTATGGAGGAAATTGCTGATTTAATAAGCATTTAGGAAGAAAATTCAACTAGTTCCTACGGTTTTTGATACTTTTCTTCTTATACTTCCTGAATCATCTGGAAATCAGACATTTGTGAAAGTTTTCTTTTAATAGAGTATTCTTTAAATCTTTTTCATATTATATATTTACATTGCGAACTTTAATTGACAAATGGGAGCTAACTATAATTCTTAAATATCTGACTAATTGCTGTGCTCCCCGAAAAGAGAAATTATGTGTTATAGTAATAGATTCAGTAGTTTTTGTAAGATTTTTGTCATTTAGTACAAGTTTCATTATCTTTCAAATTGTAGACATTTGAAACATGTCTGTGCAACTTGGGCAAAAACTGTCCTATTGTTGCCCTATTGTTTATAAAATGCCCTTTTGCTTTATAAGAAATTGTTTTATTTTCTAAATTGTTGGTTTTGTCGTTACTCAATGACCATCTCTATTCAGCTTTTAGCATCTTGATATTAAGTACTTTAGTGAGAGTTAAATGATAATTCTGGTTTTTAATATAACAATTTCAGAACTTTATCTGAATTTCTTTCTTATTATCTGATTATTTTTTAATTGTCTAGGTGTCTCTGTTGCCTGAGAATGACAGATGGAATGAAACTAGAGCCCAGCTGCTTGCACAAATGGATGTTAGTATGGGAGGAAGAGTAGCAGAGGAGCTTATATTTGGAACTGACCATATTACAACAGGTTTGCTTGAAAGAATGGCTTTGGTTGAAACTGTGTTTGTAAGGTTAGAGATATTTTTAAAAATTGTTATCTATTTATTTTATTTTAGGTGCTTCCAGTGATTTTGATAATGCAACTAAAATAGCAAAGCGAATGGTTACCAAATTTGGAATGAGTGAAAAGGTAATAGCTAATTTTAATTTTTTCATGTACAACTCTTGTGCCATGGGTCTCTTTGAGAGATGGTTCCGATTATAAATTGATAACATTTACTTTTTTCCTATCTCATACCAAATGGATTTGAAACTGTTTCTGAACATTATTGTAAATTCCGATTATAGATTGATAACATTGACTTTTTCCCTGCCTCATTCCAAATGGATTTGAGACTGTTTCTGAACATTATTGTAAATGTTATTCTGAGTAACAAAAATACAGCACTCTTGTAGCTGCTCACACAGTAACTATAACTTTATGAGTTAGCCAAATAGTAAAAGAAAGTAAATTTTTTAGCCTTTTCGTATGGCAAAAAAGAGCCTACTTTCTGAGCTTGCTTCCCTTACCCTTTCCATGTATTTGACAATCGTACGTCATCGTTGTGGCTCCTTGAAGCACTTCTGTGCTCTGAATTCTGGATTTCTGGGTTTGAAATGGCTGCTAAGGTTACCTAAGAAAGTATTCAGAACCAGACTTAAAATGATTTTAAATTTTCTCTCTTGCTTATACTATCAGTATTTTGCTTTTAGCCTTTACACTTTCAGTAGAATGATGACATTTCCTCATCCTCAAATGCACATTTATATGATATTTCTTTTTTGTCCCATTGGTATTTGTTTCCTTACACATAGGATAGTACTTTCTCTGTTAATTTTGTTGATGTTTTGGGGCTTTTTCTGTTCAGCTACTTTGTTCTCTTTGGTTTTAGCTTGGAGTTATGACCTACAGTGATACAGGGAAACTGAGTCCAGAAACTCAATCTGCTATTGAACAAGAAATAAGAATCCTTCTAAGGGTAATAAAAGTATTTTTCTATGCTTATTTATTTTTGTAGACACAGCATGCCTAAATAGGTACTTAAAAAAATGAGAGAAATGATGTCTCTCTGTTTATTAGCAACATTACTCTGTAACATAAAGATAGTAGGTGTATCACTGCAGCAGTGATTTACTCTGTTACTAAGGAACCTTTGCTCATGAACTGGGTCTTATTTTATTCTGAGTCTGGGCTAAGAATAGTTACATTTGTGATTAAGAAATTTCAGTCCTGGCCAGGCGCGGTGGCTTACGCCTATAATCCTAGCACTCTTGGGGGCTGAGGCAGGAGGATCGCTTGAGGTCAGGAGTTCGAGACCAGCCTGAGCAAGAGCAAGACCCTGTCTCTACTAAAAATAGAAAGAAATTATATGGACAGCTAAAAACATATATATAGAAAAATTAACCAGGCATGGTGGCACATGCCTGTAGTCCCAGCTACTTGGGAGGCTGAGGCAGGAGGATCACTTGAGCCCAGGAGTTTGAGGTTGCTGTGAGCTAGGCTGACGCCACGGCACTCTAGCCTGAGCAACAGAGCAAGACTCTGTCTCAAAAAGAAAGAAATTTCAATCCTACTTTAGCTGGAAAACCATAAGAAGTTTTAGAATAGGAGACATTGTTTATTGCGTCTCTATGTCTCTTGTTTTCCCACTCTGACATGTATTTATTCAACAAATACTGTTATTTGTTGATTGATTATTATTTGCTTTGTGCTCAGCACTGTGTATATGCTGAGAGTAATACAGAATAAAAAAAAAACAAAGGTCCCTTTGGCTACAGGGTCAATTACAGATTAGGATAAAGAAATATGTAAGAGTAGAGTTAGTGGGCTGAGCTAGTGGGTACTGTGGTAATCCAGGCATGCTAAATGAACAATCAGATTCGGTTGGGGAGAATGGAAATGGAGACATGTGAGTTGGTTCAAGAGACACTAAGGTAGTAGAATCAGTATATCTTTGTGATGTTTTGGATGTGAGGGCTGAGAGAGCAGTTAAAGGTGTTTCCTACCTCATATAACTGTATGATTGTGCCATTTAGTGAAGAAACTGGAGACCAAACTCAGCTGAGAATGGGAGTAGATACATCATGAGTGCAGTTTTTTCTTTTTTTGTTTTCAGAGATGAGGTCTTACTATGTTGCCCAGGCTAGACTTGAACTCCTGGCCTCAAGCGATCCTCCTGCCTTATCCTCCCAAAGTGCTAGGATTACAGGCGTTCAGCCACTGTGCCCGGCCAACCCAGGCTGGACTTGAACTCCTGGGTTCAAGCGTTCCTTCCACCATAGCCTCCCCAGTAGCTGGAAATACAGAAACACACAACCGTGCCTGGCTCTATGAATTCAATTTATACATGTTGAATTGGAGGAATCTTAGTAAAGATTTCGAGTTAGAAATAGATAATGTGTGTCTGGACCCTAGTGGAGAGGTTGGCTATATGTTCCATTTGGATGTTGAAATTACCCATCCATTAAGGCAGGTCTTGGAATGAAAGAGGAAGACCGAGGTGAGTGCTGAGGTCTTTAGTGAATGAAGAGTGTAATCAGGGTGTTTGTGAGACGGCTCAATGAAGAGAGTTAGATAGGGCTTTAGTTAAGTGGTTTGGACTTCAGAGAACAGTGCTTTGTACAAGAGGGTGGGTTAGTGATGGCGTGGAAGTGGTGATGGGAACAGAGAGCTCACCTCTTCACCCTGAAGGATCTGGGATGAGAGTGAATAAATAGCACTTGAGAGGGCTCAGGGAAAGCAGTCTTGGCAGGAGAAGCCAGGCTTTGATTAATTCAAGGAGGTAAAAGGAGTGGTTAAGGATATTTAAAGTCTGTACACCGGAAAGGTTTAGAAAGTATTTCAGAAGAGGAGGGCTCTGCCTTCCCAGAATGTTTATTTCCTTTTCCTTGCTATTTCTGTTATGTTGCCAAAGTATCTATACTCTAGAACAAGGCTTTTAACTGCTTTTATAAATATAAATCAACTATTAATAATTTTATATTTTTTAGAGTACATAAAGTTTTTATTTCTTTTCCCATTGAGTATGGGTTTTATTTTCCCTACATTTTCTGCCTCTTACATATCTGCTTTTCGGTTTCAGGACTCATATGAACGAGCAAAACATATCTTGAAAACTCATGCAAAAGAGCATAAGAATCTCGCAGAAGCTTTACTGACCTATGAGACTTTGGATGCCAAAGAGATTCAAATTGTTCTTGAGGGGAAGAAATTGGAAGTGAGATGATAACTCTCTTGACATGGGTGCATTGCTGGTTTTATTGCAAGAATATAAGTAACATTATAGTAGTCTCTTTTTGCAGTGCTTTCCCCTCCAGTTCTTGACTTGGTGTAATTCAAGGGTGTGCGACACTTTCTAATTCTTTTTCACGTTTATCTAATTTTGGCTACCCTCATGATGACACCTGTTGCAAATTAGCAACTTATAGCAAATATATTTTAAAAAAATAAAGAACTATCAGGATTCAAAATAGCTCATTTGAGAAATGTCAATCAGTTATTGAGTTGAAAGTGAGTAATGATTTTATGGTTGGTTACTCTGCTAGAAGTGAATAAAAATGGTGCCCTTAGCTCCTGGGGAGTATTTTAATTTGCAAGCTAAAGTTGTTCAAGGATTATCTTTTTCTCTTTTTAGTGCCATTTGTCTTTGATAATGAAATTATGGCTTTTTTTGTTGGTAAATCATCTTTCTATGTACATTACTGGAGACTTAATTAAGATCCATTAATTGTGCTCCAGATTGACCACATGTAAAATGGTTTTTTAAAGATAGGAGATTACAGAATTGTAAATATATAGGTACAATCAGACTTTAAATGATTACAACCTTTTAAAAATGTAGCATGCATTTTTTCATGTTCTTTATGGAGTCAGACTGCCACAGACTTCTCTGCTGAGACAATAGACTTATGGTAGCATATGCAGTGATGATCCATGTTTGGACAGATGGAAAAGCTGGAAGCCAAGGTGAGAGATGCACTGGCCTAGTGAAAGAGGTACCAAACCCTGAGAAACCAATAGTAGAAAGTATGCTGAAATGGTCTATGACATTCTCTCCTTGCCCACTAGAAAGCTCATATAACTAAAACATTTAAGTGTCTTCATTTTGTTGAAATTGTTTAAATGATAGCAACTTATTCCTGGAGACTTTACATAAGGACATGAAAGAGAGAGGGCAAAGAAAGAAACATAACCACACCTACTTCACCGTTTTCTACCTCCAAGCTGTCAGACCACTCATAAAAATATGAGTCTTGTTTTTTATTTCTGCACCTTACTAGTGATTGTATTACCACGCAGATTGTGTCCCATAAATTATCTGCAAAGTTTAAACTTAATTTCCTTTAGCTTTTTTTCAGAGTTCCACTCTTGGAATGATGGGGTTTTTAGCATTTAGGTGCGTAGGTACAGTTCCTAGGGCACCCGAGACTTATGGGCCCTTAAAATAAAAAATAGGCTCCAAATTTTTACAAAATTACAAAATATAAATTAATATTTAATTGCCTGTTTACAGAAAATATTCAACGTTAATCATAAATATGTGTGAAAAATCCATTACATTTGAGAACACTTGTACATTAGATTTTCTCACTTAGAGCACCATTTCTAAATAGATGTGACTGTTAATAATAGTAAATTAAATGATTACAAGAGTGAGCTATATTATGGAGTTTTACCATATGACCCAACAATTCCATTCCTAGGTATATGCCCAAGTAAAATGAAAATATGTCCACACAAAAACTGGTATACAAATGTTCATAGCAGTGTTACGCATAAAAGCCAAAAAGTAGAAATAACTCAGTGTCTATCACTGATAAATGGATAAATAAAATGCAGTATAGCAATATAATGAATTATTCAGCAATACAAGGAAGTAGTGTGTATTGATACACAGTATAACATAGATGAACCTCAAAAACATACTAAGTGAATGAAGTAGGTCAAAAAAGATCACATGTTGTATGATTTTATTTATATGGAGTACCTGGAATAGGCAAATCTAGAGACAGAAAGTAGATTAGTGGTTGCCTAGGAAACTTTTGTTTGACGGGGGAATGGTAAGTGACTGCTAATGGATGAAAATGTAAAATTGATTGTCATGATAGTTGCACAACTCTGTGAAAATACTAAAAACCATTGAATTGTACACTTCACATGGGTAAATTGAATGGTTTATGAAGTTTATCTCAATAAAGCTGCTATACATTTAAAAAAGGAATTACAAAATCCTACCAAAAATTTTGGAGCAACTTAATGGGGCTGAAGGAGATAATAGGTACATTCACATCTTTACGCAGTATAAAATTCTGAAATCTCAGTCTCTTTCCCACTGCTGAATGATCTAGTTACCAGCTTCTGTCACCAGAGGCAATAAGTGTTATATGTTCCTGGGGATATTTTATATATATGGTTTGTTATCAGCCTTTTGACAAATATATATAATCTTTTTTATATAAATGGTATGCTATTCTCGTTGTATGCTTTGCTTTTTTCTTTTATATATTTGTAAAGTATTCCATATCAATACACAAAGCTTTGATCTTATAGCATTTCATTGTTTGGATGTATCAGAATACATTCTAATATGTTTGATATGACATATGATAAATTCTGCAAAATTAAAGTGCCTAGTTTAATATCAGTAATTTTAAGTTAAACGGTTTTGAAATATGTATTAGTAAACTCATTTCATGTTGACTTTATTAAGGTTTTCTTTTAAAGGTTTTGATAACACAGTTACAATTGCTATACATATTTACTGAGAAGAAAAATTGCAATGATTTTTATCATTATCTACAAGTACCATTTATATAAGCCTTCTGAATGCCTTGTATACAAAACATATACAAGCATTGCTAAGCCTCTTAATCTGCAAATCGGCAAAATAAATTCTGTAGGAAAATCTGTACAACCAGATTTCTTTAGTAAATAATCTGCACACACGAGAGCCAGGGATGGATGGGTCAATCGAATGAGGAGACTAAAAAGGCACATTAATCAATCACATTGAGCTTATTTGAATCCAGATTTAAACAAACGCTTTTTTGAACTCTGATATATGGGCCAGGCCGGTGGGTCATACCTGTAATCCCAGCACTTCAGGAGGCTGAGGCAGGAGGATTGCTTGAGCCCAGGACTTTGAGATTACAGTGAACTATGATCGGGTCATTGCACTCCAGTCTGGGAGACACAACAGGGCCCTTTCTCAAAAATAAAGAAAAAAAAAAAAAACTGTATAGGAACCCTTGGAACATTGAATACTGATGGTGTATTTTATGGCCTTAAAGGAATTAATTTTTATGAAACTAAATGAGTTTTTTAAAAATGAGAACCTTTATTTGTTAGACATTCTAAAATATTTACAGATACAGTGAAATATGCTGTCTGAAATCTTCAAAATTAAACTGTTTGCTGATGAGTTGATAATCGTTGAGAATGACAGGGACTTGTAGGTTTATTATATTACTGTGTATATGTTTCTAATTTTCCAGATAAAA
Source organism: Eulemur rufifrons (assembly GCF_041146395.1). NCBI lineage: Eukaryota > Metazoa > Chordata > Mammalia > Primates > Lemuridae > Eulemur > Eulemur rufifrons. Next base: position 18,552,898 of record NC_091007.1, read on the forward strand.
GAATAAAGAAATCATTATTAATATTTTCATAAATATATGGAAGAAAGCACATAAGAAACCAGAAATCTTGAAAAAGAAAAGTATTAATCTATGCCATTTGACCCAGCAATCCCATTACTGGGCATATACCCAAAGGAAAAAAGATCATTCTGTAACAAAGACACATGTACCCGAATGTTTATAGCAGCACAATTCACAATAGCAAAGATGTGGAAACAACCCAAATGCCCATCAATACATGATTGGATTAGTAAGCTGTGGTATATGTATACCATGGAATATTACTCAGCTATAAGGAATGATGAAGATACGACATCTCTATGGTTCTCCTGGAGAGAGTTGGAACCCATTATATTAAGTGAAGTATCCCAAGAATGGAAAAACAAGCATCACATGTACTCACCAGAAAATTGGTTTCCCTGAACATCACCTAAATACAAATCTGGGAACGACACCAATTGGACATCAGACTGAGGTGGGGGGTGGGGGAGGGGATGGGGGTATGCCTACACAATGAGTGCATTGTGCACCGTTTGGGGAGTGGTAACACTTGAAAGTGCTGACTCGGGAAGGGGGGGGTGGGGAAAATATGAAACTGTTGTTTTTAACTTGCATTGTTCACTTAATAATTTATCATGAATATTTCCCATATTTCATATCATTGTACAAGAAATAAAAAAAAAGTATTAATCTAAAATATAACATCTGATCAACATATACTCTAGAAATATAGAATGAGAGAAGGTAATTTTCAAAGAAAAATCTCAGAACATGAGTTTCCCTGTTAAAAGGACCTATTGTACACCTAGAATATTTGATTTCAAAAATGAATAATAAGGCAGAATTCTATCACCTAGAATTCTCTATCAAGAGTGGTATCAAATAATTTACTTCCCATGTAGCTTTTTTCTTTCTTTCTTTTTTTTTTTTTTTTAAGGAAATCTCCATCAGAAGGAGGGAATGGAATAAACCAAGAAAGACATGGGATCCCAGAAACAGGGAATCTAACATAGGAGACAGGAACAGAATTTTTCAGGACAGTAGCTAAGATTTTTAAAACAACCTGCCCAGATAGAGACCGAAGACCAAGGGGCTCCTGGAGTTATCTCCATGAAAAGGTTGGCAATAGGGACCTGTTTTGACTCGACTCTGCCATTGTGGCACTTGGTAAACTTTATTTATAAAAACAGGGAGGGGAATGATTTGACCCATAGATCATATTTTGCTTGGACTCCTCTCTTCCCATCCACCATTGCCCGATATGTTTGACCACTGAAAGAAAGGTGGAGAATTTGGGGATAATTTAGGAAGGGTACAGTAAAAACTAAGCAAAGGATTAAGCAACGATTTCCTACCTAGGATACGAAAAGTCTGAACCGTAAGAGAAAAGGGTGATAAATAATTGGACGCCAATTTTTAAAATCCCAGGTCTTGATAACTGATAAAATGAAAAGACAAACCACAGCCCAGGAGAAAATGTTTATAAAACATATATCTGATAAAGGCCAGATGCACACACATACTAAGGATTAGTACTCGGAGTGTGCAATGAACTCTCAAAAGTCAGTAATAAGAATACATGCAACCCAATTAAACAAGTGGACAAAAACTCAACATCATTTGTCACTAAGGAAATGCAAATGAAAATCTCGAGCTACCGCAGCATACTTACTATTACAGAATATTGCTCAAAAAACTGACTATGAAATGCTGATGATGTGAAGCACCTGAAACTCAGATGAGAATGTAAAATGAAATAACCACTTAGGCGGTTTCTACTCAAGTTATACACTTTCCATACAACCCAGCAATCCTATTTCTAAGTATACATGAGAAATGAAGATACACATTCACAATAAAACCTAAACGCAGATTTTTAGAGCACTTTTATTCATAACTGTCAAAAAGTGGAAACAACCCAAAGGTCCACCAACTAGTAATTGGGATTAAGCAAAGAAAAAAAAAGTGTGGTGCACTCACACAATGGAATACTGCTCAGCAATTAAATGAAGCAAATCACTGATACATGGGACAATATGAATGACTCTCAAAAGCACTATACTAAGTGGAAGAAGACTCAGTTACATGTTGCATGATTGAATTACATGACATTCTGAAAATGGCAAAAATATTGGTTGTCAAAGGCTCAGTCAAGATGTGTGGAAGACCTGACTACAAAGGAGCACTAGGAAACTTAGAGGGTGATGAATTATTCTACATCTTGACTGATAATGCCACCCGCCATTAGTCACTTTAGTAGCAATCTTGGCTATCAGATCAAGTTCTCACATTGCTTTTATCAGCTTTAAGTTTGATGTCTTTTTCCCTTGCTTTCTCATTTAAAAAAATAATAATCTAGTCAAAGGAATTTAAGAAACCAGTTGGCCTTGGGGCCCCGCTCCTGGCAGGCGGCCGCGACCCAGCGCGGCAGTCCCCGCCGCGAGCTCAGCGGACGGTGCGCGCTGCCTCCCGGGCCCAGTCCGCGCGGGAGCACTAGGTGCTGAGCGGCGAGCAGGACCTCGAGGGCTGGCTCGAGGGAGTCAAGAGCCTAGGCGACCGCGGCTTCTTCCCGGCCTCGTACGGGAAGGGTGTTCGCCACGCCGCCCGCCTCCATCAGGGCGCCGCCTGACGCCTTCCAGCCGCTGCTCCGGCAGCCTCAGCAGCGCCGCCACGAGCACCTTCCCCCGCGCCGGGCGCGGACTTTCCCTCGGTGGGAGCGCCCTGCAGCCAGGGCAGCCAGGACAGCGACGATGACCGGGACGAGAAGTGTGACAACAGCTCCACAGTGGCGGGAGAGCTGGGCGCGCTGGGACGCGGCGCATATCCTGACCTCTACGGCTTGTCCAGAACGGGCGGCTGCGCTGCTGGCCGCCACCGCCTGTCCCCGCGCTGCGACCTGTCGCTGGGCTGCCGGAGCGGCTGGGCGCCCCCGCAGCACCACCCGTCGGGGGCCAGGAGCTCGGCCACCGTGAGCTGCGACCTAGGTGCAGCCGATCTCCCCACGTTATCCACGCTGGCCTGGAACTCCTGGCTCAAGCAACCTCCCGCCTCAGCCTCTCAAGTACTATGTCCATTCTTTACCACCATAACAGCTTCCAGTTACAGAGTTGTTAATAACAATAAAAGCAGCAACCATTTATTAACCACATATTTTCCAGAATTTTGTTAAATGTAGTACACACTTTATCTCATTAATTCTTCATAAAAACCCGAGATGGCTACTGTTCTCGTTTTAAAGACAAGACTCCCATTTACATATAATTATTAATTAGCAACCCCAGAATTTCAACCCGGAGCCATCTGCCTTCAACATGAAGATCTTCTCCACGGCCCTCTTGTGCGTTTTGTCACTTGCTCAGAGGGAATAAAGATGGAGGACAGTGCGGGTCTCTGGAAGGATGCAAGTTGCACCCAAAGAGCTAGGAGTCCTAGAGTGGCCAAGGAAGGCTCAATACTAGTCTCCAAAATGGAAAGATTGTTGTAATGAGGTAAGCAGGTCTAGGCAAACCTACCCTCAAAGAAGTTGAAAAATCCATTTTTTTTAGAAGGAAACATTTCACAGGGACTCAGGAACAGAAGGGCGGCGCCCTTCCCCGGTAGGCGCAGTTCCCGGGAAGGTACAGATCCCGGGGGCGCGCGGGGTGTCCAGTAGGGGCACTTCCTGGCCCGACCCCAGGAGCTGCCGGCACTTCCTGCTCAACGGCCAACGGCTTTTCCAACCGTCGTCTTGCACGCTGGTGGGCGCCATCCAAGGTGGGGTCCGGCTTTGGGGAGCACGGGCAGCAAAGGCCACGTGGTGTGCGCCGGCTGGCTGTGGCCAGCGACCTGGGGGGACTCGGAGCCCGTGGTGAGTGCCCGCCGGGGGGACTCTGGCAGGGGCCGCGCTGATGGGGCTGGGGGCGAGGCGCGGCGGGTTTGGAGAAAGTAGCACTGCACTGCACTGTTCTTCCCCCCCCCCAAAATAATAATTAAGGGGGGACAAGTGTTTTTATTACATGGATATCTTGTATAATGCTAAGTCAGGGCTTTCGGGGTGCCCGTCTGAACAGTGCTCACTGTACCTAGTCGATAAGTTTGTATCCCACAACCACCACCCCCCACCCCCGGCCCTCCAGGTCCTTGGTTCTCGTGTCCTTTATGTCGCTGGAGCGGGAGATTCGCCACATCCACGGGAGGGAGAAGCTCCTGTCCGCGGCCCCGACGGCTGGAGCGGGGTCTGTGCCTCAGCGTCTCCAGAAAGTTTTCTCAGATAACAAGAGCAGGAGCTTATTGTCTGGCATGTGTCCCCGGGTCACCCTGCGCTGTCTCAGGTCGGACTTGGGGAGACGTGTTCTCCGGAGGAGACCCCAGAGGGCAGGTCCCAGTCACAGCCCTGCGCCTCCAGGGCACCGCGCAGACGGGAACTGTCGCTGCTGACGGCGCCCCTGGCCAGCCTCGCGGCCTCTGTCCCCAGCTCTGCCTCGGGGAGCAGACAGAGAAGGACAGTGGGCGGAGGAGGGGGGGGGGGCGCTGCGGCTCCACAGCGCGCCCCCAGGGGAGAGGGGACTTTCTCCTCCAGAACTGACGCCCATCTCCTGGGACTGGAAGGGTTTCCGGGGGACAGACCTTTCTCGGAGCGTCCAGGAGAGTCCAAGGCTCTGGCCAGCTCTGTGACCCATTTTCCGTGGTGACCGTGGGGTCGGGGACCGTGCAGAAATCATCCTCTGCCATACTGACGCTGCCTTGCTCCAGACCCCATGAGGCTGCGCCTGCAGAGAGGGGGTGTGGGAGGGCCTATTTCTCTCCCTGACCGCGCGCGGCCTTGGAGGGGTTGTGGGGGGCAGATATGTCCCAGGTGAGCCCGCAGCCCGGGGTGGCAGGTGGTGGGGTGAGGCAGGAGGGGGAGCAGAGCGCTGCTGCAGGAAGGGCAGGCGGGGTCTTTTTTCCTTCCAGTTTGTTTTGTTTTGTTTTTACAGAATATAATTAAAAATTTTGAAAACCCTATAAAATATAAATAAGAGACTTTTTCCCATCCCTGTCCCAAACCACACAATTTTTCCCTTTATAAGTGACCTCTGTTCAGAAACTGGAATCAAGCTTTAGCAAGTGTTGTTTCCTGAATGTTGGCAGTGTGTACAAATACACCTTTGGTGTCATTCCTGTTTATGAAACCATATCTGTTTTTTACATCACACCATTTTACTCTTCCCCAAATCGTCCCTGTGATGACCTTCTTGTCTCAGCCCGCAGGAGCCGCTGATGTGAAGTTGCCCAGGGCCACCGCGGCCTGCACCGCTGTCCATGGTGCCAGGCTTGGTGTCAGCAGAGCTGAGGGCAGGAGCGGGGCAGGATGCAGATGCTGGGTCTGGGCCTCGCTGCTCACGGTTGCGGTGCTGGTGACTGCGGCCGGCTGTGGCAGCTGCTCCTCTGGCTCCACCCGAGGTGTGACGGTAACTAGGCTGGGGGCGGCGGTAGGGCTGCTCACGGCTCTCTGGGGTCCGCTGCCCGATCCCCCTGCCGGTGGAACTTCCTTGTGTTTTACAATACAGGTTTTGTTATTATTCAGGCATGGTGAGTCCAACAGATCAGGGGATGACTACTATTGAGAAGATATTTTGTTATACTTACAGATCCCAAGAGAAGTGGGCACACCAGGCCAGGGGGGCCAAACAGGAAAGCAGCAGGGTCAGTCAGGATGCAGAGCAGGCACAGGAAATGTGCACAAGAGCCTTGACTGCGATTTCGGTGGGAAGGAATGGGCAGGGGAAGCAGTCTTAGGATGTGGGTAGTTCACTGTGCTCTGGGCCCTAGGTTCTGTTTCTGGTTGTCTGGGACCTGGCCCTGAGGTCACTGGGGTAGGGGGATAGTGGCCTAGAGTGTGAGAGCCCAGTAAGGGATGTGGGTGTGGATTGTGTATTGGTTAGTATGTGTATAAAAAGCAATATCATAGGGAAGTGGTTTGCTCCCTGAGAAGTAGCAAACTGTGGGAGGGGCAAACCAAAGTCAGCAAGGCCCCAGGATGCCAAAGAATCAAAACAAAAGGCATAGTTAATACACATGCGTGGATTACCACACACATAATTAAAATTGTGAGAAGAGTCTATGAATTCCCATGGACAATGACCAGTCTGAAGTCAGAATTAAAATTTTATCATGTATTCACAGTGGTGATGGGAACAAAGAGCTCACCTCTTTATCCTGAAGTGTCTGAGTAACCCCTGAGAGGGCTTAGGAAAAGCATTCTCAGCAGGAGAGAGCCAGGTTTTCATTAATTCAAGGAGGTAGAAGAAATGCTTTAGAGTAGTTAAGGATATGGAAAGTCTGTATGATGGAAAGTTTAGAAAGTGTTTGAGAAGAGGTTTCTGCCTTCCCAGAATGTTTATTCTCCTTTCCTTACTATTTATGGTATTATGCACAAGTTATCTGTACTCTAGAACCAAGACATTAAATGCTTTTATAAATTTAAACCAACAGATTTTACATATTTTAGGGCCCATAAAGTTTTTATTTCTTTCCCCATTGACTATGGTTTTTGCTTCTCCTATGTTTTCTGGTTCTTACATACCTGCTTTTTTATTTCAGGACTCATGAACAACGAGCAAAACATATCTGGAAAACTCATGCAAACAGGCATAAGAATCCAGCAGAAGCCTTCTTGAGCTCTCTTTTAATGCTAAAGATTCAGTTCTTAAGGGAAAGAAATTGGAGGTGAGATGAAAGCTCTCTTGATGTGGATGCATTGCTGGGTTTATTACCAAAATAGAAGTAGCATTGCAGTAGTTTCCTTTTGTAACTCTTTACCCCTCATTCTTGACTTGATGTAATTCAAGGGTGTGAGACACTGTCAATCTGTTGTCATATTTCTCTAATGTTGGCTTTTCTCATGATGACAACTATTGCAAATTAGCAGCCCATAGGAAAGATACACACACACACACACACACACGAATAAAATAAAGAACTATCAGGATCGAAAACAGCTCATTTGAGAAATGTCAGTTATTAGGTTGAAAGTAAGTAATGGTTTTATGATTGGTTACTGTACTAGATTTGAATAAAAACTGTGCCTTTAGGCCGGGCGCGGTGGCTCACGCCTGTAATCCTAGCACTCTGGGAGGCTGAGGCAGGTGGATCGCTCGAGGTCAGGAGTTCGAGACCAGCCTGAGCAAGAGCGAGACCCCGTCTCTACTAAAAATAGAAAGAAATTATCTGGCCAACTAAAATATATATATACAAAAAAATTAGCCGGGCATGGTGGCTCATGCCTGTAGTCCCAGCTACTCGGGAGGCTGAGGCAGTAGGATCGCTTAAGCCCAGGAGTTTGAGGTTGCTGTGAGCTAGGCTGATGCCACGGCACTCACTCTAGCCCGGGCAACAGAGTGAGACTCTGTCTCAAAAAAAAAAAACTGTGCCTTTAGATCCTGAGAAGAATTTTTAATTTGTAAGCTAAAATTGTTGAAGGATTATCTTTATCTCTTGATAGTACCATTTGTCTGTGATGATGAGAGGATGCTGTTTGGTTGTTGACAAATCATATTTCTATGTATATTAGTGGAAACTTAATTAAGATACATTAATTATGCTCCAGATTGACATATATAAAATAGTTTTTTAAAATCTAAGAGAACTGTAAGCATACAGTTACAATGAGAATTTAAATGATTTTTTTTTTTTTTTTTGAGACAGAGTCTCACTCTGTTGCCCAGGCTAGAGTGAGTGCCGTGGCGTCAGCCTAGCTCACAGCAACCTCAAACTCCTGAGCTCAAGCGATCCTACTGCCTCAGCCTCCCGAGTAGCTGGGACTACAGGCATGCACCACCATGCCCGGCTAATTTTTTTTCTATATATATTTTTAGCTGTCCATATAATTTCTTTCTATTTTTAGTAGAGATGGGGTCTCGCTCTTGCTCAGGCTGGTCTCGAACTCCTGAGCTCAAACCATCCGCCCACCTCGGCCTCCCAGAGTGCTAGGATTACAGGCGTGAGCCACCGCGCCCAGCCTGAATTTAAATGATTTTAATCTTTTAAAAATGCAGCATGCATTTTCATGTTTTTTAACATTAATCCTACTTTTACTAATGAAATTTACTTTGGAGCAACAGTATTTTGTTAAATAAACAAGTAACAAACCTCATTCTGAATAACTGTGATTATACTTGGTCTCAAAAGGAAAATTAAAGCAAAAACTCAATCTTCTTAGTGGACAACTTCTGAATTACCCTGGGTTAGAAATGTAAAGTTGTGTTTACTTTTCATTCAGATGTTTTGAATATGAACATGTTATAGGATTTACAGATAGATTTTTATTTAAGAAAAATTACTTTAGAGTGCATTGTATTGATTTTACTACCAGATTATATTCTTGGAGTGACTTTATTAAAATAACCTACAGTTTTCTAGGAACTGGAGCTGTATGTGGTATTCACTGAAGAAGATGGCTATATTAGAGGGAGCTTGTTACATGATATTCTTGACCCTTTTTAGGTAATCTTAAATTTTGATATAATTTGAAACTGACAGAAATATCACTGGAATAACACAAGAAACTGGCTGGGTGAGATGGTTCGTGCAGGTAATCCTAGCACTCTGGGAGGCTGAGGTGGGAGGATTGATTGCTTGAGCTCAGGAGTTCAAGACCAGCCTGAGCAAGAGTGATATCGTGTCTCTACCAAAAAATAGAAAAAAATTAGCAGGATGTGATGGTACAAGCTTGTAATCCCAGCTATTTGGGAGGTTGAGGCAGGAGAATGCTTGAGCCCAGGAGTTGAGGTTGCAGTGAGCTATTATGACACCACTGTGTTCTAGCTGGGGCGACAGAGTGAAACCCTGTCTCAAAACAACAGCAAAAGAAAAAAACCCAAGAAACTCTCATATCCTTGTTTAAGATTCACCAATTGTTTTTATTTTTCCCGTTTTTTTATTGTCTCCCACCTGCTCTCTCTCTCTCGCTCTCTTTATATCCGTATGTACACACATGTATAAAACACTGATAAAGTGTTTATGAAACACTTTATAAAACACTGTTTATAAAACACTGATTAAAAAAGTCTTACCGGCTGGGCGCGGTGGCTCACGCCTGTAATCCTAGCACTCTGGGAGGCCGAGGCAGGTGGATCATTCGAGGTCAGGAGTTCGAGACCAGCCTGAGCAAGAGTGAGACCCCGTCTCTACTAAAAATAGAAAGACACTATATGGACAACTAAAAATCTATATAGAAAAAAATTAGCCGGGCATAGTGGCACATTCCTGTAGTCCCAGCTACTCGGGAGGCTGAGGCAGTAGGATCGCTTAAGCCGAGGAGTCTGAGGTTGCTGTGAGCTAAGCTGACGCCACAGCACTCACTCTAGCCTGGGCAACAAAGTGAGACTCTGTCTCAACAACAACAAAAAAAAAAGTCTTACCTGTCTTATCTAACCCGACTTAATTTTTTTTTTTTACAGTTTTTTTGAGGTACAATTTATATACTATAAAATTCACCCATTGTAAGTGTACAGTTCAAAGTTGTTGGGTTTTTTTGTTTTTGTTTTTTTTTTTTTGGTAATCAATCACCACAATCAGGTTGTAGAACATTTCCATCAATCCCAAAAATTCTATCATGCCAGTTTGCAGGTTAACTTTTTAAGACACTCATAAAATTTTACAGTCACTTTGTAAACAGTTTATGTTCTAACCAGTAAGGTATGAAGGTTATAGTTTCTCGACATCTTTTGCAGTACTTCTTATAGTCTGTGTTTTTTTGTAATGACCACTCTGTTGAATAGGAAATGGTATCTTAACACCACCGACATCCAAATTATTCTCATCCAAATTTTAATGTCATCTAAATTAAATCATTTTCCTAATGACTAATAATGTAGACATCTTCTGTGGTTATTGGCCATTTGTATATTTTCTTTGGAGAAATGTCTATTCAAATCTTTTGCCCCTGTTTTTAGTTGGGTTGCTAGTCAGTTTATTATGAGCTGTAAGAGATCATATAGTCTGAATGCAAGTCCTTTATTGATGGATCTTGCTTTTTATCCACTCTGACAATCTCTGCCATTTCAGTGGTGTGTTCAGTTCATTTATACTTAATATTATTGATATATTGAATTTACACCTGCCTTTTGCTATTTGTTTTTTGTTTTACTCGTAGGTAAAAAGATTCCTCTGTTCCTCATTTCCCACCTCCTTTTGTTTTCAATAAATTGTTCTACTGATGTATACAATCTTTTTTCCTTAATCTTTATCTGGGAATGTCTGTTTTTGCCTTTGTTTCTTTTTTTATTATTATTTCAAAATTTTAATTAAAGAGGTACACATGTTTTTGTTACAAGGATATGTTGTATAATGCCTAAGTTAGGGCTTTTGGTGTACCTATCACCAGAATAGTGTTCATTGTACTCAACAAGTAAGTTTTTAATCTCATACCCACCCTCCTACCTTCCCCATGTCTTGGTTTCTCATGTCCTTTATATCACTTTGTGCCCATGTATACCCATCTATTAGCTCCCACTTAGTAGTGAGAACATACTGTGTTCGGTTTTTCCATTCCTGAGATACTTCACTTAGGATAATCCTCCCCAGTTCCCTCCATGTTGCTGCAAATGACATTATTTCATTCCTTTTTATGGCTGAGTAGTACTCCATGCATGATACATACGTATATACACACACACACACTCACACATACACACCACATCTTCCTTGTCCCCTCATGAATTGAAGGGCATTTAGGTTGATTCCACATGTTTGCAATTGTGAATTGTGCTGTGATAAACTTTCGAGTGCAGGTGTCCTTTTGATACGATGACTTCATTTCCTTTGGGTAGAGACCCAGCAGTGGGATTTCTAGATCAAATGGTAGGTCTATATTTATTTCTTTGAGGAATCTGCATACTGCTTTCCATAGAGGTTGTACTAATTTGCAGTCCCACCAATAGTGTGTATGCATTCCTTTCTCTCTGCGCAAGGCAGCATGTACCGTTTTTTGACTTTTTAATGATGGCCATTCTGATAGGGGTAAGGTGGTATCTCATTGTACTTTTAATTTGCATTTCCCTGATGATTAATGATGTTGAACATTTTTTCATATGTTTGTTGATTATCTTCTTTTGAAAAACTTCTGTTCATGTCATTTGCCCACAATTCTACCAATCCCTGAGCAGGGGGTGTTTTTCTATTTGTGCCATCTGTGATTTCTTTCATCTGTGTTTTGTAGTTCTCCTTGTAGAGGTCTTTAATCTCCTTTATTAAGTATATTCCTAGGTATTTTTTTTTTTGTATCTATTGTGAATGATATTGAGTCCTTGATTTGACTCTCCACTTGACTGTTATTATTAGTATATAGAAATGCTACTGATTTGTGTATAATTATTTTGTAACCTGAGACTTTGCTGAATTTATTTGTCAATTCCAGGAGTCTTTTGGTAGAGTCTGTAGGGTTTTCCAGATACAAGACCATATCATCAGCAAATAGGGTAGTTTGACCTCCTCTTTCCTTCTCTTGTCTGATTGTTTTGGCTAGGACTTCTAGAAATAAAAACAAAGACCAGCTTTATCTCTCACATCTGGGCACGGAGCTGGAGTCGTCTCTACTATTTCATCTCTAGGAGGCCCAGATGTCTCTGCTGCAATCTCTGTTGCCCCGTGAGCTGCAGGGAGGGAGGCCTGTAGGGAGGATGTTAGGATACCCCATAAGCTGGGAAATGGTGAGTGTATAGGGCTGAGTGTCCCTAGATGGGGGAGGGAGCTGGCTGGAACTGGCCAGAAACGGCTGTGGTAGGACCCAGGTCTCCCTATGTCAGCTCCAGAGCCTGCAGACCCAAGTCCCTGCTGGTGCAGCTGGGCCTTCAGTCCCCTCCAGGCTGCAGGGTGGGGTAGGGACTGCAGCCTGGACCCAGGGCATCCTGTCCCATCACTGCGTGGCTACTTCAACCCTGACCCAGAGCCCTGTCTATGCTATTAGAAGCACGAGGGATGTAGCAGTGAGCAAGCTAAAAGGAAAGTCCTGAAGTCATGTGCTTCAAGGAATGTTAGGAGTTTGTGTTTCTCTGCGATTCTTCTAAGGCATCATGATGTGGTAAAAAGCACATTGTACTAAATGTTGGTAATTCTTGTTTTTCTGCCACTTACTGGGTATGACATTGTTGCTTCAACTGACCATACCTTAGTGAGGTCCCCATCTATATACTCAGATGTTATGGTCTTGTGAGTTCTACCCTAAGTACTATGCGTAGGGATCTGTGTTCTAGCCTGATGGAATGGTTGCTCTGTGTATCCTTGTTATCAAAAGTTTGTACTTGTCCCCAAGGCTGAATGAGTGAGAATGAAGAATGAGGAAAAGGAAAGAGAAGCTTATTAGTTTGTCAGCAAGTGAGGAGGACAGCAGATATTTGTTTTAAAAACCATCATCCCGGCCGGGCGCAGTGGCTCACGCCTGTAATCCTAGCACTCTGGGAGGCCGAGGTGGGCGGATCGTTTGAGCTCAGGAGTTCGAGACCAGCCTGAGCAAGAGCGAGACCCCATCTCTACTAAAAATAGAAAGAAATTATATGGACAGCTAAAAATATATATAGAAAAAATTAGCTGGGCATGGTGGCGCATGCCTGTAGTCCCAGCTACTCGGGAGGCTGAGACAGGAGGATCCCTTGAGCTCAGGAGTTTGAGGTTGCTGTGAGCTAGGCTGACGCCACGGCACTCACTCTAGCCTGGGCAACAGAGTGAGACTCTGTCTCAAAAAAAATAAATAAATAAATAAAAAAATAAAAACCATCATCCCCCTTTAAGCAGAAATATAGGGCTTTTTAAAGGGGGGTTTTCAGCTTTGGGCTATTGTTTAACAATAGTTAAGTATTGTTATACAATAATATAACAATAGTTTAAGAATAGTTGGTGGTTTTGGGTGACCTTATCTCCAGTGAAGATGATCTTGTGACCTTTGTTTAGATAATTCTATTGAGCCATCTCTGGTGGTTTAAGATCCCAGAAAACGAAGAATAAACATCATTTTTCTGCTCCTTTGCTTACTAGCTTCAGGCAGGAATGCAAATTGTAATTCCTCTAAGGGTGAGGGGTTTTCAAGAGACAATTTGTAAAACATTTTGCCCCTTTTCAGCCCTTTACCTTTGTTACCCCTTTTTCAGAAGTGGTAAGATGAGGCCCTCAGAGCCTTGGCAAGGAGAGAAGCTCCAGCTGGGCTTTCCCAGGTGGCAGAGGAGGGACAGGCAGAGAGTAAGAGTGTGAAGGGGCCAGCCAGATGTCAGAGGGACCCCTGGCCCTAGTTATGCTCAAATGGGGAACCAGGAAATGCAGGCTTGTGATGAAGCTGTAGCCATTTTGTGGTATTTCTTCAGGCATCTGATACCACTACAGTCCCTCAGCCCCTGCCTCTCCCCTCTCCATGCTCTCCTGTGCCCTACCCCTACCCTGTTGGCCGCTCCCAGGGAAGGTCTCACCGTGGCTCTCCTCTGGCCTGTCCCTGGCTGTCCTGGCCCCTCTGTTTCAGACCACCAGCGTAGTTGCAATGGACCCTGTGCTTGTGGGTTTGCTTATTTGCAGTTCTTTGTGGTTGTTACTGATAATAGGATCCAGTGTTCTTTCATATTCACTTGGGAGCGGACTGGTGGGAGGAGCAAATGCCTACTTATGTTTAGGTTTTGAGAACCTTCACAGAAGAGTAGTTCATCTTTTTGAAGTGAGTTTTAAGTTGCAGAAATGCTCCTTGGCATTTGTTTGGGTTCATCCTCAACTGTCCTGGATGGTTGAGGAGCAGGTTTTTTTCTGAGGCAGGTGCATAGTTTCAGTCAGTAATTCTTGAACCTGGTTGCACATTAGAATTGAGGAGGAGCATTTAAAAAGTACAATGCCAAGGACCCATGCCAGATCAGTTAACTAGAGACCTAGGCATTCGTGTTGTTTAACAGCTTTGTTCTTTCTCACTGTTCTGGGAGCTTAAAGATAGATAGATAAATAAATAAATGCTTCATTCTGAGTAAAAGGCTCAGCGAGCATTTCCTGTAAATATTTTAGGCTTTGAAGGCCACATGCAGTCTCTGTTTTACATTCCCGTTTTCAATTATTTTTTTCAACCCTTTAAAAACGCAGAAGCTGTTGTCAAAACCTTAGGTTTCTGTCTAGGGCCAGTTGCTGGTCGCACAAAGATGGAATTATTGAGACAATGAGGATTGCCAAGAAAGAAAGAAATTTGTATGAATAATTCGACAGACTTCTTGTTGGGAGAACAGGAGAAGATGCCTCAAATCCATCTCTAGGACTAAGGGATATCATGGGCTTTTAAAGGAGGAGCCACATACCTTGAGGCAGGTTGTGGTGTATCAAGGGGCTAAATGCCTTGCCAGACCATATTATCCAATTTTTGTATGATTTTTTTTTTTCATACACATCATACCATTCTTCAACATTAAATCCTTCGGGTGAAATCTCTATTGTCCAATTAGTGCCTTCTGTAAATACTTGCTAGAAATTGTCAACTCCTCCTCTTACAAAATTATAGCTTAAAATAATTCTTCACTCTGTTAAAATAAATACATAGATATTAAAACAATAATCTCTTAAGAACAAATTACAATGGAAACACACCATCGTAATAAAAAAGTGACAAAGCCCAGACATAAATATGTCAAGAATTCTGTTTAACTTGGCATAGGATTAAAAATTCATCCAAAGCAATGTAGAGGTAAACACTGCTGAGAGAATACTGAAAAAGAGTAAGGAAGAGAACTTTGTAACAATTATTAAAATATATTCCATAATTAAAGAAGTTAAAATAGTGGAGTACTGCTGCAAGAAGCAGACCATTCAATAGAATAGAATGAAAATCCAGAAACAAAAAATATCTAAGAATTTAAGGTAAGATAAAATGGCATTTTAACCTAGTGAGAAGAGATGGATTGTTTGGGACAAGTGAATTGCAATTTTAAAAAAAATTCTTAAATGTTACACCATGCTCCAAAATAAGTTGTGGATTGATTAAAGATTTAAGCTGGGAAATAAAAGCAAAAACTAACACAAAGCAAAAAAGACACAAGCCTAAGGCTGGGCCCTAGGGGAGGGAAGAAGACATGCAGAAATGCGCTTTCATGTCTTCTGGAGAATGTGCATTGATTTCTCCTCCTAAGTTTGCACCTAATGACACATACTGGCACAATCTCTGAAACCACGAAAATAGCCTTCTGCTATTGCGTCTGCTAAATTCCTATGGAGACCATCTGGGATGGGGAATGGGAATAAACTGAAAGATAAGGAGATTTAGAGTTTCTCACGGATGTTTTCTAGGGGGATGAGACCTTCAGCATTTTAAAGCTCCACGCTACTCCAGCCCAGTGGTGTGTAAAGGCTGCTTTCCCACAGGCGCGAGTCCTCCTTTCGCAAATGACCTGAACACCCTTGTCAAATCCCGCCGACATTCTACCTGAGGCAGCGCTGATTGCAAACACACGCTGAGATTTCCGAAGCCTGGGCTTTGCACATGCGCACTGAGCACCCCCGCGCGCCAAGTGCTTTTGCTCATGCGCAGCGACGTTGCTTTCTGAGGCGCGCAGGCGCACTTCAGTTCACCGATTTTGGCCGCTTGTCTGGGGCTCTGCGAGATTGGAAACCGCGGAGTTTCCTTGCTGAAGCTTGTGGGCACGCTGGGTTGGTTTGCTAGTACTGGGCCCTGGCGGCGGAGGAAAGCTAACACCCGAGGGGAAAATGAGGTGTCTCTGAAGCCAGGAGCCCCTGCCATGAAGAAGATTTTTAGTAAGAAGGGCGAGTCGCCCTTGGCCTCCTTCTCCAGCCGCCGGAGGACCAGCGCGGGTGTCGGTTGTGAGCATGGCAACGGCGTCTACTCACAGCCCGGGTACCACGTCCGGGACCGAGACCTCGGGAAGATCCACAAGGCCGCCAGCCTGGGTCAGGTGGCCAAAGTGCAGCAGATCCTTTTGCTCAGGAAAAATGGCTTGAATGATAGAGACAAGATGAGCAGGTAATGGGAACTGCGAGCTGGGGGGCCGGGCGGATGTGGGGGAAGCGCTCCTTCCTGGGCTGGGCCGGGGGAACCCGAGCCCCCCTGTCACCGAGGGTGCCCGGCTTTCTTCCCTCCACGGGCTCCTCAGCACCTGGGACGTGGAAACCTTGGAGGGTGGAGCGCCCAGACCGTCTTTATGAGGAGCAAAACAAAAACAGAATTTTAGCTGTTTTTCTGTCCACTCGCAATTCCCCCTCGCCCCCCCCGACTCCCGGCCTTTTATTTTTGAGACAGAGGCTCCGCTTTGTCGCCCGGGCCAGAGAGCAGTGTCGACATCATGGCCCACAGCAACCTCAAACTCCTGGGCTCAGGGGATCCTCCTGCCTCAGGCTCCCAAGTAGCTGTCACTATAGGCGACAGACAGCGCCACCGCCACGACCCGCTAATTTTTTTCTATTTTTAGTAGAGATGGGGTCTCTCTTGCTCAGGCTGGTTTCGAACTCCTGAGCTCGCCCGATCTGCCCTCCTTAGCCTCCCAGAGTTTCAGGATTAAACGGCGTCGGCCTCATCATTCCCCGTATAGAGCACTTTATTGAGAATTTTTAAATGATTTAACTAACAAAATTAAGTGTATACAGCTTTTTATTTTTAATGTACACATTTAAAAAGATGTCATAGAAAGATTATAGAAAGATGCATAATGTGAGAAATAATTCCCATAATGTATCAATTTCTGGGCTAAAAATTCTTTAGATAAAATCCAATATCCATTTTTTATCAGTGTACTTCTATGAATATATGTTCTTTACTGAGAAAGAAACTTTGAAGTGGGAAGATGGTGCTGTATTCTTGAGTAGGAAGACTCATTTTTCTTAAAATGTGAGCTCTTTCTATGTTTACCAGTTTTACATAAACCAAATAAAAATATCAAAGTTTTAAAATTTTTTTAGTTACACACGTTGTCTTTTACTATAGTAAAAGCATTAAGAAAATATTTGTAATGGAGTAAACAAAGACTTGCCCTTGTAGCTATCAAAATGCACTATTAATTTTCGCAAATTAACCATTTACCAAGAACTGAAAAGACGGGTAAATGCATGGGACAGAATAGAAAATCCAGAGACACCCAAATATAGGTAAGAATTTAGAACTTGATAATGGTGACATTTCAGATTAGATGAATTTTTCATAAATCAAATGCCTGTTAACTGTTTGGAGAAAACTAACTAGATTTTTACCTCACAAAAATAAGTTCCTGATGTTATACAGATTAAAAATTTTAAGTATACAAGATGAGAAAAGTACTAGAAGAGAACACAAATGCATATTTATACAGGTACATCTTAAGTTGACAAAGACCTTCCTAGGAATGACCTCACAAGCAAGAATTCTGAAAGTTGATTTGGCAAAATAAAAATTAAAACCCCCGTATATCAGAAAAAAATTAACAAAAGACAGCATACTTGCAAAATATTTACAACATGTAATCAGACGAAAAACTTATCTTTATTTAACAGATAATTCTTTCAAGTCAACAAAACAAAAACTAAACTTGAATTTAGAATTGGGCAAATTACCTTTTTGCAGGTCTACAAGTTATGCACATAGGAAAAAATATTTAGTGTTCCTGGTAAGAGAAGGAATTTAAATTAAAAGAGGGATGAAATACTGTTTTCTATCCATGAAGTTTGGAAGGCTGAAGAGCAGTGGTATTTATTTTGTTGCCTAAGTTTTAAGTTGCTTATGACTTTTGGAATGGACAGTTTGGTGCATTTAAAAAAATGTCTATGCCCTTTATCAATCAATTCCATTATACTAAAATACCTAGGAAATATTTAGAGATGCATGCAATTTGTTTTTCTCAACACTGCTTAAAATAGCAATGTATTAAGAAGAACCCATGTAATGGATTTTATAAATAAATTTCAGTGCATGCATAGGTTAGAATAATATGTGACCATTGTAAGTGGCAGAGATACAAAAGTATGTTGACATGTAAAAATGTACCCTAGTATATCAAGTGAGAAAAAAATCAGTTTGATTATACGTACACTCTAACATATGATGGTCTTATGTTAGCTGAAAATATGTACAAAACGTGATAAAATATGTTATTTCTGGGCATTTGTATTAATAAGTGAAATTTTTTCCTTTTTCTTATCTGTGATTTCTACAATAAGCATGTATAAAAGTTCTAGTAAAATTTTATTATTAATGAAACAATCCTTGGGAAGAATAGGAATACGAATCTTGTACAGATAGAAATAATTTCTTACTTTCTATTTTTAAAATTATATTTGTGGATTGGCATCCTCTGCCAACTTTCATCCTTTCCAGAAGTAAAGGGAATCATTTTATTTGTGCTTGTAGATTTTATGATACATACATTTTATTATACACATTTTTTTATATATGTAAAAAATTATAACTTAATCATTTTATTTTAGTTGTGTCCTTATGAAAATAAAAAATAGCAAATATAAATGATTATTACTATTGCTTTACTTTATAAGAGTTTTGTTTAAAAATATTGAACTCCCAAATTGTATTTATCAATTCTTTCAGTTTATTTATTAATCAAACAACCTGAATACTATTCTGTAGCAGACATACTCTGCTATCTCTTAGGATCCTTCCATCCTTGAAAACTTCATGTTTCTCTGCTCAGCCTATGCAAGTTGAGAGATTTAAAATAGGCATATTAGGACTTAACCTCAAGTGAAGCTTTTCCTCCCTCCTTTCAAACAAAAGTATTTGTAAAGGTAGAAAATTGTAAAAGATAACCTTTAACTTCCTTTTTGAAAATTTATAACAGTATTAACTACTATTAATCCTTGGAAACATCTTGATTTGCATACATTCTATAACTCTAAATACTGAATAATATTCATTTGAATCTTGAGTTTCCTTTTGGTTAAAGTTTTTTTGAAAATCAAAGTAAGAATTAATTTGTTTTAAAAATTTGTTGCTATTTCAGCTCTCTTTTTCCATGGTACTTTTTTTTTTTTTTTTTGCTGGTCAGGTGAATCCATAGTACTTTTTAAAACTAAAATTTATTTAAATGCCAGTGACTAGAACTGCTGTGGAACTGCTGTATAGGCCATATTTCATTTAATGTAAGGCACCATGGATTGTATGATGCCCCATTATTTTATGTATCAATAAGAGAATTTTTTAAATGTTGCCAGTTGTAGTTTTAATAAGTCATGAATTACAAGTGACATTCGAAAGAGATGTTAAAATGTGAGAACATGAGCATCTTAGAATCATTGAAACAAAGTGTTGTCACTGATCTTTAAAACAGACTGCAAAAGTAGGTACAATTGTATCATTTTATTTAATTAAAATATCTTTATTAGTAGTAATTATAATATCTAACAAGTATTGAGCTGTTATTTGTGCTAGGAACTGTTCTAAATACTTTGCATAGATTCTTATTTAAACATCAGCAATGGTAGCAATAGACAGCTACTATTTTTGTCCTCATTTTATCGATGAGGAAATTGAAGCACAGAAAGGCTGAGTGATAGCTACTAAGTGACAGCTTAAAGTAGTATCCAGGCCGGGCGCGGTGGCTCACGCCTGTAATCCTAGCACTCTGGGAGGCGGAGGCGGGTGGATCGCTCAAGGTCAGGAGTTCGAGACCAGCCTGAGCAAGAGCGAGACCCCGTCTCTACTAAAAATAGAAAGAAATTATATGGACAACTAAAATATATACAGAAAAAATTAGCCGGGCATGGTGGCGCGTGCCTGTAGTCCCAGCTACTCGGGAGACTGAGGCAGTAGGATCGCTTGAGCCCAGGAGTTTGAGGTTGCTGTGAGCTAGGCTGACGCCATGGCACTCACTCTAGCCCGGGCAACAAAGTGAGACTCTGTCTCAAAAAATAAATAAATAAATAAATAAAGTAGGATCCAGACTTAAGCCAAACTGATTCCAAAGGCCAAGCTCTTTCTATTCATGTAGACTACTCTTTCATTAATGTAGTGGGTAATAACAGCTAATAAGTATTACACCTTTTTAAGAAAAAAATTAAATATTTGTTTTGAAGCCAGAAGAATTACATGCTACTTAATGTTTATAATTACATGAATATTTTGAGGTAGCACACTACAGTTTCCTAAAACATCCTCTCCCTTTCATAGGACTGCTCTGCATTTGGCCTGTGCCAACGGCCATTCAGAAGTGGTGACACTCCTGGTGGACAGAAAATGCCAGCTTAACATATGTGACAGCGAAAACAGGACAGCTCTGATGAAGGTATACGGTAGTCAACTATTTCAGCATGAGATGGATTTGATTTAAACACATAGAATAAAAATGAACTTATCTCCTTTAAATATAACTACTGGGTGAAATCTGTGGAATGTTTGTTTTGAATTCCTAGAATTTACCATCCATTTCTTGGTGTAATACAAACAGGCCGTACAATGCCAGGAAGAGGAATGTGCAACTATTCTGCTAGAACACGGTGCGGATCCAAACCTTGCAGATGTCCATGGCAACACTGCTCTCCACTATGCCGTCTATAATGAAAATATACCAATAACAGCGAAACTGCTTTTACACAATGCAAATATTGAAGCAAAAAACAAGGTATAGATCAACTTTATTTTCAAAATATTTGAAATGCATTTGTTTTAACCATGACAAATGTGAGGGTCAATTTTCCATATCTGGAAGCTCAAACATTTCCTGAGTGAAGATATTTTGAAATAGCTTAATTGTCTAAGATTTAACTTCTAATATTGATACTTTAAAAGAAGCATTAGAGGGAATAGATTTCTTTTATGCATTTATGGTAAATAATTGTGAAAACATTGAATTTGTTAAAGGTAAAACTTTTTTTTTCTAAATACTTTTTTCCCCACCAGCCTTTTTTTTTTTCTTAATCTATGTGTAAAACAACACAGGAAAGCAAAATTTTCCCTGGATATAGGCTTTATCTTAAAACTCAAACAAAACAAAAACATTTTACAAAAAATGGAAATCTTGCTGCTGTTGACCAGTTCCTGTTAATTTATATGAAAGGGATTTATCTCTCAGTGGCAAGACTTAAGAGGGAAAAATGGAGAGGGAAAAACAGAGTAATCAGAAATATGCAGGCCAATTTGGAAATCAGGTAATTGAGGGAAAATACCAAGATGTTTTTTGTATATATTTTTGTTTGTTTATTTTTTGACAGTTTATGTGTTTAGACAAGGTGCTTCTCGATTTTGGGGATAATCATTCTCAGTTTGGGAAAGAGAATGATTTAGTGGTGAACTTGCCTAGAGATCAATTTTAGGAGGACTCTGAAGAAACCAGATTGGCAGCAAGTAGGTGGTGATGAAGCAGGAAACAAGAGGGAAGAAGAAATAATTAACTGACTGCTTATCCTATTCTGGCAAAAACAGCCACTTAGATAAGAGTCTAAACTCTGCTCTCAAATCTTGAATGCCTTGATGGGAAGGTGGGAGATAAGGAGCTTGTAAGTAGCAAAATCAAGCTGAAGTTTGAGTTTGCTAGTCCCTGTTCTCCCTCTTCCCAGGAAAATTAAGTGGAGTTTTCAGTAAATGATTCCATCTCTTATTCTTTCCTCTTTTTGGCCAGATCCACAGATGATAAAGGGAATTGGCCATTTGGGTGAGAGATGAGACTGAAGTATTGCCTACCACACTAGTTGTCAAGTAGAATTGTATATCACAGTGACCTGCGGAAATTAACAAAAAAAAAATTTACATGTCTAAACTATCCCCTGAAGATTTATATTTAATATATCTAACAAGGCCTAGACAAGTATATTGAAAAATATTTCCTCAAATCTGGGCATAGTGGCATGTGCTTGTAGTCCCAGCTACTCAAAAGCTGAGGTGGGAGGATTGATGGAGCCCAGGAGCTCAAGTCCAACCTGCTGACATAGTGAGACCCTGTCACTAACAACAGAAAAACAATGAAAATTTTCTTGAGATTCTGATACATTCCTGGTTAAGTACTACTGAGTAGATAAATGTATTATATGAATTCCCATATCTCAGAAACTTAAGAAATCTCTAAAAGAGTTAGAGTTTAATATGTGCTACTTGCTTCAAATATCTCCTTTCCAACAACATTAGCCTGACTTTTATCTGTCTTTCTCTACTTCGGTGGTTGGGAAGTTAAAAGGAATATTACTGGCAGTATCTGTCAGCTTAGAGAATAAGTCCTTTTTCCTTCCAACCATCGGTCATTCACTGTCATTCAGAGGGTCTTTAGAAATTTGCTTATAGGTAGTCTTTCAGTGAGTAGAGCCTGACCCTGTCAGGATTTCCTGTCTGTTCTCATTCAGGTGATTAGGTCAACAAATGTTTCTTACAAGCAGGATTTTCTCAGTTAGAATAGTAGCAAGTCCTGAATTTTTTTAAATTGAAACTATTAAGGACTATCTCAGTATGTCTGTTAAATTCATAGAGCTTTGGGATAATCAGGATGGAAGTTTTAAACACTAAAAACTAGCCAGGCGTGGTGGCTCATGCCTTTAATTCCAGAGCTTTAGAGAGGCCAAGGTAGAAGGTTCCCTTGAGGCCAGCCATTCAAGACCAGCCTGAGCAACATAGCAAAACTCCTTCTTTGGAAACAAAACAAAAAATTAGCTAAGCATGGTGGCATATGCTTGTAATCCTAGCTACTCAGGAGGCTGAGGCAGGAGGATCACCTGAGACCAGGAGTTGGAGACCAGCTTGGGCAACATAGCAAGACCCCATCTCTAAAAAAAAAAAAAAATTCTGAAAACCATGAAGTTAATAAGAATATAGATAAGAATTTTTTAATTTGGTTTCATCAGTCCTATGAACTAATTAATTTGGTTGACAATCTGGGAAAATTAAATACAAATAGATTGTAAATGAATAAATGTTGGAAAAATTCTTTCTTTTTTTTTTGTTTTTGAGATAGAGTCTTGCCCTGCTGTCCTGGGCAGAGTGCAGTGGTGTTATTGTAGCTCACTGCTACCTCAAACTCCTGGACTCAAGTGGTCCTTTTGCCTCAGGCTCCCAAGTAGCTGGGACTATAGGCATGCACCACAATGCCTGGCTAGTTTTTCTATTTTTAGTAGAGACAGGGTCTTGCTCTTGCTCAGGCTGGTCTCAAACTTCTGAGCTCAAGCAGTCCTCCCACCTTGGCCTCCCAGATGGCTAGGATTACAGGTGTGAGCCTCCACACCTGGCTGTGGAAAAATTCTTGAGGTGAGTGTTATGAATCTTAATAGCAATTTTTATTACATATTAGGGCCTGATTTTTTTCATACACATATGATACTTAAGAAAGAAAAGATTTTACTTGCAAATACTTGCTCTATGTACAACCATTTAGAAACAAATCTGTACAACCATTTAGAAACAAATCTGTACAACCATTTAGAAACAAATCCATAGCAGATATAAAAACAGAAGGGCTATGGTCTATGTGTGGCTCATGGATAGGTTTAGTTTGGCTCTATAAACTGAGTCAACATGTAAAATTTGGAAGACTCATGCAGGAATCTGGATTTCAGGCATGTCCTAATCAAATCTGGTGTCCCTCGAGCCCATGTTACTGTTTGGTATGCTGTGCAGTGGTTACCCCTTTGTACAAGGTATATGTTTTCTAGTTTGCTACTTTGCCCACCTGGGCACTTCACTTACTCAGGTCACCTACTTTGCCTCTGTAAGTATTTTGTAATAGTTTACATCTCTTGTTTTATAGTATGTATTGAAAAGGATTTCAAGGTTTTCAACACAGTTTATATTTGTTTATAATATATATAGTCTATATTTTGTGTTAATCCCTTAGTAATGGGATTGATTTTAGAATTTAGAAGTTGGATTTTAAAAACAATTTTTCTTTACATACGTCATAAATAATCATCTTCACGTTAGAATGTCTTGTAGACATTAAGCCTCACTAGGCTACTCATGGTTATAGTTGCATAGGTTATGCCTACTGGAGACAACATTGTATCTTTCTCCTCAGTATTTTCCCTTAAAAATGCAAGCGATGTAGTGGATTTCATTATGCTAAAAATAATCCATACAGATCAGTTTTAGAAGTTTTATTGATAAGCCATTTTATTTTTATTTCTGATTTATATTTTGCCTAAACAAAAATGATTTTGAGTAGCAATCAGAATGGAAACCAGAATAGAAATGGATCAAAAAAAGCAGATATGCCTTGGGGTTCCAGGATTATCTTTATAATTGAGAATAAAATTTCTTACTGAGCTTTCTAACAGTTAAGAATAAAATCTATGATCTTGTAATAGGAGAAAACCCATGGACCATTTCCATTTAATAAGTGGTAGAAGTTCATTTTAATTTAGAGCCCATTTCCTTAGTGACCCATTTGGAGCAATAGTGCCTGACATTGGTATCTAGGATCCTCACACCATTGTTAGAAGAGAATCAAGCTGTCACCTGGAGGAAAACTCCACCTTTATTGAAAAGCTCTTAAAACTGTATCCCTGGAAACCTAACTCCTCAAATGTTAATGTTTGTTACCAAAAAAATATTGTCAAATAGGGATTAGACGCAGTTTATGAGATTTCTTTAATTCTGGACATATAAGGCACAGTTGTGTAATATTTCTCAAACATAGATGATCATGAAATCTTTCTGTTGGGATATAGTCCTTAACTTCTGGTAAAGTAAATATTCTTTGGAACATAGCTTAAGAAACACTGCTCTAGAGATAAATAATTTAGATCATTGATTCAATAAAAATACTTAAATGCTTTAAAACTTAAAGCATTTACTACTATGTCTTAGGACTTGGGGATACAGAGAGAAAAGCCCCTGGCCTCAAGAACCTCCTGGTTTAGGTGGGAAACAGTAAAATCATTATAATCTACTATGGTAAATGCTGTGATAGAAACAGAGTCCTGCAACTTGAAGTGAGTTTTGGAGATGACCAGAGTCAATGTGGTGTGGGGCAGAGGAGGGGTGTTTCCAAGGAAGGAGCAGCGCGTGGGAAAGCACAGAGGGCTGAGAAGGAAGGGACTGGTTTTTATTTACTTTCTATATATTACATGTGTGCGTTCATAGAATCTTACATAAGGTTTTCAGTTCAGGTGAGGAATATGTAATTTTGTGAATTATTAATTGTTTTTGCTGTTTCACAGGCTGAACTCACACCACTTTTGCTTGCTATAAATGGAAAAAAACAGCAAATGGTGGAATTTTTAGTACAGAAAAAAGGAAATATAAATGAAGTCGATAAGTTGAAAAGGTACAGTAGTTTTTTTTTTTTTTTTAACCTGAGTGGTGTTCTGGAGTGGTTATAGTCATTCAAGTCATAAATATTAATAAGATTAACTCTTAAATGTTGGGATATAGTAAAAAATATCAACACAAATCATCAGGTAGAAAAGCAGTTACTTGGACTGGGCAACATAACAGTATGTAGCAGGAACTATAGTATATACTGTTCTTTTATAATACTGACTGTTACTTGTAATCTGATGTTTTTTGTCACATGATCTTATATTAGCTAAAAGGGTTTCATATTAATTTTGTTAGTTTTATAAAGTGTGGACTGTAACTTTTAGTTTATGACTCAATATTGAGCTTCTTAACCCTTTTATAGTATTTTTCTACTCTATGCTTCTTATATAGCTTTTCTTTAAAAATGTGATATTAAACATAAATAGGAGTTGAAAATCATTTTGTCTTTTGGATGACTCTTTGCTTTAAGTTGCTTTCTTTCAAGAATATTGGTGTTCTAAATGACTATTAATTGCTATTACCACATACTGTGGGTTTATCAGTTTTTTTCCTTTTTCATTTCTAGTGTATTTTGATGTTTTTATTTTTAGTTGGTATGGGCAGAAGGAAGAAAGATAATTTTAATTGAATAAACTTTTCCTTTATTGAAGACAAAACCCACATGGGTGATAAAGAGAAAAGCAATAGGTTTTAGATTCTAAAAGACTGGGTTGAATTTCTAGCTTTCCTATTTGCTAGGTTTGTGACCTTGGGAACATTATTCATCACCAAATATATTTTCTGATATAAAAAGGAGGATAATATATCCTTCAAGGGTCGTTGTGTGTAAGATTATGTACATAGCATTGATTCATCGCCTGGCACATGTTTATCATCATCATTAACTGAAAGTACTGTGACTACTATTATTATTAATATTATTGTTTTAAGCCTGCAGATAGCTCTTCTAATCTGACCCCTAGCTGACTTTGAATTCCAATATATTATATCACACTGGGGAAGAAATGCAGCATTCTTTACTTGAATCTTTGCCTACTTTCGATAAGTGACCTCAGCATAGTTTCTTGCCCATCAAAGGACTTTCATTCAGCAAGTTCTGCTAGGTAAAACCCAGTGGGACAGGAGGCTCCCTTTTTGTCCCTTCCTTTTAATCTTTGCAGTAATTTACAGAGACGAACACTTGAGCACCTAAGATGCCTATGTCTGTTAATACATATAAGTGGTCAGATAGGCAGACAAGATGTTAAATTGGTAAAGAATATCAAATTAGCTGTTTAAATAACTTTTTAAGTACCTAAGGGTGAAGTTATCTCTCTGTTATTTTAGAACAGCCCTTTATGCTTGCTGT
The DNA here is from genome assembly GCF_041146395.1 of Eulemur rufifrons. Lineage (NCBI taxonomy): Eukaryota > Metazoa > Chordata > Mammalia > Primates > Lemuridae > Eulemur > Eulemur rufifrons. Next base: position 18,579,387 of record NC_091007.1, read on the forward strand.
ACATTACAAACTATCAAATTAAGTTAGGCTTCTTGGTCAGCAAAGTATTGATGTCTTTTCTTAAGATGTCCATGGATGGACTACAGAAGAATTTGTTGTTGCTGGTAGTTTTTTTTTTTTTTTTTTTTTGTTGAGACAGAGTCTCACTTTGTTGCCCAGGCTAGAGTGAGTGCCGTGGCGTCAGCTTAGCTCACAGCAACCTCAGACTCCTCGGCTTAAGTGATCCTACTGCCTCAGCCTCCCGAGTAGCTGGGACTGCAGGCACGCGCCACCATGCCCTGCTGATTTTTTCTATATAGATTTTTAGTTGTCCATATAATGTCTTTCTATTTTTAGTAGAGACGGGGTCTCGCTCAGGCTGGTCTCGAACTCCTGACCTTGAGCGATCCACCCGCCTCGGCCTCCCAGAGTGCTAGGATTACAGGCGTGAGCCACCGCGCCCGGCCGATGGTAGTTTTAATATGTAAGTTTATATTAAGTTTATATTAAAGGCTACTTAATACTAAATTGAGGCTTAAAATAATTACAACTATTGCATCTTACACATCACTGGAGATTTCATAGTTTGGTACAGGTAGTTTTGGAATGGCAGTAAGTTAGTCCATTTTATTAGCCAAAAATTAAGCAAAAGGCTAGACTTTTAGAAGTAGCAATGTGTGCAGGATTCTTTAACTCAGGACTTTTAAGTCCTGAGATTCTTAGGGATCTCAGCGTTGTTCATTTCATTCCAAGTATAACCCCTATGCATGGGATGGAAATAGTGTCACATCTTTGATTTTTCTAATTAGTGATTTGGGTCTTGAAAACTCTTGTATAATCCCTTGGGGGCTATCTCCTATACCTACTTCCTTGAATTTTTCAAGTATCTAAGGGGTTCCCTAAGTCCATGGAAGACAGTCTTCTTTTATGAGTCAGGAGGGAGGAAATAAGGACATTATCATCATTCTATGGTTTCTATTGATTCTATTGCTGCATTGTTGCTATTGAAAGTGATCCTGCAGTGTGGTAATAATTGACTTTTGCTACCATGATGTCCTCACTGATTCAGATCCTTCAGTCTTCACAGGGATCCATACTTAGGCTTCAAAGTTATAACTTTTTTTTAGTTTACATACATATGCTTATGTGCTCAGCCATTGCTCCCAAAGCACCAGCAACCCTGCTCTGGCAGCTGGGCCTCCTGGCTTTAGCCACACACATAGTGAGCAAAGTGACCTTTCCCCACACACTGAAAACCTCACGTGGAGCCCACATCTCAGCTTAGACTTAGCCTAGACCTTCATGGTAAGCTATCCTTTGAGAGCCTTGTTTGTCTTTTCTCTAGCAAATATTAGTCGTGATTCTTTTAAACAGTCAGAGAGGTTCAAATAATGTTGCAAGAAAATATGGGCGTTTACTTTCTTCTTTGCTACCAGATCTATACTCCCAGGCTCCTTTATATCCTGGGTAGCACCTTTCCTTGGTAGTGGAAGGTCCCATATTGTTCTTCCCCAGAGTAGTGGGTAGCAAGTTAATATTGGCCGCTCAAGTGATCTGTGAGTTTTCAAAATATTTTCAAATTCTACCTCACCAGGAAGCCATTCAATGGGATTCTCTGAATCCAAAGTAGGTTAGTTGGATCTAACAGAGCTAAGCCATGACTCAGTCAGTGTGCATGTATAAATGTAGGGCTTTGTGCTTGCTTTGGCAGCACATATACTAAAATTGGAACAATACAGAGAAGATTAGCATGGTCTCCGGTCAAGGATGACATGCAGATTTGTGAAGCATTCCATATTTTGTGCAGTGCTTGAAGGTCATTTGACTATTTGCTTACTGGCTCCAAGGAAGCATTGTGAGTCAAAACAAAACAGGTAGGACCCAGTATTGAAATTGTGATTTTCACTACAAAAATAATTCGTGTAAGGTGATCTATGAAATGAAAACAGAGCTGACTAATAATACATGGGATGTTGTATGCAATATCTTGTATGTATCTCAGAAGTGAGAAAATGTCATGTTTCATCTCCTTCATGGAACTTAAAAAAAAATAAATGTAGGGTTTTGTCTTCTACGTCACTTGGAGATAAACATGGAAATTAAGCATCATTCTAACAAAGATCTACTCAGTCAGAGTTTGAGTAGATAGAGAAGCATTAGTAGTAGTCCAGGCCAGGTCTTGACATCTGTTAGTTTTCTGTCCTTGGTGTGATTGATCAGTTCAGTAATAGGGGACAATTATGTTATCTAGTTTAGTGAGATAATATATTTATAAACAAATTTTGTTGCAAATTACAAAATAGCTGAGATGCCCTGAATTACAAGGCACAAAGAATAGAACAACTAATAACCAAAATTAGGACTTAATAACATCTTCTGAAAACAGTATTAGAACCTGTGAAAAAATGCACATTGGGTTTTATTTGGGATTCCAAAATATTTTCAGCAATAAAGTTCAAAAACAGATTATTCCATTGCTTCACTATTTCTCTGATCATTTAGAAAATGCTATCTTGTTAAATCATCATAGCAGCCTAGTGAAATAAGGGAGGAAAATCCTTATTTTTTTGAAGAAGGTGTTGAGCCTAAGAGAAGCAACTTGTCCAAGAACAAATAGCTTTTGGTCACAGAGCTAGAACATGTTCTGAGCTCAGGACGCTTTCCATTATGTCAAGCTAATTCCAGTTAATTTACTGAGCTATACTGCCCCCAATTCATGACCCCTGCAGTCCTCCTTACGTTTTTTCTCTAATAACAAGCTTAATGAGAAGTTTGTAGAGCTTGTAAATTTGAAGTGTAAGGGATAATTAATGTTCTGATATTAGATCTGATATTGTCTGAAATACTCTAAGAATTTAATATATTTGGTAAATGTTTTTCGTATCAGTATTAAAATATTAACTTTATTTATTACATTTTTTTATACCTAGCAATTGCCGACTACTTTCTGAATATAAAGAAGAAAAGATATCTGAAAATCTTTCTCAACATAGCAGTTCAGGTAAGACTTTGATAGTGAATTACTCTTGGTGGTCCTACCATAGATAAAAAAGGAAGAGTAAGGAAGTTTTTTATCACAAAAGAGCAGTTAAAAAAAAAATAAATGTGTAGGCAGATACGGTGGCTCACGCCTGTAATCCTAGCACTCTGGGAGGCCAAGGCTAGAGGATCGCTTGAGCTGAGGGGTCCCAGACCAGCCTGAGGAAGAATGAGAACCTGTCTCTACTAAAAATAGAAAAAAATTAGCCAGGTGTGGTGGTGTGTGCCTGTAGTCCCAGCTACTTGGGAGGCTGAGGCAGAAGCATCACTTGAGCCCAGAATTTGGAGGTTGCTGTGAGCTGTGGTGACACCACTGCACTCTAGCCAGGGCAATGGAGGGAGACTCTGTCTCAAAAACAAAAATTAGTTTGTAAATGTGTATTGTTTCTCAATTTCTTTCTCAGTACTCTAGAATTCAGAATTATATAAGAAGTTAGTTGTAGGTAATATATAATCTCAAACAGTATTATCTGAGAAAAAGAAAAAACAACTTTTATTTAATTTTGTTCACTAAAATCCTATATGAAATTTTTGCATAAATAAGAAAAAAGATTTTTCAGTTAGTATGTTGTTTTCTTATATTCACATTATAACTAATTAGACTTGTTAAAAAAATTGATCTATTTAATTTTTATAATAAATGGATTATATTTTGGAGAATGTCAATTACAGTTGACCCTAGAACATCATAGGGGTTAAGGGCACCAGTCCCCCGTGCAGTTGACAATCTCGGTATAACTTTTCACTCCCTGAAAACTTAACTTCTAATACCCTCCTTTGACCAGAAACCTGAAAGATAATATAAACAATCAGTTAATACAATTTTTATGTCAGATATATTTTGTTTTTTAAATTTTTAAATATTTATTTTTCATTGTCAGGTATATTTTGTACTGTATTCTTAACAATAATGTAAGCTAGAAGAAAGAACCTGTTATTAAGAAAATCATAAGGAAGAAAAACTATATTTACTATTCATTAAGTATAAGTGGATCATCATAGAGGTCTTCATTCTCATCTTCATGTCTAGTAGGCTGAGGAGCAGGAAGAAGAGGAGGGATTGATCTTGTTGTTTCAGGGTGGCAGAGGTGGAAGAATATCTTGTATAAGTAGACCCTGGCGCTTCAAATCTGTGTTGTTCCAGGGTCAACTGTATTACATAGTGATTTGTGTCACTAAAATTAACTGTCTTTAAATCTGGGAACTCAAAAATACTTTTGTGGTACTGGAAACAAATGGCAGTAAGAACTGTAAAACTTAGGCAGTGTGCACCAATACCAACAGGAGATTATTTCTTAACGATACCTACTGAGTACAGAAGTCAGAAAAGCAATTCCTTGTTGAGAAGCACAGGTCATGTTACATATTCTTATACCAACAGAGTCTCACTCTTACCGACTTCATTTCCCCTAAGTTGTGATCAAGTGGGATATATTTGCTTCATTAGGACAAGATGTATTATTCTGTCTGCTGGGTAATTGTCAGGATGACAGTAATTTCGTTAGAACAAGTTACCATTAGCCAAAAGATTATCATAATAAATATTCCAATAGTCAAACTCTGAGCTCAACAAAGTATAATAAAATTACAAACATGTTTCACAATACCCAAAATGTTACCATGCTGCTTAGATGTGACATCTGATGCATTGTACAATCTAAACTGTATGAGGACACCTTTAATTTAGTATATATTTATCAAAGAACTTCTGTAAGTTAGGTTTTGCAAGTTGCAGGAGACATAAAGATTGAATAGACATAGTCTTGGTCTTTAAGGTGTTCATGTTGGAATAGAGCTCTATTAAATTTCTGTGTTTTTTCAACAGAATTTTCAAAGAAAGCATTTTTATTGATTTATTTACTTTGTCCACTTGAATAACCATCAAGTGTCTTTTAGGTACTAAGCATTTTTCTAATGTTACAGAATACAAACATTTTAAAAATACAGTCAGGAGCTATTATCATTGTCATGTTTATCATTTACTACTTTATTCAGTGTTTACTGTGTGCCAGATGCCCTGTAGGAACTTATAATTATCATTTATCATGTATTTATTATGTTAAATATGTGCCAGACACTAAGTCTGTGATAAGGAATTGCAGCTTTAAAGAAGTGGGTAGGATTTAAGGTAAGCACGGAATGAGTAGAAGTTTGCCAGGTAAAGAGGCAGAAGGATGATGCTTGGCAGACGGAATATCTAACAAGATTGCATGTTGGGCAGAAGGAACAGCAAGTGAAAAAGCTAAGATGCATGCGTGAACTTGGCAGGTTTATGAGCAGTTACATTTAGCTAGTGCAAACAGTGTGATGTGGGAGAGGTTGGGAATGAGGTACATACCCAGCCAAGCCAAGCCTGTGAAAGACTTTGCAATACTGTAGAAATGGGTAGATCTTATCCTGTAGGTAGGCCGTGGGAAATTTAGCAGTTAGAATCCTTTGGGGTGCAAATAGTAGATGACTTAACCAGATGACCAGAGTTGTTTTGGTGGTTCAGTGATGTCATCAGGATCCCCCTTGTCCCTCTTTCCGCTGTGCTATTGGTGGTGTTTCGTTCATTTCTCTTTTCGTAGTTGGCTAATTTGCAACAGCTCCAAACATCATGTTTTCACAAGACAATATCTAAAGGCTGGAAGGATTGCTTTTCTTCACAGTTTTCTTTTAAATAAGGAAAAAACTCAGAATCTTGCAGTGGACTGCCTGTCACATTTTATTGGCTGGGTTACAGCACATGCTTATTCCTAAACCTGTCACTGGGAAAGCAGATGTAATTATTGTGATTAGCTTAGAATAATCATTTCTCTTTTTGGAGCTGGGGAGGACCTCGTATTGGGATGATAAATATCCAATTAGAATTGTGTTTCTAAGGCCGGGCGCGGTGGCTCACGCCTGTAATCCTAGTACTCTGGGAGGCCGAGGCGGGTGGATCGCTCGAGGTCAGGAGTTCAAGACCAGCCTGAGCAAGAGCGAGACCCCGTCTCTACTAAAAATAGAAAGAAATTATATGGACAACTAAAAATCTATATAGAAAAAATTAGCCGGGCATAGTGGCGCATGCCTGTAGTCCCAGCTACTCGGGAGGCTGAGGCAGTAGGATCGCTTAAGCCGAGGAGTCTGAGGTTGCTGTGAGCTAAGCGGACGCCATGGCACTCACTCTAGCCTGGGCAACAAAGTGAGACTCTGTCTCAACAAAAAAAAAAAAAAAAGAATTGTGTTTCTACAGCAAGAAAGAATGAGGAATGGCTCTTGGGTAGGGAGCCAGCAATGTTTGCTACAGGGATTCATTGGAGAATTTTGAGTAGGTGAGGCATAAGATTAGATTTGAGTATTAGGGCATTCTGGTTTTGATAGGAAGCAGGGATTGGCAATTTTTTTTCTGTGAAGGCCAGATAGTAAATATTTTAGGCATTGTGGTTTCTGTTTTATCCACTCAACCCTGCCGTTGTAGTGTGAAAGCAGTCACAGGTAATATGTAAGTGAAAAAGCTTGACTGTGCTCCAATAAAACTTTATTTACAGAACCACATGGCAGGCTGGATTTGGCCCGTGGCTCGTACTTTTCTGGCTCCTCTTATGTAGATAATAGATGTACAGTAACCACCCAAAGAGACTGGGAGACAATGGAGGCTTTTGTAGTAGGCAAACTTGGACTAGTATCAGTCTATTATCAGGTTTTCACCTAGCCATGGTGAAATCAATAAAGTCAGGAAGCTCAGTTTACTCATTTTTAAATGCTGTTCTTTTTTCTTGGCATCATGCCTTTTTCATTTGTTTTCTTAAAATTTTTTTAATTTAAGACATAACATTCATAGTTGGTGGGTTTTTTTTCTCTGTGAAAGCCATCAATAAAGTTCTCATGTTTAACTAAGAAATATAAATGTATCCATTTTATATGTTTATATTTCCAGTGGCAGTAGAAATATAAAGCAGAAGCCAAAAAAAGGTACAGTTAATACAATTTAGTGATTATTGGATATAAAAAGTTAGGGGGCAGAGAAAAATTTCAGATGATTCATAGGTTTCCAGGTTATACACTAGTGTTTAAACTGGACATGAAGAAGGAGTAAGAAATTGTCAGGTAAACAGAGATGAGCAGCAGGTCAACTGGGAAGACCAGCTTATTCTATGTATTAATACTGGAGTTTAATGGAATATTCATGTAGGGTATTTTCAGTAGGTAACCAATAACAGGCATTTCTAGCTGGAGACAGAACTCTGAGGTTGTAGATACAGTCATGAAATAATCTTATAATTATTAGGCAAAGTCGTAGATCTGAATGAGCTTGTGCAAGATGGGGAAGATGTAGAATGAGAAGAACGCCAGTGACACAACCGTGAGAATGTCAGCACTTCCCAGAGGAAAAGGTTTTAGTGAAGAAGACTGAGCCGTGGCTAGAGAAAAGTGGGAGAGGAATCAGAGGAAGGATGTTGCAGAAATTTTTTAAAAAGGGGAGAATTTCAAGGAGGGAGTATCAATGCTAGCAAGTAAGCTTATTAAAAATTAAATTGGATTAACTTTTAAAAGCTCTTTGGGGGTATCCTTTTCAAAACAACAGTTTTAGAGTATTTTTCTATTGTTGATTTAAAATGTATTTTACTTTTTTCTTTAATAGTGGATGGAAGTTCTGAAGACTCTTTAAGCAGGTAGGATTTTACAGATTTTAAAAAATTTTGTTATATAGGGGAATACAGAGAAAGAAACCGATATTTGTTGAGTGTTCTTCTCTGGGTTAGACACCATATTGTGCTTAACATTTATCATCTCATAGAGTCATCACAACAGCTTTGCAAAGTATCTTTGCTGTTATATACTACTTTTTATTAATTAGGCAATTGTGGTTTCGAGAGGTTGATTAATTGGCCCATGATCCCGTAGTTAACAAGTAGCTGACCCACAATTTGACCATCAGCTTGCCTGGCTCCAAAATCCTTTCTCTTGCCCCTCAGCATAGATTGTTAGAGGCCTGTGCAGCACTGGGATCAAAGTCCCAGGTCCCAATCAGATCAATTCAGAAAGCCTGGTTAGTCCAAGAGTTTGTCCTCATATATTTGGCAATTGCAGCGGTAACTAGTACCTTTTTCTTTTTCTTTTTTTGATATGGGGTCTCGCTTTGTTGCCTGGGCTAGAGTGCAGTGGCATCAATATAGCTCACAGCAACCTCAAACTCCTGGGCTCAAGCGATCCTCTTGTCTCAGCCTCCCAAGTAGCTGGGACTTACAGGTGTGTGCCACCATGCCCAGCTAATTTTTCTATTTTTTGGTAGAGACAGGGTCTCGCTTTTGCTCAGGCTGGTCTCAAACTTCAGGCCTCAAGCAGTCCTCCCCCCTCAGCCTCCCAAAGTGCTAGGATTATAGATGTGAGCCACCGTGTCTGGCCCCCCCTTTTTTTTTTAAAACCATCAAAGGTTTTAGTCTAAACTATACTTAGCTGTGGCCATAGCACCATGGATTTTACATAAGTAAGACCAGGCAAGTCCTAGAGAGGAATTATTTTGCTGTAAGTGCAGAATATCTGCATATAGAACATAATATAGAATGGGAGGGCAGGTCTAGTGAACACAGTGGAGAAGGATAAGAATGGAATTAGCTGGCTAAGGCCAAGTTTGATGAGAAGCAACACTGTGTTGGATAGGAACGTGGCTTTTAGAAAAGAGATCAGAATATTGGGGTGTTATGACAAATTTGATAAATATAAATCATGGAATGAAGGACCTAGTATTAGTATGTTGGAAGTTATCTAGAAAGGCATATTAAAAGAGGGGGTTCAAGGAAGTCCTGAACAGGTTGCTGCTTTTTTGTTTGTTTAATTGAAGTAACCAACAAACTTGAAAGTTTCTATTGAAAGCTTGTTAAAAGAATTGAGCCACAGGAAGAGTCTCTGCAGCAGATAGGGATGTGGCATCATCTGTTTGCACCCCAACTTACAGAGGGGTGACTTAGAGCCCCTTGAGTGTTAGAGGTTGCCAAACTACATGGCCCAGGGCAGGTGTCCTCTCACTTCTGCCTCTTTTCCCGGTTCACTGATGTCCTGCCCATGTACATACAGGGTTGGTCAGGGGTAGGACTGGCTGGAGAATCGGTCATGAAGCTTCACTTGATAGTTGGTAATGTGCCTGTGCTGGGGGCAGATGGCTGAGACTGTGTTCAGCTTGTTTTCCAGGAGCAGGGAGATAGCTCCTACCCTTAGTCATTTGAACCCATCTTTTCAGGAATCTGTGCTTTCATAGGCTGAAGATGTAAAGGTTGGAGACTGTCATGGAGCCCTACAGAAGAGGGATCTGGAAGTGGGAGCCCATTGAAAGGAAGATGATTAGATAGAACTTAGAGAAATAGAATTATAACTACCAGGACTCTCTTTTTTCCAACAGTCTGTCTCTTTGGGTATCTGAGTGCCTCTGAAGGTTTTTAAAGGGCTTGCTAGTTTATGTGGACCTGAATAAGGTAGGACTTATATAGGGAAAATCATTGGATTTTATAATTTTTAATGTTTTAATCTTTCTGGGAAGAGTATTCCTAAAAACAACTTACACATTTGTTCCTTAACTTTTGTACATTTAGCTTTCAAACATTTCAGGGCACCCCCTGTACTGTTTTAGGGTAAAGGGAAGCAAGGGGGCCTTCTTAAATGGTTTCCATGCTGAAGAACCAAGACTGCCATTTTTGAATGACACGGATTAGTCTTTGAACCAGAGATAGATAATGGGGAAAGGGCATTGTATCTTTCTCCCTCAGGTCATCAAGTTTGTTCCAGTGCAGGTAACAAAAGCTATGTCAGCCCTTAATTAGATTTTTAGTTCACCTTTTAGGGGAGACAATTTCTGAAGACAAGTTATTCTCAGGCTTTGACAGTATGTTGGCTGTCACTATTGGTTATGGAACTATAGGTGAGTCTTCACTGAATATTTCACAGTTTAGGAGTGGTAGAGACAGAAATAGATAACTATTGTAGAATAGTTTTTAAAGTAGGCCAAATTCTGATTATATTAAGAGACATTGTTTAATTGTTTAGTATACAGATAGCTGACCCTTCATCAGATTTTGTTTTTGTTTTTGTGTTTGTTTTTTGGAGGGGGAACCTGGATATGAACCAGCAGATTTTTTTTTTTTTTTTGGAAGAAATGAACTTGCTCATTTTTGTTGTATGGTTTTGTGCTAAAGGCTTTCCGATAAACCGGGTATTGATGACTCATGGCCTACCTCAGATGATGAAGACTTTGATTTTGATACCAAGGTAAAGTGGTCTCTTGTGAAATTAATTTTCTCAGTTTGAATCTAGTTTTTTATAGTATTTACTTTTTAAATTTGACAGTGGTCTACCTATCACTGTTTTCTGTTTGTAATGGAAAGGAGGCAGGAGGAAACCATTTTACAGAATTATGACTAGTTGAAAATTTTTTTTTTTTTTACATTTTTACTTTGGCAGATAATGAAAGATTGGTAAATACTTTGAGAGGGTGGGGGCTGAAAAAAGAATGGGCTGGAAAATACACCGTGAGAAAAATATCCTATATATATATATAAATACAGAGGAAATAATGAAATTTGGTCAAGGTTTACTTGCATAAATTCTCTTACTGTGACTTTTAAATGATCCTAACATGACTTTTATAATACTTATGCCTAAATAAATCTTTAATGGATCTAATTACTTATTATAGTAATCATGGAATCTCCTGGTGCCTTTCTGTTCCAAAACTGTGCAGTGTATAACATATAGTTTTTTTCTTTCTTGGACACTTTTAATTTTGGTATCGTATAGTTTTTAGGAGAGAGCTTTTTCTCTGTTTCTATCCTTGGTTCTGTAATTAGACTGAAATGATACTAGAAATTGTGGAAATTTAGCTAGCCATGGTGGCTCATACCTGTAGTCCCAGCTCCTGGAGAAACTGAGGTGAAAGGATTGCTTGGCCCCAGGAGTTAGAGATCAGCCTGGGCAACATAGTGAGACCCTACCTCTAATTAAAAAAAAAAAAATAGAAAAGAAATTGTGGAAATTTAGAAATTTAAATTCTCTTTCTCAAAATTATTATTATGAAGAGATTCCACAGGTGCTTTTTATGTCATTCCATTAAGTAGTTATTTAAAACTTTTCATCTAATTGCAGAATACATGTTTTGTCCCAAATAATAGCTAGTTCTAGAAGTAGATACTCTTAATAACCATATGGTAAGATTTTAATTTCAGAAATTTTTTGTATTATTTTTAAAAATAATCCCTCAATGTCCTTGTATCACATTATAAAATTTCACATTTCTGAAGAGTTTGTATATAGTTGTTCAAATAATTATTTTAAAGCTCCAGTATTACTATGAGCTACTGGAGGTTAAGAAACATATTTGTTTGTATCCTGGAGTACCTAGAATAAAGTTTTGTATGTAAGAAGCATTTTGATGTTTTTTGAATGTGAATAAATGAACAGCCAAATGATTTCTATATAATGAAGTGTGATAAGTATTTTAATATGCATAATATATCTAATTAAATCTATTGCATTTCTAAAATATGGAACTGCATATAAGGAGGAAATAAATTAGAAATACGTCATAAATAGGAAAGAGGGTTCCAGTATATTTTCTAGTATTCTCCAACTGTAAACTTAGGATTTCAGATTAAAATTTCGTAGATTATTTTTAGCTCCAGCCCATGTTCTATTAAATATATCTTTTTTTTTTTTTTTTTTGAGACAGAGTCTCACTCTGTTGCCCGGGCTAGAGTGAGTGCCATGGCGTCAGTCTAGCTCACAGCAACCTCAAACTCCTGGGCTCAAGCGATCCTCCTGCCTCAGCCTCCCGAGTAGCTGGGACTACAGGCATGCGCCACCATGCCCGGGTAATTTTTTGTATATATATATATTTTAGTTGTCCATATAATTTCTTTCTATTTTTAGTAGAGATGGGGTCTCACTGTTGCTCAGGCTGGTCTTGAACTCCTGACCTCGAGCGATCCACCCACCTCGGCCTCCCAGAGTGCTAGGATTACAGGCGTGAGCCACCGCGCCCGGCCTAAATATATCTTTTTAAGCCATACATTACTCTTTAGAATTCTGATTACCAATTCTTTCTCTAAGTAGAAAGTTGGTGGAACATTTCCTTTTCCAGTTTTCTTTAAACTGTAGTAATAATGTTGCAGCTTTCAGGTAGTGGTAGATGGCCATGCTTGACTATTTGAATGACTTATTTTATAGTAATGAAATTAAACTCTTCATTCTAGAAGTATTTACAGAGAACTGATTGTAAAGTAAAGGCCAATCAGTATTATTAGGGATATGCTATGAACAAGTCTCTATATTTGTATTTCTCCGTGTACCTTATGGTACTTAATGTTTTTCCTTTTCTTCCTTGGCTTGAGCAAATACTTGATTGGCTGGTTATATCTCTTTTTTTCTTCGTTTTTTCCCCCACTTTTTAAGAGTGATTTATCCCAGCCTTTATTTTTCGTTGCAAAACACATTTCCTCAGTGTCTATTCTTTCAGTCCATCTCTGTCTCCATTGTCAGCATATTTAGTTACAACTTTTTATTTAGTAGCTCTGTGTGGTTTTTGTTCATTGATCATTGCCCCACAAGCTTTATTTGTGTTTTTTTCCTCTTTCTTAGAAGGATTTAAATCTATATAAGCATTTGTGTTTTGGTTTTGTACAAACAAAATAGAAGCAATTTATACTGTAATAATCAACTAGGGGTGAGGGGAGTAACATTTTGGGGATATCTGTATTGTCTCTCGTAATCCTTACCCCATGAGAAGATGTAAGTGACTAAATGGCAGAATTGAAGTTTGAATCTACATCTGAGTGACTCTAAAACCTGTGCTGTTTGTGTTAGATCATATAGTAATGGTAAATATTATGTTATAATTGTTTTATCAAATTTGATACTTGTTATTCTTAAAACTATTTTTTTTTTCCTAGAATGTCCCAAAACCAAGTTTAACAAAGCTAATGACTGCTTCTCAGCAATCCAGGAAAAATTGTAAGCTATTTTAAGATGGCCTTCTCTTGTGTTATTTATTGATTCTTAATTACAGATATTTTCATGTACTCTTAACTGTGTTTTTACTGTAGTGGAAGCACAGTATGGCACTGTGAGGACAGAAAGTACAATCTTGATTGAGGACAGGAATTCTGAGAGTCCAAAGGAAGATGTGGTTGAAGGCCTTCCTTCCAGACCAGTCAAAGTCGAAGCCTTTGCTCATCCTGCCTTTCCATCACCTGGCCCTCGCCCTAAACCTTCCCTCACGTCTCTGGCAAACCCAGGTCTTACAGAGGTAAGTTGTTTTTTTAAAAGAGTTTTTCACCCATGCTTTTTTCACATAACATCTCCTAATCCTCATAATGATGATAAGGATCCTGGAAAGATATGTAAGTCCTCATGATCATAACAGAAAATGTGTGTAATAACAGGAGAGATATGTACAAAGTTGATATTATTAAAAGTTGATGGGAGTAAACAGTGCTTAGATTTGCCATTATGAAAGGAAAGGATTAGAAAGTAACCCAAAAGAACAGCTTAACAAATACGAAGATGAGGAGGGGAATGAAGGGGGAAGAATTTATTTAAGAAGGGCAAGATAACTATAAAGATTGAAAAAGAGAGCCAAGATGAGTGAGATTATTATAAAAACACAACAAAAATACTGGGGTTAAATGAGAGCAGGATCTCTGTAAGATATGATAGAAATTATTTTAAATGAAAATTAAGAAAAGAAAGCCAGGTCATGTAAAAAAATGGCCAGATTTTTCTGAATGACTTATAGCTGATCTTAATGAAGAATTTAAGGGTAACTTTAGGTAACATTAATCTATTGTATCTTTAAAAATAACCAGAAGAGAATAATTTGAATGTTCCTAGCATAAGGAAAAGAAAGTGATGGATATCCTAATTACCCTGATTTGATTATATGAATGTATGAAATTATCACTTGTACCCTGAAAATATTATATATCAGTTAAAAAATGTAAAAAACAAGGAAAGAAAATTTAATCCTCACTGCTTTTAAATTTTGTAAAGTGATAGTTTATATTTAATCCAGTAAAACCTGTGTTCATAGGTAATACAAAGCGAAATTTGTTTTAGGCTTTATCCGGTTTATTATGAATTATTAATTTTTGATTCTTGTTTCTTATGTAAGTTTTCTTAATGTTTGGTATACTTAACTAATTCATCTTATTGTTTGATATAATCTTAGTAGCTGTTTAGATCTTTTTCAAAATAAAAAGAGAAAATAAATAAGCATTTTATTTAATCTTTTCATTAGTGAAAATTAAAATTTCTGGTTATACAAATAGGATTCTTAGTCCATCCACATTAAATGACAAAATAAATTTTAAGCTGCAATCCTGTTAAATAAATGCAGAAATTATTTATTTCTGGGGATATTCTGATTTATCTTTTGGTATATCTGTATGTAATGGACACACATATGCACAAATCAAATGAATGTAACTGAAATTTATGTTTTTTTCCTAAAATAAACTATCTTTTATAGAATCATAAAGAAGGAAAGATTGCCAACAGAGTATATAAAATTATCTATGGAAGATGATGATGATGATGATGATTTTAAGAGATGGGGTCTTGCTCTGTTACCCAGGCTGGAGCGCAGTGGTTCATTCATAGCTCACTGCAGGCTCTAACTCCTGGGCTCAAGACGTCCTTCCATCTCACCCTTCTAAGTAATTGGGATTATAGATACATGCCACCATGGCCAGCTTTTCTTTTAAAAATGTCTCCAGCAATGGGGGCATTTTATATTATTCTCACAAAGCTTTTTTAACTTTAGTATTCATGGTTGCCAATCTTGCGCATAATTTTTTAATCTTGAAAACTCAGGAATCTTCTTGACTTGATTTTTTTAGTTTTTTTTTCTTCTCTCCTGATGTAAATATTAGGTCCTGCTTGACAATCATAGATATATTTGAAGACTTTAAAATATTCAACTTGAAAAAAAAAATAAAAAAATAAAATCTTCGACTTAGATAAACCTAGCTGAATTTTTTTAATACTAGGTCCTTTCTCCAGTTTTTAAGTACCATCGTATATGGCATTAATAGGTAATTAGAGCTATTGTATGTTATTTACAGGGGAATAAGAATACCATGCAAATTTTAAAATAGGGTTTTACATTTCTTTCTTACATCATAGAAGTACTTAAAAATGTCTCATAATTCTATAATCACATAAGCACTTATCTTCCACAGCTTAAAACTTTTAAGATTAATTTTTACAAAGGAGTCTTGCAGCATCTTGAATTGCTGTTTTAGAATTAAATCCTTTCATTCAATTTAAAAATGTGTTTACTGTAATATTCCAGAATAATTATTTGCATATATTAACAAAAGTATGGTTTATATCCTTGAAAAATGTTGAAATATATAATTGAAAATTGAATCCCATGACTTTTTTCCTTCCGTTTGTTTTCATTTTCAAAATTTCAGAGTTCTTTATAGGTTTGCATTATTTAATTTTACCAGTTTAGTATATTTTACAAATATTTATCTTCTTAAAACCATATGCTTTTCCTGAGTAAGGTCATCTACTCTTACTCCAAATGTATTTATCCAGATCTGTCTTCTAAGTCCTCTGGGTGCCTCAAACTTGATATTTCCCAAATTGAAGACATTGTCCTTGACCCTTTCCTCTTTCCTGACCCTTTGTAATCTATTCTGTCATCTGGCTTCCCCATCCTAGTCAGTGGCACTGAAACATTGAAGCAGGAAAAATCCTGCACTCCAGCCCTCCTTCAGATCACCAGTCTGGTCACTCACTAGGTTCTGTTTTCTCCCTGCTTACCATTTTTTATATTTCATTATCGTAATTCACTTTCTGACCTGTGATTTTGAAATGCTGTTTTCTAGTTTTGTCCCCTCCCCTGTTGATCTGTCTTTACAGTGCTGCCAGGTGACCTTTCTGAAGAATATGTGTGATGATCTAGCTCTTCTGCTCATGGCATGGATCCCCACCATGTGAAGGGGGACGTTCACATTCCAGCATGACATACGTCTTTTGTAGTTTGGCCTGATTCCTTTGTTTTATTTCTCCATCCCATTCTCTGTAACTGTGTTGCAGTTTTACCACATTACTTTGGTGCCCCTCCTTTGCCATGTTGTTTCATGCCTCATGTTTTCCCTCCTGCTGCCCTGTCTAGAAACCTCTCACACCCTCGCTCTGCACTTTGTCTTTGGAAGCCCTGCCTTTCCAGCATTTCCTGAGATTTCCAGCTAGATCTGATTCTTCTCTCCTTTGTGCGTGTACTATACTTTATTCAGTTCGGTTGTAGAACTAATGAGTTATATTTTTCTCTTCTTACTTGTTTTCGTATATCTCTATCCCCACTTGAATATAGGGCAGAATCTGTCTTCCAATTCAAGTTTTTCAGCTTCTTCCAGGATAGTGTGTATGACATGATAGACACAATAAATGTTTGTTGTCTTACTGACTACTGATTGATTGAGTGGGTGAGTGAGTGAATAAATACAGCATTTTCTGAAGTTATGTTTTGTTTTGTTTTTAATAGGAAGAAACAATAAAGCCAGCAATCAGAAAAAAAGAAAGTGGTATTGGTACTGCTAGTCCTGCAGTAGAGCAAACAGATGACAATTTGACTTTGGATGGAGTGCGCAAAAATAATAGAAGTGGTGAGTTAGGGAATATCTCTGAAATTGTTCAGTGATTAAATGCTATTATAAAAAAATGTATTGGACAACTGTCACTTGAAAAAAATGTAATGTGTATAGACTCAAATATAGTATCCATTTCTTTTAAATATTTTTCTTTTATTGTCTTTCTTCATACTACTACCTTCTTCCTGAAACTACTTCAACCTTCTAGAATTCCTTTTTGCTATCACTTTTATTTTACTGAAATATTTAAGAATGGAAATAGACTTGTATATGTATTTAAAATGCATAATAATAAATGTTCTCATGAATTTATCTGTGAATAACATTTTATAGATATGATGTCCGCATTAGGATTAGGACAAGAAGAAGATATAGAGTCACCTTGGGATTCTGAGGTATTATTGTTGATGTTATTATTATTTTAAAATGTAAGCATTGAGTGATATTAAAACATAAAAGGGAATGCTTTGAGTTTACTTTTTCACCTCT
This sequence comes from Eulemur rufifrons, assembly GCF_041146395.1. Classification (NCBI taxonomy): domain Eukaryota; kingdom Metazoa; phylum Chordata; class Mammalia; order Primates; family Lemuridae; genus Eulemur; species Eulemur rufifrons. The sequence goes on from NC_091007.1 coordinate 18,596,507, forward strand.
GCATATGCCCATAGGAATTATTTTCTTACATTTTTGGCCCATAATCAATAAAGTAATTATTTGCTAAGAATGTAACTGCTGCATGGTACAACTCTGATACTTTGCAGGATTTATTTATGAAACCAGGATATTATAGTACAAACAAATAAGGCATAGAAGTCACAAGGAATTGGTTTGGGTTCTGAAGTTAATTTATCTAAAAACTAAAGAATTATTTCAGGTCAACCTGTGGCCACATGTATGATTCTGTGGCATATATGGGTGTGTAAAACTCCTCATGAGATTCAGGGAAAGCAGTTTGGACTGTCCTTTCTTATAACTTGGAACTAGAAGAGATAATGCCTGGGACTTGAAAGTATTAACATATTTGGATTGCCCAGTGTAGATCCGCAAGGAACATTTCCAGAGAGGGAAAAACATGGGGAATAGTAAATAAGTGGGACAATAATAGCAACAATTTGGTTTAATGGTGTTTTAGTAAGTAGAAATCATTTTTAAAAATTGAATACCTTTGTGGCAACCATGCTTATAGTAACATAAGTATAAAATAATGATGATATATCCTAAAGTGACAACTATGGAAAGAGATGGGAAGGGCCTGACATCTTAGATAGAAGCAGCTGCCACATAGTGGTACCAGCACCAAATGGAAGTCAGAAGACATGTTAGTGTCCTGGTTCTGTCACTTCTAGCCATGGAATCTTGGAAAAAATTATTTAACCTATTCAAATGTCTGTGACCTCATTCATAAAAATGGTACTAATACCTACTTCTTAGATATGTAATGAAACAATTGTGGTAAGAAATGTGAAAACATTTTGTAAGCTATAAAGTGTATATACAAATGTAAGGCAAAATGATCACAGTGGTATTCAGTGACTTAATAAATATTGAATGTACTTTTTTAAAACCTGAAGGCAGTAGTGTCAAGGAAAGAATGGGAAAGTTGGAAATTAGAATGGGCATGTGGATTTCTAATTTGGGGTATGATAAGGTTCAGCAGACTATTGCTGGAGATATCCTATAGGAATGTAGTGATTCAGCCCTTGAGACCTTCCTAATGAGATTTTAAGTGTTTTGGCCTTGAATAAATGTCTGTTATTGAATATCGACTATGTGCAAGGCCATTAGACACTGAATATACAAGATGAGGGCTTATGCTATAGCAAGAGGAACAGAAAAAAACACGACAAACACTACTAAGTCACTATAAGTGCTTCATATGAAGAAAACAGAATGTTTGGTTAGAGAATATTGAAGAAGATTGTAGTTCGGATGGGGATGAGAGTGGGAGTGGAATTCTGTAGTGAGAGGAGATATTTCTGAGTGTAACATTTAAGCTGTCAACTAAAGGATGAGAAGGAACTAGCCATGTGAAAGTCTAGGAGGAGAACATTCTGGACAGAGAGAACAATGGATCACATCTAGTCATCATTTTATTCTTAACATCCTAGAATGACCAGGAAGCAGGAAGTGGGGTAACTATCTTCATAATCACTTTTATTATTATAATGTGTAGAAAAGAAAATATGCAAATCAGTGCCTGGCACATTTTAGATGCTTCACAAATAAATGTTCTTATTCTTCCATTGTTATTAAAGCTTGTTATGTATATATATATTTTTTTCATTAAAAAACTTTTTTTGGAGATAGGGTTTCACTCTGTTGCCATTTCTGGAGTGCAGTGGCAGGATCATAGACTCACTGTAACCCCAAAACTCCTGGGCTCGGGAGATCATCCCACCTCCGCCTCCTGAGCAGCTGGGACTATAGGGTGTGCTACTGTGCCAGGCTAATTTTTTTATTTTTGTAAAGATGAGAGTCTTGCTATGTTGCCCAGGCTGGTCTCTAACTCCTGGCCTCAAGTGATCCCCCCACCTTGGCTGTGGTGGTATATTACAGGTGTGAGCCACTGAGCCCTGCCAACCTTGCTATACTTTTTTGAAGTTATTTCTCAATTGGTAAAGAGTTGCATACTATATGTAATATTTGCTTGTTTTATTTAAACATAACATAAAGCAGAGTTTTTCTTACTACTTTGTCATTTTATTCAACCATTTTTCCTATCGATAAAAATTATATCAAAAATATTTAGATTTTTCCCAACCTTTGTTTACCTAAATGTGAAGCAGCTTCTACAATGTTCTGTTTGTACTCATCATACTCCAAAGTTTATCATGCCAAGTATCTTATTTTAGCACTAAAAATTTTTCTATAATTAGAAGTGTTTTAAATGTTTAGTGCTTGCTGTGTTATAGTAAGTGTATTGTATTTTTAAAAAATGCTCTCATTCTTGGTGGTGAATGCAAAGTGAGTTAGGTATTTTGTAGTTCATTTCTTTTCTTTTCTTTTTTTTTTTTTTGAAATATACATGTAAGTTAATATTTTATCTGTGAATACGTTTCCTTTGGCCTTCCTTGCTGGCTTTACACAGTCAATGGCCATATGGAGATACAAGATAAGCTAGATCTAGAGAGCATGTATGAGTTCTCTATTAAAGTGTTTTGGTTTTCAGTACATGCTGCTCTTATTTTTAAGTCTGATTGCTTTTAAAATAAGAAATTTAGGTTATTTTTGAAAGTGATTAGGAAGTCTTTAGCAACTTATTTTTATTTTTCCAAATTGGAAGTCATTATTGATATTAATTTTAACAGAGTATTTCCGAGAATCTTCCACAGAAGTATGTTGATCATTTATCTGGGGCTGCAGATCAAAAAGAAGAAGATACAGTAAATGGACAAGTAGAAGGTAAAAACTGTATTTTTATTTGTAAGAAGTCATTTGATAGAATGTTTATTTAAAAACATTAGTCTGATTTATTCTAATAGCCAGAGAAAATCACCTATTAAATGCATAGTAAGAAAAGAGAGAAGTGAAATGGTGTTAAGTTGTATATCTCATCAGGTGTCAGCAAAAGATTAAGTTGAGAATGCCACTGAAGGACCTGAATTATTAGTTCTATTTTAAGATGCTCTAAGATCTGAGGAAAGTCAGGAAATGAGGAAGAGGAAAGGAGTAAAAGGGAATGAAGAATGAGGAAGGCAGAGAGTACAGGGAGGACATGAAGAGAAAAGAAGCAGGTGTATATAATGCAGGGTGGTCAAATAAAATAACTCCTTAATAAAAGGAAGACCAGGGTGTTAGAAAGGTGAGAAGAATGTCAAGTGAGCTTGCAGTACCAAAAATGGGTCAGAGAAGTAGAGCAAAATTTCCCCACTCTTCCTGTCTTCCTCACTGTCGGAAAGGTGTTAAGGATCGAGGTCCCTGATCATGCAGAGCTGTGTTCTATCTGCCACAGAGGAATATAAGCATATATGGTCAGCCATAGACGGCTGTAATTTAATGTCATATAAAATGATGTTACTTCATAGGATAGTATCATATATGCCAAAATAAGGGAATTGGAAAGAAGAGAGTAGGGTTGGTTATGGAGAGATCAGGGAAGCTCTAGCCTGATAAAAAGTCCATTAGAAACTTTATGATCTGTAATGCAGTTTCAATTTGGGGATATGATAGGGAGGAAATTCAGGCTAGATTCCAAAAGGGTAAGTTCGGGTATGGTAGTGTGGAAGTACACTCAGTATAGACCAGAGCTTCTCAAATGTTACTAAATCGGCTGGAGACCTTGTTAACAATGCATAGCGTGATCCAGCAAGTACGGGGTGCTGCATTTCTAATACGTTTTTAGGTGATGCTGATGATGCTGGTCCTTGGACCACCCTGAGTAGCAAAGGTATAGACTTCCCTGTGGAGAAATCTGGAAGAAGACCCATCGGATAACAATTCAAACCTAGCAGGACCAAGGGAAAGCATTATTTTGCTTTTCTTTCTGAGCATGTTTCTAGCCACAGGGGAAGAAGCAAAAAAATGAAGATATCAAAATTATAGATATAAGATAATACTGCTTAAATAAAGAGGAAAAAATTGGTGGGAATAATCCCACCGAGGTAGAAGGGGAAGAATCAAGACCACAGATCTTGAGATTACTTTTTCAAAGGAAGAGGGATTGTGAGTGGGGAAGGAAGGAGGGAAGAAGTCAGCCAGCTAATTTTGCAGTTAATGATGAGGAAACTTGAGAGAGAACTCATTTTGGATGGCTTCAGTGTATTTGCACTCACACAGAGGATTAGATTATTGCTGCTCAGAGATAAGTAGAAGCAGGAGGAATTGATAGAATTGGAGTAAACCACAGTGACACATACCTGCTCTCCATAACTCTCAGGTATCAAAGATATATGTTGTATTGCTATTAGTTAATCAAATGAGATTAATCTGGACATAGAAGTATTGGTTGGTTTTTAAGACAGCTGATTTTTTGATAAGATAGCTGTTTCATAAAAGTCCATTCAAGACTAATGTGATATACCAAACTAAACTAATTTTAGAAACAAAAAAATTACGGAGGTCATTCATTGAATACTAAAATTGTTCTTTTCAATAAATATTGCACTGATTTTGAAGCATAAAATGTTATATCTAATAATTTTGGAGAATTCAATGTTTTCCTTTTTGATAAATATTTCAATGTCAAAAACTTATATATTATTTCTTAGATGTGTTTTATATACCTTCTTGCATGAGTGGATCAAGAAACTTTAAGATGGCTAAACTAGAGGATACAAGAAATGTAGACATACCAGTAGCCCACATGGGTATGGAAGAAAATGAATATTTTTATTAACTATTATTCTGCAAGTATATATCCAAGCTGATCAATTCAGAATACTTTCTCTGATGAGAAATGAATTATACATTCAACTGAACTGTCCTCACAACTGTGTATTTCCTAAATTATAGGACAAATTGAAGAACATGATAAGTACTCATAGTATAATGGTACAGATGATTCTGATGTGTTTCATTAAAGATAGTCTGTAGCATTCTGCCATCAGCTTTGATATTTATCCTCTCAGGATCATGATTTGCTCCTTTGATTAAAAATCACTTTTCTCATCAATCAGCATGTTCACATTGGTATATGATGTGCACTTTTCTATTTAGTTACAGTCATTTGAAACATAGTCTCACTTTTAAAATCCTAACTGCATGTTTTATTAAACCTGTATTCCTATTTTTTCTTCCCTATATTTCTGTCATGTTGCTGTTCTAACCAAAAAAACAAAAAACCACCCCAAAACCTAAAGTAATGATTTTCAAAGCCAAGCATGAGGATTGACATCGATACTAACTATGCATGAATGTGTGGTTGGCTTTGTTATATTTACATATAATTGATTATATGTCCCTTTTACTTTTTAGAGTCTCCTAAGAAATATCCTCACTTGAAGGTAATAACTTTTATATTTTTATCTTGAATTATTAACTACATATTGTATAAAATATACGTTATTTATTAATCATTTTCTTTCAAAACCCATTCAGCCTACCATTGAAATGAAAGATTGTGTTCCGAACAAAGCAGTGGGAATGAAGGAGAAACACACCTATGGATCAGGTAAATATTGCAATACAAATTTAACTCTGGAAAGAAGCACATTAAAATATTTGAAATGCTCACAGTCTTCTTATTCCTAATTTGTTTTCTTTCTTTTTTTTTTTTTTTTTTATTTTTTATTTATTTATTTATTTTTTTTGAGACAGAGTCTCACTTTGTTGCCCAGGCTAGAGTGAGTGCCGTGGCGTCAGCCTAGCTCACAGCAACCTCAAACTCCTGGGCTCAAGCGATCCTCCTGCCTCAGCCTCCCGAGTAGCTGGGACTACAGGCATGCGCCACTATGCCCAGCTAATTTTTCTATATATATATTTTTAGTTGTCCATATAATGTCTTTCTATTTTTAGTAGAGACGGGGTCTCGCTCTTGCTCAGGCTGGTCTCGAACTCCTGACCTTGAGCGATCCACCTGCCTCGGCCTCCCAGAGTGCTAGGATTACAGGCGTGAGCCACCGCGCCCGGCCTGTTTTCTTTAATCAATGTTTTTTTCCAAAGTCAATGGAAGGATTTGACATAAATAATGAAGATGTTATTTTTGGTATCCATGTTTGAAAGAAGGATACTTAATAAGCATAAGATAAAGAGAATTTAAAAATGTAAGCTTTAAGTCAGATGCTTCTGTTGGTATGTTCTGACACCCTAAGGTTCCCCGTTTGGAATCTCTTTTCTTGTTAGGGATTCACTGAGCTGAGTTATGAGATTCTGTAATTTTTCCAACGTTTCAAATGCTTATTGGCATTCTGATCGTTACGTAGAGGGAAGCTTTACTAGCTAATATGTCAATTGTGGTTTAACTTTAATTATTTCATCTTAGTGTTGTTATACTGATGATATTAAGCCAGTCACATGTTCTGATTAGCAGACTCTGTGTGTGTGTGTGTGTGTGTGTGTGTGTGCGCGCGCGCGCGCGCTCTCGCTTGCTCGTGCAAACATGGGCGTGTGGTATCTTTGATTATTAAAAATGTAGAAAGTAATTAATCATTCCTTAATGACTATTTGGTGGACACAGTCTTTTAAAACAGCGATTCTGAAACTGTTGGCCTTAAGGTCCTTTTATACTATTAAAAATTATTGCGTACAGGTAACCAACACCCTGAATTAGGTATTTATCATTCCCAAGCACTTTTAAAACATTTTAGTATATATGTGTGGTCATAAATAATATGTAGAATTTGTTTAAAATGTAGAATTTGTTTTGACGTCCTAAAATTTTATATAAATGGTTGTACACTATACATATCATTTTGTAACTTTTTTGTTTGCTTAGCATTATATTTTTGAGATTTATCCATATTGACACAAGTAGCTCTTGTTTAAGTTTTTTTAGAGTATTCCATTATATGACTGTACCACATTTAATTAAACTCTCTTCATGCTGATAAAAAATAAATAAAAAAAAATGATTGCAGATTCCAAAGAGCTTTTGTTTAACTGGGTTGTACCTATTGATATTTACTATATTGGAAATTAAAACTGAAAAATTTAAAATATAAGCATGGATAGCCATACATTCCAATAGCCATTAGCTCTATGACCCAGTAACCATTAGAGCTATGACATCATGACACATCATGTCTCTGAAAAACTCCACTGTACACTTAGAATGACAGTGAAAATGGAAAATAACATTTTGTATTGTTTGATCTCTTGGATCCCCTGAAAGGATCTTGAACTTCAGGGATTCTCAGATCACAGCAACCACCATTTTAAACCATGTATATAGTTCATGGACGTCAAATGATAAATGAGCCCTTGATAATGAAATGGCCTTTAAAGTTTCACTTCTGTGTTTTTGCTTTTTCCTTTCACTTGTCTTAAAAAGTTTAAATCTGGCAATTTTGTTTATAAAGAAAAAAGGAAAATATTTTAATCATATATTCATTTCCTGTCTCATGGCACTCTCTGTACTCTTTGAATCTAGTGTGGACTAGACTTATCCTATTTTTACATGGGAACAATTAGGTCACTTTTAAGTGTATCATTTTTCATATAAATTTCTGATATTTATCCAAGGCTTAAAAAGTAAATTCTAAACATATAGGTGCATTGAGGAAAGACCATCTCATTGTAATTAGTCTTTTATTTAAAGTATGGTCATTAAAATTTTTTTAAAGCCCATGTCTCTAGAGCACATACACATATAATACTCTCAAGCATATTCAAACTTAAAATGGTTAGACATAAATATTGTTAATAAGAAAAATTCTTCCCTGAAGAATTTTAATTTTAATAAACAAAGCTCTATGAAAAACGAAATATGGAGATTCTGAGCAAATCCAAGTAATTAGTACTAAAAAATAAAAACGGAAAAAATTGAGACAATCAGTAGTTAATTAAACTTAGCTGAGTGAATGGCAAGTCTAGGATGTAGTATGTTTGTGGGGAAAAGGAGAACATGGGACTGTTGCTATGAAGAAGGGATTTATGCAAGTTTATCAAATTTTTATTTATATTCTAAGAAATGAAAACTTTATTTTCAGATTTTTCAGATTGGGATTCTACTAGTTTGACCCTCAGTAATAAGACTTGTCAAAGATCTGGGAATTTGAAAGTTCATGATAAATATCCATCTGTATCACAATCAGTGACTTGTTTGCTGTTATTTATTCATGAGCTTAGTAGATCTATAAAGCAGGACTTTTAAAACAAAACACCTAAATGAGTTCCCTCAACAAAGGAAGACATGAAACAGAACTACAAAGTAAACATGAAAAACTTAAATAGTTCATGGAGATCATTTTACTTCTCATTTGTTACCATCTTTAAAGTAATGAGCACAGTCTAGTTCTCCAGAGAACCAGATTTGTACATTTATTCATTTAATAAAAATTCATTATGTACTGACCACTGATATTTTATATCCTAAATATTTCTGGAAACATTCCCTCAGTTCAGGCCTGCATCATCTTTATTTTGTGATATTGCTTTCTAATTCATCTCTCTCCATTTATTCATATTCCCCTGAAATTGATCCCTCCCACAGCATTTAGAGTGGTCTATCTCCAGTGCAAGTAGGACCATGAACCACACTTTAAAACAGTAACATCCAAGCATCTTAAAACATGTCAGGCTTAGGCCGGGCGCAGTGGCTCACGCCTATAATCCTAGCACTCTGGGAGGCCGAGGTGGGCGGATTGTTTGATTTCAGGAGTTTGAAACCAGCCTGAGCAAGAGCGAGACCCCATCTCTACTAAAAATAGAAAGAAATTATATGGATAGCTAAAAATATATATATAAAATATTAGCCGGGCATAGTGGCACATGCCTGTAGTCCCAGCTACTCGGGAGGCTGAGGCAGGAGGATCGCTTGAGCTCAGGAGTTTGAGGTTGCTGTGAGCTAGGCTGATGCCACGGCACTCACTCTAGCCTGGGCAACAGAGTGAGACTCTGTCTCAAAAAAAGAAAAAGAAAAAAAAACATGTCAGGCTTTCATAATCTGACTTTTGCCCAACTCTCTAGCTTTGGCTTTTGCCCCTGCCTGTCTGCCCTTTTCTCTGGCATTACTGAGCTACTGGTGATGCTCTCCTCACCAATCCCTATACTTTAGACAAATGCAGATAGCATTTCATGCTTCTCTCCCTCTCTTGCTGGTGCCTTGCTTTCCTGCCCTCTGCCCCTTTTAATCTGGCTAACCTCACTCCTTAAGTGTCAGCTCAGGCATTATCTCTAGAACATCCATTCCTGACACCTTCTTTTGTATTCTTTCAATCCCAGTGCCTAGCTCTTAGCAGAAACTCAATAAATAATGAAGACTGTACAAAGATTATTTCAAAGATTGTCCCCTACAATCTAGGAGCAGAGGGGATAGAGATGTAAAGAAACACTAATTTACAGTTTAGGGGGAAGAGGTACAATCGAAAAATTGATAAAGCGCTGAAACGGCCCCCAGGAAGGAGATGCCTGTTTATCTGGGGAAAGAGCCAGAATCAGGAAAGACTTCACATAGCAGTCTGAGTCTTAAAAGATGAAAAGAAATTGTCAGAATAGTAAAGAAAAACATTTCAGAAATAAGGAGTAGGATGTACACTGATAAAGGTGTAAACAGTAACAGTAATTTTGCAAACCATTAATAGCAAGCAACACAGCCTGTTGTTAAAAAGGTACTATTAAGAAGTAGAGAACAGTGTACAGTATTACTTTATATGTTTCTACTATATTTTAAAATTTTGTTTCTGGTGGTTTTGTTTATTTATGTTGGATGGATGAATTTGTGAGTGAGTCTTTGAGATGTTTGTATGCCTGGGACATGGTGACATCTAGTGTCTCCCCAAGTGGCTTGTTGAAGTTTTGGATAATTAGAAGTATTTTTTAAAGAAGGAAATATTCCACTAAAGATTAAGCTTCATTTAAATTCTCAATTTATAAAATAAAAATGAATGTTAATTTTTTTTTTAAAATTATAGCTTTTATCTAACTGTTCTAAGTCATTCGTTTTAACTCAAAATATGGATTTGTCAGCAGAACATGACTTAGAAGTGACATCAGAGGAAGAGCAAGAAAGTCTTGAAGGAAGGGAAAATAACCAGCCATGGGTATGAAAATATTTAAATTTAAATTTCTGGTTTAGTTTTGTTTGCTTTACATTAAGAATGTAGCAGAATCCAAATGAAATGACCTTTCCAACTAACTAACCTTTTGGAATCACTAGATTATAATTTATTATTTAAAAAAATATTTTAACTAGTTATAAAGATTAAAATATTCTTAGAATCCATAGTAATTTATAGCTAATCTTTACCCTTGGAGTTGAGGCAAAAAAATTCCTGAATATTGTTTGATCTTCCATTTTTATGATCTCCTTACATGATAAAGAAGGTAACATTACATATTGAATCATATTACTGAGCAATAGAAATTATGAACAATTTCACTGTGATGGCTACTGAGTTCGATTCATGTTAAAGGAGTTATCATCCCCAGTGGTTCAAAATTTGCAGTTTTATATTGCTGGTCACTAATGCCAAGGCTAAAGATATATTCTACCTTGTGGTCTCTAATTGACTACATTCAGGGACAAAATGGGGTCATAAAAATCCAACTGCCTGTTAAGAGAATCATACCTTGCAGAATGGGACCTTTGGTGTTAGGGTACAAACAATAACTTTCTAACTTATTTCAATGTAGGAAATCAGTAAATATTATTAAAATTATTTTATCCACTATCATTATTGGACATTAGAGTATTAGAATTGGACATAAGCGGGTAATCTGTACAGATATATAACATTATCATATTATGGTATATAATTTGAATTAAAATTTAAGAATTTTCTTTTCTTTCTGATTGGTGTTGTTTTTTTTCTCCTAATAATATAAAGTTTGCCTGCTCTCCAGTTAGTAATCTTTAGAGACAGTACTGAAATACACTGTAGCAGCTCACTATTTAAGGTTTGGTGAGGTAAAATCTTTTTAAAGGAGGACCTCTGTAATACTACAGATCATCTGCTAATTGAGTTTGGGTAGATTTAATACATAATGAATTAAGTTTAGTCCAAACAAAAAATGACAAAGTTAAGTTTGCTGCTTTATGTTTTCCTCATATTTTAGGATAAGGCAAATTGTTTTTCACTTCGTAGTTATAATCCAGGGAGTTGGGAGTAGCTAAACATAGATTAAGAAGTTTAACAGTTAATTTTTAATTATTTTCTAATTTTTCTTTGCCCATACTTGATTACTTAAGGATAAAGTTACTTTAAAAACATGCACCCTGACAGAAAAGACATCTGAGAAACAAAACAAGCAAATTAATCTTCCACATTTACATCTGCAAAAAAAGTCTCAAGAACCAGAAATGGACAAGGATTGTGGTAGAGAGAATATATCTGTATATTCAAGACTTCTCTGTGTGCAAAACGATGAGGAAATGTGGATCAAACAAGGAAAATTAGAGTGGAAAAATAAATTGAAACTCAGCACAAATGCGTTAAAGCCAAAGTGTGGTGAAATTAGTGAAAAATACAAAATTCCCGCTTCTCCTGAGGAAGAGCCACTGCATGATAACACTAAAGGAGGTGCAAACTTAAAGGAAATTCCCTCTAACTTGACAAATAATAAGCTCGATTGTGAGGAAAAAGATACTACGATCTCTGTGGTATTTCAGGCATGTCTTGAACAAAAAGAGCATAGTCTGAGAAATGGCTTTCCATCACCTTCATACTCTGGGTCCCCGGAACACTCTTGCCAGTCATCTTCTAAGCTTTATTTAAACGACAATAAATTAGACAGTGAAAATAATAACAAACCAAACACTGAACATGTTTTTAACACAAATGAGGAGAATTTTTGTAATGACACAGAAACTAAAAATGTAAGGAACCCAAAAAAAGTTACAGTTGAAATGAAACAAGACCAAGAATTTGAAATGCAAATGACAGAAAGTATGAACCAAAATACCACTAATTGGAAATTAGACATCGGACATACACCTCAGTCTAGTGATCCGAAGAACTCTTTAGATTTATGGCTTACCCCCTTTAAAGAAATGAAGCATTTGAATAAAAAAAAAAGGCACAGCATTTCTGTTGTTACAGACACTTTTGAGAAAACAAAACCAATACAGGACTTGTTCCAGAAGTCATTGTATGATAATTGCAGTGCTAATAACTGTAAAAGCATGGAACCTGAGTTAGAGAATGTGAGTTCTTCCCCACCACATAGCAACAGAACATCAAAAGTGTATCTAAAAGAAGAATTACAGCAAGATATGCAAAGGTTTAAGAATGAGATAGGCATGTTAAAAGTAGAGTTCCTGGCTTTGGAGAAAGAAAAATTTCAACTTCAAAAAGAGGTAGAGGTTTACTTGCTGCTACTCTCTGTTTTTTCTCTTTATCAATTTTCTGACCCAGTCTGATGTTCTACTTATGAGAAGCTCTTGTGTAAAATGGGTTATCTAAATATGTAATTGTATGTGGAAGTAGATTATTTCTGCTGCCTAAATGATAGGAGTTCAGGAAAACATTCTCAGAATCTTTGTTCCTTAATCAACCTAAGTCTTTCTATCAGTCTTTCAAGTGGCATATGAGCTGGGAAACTAGCCATATACCATGTGACCTTCTGAACCAGGTTAAGCATAAACATAATTGCTAAAAAAAAGGGTAATAAGCTCTAGGGGTTTTCTTCCCTTATTTACCTAAAAATAAATTTCATTTATTAAACAATAAAATGGGAATACAGTGGGAAGCAAGCAGTGACTGAGAAGAGATATAAAACTATATCTAGCTTTGAGATTTGCAACAAATATTCTCAGCTAAAGGAACCTCTTTATTGTGCTTTTATGTGTGCAAGTTTATCTCAAACTGTTAGAACTTATGGTTCTACCATGGTACCTTAAATATTTTTGACAACAAACACATATATTTTTTAATGTAGTGTTCTTTTTAATCAATTCTATATTTCCTTTTTGTAAAAATAAAACTCTGGGCTGGGCATGGTGGCTCATGCCTATAATCCCAGCACTCTGGGAGGCCGAGGCAGGAGGATCACTTGAGGTCAGGAGTTTGAGACCAGCCTCAGCAAGAGCAAGACCCTGTCTCTACTAAAAAGATAGAAAAAAAATTAGCTGGGCAATGACAATAGAAAAAATTAGCTGGGCGTGGTGGCACACACCTATAGTCCCAGCTACTTGGGAGGCTGAGGCAGGAGGAGGATCACTGGAGCCCAGGAGTTTGAGGTTGCCGTGAGCTAGGCTGATGCCATGGCACTGTAGCCCGGGCAACAGAGCAAGACTGTTGTCTCAAAAAATAAAAATAAAAATGAAAATCTGGCCGGGCATATTGGCTTACCCTACAATCCCATCACTTTGGAAGGCCCAGGCAGGAGGATTACTTGAGGCCAGGAGTTTGAGACTAGCATGGGCAAAACAGGGACCCTGTCTCCACAAAAGATTAAAAAAAAAAAAACAAAAAACCAAAATTAGCCAGACGTGGTGATATGCACACACAGTCCCAGCTTCTGGGGAGGCTGAGGCTGCAGGGTTGCCTGAGCCCAGGAATCTGAGGCTAGAGTGAGCCATGATCATGCCACTCTACTCCAAGCCTCAGTGACAGAGTGACCCTATATCCAAAAATTAAAAAAAAAAAACCACATATTTTTTTAAAATCACCACTCTCAAATGTTTCTGTTGAATAAGACCTTTACATTATGTTGTTTAATAAAGTAGGGTACGTTTTGGCATGCATGATTTTATCATATAAATAGTATAAATCCTTAGTCGAAATTTTAGTATTTGACTCCAAAAAAGCTGAGTTCTGTACATTGAGTTTTAAAGATAGACAAAAATCTAGAGGTATTCTTCTTTAAAAGGATAGCAGGGAGGGGGTGGAAAAAGTGGAGATGGCGAATGGGTGCAAAGATACAGTTGGATAGATGAACACAACAAAGTGAGTATAATCAGCAATAAGTTAGGGTGTACTTTAAAATAACTCAAAGAATGGAATTGGAATGTTCCTAACACAAAGAAATGATAAAGGCCTGAGTTGATGGATACCTCAGTTACCCTGATTTAATTAATTAATATTGTATGCCAGTGTCAAAACATCACATGTACCCCATAAATATATACAACTATTATGTACCCAGAATAATTAAAAATAAAAAATTTAAAAAATAAAAGCAGATGAGGCCTCCCATCCCACTGCTAACATGTTCAATGGCTTTGCCAGAGTCACAGTTTTAATTTATCTGATTAATTTGATGAACTTATCTGGTAATTTATCTGGTTCAGCATTATGGAATTGTATCATCTCTTTTTGTACCATAAATGCTAGGTAATGCTACTTCAGAAGCTTTGGATGATAGTTTAATCTTTCTTGATTTTACTCCCATTATCGGTAGATAACAGGGCTAAAGTGGATAATTATAATGCATATCCTCTAGCTATATTATGGCTACTGAATGGGAAATTTGGGAAGCATCTCATTTTCCAGAATTCCACACTAGCAACTCAGCAGCTTCACTTTGCTTCTTGTGTTGTGGCAAGCTTTAGTTCTTATATTTCAGTGAGCACCTTCTTTTTTTGATATCCCAAGATCCAAATGAAGAAAGATAGAAGGCAGTACGGAAAAGAATAACTTAGTGCAGAAAGGGGAAGCCCCACAGTGTCACATCCCCTAAATCCGGCTGTTGAAAGTAGAATCCAGGTGGTAAAGGCAGAAGATGACATGTTTTGTGTCATTGTATTTCTCTGTTTCTGCCAATGGAGTGAAACTTAAAATTAGATATTGAAGAGTAGGTGTGAATAAAAGCATAATATTGACAAGAGTCCTTTTTGAAATTTTGGAAAATTCTGTTTCATTCACTCAAATAGAAATGAAGCAGAATTTATGAAAATTTCAATGTTAAAATTATAATCATTATATAACTATATATGATTATGTATAGGGATAAAATTAAAGTAGGCACAAAATGTTTTTAGTGACTAAAATTGTGACAATTAAATGAAATCAAGTGGTAAATTCAACGAAAAGAAAAAAGTTCTGTTGAATAAAGTAATAACAATTATCCTTAGTATCAAACTTCCATTAAAGGTTGAAGAAGAAAGGAAGAAGCACAAAAGTAAGGAAATGGAAGTATCAGAAAACCTATATGATGGTGCTGCTGCTGGTGATGGTGGTGGATTCATTCAACAAAATAAGAGTGGAAAAACTGATAATCAGCAATTTACTAGGAAGGAAAAGGAAAAGTGTGACAGGTAAGACAATAGCAATATTTAATAGATAATTTTTATTGTAGCATAAAACTAATTCTAATTTGGGCTAATATTCATGATTAACAAATTTTATACTTTCACTAGGGATATTCACCTTGCTTGGTAATCAGAAAAATGCAAATTAACAATGAGAGATCATTTTTTCCAATCATACTGATATTTTACTACAAAAAGAACAACCGGTGTTGGCAAATGGAAGGGAAAAGGCATTCTCATACAATGTTGGTAAATGAAACTGGTAAATCCTTAATTGAAGAGTCATTTAGTAGCATGTATCAAAATTTCAAATTTATTATGATTTTAACCTAACAGCTTCACTTCTAGGACAAGATCCTACGGAAAACATGACTTGTATAAACACACGTTAAGGACATTGATTATATATTATATATAACATATAATAGGCCTATATATGTGTAATATATATAACATTATGTTAAGGATGCATAATATATGTAAAGGATATTTATATAAATATGACGTTACATATATATGTTAAGAATATTTATTATAGCATTGCCATATCAAAAAGGAAATACCTATGAATAAGAAAATATTTAAATTGTCATACCCATAACATGCAACCACTTAAAAAATAAGGTTAGATCTGTAGTGTACTGATTATTTCACAAACTATATTTAAAGCATTTAGTTTGATGACACATCTTAAGCAAATTGTGTTAGAATCCTTGTAATATCTATGGCACTCTACCTTGTTAGCAACAAAATTGCTAGTTATTAAATTTTTGGTTTTTATTCTCAGTGCTTGAGTGCTTACGTATTGAACCCTCAAATTAATTTGAATCTTGCCAATGAATTGTACATGGGGATCCATATTCCATAGAAATACTATAGTATATCGGGTAAAACTTATTGAAAATACATGAAAAGATCTTTGATCTACTAAATCAGGAGTTGGCCAACTTTTTCTGTAAAGAGCCAGATAGTAAATATTTTAGGCTTTGTGGACCATAAGGTCTTTGTTGTAGTCTAAAATCTATCATAGATAAGTGAATGGGCATGGCTGTGTTCCGATAAAACTTTGCTCATTCAAACAGGCTTATGGATTTGGCCCACAAGCACTAATTTGCTGACCCCTGTACTAAAACCAAGGTGCTGCCAATGCAGTGAATCTGCTTTTTAAAGGTACCCTGCATGCATGTCAACATCCTTCCTGTTAAAAGATAGTGTATTTAAATATGCACCACAGCATGTTTTACAACAGTGGCTTCATATTACATAATTTACAAAAAATCAGTTTACAAAGTAAGATTCTTTTCTACATTTCTCCCCTTTTATTCCATTTATAGACCAGTAACTGAATATGATTACTTTGTGTATTTGATGAGTATATAAATCCTAGAGTTAGATGATTTTTATCAAGCAAGAAATACTGCCCTTGAAACTTTTAGTCTTTATTGATAAGCATGAGCAAAATGATAATCAGTTTATACAACACAGAAATGTTCAAGGGGTCTTTTAGTTGCATAATTTTATGAATTTAACATTTTATACCTTAGTCTGGCATTTAAAAAAATATCATATATATATATAATTTAGAAAACCTTTCAAGTGTTAAAATATACTATATAATCATTATATAAGGATTGGAAAATATAGCTAAACAAGAAGAAAATTAGATGATCCACTATCATGCCACTTAGGTATGATATCCATGAAATAACTTTCTATAATCATGGACTCAAATTTCCTTTCCATTCAATCATGAATTCACTCCAGTAATTTTCACTCTAACCACTCCTCCAAAATTATTTTTCCCAAGGTTTCCACTGATTTTCACTTTTTTTTAAAATTTATTTATTTTTTTTTTTTTGAGACAGAGTCTCACTCTTTTGCCCTAGCTAGAGTGCCGTGGCGTCAGCCTAGCTTACAGCAACCTCAGACTCCTGGGTTTAAGCAATCCTCCTGCCTCAGCCTCCCAAGTAGCTGGGACTATAGGCATGCGCCACCATGCCTGGCTCATTTTTCTACACATATATATGTACATATATATATATATATATATATTTTGGCTGTCCATATAATTTCTTTCTATTTTTAGTAGAGATGGGGTCTCGCCCTTGTCAGGCTGGTCTCGAACTCCTAAGCTCAAACAATCTGCCCACCTCGGCCTCCCAGAGTGCTAGGATTACAGGCGTGAGCCACCGCGCCCGGCCTGATTTTCACTTTACTAAATCTAGACATAATTTCTTAGACCTCATTTTATTGAACCTATCAGCAATATTTGACCCCATGGAAAACTCTCTCCTCCATAACTGTTTCTTCACTTGGCTTTCAGGATGTCACTCACTCACCTGGTGTTTCCTCCTGCCTTTGTAGTCCATCCTTCCCAGTCTCTGGTTTGCGTGCTTCTCCTCATCTCCCCTTTTTACACATTGATGTGTCCCCGGGCTCAGTCCTCGATCTTGTTTCTCATGACTTTTACTACCTTGCATATGCTAATGATTTCCAAATTTATATGTCCAGCCGAGATCTCCCTCCTTAATTCCAGACCTATGTATCATACTGTCTACTTGATGTCTCTCTTTGGTTAGCTGTTGGGTATCACAGATTTAATCAAGTCCAAAATTGAGCTACTGATGTTCTTCCTCATGCCTCCCCCTCATCCCTCCCCCTCAGGCAGTCTTTCCTACTTGTGTTAATGGCAACTCTGCCAGTTGCTCTGTCAGAAACCTTGGTGCCATCCTTGTCTCTCTCTCTGTCTCTCTCTGACACCTGACACCTAATCTGTCAGCAAATCTTGGTTGTCATCAGATCTGCCTTCAAAATATATCCAGAAGCAAGTCACATCTGCTGTGTCCAGGCCACCACCATCCGTTGTCTAGAGGAGTGCAATAGACTGCAAATTGGGTTTCTTGTTTCTTCTTCTTTTTAAAATCCTTTTATCATCAATTCTTCACCCGGTGGACCTATTAAAGCATAAGTCAGATTATGTCATTCCTCTGCTTAAAATCTTCTAATTGCCTCCCATTTCACTCAGAGTATAATTCAGTTTTTCCTAATACCTAAAAGGCAGTACATGTGTGACTTAAACTTCTATTTTTCTATCCCTTTTGCTCTGTTGCAGCCACACTGAACTTCTCACTGTTCCTTAAAAACTCCAGGCTCACACCTGTACTTGGCAGTTCTCTCTGTCCAGAATGCTTTCCCTCAGGGATCCTGCCGGCTTGCTCCCTCCATTCCTTTAGTTCTTTACTTAAAAGCCGCTTTCTCAGCAAGGCCTTTTCTGGCCATCCTAATATGTCCACCAACCTTCCCCTCCAGTACATAAAAATTTCATTTTCCTGCTTTAGTTTTTCTCCCTTAACATACTGTATAGTATTATTTTGTTTATTTTTTTGTGTTTCCACTTCATTCTCGTTAGTAGGATTTTTGTCTGTTCACTGCCATATCCTCAGTGCCTAGAAGAGGGCCTAGATCTTACTCAGTAAATACTTGTTAAATGAGTGAATGGAGTTTACCCTAAACATTAGACTAGTTCTCACCGATAAAACAGTTTGACATGGGTTCATTCTGTCAATTTTACCTGGCCGTTATATGCATTTTTTTGGAGTCTGTTGGCTCTTTCTAATACTCTATATTCTCTATATTAATGTTTTTCCATTTAGGGAGAAAAACCCAATATTGTGGTTATTCATTATTTATTCTTACACTGGTAATTATGATAGTTTTAATTATGGTAAGATGGATCCAAGGAATTATAAACTTCATTTGTATTTTATTAAGAAAAATCCAATATAAGGATGGTAAATTGAATCGACTTAAAAAATTCTTTCCAGGGCCAGGCACGATGGCTCATACCTGTAATCCTAGCACTCTGGGAGGCTGAGGTGGGAGGATTGTTTGAGGTCAGGAGTTCGAGACCAGCCTGAGCAAGAGCAAGACCCTGTCTCTACTAAAAATAGAAAAAAATAGCTTGGTGTGGTGGCGTGTGCCTGTAGTCTCAGCTATTTGGGAGGCTGAGGCAGGAAGATCACTCGTCCCTAGGAATTTGAGGTTGCAGTGAGCTATGATTGTGCCACCACCATATTCCAGCCAGGGTGACAGAGAGAGACTCTATCTCAAAAAAATAAAAATAAATAAATAAATAAAAATTATTGCCAAAGGATTAAAGACACACTTCGAATGTCTTACTTTCTAGGGTAAGAGAGCTGGTTGGGCCCAGGCTCTTGTGACAGAGCAGCTACTGATCTTATATGGGGTTTGGGGAAGAGTGGAGTTTAATAACTGTCAGACTTTCAGAAGCATAGGTGGGTTGACATCATCTGTAGCAGTGTGGCTGAGTGACTGTTGTTGCTTGCTTGGCACTCCCAGGCGTGTTTATTGCAGCGAGTTTGGCTGCCTGGCTGGCTTTCAGAAGCAAGCTGCTCTCATTGGTTGGTGAGTGAGGCCAGTGGTCACTGATGGATTGACTAGATTTAAAACTGGGTCTGGGTGGCTCACTGCTACCGTGGCTACAGATCGTCCTTTCTGAAGTTTGAGGCAATTTTAACCAGATGTTTTCTGTTTAAAAGTTGCCTTCTTCCAAGCAAGAAATTGGGATGGAAGAAAATAAATAAATAAATAAATAAAAATAAATAATAAAAAAAATAAAAGTTGCCTCCCATCAAGTATGTTCAAAATGAAAAATATTTCCTATTCTAGAACTATAGACTTATTTTTGAAGTTTGGGTGAAGAGAAATTGTTCAGTAATTGCTGTCAGGAAGATCTCCCCCCAACCTTGTCTTTAAAAGATGTTTAGTCTTAACCAGAAGAGTTATCTACATAATTTTGCTTTTTTGTAATTTGTTAGTTTATTTATTATTTATTATTTATTTATTTATTTTGGTATTTTAAGGGGCTCATCTCAACTCCTAACATAATAATCTCCAGTGCGAAATTTCAGTCTCTGAAAATTTATGTAGGTATATGATAGTAATATTCTTATGTATGTATTTGTTTTATAAAAAAGTAATTATAATTTTCTACTGGTAAATCCAGCGTTTTATATTAGGATTAGGTACTAGGCTAAAAGTGTTCAAAAGTTACCAAATTATTTCATATTCAAACAAAATCATATCGAATCAGAATATTGCTATTCTTTTTTTTTTTTTTTTTTTTTATTTCATCTTGTTATGGGGGATACAGAATTGCAGGTTACATACGTTGCTCCTGTACCGCCTTTCCCCCTAAGTCAGAGCTCCAGGCGTGTCTGTTCCCCAGGTCGTGCACATTACACCCATCATGAGGTATATATCCCTCCCTTCCCCACCCCCCCTTCCTGAGTCAGCACCTTCAAGTGTTACCACTCCCCAAACGGTGCGCAATGCACTCATTGTGTAGGCATACCCCCATCCCCTCCCCCACCCCCCACCTCAGTCTGGTATCCAATTGGTGTCGTTCCCAGATTTGTATTTAGGTGATGATCAGGGAAACCAATTTTCTGGTGAGTACAGAATATTGCTATTCTTGAACTATATAATGACATATACATATTTTAAAAGTAAGATTTTCCCTCTGCATTTTCACAGTTTCATCTTTCATGTAATATATACCTCATGCTATTTTAAAAACCTCATTTAAATTAAACATTAGTATATTTAAAAACAAAAACATAGCACAAATCTAATTATTACTCCCATGTCTAGGAGTCAGTGCTCACAGGCGGTGAGCACCAGCCTTTTAGTGTAGCATTCAAGTTTAGTGTAGCATTCATCTCTCGTGATTTGCTTCCATGTATTTTACACTCTTCCTTTCAAGTTCCTAGGAAATGCCCAGATGCCATGTGCCTAATCTCGGTGTTCGTATTCTGTTCTCTAAGTAGTATGATTTTCTTCTACTTCCGGCCTGGGGAGCTCCTCTTATATTTTGCCTTTTCTGTAAAGCCTGCCTTGTGCTCAGGTAGAACTTTTCATAGATCTTCTCTTATGTATCACACTGTAGCGTAAGTGTATTTTTACCTTTTTTGAAGCAGAGAATATACATTTCTTTATATGTTGTTGGTACTTCATAACTGTTTTTTGAATTGACACATGAATTGAGATGGGGAAGTGTTGGAGTTTTACAAAAATTGTTTTTTTATTCTTTGTCAGTATAATCATTAGAAAACATTTGCTTTTTTATGTATTGTTTAAAGTAGCGGTCCTGCCTTGCACATGAAGGAAGTAAGGAAAAATGATAATGAAAAATGGACCTCGAAAGAATCTGTGATGTCACCAATGTTTGAGAAGGCCAATTTACTAACTGGTGCTCTGCCGCCGGGGAATGATGACAGCAGTTTGAGTGAGCTAGATGAAGATGAAGGAAGGTAACATGTATAAGTTCTTTATTTTCCCTGTGAAGGAATGTTAGCAGTTCATGCTTTTTCTGGAAATAGAACAGTGTAATCTGCCAAAGCTCGAGAGGCTCAAGTATATCAATGCTGTTGAAAGATTAAGATGAGGACTGGGACTTCGACAAGGAGCAGTTTCAAAATGGTTGCCATGGAACCCTGACTGTAGTGGATAAACAGACGACTCTTGAGAGAATTTTTACTGGGAAAGGCAGTGGAGAAATGGGTGATAAATTATGAAGAATATGAGATTCAGAGGAGTTTTCTTTTTTTATTTTAATATAGAATCTTCTATAGTATGTTTTCATACTGTTGGGAATTGTCCAGTAGAGGATATGTTTATTAAATTTAATTGTGTTTGTGTGTCTAAGCATTAGAAAACTTGATACATTAGTTTTTTAAAGATTTATAGTAAACTAGTTGTCCTTAGAACATGTATAGTTTCATGCATTCCTGTATAGTTTTATGGTAAGGAGGTAGTTCATTCAGAATTAGTTTGGAAATGGAATCTCCTAATGTAACTGAACATACAAATGACCTAAAAAGTAAACTATCATACATAGATTTTTAAAAATAATGTAATAATAAGCAAACACTTAGGTCATACTGAATAGAATTTAAACATTTCTTGATGATTGTATGTATTACAATATCTTTGACAGTAGCATCATGAATATCTATGATTTGGGTAGATACTCTAAAGTATCAGGTGTATCATCTCAAGAGTTTAGATTCTGGGGAGAAGGGGAGGATTTCGTTTATATACAACAGAAAAGCAAACTATTAAATATCACGGATTACTACTTTTGGATTGTAACTTTGGATTATAAAGTTCTGAAGTACAAAAACCAGGTTTCCCTGTAACAACAGTGTCGTCAGGTATTGTGTGCTCAACAAATATTTGTTGAATGCGTGAATAAACAGGTGAATACACGACTGAATGTGTGTTTATGAATTTCTCCACCATAAATAAAATTTTAATTTATTGAATGTAGGCTTCCAAAATTGATTAGGTATAAGAGTAAAGCCTTTTATTTTACAAAAATATTTGCAGGATTTAGAAATTATTGTTTATAATTATAGCCAGAAATGACATGATAAAATGGATTCATCCGCTATCATGTAACTCATAACTTATAAACACTTGCAAATAAGTATTACTTTCACAACATATTGTGAAATGCATGTTTTGGAACCAAAACCTATTATGTTACCTACCTCACAGAATTGAGAGGATTAAAATGAGTTTAACACGTCTACAGTGCTAAGGATGACATAAAGTAACTACATAGTAAGTTCTGAAAAAGCTAGACCTAATATCATCATTAAGAAAGGACATAGGTAATATTTTCCAAATAGTAGTTTTTAGTGCCAGTAAAAACTTGTTTTTATTGAAAAGGACAATAACAACAACAAAAAAATCTGGCATATTTATTTCTATCAAATAATGTAAATAACATTATGTTTTTCCTTTTGCTGTGACTGTCAGAAAGCTTGATCAAATTTAATTCTTTGTTATGATGTTATTAATAGTATGTTTTCTTTGTTCCTTAATGTTACTTTTTCTGTTTGTAGTTTAATCCCCCTTGTAGAAAATTATTGTATTTTAAGTTACCTGTAAAATAATTGCCTGTAAACTTTATGAATAGGAGAAATATATAACAAATTCATAGATTTTTGTATAAAAAAACAATAGTTTTAGATATTTTTTTTTTTACATATTTACTATTACCCTGAAAGGAATTGTTTGTTTTTTTAGGCCTGCAAAGAAAACATCTAATGAAAAGAACAAGGTATTGTAAAACATAAATTGCCAAAAATGTTATTGTTAAAAAATACACTATAAGAGATAAAGTGAAAAAATAGAGAATCTTTTTCTGCAAAGACATTTACTTTGAAAAAGTGATTAAGATGCAAGCAGTAGCCATTGATAAAGGTAACCTTTTAACAAAACATAGTTCCTTTAAGAAATACCTGTGCTTTTGATCATATAAAAAGATGGATAATAACTACTTCTGTACACCTAGTATGTGCAATAAATATTTTGGGGATGTTTTGAAACAATGTTGTTTATTTTGTAGGGCAAAAACCAAATACATTCGATGGATGACCTTGATGACTTAACTCGGTCATCTGAAACAGCCTCAGAGGATTGTGAGTTGCCTTACTCGAATTATAAGAATACTATGTTGCTCATTGAACAACTTGGAATGGATTGTAAAGGTAGGACCACTGCATAAATGTAAGACCTTCATATGTATTCTACAGTAATGTATGCACACATTGCTTAGCACTGCACCATAGAACACCGAAGTGTTACAGTGATGTTCATTTCAGAAATATTCTTTATGTTAAAATACAGTGAGAACTGCTGTATATTGTGTACTCTCAGCCAAGGAGCTGTGATAATTCCACTGTAAATGGCACTCCCACGCTTTTTGTTGACTCTGCTTCTCTCCTGTGCCTTTACCCCAGGTCAGGTTACCATTATGTCCCCCCTGGAATACGGCAGTAACCTTAGAACTGTTTTCCCTGCTACCTCACTTCCCAAAACCATGGCCCACTCTGCAGCCATATCCTGTACTTTAAAAAATTCAGATCTGACCATGTTACCCCCTTGTTTAAAAGCCAGCTATCACTTCTCATTGCTAGAAGGTTAAAGATCTCAGTCCTCTAGCTTTGTCCTGCATCATTTCATACCCTTCTTTCTCTCTGTGTCCCAGCCACTGTCTTAGTTGTTTGTTCCCGCAATCAGTAGCTTTAGTGAGGTGTAACAGATATATGATAAACTGCACATAGATAAAACGCACGATTTGTCAAATGTATATGCATGAGAAACCGTCACCATAATCAAGATAGTTAACATATCCATCACCCACAACAGTCTCCTCAGGCTCCTTTACATTGCCTTGTTAAGAAATGGCTAAATTGGTTTCCAGAGTATTTGTACTATTTTCCATTCCCATCAGCAGCATGTAATAGTTCCAGTTGCTCTGTATCATCACAAACACTTAGTATTATCATTGTTTTTTTATTTTTAGTCGTTATGATGGCTGTGTATTTTGCATATCATCATGGTTTTAATGTGCATCACTCCAATGACTAACAATGTGGAGCATCTTCCCATGTGCCTATTTGTCATCTATACATCTTCTTTCATGAACTGTCTTTTCACATATTTTGCCATTTAAAAAATTAGGTTGTTTGTTTTCCTATTTGTTGGGTTTTAAGAGTTCTTTATATATTCTGTGTAGTATTCCTTTATTTACTATATTTTTTTTTTGAGACAGAGTCTCACTTTGTTGCCCAGGCTAGAGTGAGTGCCGTGGCGTCAGCCTAGCTCACAGCAACCTCAGACTCCTGGGCTCAAGCGATCCTCCTGCCTCAGCCTCCCGAGTAGCTGGGACTACAGGCATGCGCCACTATGCCCGGCTAATTTTTCTATATATATATTTTTAGTTGTCCATATAATTTCTTTCTATTTTTAGTAGAGACAGGGTCTCGCTCTTGCTCAGGCTGGTCTCGAACTCCTGACCTTGAGCGATCCACCCGCCTCGGCCTCCCAGAGTGCTAGGATTACAGGCGTGAGCCACCGCGCCCGGCCTATTTACTATACTTTTTGCAGGCATTTTTTTTCTTAGTTTGTAGGCTGACTTTTCATTCTCTTCATAGTATATTTTGAAGAGCAGACTTTGTTATTTTGATGAAGTCTAATTTGTTTGTTCAATTGTGGATTTTGCTTTTTGTGTCACATCTAAGAAATCTTTGCCTAGCACTAGGTCATAGAGACTTTCTCCTATGCTTTCTTCTATATGTTTTATAGTTTTAGGTCTTTCATTTAGATCTATGATCCATTTTGAATTCATTTTTGTTTATGGTGTGAAGTATGGATTCAAGTTCATTTTTTGGATATAGAGATAAAATAGTTCCAGCACTGTATGTTGAAAGGCTGTCTGTTCTCACTACATTGCCATTGTGCCTTTGTCAAAAATAAGTTGGCTGTGTATATGTGGGTCTATTTCTGGAATGTCTGTTGTGTTCTATTGATCTGCAGGTGTTTGTTGAATTAATAATAAGGGTTTTGTCCTGGTAAACCCATTGTCTAAGTCGAAAATCTGTTTAATACCCCAATGAGCCCTTCTTAAAGTCGAAAAATCATAATTTGAACCATTTTAAGTTGGGGACCATCTGTATTTGGCTTTCTTTCTTTATACAGGTTGAGCATCCCTAATCCAAACATCCAAAATCTGAAATGCTCCAAAATCCAAAACTTTTGAGTGCCAACATGACACCACATGTGAAAAATTCCACGTCCTACCTCACGTACACAAACTTTGTTTCATGTACAAAATTATTAAAAGTATTGTCTAAAATTACCTTCAGCCTATGTGTATAAGATGTATATGAAACATAAGTGATTTTCATGTCTAGTCTTGGGTCCCATCTCCAAGATGTCTCATTATCTATATGCAGATATTCTAAAATCTGAAAAAAATCCACAATCTGAAACACTTTTGGTCCAAAGCATTTAGATAAGGGATATTCAACCTGTACCAGTATCACACTCTTTTGATTACTATAGATTTATAATAATTGTTGAAATCAACCCTCTAATTTTGTTCTTTTTCAGAGTTATTTTTGCTATTTTAGATCCATTGCATGTCCGCATGAATTTTAGAATCAGCATGTCAATTTTTTAAAAAGCCTGCTGGCCTGCTGGGGTGGGAATTAGATTGGGATTGTTTTGAATCTATAATTTGGGGAGAATTGATATCTTAATAATAACAAATCTTTCCACTCCTTAACAAAGTGTATCTCTCCATTTATATAGGTTGTATTAAATTTTCTCTGTAATATTATATAGTTTTTAGTGTATAGTTTTTTCCATATTTTATCAGATGTATCTGTATTTCATTATTTAAAATTAAAAAAATTTTTAAGAGACAAGAGTCTCACTCTGTCACTCAGGCTAGAGTGCAGTGGGGCGATCACAAGTCACTGCAACCTCCCACACCTGGGCTCACATGATCCTTCTATCTCAGCCTCCTGCACCTGACTAATTTTTAAAAAAATTTTTGGAGGGATGGGATCTTGCTGTGTTCCCCAGGCTGGTCTTGAACTCCTAGCTTCAAGCAATCCTACCACTTCAGCCGCCCAGGTGCTGGGAGGGATTATAGGTGTGAGCCACCGAGTCCAGCATGTATTTCATTTTTTTGATGAAGTTATAAGTGAAATTTTTAAAATTTTAATTTGATTGTTTATTGCTATTATACAGATATACAGTTTTTGTTGGTTACTACACTTTAAGCTAACCAAGATCAGAGGTCCTGTTTATTTTATCTGCAGAGTTTAGTATAATGTCTTCCACATTGTACATACTCAATATATATTTGTTCAGTGTGTGAATGAGTGAATATTAAAATATACAGTCCTTTATATCTAGAAAGTACTCATATTAATATGTTTTATTTCTTTTTTTCTCTCTGGTACAGATTCTGTTAGCCTTTTGAAAATCCAGGATGCAGTTCTTTCATGTGAAAGATTAATGGAACTTAAAAAAAATCACTGTGAACAACTTAAAATAAAAATTAAAAAAATGGAAAATAAGGTTAGTGTCCTACAGAAGGAGCTATCTGAAACAAAAGAAATCAAATCACAGTTAGAACATCAAAAAGTTGAACTGGAACGAGAACTCTGCAGTTTGAGGTATGATATCCCAGTTTTAAAAAATGTTTGAACTATCTACTTTCCTAAAAATATGTAGCAGAATTTTTGTATTGCTGATTTACCTTCTTGGGTTTAATAGAGGAGAAAACTTCTTAGTCCTGTGGAATGTGAAATTCTTAGAAGGAAATAACCTAACAGGTTCTTACCTGTGAATACTTCCAATAATTAAATACATATATTTGTGTAAGTCATTGTTTTAATGGTTATATGGAAGTCCACCATATGGAATTTTCATTTATTTAAGGCATTGAATTTTGGGTTTTTAAAACTTTTTGTATTATAATTAATGCTATAAGGAACATCTTTTATGCAAATCATTTTCTACATTTCTAAGTATTTACTTTGAATAATCTCTTCAGTATAGAATTACCTGATTAAAATATAGGAACCTTTTTAAAAGGTCTTTGATCAATATTTTAAAATTATTCTCAAGAAAGTTTATATTAACTTATAATTCCACCAAGAGAATATGAAATGGCTATTTTTCTGAACCCAGAATAATTTTTAGAAAAAATTTATACAAATTCATTCTTAATATACATAGAACAAAAATCAAAGTGGAAAGTGATTGATGATTAGTTTACTCAGCATCTTTCTCTCCTACACAGATAAAAGTAGTTCAAAGCTCTAATGTTGAAAACACATATTATTCTTTTTGTTTAATTAAATATTAAATCCTGTCTTGTTCCAAAAGGGATTTTATAGAATACATAGTAATCAACAAGATAAGTTGAAAGTAAGTTCCTAAAAAAGAAACATAGAAAGTGTGTGGTAACAGATGTTAGATTTAGCCTAATCTTGAATTATAGTAATCTGCAGATATATGTGGTATGAAAGACATCTGAAGGTGCTATCTTACACTGTAAATTATTTTTAGAGATATCTGCAATATTTCATGAAGATGAAGATTTCTAGAGAATTTACAAACTTGTTTATAAACAATATTCTTCTTTTTAACCTAGTTAATTCTAAATGATCTGTTCTAATTGAGGTATAATTATGACCGTGTGGGAGAAAAAAGTAGTTTTCAACTTGCCACTTTACTGAATAATTTCCAGTATCCCTTTCTATAATATTTCCTGGAGTTACTAGTAACAGAAACTTATGAATTAGCAGAATGTTCTTTCATCACTACTTTTATAGTATATATGTCCTTTGGAAGAGATTGACATGAGAAATTAAAAACCTAAGAACTAGAAAAGAAAAATATTCAAGAACATAGAAATTTTATTAGGATCATAAACCAACATATGAAGAACAAGATCACATAATGAACTCTTTATTGTCTAACAAAACAAATTTTAAGTAAGTATATTTAACTGCAGATTTACCTTAAAACAAGAAGAAGAGAAGAGAAGAAATGCTGATATGTTGTATGAGAAAAATAGGGAACAGTTGAGAAGAAAAGAAGAGCAATATAGGAAAGAAGTTGAAGCGAAACAACAACTTGAACTCACTCTCAGAACGCTAGATATGGAATTGAGGACTGTAAGAAATAATTTGGATCAGGTAAATCAATCTTTGGTAAAAAATTTATAATTCTAACTTTATTTCATCAATATTACTTACCCTTTTGATTTAATATATATTATTTCAGTTTAAAACAAAAATATTATCTCATCTTAAAAATTTACTATAACATTAATAGCTAAAATTATTTATTATAAATCCTGTCATCTCATACATGCTCAGTATATGTTTTCTGAATGAAGGAATGGAAAATAAGTTGAATTTAATCACTAATATAAATGTTAATTTAGGCATTTTTATGTTAAAATACAGGCTAGTTTTAAAATTATAATGAAACTAAAATGTTTTGTAAAGAAATTTTATATGGCAATACTATATCTGACTGTATTTAAGAACTGTTTCTGCTTTTCGATGAATTTACCTGTAATTTACGCAGTTAAATTTCTTGAGGAATAAAAATACTTGTGTTTTAATAGGCTACTTCTTTTTAATAGATTTTTTTAAGGGTTCTGCTCTTAATTAACCTTTTAGACATTTTTTTCAATGCTATTAGATCAAAAAGTTAATGTATCTGTAGGTAGTACAAGAGCGAGATGACACTCAGAGGCAACTTTCTCGAGAACAGAATGCCAGAATATTACAAGATGGGATTCTGACGAATCACCTTTGCAAACAAAAGGAGATAGAAATGGCTCAAAAGAAAATGAATTCTGAGGTATTTTCTTAGTCGTTTTCAAGTATGTGTGACTCTATATTTGTATGTGTATATATTTAAAAACGCAACTATATGCATGTAGAGGATTTTTAAACTGTGTATGTATCTGTATATATATTTTAGGGTTGGTGGTGGAGGTGGCATTATGGGCCCATTGGATGAATAATGTTCTTAATTCAACTCCATTTGTACAGTCAAGTAGTGACATTCACAGTGGCCTCATTCAAAGGAAAAGTTTTTAATATTTTCCATGAGAATTGATGATCTTTCCATAATCTCAAAGCCCTTGCTACTAATAGTAAATGTTCTAGTTTTTGGAAGTAATTTGATCCTCTAGATATATTAATGGAGAGATTAATTTATTACTCCCACCAATAGGTAAGGTGGAAAAGTACAAGCCAGCTCAGAGACCATATTCTGGATTTCATTTTCCTCTATTTTGAGATGAGTTAACAGTTTGCTCCAAGTAGTAACTTACTTTAGTACAAAGAGCTTTGGAAAACCATGATATGCCATAAATATACATAGTGATAATTTATTGATAAGTATTTTATTCCTAGTAAAATAGTTCAGTGTATTTCCCCCTATTTCACATTTATTACTGTTTTAAACATTATGAGAAAGAAATAAAAGTTATTATAATAACAATCTCATGATTTTCTAAGAAGAGCTCTATAACTTTTATCTTAATTACCATTAGTGTTTTGAAATAAAAGGCTTCTTTTGTATGTATATGTTTACACCAGAGAAGTAACTGTGATTTGGTGGAGGAGCACTAGAAATAGAGTCAGAAGACTTGGGGAAAATCCTGCAGATTGCTTACATTTTTAACCTCTCCTTTTCAGAATGAGTTCCTTGATGTATCTAGAAGTGCTTGGTACATTGCCAGATTTATCAATAAATATAATTCTTATAACTGACTATAAAAATGTTAGAAAAGTGGAATATCTATAGAATATTTTTAGGAAAAGGGAACTTAGAACTTTGGGAAATTTCATCTACCCAAATATTAATATATGCAGAGCTAAGGGTCTTACTATGGGGTATTATGTAGGTTAGATATCAGAATATAAACCCAGTTTTTTAACATAGTCAAATTTATTAATCTTTTATTTTATACCTTTGATTTTATTGTAATTCAGAGAAAAACATTTCCAATTCTGAGATTCTTAAAAATTCTGTAGTGGTTTATTTATTACATTCAGTGACTCATTGTCTTCAAATAAATTTTTGAACTCTTGGGAGTTCTGTAAGGTTTGAGGTTTTGATACAATGATTTTTCCATTTGTTTATGCACTTATTACAACCCTTTTATTGTATAAATGTACAGGTTATTCTTTAATTTCAGAGGAAATTATGATATGTCATTTTACTTGAATGCTAGCTAAAAGTTTCCTTTGTTTTACTTAGGTTTCTCATAGTCATGAAAAAGAAGAAGACCTGTTGCATAAAAATCACATGTTGCAGGATGAAATTGCCATGCTAAGACTGGAAATAGACACGATAAAAATTCAGAACCAGGAAAAGGAAAAGAAATATTTTGAGGATATTGAAATTGTGAAACAAAAGAATGAGGACCTTCAAAAGACTATAAAACTGAATGAGGAAACATTAACAAAAACAATATCCCAGTACAGTGCACAACTTAGTGTTCTGACAGCTGAGAATACAATGCTGAATTCTAAACTGGAAAATGAAAAACAAACTAAGGAAAGACTGGAAACAGAAGTTGAATCCTACCGTTCTAGACTGACTGCTGCTATACATGATTGTGATCAAAGTCAGACATCAAAAAGAGACGTAGAACTTGCTTTCCAGAGAGCAAGAGAGGAGTGGTTTCGATTACAGGACAAAATGAATTTTGATGTGTCTAACCTAAAAGATAACAATGAGATTCTTTCTCAACAACTTTCTAAAACTGAAAGCAAATTCAATAGCCTAGAAATTGAGCTCCATCACACAAGAGATGCTCTCAGAGAAAAGACTTTGGTTTTAGAACGTGTACAAAGAGACCTTAGCCAAACACAGAGTCAAATGAAGGAAATTGAACAAATGTATCAAAATGAACAAGGTAAAGTGAGTAAATACATTGGAAAGCAGGAATCTGTAGAGGAGAGATTATCTCAACTACAAAGTGAAAATATGCTGCTTCGACAGCAACTGGATGATGCTCAGAACAAAGCTGATAATAAAGAAAAGACAGTAATTAATATCCAGGACCAATTTCATGCTATAGTCAAAAAACTTGAAGCTGAGAGTGAAAAGCAAAGTCTTCTGCTAGAAGAAAGAAATAAAGAGTTAATCAATGAATGTAATCATTTGAAAGAAAGACAGTATCAATATGAAAATGAGAAAGCAGAAAGAGAAGTAAGTATCAAGAAAGAAATATTTTTCAGACTTCCTGAAGGAAAATTTAAAGTAATATTTGGTTATGTAGAAATGTTGAATTAGTTGAATATAAAAATAAATAGATGATAAATGTGTTTACTGTATCAGCTTAGAAACATACCTTGTTTCCACCAAATGAAAGTTAGAGCTGGCCGGGCGAGGTGGCTCACGCCTGTAATCCTAGCACTCCGGGAGGCCGAGATGGGTGGATTGTTTGAGCTCAGGAGTTCGAGACCAGCCTGAGCAAGAGTGAGACCCCATCTCTACTAAAAATAGAAAGAAATTATATGGACAACTAAAAATATATACAGAAAAAATCAGCTGGGCATGGTGGCACATGCCTGTGATCCCAGCTACTCGGCAGGCTGAGACAGTAGGATTGCTTGAGCCCAGGAGTTTGAGGTTGCTGTGAGCTAGGCTAATGCCATGGGACTCACTCTAGCCCGGGCAACAGAGTGAGACTCTGTCTCAAAAAAAAAAGAAAGAAAGAAAGAGCTGACAGATACTTTTTACTTTGCATAAAAACATAATGTCACCTATGAAATAAATTTTAAGAGGTTAAATTACAAATTGTTAATAGATGTAGACTAATATTAATAGTGTAGTCTTATACTCCTGAAATAATTTTCTTTTTGAAACAGAGTCTCATTCTGTTGCCTGGGCTAGAGTGTGGTGGCATCAGCCTAGCTTGCTACAACCTAAAACTCCTGGGCTCAAGTGATCCTCCTGTCTCAGCCTCTGGAGCAGCTGGGACTACAGGTACACGCCACCACGCCCAGCTAATTTTTTGTAGAGACAGGGTATCCCTCTTGCTCAGGCTGGTCTCAAACTCCTAATCTCAAGTGATCTTCCCGCTTCAGCCTTCCAGAGTGCTAGGATTACAAGTGTGAGCCACCGCTCCTGGCTTGAAATAAGAATTTTAATGTCTTTATGTTGGTACATTTTAAGACCATGATGAAGCAGATAGACAGAAATGCTTATACCTGAAATGAGTATTTCAAAATTAAGATTCAATTAAGTGGGTTACTGTGACAGTTAATTCCAGATTTCCCAGATGAACTAAATTGTATTGCTGTATCTTGTAATACTTTTCCTTCAGTGGCTTTTTATATATTT
This sequence comes from Eulemur rufifrons, assembly GCF_041146395.1. Lineage (NCBI taxonomy): Eukaryota > Metazoa > Chordata > Mammalia > Primates > Lemuridae > Eulemur > Eulemur rufifrons. The sequence continues at coordinate 18,629,412 of NC_091007.1, forward strand.
TAGTTGGTATAATTTTGCTTTTTCTTGTGAATTTGACTTAAATCTGAAAAATATTTCAATCTCAATTTATGTATTCTTACAAGACTTCTCAATTCCTTAAAGGGATCTACCTTTTATTAAATCATAATTTGGGACACGTGGTGAATTTTAGCAAAACCATATTTGATATAATCTTCTCACTGGTATCTATAATTTACCATGAATTTCTTTACAAATAATTTGCTTGTAATTTTTATTTCAAGGCTCAATAACTACCATTTGTATATAACTTTGTCCACGACAAAGATAGCTGTAGTTATCTGTGATTTATTACTAATAGTTTGGCATTGGGTTTCCATTTTCAGACTAATGAGGCTGTCAGGATTCTTGCATAGTGGGAATGGAGTAAGTAGGGGGGAGAGTTGTAGAAGTTGAGGGCAGGGAGGGTAGGGAGGGAGGATACTTAGGGCCTTTAGGGCCATTGGAATTTTGCTTTTATTCTGAGATAGGAATCTACTGGAAGGATTTGAGCATGTGGTTGAATATGAAATATATCAAGAACTGTGAGGTTGTTTTGAGCTTCTAATAAAACAGAGGGAAAACATTTCACAGTGCAGAATTTACCACCACCAGTCCCCCCGGTATCCCCATTTCTTTTTGAGACTTCAGTAGGTCGTTAAGCATTGCAGATTCATCAAGAGACAAATGAATAATGGGCTGAATCTGTTGTCTAAATAACAGAATACTGATTCGACAGGAAGATAACACCTTCTGTGTCCTTCACTGAATTCAGTGATAAACAGGAATGTGTACACATGAGGAAAAGAAGGTGAACTGATGTATATGGTGCTGTTTTTCAAATTATATATGTTAGAGTTAAACATTATTGACATAATTTAATAATAAGGTGATTTATAAAATGAGTAACAAAAAATTATCTTATCAGGTAGTTGTGAGACAACTTCAACAAGAACTGGCTGATACCCTAAAAAAACAGTCTATGTCAGAGGCTTCCCTAGAGGTTACATCGCGTTATCGCCTTAATTTAGAAGATGAGACACAGGATTTAAAGAAGAAATTAGGTCAAATCAGAAGTCAAGTACGTATGAAATCCTAACATGTCATGTAGAATAACATGTCAACAATTAATCTACAGCCGGTTCAATAATATAAAGTGTTTTAGGATATTACAGTTTTCTTTTTTATTTTCATTATAGTTACTCTTATTACAATTTTGTTATCTTTATAGTGCACTTATTTCTTAAACTTTCACTTTTCTATTTTTTCTTATAATTACATACATGTTTTCTTATTAATATTTACCATTAGGAAAGTTGAGAATTATGTATCATTTCTCAGAGACTTTTTTCTTGTTAAACAGTAGCTTTTAGTGATTTCTCTGTTGCCATGGTAAGGCAAGCCAGGTTGAGTCAGAGGATAATGTTTAATTGAATGTTCCAGAAAATTATCTTTTTTTTTTTTTAATTTCAGAATATTACAGGGGCACAAACATTTTGGTTACATAAATTACTTTTATACCCTTTGAGTCAAAGTTGTAAGTGTGCCCATCACTCAGATAGTGTGCATTGTACCCGTTAGGTGTGAATTTCCCCATCCCCTCCTCTCCCCTCCCACCTGCTTGATTTCCAATGAATGTTATTTCCATATGTACACGTAAATATTGATCAATTTGTCTTTTTTCTTATCTTTACTTTTGTGAATGGATATAGAATATATATTTATTTCATGGATTTCAGATTAACTTATACAGGAAGGCCATTATACTGTCTTTTAAAATGCATATGTTTTTGGTTAATTTACAAACTATTTAATAAGTTGAGGCATTTCCTTCATTTTCCTTTCATTTTAAATATATTGTAAAAGCATAGAAATATTCAGATCATATATAGTATTAATATGTACCTACAAAATGGAGAATTAAAATTATCTAGATCTTGCCATTGGACTTTTAAAAACAAGTTTATTGAGATATAATTCACATACTATCCCATTCACCCATTTAAAGTATACGACTCACTGTCTCTTAGTGTATTCACAGAGCTCTGTAACCATCACCACAAGCAATTTCAGAACATTTCCATCACCCTGAAAAGAAACCCTGCATCCCTCAGCTGTCACCACCACCCTCCATCCCTCCCATGTCCCTCCACCTTCCCTAGTCCTAGGCAACCACCACATACTGTGTGTCTCCATAGATTTGTCTGTTCTGGACAGTTCATATAGATGGCATCATACAGTATGTAGTCCTTTATGATTGGCTCATTTTACTTAGCGTAATGTTTTCAGGGTTCATTCATCTTGCAGCGCGTATCAGTACTTCATTTCTTTTTATTGTCAAATAATATTTTATCGTACAGCTCTACCAGCTATGTATTCATCAGCTGATGACCTCTAGGTTGTTTCTACTTTTTGGCTATTATGAGTAATGCTGCTATGAACATTCATTTACAAGTTACTGTGTGGACATATATTTCTATTTCCCTGCCATTGGATCTTATCCTCAGAGTTAATTGTGCTGATATCATCATCTCTCTGCCTGACTCATGCTGTCCTTCCTGCCACTTCTGTGTCTGTTCTTCTGGCTTCATTCATCCAGACTGATGCACAATTTCCCCTTCTTTATAAAGCTCCGTCTCACTGTTCTCTCTTGCACCTTACACTTCAGTGCTTGTTGTCTAGTCTGTGCAGAACAATTGAGCCCTTAATTTTATGTTGCTTTTATTTTTTTATGAAAGATAATCTTGTATAATTATAAATTCACCCAAGGGAAGAATAGTATCTGATATGCGTGTCATTTATCCTTTTTAAATTAAAAATATTTTAGCCTAAGAATTGTTAGGATGAAATTAAATACTTTGTACCATACTAATGATTTCTTCTTTGAGATATTGGCATATTAAGCTTTTATTCTAAATGTATTTTAAGCAATTAAATGTAAAATTAAAACCACTTAATCTAATAGAGGAGAATTATTCAATCACAGTCTTATCCTTTTCTCACAATGAAAAAAAAAATCTAAATCTACCTTCCTTCATTACGTAGCTCCAACTGAAATTTATAGATTGATACCACTTTACCCACTGAAAAGCTCCGAGTGTCTATCTTTTCTGATCTGCCATACTGCATAACCTTAACCTGCTCATCAGAGTGCTTGTTGAAGCAGCCCAACTTAAACAATTTCTGGAAATGAATTGATTCAGGAACCTTGATTTAGCAATGGAGTCCAATATTTCAGGTCACTGGCTTTTGCCTGCCTCTGATGGTCACATAAGTTCTGTATTACTCAATCCAGGAAGTGCTCTGTGCATTGCGGTATGTGATCATTGCCCACCTAGTAGAGAGAGAAAGTAAGCTATAAATTACTATAAGTGGACAAAAGTACTGTTAACTAGTGGAATTAGTGAGAGTCTTATGAAGTACTGGGGATGTATTGGGGCCTCAGGCTGCCCATTCGCTGCCATTTTTGGTGGTATGAAGAGTGATTCAGTGCAACTGTAGGAGGCCACTTTCACTGGCATGCCACCTGCCTAAAATATAAAAATAATAATGCTAATAGCAAATATTATATGTAGCTCACTATGGGCAACACACTCTTCAAAGTACTTTGCAAATATTCCCCAGTTTAATGTTCCTGATGTCCCAGTGAAGTAGATACCATTATTCTCTCCATTTTACGGATGAACAAACTGAGACACAGAAAGTTTATTTGCTCAAGGTCACACAGCGAGGAACTGGTGAAGCTGGGATTCAGAACCAGGTCTTCTGGCTTCTGTGTAGATTCTGCTTCTCAAACTATTTCATGAAACATGGTTGTCACCTAATATGTCATGATGTAAATTTTAACTTTTATAATCACTGGCATAGCCATGGTCACTCATATATAATTATTTAAAATCATAGTTGATGTGGTGGTACTTGGGATTCAAAAATATACATGCTTACCATAATTTCCCATCTTCCCCTATGTTAACAATTTTGTAAATTTGAGAATCTGATAAAATACAATTTGAGAACAAGAATAATGTGTTTTAGCCTGAGAGCAAGGTTGGTAAACTTTTTTGTAAAGGGCCAGATATATTATTTTAGGCTTTGTGAGCCATGAGATCCCTGTTGCAACGATTCAGTTCTGCAGTTACAGCACAACAGTAGCCAAAACAGTGTGCACTTGGAAAGGGTGTGGCTGGCTGGGTTCCAATATAATTTAGTTACCAAAACTGGTGATGAGCAGATTTGTACTTGATTATTAGTAAAGTGGGTTTTTTTTAATTCTTTGTTTTAGTTGGAAGAAGCACGGGATCAACACGCAGAGGCTGTAAGATGTGCCGAGAAGACGCAGGATCACATGCAAAAGTACAATTTAAAGCAGCACATAGAATAACTTGAGTATTTATAAAGCAAATAAGCAGTGTAGTATGAGAATTGTATCAGTTATGACAATAAGTACATCTCTGTGAAGGCAAGGGAAAATTTCAGCTTTAAACTATTTTGAAATGCACAATTTTTGTACATTAACCCTCTATTTTGTGTTATCTACAAAACAGCTAGAATATGATACAGTTACCAAATTACCTACTTTTCAAATCCTTAAGAATTTGTGTAATTACACTTTCAGATGTTTGTTTAAAAATTACATGATATTTTAAAAATTTATCTGTGAGAATAATTATTTTAAAATATACGTTTTAGGCTTGAAAAAGAAAATTCCAAGTTAAAAGTTACAATCAAAAAGCAAGCGGACAAAATTGAGCGGCTGCAGAAAAACTTAAGTGCAAGTTCAGTAAGTCAATATCTTAATTTCTGTCGTACTGAAAATTTTATTTCTCTAGTAGTGCAGGTTGCGTATCCCTTATCCAAAATGCTTGCAACCAAAACTGTTTCAGATTTTGGATTTTTGTGGATTCTGGAATATTTTTATATATATAATAAAGTATCTTGGGGATGGGACTAAGTCTAAACACAAAATTTATGTTTTGTATATACCTTATGCACATAGCCTGAAGGTAATTTTATACAATGTTCTGCAATAATTTTATGCATGAAACAAAGTTTTTACTGTGTTTTCACTGTGACTTGTCACCTGAGATCAGATGTGGAGTTTTCCACTTGTTGGCATCATGTATGCCCTCAAAAAGTTTAAGATTTTGGAGCATTTTGGATTTCACAGTTTCAGATTAGGTATGCTCAACCCGTGGTATACATGTTCCTCGATTTATGATGGGGTTACATCCCAACAAAATCATTATATTAATAAGTTGAAAATATCATAAGAAGAAAATGCATTTAATATACCTAATCTACCGAACATCATAGCTTAGCCTAGCCTACCTTAAACATGCTTACAACACTTTAGCCTATAGTCGGTAAGATCATCTAACACAAAGTCTGTCTTATAATAAAGTATCAAATATCTCATGTACCACATATTCACAATTTCTCACTAGCCTGAGAAAAGACCAAGAATAAAAATTCAAAATTCAAAATACATTGAAATTGTGATGGTTTCAAATTATTACAGAGTCAAACAATTTTTTAAGTTGAACCATTATAAGTGTGTCGAAGTTACAATGGTTTCACACCATTGAAAAGTCAAAAAATTGTAGGTCAGACCATCATAAGTTGGGAACTATTTATATATAAGAATACTTTAGACAATATAAAAAGTCTCATTGACAAAAATATTTATTGCTTTCATGCTGATAATACTTGCTACTTGTAGTGCAAGTCTTCTTGATTTTATGGAAGAAATTGAGTTAATTCATGAAATTAATGATTTTGGTGGCAAGATTTTAATAAAAAAATTACAATACACCAAAAACAGTACTTTATTTATTTATTGTTTTTAGAGACAGGGTATCACTCCGTTCCCCAGGCTGGGTGGAGCACAATGGCATGATCATAGCTCACTGCAGTCTCAAAACCCTGGGCTAAAGCCATTCTCCTGCCTCATCCTCCTGAGTAGCTAGGAGTATAGGCATGTGCCACCATGCCTGGATAGGTTTTAAAATTGTTTGTAGAGACAGGATGTCAGTATGTTGCCCAGGCTGGTCTCAAACTCCTGGCCTCAAATGATCCTCCCACCTCAGCCTCACAAAGTGCTGGGATTACAGGAATGAGCCACTGAGCCAGGCCTAGTATTTTATGTGTGTCATATTTTGTTTATCCATTCATTCATAGATAGACATTTGGGTCATTTCCAACTTTTGGCTATTGTGAATAATGCTAGTATGGACATTGGTGCACAGCTGTTTGAGTCCCTGCTCATATTTTATAATACCTTATAAAACTCTAGGAAGAAATTTGAGTAATGATTTGATCTAGAATTGTGAATTTTTCTTATAATCTAAATCCTTCAGTGAGATTTTGACAATGAATTGCTTTTAAGATTGTAAGTTGTATTCTCCATCAAGAATGAGAAACAAGTTCATTTTACAAGCATTTTTCCCCCGAAGGAATGTCTTTCTCTCTTTAGATTTTAAAAATGAAAAGAGATACCAGTGAAAAAGTAGAAATGGGTGGCTCCAGCAGGACATGACGGAGTTATATAGTACTCTTAGCAATGCAGATTCAGAAACTAGTTGGTTTTTTCCACTCAGCTGTGTTCATCAGCCTTTCAAAGACTTCACAGTCCAATCTCAGAAAAGATTGACGTGTATTCTAGGATACCAGTTTTTTGATGTATAGTGAAAACTATATAACTGTTTACCAAGCAGAACAGGATTCCCCTGTCATTCATGCTTTCCTTTGTAGGAATGAATATCAGAAGATTGCACTGTGAATACTAAATTGGAGCACTCAGGTATGCTCCTACTAACTAGTTTCTTTAAGTCAATTCTATACGGATATACCTATCGGGCGAACCACAACATTGTTGTTGACGCCCTCGTGGCCAAGGAAACATTGAAAAGTTTTTTTTTCTAGGCTTCATATAAATTATTACCATTTTATTAGAATTCTTTTCATACAAGTGACATAACAATATATTGATAAGGAGTCTTCTGTGAATTACAGTGCCAGGATACATTTGCTTGCATGTATGTCAGACATGAATATATTAAGATATGAAAATTGGAAAATTTGCGTTAATAAATTCCCATAGAAATGAGTTAGAAATGTGGCTTAGAATTGTTAGCCACTTTGAAGTCCACCAGGTGAATCAAACATTTCAGAAGAAACAGCTTTCAGCCAACTCAGTCAATACCCTTAACTTCCTCCAGAGGTTCTCATCTCATGAATTCCTAAGCCAGAGACTGCCTGGGTTAAGATAGTTGAAGGATACAATTTTGAGGTGAAGAATCTGAATTGGGAAGAGAAGAGAACTGTAGTTGACACAAGCCTCCAAATGATATAGTTGAGTGTGCATCTGAAAGAAACTTTACAGTAAGACTGTGGACAAGGAAATTATTCACAAGAAAACAAAGGCCAACAATTGATAATCTGACCCTTGTGCATTATAAAAAAAAAAAGGACAAAGGATTCCTACGAATGAGGGTACCCCCCCAGGATTAGAAAATAACACAACTTTTCAAAATAACATCAGTAGGAATCAAACATGAAATGTAGACCAGTAGCTGTATACACAAGAAATGGTTGACAAGTGTGTGGTTGATTATATCGTCAGTGAGAAGTGAACTAGAAGGAGGAGCCCTCAGTAAAGAGGTCAGGGCTGGAAAGGTAGATAAGGGAATCTGGGTTGAAACCCTGAGCTTTTTAAGGAGCTCTGAGGGAATTTAAAAAGAGGAATAGCGAGAGATGGGACTAAACATCGGGGTGCTGCATTTAGAAATGCAGTGGGTCAGAGGAGCAGAGAGCAGGGTGTGGTCAGTGCTGGCAGTTGGTGCTGAGAAGTAAAGCAGATTAAGGACTAAAGATTAGGGCCGTCATGGCCCTCAGAGTTTTTTTATTGGAATTATGGATTAAAAATCAGATTTTGGTATAAAAAAAACAGAAGTGAAGTGATGAAAAGTGGTGAAAAAGTAGATCTCTGGATGAGACCATTATTAAAAAATATTGGAATCCAATGGAAGGGGAGAAATAGGATGACAGAAAAGCCACAAGAATTAGGCAAAAGTTGTCTTTTTATTTATTATAGAGAAGACTTAAACTTTATTTAAAAAGAAATGGTTATTAAGACAGGAAAAACTGAAACCCGTGGAAGAATGTTTACAGAGAATGAGGGTTTTTAGCTCATCCTCAAGTCAGGTGACAATCAAAAATGTAATAGGGACCAGATGGGAATTTTCCAAAAATTGTCTTAGGAAGATATAACAAAATCTGGACTATCTTAAACTATTGCTGACGATGTTACTAGGGCATCTTTGAAAACTAAAATATAAGCATAACTACTCTTCTAAAAATTTTTCGTTAACACTTAGTATTTTATGTATAAAAACCTAACTACTTTTTTCAAATAAATTTTGGGATTTTTAAATTCCAGAAAAAATAATAAGAGTATGAATCATTTTGAGCTTTTTAAAGAAATGTTATTAATTTGAAATCTGTCCTTATTGGCATCAGATTTATAAATTTTATAAATCTGTCCAAACACATATTCATGAACTGATGAGAAATAATATATTTAAGAAAGGAAAGTATCTCTAGATTTTTAAACATAATTAAAAAAATTTTTTTTTTCAAAGTGTGAGGATGAAAAAGAAGAATTAAAGAAACTTACTGAGTTAAAACAATCTCTGGAGTATAACTTGGATCAAGAAATGAAGAAAAATGATGAATTAGAAAAAGAATTATCTGGGTAAGATTTTAATATTTTAGATCATTTCATCTATTAATTCATTTAACTATAATTTTACTTTATTAAAACCTAAATGTAAATTCATTCTATATCTGCATTTTTATAAATAAATTATTCCATTTAAAAATTTATTTCAGGAACTCACAACACAATCTGAAACTGTTTTCCAGTGGCCAAAATAACACACTCTAATGATTTTGAAAACAATAATGACAATGCCTTTTGCATATAATGCCAACTGTACTCTTTTTATCATCTACTTTGAGTTTTTCTTTCTGAAGATATTTTAACCTGTTTTTGGTAATCTTTCCTTATTTTGATAGTGTCCTTCCTTTCAGCATTCAAATCCTTTAATGTCCAAATACCTGTGTGTCATTCTTTAACAACATCGAAAATTGTCTTGATTTAATTACATGTTCTTTCTGCCTCTTTTTTAAAAATTATAAAATATATCATTGAAATTTACTTATTTTCTGTATCTCCCATATATACGTGAAGTATACATGCTATTAAACTTCTGTTTGTTTTAAAATATTATGTATATATCTCTCATACATATAAAAATACATGTATGACTTAAAGAAGGAAAAATAAAAGGAACGCTTTTCTTTCTACAACCCAGATTTAAAAAATGGAATGTTTCCCAGTGCCTTGGAGGCCCCCACCATGGCTGCTTTTTCTTTTATTTCAGAATGTTACGGGGGTACAAATATTTTGGTTACATGAATTGCTTTTGTACAGTTTGAGTCAAAGTTGTGTGTTCATCACCCGGATAGTCTGTATTATACCCGTTAGGAGTGACTTTACCCATCCCTTCCTCCCCTCTCTGCTTTTCTATTTATTTGCCAAGTACTTAAATATGTTTTCTGATTCTAATCAATATTTTTCTCTAATTGTCTTTGTTTACATATTTTTTTTTTCTTTCTTTCTTTTTTTTTTTTTTTTGAGACAAAGTCTTGCTCTGTTGCCCGGGCTAGAGTGCCGTGGCGTCAGCCTAGCTCACAGCAACCTCAAACTCCTGGGTTCAAGCAATCCTTCTGCCTCAGCCTCTGGTGTAGCTGGGACTACAAGCATGTGCCACCATGCCTGGCTAATTTTTTTCTATATATATTTTTATCTGTCCAGATCATTTCTTTCTATTTTTAGTAGAGACAGGGTCTTGCTCTTGCTCAGGCTGGTCTCAAACCCCTGACCTCTGTTTACATGGTTTTGCATCCCTTTCATTTTGTTAACACTGTGCTAGCAAATCTCTAGATCTCTTCTTAAAAGTCTTCAAGTTTTAGCACTTTATGTCCCTGCTTATTTCCTTCCTTTTAAGTCTCTGCCTGTATTCTTTTCCCCCTCAACTCAGACTTCAAAGATGTTGTCTTTCCTGTCTCTTTTCCTACGTCGAATGATCTCCTTGATGTTTTTCACGTGTAATTTCTTTTTTTTTTTTTTTATTTCAGCTTATTATGGGGTTACAAAAGTTCAGGTTATATATATTGTCCATGCCCCCCTATCCCCCCGAGTCTGAGCTTCAAGCATGTCCATTCCCTAGACAGTGCACATTGCACTCATCATGTAGGTATACACCCATCCCCGTCCCCACCCCCATCCCCCCCCCAGTCAGAACTTCAAGCATGACCATTCCCCAGACAGTGCACATCACACTCATCATGTAGGTATACACTCATCCCCTCCCCCCACCCCCACCTCAGTCCGATACCCAATTGGTGTTATTCCCAAATGTGCACTTAGGTGATGATCAGGGAAACCAATTTGCTGGTGAGTATATGTGATGCTTATTCATGTGTAATTTCTCTTGTTCTTATGGACTGTGGTCAACGGATATCAAAATATATTTTTGAAAAAAAAAATAAATATATTTTTGGATCTTTTTCAAATGTTTGTATATATGTATGCTTTTCTTTAGCTTGTATTGTATACTGATCTCTGGGTTATAGCTGATGTTTAATAATAGGTTAATGTTTTATATTAACATACTAAAATATAAATAATTTACTTATAAAAACTGTAGGGTTACAATATTAACTCTTTACCTGTCATGTGTCATAAAAATTTTCTTCATTTTATTTACCTAAGATTATAATGTTAGAATGTTTTGAAACAATGTTAGGTTGAAGCAAATGTGAGAGGATCATAATTTATAGATTTCTTTCTTTTATATGCCAGAACATATCTGTTTAAATAATTATTAAATATTTAATCTTAAAAAATTTGACTTACATTCCTGCAGATTTAAGAACCTCTTAAAAATGACAAGAAAGAAGTTAAATGAATATGAAAATGGAGAGTTTAGTGTCTATGAAGACTTAAAAACCAGTCAATTTGAAACGGATATCCAGATTAATAAGCTAAAACACAAGGTAATTGTTAATCAGTTTTGGAACCAAAAAAAATCACTTAATTTTGGAAAATATAAATCAGTGCTTTGAGCAGTGAAATAAAGATTTTTCTTTTAATTTATGGACTTGATACTAATGAAAATGATAGCTTTTTACTGTATCATTTTTCGATAAAATGGCATACTGTTGATTCTCTTATGACTTGAAGCCTGGCCAGTGATCTAATGGCAGTACACCATCACCTGATCCAAAATCTCTAGTACCAAATCAATTCTTTTGGTAACAGCTTTATTGAGATTTAATTAACATACCATGCAATTCACGCATTTAAAGTGTATAATTCAGTGGCTTTTAGTACATTCACTGGATTATGCAGTCATAACCACAATCAATTTTAGAATATTTTCATCACCCTAAAAAGAAACTCCACATTCTTTAATTGTCATCCATCAATTTTCCCTTCCTCGCTCAGCCCTAGGGAACCACCAATCTACTTTGTTTCTATAGATTTGCCAACTCTGGATACTCAGATTGATTGAATCACCATATCTGGTCTTTTGTGACTGGCTTCTTTCACTTAGCATAATGTTTTCAAGGTTCATCTGTGTTACAGCATGTATCAGTGCTTAATTTCATCTTATTGCTAAGTAATATTCCACTGTATGGATATACCAAACATTTTATCGATCCACTCATCAGTTGATGGACCTTTGCATTTTTTCCACTTTTTGGCTATTGTTAATAATGCTGCCATGAACTTTCATGTACAAGTTTTTGTGTCTGCATATGTTTTCATTTCTCCTAGATATATACTTATGAGTGGAATAGCTGCGTCATATGGTAACTCTATGCTTAACCTTATGAGGAGCTACCAGTCTGTTTTCTAAAGCGGCTACATCCTTTTACATTCCCATCAGCATTGTATGAAGGTTCTGATTTCTCTACATCCTTGCCAACACTTATTCTCCATCTTTTTGATTGAAAAAAGATTCCATCCTAGTGGTACCTCATTGTGGTTTTGATTTGCATTTTCCTAATGATTAATGACTTTAAGCATCTTTTCATGTGCTTATTAGCTGTTTGTATATCTTCTTTGGAGAAATGTGTATTCAGACCCTTTGCCCACTTTTGTATCAGATTATTTTTTTGTTGTTGAGTTGCTTGAGTTCATTGTATATTCTGGATATTAGTCCCTTGTCATATGAATAGTTTGCACATATTTTCTCCAGTTATACAGGTTGTTTCTTCACTCTGTTGATGTTTCCTTTGCTGTGCAGAGGTTTTTAGTTTATTAGAGTCCCATTTGTCTATTTTTGATTTTTTGCCTGTGCCTTTGAAGACTTAGCTATAAAATCTTTGCCTAGAACAGTGTCCTGAAGCATTTCCCGTGTGTTTTATTCTAGTAGTTTTATAGTTTTAGGTCTTATGTTTAAATCTTTAATCCATTTTGAGTTTGATTTTTGTATATGTTGGTAGATAGAGATCCAGTTTCATTCTTCTGCACATGCATATCCAGTTTTCCCAGCACTGTTTATTGAAGAGGATAGCCCCAGTGGCACCTCTGTTGAAAATCAGTTGGCCATAAATATATGGATTCATTTCTGGGTTCTCTATTCTGTTTGGTATGTGTTTTTATATGAATATCATGCTGTTATGATTGCTATAGCTTTGTAGTATATTTTAAAGTTAGGTAGTGTGATGCTTCCAGCTTTGTTCTTTTTGCTCAGGATTACTTTGGCTCTGCAGGGTCTTTTTGGTTCCATATAAATTTCATGGTTTTTTTTTTTTTTTTCTTCTGTGAAGAATGTCATTGGTATTTTTGATAGGGGTTGCATTGAATCTGTAGATTGTTTTGAGTAGTATTTTAACAGTATTAATTTTTTCAATCCATAAGCATGAAATGCCTTTCCATTTTTTTGTGTGTTCTTCAGTTTCTTTCATCAGTGTTCTGTAGGTTTTTCTTTTTTTATTGTAGAGGTCTTTCAGTTTGATGTTAGGTGTGGGTTTGTCATATACGGCCTTTATTGTGTTGAGGAATGTTCCTTCTATGCCTAATTTGTTGAGTTTTTACCAAGAAGGATATTGAGTTATATCAAATGCTTTTTCGGCATCTATTGAGAAAATCGTATGGTTTTTGTCCTTCATTCTGTTGATGTGATGTATTACATTTATTGATTTGCATATATTGAACTATCCTTGATCTCTGAGATAAATTCTTAGGTTTCTGCATCTATGTTTATTGGGGATATTGGCCTTTAGTTTTCTTTTTTTGACACGTCTTTGTCTGGTTTTGGTATTAGGGTAATGCTGTCCTCGTAGAACAAATTAAGAAGAATTACCTCTTCTTCAATTTTTTGGAATGGTTTGAGAAGAACTGGTGTTTGGTTCTTCTTTAAAAGTTTGGTAGAATTCAGCAGTGAAGCCATCTGGTCCTGAGCTTTTCTTTTTTGGGAAACTTTTTATTACTAATTGATTCTCACTAATTATTATTGGTCTGCTTATGTTTTCTTTTTTTTTTTTTTAATTCAATCTTAAGAGGTTATATGTGTCTAGGAATTTATCCATTTCCTCTAGGTTTTCCAATTTCTTGGTATATAGTCTCTAATGATCCCTTATGTTTCTGCGGTATCAGTTGTAATATCTCCCTTTTTGTTTTTGATTTTATTTATTTGGCCTTCTCTGTTTCTTGTTTAGTCTAGCATAGTGGCTTATCAGTTTTGTTTATCTTTTCAAAAACCAACTTTTAATTGATCTTTTGTGTTTTTTTAGTCTCCCTTTTTTTTTAGTTCTGCTCTGATCTTCATTATTTGTTTCCATCTATTAGTTTTGAGTTTGATTTATTCTTGCTTTTTGGTTCCTTTAAGAGCATTGCGTTGTTAGGTTGTTTATTTGAAAGTTAGGTTTGTTAGTTTTTTTACTATTATTATTTGAAGTCTGCCTACTTTTTTTATGTAGGTGTTTGTTGCTATAAATTTTCCTCTTAGCATTGCTTTTTCTGTATTCCATAGATTTGGTCTGTTGTTTATCTCTTTTCATTTGTTTTAAGAAATTTTTTTATTTTCTTAATTTCTTCATTGACCCATTAGTCATTCAGGAGCATGTTGTCTAATTTCCATGTATTTGTACAGTTTCTAAAATTCTTGTTACATCCATTGTGGTCTAAGAAGATACTTGATATGATTTTTATTTTTAAAAACTTTTTGAGGCCTGTTTTGTGTCCTGACATATGATCTGCTCTGGAGAATGTTCTGTGTGCTGACGGAAGAATATGTGTTCTGCGCAATCTACACTTAGGCTACACTTTTGAAAATATTCCTCCCACTTGAAAAATACACTCATTCCCACCCAGTACCCCAACACCTCAGTTATTATGGCATCAGACTCAGGCTTGAAGTGCGGGGCCTTGCCATCTTTCTCAGGTCTAGATGGAGATGACGTACCTGGGTTGCGGTTTCTAGAGTATAGGCCCTTGAATACAATTCCTTTTAATATGAAGACTTAAGAACTAAAGGGCCAAGTTGCCTACCACCCACGCACCCAGCATTCTCCTGACCTGCCGAAGACTCTCCCATTGAACAGAGGGAAAACAGGAGGCGCACAGGAGGCGCTAACCCTTAGCAGTTCTGCAGTGCAGCCTGATGCCTGCCTCCACTGCTTTGATTACACTTAGTCCCAAACGTGGGAATGACTCTCCACGGCTCTTCGCCACATCCTCTGGGCACTTTGTTCTGTCTGTTCGTAAGCAATGACCTGTGTTCGCAGCTAAGTCGTTTTCTCAGCCTGCTTCCTTCCTGTGGAACTTCTAAGCTCCAAAAGCCTCTTTTTGTTTTTGCTGTTTTAGTCCAAACTAGCAAGCAGTGTTACTGCTACTACAATTCTCTTAAAAACTTTGAGTCTCCTATGAATTTTACTGGGCTTTATGCCATTTAGAAAAGCCCCTTTCAGAAATCTTTCTGAGATAAACTCTTCACTTTGGGCTTCCTGTGAAGCTGTACTAGGACAGTACCTTTAAGATTCTTATACCAGGGCCAGGCGCAGTGGCTCACACCTGTCATCCCAGCACTTTCGGAGGCCGAGGCCGGAGGATTGCTTGAGGCCAGGAGTTTGAGACCAGCCCAGGAAACATAGCGAGACCCTGCATCTACAAAAAATAAGAAAAATTAGTAGGGCATGGTGGCCCACGTCTGTAGTCCCAGCTACTCGGGATGCTGAGGCAGGAGGATGGCTTCAGCTCAGGAGTTTGAGGCCACAGTGAACTATGATCACGCCACTGCACTCTAGCCTGGGTGACTACGTGAGACTCTGTCTCTAAAAAAAAATTTAAAGATAAAAAAATAAAAATAAATGATACATTTACACGATGGTATAGTAAAATCTAATGTGGCTATTAAAAAGTATGAGACACTCCAGCACATCAGTTTATGTATAAATTATAAATGATAAACAGGGAACACTAACAACAACAAAGAATAATCAGCCTGGGCAACATAGCAAGACCCCATCTCTACCAAAAAAGATTTAATTTAATTTCAAAAAGATTCTTATATCCTTAAAATCCTTAAGGGAATTTGAGGCACCATGGTAAATCTTTCTGAGGTCTTAACAAAGGATTTTACAGTTACGGTTTTGGCTTCCTCTTTAGAGCATGCTTTCCTGGCAGCATCCTGAATTCGATTTTTTTCTAGAGGCCATTGATTTTAGTAATACAGATGCTCCTCAGCTTACAGTGGGGTTACGTCCTGATAAACCGTCATAGGTGAAAATGTCAGAAGTTGGAAGTATGTTTTCAACTTACAATATTTTCAGTTTATGATGGGCTTTTCCAGACTTAATTCTGTTGTAAGTCAAGGAGTGTGCTCAGCATTTGTGGCTTTTGTGCCATTGTAAAGTTGAAGTTATGTTATGTCGGGGACCACCTGCATTTGGTAGTTTGACATGAGGAAGCTACAAATGGGAAACAGATATTTGAAACCAGGAAGACCTGCTTCCTTTACATTTAATACTCTTTCTGGAGCTTATCTTTCACATTGACTTTGCTTTCAGCTGCTACGTAGCAACGGTGCCCTTTCCTCCAGTATCATTTTCATTTTCATGAAATTTCAGTATCATTTTCTGGCCTTGAGACTTTTCCTGTTGGCATCTCCAAGGGCTATCAGGCTTCTAGTAACAGTGTCTTTGAAGCCCTTTTGATTTTCATTGCTTTTCTTTTAAAACAGAGTCTTGCTCTGGTCCCTGGGAAGAGAGCAGTGGTGTCATCATAGCTCATTGCAATCTCAAACTCCTAGGCTCAAGTGATCCTCCTGCCTCAGCCTCCCGAGTAGCTGGACTGCAGGGGCACACCACAACGACCAGCTAATTTTTCCATTTTCAGTAGACACGGGGTCTCACTTGTGCTCAGGCTGTTCTCGAACTCCTGAGCTCAAGCAATCCTGCCCTGGCCTCCTAGAGTGCTAGGATTACAGGTGTGAGCCACCACACCCACCCTTGATTTTCATTCTTTTTCTTCTCTAGTTCCTTTCAGCTTGCATCAGCCTCCTGGAACAAGAGGCTGTTCTACATGTTTTAGATTTTTTTTTTTAATGGTAGCACCCCATATTAATGTTAGTATCTGTACCAGTTATCCACTGCTCTAGAAAGGTCAGTGTCTCACAACATTTATTTTGTTTACATCTGCAGTTTTAGGCAAGTCTCAGTGGGGCCAGCTCATTTTTCTCCGCTGGCATCAGCTGGGGTGACTTGAAGCTGGGGACTAGAATCACATGTTTGCAGTTAAGCTGGCTTTTGGCTGGGACTCTAGCTGGAGCAGTCAGCTGGAACACCTGCATGAGGAGTCACCGTGCGGCTTGGGCATCCTTCCAGTATGGTGGCTAGATTCTAAGGGCAAGCTTCCCTAGAGAAAGTCAGGTGGAAGCCGTATCATTTTCTAACATCATCTAACCTAGCTTTAGAAGTCACACACCAGTTCCACTGTATTATATTCAGTAGAAACCAGTTATTAAGGCGAGCTCATATTCAGGAGAGGAAATTTCATGGGAGAAATGTCAAACAATTTGTAGACATGCTTGAAAACCACTACCACACTCACTTATTAAAAAATCAAATAATCATTACATCTAAAAGAAAGTAGTTCTTTCCAACTCAGTACCATTGAAATTCCAACACATTTTTGTTGTTGTTTAGTGTGCTTCCTTATTTTATGTAAAATAGCAAAGGACTACAAGATAGTGCTATTGAATTAAGGCATTTTAGTTTAAAAAAAAAAAAATGAATGGATCATGTCACTAAACTTTTATACTGGGACACGTGATTGCTCCATAACCTTGAGAATCATTATTCCTTGGAATGTAATTCAAATTAGCATAAAACATTTGCAATTCAGGAAAAGGCTTGTGGCTTTAGAATCCATATTTACAGACTTCATTAATTAGAGTCTTATTTTCAGTCTTATTCTGGGAGCCATGTATTGACTCAGGCCTAAATAACTGAATAGGATGTCCCTAAAACTTCTTTAGAAATTATGGGGAGTCATGATGGGAGTAAGGGGTAAGAGACGTTTTACTAAGCGGTGACTTAGAGGCATTTTAAAGAGGAAAGACGTGAAATAATCATAGCAAAATAAAAGTCTAAGATCAAGTGCAAATGTTGGTGGCAAAGATGATGAAAGTAAAGAATATATTTTTGTGACTGCTGGTGGCTTTAACCTTGTTCTTATTTTCTCAGTAATTTAAGGGTCCACAATGAAGAATCCATTAGTATAGATAACATTTTATTGCAGCTGAATGTATTTCTAAATTTGTTATTGGTTTTGTATTGGACTGTTCTCAGCCTACTTCCTTCATTACCAAACTATTATTTTATTCATGCAGATTGATGATCTTACAGCAGAACTAGAAACTGCATCTTCAAAATGTCTCCATCTGGATACAAAGAATCAAACTCTTCGACAGGAGTTATTATCTATGAAAACAGTACAGAAGAAATGTGAAAAATTACAGAAGAATAAAACAAAGTTGGAACAAGAAGTAGTAAACCTCAAAAGTCAGATAGAAATGAATATGGTAGAACTTGGTCAAGTAGAACAGTATAAACGGGAGATTGAAGAAAGAGCAAGACAGGATATAGTAGAAAAATTAAAAGAAGTCAATTTATTTTTACAGGTTAGTTTATGTCTCTGTAATGTGCTTTTTTTTTTTTTTTTTTTTTTTTGAGACAGAGTCTCACTCTGTTGCCCAGGCTAGAGTGAGTGCCGTGGCGTCAGCCTAGCTCACAGCAACCTCAAACTCCTGAGCTCAAGCGATCCTCCTGTCTCAGCCTCCCGAGTAGCTGGGACTACAGGCATGCGCCACCATGCCCGGCTAATTTTTTCTATATATATATTTTTAGCTGTCCATATAATTTCTTTCTATTTTTAGTAGAGATGGGGTCTCGCTCTTGCTCAGGCTGGTCTCGAACTCCTGAGCTCAAACGATCCGCCCACCTCGGCCTCCCAGAGTGCTAGGATTACAGGCGTGAGCCACCGCGCCCGGCCTGTAATGTGCTTTTATTCATTTCACTGTAAATTATATTTTGTATATGCACATTGTATTATAGCAATTTGTTTTGTAGATTTTTAGAAGGTGGCATCTGTTTCTCCCTTTAAATATTTCAGTTTCCATCATTGTTACAACTAACATTCTGAAATTGATCTTTCAGAATAATGATTATCATTAGAGAATCATTTGATTATTAAGATCAGTTGGCATAAAACCATGACTATTAGGAAAAGAAAAAATTGTGATTTAGAAATTATAGTGTACTCTTGAATGTTCTTAAGTTACATTGTTCAGTTTGTAAAATTTTAAATTGATTCAAATTGATTCTCTTAAGTCTTTGAATTATCAGGTTACATGAGTACTAACATTAAGAATAATTGAAACTTTTTTATAATTCAGATTTAATTCTGAGTTAAATTATCAATTTAGTTGATATTGATAATAAATATTTTAAACTTCTTTTTTTACCTATTTAAAATTGTTCTCTGAATCACTGTCTCAAAACTAAAGGAAACAAATATACAAATTCAGGTTATAGTTACTTTAACAATGTATCCTTTTAATTTGTTTAAGACACAAGCAGCATCTCAAGAAAACTTAGAACAGTTAAGAGAGAATCATATTGCTTCAATAAGAAGTCAGATGGAACTCAGAATTAAAGATTTAGAAGCTGAACTCTCCAAAATGAAAACTTCTCAAGAAGACTTTAATAAAATGGAGTTGGAAAAATATAAGCAACTCTATCTAGAAGAATTAAAATTTAGAAAATCATTGGCAACCAAACTAAGCAAGTAAGTCAAAACATAGAATCATAGAACATAAGTTAAGCTCATTAATTTGCCATGAAAGCCTCATTTTTAGTGAGATGAGACTGGTGGGAAGTGAAACCTAACTAGATGATATAATTTTGGAAGATGATGCTAGTAAATGAACTTACCTTTAAAATGTTAGTCTAGGACAGTTTTTCATCTCTCCCCCTCTTTTTTTCATTTTATATGTTTTTTTTCCCCTCTTAATAGTCTCATGTAGTTAGGTTAGCCTGATTTATTAATATTTAAACTAGGGATTTTCGTAGCTTTATAGTTTAAACAATGATATTGTTGTAGCATTCCTCTAAATGGACATATTAATGAGTTTAACTATTTCTTGGAAGTTTACAACTTAGACCGAAAGAGTCAAGTACCACTGGTACTCTTGGCACATTTTGGCACTTGGTAAATAACTTTCCTTGCTTGTGATCTTTGGCATTGCCACTAGAGGGCGCCTTGAGACAAGCTATTCTTTATAGTGTTTCTTCTCTACGTAAAGGCACCCTTGTAAAATAGGGAATGATTAAAGTAGGGATGAAGGGAAGTATAATTCACAAAGTTGTTAACTATAATACCTTGGACAGGTTGAGGGGATGTATGGAAAATAGAAACGGCAGATCCCACCTCTGATGCTTGAGTATCAGTGTTAAGAGCTAATTGCCTTTGGAGCTGCTTTTTAGTTCTTTTTTATCACCATCCCAGCTATCTTGTTCTCTCCTAGAAGTTGTTGCTCTGAATTAATCCTCAGTGCCAAATGCCCAGTTTTTCCCAGATAATGGGTGAGATGTGCAAGGGTGATGAAAATGTCTTTGAGGGATGTTTTTTTTAAAAATCTCTGAACTGGTTTACTAAATAAAAGTATTTTTAGTTTTTTTAATTTTAAGTTTTTATTTATATTTAAGGAGTACAACATGATGTTTTGATATATTTATATGTAGTGAAATGGTTATTATAGTCAAGCAAATCAACATATTAATCATCGCACATAGTTAATCCTAAGTATTTCTAATGACATCCTTAAGAATCTTAGAAGTATGGCCGAGCATGGTGGCTCACGCCTGTAATCCTAGCACTCTGGGAGGCCGAAGCGGGTGGATTGTTTGAGCTCAGGAGTTCGAGATCAGCCTGAGCAAGAGCGAGACTCCATCTCTACTAAAAATAGAAAGAAATGATCTGGCCAACTAAAAATATATATAGAAAAAATTAGCTGGGCATGGTGGCACATGCCTGTAGTCCCAGCTACTTGGGAGGCTGAGGCAGAAGGATTGCTTGAGCCCAGGAGTTTGAGGTTGCTGTGAGCTAGGCTGATGCCACGGCACTCTAGCCCGGGCAACAGAGTGAGACTCTGTCTCAAAAGAAAAAAAAAAAAAAAAAAAAAGAATCTTAGAAGTAGAGCCATTTCAGAAGGCAGCAAGTGTTACCTTCTAACTCATACATCATTGATAGCCATTTCTCTCCTCTTCCCACTTTGTTAGAAATCTCCCTAGAAATACAGGTACTTCTTTAGAACAGTTTTTTTTTTTTTTTTTTGAGACAGAATCTCACTCTGTTGCCCGAGCTAGAGTGAGTGCTGTGGCGTCAGTCTAGCTCACAGCAACCTCAAACTCCTGGGCTCAAGCGATCCTACTGCCTCAGCCTCCCGAGTAGCTGGGACTACAGGCATGCGCCACCATGCCCGGCTAATTTTTTTTTGTATATATATATTTTAGTTGTCCATATAATTTCTTTCTATTTTTAGTAGAGACGGGGTCTCACTCTTGCTCAGGCTAGTCTTGAACTCCTGACCTCGAGCGATCCACCCGCCTCGGCCTCCCAGAGTGCTAGGATTACAGGCGTGAGCCACCGCGCCCGGCCTAGAACAGTTTTTAAACTATAATTGCATACAGAAAGGTTTGCTCTGACACATTTTCAGTATTTAAAAAAAAAAAAAAAACGATGTAGTGGAAAATTTTGTTTACTCTTATGGAAACTCTTTAAAAAATGCAAGTCATTTAGGAATCCTTTGGAGAAAAATGAAATACTAAGCATTTGTCTTTTGCAATCTTCATAGAACTAATGAGAAGCTAGCGGAGGTCAGTACCAAACTGCTTGTGGAGAAACAGCAGACCAGATCTTTATTCACCACTCTTGCGATGAGGCCAGTCGTAGAGTCACCTTGTGTTGGAAATCTTAATAATAGTTTAGTTCTCAACAGAAAACTTATTCCAAGAGAAAACTTAGTGATCCCTACCTCAAGCCCACGGACTTCAAATACCAGCATGGAGAACTACTTGACCAAGGTTAGTTATGTTACCTTTCTTCCTTTGGGTTTCATGTTTCTAATGTAATTTTTGTTTTTAATTTGGTGAGATACTGAGTTGTTTAATTGACTTATGCATGTTAAGTAAAGGTCATAATTCCCTGTGTTAATAAAGAAAGGAAACAGAAGTTTTACAGTTTTCTGTAAGTCCCTGTAGCAATCATTTTCAAGAGACACCCATTTGTTAACTTTATTCCATAAATGTAACTAAACTGACACATTTTAAATTTCTTTAAAAGCTGCATTTAAGCTATTGGAAATCAAATACTATTGCCCAATAACTAAAGGTATACTTTGAGATACTTTGGCTTAAATTTTAATTGATTTTAGTTTGGCTGTGGTTCATAACGCTTGAGATGGTGCAGGAAGTTTTCCATCTCTAATCATAAGTGAATGATTGGCACCCACACATTTAAGGAGATGATCAAAGCACCATCTCCAGCTTTTTAAATTTTAAATTAAATAATAAACACATATGAAATGTTTATTATTTAAAGAAATCCAGGATAAATACTTTTTTTTTTTCTGAGACCAGGTCTTGCTCTGTTGCCCAGGCTAAAGTGCAGTGGTGTCATCATAGCTCACTGCAACCTCCAACTCCTGGGCTCCAAGTAATCCTCTTGCCTCTTGCCTGTAGCTGGGACCACAGGCACCTACCACCATGCCCAGCTAATTTTTGTATTTTTTTTTTTTTTTTTGATAGAGACGAGGGTCTCACTCTTGTTCAGGCTGATCTCGAACTCCTGGCCTCCCAAAGTGCTATGATCACAGGTGTAAGCCACTGCACCTGGCCTTAAATACTTTTTATGAATTAAATAAATCTGTAACACTAAAAACATTGTCTCTTTTTAAGTTAAAAGTTTTGTCATTTTCTTACGTAAGAGTACATCCTTAATTGCTGTTGTACTTATACCATTTTTATCTCAATTTTTGTAAACTGTGTCTATTGCTGGGTAATTGTACAGCAATTTTTAAATAGTTAAATCAAGCAGATATTTAAATTTTTAAAATGAAGTTCCTTTATGTCTATCTTGTCATCATTTGAATGATTGATGACTAAGATAGCGATAATATCAAGTGTGTATAGCAACTCATATCAAAGAGAATCAATTATATTCTTCCTACTCAGAATTAAATGTAAAGCCACACATGGTCCCTGTCTCCCCTGGAGATGTAACAGGCACCTTCCAATTCAACCATGTGATTTCACTCAGAGTAAGAATCCATTTCTGGAGATCTCAATATGAATCCAACAATGACAACCTGTGTCAATTGTAGAGTTGGTAAGGAAAAAAAATCAAGTATTCTTGACCCAGCTTAAGATATTTGTCTAACATCTGACAATTTTTTACTGGGGGAAAATTTTAAAAGCTGGGCATAGTGGCGTGTGCCTGTAGTTCCAGTTACTAGGGAGACTGAGGCAGGAGGATCACTTGAGCCCAGGAATTCGAGGTTGGATCATGCCTGTGATAGGTAGGTAGCTCTAAATAGGCGTTTCAAATAATTGGTACTAATTTCTGAAAAGAAACCAAAATTAGAATTAAAGAGCTATATATTGTTTTCCTTGCTACTAATTCTAGAAAGTCATGAATCAAAGGAAAGTAAGTTTAAAAAGTGGCTCTAATCTATATTTATTCTTTTTTTCAGATAGACTTTTTGAAGTATTTGTGTCCATATGAGTAAAGAAATATTAATCTTAATACAGATAGCATAATATTTTTACTTACTCTTCTGCCAGAAATTTCACATGACATTGTGACAATACCACTTTCTTCATGTATATATTTAAGATTCTGTGGTGAAAAGTTAATAGCATAGTACATGCTTTAAAATCTTAATTTTCTAAAAGTGGAGAATGGAAAGTTAATTTTAAGGAAAAATCCATTAAAGTGAAAAAACTAATTAAACTTTTATAAAGGGCAAAGTTTTGCTAAGTAATGACATTCATTGCAAAACATGAATTGTTTTGTTTTGTTTTTTTTTTTTTTTGAGACAGAGTCTCACTTTGTTGCCCGAGCTAGAGTGAGTGCCGTGGCATCAGCCTAGCTCACAGCAACCTCAAACTCCTGGGCTCAAGTGATCCTCCTGTCTCAGCCTCCCGAGTAGCTGGGACTACAGGCATGCACCACCATGCCCGGCTAATTTTTTCTATATATATTTTTAGCTGTCCATATAATTTCTTTCTATTTTTAGTAGAGATGGGGTCTCGCTCTTGCTCAGGCTGGTCTCGAACTCCTGAGCTCAAACGATCCGCCCACCTTGGCCTCCCAGAGTGCTAGGATTACAGGCGTGAGCCACCGCGCCCGGCCGCAAAACATGAATTGTTTAACATTTATACTAATAAGAGAAAACATCACCCTTCTGAAATGATGTATAATCAATAGATCAATATTAATTGTACTTTTTATCAGATTAATATAAACAGCATTATACATATGTATTCTTTATTATCTAAACTTAAAATATGTAAGAATTTTTTATTTATGTGATTATTTTTCTATGTGAGCAGTCCTCAAGTTCTAGTCTGTAAAAGTATTAAAGGCCACATTTTGTAAGTGATATATTAATATCATTCTCTGATAATGTCTTTTGTTTAACTTAAACATTATAAATAATATTTGACACATTTCAGATGCAGCAGGAGTTGGAAAAAAACATAACTAGAGAACTAGAAGAAGGTATGTTGCCAAAATATATGATTTAAATTTAGATTAATTGATTTCTCAAATAAACTGTGAGCAGCAAATGGCATCCCTTTTTTCCATTGTTTGGCAAATAGATACTACGTTAAATATTTTTTGTTACATCTTACGAAGGATGTGAAAACATAAACATTCATCATGAAGAGTATACTTATGCCTCATTAATTCATCATGTTTCAGTTTTAAAAAAATCTCAAGAAGCCTATGCATTCTTTATTTCTGGCTCTCCACTTTCTTCCCTTCTGCCACAGCTATGGAGCTGTCACTATTCTCAGCAAACAAAGGCATCATCACCTTCTCAGGTTTATGGTAGTGATTTAAGGCCAGAAGACCCCAGACTTATCTAGTAATATTTAGTTGAGCAATTACTTGACAAATCTCGAGTCATTTACTTTGTCTTTGGTTTACTTTTGCCGTCAGGAAAAGTCCCAAATTCCTTAGCATGGAATAAAAACACCCATGTCAGTTTGGTTCTTGTCCAGTTGTTCAGCCTTATCTCTTGCCACTGACTGTACTCTGCCCCTTTGCTCTAGTCTGGCCGAACTAGACTATTCAGAATTCCCCAGTGTCCTTCCTCACCTCCGGCTCTTTGCACTTGCCTCTTCCCTCCATCTGCCACACTTGGTCCTTGTCCTCCAGGTATCAACCTGCACATTGCCTCCACCAAGAAGCCTCCAATATTGACACAAAACTGGGATAGATGGCCCTTCAGTGTGTTCCAATAGTGCCCTGTTTTATACCTGTCATGGTGTCTTAACCACAATGATAACTACCTCAGTGTACAACTATGGGCATATTATATTTAATAGTAATTTTGTATTGTAGTTGTGGATACATATTTTTCCTTCTTATTAACACTGATAAAGTTCTCAAATCTTTTTTACTGACTTCCACTTTGTTATTTATGACATATCTTAGATAAAGAATATAATTCTTTCTTTTTCCTTTCAGCTGCTGCTGAATTGGAAACTGAATCCTGTATAGCTTCTCCTGTAGGATCTATTGATGAATCAAATCTAAATCAAGATCTAGTTTGGAAAGCATCACGGGAATATGTACAGATTTTAAAGAAAAATTATATGATCTGAAGGATAAAATTTTATTACTGGTCTGTTTACATGACATTTTAATTGTTTTTCATTTAATATATAACACATGGAAATCTTTATTAAAGGAAAATATTTTTGTATCATATATGTCTGATGAAAATTTATATAGTGTTTTAAATAATGTTTCTTGGTCTCTTTAGCTAACTTTTAAGTGGATCTTTCAAATGAAAACCAATATTAGGTAGTTTTACATACTCAAACTGCCCAAATGTCAGCTGTTTAAATAGCCAAACAACCAAGTTGTCATTAATACTTTAGTGGCATTAATTGATGGCTTATTTATATTTTATAAATTTTATCATTCTATATAGTGATATTTACACAGACATTATTTTGGTGTACTGGAACTGTAGTCATTGTAAATGTTTAAATGTTTTACAATTGTTAAAGTGCCATCAAACTTACGTAATTTTAATTTTAAGCACTGATTTATATAAGATTTTTCCTCATGAAAAATAAGGCTTGCCTAAGGCTTTTCACCTTTTTGTTTGTTTGTTTTTTATTTGTTTATTTATTTTTGATGAATTTTTTGGAAACAGCCTTAAAATTAAAGAAAAGTTCTAGGTTTTAGTACAAAGAACTTTTCTCCCTGAACCATTTGAGAGTGAATTGCTGACATTATACCATCACTCCTGATTTCTTTAGTGGGTATTCCTACACGTCAGAAAATTCTATGTAACTACAATACAACCTTTATGATCAGAAAGTTAACATCAATACAGTCTACCATTTAATTGTCATATTCTTGTTAAGCTTTATTAATTCTTTAGAATGTCCTTTATAGCAAAAGGATCCCATTCAAATCCATGGACTGCATTTAGTTGTCATGTTTCTTAGACTCTCTCAGTTTGCAACAGTTCCTCAGTCTTTCCTGAACCTTCATGAACTTGAATCTTTTGAAGATTAAAGTCCAGTAATGTGTTATAGAATGTCCCCTCAACTGAGTTTTTCTCTTCTCTTATGATGAGATTTGGACCATACATTTCTTGGCAAGCGTATCACAGCCATGATCCTGTGATCTTCTCATTACATCCCATCACGTGATACACAGTTTTGATTTTTCCAGTTACTGGGGCTGTTAGCATTGGTTACTGACGGTGGTATCTGCTGGGTTTCTCCTCTGTAATTACTTTTTCTCCTTGTAATTAATTAGCATCTCATTGGGAGGAAATTTGAGAGTATGTAAATATTTCTGTTCTTCAGCAAACCTTCAATTTATTTATTTACTTATATCAGTATAGATTCATGGTTTATTTTATTCAATGGCTTATAATTTGTTAATATTTTTAAAAATTTATTTTTCTTTTTAGAAATGTTCTATTTTGACAATTAGAGACTCATAGAAAAATTATAAAAATAGTACAAAGAATTTCTGGATAACATTCCCCAAATGTTAACATATTACTACATTTCCTTTCTCCCCCTTCTCCTCCTCTCTTTCTAGATAAATATAAATAGGCACATAATATAGACTGTTTTTTCTGAACTGTTTATAAGTTACAGACGTTATGCCTCTGTATTTCTAAATACTTTAATGTGTATTTCCTAAAAACATGGAATTATTTTACATAACTAGTATAATTATCAAAAACAGGAAATTAAATTGATTCAATATTAATATATAATCTTTAGAACTTGTTCATATTTTTCCAGTTTTCTCAATAATATCCTTTATAGCAAAAAAAAATATCACTCCCTGCTGGTCTGTAAAAAACAGAAGGGTGCCCAACACTCGTTTCACTGCCACCTTAGGGCAACTCTTCAAAGAAACACTCTTTGAACTTCCCCACCTCTGAGATGAGATGTTCATATGTGGCCAACACCAACCTGAATTTTTACACTAATTATTGCATAATGTTTATAGTCACATCCAGGTCCACATTCTAAATCTTAGCCAGGTTTTACAGAAGTCCTACTTTATAGTGTCCTATAGATCTGCGGTCCCCAACCCCCAGGGACTGGGCTGGGCTGGGCAGACTCGTCTGTGGCCTTTTACGAACCAGGCTGCCACAGCAGGAGCTAAGTGGCAGGTGAGGGAGCGAAGCTTCGTCTGTATTTACAGCCACTCCCCATCGCTCAAATCACCGCCTGAGCTCCACCTCCTGTCAGATCAGTGGCAGCATTAGATTCTGCATTATGGCACATTGTATAATTATTTTATTATATATTACAATGTAATAATAATGGAAATAAAGTGCATAATAAATGTAATGCATTTGAATTATCCCAAAACCATCCCCCTGCCCCAATTGTCTTCCATGAAACTGATCCCTGGTGCCAAAAAGGCTGGGGACCACTGCATAAATGGCTAAAATCAATGAGTTTGAAAAATAATTTAAATTCAGCCTGCTCTCTTTTTCAACAAAATGAATCAGTAAATCCTGCTCTGTCTCCATATTTCACAGTTGGGGCCATCCCTGTTGTGTTAGAAGTCAGTGTTCCAGAATGTCAACCTTTGCAAATATCTGTTTGTAGAGCAAAGAGGAAACTCTTCCAGGCAGTGTGTGTTGTGTCAAGGGGGCTCCCTGGCCTTGGATTTGAAACCATGAAGTTTACTGTACAGAAAGGAGGTGGTTTTGTTGTGGTTCTTTCGTGGAGAAATCTAGCTTCCGAGCAGTTGGAAGAAATGCGGTTGCCGGAAAAAGCAAAATGAAGGATGCAGGATTATCAGCCTACTGTGTAATGTCGGTTGTTATTCTGAGGTAGAAAAGGCAATAAATTCAATAGGAAATACCTTTCCAAAGAGTAAAATCAAACGTGAATTTCACAGTGCTGC
Organism: Eulemur rufifrons; assembly: GCF_041146395.1. NCBI lineage: Eukaryota > Metazoa > Chordata > Mammalia > Primates > Lemuridae > Eulemur > Eulemur rufifrons. The sequence continues at coordinate 18,657,736 of NC_091007.1, forward strand.
AGGTGTAGGTGATGGGCCCCACGAAGCTCTCAGCATCTCTTGTTTAACCGAGGAGCCTCGAATCTTCGATTCCTGCTAAATGAACACCATCTTCAAAGTGTTTTGGCCTCCAAAGGAATACTTACTGGTGTTCCGCACATTTATCTTGTATCTAATTGTGGACCTGTTAGCCTCCTTATATGAGTTTAAAAACTCGAAGCCACAGATTGGCATTTTCATGAGGATCCTGTCATACAAACTCATCAGATTTCTTTCTTGAAAAGGAAAGAGCTACGTGACTGCAGCTATTCACAAGCCAGTAAAAAGCCATAAATACTTTGCTTATCTGTTTGCACGCTTCACGATCATGCTATTTGCCTTGTCTTTGCTACAAGGTTTCTAATGCATTTATGAGTTTTGATAGCCACGACCAAAGAGGCAAATTGTATCTGGTCACTCTCCTGCTAGTTTTTCTTGATTATCCTGTGAAAGGAATTTGCGTTTCTCAGAATGCTTACAAAATAGAATTTGGCCAAAGAGTCTATGATCACATTTTCTGTGATGTTGGTTTTAAAGTGACTTGAAATTATGAAATCCTTCTGTGTCAGTTTAATAGCTCTGAGACTCTAGCCCCTGGTGAGCTTGGAACGGGGCCTGGAAATGATGAGATGGCATCAGATTAAACATGTCTGTTATGTATTTGTTTTTCTATATTAGTCTACAAGTGTTAGAACACCTGCTCCAAAGGACTTGAGGCAGAGATGGAATTTATTTTTTCATTTAACTGAGAAAGTCCACGGGTAGTCTGGCTTCCAGTATGGTTGGATTCTGGGCTCAACAATATCATTAGGGCTTGATTTTTTTTCTCTGTTTCTCCTATCTGCCTCCCACTGGATTGGTTTCATATGTAAGCTCCCCATCTTAACTTCTGGAACTTTTCGGCTTTCTCTGTTTGATGAGAAGATGTCTGCAGCAGTTCTGGGCTCAGATGAGTCAAGCCCGGACACCAAGAGTCAAGCCCAGTGGCAAACCGTGAGCCCTTTTACTTACAGAGCTGGGACTGGCTCCCACACCCCGCCGGGAACCAAGCACGGAGGCCAGGGGAATGTGATGTGCTTATTGGCTTGGGCCTGACACATGTGGTCCGCCCTTGGAGCAGCGATAGAACCCCCCACAACACATGGACTAGACTGAAGGAGGAGTAATCTCCAAGTTAAAATAGGAGGGCTATTATGAGAATAGATGTGGCGAAAGGATCCTACTCCAGAAAACTCATATGGCCCAGAGGCCAAGCACATGAGTGATGGGTTCACAGGGGCTCTCTATGCTTCTGAACATATTATTTTTTGAATCACCATTTTTAAAGCTTTGGAAAATGACAAAGCTAACAGGTATGTGACTGGCTCATCTACTGGCATTCCTGCTTAGGGAAAATGCTGGCTAAAATTATGTAGGAAGAATTTTCAGTAGCCCCTCCCATATCTTTCTTTTAACTACTCTCATGGTTGAAATACCAGTTCTCCAGTTTTTCTCCAGCATCCATGTATGTTCTAGAACTTTCTTACCTCATGCCATCAGAACTCACCTTTCCTGAATACCATTCTGTGTTGGCTGTAATTTAAGTGCTTAATATTATCTACTGGACTTTCAATGCTTTAATTCAAAGAATCACCAATGATATTGATTAATTCTATGTATGCCCGTATGACTCATTATGCTATGAACTTAGTGACTACATGGAAAGTGTTTTATTCATCTCTGTCTCTGACGCTTAGCTGTCAATAGATATTGGTAGGATCAATGAGTGAATGATAAAGATTTAAAACTTAAGGCAGATGGTTCCAGCAATCTGTGCTTTTCAGAGCTTGTAAACATGCCTAATCAGAGCTCTTAAGATATTGTCACACTAACAAAGAATTCCTAACCTGCCTCCCTAATAATCACAGTTTTTAAGATATTGTCGCATGTGGTGGTTAAGGACAATACCTTAGCCCCAGTGGGAGAGCTACTACTGAAAGTACTGCTTTGATACTTTTCAAATTGTATCTACTTACCTGATTCGTGTTAAGCCATTTTTTTATTCTTCTGTTTATTTTTTAGAGGTAGTCGGGGACAACATTAGCTGTTCACTACACTTTGAAAATTTATCTGGCACAGAGCACAACAGCATGTGATCATCTGTGAGTTTCCGTTTCTCTGGATTAGAGCAGAAACTAACGGCTCGTGCCAGGGAAAGAAAGGGGGCTGCACAGGGATCGCTATGAAACGTGGGCATTTCCTCGTCTGTAAGGAGAGCTGAGGGCTCCTCACTGCAAGTAGGATTGGTTCTAAAGTAACTGTGATTCATTTAGAACATGTCTGATTGAGGCTAATAATATCAAATATTATCTACAATTTATCCAAAAGCTCCCCTACTCAACGCAGTGAAAGCCCACAGCATGATACTCACAGGTAAGGACTAGATCTAGAGTCTAGAAATCTTCAACTTAGGAGGAGAGGAAAGTCCTAAGGGCTAATGCGTGCTCGACCTGTTGTTCCTTTCAGTATTCTGTTCCTTTTAGCCAGTTACTTCTATGGCTAAGCTTTAGGGTGGGCCGTTTAACCTCAGAAGAAGAATTTCTAGTCTTATAGAGTCTCCTGACATAACTGTCTCTCTCTCATTTACTAAATGCGTCTGGATTTCCCTTTACCCGTGGCGTACTGACTTCTCAGAGGCCTGAAGTGGCTAATGTACATTCAACAGAAATCCCAGGACTGAAATCTCTGTGCTCAAAGTGGGGACCGGGGGGACTGGGGGTGTTTGCTCATCCCGGTGTGTGGTCACGTCATCTTGCTGACAGTGACATCGCTGGATGGAGCTACTTTGTTCTTGACTTGCATTAACTTCCTTCTCACCAAGTATAATGAGTGTGCTGTAGTGAGCACCTAGGAAGATGGCTCCTGCCAAATATGGAGAAGAATATAAAAATCAAGAAGTTCTAGGTAAAAAATTCTTGATGCCCGGTATTGGGAGCTACTATAGAGCTCAATAGCGTGCTGTGAAGTTTATTTCTATAGGAATAGATTTTAGAATTTCCAAATGAATTTTTTCAAAAGATCAAACCCATTATATTGACACAGTGATCATGGTGATCATGTTTTTCTTTGGGGAAACTTGGAAATAGACTAATGATATGTTTTTCTCCCCTCTATAAAAATTGCATTAGCTTTAATTTTGACAGAATCTAGTCTGGTTTATTGCTGCCTCACACTGGCCTTTTCCTACCCTATTTTTGGACGGCATTCTCAAGAATATTTAACATTTACTTTGGCAGCAAGACTGTGGAAAGAAAAGTTTCTATCTGATTAAGTAGAAATCCATCAAATACCAGGTAAGAAGCTTCACTTTAAAGGATAATTTCTACCCTGTTAATCCTCTTGTGGAGAAATAAGATAGAAAGTAGCCTATTCCTCATGGGTGAGGAGGAAATATACCTGAAAAGTTAGTAATATCCTTGGAAATTTAAGTTTCCATCCCACACAATTAGAAAATAGGCCAGAGCATCACAAAACCAACTATAGACATTAGAAAAAGAAATACTCCTTAAAGAGTAGGCATCTTTATATCAGAGGACTTAAATGTAAGGCATGAAACCATAAGAATTCTAGAAGAAAATGTTGGAAAAACTCTAGATATCGGCCTAGGCAAAGAATTTATGATGAAGACCCCAATGGCAATCATAGCAAAAACAAAAATAAATTAATAGGACTTGATTAAATTAAAAAGCTTCTGCACAGCTAAGCAAATGACAGAGCAAACAACCTACAGAATAGGAGAAAATACTCACAAGTTACACATCTGATAAAGGATTAATAACCAGAATCTACAAAGAACTCGAGAAAATCAGCAAGAAAAAAATCAACCCCATTAAAAAGTGGGCAAAAGACATGAACAGCAGCTTCTCAAAAGAAGATAGACAAATGGCCAACAAACATATGAAAAGATGCTCAGTGTTCACTAATCATCAGGGAAATGCAAATCAAAACCACAATGAGATATCACCTTACCCCAGTCAGAATGGCCTTTATTAAAAAGTCCAAAAATAATACATGCTGGTATGGATGCAGAGAGAAAGGAACGCTTATGCACTGTTGGTGGGACTGCAAGTTAGTACAACCTCTTTGGAAGACAGTATGGAGATTCCTCAAAGGACTAAATATGAGTTTATAAATATGTCCAAACTGACCAAATTGTACACATTGATTATGTGCAGTTTAAAAATAGCAATTATACCTCAATAAATCAGGGGGAGGGGGTGGGGGAAGACGTCATTGGTGGGTGTCTGCATTGAGGAATGTAAAAAGCAAACCAGTAATGGGATCCGCGGAGAAAGCAAAGCCTGTCTTCACAGTGAGTGACAGCCCTTTCACAGTCAGGGCGGTAATTCACGACTTTGCCCCTTCTCCGTGCCTTGGCGCCAGGAGGAGCCAGCAGCAGTATGGGGGAGGGATGCATGAGCAAAGTGGAGAAGAAAGGAAAGAATGACCACAACTCTCCAAACCCTTAGTATGTCACATTTATAGTTTAGAATAATTAACTCTGGCTTCAGGAGAGGAGATTCTTCCTGTCCAAATAAATACCACATGCAAAAAAAAAGGGGCAAAGTCTGTGTCTTGCGATTGTGAATAAGAACAATAAGAACTGAGAACTGTGTAGTCATTCACTTTGGATTTTACCATTTTGTCCCTGGGATTTGTTGCAACATCCCAAAGGTGAGTTGGTCTCTGGTTTTCAGGAAATCAAATGGGTTCACTGTAGCAATAGGTAAATTCATTTCTTCTCTCATCTGTGGACACTGTCTCCGTATAAAGTGGCATTGGTCTGTGCAGATCTGTGACTGGAGATGACCAAGAGAGGTGACCAAAAGGAAGAGAAGCCTATATAACCATCCTTAGATAGGTCGACTCCTCTGTTCTCTAAAGGCGCAGACAGGGTGGTGGGCTCTGCTCTTCCGAGCGTATAGATGTAAATCTAGACGCCCCCACAATTCATTTGTAAGAATAAGCTCCCAGCTGCTCACAGCATAGCTAACCCAGAATAAATGTGGTAAAGCAATACGCAGTACAACGTATCCTAAGTTGATCTTAGGCGTACACGCTTTTGCGCTGCCAATCGTCAGTGATTTGAAGATTTCTTCCTTGGGTCAGTTGAAGATGATTCAGCCAAACTAAGGCAAATAGCCACTGTTGATTAGTAACTTTCAAAACTCACCCTTTCCTTCCAACCAGTGCCAATGGGGACGGAGCGAGAAAAACAACACGCGATGAGTGGAGCCTTGCCCTGGAAAAACGATCTGCTGAAAAGTTTTTGGTCTTAAAATGCTATTACAAGGGTGAATTAATTGCGATCAGAATTCCTATGAAGGAAATAATGAAGCTTTTTGTTAGGGAACAGAGTAGTTCTCAACATTCCTGACGTTAACCTGAAACTCTATGCATTTCATCACATTTCAGCGAGAAAATAAGAAAAGGGCTGTTGGACTCTGGCTTGTCTTGAAAATATTTGTGTGAGGATAAAATAAGCCATTAATTGGGTGGAAAATCTGCAAATATTATTGAGAAGGGTATTGAAATTATACATCAGACTTATTCATTACCTACTCGCAAAGGAATTCTGTAATGCACTAGCTTTTATTTTTATTACTAACAAATTGTTGGCAAAGGCCTCAGTATTGTGTTTCCTTTTAAATACCAACCCCCCCCAAAAGTTGTGAAATAAAAGTAAGCTATTGTCGATTTTTTTTAAGTTACCGTATTTCTGTCTCAGAAGTAGTGTGACTTTTGTTTTAGAGAATAGTGATAACGGTGGAAATGAGCTATATTTCTCGATCAGCAATCTGAAAAATTCATAATACCTTGTCCCCTCTTTGACCTTTGAACTAGCAGGAAGGGTTTGCTCACACATAATTTCCGCTGAAGTTGATGAAAGATACAGGTGAACTTTCAGAGGGAATAGAACAATATCTGGTGGTCTGTGATTTGAATATCGTTATAAAAGACTGCTTTGGAGACATCATCAGAATGGGTAGAAGACAGAAGCTGAGAAAGAAAAGCCTTGTGTTTGTTTATGTGTGTGTTTGTATGATTTTATTAGTTATCTAGTTCAGAGAATTGAAATGTTTATAGAGAAGATCATTAGGGGAAAAATAACTCAGTAAAAAGGGAAAAATGGAAAGTAAAACCTTAAAGTATTAATAAGTTGGGGGATGTAGTTTGATATTGCCATCATCGGTGTGTGTGCATGCGTGTGTCTGTGTGTATTTGTGTGAATAATGTATTGGTAACATCTAAAAACTATGCATACCTACTAAGAGCATCTTCAGCTCTCTTAGTTTTATTCCAAATGTCTGTTTCTTCAATAAATGATTTTTTAAAAAAAAATCTCAATAGCTTCATCATGGCCCGCAATTGATTCTTGGCTCAAGATTTAGTTGGCTTTAGGTTTTTATTGACTAGTTGTATGTTTTTCCTATTAACATTTCTTTTATGATTTCCATAGCAGTTTAACACCTGGAATGTAGCTCTTGTTTGGGAGGAAGAGGACATTTATTTATTTCATTTTATTTATTTTTTTCAAGTTCTTTGAAAATCGTGACCTTGACAATTTTCCTCATCATGTTATAGTTATTATATGAATGATTTGACAGTCACATGGGGTTTACTCAACCTGAAGCTTTCAGTGTGTTTCATTTTGTTGGACCAACATTACAAGAGAGGAAGAAATAAATTGTATCATTCTGAATTCCTTAAGGAAGGCTGTGGACATCTGGCGTACCTGAACAAAACGTAATCACCTATTTCCCTCAAAGCATAGCCCCATGCTTTTTACTATATTTCTGTTGCTAGATATTAGATTTTGTATATCCCCAATGGTAGTCTACTTCCATGTGCTTTGTAGTGTCTGATACACTGATTCTTCACAAATGTTTAGAGGGCGGATGTTTCATTGGAGTTGAGAAAATTGACCCTTTGGCTGGATTTTGGTGTCACCTTTTTGAATTCCTTTATTTTTTTTCCTCTGTCTCCTTTCAAAAAAGATAGTTCTCCATAAAACAAATTTAATGATTCCTGCATATACAGTAATATCTTCCAGCACACCAGCGTGTGCCTAAGATCTGGACGGCTTGACTAGAGTGTCCGGGGAGTGAAGACTTTTGTTATGGCAAAATAATGAGGTGTGGGCTTTTTGTTATGAAATCCCCCTGGAATATCAGTTCTCTTTATTGTTTTTCTACTTCCTGAAAACTAAAATCTTTGCAGTGAACCCTTAAATATAATAAGTGCTGTTAAAATAATTAAGTTGATAGTTTATAATTCAAAATCAATTTCCTCGTTAATGCCCAGAGTGTTGCTACTGACCCCAAGGAAAGAGAATAAAATAAAAATAAAACAACAATCATGATTGATAATATGTAGGAGTACTGTGCTTCCTCTACCCTGATTTATTTTCCAGGCTAATGCATGTTAATATGCTTGTAAGTTTTCATTTTTTTCCCAGTGTGGTCACACACTGTAGGGCAACGTCCTGCTCTTCCATCAACACACATCGTGCTCGTGCACGGACACGGCATGTGCTTCTAGGCACACACGTTCCCATTTAGTGATAAGGACCTACATTAGCTGGCTGGCTTTCATGGTAGTTGCTGTTACGTTTCTCCGAGGTAGCTGTCACCTCCTAACATAGTGTACATTCAAATATTTACTTATTTGTCTTGTGTGTTTTCTTCCTCGGAAATTAGAACATCATTTTCATGAGGGCAGAGACTTCTGCTTATTGTTCATTGCTTTATGGTCAGTGCTTGGAATAGTGTCTGCCACAATGCAAATGCGTGAAAAATATTTGTACAGAGCGTGAATACGTCACACACTTTTAACACTAGGTGTTTAACACTAGGAAGGAAGCCTACTGTTACTGTGGTTAAAAAGAAGGAAGTCTTACCAACTACCCTGCTCCTGACCTCCCTCTTCAATGCAAGGTATCTGTAAAATCTGTTCTTCCTAGCAGGACTGAAATGGCAAGCAAGAAACGTGATCTCAATGGCTCTTCCTGGATGGTGACTTCATTTGCCAGTGCTTGCCCTTCCTCGTGATCTGAAGAACGTCTAGGCAGAAGAATTGTGCCTCAGGGCGTCATCCACATAGAGCGAAGGTGTTGAGGCCTGCAGCCGCTTCTAGTCTGTGACAAAGGTTTAAGCCAGATGCCCTTTGAGAAAATCTTGAGTTTTAGAACTCCCCAACCCTTTTTCTTTTCAGAGAAAAGGATATGTTGTAGCCAGGTGCTACTCAGGAGGCTGAAGTGGCACAATCACTTGAGCCCAGGAGTTTGAGACCAGTCTGGCCAATGTAGTGAGATCCCATCTCTTAAAAACATTAAGAACAAAATGAAAAAAGATAATTTTTTTTCAATTACCTACATAAAAAGGGAAAATGAACTCTGTTATTCTCTATTGACATTAGAAAATTAAAAGTAAAATAATTTTAAATCTATAATTGCTAGGAACACCAATTCCCCTCTACACTAGAAAATAAATACTATTTTTTTTATCCACTATATATAAAAACAACATATAACAGTTATGGCCTATCAGATCAAAATTATAATTATAAATGTTTGTGTTATAAGTATAGCTATATTATAATTTGATTCTTATTTGTCCAAACAAACCCTTTAACATTAGATAATATAACCATTCTTTGGCAATATTAACCAACAAATTTATATTCCAACAGCTCACCCACCTCAAGGATCTTTCTCCATAAAGAAAAGGGAAAAATGTGTGTGTACAGGAAATGAGGGGAGAGAGTCACCTTATCTTGCAGACTTGTAGCATAAAAGATATTGTTATTATTATTATTTTTTGTTTGAGACAGAGTCTCGCTCTGTTGCCCGGGCTCGAGTGAGTGCCGTGGCGTCAGCCTAGCTCACAGCAACCGCAAACTCCTGGGCTCAAGCAATCCTCCTGCCTCAGCCTCCTGAGTAGCTGGGACTACAGGCATGTGCCACCATGCCCGGCTAATTTTTTCTATATATATATATTTTAGTTGGCCAGATCATTTCTTTCTATTTTTAGTAAAGACGAGGTCTCGCTCTTGCTCAGGCTGGTCTCAAACTCCTGACCTCGAGCGATCCACCCGCCTCAGCCTCCCAGAGTACTAGGATTACAGGCGTGAGCCATCACGCCCGGCAAAAGATATTATTTATACTGGTCCTTTACTATGAAATTTGGGGGCAAAAATATTATTTGGAAGAACTGAATTTCTGGGCAATTGGTATCGCACATATTGGTCTCTTTTGCAATTGCATTGAAAGTCTATTTACTAAAGAAAAGTCTTTTAAAAAAAGTTAAGGATGCTGGGTGCAGTGGCTCATGCCTGCAATCCTAGCACTCTGAGAGGCCAAGGTGGGAGGATTCCTTGAGTTCAGAAGTTCGAAGCCAGCCTAAGCAAGAGTGAGATCTCGTCTCTACTAAAAATAGAAAAATTAGCTGTGCTTGTGGTGTGTGCCTGTAGTCCCAGCTACTCGGGAGGCTGAGGCAGGAGGATTGCTTAAGCCCAGGAGTTTGAGGTTGCTGTGATCTAGGCTGATGCCACGGCACTCTACTTAGGGCAACGGAGTGAGACTCTGTCTCAAAAACAAACAAACAAACAAAAATTAAGGAGATTTAAGAGCCTGTCAAGGAAATTACAAGAACATTTATAGTATCATATTTCTATTGATTAAGAGGAAGAAATGGAAATTTCCAGGTACTTGAAGTCTTGTATTTACTTCAAAGCTTACTTCAAGGAGATGAACTAGAGAAAATCAAACTAAACTTAAACAACAAAATGAATAATATAAGCTGGAAAACAAAAGGTAGAGAGGACTTCTATTTGCAGCCTGACGAGATCATTGGGAGAGAGCTTGTCCTTTTATTGTAAATAACTGGACAAAATATGTCAAACAGCTGCTCTCAGAAACTAGATATCAGACTGTGAAGAACTGTATCCTTGAAAGTAGACACAAATGAGGGGAACCCCAAAATCATCCTGACTTTCTGCAGAACAGGAAGGTAAATCCAGGCAGAGCATGGCGTTTTCTTTAAGTTGAGGAGACAGGGCAGAGTTTAGGAGGGCCGAGGTGGCTATAAAATGTGAGGCAAAGTGCCAGAGAGAAAGGAACCATGGAGATGAAGTGCTTCATTTATCTGCACAGGGCCCCCTCCAGTTTGTCTCTAAATACCTAGTCACACCTGTGTAGGATAAACCTCCAGGAAGTCAGGCTCCGCAAAGCCTGACCAGAGAGCCCGTTACTAAATACTTAACCACACATGCGTAGCATGAAGCTCTGTGAGATGAGGCCAAGCAAAACCAGAGAGAGATACACACTAAACAATTTCCAGAGCTCATGCCCAGCTGAGAGATGTTTAATTTTGACCAGCCAGAATGTAGATTTTCCCATGGAACACCTGGGGGCATTCAGTGGAAACCCAGAGGATTATGCCGAGTAATAGGGCAGAACTAGCTCTGGACTAAAGATGACTCTAGATCCATCTTAACAAGGCCTGCAAACAAGACTTGAAAAGATCAACCTGATACTTAAATAACTTGGTCAGATTCAATAGTATTTACATCAAGCAACAAAATCTAGTACTCAAAAATATGTACTTTTTAAGGTCCAGCATCCAATAAAAATTTACTTGACATGTGAAGAGGGAAAATGTGACCCATAACTAGGATAAAAATTAATCAATAGAAACTCATAGTCATCCATGATGGTCCTCAATTATCATTGCCTCCTGGTGTTCATGACTGTGTTTCCTCTCTTTGCACACGTTGAATTAGCACTAGTCTGTATGACCCGCAGAGTACATTAGAGGTGACTGTGTGTGACATCCTAGGCTAGGACAGAAAGGACTTTGGCTTTTGCATCCTCTGAGATCACGTGCTCTGCGGGAAGCCAGCAGCTGTGTCAGGAGCAGCCCTGTGATGGGGCACACATGGTGAGGAATGAGGCCTCCAACAGACAGACAACACGACTTGACAGCCACGTGAGTTAGACATCTTTTTTGTTGTTGTTGTTGTTGTTGTTGTTTGTTTTCTTAAAATTATTTATTTATTTTTCCTTTTTTAAATTTCAAAATATTGAGGGGGTATAAATGTTTTTGTTACATGGATAGCTTTTGCAATGCTTCAGTCAGGGCTGTAAGTGTGCCCACCACCGGAATAATGTTCACTGTACCCTTTAGATAAGTTTTTGCCTCTCCCTTCTTCCTCCCTTTCCCTGCTTGGTTTCTAATGACTTACTTCTTTCTGTGCACATGTGTGCCCCTCAGTTCCAATTTATTAGAAAGTACATGTGGTGTTTGTTTTTTCATTCTTGACATACTTCACTTAGGACAATGGTCTCCAATTCCATCCAAATTGTTGCAAAAGGCATTAATTCATCCTTTTTTATGGGAGTTAGATATCTTGAAAGCGGATCTTTTTGCAGCCCCAGTCAAGCCTTCAGATATACGCCTCTCCAGCTGACAGCTGATGAAATCTCATGAGGAATTTTGAGATAGTACAACCCAGCAGAGCCACTCCCCAATTCCTTAACCACAGAAAGCATGAAAGACAATAAATTTGATTATTGTTTCATGCCACTAAGTTTTGGGGTAATTTGAGAACTAATGTAAATATTGGGACTGCTCCTATAACAAAACCAAAAAATTTGGGAGTGGTCTGGAGACTGATGGTCCTTCAGGAGTCTACCAGTGAGGCCGTAGAGTAAGTGAGAAAAAAATTTATTGGAAACTAGGAGAAAGGGAATACTTGTTATGTGGTGGCAAAAAGTTGAGAGGCACTGTCGCATGTGGTATCTTGGAAAGCAGAAAATGTATTATCAGCCAAATGATAAACTAAGGAACTTTTCAGACCCGATTGAAGGTGCTGTCTGACTTCTTTTTGCAGTTTATTGCACAGTGTCAAAGGAGAGAGAGAGAGGTAGAGGGAGAGAGAAAATTTAAAGAAAAAGTTGTTAAACATACAGATCCAAGAACTGCTAGATTTGAAAGTTCCCGACTTTCTAAAATGACAAACAATGCTCAAATTAAATAATATCTGCCAGGAAAAGATCAAACCCAGGGGGGAACTGTTAGGAAAAAATGGTCGAAAAATGAAATCAAGCATGTGACTATAAAATCCTTTAAGACCTCAGAAAATAACTAAACTAGTGATTCAGAGGACTATTCAGTCAAAAAATAGGACCATTGTGTTGTCTTAGTCAGCTTGGGCTAGTACAACAGATCACCATAGGCCAGTGGCTTAAACAACAAATGTTTGTTTATCACAGTTCTGGAGGCCGGGAAATCCAAGACCAAAGTGCTGGTGTCTGTGGAGGGTCTGCTTCCTGGCCTGTAGACAGCCACCTTCTTGCTATGTCCTCACATGGGTGAAAGAGAAGAAGTAGACTCTCTGGTGTTTCTACTTATAAGAACACTAGTCCGATCATGAGGGCTTCACTCTCATGACATAATTACCTCCCCAAAACCATCTCTCCAAATGCCACCACATGGGGATTAGAGTTTCAACATGGGAATTTGGGGGGGCGGCACAAACATGCAATTCATGATAGGTATTGTCAATTCGTAACATGAGTACAATTCAAAGGTAGAGAAGGGATTATCTTAAAAATATTTGTGAGTGTGTCCTTTGTCTATTGGAGTAAACCATAATAAGATCCATGGGAGACCAACAAAATTTTTAAGATAATTACTCTAGCAGAAGCACCTCTGTCTTGGACTGAAAGGTACAGAGGCAGTATTAATAAGAAGAGGCCCTTGGATCCCCAAACTGCAGTCATGCAATAGTCTGGAAACACTAACAAGTTCAAATATAGACTACCATTCGTGGAAAAGAAAAGATGAATTAGAGGGCAGAACCAAGAACCATAGGGTGGATTCAAAAGCCAGAGAATCACTTCCAGGTATTGAATACTGTATTGGTTTGCCAGGGCTGCTGTAACAAAGCACCACAAACTGAATGGCCTTAAACAATGGAAATTTATTATCTTATATTTCTTTAGAAGTTCAAAATCAAAGTGTTGGCAGGGCTGATCCCTTCTGAGGGCTGTGAGAGAAGAATCTACTCCAGGCTTCTACCCTAGGCTTATAGATGTCTGTCTCTTTTTTGTGTCTCTTCACATTGACTTCTTTCGATGTGTGCCTGTCTCTTTGTGCAAATTCTAAAGATAACAATCATATTGGATTAAGGTCTGTCCTAATGGCCTCATTTTGATCTAAGTAATTACAGTTGCGATGACCCTATTTCCAAATAAGGACATATATGAGATACTGGGGATGAGAAATTCAATATATGGGTTTTTTGTGGGGGGCAAAATTTAACCCATAACAAACAGTAACCAAGGAACTGGAAACTTCTTCCTTTTTAGGTTTTGGAATTATCATGGACCAGTGTCTCCTGTGGGCACTTAATTGTATCATTTTTTTGAATAGAAGGGTCTTGCTGTTATCCTATACAATAAGCAGGGATTATAAATTAGAATAAAAATACCTGATTTGAAAAAAAGTAGACAGTAAAGGGAGAAAAAGAAACCAAAGCAAATTAAACAAATGTAAAATAGCAAAATTCATGAAGCAAACATTGACACAACTGAAAAGAGAAATGAACAACCTATAGTTATAGGTGGAGCCTTTATCAGAAACTGATAGGAAAAGCAGAAAATCAGTAAGGATCTGGGAGACATGAACGTTATTATCCAAACTGACTTAATAGGTATGTATAGGGTATTTCTCCTAACAGTAGAATACATATTCTTTTCAAGTGCACATGAAACATTCACCAAGCTAGACCGTCCATATTCTGAGTCATAAAACAAACCTTAACACATTTAAAATAATTAAAGATCATACAAAATGTATTCTCAGATCATAATAGAATGAATCTACTAATCAATAATAGAAAGCTGTCTGGAAAATCACCAGATATTTGGAAAATAAAAACACATTTCTAAATAATGCAAGTCAAAAAAGAAATCAGACAGCTTGGTGCAGTGGTGCAGGCCTGTAATTTCAGCTACTCAGCATGCTGAGATGGGAGGATTGCTTTAGCCCAGGATTTTGAGACAATCCTGGGTAACATAGTGAGACCTCGTCTTTAAAAAATAAAAAATGAAGGAAGTCAGAGAGGAAATTTGAAAGAATTTCCAACTGAATGAAAATGAAAACACAGTATTTCAAGATCTATAGCAGTAAATGCTTTATCAGAAAATGAAGAAAAGGCCTCAAAGTGATGATCTAAGCTTCTACATTAAGAAAGCAGAAAAAGATGAACAAATTAAACCCAAAGTAAATAGAAGTAAGAAAAGTAAAGATCAGAGCAGAAATCAATAAAATAAAGAACCAAAAAATACAGAAAATAAATAAGACCAAAAACTAATTATTTGAAAAGATCAATAAAATTGATAAATATACAGCAAGGGTGACAAATATAGCAGACACAAATTGTAAATAAGAGAAATGAAAAAGGGGACATCACCACAGACTCTATAGTTATTAAAATGATAAGAGGATACTATACCAATAATATCAACAATTTAGATGAAATGGGCAAACTTCTTAAAAGATACAAATGGCCAAAGTTCACTCAAGAAAAAATAGATAACTAGATGATAATAGATAATAGTAGATAATAGAATAGTCCTATATTTATGAAAGAAATGGAAACATTACTTCAAAAAACACTATGCCCAGAGATGGCTTAAATGGTGAATTATACCATACATTTAAGAAATAGTTGCAATTTTACACAATCTCTTTTATAATATAAGGGGACGAGAACACTTCCCAGCTCATTGTACTAGGCCAGCATTAACCTTATAGCAAAATTATACATTACAAGAAAACTACAGACCGATATCCCTCAAGAACACAGACACAAGAATCTTTAACAAAAAAGCAGATTGAATCCAGCAAAATACAAAATTGACAATACATCATAACCACCTGGGTTCTTTCCACTGGGAATGCTGGTTGAATGTTCAAACATCAATCAATGTAATTTACCGTATCAGCAGACTAAAGAAGAAAAACCTATGATCATCTCAATAGATGCAGAAAAAAACTTTGACCACATTCAACATTCACTTAAGATAAAATTTCTCAGTAATTAAGAATAGAAGGGAACTCCAATTAATAAATAGCATCTACACAAAACCTACTGTGAACATTATACTTAATGGTGAATGACTGAATGCTTTCTGCTTAAGATTAGGAACAAAACGTTCTTCTAGCCAAGATTGTTTTAGAAGTCCTAGCCAGTGCAATAAAAAGAAAAAAAAAAAAAAAAAAGAAGCATACACATTGGAAAAGAAGAAATAAACAAGGTTGTCTACATAGAAAATCTAAAAGAATCTCCAAAAATCTAGTAGAATTAATAGATGAATTTGGCCACATTACAGGATACAAAGTTAAAATACAAAAAATCAATTATATATTTCTACATACTAGCAAGTAAAAATTGGACATAGAGATAAAAAGAGTATCATTTACAACAGCACCATAAAAACATGAAATACTTAAGAATAACTCTAAAGATGTGCAAGATCTGTGTGCTTTAAACTACCAAGTATCACTGAAAGGAATGAAAGAAAACCAAATGACTGGAGAGAGATGCTGTTGTGTCTGTGGATTGGAAGACTCAATAATGTTAAGA
This sequence comes from Eulemur rufifrons, assembly GCF_041146395.1. Classification (NCBI taxonomy): domain Eukaryota; kingdom Metazoa; phylum Chordata; class Mammalia; order Primates; family Lemuridae; genus Eulemur; species Eulemur rufifrons. The sequence goes on from NC_091007.1 coordinate 18,673,447, forward strand.
TGTCAATTCCTACCAATCTAGTTTAATTCTAGTAAAAAGCCCATCAAGATTGTCAAAATTGACAAGCTAGATGTAAAATATGAAAAGAAAAAGAATGTGCCAGTCTAGCCAAACTAGCTACACTGTTGTCTAACTGTCTGAAACCATTAAAAGTGGTCCCCTCCGCAACGCCACTTCTGCCCAACAAGCGGAACCTTTTGCTCTCTCCCGAACATGCGTGATGGCAGTTAACAAGATTGCAACTATCTATACTGATAGCCACTATGCCTTTGGGGTGTCACGTGATTTTGTTATGCTCTGGAAACAAAGAGGTTTTCTGACCTCTACTGGCAAAAAGATAAAAAAAAAAAAAAAAAAACAGCAACAAACGATGTCCTGGAATTACTTGAAGCTATCAAAAAAACCCAAGTCTTTACCAATAATTAAAATTCAAGCGGTTAACGAAAGGAGAGGGTGGGGAAAGCCTGCGCCCGGAAGTCTCGGGGGCGGAGTCATGACGTACTTCCGGCCAGTAGCTGGCGGTCTGTGTGCCTGGAGGGAGGGTGTTAACCGCCACGCTCAGCGGGGGAGCCCCTGGGCCGTAGTAAACGTTGACAATGTCTTTCATCTTTGAGTGGCTCTACAATGGCTTCAGCAGTGTGCTCCAGTTCCTAGGACTCTACAAGAAATCTGGAAAACTTGTATTCTTGGGTCTGGACAATGCCGGCAAAACCACTCTTCTTCACATGCTCAAAGATGGCCGACTGGGCCAGCACGTTCCAACGCTGCGGCCGACGTCAGAAGAGCTGACGGTTGCCGGAATGACTTTTACAACTTTTGATCTTGGTGGGCATGAGCAAGCACGTCGGGTTTGGAAAAACTATCTCCCGGCAATTAATGGGATTGTCTTTCTGGTGGACTGTGCAGATCCTTCTCGCCTCATGGAGTCCAAAGTTGAGCTTGATGCTTTAATGACTGATGAAACAATAGCCAACGTGCCAATCCTTATCTTGGGGAACAAAATTGATAGAACAGATGCAGTCAGTGAAGAAAACCTCCGCGCGGTATTTGGGCTTTACGGACAGACCACAGGAAAGGGGAACGTGACCCTGAAGGAGCTGAATGCCCGCCCCACGGAAGTGTTCATGTGCAGTGTGCTCCAGAGGCAAGGCTACGGCGAGGGTTTCCGCTGGCTCTCCCAGTACATTGACTGATGTTCGGACAGTGAAAATAAAAGAGCTTTACTTCTCTGGTCTGGCCCTATTCACAGCTTTCTCATGAACTTTTCTAATAGAACAAGGAAAGCTCTCCGACCAAGTCCGGCGTAGAGAAGCCAAGAGACTTAGTCAACTCTCTGATCACCCAGTGGTGACATGTGCTCTTGTCCACACTGTTGGGAGGCAATGCTGCCCCCTGTGCAGGTGCAGGTCAGGATCCCCGGGCTTGGAAGCTGGCAGAATTTGCCGGGTAAGACTGTGTGCCATTAATGGGGCACCTGAAAAGAAAAACACATCTCACCACTGTGGCTGATTTCAAAGAAAGTGATTCTGTTTTTTAAAGCAAGTGTTATTAATGTAATTGGTATTCCTCTGAACTTTTTGAGTTCACAATTTACTTGGTCCAGAGTTTTCTATTCTTTTTTTTTTCTTTTAAACTGATGAATGGCATTTAGATACTTCATAAAGTTATGAACAGATACACATTGGAGGCCATGGCTCAGGTGGGTGAACTGAACTGCTGAGTTAGCAGGTGGGGGGGGGAAGCTCCCCTGAGCTCACCCATCTCTGCGACTGCCTTGTGGTCAATGGCATCACCCTGTGCACAGAGAACTAAAAAGGGGCAGAACCCTGGCCTTGCAGTTGCGGCAGGTTTCCACTGTGGGGAGGTCATCACAGAATGTGCAGGAGATTGTTCACTGTGGAGGAGTTAATTATAGAGTGGGTTATTGTTATTATTTTTACTCATAAAGTTATAAATTTCATCCAGAAAAATAAAATAAAATAAAATAAAATTCAAGGACACTGAAAAACTGATACTCACGAGGGTAAAGGAGATTACTTGGCTGACACAGCCACAAAAGCTGCATGCAGCTTCTGTGAAAGAACGTCCAACAAGCTAAATACCCTCTTAAGCCCTCTGATGGCCAATTTGATACAATCAAAAACTGCATCCTTGATGCACACCACGTAGCCCCCCAAACTGAAAAAAGCAAATGGAAAACTCAAGGATGTTTTCATGACCCTAAAACCAACCCATGGCCTGGGCCCTATAAGAGACCAGTGTTTCCAGAGGGCCTCCAAAATCAAATTTTAGATTATATTTATCCCACTGGGGAACTGATGAAATGATTTTTTGGGGGGCAAACACTATTACTGGAAACCTTCCCCAAAGAGGAGGGAGAATGTGTACATTAAGAGTCTTAACACATACATCCATATATCTTGTTTGGATTCTGATTTGAGCAAAGGTATTTTTAAAAATTATGAGTTGAGCAATTTTTAAAATAGACTTTATATTTTGTTTAAAGAAATTTTACATTCACAGAAAAATTGAGCAGAAAGCACAGAGAATTGCCATACAGTCCCTGCCCCCCCCATGATCTCTCTCATTATTAATATCCCATGCTAAAGTGGTATGTTTGTTACAATTGATGAATTTACAATAACACATCATTGTCATCCAAATTCCATAGTTTACATTAGGGTTCACTCCTGGTGTTGTATATTCTATGGATTTTGACAATAGGTAAAATGACATGTGTCTACCATACAGCATCATACAGAATAGTTTCACTGCCCTAAAAATCCTCTGTGCTCTGCCTATTCATCGCTTCCACTCCTTCAGTCCCCGGCAACAACTGATCTTTTTACTGTCTCGAAAGTTTTAGAGGTAGAATATCATATAATTTTAATATTATAATAAAGTATGTAGCCTTTTCACATTGGCTTCTTTCACTTAGTATATGCATTTAAATTTTCTTCATGTCTTTTCATGGCTTGAGCATTTGTTTCTTTTTGCACTGAGTAATATTCCATTGATGTACCACAGTTTATTTATCCATTCACCCTGTTGAAGGATGTCTTGGTGGCTTCCAAGCTTTAGAAATTATGAATGAAGCTGCTATAAACATCTGTGTGCAGGTTTTTATGTGGACATAAATTTTCAACTCATCTGGGTAAATACCAAGAAATGCAACTGCACAGAGATCATATGGTGAGAGAATATTTAGTTTTTAAGAAAGTGTTAAACTGTCTCCAAAAGTGGATGTACCCTTATGTATTCCCACCAGGAATGAATGAGAGTTCCTATTGCTCTATACCCTGTTTGGATTTTGTCATTCTAATAGTTATGTAGAGGTATTTCATTGTTTTAGTTTACAACTCCCTTATGACGACATACGATGAGCGTCTTTTCATATGCTTATTTGCCATCTGTATGTTTTCTTTGGTGAGGTGTCTGTTCAGATCTTTTGCCCATTACTCAATTGGGTTATTCATTTTCTTATTGTTGAGTTTTAATAGTTCTTTGTATATTTTGGATAACAGTGCTTTATCAGATATGTCTTTTGCAAATATTTTCTCCCAGTCTGTATCTTGTCTTCTTATTCTCTTGGTAGTGTCTTATTTTGATTGATTTTCTAATGTTGATCCATCCTTGCATAGCTGGGATAAACTGACTTAGTCTTAGTTATAATTATATAATGTGCTGTTGAATTTGGTTTGCTAGTATTTTTTGAGGAATTTTGAATTTATATTTGTAAATGATGTAGTCTGAAGTTTTCCTTTTTTGTGGTATTAATATCTTTGTCTGGCTTTTCTATTGGGTAATAATGGCTTTGTGGAGTAAGTTAGGAAGTGTGTGCTCCTATTTTTTGGAAGATTTCATGGAGGTTTGGTGTTAATTCTAGCTTAAGTGTTTGTTATAATTCTCCCACAAGGCCACCTGATCCTGGACTTCTCTTTGTTGAGAGGTTTTTTTTTTTTTTTTTTTTTTTTTAGAGACAGAGTGTCACTTTGTTGCCCTGGCTAGAGTGAGGGCCATGGCATCAGCCTCGCTCACAGCAACCTCAAACTCCTGGGCTTAAGCGATCCTACTGCCTCAGCCTCTCGAGTAGCTGGGACTACAGGCATGCGCCACCATGCCCGGCTAATTTTTATATATTTTTTCTAGTTGGCCAGATAATTTCTTTCTATTTTTAGTAGAGACGGGGTCTCGCTCTTGCTCAGGCTGGTCTCGAACTCCTGACCTCGAGCGATCCACCCGCCTCGGCCTCCCAGAGTGCTAGGATTACAGGCGTGAGCCACCGCGCCCGGCCTTGTTGAGAGGTTTTTGATTACTGATTCATCCTCTTTATTTGTGATATGACTCTCCAGATTTTCTTTTTCACCTTATGTCAATTTTGGTAATTTGTGTGTTTCTAGAAATTTTGCATTTCTTCAAGGTTATCCACTTTGTTGGTGTACAGTTGTTCATAGTGCTCACTTATGATACTTTAAGGTCTGTAGTAATCGCCCCATTTTCATTTCTGATTTTAGCGATTTGCATTTCTTTTTTTATTTTTCAGGTTTGTTGATTAAAGAAGCAACTTTTGGTTTTGTTGATTTTCTATTGTTTGTCTATTCTCTGTTTTGTTTATCTCTACTCTGATTTTTACTATTTCATTTCTTCTTCTAGATATGGATTTACTTTCTTTTTCTATTTTTAGTTCTGCAAGGTATTCAGTTAGGTTATTGATTTGAGGTCTTTTATGTTCTTTTTTTTTTTTTTAAATGTAAGCATTACTATTAATAATTTGCCTCTAAGAACTGATTTGGCTCTCATGGCTTATACTATGTTGTATTTTCATTTTCATTTATCTTTAAGTATTTTCTAATTTCTCTTGTCATTTTTATTTTGCCCCATTGGTTATTTAAGAGTGTATGCTGGCCGGGCGCAGTGGCTCATGCCTGTAATCCTAGCACTCTGGGAGGCCGAGGTGGGCGGATCGTTTGAGCTCAGGAGTTCCAGACCAGCCTGAGCAAGAGCGAGACCCCATCTCTACTAAAAATAGAAAGAAATTATATGGACAGCTAAAAATATATATAGAAAAAATTAGCCGGGCATGGTGGTGCATGCCTGTGGTCCCAGCTACTCGGGAGGCTGAGACAGGAGGATCACTTGAGCTCAGGAGTCTGAGGTTGCTGTGAGCTAGGCTGACGCCACGGCACTCACTCTAGCCTGGGCAACAGAGTGAGACTCTGTCTCAAAAAAAAAAAAAAAAGAGTGTATGCTGTTAAATTTCCACACATTTGTGAATTTTCAAGTTTTCCTTCTATTAGTAAATTCTAGCTCATTGCATTATGGCCATGGAAACTACACTGTATAATTACAAAGTTATTGAGACTTGTTTTGTGCCCTTACTTATGGCCTATCCTGGAGAATGTTCCATGTACACTTAAGAAGAATGTGTAAGCTACTGTTGTGTTGACAGTTGTATATGTGTCTGTTAGATCTCACTGATTTATTGTGTAGTTCACGCTCTCCACTTCTTTATTGGTTTTCTGTCTATGTGCTCTATCCACTATCGAAAGGTGGATATTGAAGTCTCCAATTATTATTATAGAACAATTTTTTCCTTCAGTGCTGTCAATGTTTGCTTCATGTATTTGTGGTTTGGTGGGTATATGTTTATAATTATTATATTTTCTTGATGAATTGACTCTTTTATCATTATACAATGCTCTTCTTTATCTATTATAATAGTTTTTGACTTAAAGTCTATTTGGTCTGTTCTCAGTATAGTCATTCCAGTTGTCGTTTGGTTACAATTTGTATGAAATATGTTTTTCAGTCCTCTCACTTTTGAACTGTAATCATGCATCACTTAATGACAGGGATATGTTCTGAGAAATGTGTCACTAGGAAGTTTCTTTGCTTTACAAATATCATAGAATGTACTTACACAAACCTAGATGGTATAGTCTACCACACACTTATGCTATGTGGTATAGCCTATTCCTCCTAGGCTATCATCCAATATACCATGTTCCCATACTGAATACTGTAGGCTATGATAACACAGTGGTAAGTATTTGTGTATATAAACATATCTAAACATAGAAAAGTACAGTAAAAATATGCTATAAAAATTTTTAAAATGGTTCACCTGTATAGAGCATTTTCTATGAACGGAGCTTACAGGACTGCACGTTGCTCTGGGTGAGTGAGTCAGTGAGTGGTGAGTGACTGTGAAGGCCTGGGACAGTGCTGTACACTATTGTAGACTTTATAAACACTGTACTCTTAGGCTACATGGAATTTATTAAAAAGTTTTTTTCTTTCTTCAGTAATAAATACTGGATGACTATTGTCATGTATGTGGTTCATGGTTCACCAAAACATTGTTATGCACCACATGACTGTATTTGTGTCTTTGGTTCTAAAGTGACTACACCAGCATATTTAAAATAGGCAATTTACTTGGTCTAGTAATTCCAATGTGTGTGCTTCCTCAGGGACAATAGCTGCTAATTTTCTGTGAATGGGCCATACTCAGTTTGTTTTATTTTTGCATGCTTTATAATTTTTCATAGAAAACTGGGCATCTTAAATATTATAATGTGATAACTCTGTAAATCAGATTCTCCTCCCTCATCAGGGTTCTTTTTCCTTATAGTTTGTATCTGGTTTTTCAGTGACCTATCTATTTTATAAGTCTGTATTCTTCATCATGTGTGATCTCTGAAGATGGTGTTTTGTTTTTTTTTTTTTTTTTTGAGACAGAGTCTCACTCTGTTGCCCAGGCTAGAGTGAGTGCCGTGGCGTCAGCCTAGCTCACAGTAACCTCAAATTCCTGGGGTTAAGCGATCCTCCTGTCTCAGCCTCCCGAGTAGCTGGGACTACAGGCATGCGCCACCATGCCCGGCTAATTTTTTCTATATATATTTTTAGCTGTCCATATAATTTCTTTCTATTTTTAGTAGAGGTGGGGTCTCGCTCTTGCTCAGGCTGGTCTGGAACTCCTGAGCTCAAACGATCTGCCCACCTCGGCCTCCCAGAGTGCTAGGATTACAGGCGTGAGCCACCGCGCCCGGCCTGAAGATGGTGTTAAGCTAGTTTTTGATGTAGATTTCCCTGAACAGTAGAAGCCAAAATAATAAAGACAACAAGAAGTGGGGGAAAGGAAGAAAACTCAAGCTATTCAGGTCTTTGCAGACTGGCTCTGACCCAGAGCACTCCTTCAATGCTTAGCCAAGCCTCTTACAACTCTGCCTTAGTCTTCACTTCCTTAGGATTTTCTCAGTTCTTTTCTGAGTGTGTGTCCTACCCTGAACGTGTACATGGCTTCTAAATTCCCAGGATAGAAGGGTGCTTTTGAATGCTTTAATTTGACAAAGAAACTCTTTCCCTAGCTTTTCCTCCCTGGCTTGTAGTGTACTATTGTATACCTCAGCAGTAATGTTTTGCCCCGGCTAGCTGTGGGTTGTTCATTTACCTTACAGTGTTTTTAAGGAATTCTTTCTGCTTTTCCACCATGAGTGAGTTCTGGTTTAGGTGAAGTAAGAACAAGGTCCTTGAGTCAATCTTTTGATAGCTTTCTGACATGTTTGAACAAACAATTTGTGAAAAAGGTCTGTTCTCCCTCTGGAACCAGGGTCCAGGGTCCCACACCTGGTAGGAATGTAGGCTACCTTCTTTAGGACGACGACCACCATCAAGACAGGGAGGGGGTGAGACAAGAGCAAATTAAAATGCCACAAAGCTTTTCTACATTTTTAAGTTGACTTTTTCCTGATTCAGTGTCCACTTGGTTGATGTAAACTATTTTTCAGAGTTCTTTTAGAGTTTATTCTGACAGTTTTTGCTTATTTTTTGGTATTTATGTGGTGAAATAATGGGCTCTTGGAGCTACATTCTCCCACATTTGTGCTGACTTCACCCCAAATATTTTTGTAAGGAAAACAAGCGAAGTTTGGAATTGAAGTCTAGGAGAGACAACTAAGGAACTGGAGCCACTGATTCCAAATAGAGGAACATGACCAAAGCCCTTTAGCAAAATCAAATTTAAATAGATAAACTTTCTGATTATTAAAATTTCTGTACTGTTGTTGTATTTCACTTTTTCTTAATCTGCTAGTGTGATGACTTAAATTCAAGGCCTAAACCCAATAAATTGCAAAAGTAAATTGCTTTGTTACAATAAAATTTTGTTCAATGAAGTCCTTCTTGAAACAAAAATATTAGTTTACAGAGTTTAAGGAAGAAACAAAGATAAACTTTGAAATCAGAAAGATTAATGAGGATAAAATTTACATATGATGTATTAATTCCCATTTCCTTTTTCAAGTTTCTAGACTTTTTGAATTTTCGCGGGTAGAAAGAATAAGGTTATTATTGGCCATAATGACTTTATTGTGAATGGTTGTGTTGACTTTCTCCAAATGATCTTTCCTTTAAAGTTTAGTGATCAATGGAAGGAAAGATTTGAAAATAGAACACTGTAGGAGTTTGACAAAAACACTTGCAGATATTCCAGTCTGCAAGAAGGACTTTGGTTAAGCAGTTCATTAGAACCACCTAGGAAGAGTCTCAGACCTTTAGGTTTCTTGGGACCCAGCCCTACAGATTCTGATTTAGTAAGTTGGTAGCAAAACTTCAGCACTGATATATTTAAGATTTTTCTCAGATTATTCCAAAAATAAGGCAGATTTGGGAATCACTGGCAGCACAATTGCTATGCATAATTTTCTGAGTTTTCTTATCACTTAGCAAGGAATGGCTAAATTAAACACTATTACTGTTACAGACTTAATGTTTGTGTACCCTCAAAATTCATATATTGAAATCATAACCCCCAATGTGATGGGATTAGGAAGTGGGGTTTTTGGGGAGGTAATAATATCATAAGGGTGGAGCCCTGATGATTGAGATTAGTACCTTTATTAAAAAGACCCCACCACGCTCTCTCACTCTTCCCATCATAGGAGACTACAACCAGAAGTTAATAGTCTGTAACCTGGAAGAGGATCCTCACCAGCACCTGACCTTACTGGCTCCCTAACCTCAGACGTCTAGCCTCCAGCACTGCCAGAAATAAATGTCTGTTGTTTATAAGCTACTCAGTCTATGGTACTCTCTTACAGTAGCCTGAGCTAAGATGCTTAGAAACAGTGTATTAAATATATGCTTGGTGAGGGATCCATATTTTACTTGAAAGGCAATGGTCTCTATCATGAGCAAAGTTTACAGTGTTTTTGAGAAAGGAAAGCTGTCCAGATTTAATCAGAAACTGATCTAATATTTGGTGTAAGTTTTGTCATATCTAGAAAATCAGATAATGTTGAAATACTAAAGATCAATATACCACTACTCGCTGTAGAATGAAGTTCAATTTGGAGCATAAACTTCTGAGAAGCCTTTACTAGTATTCAAATAAATTCTTCTCAAGACAATAAACTAAAACCTTAAAATGTGTTTGAATAAAGTTTCTGTAGAAGGTCAGTGCTTATAGGCAGGATTTAACACATTCATGTAAGTGTGAGTGAGACGGGCAAAATGGGGAAGTCTTAGGGACTAAGCAGCTCTGGTCAGAATAAAGATAAGAGACCCTCAGTGATAACAGAAAGACGGAGGAGTTCCCAAGGACCTACAAAAGCACCCACGAGAGAGAATCAGTTTTATATTCAAGCTCAGAGAAGGCATGTATTAGACCATTCACTCTGCTTCTGTGACTTCAGAATTTTCCTGCTCCCTTTCCTCTTCTCCTTGATTATGTTCCAACCCAGGAAACACCTTAGCAAGGTGGAGGATGAGAAGTGATAGCAGAAGCCCATCAAGAACCTTTTTCTCCTGTAAGGGTTATACCCTGCAGCATGCTATAGCTAAGAGACTAACTCTAAATAGAGGACCCACTGGGGTCAAGTGCATTCACCTCATCTCTATCCTTCTCCGATCTATGAACAGACCCCACTAGCTGCAAGGAACTGGGTGGGTCTGACTCCCTGCTCGGCTCAGCTTGTGGCCTGGGGTCTGACGCCCAGAACACCTCAGGCTCCCACCCCAATGCAGGGCTTGACTTAAGTTATGACCTCTGCTCTGGGCCCAACGCACGGGTTGGCTCCAGCCCGCTTCCACCTTTTCGGGAGCCGTCCCAACCCTGGCCTTCGCAGTCCCAGCGGCTCTGACCTCCGTGCAGACACCCAATGGCAAGTCTTCTCTGGGCCCCGCAGGGTCCCGCCCCCCCGCCCACTTCCGGCTTCCGGCTTCCGGCCGCTGGCTTCCGGCTCCAGGCCCCGCGCTGGGTGAGGCGCCGCCTGCTGCTCCGGGTCCACCTGGGACGTTGCTACAGGTTCGGGCTCAGCCTCCGGCGCCACCTGGGAGCGACTGAGGCTCATTTCCGGGAAGCACAGGCGACGTTCTCACTGGGGCCAGTGGGAGGAAAAGTAACTGCTGGCCGGGGCTGCCATCACCACCCACCCGACGATTTCCTGGAGAAATTCTAAGCAAGTCTTTTGAGCCGGGGCTGCTGGCGCCCCAGGCCCGAGGCATCGTTGGGGAGCACGTGGTCTGACCTGCCGCCTAACAGGTTAGCCTGAAATTTGTGGCGTGTCTGACCTCTCAGGAGTTCAGGAAATACAAGAAACGCTTCTTCGAGGCCATCAAATGTGAGAGTCTGGCCTACAGGACTCAAAATTTATTGAGAGAATTTGGCCGGGTACCAGGCACACGCACAAATGACACCAATCACATGTGACCTTGAGTGGCAGCCTTTACCTTTCCTGGGTTCATCCAGTAGCAGTTTCAGGTAAGGCTTTTGTGAACCTGACACACTTGACTTGGTTATTATATTTTCCTTTTCTGGCTACAAACGTAACATGGACATACGTTCTCCTTGTAAAAAGAAGTATATAATAGAATGGTAAAAAACCTCTAACCTTTTTATCTCATTCTTCTCAAAGGAAGTGTGCAAAAGTGAGTCTTTATTCTTGCAAACCCTTTTCTATGCATTTACATGCATATCAAAGATACATGCAAATGTATCTTATAAATATTGCACTGTTTGTGTTATGCAGATTACGTTTTTCATGTCCTGTGGCAGAGGAATCTCACCATCTCAGTGCGTATAGATTCATCTTATGCTTTTAACTGCCCTCTACTTTCCCAATGTATGGATGAAACATAAATTTAGCCAGAGTCCTATTGAGAAACCCATGGGTTGTTTAGAGTCGTTTGTTCTTATAAACAGTGCTCAGTGAACAGGAACCATGTCTGAGATATTTGTTTTAGACTGGATGTACTAGGCCAAAGGATAGGTCCTTTAAAATTTTTAGAGCTTGTAAGAAATTAATATCCATAGAAGTGGTATCGGTTACACTTTCATGAGCACTATGTGAATTGGCCACAGCCTATCCCACAACGTCAGCAAAATATTTGTTTTGTGTCATTGGTGTCTTACTTTGGTTTAATTTTGACTTCATTGCTTCTTTTTGTTAACTTTTCTTTTGGGTGAATTATCTTGTATCTTTTGTCAATTTTCCTATTGGACTGTTGATGGTTTCTTCTTGATTTATAGGAACTATTAACATATTAAAGAAATGACCACTTTTCCTGTGACTAGAGTTAACAAAATTTTCCTCCCATTTTGCTGGTTGCCATGGCTTATTCTTGTAGTTGAATTAACTGATGCTTTTCTTTTATTAGGTTTGAGTTTTTTGTCATAATAGACACTTTCCCTTTTTTGTGGATATAATTATATACTCTTTTTTTCATTAAAAATTGATCCATCTGGAATTTATTTTAGTGTAATGTAAGAGGTTAAGAATCAGTGACATTGAGTGCTTGCTGTCAAACCAAAAATTGTGCATCCCTTTCCATCATAATATGGAATTGCAATTGAAATATGGCTGCTCAATCAAGGATTACATTTTCTAGTTCCCTTTGTTTCCTTGTGTGGTCATGTAACCAGTAATCAGCTACAGATTATAAGTGGAAGTGATGTGTGTCACTTCCAGGCTAAGACCTTTAAGAAATTCTCTGTCCCATCCCATTACCTAGACACAGGAAAGAGAGGAGCCCCTTGGCACTGTGGTACATAAATTGGCAGAAACCCGGGTTCCTGAATCATCATGGTCAAGATAGCTAGCTATTCACTGACCAGGACCATCTATAGTGACTGTTACATGAGTGAGAAGTACATTTATATTGTTCTAAGCCACTAAAATATTGAAGATTATGTATTGAAGTGACTGGTATGGCTTTACTAATAAAGAATCCAGGAACACATAGGCGTCCCCAACCATTTGTGTCTGAGCACACTTCATTTTACTCAGTAAGTACTATGCCCACTGACATTGAAAGAGATGTGTTAGTTATAATACATAGCACTTGTAAAGGATCTGGAGGAAAGGTGGTTTATCAGTGGGTGATTTTCAGACTTAACCATTGTTAAAGTGAGAAATCTATTCTGTGTACTTGTGTCATCCATGTTATTAGACTAGACCATGGCAGATTTTGAAAGTAAAAAGCAGAGGTGTAGCAAACCAATCTAGGCTTATTTTAATTCAACTATCAATAATAATACTTAATATAAAATAAGACAGCCAGGAAAAATTTAAAATAGGTGGTTTGCCAGGACAACAGGATAAAAGAGTTTTGGCTGCAGGAAACAGAGTTAACAATTACACAGGAAACTTATCAGTGATCTAAATTAAGCAGAATAGCCCTTCATTTGTAAATATGAGTGTATGATGAAAGATTAACATTTGAGGAATATATAAAGAAAGAGGAATATAAGTTTATAAAATAGTTGAAGAACTGAACTACAAATATTTGATAATTAAGCTGATGTTGAATTAAAAAATACTCAAACATGGCAATATGTACTTTTTCTCTTTGCTGCCCAACAATAAACAGATATTAGAAATGCTTGAGCCTTTGAAAAACCATTTTGCAAATCAGTCATATCTTAAAATGAATTTGAACTTTTTTGTTAATGAGTCTTCTATTGCTTTTTGTTGCAATTTGTTCAAAACCCACTTTTGAATCTTTAAAGTATTCAATGAAGGGAACATGAAAGAAACTAAAGTTTTGAAGCCTTTAGCCAATTGGAATTATTGAAAACAAAGTTATTAAAAGAGAGCCATTGAAATTATCACTACAAAAACAAGGGAGGAAATGAACAAATTAAATAGAGCTCAAACACTGTACATGATTTAGTTTTGAAATTTTATAATTGTGTTTTGTACATTCTCAATTTGTGAGAAAAATTTTTTGATGAGCTTCCTTTTTTTGCATAAATTTATATTCTGCACTGGAAGAAATGAAAGAGAAAACCTATTATTTTACACTGTCTCCATTTAGTTTGGCAAAATACTCAACATAATCAGAAATAGAGACCACTTAGTTGATTAGTTTTGTCTTATAAAATATTTGTCTAAAATGATAATCTCAATGAAATAAAAAAGACAGCAATGATGAAAATATTTGGACTGAAATATTTAAACATTTCAATATAAAAAAGCATAATTGATAAACCTTCATGTAGTAAAATTTTCTTAAGCTTATTAGGAATCTTACTATATGTAGAAAGTATTTTTTCAGTGAAATATGGGCTACACAGAGTCTATTTCAATAGAAGGTGTCAACTATTCAAATTTATTATAACGCAAACTTGTAGAATATTACAATTTTATTAACCAACTAAAACAACAAGAACATATTTGTAATTGAGTCCCAGAAGGAGGGGGGAGAGAGAATGTGGCAGAAAAATATTGGAAGAAATAAAGGCTGAAATATTTCCAAATTTGATGGAAATTATCAAGCCACAGATCCTACAGCTCAAATATATTGAAGGTTACATAGAAAAAACATAATAGTCAAATTGCTGAAAACCAATAATAAAGTGGAAATCTTAAAAGCAGCTAAAGAAAAAAAGGCATATTATATAGAGAGGAACAATGTAAGAATTAGGCTGAATTCTAATGAAAGCATTGCATCAGGAAGCCAGTGCAATGACATCTTTAAAGTGCTGAAAGAACAAAACCTTCTCCACCTAGAATTCTATATCCAGTTAAAGTATTCTTTAAAAATGAGAAAATAAAGGCATTGTTTGATTCATGGGTCAAAGAAGAAATGACGAGAGAAAGGGAAATTTGTTTTGAAATGAATGATAATGAGCACCCATACAGATGCTCCTTCACTTAACAATGGGGTTACGTCCCCAATGATAACCCCATTCAAAACTGAAAATATTCTAACTCGAAATGCATTTAATACACCTAACCTACTAAACATCATAGGTTAGGTCAGCCTACTTTAAATGTGCTCAGGACACTTACATTAGCCTATAGTTGGGCAAAATCATCTAACACAAAGCCTATTTTAAAATAAAGTGTCAAATATCTCATGTAACTTATGGAATACAATACACTGTAAAGTGTATTGTGTATGGTTCTTTACTCTTGTGATCCCACGGCTGACTAGAATCTGTGGCTTGCTGCCACTACCAGGTATCATGAGAGAATATCATACCACATGTCTCTAGACTGGAAAAGATCAAAATTCAACATTCGAAATATGGTTTCCGCTGAATGAGTATCACTTTCATTCACACCATCATGAAATCAAAAAATTGTAAGTTGAATCAACATAAGTCAGGGACCATCTGTATATAAACATTTGTGGATGTGGGCCCAGTACAGAGGAAATTTATAGCATTAAATGCGTCCTTAGAAGAGAATAAATGTTTAAAATCAATGACTTAAACTACTACTTTCAAGAGCTAAAGTAAGAGAAAACTAAACCCAAAGTAGGCAGCAAACAGGAAGGAATAAATAGCAAATATCAATGAATTAGTGAAGAGAAATAATAGAGAAAACCAAAAAAGCCAAAAATGGTTTCTTTTAAAAATTTAATAAAATTTATAAGTTTTTGTTTTATAGATCAAGAAATAAAAGAGATATAATATAAATTACCAATATCAAAAATTCTACAGGGGTCAGGTGCAGTGGCTCATGCTTGTAATTCTAGCACTGTGGGAGGCCAATGTGGGAGGATCGCTTGAGGTCAGGAGTTCAAGACGAGCCTGAGCAAGAGCAAGAGCGAGACCCCATCTCTAAAAAAAATAGAAAAATTAGCTGGGTGTGGTGGTGCGTGCCCTTGTAGTCCCAGCTACTCAGGAGGCTGAGGCAGGAGGATCACTAGAGCCCAGGAGTTTGAGGCTGCTGTGAGCTATGATGTTGCCACTGCACTCTAGCCCAGGCAACAGAGCGAGACCCTGTCTCAGAAAAAAAAAAAATTTTACAGGCACATCACTAGAGATATTAAAATGATAATGTGGAAATAATCAATTGACCACTTAGATCATGTGGATAATTCCTTACAAGACAAAATATACCAAAACTGACCAAAGGAGAAATAGAACATCTGAATGATCTTGTATTTGTTAAAGAAAGTGAATTTGAAATTTAAAAATATATATATAACCTTTTCAGAAAAACTGCAGGCCCAGATGACTTCACTGGAGAATTCTGCTAAACATTTAGGGGAAAAATGATGAAGAAGTAATATCAACCATACATCATCTATTTCAGAAAATAGAGGAAGAACACTTACCAGTTCATTTCCTGGTAGAATCACCCTGATATCAAAACTTGAGAAAGGCATTACAAGAAAAGGGAATTACAGACCACTAATCCCCATGATCATAGGAGCAGGTATCACTGACAAAATATTAACAAGTCAAAGACAGCAATATATGAAAAGAATAATATACCATGACCAAATATGGGTCATCCTAGGAATGCAATGTTGGTGTAATAGTAAAAGAAATCATTCAACATAAATCATCACATTAACAGATTAAAAGAAAACATGATGTGGTAGTTTTGATAGATGGACGAAAAGTATTTGACATAATTCAATACCCATTCATGGTATAAAATGTGAGCAAACTAGGGGTAGAAAGGAGCTTCCTTAATCTGATAGAAGACCTCTATGAAAAACTTCCTGATCATCGTCATACGTAATGATGAAATAGTGGATATGTTCCCTATAAAGTTGGGAACAGGCAATGATGTATGCTCTCACCTTTTTTAAAAACAATATTTTATTGAATGTTTTAGCCGGTGTATTAAGGCAAGTATGAGAAAATTAAGAAATAAAGATTATAAAGAAAAATAAAATGTTCTTTATAAGCCATTACATAATTGTGTAGATAAAAAATGCTAAAGAAACTATACAGAAATCTACAGGAACCAATAAATGAACATAACAGGGTTACACAATGTAATGTATAGCAAAATTAATTGTATTTTTATGTACTAGTAAAAAAAATTGAAAAGAAATTTAAAATTAATATTATTTACAATGTCATAAAAATTAAAATACTTAGGAGTAAATAAATCTACTGAAAACCACAAGATATTTCTGAGAGAAATTACAGGAGGCCTCCATAAATGGAGAAATAAATCATGGACATGAACTGAAAGACCTAATATTGCTAAGATTTGTATGTTCTTCAAATTGATCTATAGATTCATCATAACCCAGTGAAGACCACTGAAGGCATTTTTGAGAAATTGACAAATGATTCTAAAATTAACATGTAAATGCAACGAACCTAGAATAGCCAGAACAATTTGGAAAAGAAGAAAAATATTGGACAACTCACACAACCTAATTTCAAGAATTAATATAAAGCTTCAGTAATCAAGGCAGTATGGTATTGGCCTTAATGTAGACAGAGACAGATCAGTGGCACAGAAATAGAGCCAAACATAAATTGCCAATTGATTTTTTGACGTAGGTGACAAGTTAATCCTATGCTGAAGTATAGTCTTTTCACAAATGATGCTGGGACAACTGGGTAGCTATTATGGGAAGGAAATAAACCTTTATTCATACCTCCCAACAAATACAGGTCTATGGATCATAGACCTAAATGTAAAAAATTAAAACTATTACTTTTGAGAAGAAAACATAGATGGTTTCTTTGTAACCTTGGAGTAGTAAAAATATTTCATAGAACATAGCACAAACCATA
Organism: Eulemur rufifrons; assembly: GCF_041146395.1. NCBI lineage: Eukaryota > Metazoa > Chordata > Mammalia > Primates > Lemuridae > Eulemur > Eulemur rufifrons. Next base: position 18,690,446 of record NC_091007.1, read on the forward strand.
AAAAATGACAAATTGGATTTATAAACTTTAAAACTATCTGTTCATCAAAATATACTATTAAGGATATGCATAGAAAGCCTCTGGGAGAAAAATAATAAGCTGTATTTTCATGTAATAATGCATGTAGGAAGTACAATGAAAATAATATTCCATTATAGTATGAATAATATATAAAATAGTTGAATCCTGGGCATAAACTTCTAATGATGAAATAAAAGGAAAAAAAAACTGGAAAGGTTTACTGTATACTTGATTGTAGAGACTATAATAAAGATGACAACACTTCCTAATTTAGTAAAGATATTTTAATATAAGACTAATTAATTTTTCTCAGGATATTTTAAATAACATTTTAAAATGAGATTTCCAAGTCAAGGAAACATGCCTTTGTTTTAAGTTTGTTGACTATTCTTAATAGTGCATTTTCTTATCAGATTAGATTGGGGCAATCAGGAATTCTATAACTGATCTTTGATTTGTTAGTGGATAGTCAAACAAACCTTCAAAAAAGGGTTAAGAATACTGGAATAAAAACTAGGCCATGAACAGCCCCAAATACCATAACAAGAAACATAATCTTAAAAAATGTCCTGAAGATGTATGCTTTAGCTGCAGATAAAACACACACCCCTATTATTGTTGAAACTGCACTTTGTAACACAGGGTAGCCCAGCTCATATAATGCCTCAATTGATTTTCCATTTACTGAGGGCTGAGAACTGGAAACAAATGCATAGGAAATGTGTGCAGAAAAATCGAAAGAAAACCCTATACAAATGACGAGATTAATCATGGATATGGAATCAAGATTGACATTCCAGAATGCCATGAAACCCGTTACTCCCACAATCACAGAAGCAATGGCAAGAGTTACCCACAAGGAACACACTGGATGAGGAATTAACAATAAGGCAACAATGAACATAGCTGCTGATGCAACCATGACATTTCGGACAGTATTTTCTAATATTGCGGCAAACTGATCAAAATATATGAATGCCTGGTTATATACTAGTAGGGGAATTTCACACTTTTCGGCTATGCTTCGTAATTGGAATAACATTGTCTTCTTACTGACTGAGGAAGAAACATGCACAGTCTGAATGAAGCCCCGGGAAGAAATGATTTCATTTGATGATGAAATATTAATATCATGAATAAAAGCTGGAAAATAATTTCCAAAACCAGAAATACCATTCATAAAAGCGTTCTTATCATTAGGATCTTGTCCATTACGTTTCATATATTGCACATATGCCTGTAACCAAAACTCTGTAAGATTTGCATCTACATAGTCATTTTTTTCAAAATCTTTCATACATTTTTCCAGTTTTTGCCTAACTTCTTCATCCCAGTAGTCAATACTTTTAGTAACGACAACCATAACCCTGGGACCATAGTCTGAAAAATACTCTTCCTCTATATTAAAATATGGTGTAATGTAGGAATCGTCACTTGCCAGATTTCGAAGGTCTAAACCTTCCTGCACTCGGAAACACCCGTATATACTACTGGCAAGGTACAAAATGTATATCATCACTACAAAAAACTTGGACCGAGTATTTGTGAGAAAAGGACCAAAATAGTCTCTAAAGAATATATTCATTGGATGGACATCAGTTTTTTGTTCATCTACAACAGAACCAAATGGGAAACAGAACTTTTTTAGTAAGGAACCTTTTTGGTCAGGAGTCTCTGGCTTTTTCAACCAGCGTAGGCAGACTACTTCTCTTTTACCATCCAGGGCCATAAATGCTCCAAAACAAGTGATGTTATAAATATAACAAAAGAACAGGGTTGTTCCTGTATAGATGCAAAAGTATTGTACGGACCTGAAAGAGCTCATAACCCCTGTATAGAAGGCCAGGATGTTGGTGATGGTGGTGATTGTAATGGACACTGCCACCTTTGAATAGACGTTGTACATCCGCTCTCGTATGCTTTCTATGAGGCTGGTCTTCTGCCAGGCAGAAATCATGATAAACATGTCATCGACTCCAACACCTGTGAAAAGGAAACAGAATCTTCATACATATTAATATCCATTAACAATTAAACAGATTGACTCAAACCGTTTTCTTTTTCTATCTCTTAAGGTCTTATTTATTTTGCCCAATCTCTGCTAGACACTACCTTCTCTGTGATGCTTTCTCTGGTTGCCTCTCAATTCACAACAGAATTCATCACTCCTTCCTCTGTAATAAGTCTTTGCTTTGTACATACTCCTGTTAATTCGCACATAGCACAGTGTACTCCTAGTCTTCACTTAAGGTGCCTTTAATGATGAAATCAGGAAACCTGGTTGATTGGGTGGTAGTTGAAGCATTACCAATGTATCATTTGTTCCACTAGATTGGTGAGAGATCATTTTCTCTCATAAGACATTTCATGCTAATGTACAGACACATCCAGCCAACATTCTCTCACTTAAAATATAAGCTGGATTTATGTGTTCTGCAGTTAGCATCTGGCTATCTATGCGGTATACGTCGTTATGGACACACACATAGGCACATGCACAAATGTAGTTTTTCTGCTAGTGTGTTTTTGATACCTAGGATGCTATTATTCAAACTTCACTTGTCCAGGTTAAGGCGTTATCTCATTACAATTCAACCACTCCTAAGATCAGAAGTATGTACCAAAGTAAATCTTAAGAATTCTTGGCCGGGCGCGGTGGCTCACGCCTGTAATCCTAGCACTCTGGGAGGCCGAGGCGGGTGGATTGCTCAAGGTCAGGAGTTCGAGACCAGCCTGAGCGAGACCCCGTCTCTACTAAAAATAGAAAGACATTATATGGACAACTAAAAATCTATATAGAAAAAATTAGCCGGGCATAGTGGTGCATGCCTGTAGTCCCAGCTACTAGGGAGGCTGAGGCAGTAGGATCGCTTAAGCCGAGGAGTCTGAGGTTGCTGTGAGCTAGGCTGACGCCACGGCACTCACTCTAGCCTGGGCAACAAAGTGAGACTCTGTCTCAACAAAAAAAAAAAAAAAAAAAAAAAAAAGAATTCTTTACATATCAATGCCTACTAGGTAATTAATTCCTTTGCTCAATGACATTTCAGGTTGCTATGGAATAGAGAGAATGAGAAAACATTTGAGGACTTTCAAGTCATCACTGAAGACTGGGAAAGGAGTATTAAGAAAGAGGACTAAAAAAAACCAGTATGAGCATGTTGCAGATAATTTCACCGCCCTCATACTTTCTACTAGAGTTGACACTATTTCCATTCATATATGCTTTTGTTTCCATGTGTATTGTTACGAAATTGGTACTTGGAACTGAAATGTTGATCTTAATTTCAATTTTTCCCCCACAGATTACATGCTCAAGTTAGGAGAATACTGGGAATTGCAACCTTGCCTCTAGTTCGAATGTTCTATGGATATGATCAAGGGAGAAGGATCCAAATTGGCACACGTCTACGCATCCTGTCATAGACTACACAGACTGTGTATTGTGGCACCCTTCTGCTGCCAACCGTGAGGATTCCAGTTGTGTTCAGCACAACAAAAGGGAAGAATCAGAAGCGCTAAGAGACCAAGAATAAACTCATTTATTTTTTTTGGTATTTAAAAACTAATGTTAATATTTATAGAACCTTGTTCAGAAATTGTCCTTACACATTCCTTGCTTAAAGTTGCTGAGATCACACACACACATACATACACACGTGTGTACATATGTGCACGTGCACATACTCCTGTGTATACCTGAGCTATACAAAAATGGCTTATATTAAATCAGTTATATACACCTTAACTCTGTTTGTGGCTGTGGGTCACTGAATGATTAAGTGTGCATGTGTATGAGGAAAATGTGCCCTGAAAAGCTAGAATAAATAAGCTGATGTCCAGTACACAGCTCACCTACTGTTGCCTCCAGAAAACCAAATACTATTTCTTCCAAGGTGTTTACTTTCTAAAATAGAAACACCTTTATTTCCTGAGGCTTACTGTAAAATATATTCAGAAATTACCCAAAATACAAAGAAAAATTGAAAACAACTCTAATTCTACCCTTCAGGGATAATCCCTGTTAACATTTTAATACATATCCGTCCAGATTTTGTTCTGTACAAATATACACATATAACTGTCTATTTCAAACATCTTATTTTATAACCAGAAATTTTCATTTAATATTAAATATCTTCCTCTTTTAAAAGATTGAATATAATTCTCATGTTTTAACATGCTGTGTTTAATTTGACCAATCCCATATTGATATGGGATTAGGTTGTTAGTAATATTTTCCTATTCTAAATCACACCGAAATGAACATACTTAAGCTACTTTTGAGCACTTGTCCAATTATTAGGACAAAGTCCTGAAAATGGAATTGGTGGGTCAAAGGTATTCCCTTTTTAAGTCTTGATTTGTTCCAAACTTGGATGTACCTTTTCTGTGTTTAGATACAAAAATACCTAACCATTGTGTTCCAGTTGCCTACAGCATTGTATAGTAACATGCTGTACAGGTTTGTAGCCTGGGAGCAATAGGCTGTACCATATAGCCTAGGTGTGTAGTAGGTTATACCGTCTAGGTTTGTGTAAGGACACTCTATGATGTTTGCACAAAGACGAAGTTGCCTAATTATGCATTTCTCAGAACCCTTGAAATTAAGTGATGCATGACCATATTTTCAGTGACTTGTATTTTGTTTTTTACATGAACTGCTATTCACATCCACTGCTTTTCCATTTGGGCTACTAGGTCTTTCCACCTCTAAAGATACACAGTTAAATTTGGTTTTCCAGTTTCCAGACACCTCATTTTGGATCTGCAGAGCTACAGTTCTTTCCCTTATCTACCCCACACCCCCACACGCACAATGTTTTACTCACCTAGAATAAGAAATGGCGAATTTGCAACTATGATCACAAATGGCACCCCGATGTGCAACAGCAGGCCAAAGCCACTCACCACTGCCAAGAAAGCACAAATCACTCCAAAGACTGCAACCCATATTTTGTTTCGTACACAGTCCAACCTGTAAATTTGGAGGGAAAAATCATGGAATTTTTGGTGGTAGCATCTCTACTGAAATTCCATCCATTGATAGCATTCTTGCCTTGGACACCTATTCAAAAACCTCTGGGGCAATAATTTCCACACTTGTCTGCTGGAGACCTTTAATTCCCAGGTACTATACCAGACCAACTGGAAAAAAAAAAAAAAAAAAAGGAACAGAAAAGTTGAGAATCTACCGAACTCTCCTAGGTAATTTTTACACAACTAGCCAAGCACTAATTTTGCCGACTACCATTTCAGAACCACAAAGAATTACTAAAACACTGCAGATGGTTAGTCGCACTCTGATCTTCAGAAGGGTGTGAATGGAATATAACAGGTAATGGAGGGCAAACCGTACCAGAGAAAGAGAACAGATCCAGTTATCTTTTTAGTCCCCCTGAACTGCAACTGGCCATAAACATAATACTAAATAGTTCCTGTATCTCAAAACTAGTTCAGTGCATGTTGTGGTTAACAAAGAGTGTGCAAGTCTTCTTTTAAATAAATTTCAGGATTCTTTTTTACTGGTGAAGTGGGCTCTGTGGAAAAACTGCTACTCATTTGGAAAAGGAAATGTGCTACACTTTGAATGACCCAATGACCCAATGACCTATGACTGTTTCCTTGTCAGACCAACAGAAATGGGAATATATACAAAACATTTTAAAGTATGATTCAGTGTTTTGCCTCTCCAACGACTGTGACATTACATTTTAAAATATTGACAACAACCTCTAGTTTTAGATTTTACTTGTTAGAAATTGCTTCGAACAAATGACTGGACACCTTAGTAGAGAAGAGAAACTAAGTTTGGAATTGAAGTCTAGGAAAGACAACTGAAGAACTGGTGCCACTGATTTCAAAACCACAGAAACACGACGAAAGACCTGCAGGCAAAATCATATTTGAATAGATAAAATTTGTTATTAATAAAATTGTGGCTGAATTTCACTTTTTTTGAACCCCCTAGTCCTATTTATTAAATCCAGGGCCCCAAATCAACACACAAACACATATTAAATCCAGGGAAAAAGTAAATTGCTTTGTTACAATATAATTTTATTATAGCACTTTCTTAAAACAACAACACTAGTTCCTAGGAGTTCAGGATAAGAAAGTAACAAAGATGAAATTTGACGCCAGAATGATTAGTGACGATAAAAATATGACATGTTTATTCCAATTCTTTCTTTGCAGTTTGTGTTTTTTTTAGGTGTGAATTTTTCAGGGGATGGGAGAGTGAGGTATAGTATTGATTGTACTAACTTTACTTTGACTAGCTGCTGTGTTGACTTTCTTTAAATGACCTTTCTTTTAATGCTCAATGGACAATGGAAGGAAAGACTCGAAAGTACAGCACTATAGGAATTTGATGAACACGCTTGCAGATACCCAGCCCTCAGAAAGGACCTTGGTTTAAACAGTTCATCAGAACCACTAGGGGGAGTCTTAGAACTTTAGCTTTCCTGGGACATTTCAATCCTGACTGGAGGACTTGGTCTTACCTAAGAATGACCACAAAAGTCACAGGGCCTGCCTGAGTTTTCATGGAGCAGAGGCAGAACTAGCTCTACCTACAAAACTTAAAGGGAACAAAGGGAGATCAAAATAAAGTTGCTTTATGTTTAAACCTTATGCATCCTGTGTGTGGAATATGTTGGTTACATAAGCATAAAACAGTCTTCAAAGACAAACATAAATAATTTTCTAGTTGCCTTTAATATAAGATTTTTCTGCATTATTGTCTGCAGTCATTTGTAAAGATAAGCAAGAACTGACTATAAATTTGTATCTTCAAAATCAACTATCTAGTAGAAAAGTTTTGTCAAACCAATTGTTGGCATTTATAGATTCCATACTAATTTTAAAAATGCTTTATCCTATTAACTTTAATAAAACTGCATTTTGTTTTATTTTTTCTGCTTCTTTTCTTTTGTTTCTATATTTTCTAAGGGATGTGGTCTTCCTATCCAGACTAACAAAAGTATGAGGTAGTTTATTGACTCTAAAGAGATTCCCATTGTGCTCAAGTCCCTTTACCTCTTCTTTCTCTTCCTTAAATCTAGATAGGTTAAATTATATCATTTGTTACTAAACGTACTTACACATGAGAATTAGAAAAATTTTTGAAATATAGATTCCTAGATTTAACCCCAAGGTATTTCGGTTCAGTAGGGCAGGGCCTGAGAATATAAGGTTTAGGGCTCTCTGGGTGGGATTCCTTCTACATCCAAGTTCTGTTGTTTGTTGATATCTTTCGTATTTTAGTTTTCTGATCTCAAGAACTCATACTATCCCTAATACCTAGATAATGATTGTTAAATGCTTAGCAAAGTAAACCTCACATCAGAATAATGGAGACATCCAATTAAATTAGAGCTTAGTTTTTTTATATATTAAAAGTACTATTTCGAATTCATAGTAGAAATAGGACTGCTTCTTAGTTCTAACAACTTATATGCCCTCAAAATAGAACAACTAATCATAATTGATGCAATATGTAAGGTTAAAAAGGATATGCCAAATCAAACAAAACTGGCCACAGTTTATTTTTACTATTCCATTTGATTATACACTATTACTGATGGGTAAAATTTTTTCAGTCACCAGGTTTATAAAATAACGGTTTAGCACGGGATGTCAGCAAAATGGCAGAGTTCCATAAGCTCTTGTCCTCTCACAGAAACATCAAAAAACAAATAGAAAACATCAGAACCAATTTTATGAACTCTGGAAAACAATGAAAAGTTACAGCAACCAAGCGAGTAATGAATCCAAAAAAAGGCACTCCAAGACAGGTTTTGTAGTAATTTTACGTGCCCTTCCTCACTCCTTCCCTGGTGCGGTGGCAGTCTTGTTATAGATCTGTTGAGATTTTCTATCTCATCTTAAGCCAGTTTAGGTCATTGGTGTGTTTGTAGGAATTTGTGCATTTCATCTAGGTTATCCAATTTGTTGGCATATAGTTATCCATAGTATTTTCTTATAATCTGTTCTATTTCTAGTAGTAAAATAGTCAGTAGTAATATCTCCACTTTCATATCTGATTAGTCATTTGTGTCTTCTTTTTTTCCTTTGTCATCATAGATAAAATTTTGTCAATTTTGTTGATTGTTTTAAAGAACCAACTTTTGGTATTATTGTCTATGTTATTTTTATATTTTATATTTTGTTTATCTCTGTTCTAATCTTTATTATTTCCTTCCTTCTTGCAATGGTCTGAATGTTGGTGTCCTCCCAAGATTCATATGTTGAAACGTAACCCCCAGTGTGACAATATTAAGAGCTGGCAAACATCAAAACCAACCAGAATTAACAACTTTCAGATGCCTGGGGCAAAAGAATACAACCCAAATGTACAAAAGACTATCTAAGGCAAAAGATGGGAAGCACTTCTTTGGCAATTTAAGACATTGAAAAGCAACCATGTATACTGGGGAATTTAGAAAGTCACAGTAAACAGTAACTAACACTAATCCTTCTCAAACTCTTCCAAAAAATTGAAGAGGAAGGAACACTTCCTCACTAATTTTATGAGACCATCATTACACCAATACCAATATCAAAAACATCACAAGAAAACTATAAACTAATATCTCTTATGAATATAGATGCAAAAGTCCTCAACAAATACCAGCAAACCCAATCCAATAGCATATTAAAAGGATTGTATACCATAGCCAAGTGGCATTTATCCCCGGAACACAACAGGGAAAATCCTGTGTTTCAACAGGGGAAAATCAATCAATACCACGTTAACAGAACAAAGGACAACAAATAACCACATGACCATCTCAGTAGATGCTGAAAAGACACTTGACAAAATCCAATGCTCTTTCATGATAAAAAACACTCAAAAACTAGAAATACAAGGGAAATTCCTCAAAATGATAAGGGCATTTATGAAAATCATGAAATCATCATCATACTCAAGTGAAAGACAGAAAGCTTTTCCCTTAAGATCAGAAACAAGACAAAGATGCCTACTTTAACCAGTGATATTCAACATTATACTGAAAGTTCCAGCCAGAGCAATTAGGTAAGAAACAGAAACAAAAGGCATTTAAATTTGAAAGGAAGAAATATATCACTATCGCTTTTCACAGATTACATGATCCTATATATGAAAATTCCAAAAAATCCACAAGAAAACTACCAGATTTAATAAACAAATTCAGCAAAGCTACAGGATACAAGACCAATACAAAAATCAGTTGTGTTTCTATAGGTGTGCAATGAACAAACCAAAACAGAAATTAAGAAAGCAATTCCATTTAAATAGCTCTAAAAGAATAAAATATCTAATAATAAATTTAACCAACCTGGCGAAAGACCTGCACACTGAAAACTACCAAAATTGGTAAAAGAAACTAAAGAAGACCTAAATAAATGGAAAGATGCTTAGTTCGTGGGTAGAAAGACTCAATATTGCTAAAATGCTCAGTCCTACTCAAAACACTCCACAGATTTGACACAATCCCTGTCAAAATTCCAACAACCATTTCTTCCCCCCAGAAATAGAGAAGCCAACCCTTAAATTCACATGGAATTGCAAGGAGTCCTGGATGACCAAAACAACTTTGAGAAAGAAAAACAAAGTTGGAAGACTCTATTATTCAGCCATAAAAAGGAATGAAGTTCTGATACATGCTACAAGGCCTTGAAAATATCACGCTAAATGAAAGAAGCCAGTCACAAAAAGACATATGTATTACTCTACTTACATGAAATCTTTCGACTAGGCAGATTCCTAGAGAAGTAGATTAAAGGTTAACTGGGACTGGAGGGGAGAGGGCCTTGGGGAGTTATTGTGACATGGTGACAGAGTTTCTGTTTGGGGTGATGGAAAATATTTAGAAACTCTTGTGATGGCTGTACAGCAGCGTGGATGTAATTAATGCCACCGAATTGTATACTTTAGAATGGCTATAGTGGCATATTTTATGTTATATATTATATATATTTTACCACAGTATTTCTTACAAAGTATGAGATTAAAAAAGTAATCAAATCATTTTACCTGTAGCATGATGTGATTGAAAATAGGATGATTAGAATGTATGCCAAGTGAAACAAAGGGATCACTGTCTTAGAAGTGGCCGCAAATTCCAGTTGTCTAGAAAGTGATGTGAAGTGGACCACCTGCCACAAAAATATACTCAGGTAAATAACTTATAATTCCAGTATTCACTTGTGAATTACAAAACACATTGAAACACTTTATCTTATTGAAACATGTTAAAATTCAGTAAGAGATCAAAATACATGGATTATGATTTTACAATAGAGAAGATAATGTAAATATGCTTCTTCCTACAAATCTATGGTGTACTTTCCAAAGTTTCTTTCAAAATCCAAAGTTTAAAACTCTTGAATATATAGAATCTGAATTTTATACAAAACTGTGAAATCTTGTCCTCATTAATAACTGTAGAAAGTGTAGCTTTCTCTAAATTTTTATTAGGTTGGTATCTTTTACTATTTTAATTGCATAAATATTATTTCAAGACGGCCTGGTCTTCAAAGGCTCTTAACAGAAGCCATCTCCCCTCTGCCAGGCATGTTTATAAGTATTAGTTGAGTTGTTGACCCAACAATTACCGAACATCTAGTACGTTCCTCACCCTAAGCTAGGTGCTCTATCTGCAGCTCACTTGAAAAATGTTGAGCTAGTTACCTTCCTAACCATGGAACTTTTACTTAAAAGTTTGTTTTTTCATCCCAGTGAACTCCAAACAAGTTTTAGGGGACTCTCCCAAACCAGTGAAGGCTAAATAAAAGTAAGAATTTCAAAGTACTGGAATTTGATTAGAAAACCAAACCCCCAAGTTAAATGTGAAGTTCAATGTCCGTACCGCACAGATCTACCTGGTGGATATAGGATGTGTGTTATGGACTAGAATGTTACCAGGGATTTATGATTTGTGGCATCCTTCGGTGCTAATTGAAGAAAGTTGGATTAAGTACCAAATACAGTAGAGAACACCCAGCTTTGAGGCAAGGACCCTATGACATAGTCAGGGAGTGCCATTGTTAGTGTTCTCGGAGCAAGTCTTCCGCATCCCTCCCATCTCCGGGCCTCCCTGTAAACTCGACCCGCCAGGTACCTTGATTTTCTTCAAGTTCAGACGGTTCTTAATGTTGTTGAATTGGTTCAGGAAATGAGTCAGCCACTGCCTGCTCTGCAGCTTGTCCTCCAGCCGCTCGGTCTTCAGGTAGTACAGCAGCCGCAGGGCTTTGGTCCCCAGGAGCAACCGGTTCTCTCCCATCCTCTTCCCCAGGGTGTTTCCTCCAAAGAAGCCGGTCAGGTAGATGGGAGAGCCTTCGTGGTAGAAGGCAGGGAAGGTGACGTTTCTCAGGTCGAGCCTTGTGTTGTTCTGCCAGGTGTACAGGAGCGGGTTGGGGGCCACGCAGACGTCCCGGTGCTTGGCGCACACCTGCGCGTACGGGATCTGGGTGCCATTAGCCTGTCCCACAGACAGAGACTGCACCACGTCGTCCAGTCTGCTCACTTCCGCAAAGGTGTCCTCCTCCAGCAGCGAGTCGGCCTTGCTGACCACCAGGATGGAGGCGAAACTGGCCTCGGTGCTCCTCCTGGCGGCGGAGAAGCGGTAGGAGTCGTTGGTGGTGAAGTGGGCCTGCACGAAGCGCCGCTCGGCCTTGGCGGGGCCCCCGATCGGGGTGTACTGCTCCTCGAGGTCCTCCTTTTCTTCCCGGGGCAGGTAGAGCAGGCCGCTGCCGAGCGCCACCGTCAGCAGCACGGGCGCCAGCAGGAAGAACCAGGGGTGCTCGCCCACCGCCCAGCCCAGCCGGCCGAAGGCGCGGGACAGCGGTGCCTCCAGGCAGTCGGTGTGGCAGCGGCGCCGGCCCGCGGCCTGCGGCGTCTGGATTTCCGGCTGCCCCAGGGACAGGTCTCTCGTCCCCGACTCCTGCGCCGGCGGGTACTCCAGCTCCATCGACTCGGGCCGTTGCTCCGAGGCCTGCCCCGAAGGCGAGCTCTCGGGCCATTCCTGTCCCTGAGCCGTCGCCGGGGGCTCCCGGGACGCGGGGCTTGCCGCGTCCGGCGGCTCCGACTCCGGCCGGGGGTCCCGCCCCACCGCTACCTCCCGACTGCTCTTCGGCGACCCCTCGGGCGCCACCTGGGAGCGACTGAGGCTCATTTCCGGGAAGCACAGGCGACGTTCTCACTGGGGCCAGTGGGAGGAAAAGTAACTGCTGGCCGGAGCCGCCATCGCCACCCACCCGACGATTTCCTGGAGAAATTCGAAGGAAGTCTGTTTGAGCCTCGCGCCCCAGGCCCGAGGCGTCGTTGGGGAGCACGTGGCTTGCCCTGTCGCCTAACAGGTTAGTTAGCCTGAAATTTGTGGCGTGTCTGACCTCTCAGGAGTTCAGGAAATAGCAGAAACGCTTCTTCCAGGCCCTCAATTGCGAGCCTGGCCTACAGGACTCAAAATTTATTGAGAGAATTTGGCCGGGTCCCAGGCACACACACAAATGGCGCCAATCACATGTGACCTTGAGTGGCAGCCTTTATTTACCTTTCCTGGGTTCACCCAGTAGCAGTTTCAGGTAAGGCTTTTGTGAACCTGACACACTTGACTTGGTTATTATTTTCATTCTCTGGCTACCACACGGCATGGACATACATTCTCCTTGTAAAAAGAAGTAAATATATTAGAATGGAAAAAAACCTCTCACCTTTTTTGTCTCATTCCTCTTCTCAAAGGAAGTGTGAAAAAGTGAGTCTTTATCCTTGCAAACCCTTTTCTATGCATTTATACACATATCAAAGATACATGCAAATGTATCTTTCATAAATCTTGTTGCACTGTTACACAGATTATGTTTTTCATCTCCTGTGGCAGAGTATCTCATCATGTCAGTGGGTGTAAATTTATCTTATGCTTTTAACTGCCCTTTACTTTCCCAGTGTATGGATGGAAACATAAATTTAGCCAGAGTCCTATGGAGGCATGCTTGGGTTTTTTAGAATCGTTTGTTCTTATAAACAGCGCTCAGTGAATGAATGTCTTTTGTTTAATCCATGTACAGGAACCATGCCTGAGATATTTGTTTTAGACTGGATGTACTAGGCTAAAGGATAGGTCCTTTAAAATTTTTATTTTTTTTATTTTATTTATTTATTTAATTAATTTATTTATTTATTTTTTGTTGAGGCAGAGTCTCACTTTGTTGCCCAGGCTAGAGTGAGTGCTGTGGCATCAGCCTAGCTCACAGCAACCTCAAACTCCTGGGCTCGAGTGATCCTCCTGCCTCAGCCTCCCGAGTAGCTGGGACTACAGGCATGCGCCACTATGCCCGGCTAATTTTTTCTATACAGATTTTTAGTTGTCCATATAATTTCTTTCTATTTTTTAGTAGAGACGGGGTCTCGCTCTTGCTCAGGCTGGTCTTGAACTCCTGACCTCGAGCGATCCACCCGCCTCGGCCTCCCAGAGTGCTAGGATTACAGGCGTGAGCCACCGCGCCCGGCCTAAAATTTTTAGAGCTAGTAAGAAATTAATATCCATGGAAGTGGTATCGGTTACACTTTCATGAGCACTATGTGAATTGGCCACAGCCTATCCCACAACGTCAGCAAAATATTTATTTTGTGTCACTGGTATCTTTGGTTTAATTTTGGTTTTGTTACTTCTTATTGTTAACTTTCCTTTTTGGGGGGAATTATCATCTTGTATCTTCTGTCAATTTTCCTATTGGACTGTTGATGTTTTCTCCTTGATTTATAGGAACCATTAATATATTAATGACCACTTTTCCTGTGATTGAAGTTACTAAATTTTCCCCTATTTTGCTGGTTGCCTTGGCTTATTTTTGTAGTTGAGTTAATTACTGCTTTTCTTTCATGAGTTCTAAGGTTTTTTATTTAATAATAAACAGACTTTCCCCTTTTGTGATTATAATTGCTATATGATTTGAATGTATGTGTCCCTCCAAAATTCGTATGTTGGAACTTAAACTCCAACGTGACAACATTTAGCTATGATTAAATCGTGAGAGTAGAGCCCTCATGAAAGGTATTAGTGACCTTATAAGATGGCTGGAGGGAACTAGTTAGGTTCTTTTGCTCTTCCGCTCAACTGCCATGTTCACAGTCTTCATTTCCTCTAAAGGATGCAGAGCAAGGTGTCATCTTGGAAGCAGAGACCAGACCCACACCAGACACTGAACCTGCTAATGCCCTGATCTTGGACTTCCAGCCTCCGGAATGTGAGAAGTAAATTCCCGTTCTTTGTAAATTGCCTAGTCTCAAGTATTTTGATATAGCAACACTAACAGACTGAGACAATAATTATCCCCTTTTTTATTTAAATATTGATCCATCGGGAATTTATTTTAATGTAATGTAGACAGTTAAGAATCAATGACATGGATTGTTGTCAGCCAAAGATTGTACAACCCTTTCTGTCACAATATGGAATTGCAATTGAAACATGGCTGCCCAGTCAAGGATTATATTTTTTAGTCCCTTCTGTTTCCTCGTGGGGCCATTTAAACAGTAATCAGCTACAGAGTGTAAGTGAGAGTGCCGTGTGCCCCTTCCAGGCCAAGACCTTCAGGAAATTTTCTGTCCCATCTCATCTTCTAGACGTAGGAAACAGAGGAACTCAGAAACCTGGGTTCCTGAGTCAGCATAAGCAAGATAGCTACTTACTGACCGGGAACATCTGTAGTGACTGTCCCGTGGTACATTTTTATTGTGCTAAGCCACTAAAGTGTTGGGGCTTATTTGTTAAAGTGGCTAGTATGGCTTTACTAATAAAGCATCCAGGGCCGGGCGCGGTGGCTCACGCCTGTAATCCTAGCACTTTGGGAGGCCGAGGTGGGTGGATCGCTCAAGGTCAGGAGTTCGAGACCAGCCTGAGCAAGAGCGAGACCCCGTCTCTACTAAAAATAGAAAGAAATTATGTGGACAACTAAAATATATATGTATATAAAAAAAAAATTAGTCGGGCATGGTGGCGCGTGCCTGTAGTCCCAGCTACTCGGGAGGCTGAGGCAGTAGGATTGCTTGAGCCCAGGAGTTTGAGGTTGCTGTGAGCTAGGCTGACGCCACGGCACTCACTCTAGCCCGGGCAACAAAGTGAGACTCTGTCTCAAAAAAAAAAAAAAAAAAAAAAGCATCCAGTGAAGACATAGCTGTGCCTAATCACTTAGCCACTCATCCGTGAGCACACTTCACGTCAGTCACTGAGCATTTTGCCTACCGACATTGAAAGGGAGCAGAGCATTTGTAGAAGATCTGGAAGAAAGGTGGTTTTGTCAGTCGGTGGCTTTCAGGTTTACCCACATGTTAAAATGAGAATTCTGTTCAGTGCACTCGTGTCATTCACGTCACGAGACCAGACCATGGCAGAATCTGAAAGTCAGCAGCAGAGGTGTAGCAAACGAACCCCTGCTTATTTTAATTCAACTGCTAATGATGATACTTCATTTAAAATAAGGCATCCAGAGCAAATTTAAATTAGTTGGTTTGCCAGAAAAATGGGTGAAACCAGTTTTGGCTGCTGAAGACAGAGTTAACAATTGCAGTCAGTGACCTATATTAAGCAAAGTAGCCTTTATTTGTAAGTAAATGGATAGCCAAAGAGTATACCTGAGGATTACCTAGACGAAAGGGCAAGATGAGCAAATAAAACACCTCAAGTAATTGAAGTGCAAATATTTGGTGAATTAAAAAATGTTCAAGCATGACAGTGTACACTTTATTCTTTGTTGTCCAACATCAGTCACATTTTACAAAGTCTTGGAGAACCACTTTCAAAATCAATTCAGTGCCCTACTATGGTACCGAACTTCTTTGTAAATGAGTCCTGTATTCATTTTCATTGCAATTTGTTCAGAATCGGTTCTGAATCTTTAATCACAGTGTTCAATGAATGGAACTTCAACCAGCCTTAGGGTTTTAAAACTTTAAGCAAATCGCAGTTATTGAAAACACAGTCTGTATAAGAAGCCATTAAAATTGTCACTACGAAAGTTAGGAAGCAAGTGTGAACATATTAAACAATGAGAGCCAGGCACAGTGCAAGATTTGATGTTGAAATTTATAATTGTGTTTTCAAATCTCAGCTTGTAAGAAGAATTTTTTTTGATGAGCTTCTATTTTTATTTGGACAAATTTATATTCTGTAATGAATGAAATATAGTGAAAAGACCTATTATTTTGCAACGTCTCATTTGATTTGGCAAAGCACTCATGATAATCAGAACTAGAAATGACTTATTTAATTAGTTTTGTCTTAAAAAATGTTTCTCTAAGAATGATACTCTGAAGGAAGAAAAGAAGACAGTAACCCATGTGTTGGTTTGTTGCGTCAATTTGGCTGGGCTATAGTACCCAGTCATTTAATCAAATACTTATCTAGAGGTTGCTGTGACGCTACCCTGCAAATGTTATTAACATTTATAATCGGTTGACTTTCAATAAAATAGTTACCCTTCATCATGTGGATGGGCCTCATACAATCAGTTGAAAGACCTTAAGAGCAAACACAAGGTTTCTTGGAAAAAGAAAATATTCTGTCTCAAGACTGTGACATCAGCTCCTGCCCAAGAGTTTCCAGCCTCCTGACCTGCCATATGAACACTGGTCTTGTTAGCCCTCACAATTGTGGGGGCCAATTCCTTGAGATATATTAGATAGATAGATAGACAGATAGGTATAGAGATAAGATAGAGCACCATCCTACTGGTTCTGGTTCTCTGCAGGACCCTGGCAAATACATATTTTGGTACTAAGAATTATTCTAGACTAGAGGAATGGAGTCTTAGGTTGAGTTTTATTAACTGAGTCTGGGTTTTCTGGAATTGGTTCTCTAATCTGATTATACTTAAAAGCCCTAATCACTCTATTATTATAATAAAGAGGGCACTAATAGACCAGGATGTGATGTGGCAGTAGTTAGACAAACTATCGCCATTGGCTACTATTAATCACATACTTACAAAAGGCAACGTTTTGCATGACCATGTATGTGACACCTTAGAACATATTAAACTAACTAGTATAATATAGTTGCCTGGTTGTTCCTAACTGCACTGAAGAAAGTGGGGTAACAAAAGGATGACCTCAGAGCTTCAAATTCTCAGTTCAAACTCTGCATAAATGAACTCCAAGTTTCAGTGTCTGCCCTTAAGGAAACCTTTGTCTCCAGTGGCCACAGGACTAAGATTTCTAAAAACCAAATCCAGAGTCTCATTCTGTGAGTGGCCAAATTACAATGCAAATTGAATTTCCAACCTTGCAGGACGTCTTCTGTTAAAGTTAGAGCATCAACTGGGGAAGAACGAGATCCTGAAAATCAGAATGAGGGCATATGGGAACATCCTGATGAAGTTCGCTGGAGTCTTCAAACCCCTAAATTCTGCTGAGTCTTCTTTGCCGATGGAAGCAGCCCTTCCACCCATGTCTGAGGAGGTTAACCCTGATTTTCCTAAAGCTTCTGTCATGGCTGCCCCTGAGGTAGTTGCCTGGCAAGATACTACTGATTGTCCTCAGAACTTCCCCCAGGTACTCCCTGCTTCTCTAGACCTGTGCCTAGACTTCAGTCCTAGCTGTTCTCAATGGGTTAGGTACAAACTGTGACCTAGGAGGAATTATGTTATATACCAAAAGAACCACGTGATTTTTCCAATTTATACCCATAGAAATTTGGGGAGTATTTGTGAGAATGGATATTAAGGGTGTGAGATAATGATAGAACATGAAGTTGGATAAGGCTGAATTTACTGACATGGATCCACTATACAGAGATTCTGGATTTAATGTTGCAGCTCAAAGTGTTAGAAAGGGCTTCAGTAGTTTGGTTGGTTGGTTGGCTGAGACACGGACCAAAAAATGGCGCATACTAAATGAAATTGAAGTGTTACTATAGAACTGCCTGGACGTACTGTAGATGAAGGTATCCAAAGGCTTAGGGAGGTTGGAGTATTAGAGTGGATTCATCATGTAAGACTTATTCATCCACCCTGAGAGGGTTCAGAGGACACATCTTTCACCAAATCTTTGAGAATTAAATTTGTGAAGGGGGCCCAGTGTCCTTAGAAAGCTCTGTGGTCACTGTTCTCTGGAAGCCAGAAATAACAGTGGGAACTTCTGCCACTGAACTGGGATCCTAAATGCAATGGGGATAATTGAATCCTGGGGTGACAGGTGTCAAGTGGTGGCACTTAATTGCCAAAAACAAGGTGAGTGTGGTTACCATAATGGACAACAGAATCCAAGCAGTAATGAGAATATCCTGACTTGGAGAGACCTATGGCTTTGGCTAGTTGATCATGGTGTCCTTAGAAGAGAAATAGGTGGGCAGTCTACCAAATTTTTACTTGATTTGTATAGCAGAAAAATTCTAGGTCAAGGGTCCAGAAGTTTAACTTGAATCATCAAAACAAAGAGCTACAGCTACTTGGTGACTATTTCCGGCCTTGAGCCAGGTTACAGACTTGTATATTTGATCGCATGTTCTTTCATTTTTTATTTACCCTTTTGTTCCAGATGTGCTTTTTGTGTACAGCATACAGGGATGGGGTAGATATTACTAGTGCTCACCAATATTTCTCATTGTCTTCTTTTCAAACACAAAGAATACTTCATTTCCCAGCCCCTAGAGTCACGTAAGTAGTTCTAATGAGTTATGATAAAACAGGTGTCATTTTCAGTCTGATGGAATTCAGAGCCAGCGTGCAATTCTCTGTGCCCTAATGCAACGCTTCATGTTAGATGTAGGTGCTATAAAATCGAGACACCCTGGCATTCTTAGCCATTGCATAGAAGGCAGCCTAAACACTGTATGAAGCAAGATTTGAACATTTGTTGGGTTGCTGAAAATTTTGATGTTTTCTTTACCCATAGCATTGCCTAACGTATCTTGACTGATAGAATATAATTCACTTTTTACTCAATCTAAGAATCATATTTTAATAATTTATTCTGTTTATTTTTACTGACATGACAAATATGTTTAATTTTAAGTCTCCAATTGTTTATACTTTATATCTTCAGTATCTAGAACAAAGCCTGGACATATTAGGTACCCAATAAATATTTGTTTAAAAAAATTAATGAATTTTAAATGATATATTTAGACATCTATTTCATGATTCAGCTTTGGACTTTCTAATCTGAAATTAGGGAAGTTTTTTTCTTTTCTTTCTCTTTCCCCTTCAACCTCTGGTTTTGGTGAAATATGCCATTGTTTTTTACATTGTTAAAATTGATTAAGTTTACATTCTATTCTGTGGCCAGAATTCTTGCAGCTGTTTATATCTGTAGCTCCAGTTTTAATGGATTCAGTTACTTACTGTAAACTCCTTTATCATGACGTCCCAATTTCTGAGTTCGTCATTTGGATTTATTTATTACTTAAACTGATTTAATTGCCATGTTTTATTTTTTAAAATAAGGACTTCCATATCTTTGCATCTCGTATATTTGAAGATAGATGTCTAGTCGTCTTTTGTTTTCTAAGAGAATTTTGTAGACATTGCTTCACTGTGTCCTGGGGTTTAGTATTTGTTGCTGTGAGGCCATTCCCCTGCCCCCCACCCCGTCCGTGACTCTCCCCCGCCATTTTTCTGGCTTGTCCACAGTAGTTCTTATTATGCTTGAAAACGAACACCTTCACTAGCATATGTTGCATTTATCAATTTCTCCCTTTCAGTGTGAAGATTCAAGTCTTCCTTTATTCAGTAAACTTTTCTTTTCCAATTTTGCTTTTGAGTTTTGTTCCTGACGGCTTTCTGAGGGTTTGACCACTTGCCTAGGAGCACCTGTGGAGGACAAGAAAGCTCTTCATTTCCACAGCATTACAGTGTCAAGAATGATTCCAAATACCTGTGGTCTATCAGTCTATTTACCTTTAACTTTCAGCAATTTGACATGCCATCGAGAGGGCCCAAATTCTGATTTCTTGAATGTATTAATATTTTGCTTCTGCTAAGAGTGGATTCCACATGAGAGTCTAGAGTAAATAGTTGCTTAACTAGTCTAGTTTTTCCTTTTGAGATGAGACCTATAAATAAACAATATTAAGTCAGGATTTGGTTTGGGAGTATCCAAATATCTTTTCTGGACTTAGACCCTTCTCAAACAGGAACACAATGATGAGGTTGCTGGATTGAGAGCAGTAGATGAGTGGATAGAAATATGGAAAGAAATAATATCTAATAATTATCAAAGCAGCTCACTGGACTGGGATTGCTTCTGGTTATCAGTAGAGGTCGTGCTGCATTTGCTATCTTCAGATTTGAAGGTGATTCCAGTACAAGGACTGAAGATGCCTTGACTGATTTAGCTGAGGTGATAATTGATCTGAGGCAAGAAGAGTAAGCCAGGTGACTGGATCAAGGGCTAGCTTACCGTAAGTAAGAGCTCTTTGGTGCCTGCCATGTTGTAGTGCTAGTACTCCTAGGGTATGTCCCAATTTTTTGTGAACATACCAAAAGAAAAGTTGCTGATAATCTGGGAGACTCATCAAGGTGGGGAACCCGCAGCCTGAAGGCCACACGTGGCCTTCCAGATCCCCAAGTGTGGCCCCTTGATTGATTCCAAACTTCAGAGAACCAATCCCTTTATTAAAGGATTCGTTCTGTAAAATTTGGGTTCAGTCAAAAGGCCGCACTGAAGTATCCAGAAGGCCCCAGGCTGCGGTTCCCCACCCACGACTCCCGTGTGCAGGTCATGCATACGTCTACAGGACTCACATGGATATATTTTGTTACTAATAGTTCCTTTCTCATTTTAGAGGAATAATATTAGCTACCAGTATTTCCTTTTTAATCTCAATGTGTTTTGTATTTAGGTGTTCAAATTACCATGCTCATATTGGTAATTTAAGCTAAGAGACCATCTTTCTGAGTACTAATTTATAAATTCTTTTAATGATATTGGGAATCTATGAATAAAGCAAATGCATATATCTAGTCATGTTTAGAGACCTTGCCAGTAATTTTCCATTACTTGCCATTTTTTCCCGGTAATTGATTATGAATAGTCTACGGGATCATTTTTTTTTTTTTTTAATCTGGTTCCCTCTTCATTCTATCTGGAAGAATTTCTCCAAACTTCGTGAGATATGAATGGTACCACCTCCAATCTCAAGTGTCTTTGTATGCTTGTCTCTTGTTTTGTTAAATTTCTTTGGTCTATTCTGCAGTTCCCAGGATAGAGGGACCCCTGCGTTCATGTCACCATTTTAATGAAAATCCTACCTTTTAACGTGCAGTTAACTCGGTTCTTGAAAGGTTGTGTGCAGTTCCTAGAAATACAGAAATTGCTTGGTGCTTTCTCCATAGTTGGCAATCACTTAGCATTAATAATTTAATAGTAATTGTGTTTTCACGTAGGTAGATGTAGCATTTTAAGGAAATCTCAAGATTATAAGATCAGTGAGTCTAAGAGTCTAGGGAAAATATTTTTAATAGTATTTTAAAAGAGAAAGAGGAGGTTTTGTACGTTGGCTTTCTAGAATTTTAGTTATTGGTTAAGCATGACCTTATTAAAATAACCACAAGATGGCACCAGTTTTCTATTTTAAAAGCTGTGGTCACTTGGCCTGAGGACTCTGTCTTTCATCTTTGCATGCTCCAAGTCCTAGTTATAGCTGCCTCTTGAGTTTATCATTCATGAGCTGTAAAGCAAGTAGCAGCTGTATCACATGTAGAGTCTGTAGATGGAGTAACTGATTTGGGAATTCCATTTGTTGAACCATATCCACATTAAGAAGAGAATGACTCAGCTGCTCTCCTGAACATTTAAGGTGAAATGTCAGAGTGCTGGTGTTCACAAGTGCTATACGACGGAGCAGGTGCAAACCCAGGCCTCGCACTGCCTGTCTTCACAGCGTTTCTTCAGCACAACATCAGCAGATTCCACCCCATGCCCCAAAACACAACCACTGGATTTCTGCAATAGCCCACAAATCAGTCACTACAAAGTACTAAGTTCTATAGAAAAACATCTGCGTGTTTCAGGATCTGGTTTTATCTAGTCTCCTGATTCTACACAATCTATTCTAGACTATTTTATTTTAGTAATCAAGATATTCAGATTACAATGTTTGTGGGGTTTAGGATGTCAATCAAAAAACACTGTCATTGATGACTCTCCTGTCAGTTTTTCTGATTGATTCTGTACAACGAACTTGGCTTTCTTAAAATTTCTAGGAATTACAAAACCAGGCCAAATGTTCTATGAGCTCCTCTGCTATCTTTGAGTTGTGAAATCCTTTCTTATTGGTTTCAGAGCTCTAGACTCTGCTCCAGGTACAGCTGTAACTTGGCCTAGAAGTTCCATGGCTTTGGATTAAGCATGTCTCTTAATCTTTTCAGTTTAGCCAACCCTTCTGACCTCTATTCTGGGAATCATGTCCATTTTCCAAGATGAGATCCTTTGTATGAGAAGAGTAAGGGGATTGGGGAATTCAAGAATATAGTTTGGAACTTAAAGACATATCTATTCTACTTCTTACACACATCTAGTCTAGGTAAGGTTATGCAAACAAAGCATTATTTGGTGCTTGGTCATCAACCCTTTCTTTATCTCCTAGCATATGCAGATTCCGTTCACCTTCTGTTCCCCAATCCTTCTCCAGCAGCCTTTGTGTTCCATAATTTTCTCTCCCCTCTTTTCTCCTTTTCTAAGTCCCGTTCCCTCAGGTTAGTGAAACCAAATTTGCTATAAATAAAGCAAAGTTGCAAAGTAATAACTCTAAGATGTCTCTCTTTTCCTTGTACTTTAGTTATATGATTATCTATTTTTTACACTTGACCGTGAGCTACTCAGAGGCAAGGACTGTCCTACTCACCCCTGTGATTGGTAGTCAGAGGCCACTCTAACATTAGCCAAGACAGGGAGAAAGGAGAGGCCCAGTGGCAAAGATAAGACCCTTTCAACCTTGTCATTATCTGCCTAGTCTCACTACCCAGGTGGCATTGCTTGCTTTCCCATAGCTCCTGAAATTATGTTATTACAACCTGGCAGGTGTAGTGGCTGAAAAGGATTCTGTAGCCAAATAGATGCTGTATGGGCTGTCAAGATATTTCTGTAACAGAGGGAATGGCCTGAAAAAAAGAAAGGCAAAAATATTTTCTGTCTCTTTAAAACTTCCCCAGCTCTGTTGGGAACTGCATCCTGGCCTGCATCCCTGCTTCAGGCAGGTGGTGGTGGTGGTGGTGGGGGGGCCCCCGAGAGGTGGGCAGGGGAATGTCTTTTGTTCTTTGTGTTAGGGGAGATAGCTCAGCCATCCAAGCCCCTGCGCTGGCCTCCCAGGTGGGCAGAGGTCACAGCTTTTGCCCAGCAGAGATGGGATGGTTAGAATCATTAACCACAATAGCCTAGAACTGAGAGTCCTCCCTTTAAAAGCTCTGTATTTTTGCTTATGGACAGGAAAATTTGGATTTTTGAGATAAGAGTCTGCCATTTTTCCTCCTTTGCTGGCAGAATAATAAACTTCTTTATTTATTTATTTATTTATTTTTTAGAATAATAAACTTCTCTTTCCTTCTCCTCAACTTCTAATTCTTCTGATGCGGCCTTGTGGACAAGTGCTGTGCTTTCTGGCAACACTTGTGTTTTAAGTGAGATACGGGGTACCTCTTTGCCTCTTCTCATCTGCCTTCAGCTTTCCCTCCTTTCCTTTCTTCCTTGTGGGGAGTTAACACTGTAGAGCTGTTCTTCTTGACTTTTATGATACTCTGCCAGAGAACATTATGAAGTCACTCAGTTTTCTTCTCCTGGATTGAAGATCAAAAGATTTAACAAACTGTATCAGACATTGAGGAAAGGCTCAAAAATTGAAACACGAATAATTAAGAAGAAAACTGAAGGACTAAAATCGACTATAGCAGGAACAACCATGAGTATGGGGGAGAAACATATTGCTAAAATGGATACAAATATTATGGTGGGGTGGTAGACTCATCAATGGCCTCCCTTGAATCATGGCTCCCAGCATTTATGACCTGTTGTGACGCTGGGCTTGGCCCTGTGACCTACTTGGTCTAGTGGAACATTAGCGAGTGTGACACAAACATTTAGAGCTGGCTTGCTGGGAAGCAAGAAAGTGAAGGTTCTTCGTGACTTGGAGTCAGGTTCGCGATGTTGATAGTGAAACTCTTAGAAGCAGTTACTTTGTCCTGCACGTCCATTAAATTGCTTTTCATACAATAAAGTGAACTTCTCATTTCCTGTAGTATAGTGATGCCAATAAATTTGGCTCAGGAAACAGCAGAAGACAAACTGAAGAAAAGAAAAATAGAGATTTCTTTAAATAGAAGTGTTAGAATTCTGGAGATCACACTCAATGGAAAGGGAAAAATGACATCTTGCAGGCCACACTCAACATAAAAAGGAAAAGAAAATAAACTAGACCTGACTGCTCTTTAAGATTGGACTATGAAAAGGGGAAAATAATTTAACAGTTAATCAGATCAGAGAGAATGACTAGATCTAAAGAAATCTCAGAGAGGAAACTGGGGTGATCCTCCCCGAGGGAGCCCAAATTCAGGAAGTATCTGCGTTGTCCCTGGACAATGAAGACGAAGAGGTTTGTGATGTGCTCCAAGACATTGCGACACCTGGTTAAAAGCAGAGACTTTGAGGCCAAGGCGTCTGGGTTCAAGCCCTAGAAATACCTCTTACTGTCTGTGTGATTTGGGGCAAGTTACTGAACCTCACCCTGCCACACTTTCCCCATCTGTCAAATAGAGAAGACAATACCTAGCTCATGAAGTTCTGATCAAGACTAAATTATTGGCCGGGCACGGTGGCTCACACCTGTAATCCTAGCACTCTAGGAGGCTGAGGCGGGCAGATCGTTTGAGCTCAGGAGTTCGAGACCAGCCTGAGCAAGAATGAGACGCTGTCTCAACTAAAAAAAATAGAAAGAAATTATCTGGACAACTAAAAATATATAGAAAAAATTAGCCGGACATGGTGGCCCACGCCTGTAGTTCCAGCTACTTGAGAGGCTGAGACAGGAGGATCGCTTGAGCCCAGGAGTTGGAGGTTGCTGTGAGCTAGGCTGATGCCACTGCACTCTAGCCCGGGCAACAGAGTAAGACTCTGTCTCAAAAAAAAAAAAAAAAAAAAAAAGATTCAATTATTTAAAACGTGAAGTTATTTAAAACGTGAAATTTGATAAAGGCTGTATGTTTGTTTGCTATTATTATTTGAAATATTTTCACCATTAAGGTTATTTTTTTGTAGTTTACACTTTTATCAAAGTAAGGAAACTTCACTACAAAGTGTTTTTTCCTTTTAATCATGAATGAGTTCAATTTTATCAAATCATCTATGTGAATACATTGGGAAGATCATATGGATTCTCTCCATATGTATATTTGGCAAATGATATTAATATTATTATGTTTTCTAACCTTGAAAAACACTGAAACACTCTTTCTGTAAAAATACAATGTGTATTCAATTTACCAATAGTTTATATAGCATTTGTGCATCCATGGTTATAGGTGAGACTGGCCTATAATTTTCTTTTATTGTCTAATGTGAGTAACGGTATTATACTAGTCTCATTAAAGGGTTGGGTAGCTTCCTCTCTTATTCTCTGCAAGAGTTCTTATAAGATAAGTATAATCTGTTACTTGAAAAACTGCTAAATCTCTTCTGTTAAATTTTCTGGGTCCAGCGTTTTTAAGGGGTGGAAATTTTAAACAACCAATTCAATGTCTTTGATAGTATAGGGTGAATCAAGTTTTTTATTTCTTCTTTAGCCAACTTTGGTAATTTATATTTTTCTAAAAATATGTTTATGTCATTTGTTTTAAATTAATTGTCATATTTGCATTTTTTTTAAGATTAGAAAAATCTGTTTTTTCCGTGTACTTTATGACCCTTTTTCTATTCTTAGTAATTTGTGTCTATTCTCTTTTTTCCATAATAAAGCTTTTAAAGGTTTTTCTACTTACTATTTTAAGAGAAACAGGTTTTGATTTTATAGTTTTACTCTATTTTAAAATTCTTTGATCTTTCTGTTTCTTTAATTTCTTCCTTGCCTTTATTTTCTTCCTCCAATTTTTCTTTGTTTTTTTCTAACTTCTTAGCTTGTCTATTTCTTGTTTTATAATAAATGCATTTAAAACTATAAATTTTCACTCAAGTGATTTACTTTATTCTACATGTTATGATGAGTAATATTCTAACGATGTAGTTTCAAAATTTTAATACTTTCCTTAGAAGATTCTTCATTAACCCATGGAAATATTTTAAAGTAGGATGATTTCTAAAACAATTGAATTTTCTTGGTTATATTTTATTTTTATTGATAATTTTCTTATATTGTTGTCAGAAGTTGGTCTATATAAGGCCGATGTTTTGGAGTTTGTTGAGATTTTTTTTTTTTTTTTTTTTTTTTTTGAGACAGAGTCTCACTCTGTTGCCCAGGCTAGAGTGAGTGCCGTGGCGTCAGCCTAGCTCACAGCAACCTCAAACTCCTGAGCTCAAGCGATCCTCCTGCCTCAGCCTCCCGAGTAGCTGGGACTACAGGCATGCGCCACCATGCCTGGCTAATTTTTTCTATATATATTTTTAGCTGTCCATATAATTTCTTTCTATTTTTAGTAGAGATGGGGTCTCGCTCTTGCTCAGGCTGGTCTCGAACTCCTGAGCTCAAACGATCCGCCCACCTCGGCCTCCCAGAGTGCTAGGATTACAGGCGCGAGCCACCGCGCCCGGCCGAGATTTTTTTCTGGTCTAATATATGGTCATTTTTGTACATCTGTATATGTTCTTTAAATAATAGATATTTTTGTGTATAAGATTCATTCTCCACAAATATGCTGCACATTTCTATTATTTTATTTTAGTAGTTTTATCTGATTTTCCTATTAATTTCTGAGGGGGGGGTAAAATTTTCAATCATAATTGTGAATTTGTCAATTTATCCTTGTAATCCTGTTTGTTTCCTTTATATTCCAGACTATTTTGTCTATGATATTAATGGAAACTGCTCCTTTTATCAATATCAAATGTCTCTCTGTTTTTTTTTTTTTGAGACAGGGTCTTGCTCTGTTGCCTGGGCTAGAGTGCAATGGCGTCATCGTAGCTCACTGCAACCTCAAATTCCTAGGCACAAGTGATTCTCCTGCCTCAGCCTGCCTAGGTATCTGGGACTATAGGCATGCACCACCACACCTGGCTAATTTTTCTATTTTTTGTAGAGAGGGGGTTTCTTTCTTGCTCAGGCTGGTCTCAAACTCATGACCTCAAGTGATCCTCCTGCTTTGGCCTCCCAAAATGCTAGGATTACAGGTGTGAGCCATCGTGCCTGGCCCAAATATCTCTCTTTACCTCATTAAATGTTTGATACTTAAAAATACTGCTATATCAGCTTCATTTATTATTTTTTGGTGTATCTTTTTCCGTGCTTTTATTTTTAAGCTTTCAGTATTGGTTTGTTTTAGGTATGTCTCTTATAAACAAAATATAGCAGGATTTTTTCCAAAAAAGCCTAATCTTTTGTTTGTTGTTTTTTTTTTTTTTTTTTTCCTGAGATAGGGTCTTGCCATGTTGCCCAGGCTGATCTCAAACTCCTGGCCTCAAGCTATTCTCCCACCTCCACCTTCTAAATAGGTGGGATTATAGGCATGTGCCACCATGCTCCAAAAACCTAATCTGAATGTTTCTCTCTCAGTAGGTGTTTTTAAGCCTTTTGAACTTTTTATATAATTTATTTTTGGATTTTTTTTTCTCTTATCCTATTTTGTGTTGCTTACCATGCTTTTATTTCCACTTTTTCTATTGTTATTCTTTGCTTCTTTTGTTGGGTTAGTATGGTTTTCTTTATTCCTGTGATTTGCTTTAAAAGTTACTCTTGAATTTTTAACATATACGAGGGCTGTCCAGAAAGTATCCAGCCATTGTTAAGTATCCAGCCATTGTTAATATAATGAGAACATATTCCATGGCTGGATACTTTCCGGACAGGCCTGGTATGACAGCTTCATATTTCTCTAACAAGTTATAAAGTTAATTAGTAACTCCATTCTCTTCCAAAAAGAACAAAAATATTTATAGTATTTTTATTTCTTGCTGAAAACACCCAGCCATCAACTTCCACGTTACTGTTATTTAGAATTTTAATTCCATTTTGATTTTTAAACACATCCATGAAAATTATTGTGGTTATTGTTTTTCACAGTTTCTGCTTAATTTTGTTTAGCAAAAATTTCAGAATCGAATCTGCTCACCGTTGCATTTCCCTCTTTCTTCTTTGAATCAGTTGTATTACTGACGCACATTCTTCAGTAGTTTCTTTGAAAATATCAGTGAGGCATAAACTCTTGGTTTTTTCCTATCTGGTTATGTATATTTAATTATCTTCCTTCTTCAATGATAGTTTATTATGTGTAGAATTTTAGGCTCAGAGTTCTTTAGATACATTGATGCTATTTCCCCACTGTCTTTTGGCATTTATTTTTGCCTCTTTCTGTGGGTGCCCTGCTTCAGCACGTGATAGCCGCTTCTTTACTGGTAGTTTGTCATTTTTTTAAATGAGGGCTTTTAAAGTTTTCCTCTGTGTTCTGAATGCTCTGATGTTTCACGGTGATCTTTCCATTTTTCATTTTTAATTAATGTATTCAGTTGCATACCTGTAGGATGATTCATTATGAGGAGTCTTTTTTTTATTAATTCTGGAAAATTGTCAGCTTTCTTCTTGAAAATAGTTTTTCTTCCTCATTCTTCTTGTTTTTTTCTTCTGGAATTATAAACTGTCCTCAATGTATCTTAATCCCTCTGTTATTTTTTCCATTTATTCATCTCTATACTACATTTCAGAAATTTTAAGAAAATTTCCAAATTTTGTCCAGTCTTCCAATACATAAATTCTCTCTTTGGTAGTGATTAGGTGACTATAAAGATAATATATCATCCTTATTTTACAGTGAGAAAAAAATAAAGCACAGAGAAGTAACTTACCCAAAATTGCAGAGCTAGTGTTAGGTAGATAGCAAGGGATTCCAGGTCTCCTAGGGACAAAAGTGGGTGCCGTTGCTTTGGTGCAATTGCCTCGCCTGGGAAGAAGGCCCCTATCTTGGTCCTGCCCCACCTTAATCTCCCCAGTGACTGCCATACCTGGGGAGGAGGGAATACCCTATGAATCTGCCAACCATAAATAACTTAACACGCCAGCTGCAAAGAATGCAGAAGACTCTCTAGCCCATGGGCCAAGCAGCACAGGTACCATAGAGTCCGGAAATTGAGCTAGAACAACCCGCATGTGTAGTAAGACTCAGGTCATGCAACTCCCAACTGTCCAATTCTATGTGCTTCCATGGTGACGCCTGAGCCACTAAGGAGGTTCCACTCTGGGCACTATAAAACAAGGCACAAACTATAACCAAGTCCATTTTTTTTTTTTGTTTTTTTTTTTTGCACCCTTCCTTTTGCTCTCCCTTTGTTGCAGCAGTGGGGTCCGGCTGTCATCTGTGGCGTGTGTATCACGCTCTGTAAACCTGTATCTTGCTCTTGCCCTATAATCCCATCTTTCTCTCCTCAATAAACCTCATTTTCATACTTGCCTTACTTTGGTGTGTCTGGTCATTCTTTGGCCATGAGCACACTGAGAACCGACATTTCAGACTAAAACCTGACACTAGTAAGTAATAAAAGCCAGCATTCAAATCCATACATCTGTCTCTAGATCCCATTCTTTTAACCACTGTACTTCTCTGCCTCTCTATAGAATTTTAGTTATTCTACTTTTCATTTCTAAGATTTCCAATGAATTTTTTTTCACCTCTGACTATTCTTATTTCAAAATATCCTGTTCTTATTTCATGGTTGCCATGTTATATTTCACAGGATTTAAAATGTGTTTATTTTTAATGTTATTTTCAGATTTTTATATTATTTTTATTTTCAAATCTTTCATGGTATAGAATTTGTTTCCTATTCTTTGCAGTTTTAATTGTCACCTCATCTTGCCTAGGAATCTTTCTCCACGGGGCTCTGTTGGGTGTTTTCAAGGTGTCCTTGCTTTGCACACATGTGCTATGTTCAACAAGTCTTCTAGTAGTAACTCTATGTTCTTGCTCTGCACAGATAATATAAATTTCCCGTGTTTCTGTATCTGGCCAAGGGCATTTGGGATGTTATTTTCAGTACACTGGTGAGTGGGTAGAACAGTTTCACCTATCACTACTGGGAAGCATGGTCTCAGTCCCTGAATTTGCATGGGGAGAGGCTGGGTTTGTCCCCAACACATGTGGAATGTGCTTGGAATCCCTCATGTGAATGCTAAAACTCTAGCTGCCGTTGCCTAGATCGTCTCAACCCACAAAGACTCTGCAAGTTTTGACATCTGATCACCACTGTGGACTGCCTCTTCATCGTGGCCTACAGAGATTTTATATCTGTTATTAGGAAGGCTCCGTAGTTTTAATTTAAAACGATATATCTCATCCTTTATTTTCCTGACTTTGGAGAATATGATGGTGGCTTCAGCATGTGCTCACGTTACTGTTTTTATATAAGTCTTCTCTTTAAATTTAGGTTTAAGCTAGGAGCATTGAAGAAGAAAGTAATTTCATTCTTGGTAAATGGAAGTGGTCATTTTTTAACAAGCCAGTCTGAATCTTGTTCCTTTGCAGATAATTATTTCCTTTCTTAGAAGGCCTTTAATATATTCTTCCTATCCTTTAATATTTCTCAAGAACATATCTATGGTTGTTTTTCATCTGGATCAATTTTCAGTACTCCCTTTCAATCTGAAGGCTGATGTCTTTTGATGTTCTTGGAAATGTTCTCCTATCATTACTTTTATTATTTTTTTTTCAGTACTCTTTCTCACTGTTCTCTCCTGGAACTCCAATTAGATGGATGCAAGACCTTCTGGGACTTTACCGAAAGCCTTAATTTTTATTTTGTCTTTCCCATCCATTCATTCTGTTGCACTGCATTTCAGGCAAGGTAATCAGTTTGATCTTTCAGCTTGTGAACATGCTCTTCATTCGTGTCCTTTTTATCATTCGCTGTGTGTACTGAGTTTTATTTAACAATCCATTTTTTTACATATAGGTTATCAAATTGTCTGCATTGTTATATTTTCTTTATAGTTATGATGTCCTTCTGAGGATATTAATTTTACTTTTATTAAAGTCTCATCTTGTTTGCTCTATTAGCCTTTTTTTGCTAGGGTGTTAGTTATGTTGATTAAATTTAGTGTCTGTCTTTTATGATATTGGTTTTCCTCACGTATGTGGTATTAATAGGTCTTGGTTTGGGTCCTGTATTTGTGTGAGGTCTGTCTCCAGTGATGTGGAGAAGGAATGAGATATGTTACTGGATGGGAAACGCCAAGTTCCTATCCTTAGGGGGCTCTTTGTACTGCTTGGGTGACCCCATTCGCAGCGGGCGTTGCCCTGTCTCTCCAGCTTAAAAGCCACACTCACTTCTTCAACCTGGGGCAAATGTCTCACCTGTTTGCTATGGACAAAATGGGGAAATTGTCTATGGGGCAGGAGGAAGGGGATTAATCCATCTAGCTGCTTTATTGATAACAGACTCTGCCTTAGGGCTCCTCTGTTGTATAATTTTAACTTCTTTTTCAAAATACACACACAACATAAAACTTATCAACGGAACCATTTTTAAGCGTACTCAGTGGCATAGTGTGCAAGTGTCACCACCGTCCATCTTCAGAGCCCTTCCTCTTGCAAAACGGACACTGTGTCCCTTAAACAACAACCCCCCATTCCTCCCTGCCCCCAGCCCCTGGTAACCAACATTATGCTGTCCGACTCTGTGATTTTGACTACTCTAAATACCTCATACAAGTGGTATCACACAGTATTTGTGACTGGCTTATTTCACTTAGCACAATGCCCTTAGGTTCGTCCATACTGTAGCATGTGTCAGAATTTCCTTCCTTTTTAAGACTGAATGGTATTATATTATATGTCTATACCACATTTCGCATGACCATTCATCCACTGATGGACAGTTGGGTTGCTTCCCTGTTTTAGCTGTTGTGAAACATTGTGAACAGTGCTGTTGTGAACAGGGGTGGACCAGACCCCGCTTTCACTTCTTTGGGTTATGTACCCAGAAGTAGAATTGCTGGATCATATGGTGATTCTATTTTAATTTTTTGAAGAACTATGCAGGGCTCCTCTAATATCTTGTAGCCACTGCCTCTGAGCTTAGAACCCAATAGAGCATCAACTTTCACAGTAGTAATACTTTCTGTATTTTAGGGGTTCCTCAAACATTTGTGTTTAGCAATGATATTCTATCTTACTTTCTAGTGCTGTTATAGACCGTAATTGTTTTTCCTGACATTTCTAATGATTAAGGGTAGGAGAGGAGGTGGAAAAGTGTCTGCAATCTTGATTTTATCTTTGCACTGTATTATCAGCAAATATTTGGGAGGGTTTAAGTTAGTTTGCCTATAACTTTGTAAGAAAACAAAGCTTTATCTTACATATTAATAATAATAATTTGGGAATTGGGGTAAGTGATGTGATTAACAATCTAAAAATTTTATAGTACCTTATCCTCTTAGCCAAACCTAACCAGAAGTTCACACATAATGAATGCCATTCAATTTACTGAAAGTTACCAGGGAAAGAATATCTGGTGTTTTGTTATTATGGACAATGTGATAAAAGGAAGATTTAAGGAAATAACTTATAATTTGTGGCATCAGAAGCTGAGAGAAAAGCTAAGAAACAGTGAAGTATGTGTTTATGTTTATGTTTACACACTTATCAGAGTACCTAATTAGGAAAAATACAATTTCTGGAGAGGTAATTAAGAACTGAAAATCAACATCAGAGTGTATAGGAAAATAAAAATCTCAGGACCACTCCCCCAACTCCTTATGCAAAAGGGAAGGTAAAGGCCTCAGGCTCTTGCAAAGGACTGGCCTCACTGGTCATTCATAGGGAATTCTTTGCTGGCTTCCCATGAACAAGGACATACAAATTGTAGCTTTGGGTCTACAGGCCAAGTCTAGCTCATAAGATTAAAGTCTGTTAGATTCCACACTAATAGTAAATTACAAGTTTATCTTCCCAGGTGCAGAACAGAGACAAGAGCAAACATTCTTCAACCTACCCAGGACATCTGCATAATTGATACTTCCTTCACTCCCTTTTTCTGCTTTTGACATTCACCTTATCTTATGTAAACTGTAGATTTTTCTGGGCCTAGCAAGAATGTAACCGTTTTGCCTCACTATTCTTTTTTTTTTTTTTTTTGCCTGCCCCCCTGCTAATTTTCTTTCTATATTCCCTATTCCCCTTAAAAACTGAAACTCCCAAATTCCCCTTGAGAAAAACAGCCACAGATTTGTCTGTGGTTTGTGTTTTTCCCCAGTGCATCCTTAACTTTGGCTTAATAAACCTCCATTGATTGAGATCTTTGCTCCAGTCACTTATTTTGGGTTGTCAGGAGAAAATAGAATGTAAAATTTCAAAGTATTTATCAATAAAGGAAATCTAGTTTGGCAATTGTGAGGATGACAAGTATATTTCTGCTGCAATTTCCATTGATAACAGAACCTGTAATCAAAGATGCATGGCTACTGGGCTTGAATTCTTAAAAGATGGAGAGTTTTGTATTTTCTTAGGTCAGAAGACAGTGAATTAAAATGTCAGTTTGTGAAAAGATGCAAATAATTCTTTAGCTGCTTCTTCAAGAGCTTCAGTAGATTCTTGGCCCAAGATTTAATTGGCTCTAGGTTGATGGTCTGCATATTTTTCCTATCAGCCACTTTTGTTTGTGAATTCCACTTCTCTTTCTCTTTCTCTGTCTCTGTCTCTTTCTCTCTTTCTGTCTCTCTGTGCTTCGTTTCGGTTTAGGATTAAGACTGAAATTTCTACTGTACATGTTCACTGTGATGGTAACTTATTTAATTTCCTAGACCCTTGGCTTTGCTCTACCTTAAGCTGAAAATCTGTGAGATTGGTTTTGTTGGGCTAACAGTGCAATAAGAAAAATAAAAAATCTTTGGTTATTCATAAATGTCATTTTCAATCACCTAAGAATGTTTCTGGACATCTGGAGTATGCGTCCAAAACAAGGTCACAGTGTCTCAAGAGATACATCACAAATATGTACACTTCTGTCGAGTTTTACACTGGTGCACAATAAATAGTAAATGGGTATTTGGAACCAAATCGAGTCCAGTTTGGATAAAACTTTCCTTGTATGGGCAGCCATAGAGTTTCTTTCTTTTTTTTCTTCCAACCATTTTAAAGATTATAGCACACTCACAAAAGCAAGACCAACAATTACTGGATACCACATGAATTTTATTCAGTACGCTAAAGTGTATTGACAGGCCTAGATTCAAACACTTGAGTGGTACACTGATAATACAACAAGAATATACACTCTCTGTTTTGTTTCCTACATCCCGAAATGTGAAATCCTTATATTTGTTAATTTTTAGAACAAGATTAAATTCCTTGACTTTGACACAAAAATCAATGAGGGCTCATGTTGTATGGTTCAAAAGCAGTTACCCTAAAAGCAGTGGGCACTCATTTGCTATGTAAAAGAGAAGAGAAATGACCGGTAAAATGTAAGATTGTTATATTTCTTTGCTGCAGTGTGTTTTATGCTATTAAGGGGAAGATACTTATATGGATAACCTTTCGGTTTCCTCCAATTGATCACATTCTGCAACAATGTATTATCCTCTCTGCAACTCAGGATTGAGAATACAAGTCATTTGTAGTTGAATCTGTGGGTATTTGCTATTGTTCGGCAATAAAATACACATTAAGTGCTTTTCATCAAAGATTTCAAGTGATAGTGCTTACATTTTCAAAATACAATTGAAGTGTTTAAATCCTGTTATAATACTTAACTCAATTGTTGGACTCAAACGTGGAAGCTAAAGAAAGACAATCTCTGAGATTTAGTGCTGTGACTCTTATAGGAAGTTTTCACATAGAAAGGAGCCATTTTCTTTTCCTCCTTTAGGAATGAGTGAAGCAAAGATTTCTCAGAGAATATAGCATATATAGTTATTGACGAAATATTTAACTTCATATCAATTTAATGTTGCTTCTAGTCATGTATGTATTGTAAAGCTTATTGCAAACATTTTTTATTTTTCTCTGACTTTGCTTCTGAATTAATGGCAATACCAACATACCACTTTTCCACGAGAGATATAACAAGCAGATTCCCTTTTGTAGATTAACATTCTTCCTATACAATAAAGCTATGTGGGAAATCACAATTTTACATTTTTAAAGGTTTTAATGCAGTTGTGGTTCATGTCTTGGGATGTGAGTCTCATGAAAGCTATGTGATCACTCTTCAGGCAAAATGTTTGTGTGTGCATACGTTCAACAGAGAGCCATGTGATTGAAACCTTACTTTTTCTTTAAATTTCCACTTTATGGAATTTGCATGTGCAATCATAATTGGAATAAGCCAGGGTTTGTGAACATTAATAGAACTAAAAGAATCTCAAGCCAGAAAGGCTGCTAGTTCCATCCCTGATAATATAGCTTAGGATGGGAACACAGGAGGTTTGTTTGTGTCATTTGTACCAGCACATCTGGCCCTTCACATTTGGCCATTCGGAAGCAGCGTTGTGCGCTGTTAGGGGCACACACAGGCTGTCTAGTGAGGCGCCTGTGTTGACGTCCCAGACCAACAACGCTGTAGGTGTGTGACCGTGGGCAGGTTAAATGGGAATAATTAGAGTACCTGCCTCCGAGGAGCTTGGGATAGTGCTGATACATTGTAAGAAAATAAATTCTAGTTATTGCTTTCTAAACAACAAAATCATTATGTCAATATTTATCATATTTAGAGCAAAATTGTTTTAGTTATGGGAAGGCTTTCTTATCTTTACATTTGTGCCAGACCAGTGTAGTAGATTCATCTGGAAAGGATTTCTGAGGCTTTGCTGCTTTGCCCTGCCTGAGCTCTCTTCCTGCAGCACAGTCCCCGGGAGGATCTGGGGACAGACGGGCCCCAACATGGGGCCATGCTAATGGCGGCTTCCTAGAACATGGGCAACCTGCGATGCTTCCTAAATCTGCAGATTGAAATTGTGAAGCATTCTGCACCCCTTTCTGCAATTTGTAGTCTGAATTTGAGGTCGTTAGACATATTTCTCACGTTTGATTCTTTAAATACCATGTCTACCAAACAAACAAAATACTTTGCAGCAGCACCACTAATGCTAAGAAAAAGAAGAGACTTCAAAACTCTAAATTCAATTTTAAAAATTAGGTATTTAGATATATTCTATTAAGGAAGGCAGTAGTTTCATTCTTTTTCCCCAATGACAGTACCTTTTGCACAAATACATTGAGATAGAGTTTTTTAAACTTTCCAGAGTGAAGCTCTGGAGGTGACAACATTCAGGCACTACTTTTGATAACAGGCAATTTAAACAACCAACGTACGGTAGCATTTACAGAAATGTGTAAGTAAGTGATCAAAATTCATTCGTTAGACATTTATATTTCTGTCATGTACTTGCATAGGTGTGGCCTTCATCTGTGGGGCCAATGGTTCTGTTGGTGACATCCCATATAGCAGATGGAAAACATTAACTACTATTTTCTATACTTGTCAAAAATGTTTTGTAATCATTACCCTAATTGCATATATATTATGGACACACACACACACACACACGTATTGTACTGAGTCACAGTAAGGAAAATATTCATTATGAAGTGAACTATTGGTAGACTTTGAAATGAAAATAAATAATGAACTGGATCTTGAGCTGAGTAGCAATTTTAAATTAAAGGCCACACAGAAATAAGTGACAGGGATTTGATTTTGCTTTCTTAGAGCTTTACATGACAGTTTTATATATTTTTAGCATCTGAAAAGCGCAGGCTGTATTTTATACCTTGCAGGTCACTTCTGAGGGCTGGTGACAACTTACCGTCAGCACAGACTTGGTCACTAACCAGCAAAGAACAGTCAAGTGTTCAGTCTGATCATGTCCTTGGAGCTCAGTCAGCTGTGCGACTTCCGTTCTTGACAGTTACGTTCAATATGAAAATAATCTTTCTCATGGTTTCAGGACTTTAAAAAATTTCTGAATTGCTGTTGGCATCTTTTCACATCAGAGCTAAAGAATTTGAGAGAGAGCAGGGAGCTGGGCAGTTATGTGGTTCACGTCCTTTATTTTATACAAAACTGATGAAGTTACAGAAAACAGGAGTTTCAGTGGTTTATTCCTGTTGATTGGGATCCATTATTCCTATTTACTTCTCTATTTTTTCCCCCTTTTTATTTTTAGCAAAGAAAATTCTGGAACTCTGGCAGCTTTTTTTTTTTTTTTTATGGTCTATTTTTGTACCATGGCTAATAGAGTATACTGCTTGGTTTGCTAGATGTGTTTTCTTTTGGCTGCTTATAGAAATACTTGTCCTCAGTCTATAAGTCATTGAACTTTCAGTGACCATCGGAGAAACAGTCCTCACTGTCCTTAGGGCCGTCTTCTTGTAACATTTACAATACCACCTGCTGATGAATCTCCTTAAAGAACTTAGACACTCTCCAGTTAAAGTGAAAGAAAATCTGTCCTTAAAATTCTTTAAAAAGTAATTTATTGAACGTATGCTGTGGACACTTATAAAAGCAATTTAGCTTCTAGAAGGTCTGAGGAACTGGGCCTCAGGAACTCCTGAAACCAAGCTTGAACGCGCTCGGGACTCTCACGGTTTGTCTGTTTTTTCTGTCTGCCTTAGCTTCCTTCTCTTTGAAAGCAAATGAATTTTTCTCCCAAAGTCCACTAGCAGACTTGAGTTCAAATTATCATAGTTTCCTGATTGCAGTTCTAAAATGGCTTGGCATGGGCCGCACGCCTGCTGTAGGCTGGTCCGCTGAAGCGAGGAAATGAATTTCTGCAGTAACAGGGTCTTGGCTCGGGTGGGCGCTCTAGGTCCAGTCAGCTGTATCTAGGAAGTGGAGTCACAGTAACTTCCATCATAACCAAGTGTGAGATTGGGCAAATTACTTCATTTTTCTGTGCCTCTCTCCATTTCTTCATCTGTGAATGGGATTCAATTGTTGCCCCCTTTATAGAGGTGTTTGAGGATTACATGAGATACCGGGAACCTGGAAACCGTATAATATAAAGATTTGTTACCAAGGGACAAGTTAAAGAAGTTGGTGGGCCGGGCGTGGTGGCTCACGCCTGTAATCCTAGCACTCTGGGAGGCCGAGGCGGGAGGATCGTTTGAGCTCAGGAGTTCGAGACCAGCCTGAGCAAGAGTGAGACCCCCGTCTGTACTAAAAATAGAAAGAAATTATCTGGACAACTAAAAATATATAGAAAATATTAGCCAGGCATGGTGGCTCATGCCTGTAGTCCCAGCTACTGGGGAGGCTGAGGCAGGAGGATCGCTTGAGCCCAGGAGTTTGAGGTTGCTGTGAGCTAGCCTGACGCCAGGGCACTCACTCTAGCCTAGGCAACAAAATGAGACTCTGTCTCCAAAAAAAAAATTAAAAAAAAAAAAAAAAAAGAAGAAGTTGGTGGACTCAAGCAATTGACTACAAAGCAACCATTAAAACACACATTCCCAGCAGAAGGCAGGCTTCCTCCTACAGCACATGGGGCTATTTTTCTGGGTCCCTCCAGTTTGCAAAGGTGAGGCCAGAGCTCAAACGGAAGCATAAAGGCTGAGACAAACACAGTCCGTGCTTACCTGTGTCGTAATGGGAAAGGGTTCTTCTTGAGTGGAAAGTTGGTTCCTGAGTTTTGGCTTTCTCCTGTGGAAGAAAAAATGAGCACAAACCCCAGGGAGATGGAGACCTGGAAAAGAGAGGACACAGAAAAGCAGCTTTGATACGAATAGTCAGTGGCGTGGCAGGGTCCAGACACCAAACAACCAGCCTGGCACAACATGGTGATGGTGTGATTTGTTGGCAAACTCCAGGCCGTAGGCCAAATCCAGCCCACCCCCTGATTTTGGATAGCCCCGGAGTTAAGAATGGTTTTTCACATTAAAATGATTAAGAAATAAATTTTAGAAAAAGAATAATATCTCATGACTTGTGAAAATCATGTGAAATTGAAATCTCAGTGTCCATAAATAAAGTTTTATTGGAACATGCCAGACTCAGTCAATTACGTATTGTCTGTGGCTGCTTCACCCCATGCAGAGTTGAGTAATTTGACAGAGACCATCTGGCTCTCAGAGCCTAAAATATTTACTGCATGACCCTGTACTGGAAAAGTTTGCTGACCCCAGCCTTATGCTGCAACGCAGGGATTTTTGGAAGAGTAAAACTGAAATTGAACATTTGCTAAGCACTCACTTTTGCCCAGCTTGGCTCTAAGCTCTTTACATGAATTTAATATAATTCTGTGAACAACGCTACAAGGTAGGCACTATTATTGTCCTTGTTTCACAAATGAGAAAACTGAGACACCCAAGTAATTTGATCAAGGTCAGACCATTAGTGAGTAGACAGGCTGGTATATGAACCTAGGCTGTCTACTTCCAGAGCAATAATGTGTAATATCTAGTTTCAGTTTCTTGCCTGTTATGTGATGTAATTCCTGCCAGTTATCCCTGAAAATGTCAGTATTGCCGCGTAAAGCATTGCTTCGTGTTCGGGGTCTTATCGTGGAGAAAGGGATGGGCACAGCCGGCCCTCAGGGCGAATGGTCAGTGACGGAGGATATTAGCCCGGAGGAATGGTACTAATTTAATTCAGGGTTTCACATTTGATGGCTTCATATAATGGACGAAATCATTGTGTATGTGTGATGCATAGAAAATGTCTAGACGGTTTCACCCCAAACCGCAAATAGTGTTTGCACTTGAGTCAAATAGATAGTGTAGAATTGGAAGATGTCTATGTTTTAATTCTGTGTTGTTTGAACTTTTAAGTGAGGCTGTCGTCTTTGTAGTGCTATTTAAAAAAAAAAAAAAAACCGTATCATATAGTGGAAAGAACTCTCTGGCCTGGTTTTCCCTTCTGTGAAGTAACATTAGCTTAACTCTCTCTGTCCTTTGAGTGTCTTAGGGATTGAGAAGAGGTAGATTGTTTACTAATCCTTTCCCCAGGCTGGTGCCCAGAGGGAAAGGAGATTTTCCAGCCACCAAAAAGTGCCCTGCTCCTCTACTTGGGATGAACCCAACTCAGTCAGGAGTGAAAGGCACCTTTTCTTCTTTTCAGGGTCACCCCAGGGCCGTGGGTTTCCCTTTGACAGGAAGATGTTCTCCCCCTTTAGGGATGAAACCGTTTGCAAAACGCGTAATCATCTGTTCTACTTTCTGCTCTTGGAGATGCAAGAGGAAGTTCCTTCTTTGTTTAAGAGATTAAGGAAGCCAGTGTTTCCCCTTTGAGATGGCAAGAGACGTCCTATCCTTGGGTCCTCGTGCTCACGGAAGGATCATGTCCATTCTCCTGCCTTCCCGCAACAGGACCCGGAGAAAGAACAGTCCCAGGCTGGAAAGGATGGCAGAGCCGTCCCATAATCAACCATCGCTCGCACCTAAGAGCAGCTCCCAGCCCTCAGCTTTGGAGGGGGTGGTGGGGGGTTGGTCTTCCAGGGCTCTGCTGGGCAGCTTGATATCTTGGGGGACTGTTGCAAGTGAGGTAACAGGGCAGTGAGTGTTGCTTCCATTTTGGGGACAGCATTAAAAGTGAAGTACCCGAACAAGCTGGACATTTGAGTTCCACTTCTCTCGCAATATTGAAGATAGACTCCTAACTTAGTAAAAGAAACCTATATCTAGGGGAAAAATGCCCACACAACCCGCAGTGTAATAGCATACACTATATATGTATATATATTTAGTAATCACAGTTTTTAAAAGTAAATTATTATAAACTTGCGAATTTTTCTTTCTTGGAAAGGACTGTTTTATTTTCTGAGATCATGTTCTTTCTCTTTCGGGGGGAAGAACACCCTTTCTCTTATGAAGTTAACGAAGAACCCCTACATTTTGCAAGGAACTGTTCTAGGTCCTAAGGAGTTAGCAAGGAACAAAGCACAGAAAATCTCTAAACGCCTAGAGCAAATTCTAGAAGATAAACAAATACCTACCTCCATGCCAACAGGAATCAGTGCAATGAGGAGAAATGAAGCAGGATCGGTGGGGCTCAGCCTTGGATCAACGCTGTAAACACCTGGGGCTTTGAAAACGGCTGAGCCCTCGGTACCACCTGGAGGGTTCTGTTTCAGTGGGTCTGGAGGACAGCGGGGGGTGGGGAGGGCATCTGGATTCTTAAGCACCTCGGGCAGGTGACTGTACAGCCAGGGTTGAGACCACTAGGCGAGAGAGTGACAAAAGCTGCTATTTAGGTGGGTACTGAGAGAATGCTTCCCTGACCAGGTAATGTGAGAGGCCTGAATGAAGAGAGAGAGCGCGAGAGTGGAGAGAGTATCTAAAGTGCATTCCAGAAAGACGCACAGGCAAGTCCCAGGGCAGTGGAGGCTTGGCCTGCCCTGGGAACAGGAGGGAGGTGGGTTTGGGAGGCGCAGAGGGGTGAGGGGAAGAGCTAAAGGCACTGGAGAGGTAGACAGGAGCCATCTAGAGCCTGGGAAGGCACGGAAGGAACTGAGTTTATTCTAACGTAATGAGAAGCCATAAGAGGATTTTGAGCAGGGGGTGTGACACAAACTAATCTGTATGTTAAAGGATTCTCCGGCAGACGTGTGGCATCTAGAACAATACCAGGTGCAAGAGCAGAAGTAGGGCCCACGTAGGAACCTGCCGCTGTAACCCAAGGCTAGAAAGGATGGTGGTGTAGACTACGGTGTCTGATGGTGGAAGTGGTTGGATTGGAAATAACCCGAGAAGGTAGAGCCAAAGGCATTTGCTCTTAAATTGTATGTTGGATTTGGGAGAAATACAGAAAGGAGTCAGGAATGACTCCCGAGGCTTTGGCTTGAGCAGACATTTTCAGGCAAATGGTACTCCCATTTAGTAAGTTGAATGACATCAGGGAGATGGGTTTGGTCGGCAGGAAGGGATCAAGGATTTTATTTGGGGCGTGTTAATGTCTGAGGTGACGTGATGTTGGGATAATAAATGGCAGTTTAAAAAAATTATCCTTAATTGACAAATAGTTGGTGATGTTGGTTCCTTAATTTTAAAAGTTTTCATATCCCATAAATATTTTAAGGCAACAACTTTGTGCTGTAGAGCATAATTAGGAAACGTATTAGTGTTTATAAATATCTCCTGGTAAAACATGTCTAAAATAAATTGGAGCATTTCCAGTTTTAAGAAATTAATGACCTTTCTCCAACTAGACTGTTGAAATCGAGTCTTAATGGAATTAAAATATTAGTCTAATATTAGATTTGGGGGATTTACATAGAAATAAATTCACAACAGTGGCTGAACGAAATCCTTTCAGTTTCCTGCATCGTCTGTGTGTAAAATTAGTATACCTGTGATATTATGAGATGTCTATGTGCATTGCAACATCTCGGAAGATTAAAATCAAGAATTTATATAAACTAGAATAAACCCTTTTCTTTCCGCACCATGGGTGATACCGGAATATAATGTGTTACTAGTACTCAGAGATGTAGTTAATATTTAGTAGAGTCATATTGAATGTCTGAGTTTTTTCCTATTATATTTGGCCAGTGGAACAATAAAATAATTCCCTATGATGTCAGCAGCCACGTCGTGAATTTGAATGTCTGTGAGCGGAGTTCCCTTGTGGCCCAGAATGTCTGCACCGGCTTCGGAGCCCAGAATGTGTATTACCTCATCTTTCAAATGGGAGCGGGAGGAAGACTCTTTCCACATTTCTCTGGCAATAGAAGCAGAAACCTAATTACATATTTCTTACACAAAAAAGAGAATATGAAAGAAAAACACTAAAATTAAAATTTCCAAGAATCTGAATATCTCTCAAGGAATCTCACTTCCTAATATCCAAGGATTTTGTTTACTGTCACTAGGTGTACAAGTGTCTATCTTGAAAATGTACGTAGCAAAATTTATTCAAAAGCAATAAAACTGCCCTTTGGGGACAGAAGCCACATTTTGTATTAATAATTTCATTTATTGCTAATTTATTGGAAACTAAATTGTAGGTAGGTGCCATGTCGACACCAGTGAGACTGAAAGCGTGTTCAGGCTGTGCCCATTTGAGTCACCTTTCTGGGTAACTTCAAGTGTCCCTTCATAAATACAAACACTGTGTAAGTAGCCATGCATTAGTTAGCCTACAGTGTTTTTTAGGTCCACAGTGTTTCTTTTGACTGATTTTTTTTGTGTGTGTGGCTCTATCACATGTATTCCCAAAGCAGAGCTTAGTGTATTTGTTGAGGAACTTTAGAAAAACACACAAAAGTTGCTCCGAGAGAGCTTTCTCCTGGTCCAATACAGTTGCTTTCCATGGCGATGGGTGTGAAAAAGGACGTTGGGAACAGCAGTTCCCTGGGATTCCTGTTCTCCTTCTGTCTTAGCTATCAGCTCACTGCTTCATTTGTGTGATCTTTTCACAATCATGAAAGAAGTTTAAAAACGTGATATTTCTGACTCAAGCTGACAATGAAATCCTGTTGGCACAGATGAAAATTAGTCTTAGTGGAGTTACATGAATCGCACATGGACACACACACAGACATCTGCTAATAATGGCTAACACATGTTTAGCATTTACTTGGTTCTCTCTCTCTATATATTATTTAATCCTAAAAACGGCTCTATGATGTAGGCATTACTATTAGCCCCATTTTACAGATGAGAAAATGGGCCTTAGAGATTAGGTAACTTGTCCCAATCTATCCAGCTACTAAGTGGAGCAGCTGGAAATGTTATCATGGTTCCCCAAACAGTCAAATCTATAAAACCTCCCAAGAGCAGCCAACAGGGTCTCCCAGGCCTCTGGGTTCATGATTAAACCCAGATAAGGTTTACAACACCTCCTCTTCAGCATCTTCGCAGGAGACCCACCACACTGCTAGGCCCTTGGGTAGAGAGTCATTAATCCCTGCCCTTAATTAACAATACTCTAGAGGCCTGAGAGTTAAAGATATTTAAATCTAGAAAGACTCTGCCAACTAACACCGTTTACTCATCTTGCAAA
This sequence comes from Eulemur rufifrons, assembly GCF_041146395.1. Classification (NCBI taxonomy): domain Eukaryota; kingdom Metazoa; phylum Chordata; class Mammalia; order Primates; family Lemuridae; genus Eulemur; species Eulemur rufifrons. Next base: position 18,734,511 of record NC_091007.1, read on the forward strand.
ATCTGGTCGATGGGAAAAAGGAAAGAACAATAACTGTCTAATAAAACTACTCTTCCTTTTCCCAAAAGTTAATTTGAAAAAGGATTGAACTTTTAGTATATAAAAACCTAGATTTGAAAGAGATCTCTAGAAGCAAACAACCAAATCAATTCTGGGTTCTTTTTGTTTTAAGTAAATTCTTGAACATGAGTCTTGGTTTTAACATTTTACATATTGTGAAGTTTCATAATAGCAAAAAACGGCTGGCGTCCAGGTCTTAAGCTTCTCCGGTAGGAAAAGAAGCCTTGAAAGCATTTCTAGCTAAAAAGCCTCATTAAGCTCTGGCAGCAGTTTGCAATCCTGAACAACCTTGTTCTTTCTCAAACTTTTCCACTCAAAAGTCATTTCTACTTACTCCTTGCCACACGGTCGGGCTACTCTCAGCCCCGCCGCCTCCCAGAATTCGTCTCCAGTCAAATTTGCCTTGTCACCTCTCCTGATTAATCTCGCTTCTCTGCACCTGAGCACAGGACAGATCCAGAGCTTGGTAATGCACTTAGGCAGTATTTTCCCTTTGGACTGCCAGCCCTAGGCAGGCCCAGGTGGGTGGTGATTCAAGTTGAAACTCACTTTGGCCCTGTCCAAGCTTTTTGGTTTTGATCTGTAGGAAAACTCTTTGTAATGCGTGCCAGGGAAATGCAATTTAAAAAAACAGTAATAATATGTGGGGAATTGTTATATAAGACTGCTTTGTGGTCCCTTGACTGGGGTGTTTCAAATGCTGTATTACAAGGGGAAAAATGTAAAGTGGAGGAACATTACAACCAAGATTTTGGTTTAAAACATACCCTTATTAAGAAGGTTGTGATTTAAGTGCTCCTTTCAAAGGAATTTGAGGCCATCCTTTGGCTTCTCAAGCAGTAAATCCACTTGCTACTTCTGCCGCTGCTGCTGCTCTTTTCTCCCAAGTCAGGAAAGTTCTGGAAAGTGATAAATCGCAAAACCAAGAAGAATCTTCTCATTGTTGTCTTCATCTGGCATGAGACTATATGACTATATAATATCCTTAAAAAATTATCTACAAAAGGAGATCTTTTAAATTCCAAGACTGATTTATATTTTAGGTAAATTTTTCCGTGGGACAATATAGGCCCAAATTGACATCAAGATCACTTTTTTTCTCTTCTCAACTCAATACGACCAATTCTTTTCTTTTTTCTTTTCTTTTCTTTTTTTTTTTTTTTTTTTTGAGACAGGGTGTTGCTCTATCTATCTCTTGGGCTAGAGTGCAGTGACATCATCATAGCTCACTGCAGCCTCAAACTCCTGGGCTCAAGCGATCCTCCTGCCTCAGCCTCCTGAATAGCTGGGACTACAGGCATGCGCCACCACGCTTGGCTAATTTTTCTGTCTTTTGTAGAGACAGGGTCTTGCTCTTGCTCAGGCTTCATATGACCAATTTTTATTTATGGAATGAGGTGGATAGTTGTAAAAAATTATTACACTAATTGTCGCAAAAAATTTTTTAAATGTGAGTTATTAAAATGACAGTTTCCGTTAATTCCCCATTTATTAATATAATGCAGACATATCATTTAATGCTCTTTTTATTTCTCTGGTTGATTATTTTTTATTATTGATATTTTATTATTGATATTTTAAAGCATATCTAGTGCTCACAGGTCCTGAGAAAGTGAATAACAACAATCTGCTTGAATTAAACCAAAATCTATTGTAATGAGTATATAAAAATTAAAATTTACCATGAATACGTAAAAATAGTACTTTAGAATCTAACTGGTGGGTATATGAATATTCCCTATAAAATTCTTTTGACTTTCCTGTCTATATAAAAAATTAAATAATAAAATGTTGGAACAAAAACCTCAAACTAGACTTGCCTGATAGGATCTCTCCAACTTTCCCATTAAATTACCCAAAAAGACACACCAAGGGACAAAAACTGGAAAGAATACTGGAAACTAAGGGGGAAAAAGACTGTAAAATTGAACACAATTTCCACTATCCTGTCACTGGAATGGGCTAAGGGACGTGTTCTGGGACCATATGTGCTTTGAATTCTAAACTACAGCAGCAGGAATAACAGCAATAAAGACAGAAAGAGGCCTTGAGTCACCTCAGCTGCCTGCTCAGAACAAGGAGCTCTCTTGGCCTAGTGCCTCCTCTCCGCCTCTAACCCCTCCATAACTGCTTTTTGTTTTTCCTACATTTATTCAGACTCCAAAACTCCTGCCTCACTGTAGCAGGTAGTGATGTGTTTCAATATAAGATGATTTGTGCAAAAGAACTAAAGTCAGGAGGAAGAGCCCTGAGAGCAGTGTCTACAGGCTCATACAAATGTGAAAAGGGAGCTTATCAACCCCTCCCCGCCCCTCACCTTTATAAAGAATATAAAGATGATCTTCTAGTGTTTTCTGGCCTTCATTGTTTCTGGGAGAATTCAGCCATAATTCTTATGATTATTTCCCTAAATGCAATGTGTTTTTCCCTCCTCTAGATGCTTTTAAGATCTGCTCTTTATCTTTGGTTTTTAGCAGTTTGATATGTCCAGGAGCAGTTTTCTTTGTATTTATTCTGCTTGGAGTCCACTGGGATTCTTGACTCTTTGGGTTGACATCATTAGCCAATTTAAGAAATTTCTCAACGATTATTTCTTCCAATTTTTCCCATGCGCCACTCTTTTTTCCTTCTGGAACTCTAATTACATGTCTAATAATAATAATTAGGCCATTATTGTTATTGTCCCATAGAATTCAAATTTTCTCTTTTTTTTTTAACCTTCTCTCCCCCCAACCCCTGTTTAGTTTAATTTGGGTGATTTGGAGAAAACATGAGCTAAGTATAGGAGAAGACATTTTTGATTATATAGCTGACAGAAGGGTAGTATTCAGAACATTGATATAACATCTGCAATGAGAAAAAGAGAATGCTAAAAATGGGCAAAAGACTCGGAACAGGCATTTCCCAAAAGGGGAAATCCGAATGGTCAATAGACATGAAAGGTGCCCAGTCTCATTAGTGATCAGAAAAATGCAAATGAAAATTACACACTGAGATATTACCACAATGTCATCATGGTGACTTTTAGATTTCACTGTTTTTTTTTTTTTAGCTTGATGTATCTTTTAAATGTCTACACATTTGGTACATGGAGCTCCACTTGTTGAAAATGTTAGCTGGGATTGACCATCAAGGACTTTTTGGTAAATAATTTTGAACTTACAGAAAAGTTGCAAGAATGGTACCTTTCTTTGAACCATTTGATTGCAAGGATTTTAAGGTCTCACCATACCAAGAGTTGGCAAGGATGTGGAGCTGCAAGAACTCACATGCACGACGGATGAGAGTTTGAACTGGTCTGACGACTTGGGGAGATGGTCTGGCACCATATGGTAACGTTCAAGATATCCCTACCTTCTGACTCAGAAACTTCACTCCTAGGTACGCCTTACGTATGTGTGTAAGAATGTCCACAGCAGTGTTGATAAAATTGCCCCACGCTGGAAACAACCCACATGATTATTATCAGCAGAAAGGACAAATAAATTGTGGCATTATATTCTTATAAAGTAGAATCTCATACAGCAATGAAATTGAATGAATTAAAGTTATACACAGTATAGCTGCATCATATAAACACAATATATATGGTAAAACTATTTTTTAAAAAGCAGGAAACGATCAGCACGAAAGTCAGGGTAGCAGCGCCCTCCAGCACAGAGGCAGGGCTCCCGTAGGAAGAACTGCCAGGTAGGTTGCTGCACTGCTGGAAAATTTCTGTTCTGTGACCAAGTGATGGGTGCACTGGTGTCTGTTTTTAAAAAACTGTTTGTTACACTATACATGCACGTTTATATGTGGGTAATGTTTCACAATGGAAGATACGTGTTTGTGTTTGAGAGAGAGAAAGAGACTGATTTTTGGTTTGGTTTGTGTGGTCTCAATAAACTTGTTCACTGAAGCAGGAATTTGCTAGCAACAATGAAGTTTTTACCATTTTGAAAAGACAGATGGAAGACAGGAAACCAAGCATTCAGTGACAAGGAGAAAAGTCATCATGGCACAGGTCAAAGGTAGGGATCCGTGTGGCAAAAGGCTGGTGAGCTCAAGCACATCAGTCTCGTCCAGTGACACCCTTGCCCATCTTTACCTGTGCTGAATTTTTGTGTAAGTTCATAGTGACTTTAAAATACTGGCCTCCCTGTTTTCTCCTAGAAGTGGAAGATCCCAGAACAGACAATGTCTGTGTTTTCCAGCCGAAACCTACCCTCGTTATGGAGCAGCGAATGAATCACAGCTTCTCACTCCGAGTTTTGTAAGGTCTTTGAAGTTATGAATTCTCAAAGTACAATAGCAAAAGGGAATGATAGTATAACTTTGGGTTATGTTTGTAGAAGTTAGAAGGTATATATTCTGAATTCAGTTCCCATACACTGCTGCAGGAATACTACATTCTTGGTTTTTGTCCTTCATAGTTATAAAGACAGGCTATAATTTTATAGCTGTATATTAAAAAATTCCTAAGTTTTAGTAGTACTAAGAGTTAGTTGTGAAACTCTTAACTCCTCCAAAAAATAAAATAAAATAAAATAAAATAAAATGAAACGAGTATTACCTCCCTGCACATACATACACCAAATGCTTGTCAAAACTACTTCCTATAACTGGAACAAGGATGACTCTACATTCTCAGAAAGCAAGAAAGATCTTTATGTTCTGTGTGAACACAATCACAGTGAGTATTCAAATAAGAGGAAGTGAAGGGAACTGAAAGAGCCTTTTAGGGAAGAATGAATAACCAAGAGCGTGAACAAAGGGGGTAAGTATGCGCATTCAGGTCATGACGTTGCTAATTTGGAACAAGGTCTCTTCACATGTTTAAAATAATCATCTTGAGGAAAAGCACATTAAATCACAGTAATATGGCATAAATTAGAGCAACAGGTGAAATTGGGCAAGAGAAAATAAATGCTTATTTTGAAAAAATCCATCCTGGATGATTAATTATCTTTTAAAGTGACTTTTTAGGAAATGAATGATTTCCCAAAGGCATTTTTGCAGGGCAGAGACTTTTTTATTTGGAGACTCCCAGCAGGCCAAGGTGTATTTGTTTTGGCGAAGGGTTTCTGCAACTTTCTGCAGTCCGCAGGCCCAGCTACACCAGGTCAGAATCTCCAGTTTTGCTTCGCACTCCTGCAACTGAGACAAGTGTATCAAATTCAAGAAATGGAAGGAGAGGGGCATAAGATAAGCTTTATATTTTTGTGTACTATAGTGTAAAAAACTTTAAAGAGTTGGAAGCCCTGGATCCTAAATACTTAATAGTTGCATGATTTAGAGCAAGACACCTAAACTTTATAGGTTTTTTTTTTTTAATCTGTAAACTAGGGATACAGATATTTATCTTGCCTGCATCACTGGATTGCTGGAAATATCAAATAAGTAATGTGAAAACACAAACTAAATTATGGAATAATTAGTATTACATTCTACCACAGTTCTCTGCTGTCCATCGCCCCTTGTTGTCGCTGGCATCCTTTGCCCTTGACTCACCTCTGGCCTTGCTGTTGCACCTCTGGGCCTTACCATGGAGCCAATGAGAGGATGACAGGTTTGAGAGCATGGATGATGGGAGACGAAGAGGCTGAACAGAACAGTACCGGGAGCTCCGTTGCCCAGGTTACTGGCTATACCTGTTAGACTCATAGCCAGGAAGAACATTTCTGAAGATCACTTTGCAATAACGGAAACATTTCTGAACAATCTCTTCACTAGCTCTGAGTTCTCTCGTTCTGATCTCTAAAATTAAGATTTAGGATTGGCAGGAGGGCGAGCTCTTACTAAGAAGCAATCACCTTCTCTACCAGAAAGAGCGTCATACGCATTGTTGAATCATGAGATGAGTTGAGCACAGTGGAATTTGGTTTACTCAGTGTTGCTTAGACAGGCAGGACTGTACAGGTCTTCAAAATGGTGACACTTCAGTGGGGTGTGGAAAAGAACGTCTAGTGAGAGAGTTCTCTAGACTTGCCCGGGGCAGAACACAAGCTTTGCGCTGATATTACAGGCTCATTGTTTATGTGCCTGAACGTGTGAGCACAGGATCACCTTAGAAGTGACTTTTCTCATTCTTGTTGAGAGTGCACAGGCTAAGGAGGGAATAATTTCAGGTTAAGGATGTTAATATGTGTGTAGGTACTCAACAAAATTGAAAACAAGACTAACCAGACTCACTTGCCTTACCACCAAAACAGGGTTTCTCAATAGCAGTGCTGTTGACATTTTGAGCTGGATAATTCCTTGTCCTGGGAGGCTGTCCTGTGCATTGTAGGATATTTAGCAGCATCTCTGGCCCCTCCTCACTAGATGCCACTAGCATTCCCCACGCTGTGACAACCAAAAATGTCTCCAGACGTTGCCAGTTGACCCTGGGGAGGTAAAATTGCTCCCCCATTGAAAATCACTGCATTAAAACCATTGATTTCATTTGTGGTACAAAAATACTCTTTCTGCTTCTTGAAATATGTTTCTAGGAAGGAATATGGTTTGTAAATAATCACTCAACAAATTTTAGTTTTCACTAATTTTTCCAACAATTATTTTTATGACACTCTACAGTTTATGAAATACTTCTGGGTACAATATTACGGAAGAGAGAGAGAGAAAGTTCATATTTATTGAGTATTTTCTATATGCCTTCTACTGAAGGACTTGCTTCATATACATTCTTTCATTTAGATCTCGGAGAATCTCTACATGAGGGTCATTTTCCCCTATTTTATAGAAGAGGAAACAAGCTAGAGATATAAGTAGCTTTCCCAAGGAACACAGCTGATCTTCCAACTTGGAGTTTTACTGCTCCTTATCCCACATCACAGGTGCCAGTGAAACACTGATCTTTACACTTGAAGGGACAAGTAGCAATTATGATCTATGTGTCAGAATGAGCTGTATCGTAAGGGCCCAGGCCATGTTTTTTATGGGGGTGTCAAACTTTTCCATTTTACAGTGTAAGGGTCTGGCCCCATATCATCCAGTTGCAGGCATGTATCATCATTAAAAGAAAATTCAATTCAATGTTCTGCATCAGGCAAGCTAAAATAACCAAATCTACACACATCTCTCTGGATCAGTGAGTTACAGCATCCTTCCGTCTGTCTGGTTTGTACTTAGGAATATTATAAAGCAGGTAGGCCGCAGGATAGCTAGGGTTACTGGGGATTTGGAGCAATGGAGGGGTTTTTCATTGCAGCCCCATAAACAAATTTGAAATTAAATATGAGATATCTCTTTTCTTAAAAGTCCTTTGGTCACCGCATCTTCAGAATGCATTCCCAGTCTGTCTGCACATCTCTTCCCAGGCTCTGATCTGCCATCGCACAACCTAATCAGTGCTGTCCCTCAGGTGACCCCTCTGTTCCCCGAGTCCCCAGGTCTCTTCACCTTTAGCTCTCTCCTAAAGTAGATTCTCTTTATTTACAGGGCAGAGCAAGAGATTCTGCAGTCCCTCCTCATGCTGAGGTCTACCTTTGCATATTTGAAGACACATTTATCACTTTGCTAAATGAAAGGCCACCTGCTCAACCCTGTGTAGCACCGAAGAGCTGGCAGAGACTTTGCATTTCTTTCTTCTGTAACCCCTACCCCCGCTGCCCACCCCCACACTTAACCCCTCCCAAACTCTGTAAGTGGAAGAATTCAATATGGACCTTTATTTTCCCACTGATAAGAATTATCCAGCCACCCTCCATAAACAACTTGAAAGGAAGCAGTGGTTAGTGAGTTTTTAATATTTTTCATACTTGGTATTGAAGTGTAAGATACATACTGAAAAACTACACAATTCACAAGTGTACATCTCTATTAATTTTTATAAACTGAACACGCTCGTATAACCAGCATCCAGAACAAGAAGCAGAACATTACAAGCGTTCCAGAAGCCTCTTTGTTCCCTCTACCAGTCAGTGTAATATTTCCTAATGACAGAGACTGTGTATACGCTAGCACATGCTAAGAGCTTTGCAATGAGTAACTTGGTTTTATGACTGTGTTGCAGCCAATCAGAAGTTCACACATGAGGCATAATCGCTTATATACGGTTTGTATACAAGTCATTGAAAATGTGTTAACATTGTGGTTTAGAGGTTCAAGAGGGAAAGAGAGAAACCTCATGGGTCCTCGTCCTGGGATTTCTCAGAGTCAGTCTTAGGTGGGGTTCTCTGCTAGTCACCCGACTTTCCTTAGGTTCCGTGGATATGGTCTATTCTACTAAGGAATTACAACTCTACTAGCAGAGCTAACGCTAACTGCACGTGAAACGTACCGTTCCCAGAATCACCAGCACCAGCACTTTACATCGCAACTGTCTCTGCCCATACAGGACCCGGAGTCATGGAATTCTCTACCCCAGCGGGTCTCATCTCTGGCAGCACATTAAGAATCATCTGAAGAATCAAAAAAAAAAAAAAAAAAAGCTCCTGCCCCACCCTAACCCAATGACATCAGAATTTCTTGAGGAAGCATTGGTAATTTTAAAGTTCCAGATGTTTCTAAAGTGTAAGTAGGGTTGAAAAGCTTTGCAATTTCTTGACCTTCTCAAGCTCCCTTCCATCTCAGCTTTAGATACATCAGCAACTCCGAGAGAAATACGTTCCCAAGATGATTGAAATTTAGCTCAAACTTGATTCTCTACCTCTCAAACATTGGATAGGATCTCTCTCTCTCTCTTTTCAAATTAAGGGACTGCCTTTAAGTTGGCAAAACACCCACCTCCATTATACCCCAATTTACTTCCACTGAGCACTAGGCAGGAATGATCACATCACCTGAGATTCAGGTGATGAAGCTCTGATCATTAGAATCTACTCCGAGGGGAAATCAAGTTTTTCCAGCACTAAATTGTGCCTTCGTCTGGTTGCCTTTGCTAGAAGAAACAATGTGCTTCCTGATAAACCTCTTGCCTTTAAGCCCCAGCTTTGAAACTGTGTTCTCAAGTTAGTCTCCACAGCACAACCCTGGGGAATCACGGTCGTTGATGGCAGTCATGACTGATGGGACCAGCTAAATTAATGATAGCAATAATAGCCATTATCTATTGAGGACTTGCTACTTGCCAGACACTGTATAGTCATCATATTATATAATACAATCAACCTTTGAAGGTAGGTATAATTCATTTCATTTAACAAATGAAGAAATCAAGGCTCAGAAGCTTGAATGCCTTCCCTCAGATTACATAGACAGTAAATGACTGAATGAAGCTTTGAAATTAGGTCTGTCGGATTAGGCCCTGCTGCCTTTAATAAAGAAAGTTGGTATTTCATGTTCCCCTCTAAGGCAAAGCCTTTAACTCTTCTCAGGTGCCTGGTGCTCTTATGCCAAGCTTGGATTCCCACAGTCTCCCCCAGTTACAATCCTGCTCAGGCCTGTTTTTATCCTTCAAAGTCTCACGTGAAGAGAGTTACCTATTGCTCTCCACCCAGGGCCCTGTCTGTTTTAGGAGAGAGCTACCTAAAGTGGTGACAGTTCTATGCTCTGTGTAAAATATGATGCATTCATCTTTGGTTCTTCCTGGATAATATCTTCGCCTTATGAGAGCTTTCCAAAAGCAATGCCTTCACCAGAACCAACTCTGATGCTGGAGACTTTAGGCTCCTTGAGATATATGGGGAGAGTTTAGAAATTTCCTGATTGGGTCAATCAGAACTTTTTGGTTGGCATATAAAGGGAATGCAAATTTAACTCGGCTTAAAGGAAGGGAAGGTATCCTAGCAAAACACTGGAAATGTAGGTAGAGGGGAAAAAAACCTTTCTTCTCTACCTTCCTAGGTTCTCTAGCTGGGGATCTATGAATTAGACTGATAAAAGATTAAAAAGGAGGAATACAGAGTTTATTAACAAGTGCAGCACACATACACTCAGGAGAAACTCAATGACAAGTAACTCAAAGGGGTGGTTAGGACCTGGGTTATATAGCATCCTAACAAAGAACAATAAATTTGTAGAAAAGAAAGGAAAAGGTTTTGGGCTTCAAGGGCTGAAAACTATGGGAAGGTAAATATGTATGGAGGGAACATATGGAATAGGGTTTGTTTGTGCTGATCCATCTTGGCACCAACTTAACATCTTCTTCATGGCCGTGAAATTTTTCCAGGAAAGGGGATTTATGGCAATTCTCATTTCTCAGAAGTTTCTGATTTTATTCAGATAATGGGAGCTCTGGGGAAGGATTCTTTCTGCATCTGTTGAATCTCAAATGTCTTCAACTCAAAATAAACCTTATGCCAAGGTGGCATAATTCGGGGTGGCATATTTTGATCCTCTACAGAAACATCAGAAAGCACGAGAACAGATGAATACATATTATGGAACATAGAATACAGCACTTTAAATGAACTGTAGCTACATCTCTCAACATAGTCAAATGCCCAAAACATAACACTGGATGAAAAAGGCAAGTTGTCAAAGTATATAAGTTGATAAAATCGTAACGTTTAAAATTCTGTTATAAAGGTTTAAGGATACATATTAATACATCGGGGCCGGGCGCGGTGGCTCATGCCTGTAATCCTAGCACTCTGGGAGGCCGAGGTGGGCGGATCGTTTGAGCTCAGGAGTTGGAGACCAGCCTGAGCAAGAGCGAGACCCCATCTCTACTAAAAATAGAAAGAAATTATATGGACAGCTAAAAATATATATAGAAAAAATTAGCCGGGCATGGTGGTGCGTGCCTGTAGTCCCAGCTACTTGGGAGGCTGAGACAGGAGGATCCCTTGAGCCCAGGAGTTTGAGGTTGCTGTGAGCTAGGCTGACGCCATGGCACTCACTCTAGCCTGGGCAACAGAGTGAGACTCTGTCTCAAAAAAAAAAAAAAAACATCGGTAGTAAAAATATAAAATCATATGTGGGATTGGTAAACACTGAATTTGTGACAATTATGTCTGGGTGAGAGGAAAAGAATCAGATCAGGGAGGAGCACACAGGAGGCCTCGAACCTGTCTTTAACGTTTAATGCTTCATATTAAAAACACCTAATGTGTGATGCTTAACACATTTGATAAAAATGGGTATTCATATTATTCTCTACTTAGAGGTATACGTTTAAAATATTTCAAAATTTTCTTGAAAAGGGCAATCCACTGGCTCTTCTGGCATCCCTTGCAAAATGGACGTTTAGTTTCAGTACGATTCATAGAATTTCATCCCATCGAATCATGTGCCCATCCAAGAATGACACATTTTGACTAGGAGAGTGAGCTGATTAGCTGGACCTCGGCTATGGGCACCCCTGGAACTGGTGAGATAGGAGATCAACGTCTCTCGAAGGATATTAAGGGAGAGGTTTCCCAGGGAAAATAGGAGAGTGCTAACTGAAGGAGGGGAGATAGATTCGGGGTAATAAGAAATAACAGATAATGTACCTTTCCACAAAGAATTGCGTGTATATTATATCAATGATTATCTTAGAACAATGTCTGCTGTGCTTCCATCTCTAAGTGACAGTGACTTAAAGGAAAATAGAAATGGGTCTCACTTGCAAATATATCTATATATGCAAACTCATAAATAAAATGCCAGAAAAGATAATGGAACAGTATGTAAAGGAATAATTTACCAAGAAGTATTCAGATTAATCTCTGGATAGAATAACATAATAAAATCCATTATAAAACCCAATATGATACTTTGCATTAATAAGTTATGAGAAATTAAAAACCATAGGTGAAACTCTACAGATATTCTCATTAAAATTAGGAACAAGAAAAAAATGATGCTCATTAATGTCACCATTTTTTAATTTTTTCCAAAATGCTAGTCACTGCATTAAGGGAAAAGGCAGATACAAAAAGCATCATAAATAGAAGACGGGAGAATTGTTCTACCAACAGAAGACCAAAACTAACAGAGGCGGACAGATTCAGTCCGCCTGAATCTGTTTATCAGCAAGGAGAACCTGATCTAAAAGACAAGGACACAGGCTTGCTTTGGAACAGGGACAGTGGGAGTGTTAGATACAGAGCCAGGTTGTTCTAAGAATTATCTCAAAACTAGAGAGAAAGAATAGGACACAGCCCCCAGGCAGTGGGGCTGGCAGGAATGAAGCTGGAAGGAGGTTCCAGGCAGCTGCCTCGAACCATCATAGGGCGCTGAAACCCTAGCACGGAGAGTAGGGAAGTCTCTAGGTGCTCTGGGTAGGAGAGTTAGGTAGGGGCCCAGACTTCCCCAGGTGTGTATTTGCTAACGCCTCTTGGTGCACTGGAGCTGTAGGCGTGCTTGCCATTAGCAACCTTATATAAGGGCGGCAGGGCAAGAGATTTTGATGTGCTGGGCTGGCTCATCCTTGGTTTAGGGGAAGAGAGGGCAGGCAGCCTGTTCTTAAATGGACGCTCTTTTGACAGTAGAACTGGGTTGAGAATAGCATGGGACAGGCCCTGACTGTGTCCTGTGTGTGTATCAAGGATTGTGAATGACATATGAAATAAATTATCATGTTTTAGATACATCAAGAAAGACATTCTGCTCAAGTTTGAGCTTTTGACATAGTAGATTATTCTTTGTTATTCAAAAGATCCAGCCCTTTAAGTGGACTAGAGGGCTAGAAATCCCAAAACCTAAAAACCACTGGTAAAAGGGTCCAGTTTTAGGTAAGATGGAATAAACACACTCCACCCTGTCTCTCCCACTGAATGAAGCTATAAAATCTGGAAAAAATGTAAGCAGTCCTATTTAAGGATGCTGAAAAGTAAACAGTAGCATATAGCTTGGGGAAGAAGACCAAAGTTTGAAATACCACTAAACCAGCAGTGAGTTCGTCTTTTTTTCCTCCCTCCGGTAGGTCCTGGCTCAAGTTCAATGCCCTGGAAGCAGACGATGGGGCACAGAAGGAGAGAGCTCCAGAAGGTAACTTGTAAGCTCAGGGGGTGGAAGTCTAGCTCTCTTTTGTTTCTTTTCCTTGTTTGCCTGTGCCCCAGCAAGAAAGCAATCCTGTGGCAGCAAAAGCAGCCGGTGGCAACAGGAGCCTGCAGGAGGCAAAATTCTTAGGAAGAAAAATATATTTGTTCACTGGGGCTGTGGTTTCAGGATGCTGTGGCCAACAGCCATTGCTTTTTTCCCTCTTGGTCCTCCCACCACCTGACCGCAGACATGGGCTCAGTTATGAACTTTCATGGCAGAGCAGAGGAAGCGAGCACTAGCTTTCTGGCTGGAGGACTGAGACCAGGATCCACAGGGAAGCAGAAGGTACGGGCAGATTAGGAAGAGGGAGGGGCTCAGGAAAGTGACTCTGTACAGTCGTTTATGGACTCCCGTGCTAACCCCTAAGTCCACGTGATTGGGTCTGATCCCATTCGGCATACCAGAGTCTACTGCCCCTGTGCCAAGTTGGCCACTGGGTGGTGCACACCCTGGATAGCTCCACTAGCCCTGCAAAGACACTGAAAACTGAGTTGACATTGGAACCACAGCTGACAGGAGATGGGTTGGAACTTGTTTCCTGAACCCAATCAGGTAGACTCCTTGCTTAAACAAAATGTCAACATTCTTCATAGGATCTGAATAAGGTTCAAAGTCTTGTAACATAATATGTAAGCTTTCCAGAATTTAATCCATATTTACTCAGTTTACAGGGAATCAGGAAGATTTCAACTTGAAAAGGCTATAAGCAGATTTCCAATGCTGAGGTAATACAGATTTTGAAATGTCGAAGAACAAAATTACAACAAATTTAATTGGCTTTATTGCAATTCTAGAATTGGGAAAAATTTCATTCCATAAAATAGAATGAGTGCTCTGATGAGCTGAGCAGAAGAGCTTGGTTTTATAGACAGACAAGAGCAAGAGAAAACGGGAACAGAGAACAAAGAGCATTAGTGGTCATTTCGAAGATGCTTTTCTTGTAAGGCTGGGACAGGAAGACAGAACAATAGAAAAATAACTGCTTAGTTAACCTCAAGTCACTTCAGGCTACTTTTTGGGTATTTTTTGTGTATGTTTAAAATTTTTTTTGTTGATACATAATATTTTTACATATTTATGGGGTATGTGTGATATATTGTTACATGCACAGAATATGTAATGATCAAGTCAGGATATTAGTGTTGTCCATCACCTTGAGTACTTACCATTTCTGTGCTGGAAACATTTCAATTCCTCTCTTATGGCTATTTGGAAATATGCAATGTATTGTTGTTAATTATGGTCACCCTACTCTGCTGTTGAACATTAGGCCATATTCTTTCTATCTAACTGTGTTTGTACCCATTAACCAACTCCTGTTCATCATTGCTGCACACACACACACCCTTCCCTACCTATGATATCTATCATTCTACTCTCAACCTCTCTGGGATCAACTTTTTTAGCTCCTATATATGAGTGAGAACATGCAATATTTGTCTTTCTGTGCCTGAATTATTTCATGTAATATAATGATCTGTGGTTCCATACACATTGCTGCAAATGACATGATTTCATTCTCTTTTTATGGCTGAATAGAATTCCACTGTGTATATAGAGCATATTTTCTTTATCCATTCATCCACTGATAGAAACTTAGGTTGATTCTGTATTTTTGCTATTATGAATATTGTTGCAATAAACATCAAGTACAGGTATCCCTTTGATTTTTAATTTATTTTCCTTTGGATAAATACCAGTAGTGGAATTGCTGGATTTTATGATAGTTCTAATTTTAGTTTTTTCCACCAAAAGCTCTTAGTTTTGATAAACATATTCAGTAAAGTTGCAGGATACAAAATCAACATTCAAAAAACAGTAGCATTTCTGTATGCCAATAATGGACTGACTGAGAAAGAAATCAACAAGGCAATCCCATTTACAATAGCTACAAATAAAAATACCTAGGAATAAATTTAAACAAGTAGATGAAAGACCTCTACAAGGAGAACTACCAAACGGTGATAAAAGAAATCATAGATGACACAAATAAATGGAAAGACATCCTATGCTCATGGAAGAATTACTATCATTAAAATGACCATGTTGCCCAAAGCAATCTACAGATGCAGTGTACTCCCTATCAAAATACCAATGTCATTTTTTACAGAAATAGAAGAAACAATCCTTAAATTTGTATGGAACCCCAAAAAAGAGCCCAAATAGCCAAAGCAATCCTGAGCAAAAAGAACAAAGCTGGAAGCATCACACTATCTAAGTTCAAAATATACTACAGAGCTATAGTAACTAAAACACATGGCATTGGTATAAAAATAGACACATAGCCAATGAAACAGAATTGAGAATATAGAAATAAATCCATGTATTTACAGCCAACTGATTTTTGACAAAGGTGCCAAGGACATACACTGGGGAAAGACCATTCTCTTCAATAAATGTTGCTGAACAAATTGGATACCCATATACAGAAGAATGAAACTGGACCCCTATCTCTAACCATATACAAAAATCAACTCAAGATGGATGAAAGACTGAAATGTAAGACCCAAAACTGTAAAAACTACTAGAAGAAAAC